>NW_026692194.1:0-1207500 GCF_021218885.2 Marmota monax
TTTTTTAATTTTTTATTGTGGGTTGTTCAAAACATTACAAATTTCTTGACATATCATATTCCACACTTTGATTCTAGTGGGTTATGAACTCCCACCTTCACCCCATACACAGATTGCAGATTCACATCAGTTACACATCCATTGATTTACAAATTGCCATACTAGTGTCTGTTGTGCTCCGCTGCCTTTCCCATCATCCACCCTCCCCCCTCCCCACCTCTCCCCTCCCCTCCCCTCCTCTCTCTCTACCCCCTCCACTGTATAACCCTGAGGGTCTCCTTCCATTACCGTGCAATTTACCTTCTCTCTCCCTTTCCCTCCCACCTCTCATCCCTGTTAAATGTTAATCTTCTTCTCCTGTTCTTCGTCCCTACTCTGTTCTTAGTTACTTTCCTTATATCAAAGAAGACATTTGGCATTTGTTTTTTAGGGATTGGCTAGCTTCACTTAGCATAATCTGCTCTAATGCCATCCATTTCCCTGTAAATTCTATGATTTTGTCATTTTTTAATGCAGAGTAATACTCCATTGTGTATAAATGCCACATTTTTTTTATCCATTCGTCTGTTGAAGGGCATCTAGGTTGGTTCCACAGTCTTGCTATTGTGAACTGTGCTGCTATGAACATCGATGTAGCAGTGTCCCTGTAGCATGCTCTTTTTAGGTCTTTAGGGAATAGACCAAGAAGGGGAATAGCTGGGTCAAATGGTGGCTCCATTCCCAGCTTTCCAAGAAATCTCCATACTGCTTTCCAAATTGGCTGCACCAATCTGCAGTCCCACCAGCAATGTACAAGTGTACCCTTTTCCCCACATCCTCGCCAGCACTTGTTGTTGTTTGACTTCCTAATGGCTGCCAATCTTACTGGAGTGAGATGGTATCTTAGGGTGGTTTTGATTTGCATTTCTCTGACAGCTAGAGATGTTGAGCATTTTTTCATGTACTTGTTGATTGACTGCATGTCCTCCTCTGAGAAGTGTCTGTTCAGGTCCTTGGCCCATTTGTTGATTGGGTTGTTTGTTCTCTTATTGTCTAATTTTTTGAGTTCTTTGTATACTCTGGATATTAGGGCTCTATCTGAAGTGTGAGGAGTAAAGATTTGTTCCCAGGATGTAGGCTCCCTATTTACCTCTCTTATTGTTTCTTTTGCTGAGAAAAAACTTCTTAGTTTGAGTAAGTCCCATTTGTTGATTCTAGTTATTAACTTTTGTGCTATGGGTGTCCTATTGAGGAATTTGGAGCCCGACCCCACCGACTGTAGATCGTAGCCAACTTTTTCTTCTATCAGACGGCGCGTCTCTGATTTGATATCAAGTTCCTTGATCCATTTTGAATTCACTTTTGTGCATGGCGAGAGAAAGGGATTCAGTTTCATTTTGTTGCATATGGATTTCCAGTTTTCCCAGCACCATTTGTTGAAGATGCTATCCTTCCTCCATTGCATGCTTTTAGCCCCTTTATCAAATATAAGATAGTTGTAGTTTTGTGGATTGGTTTCTGTGTCCTCTATTCTGTACCATTGGTCCACACGCCTGTTTTGGTACCAGTACCATGCTGTTTTTGTTACTATTGCTCTGTAGTATAGTTTGAAGTCTGGTATCGCTATACCGCCTGATTCACCCTTCTTGCTTAGCATTGTTTTTGCTATTCTGGGTCTTTTATTTTTCCATATGAATTTCATGATTGCTTTCTCTATTTCTCCAAGATATGCCATTGGGATTTTGATTGGCATTGCATTAAACCTATAGAGAACTTTTGGTAATATCGCCATTTTGATGATGTTAGTTCTGCCTATCCATGAACAGGGTATATTTTTCCATCTTCTAAGATCTTCTTCTATTTCTCTCTTTAGGGTTCTGTAGTTTTCATTGTATAAGTCTTTCACCTCTTTTGTTAGGTTGATTCCCAAGTATTTTATTTTTTTTGAAGATATTTTGAATGGAGTGGTTGTCCTCATTTCCATTTCAGAGGATTTGTCGCTGATATACAGGAATGCCTTTGATTTATGCGTGTTGATTTTAAATCCTGCCACTTTGCTGAATTCATTTATTAGCTCTAATAGTTTCTTTGTAGAGCCTTTTGGGTCTGCTAGATATAGAATCATATCATCTGCAAATAGTGATAATTTAATTTCTTCTTTTCCTATTTTTATGCCTTTAATTTCTTTCGTCTGTCTAATTGCTCTGGCCAGTGTTTCGAGAACTATGTTGAAGAGAAGTGGAGAGAGAGGGCATCCCTGTCTTGTTCCAGATTTTAGAGGGAATGCCTTCAGTTTTTCTCCATTCAGAATAATGCTAGCCTGAGGCTTAGCATAGATTGCTTTTACAATATTGAGGTATGTTCCTGTTATCCCTAGTTTTTCTAGAGTTTTGAACATAAAGGGATGCTGTACTTTGTCAAATGCTTTTTCCGCATCTATCGAGATGATCATATGGTTCTTATTTTTAAGTCTATTGATGTGGTGAATAACATTTATTGATTTCCGTATATTGAACCAGCCTTGCATCCCAGGGATGAATCCTACTTGATCATGGTGTACAATTTTTTTGATATGTTTTTGTATCCGATTCGCCAGAATTTTATTGAGGATTTTTGCATCTAGGTTCATTAGAGATATTGGTCTGTAGTTTTCTATCTTTGAAGTGTCTTTGTCTGGTTTAGGTATCAGGGTGATGTTGGCCTCATAGAATGAATTTGGAAGTTCTCCCTCCTTTTCTATTTCCTGAAGTAGCTTGAAAAGTATTGGTATTAGTTCTTCTTTAAAGGTTTTGTAAAATTCTGCTGTATACCCATCGGGACCTGGGCTTTTCTTAGTTGGTAGTCTTTTGATGGTTTCTTCTATCTCCTCAATTGATATTGGTCTGTTTAGGTTTTCTATATCCTCCTGACTCAATCTGGGCAGATCATATGACTTAAGAAATTTATCTGTGCCTTCACTATCTTCTAATTTGTTGGAGTATAAGGATTCAAAATAGTTTTTGATTATCTTCTGTATTTCTGAAGTGTCTGTTGTGATATTGCCTTTTTCATCCCGTATGCTAGTAATTTGAGTTCTCTCTCTTCTTCTCTTCACTAGCATCGCTAAGGGTCTGTCGATTTTGTTTATTTTTTCAAAGAACCAACTTTTAGTTTTGTCAATTTTTTCAATTGTTTCTTTTGTTTCGATTTCATTAATTTCAGCTCTGATTTTAATTATTTCTTGCCTTCTACTTCTTTTGCTGTTGTTTTGCTCTTCTTTTTCTAGGATTTTGAGATGAAGTATGAGATCACTTATTTGTTGGTTTTTTCTTTTTTTAAGGAATGAACTCCAAGCAATGAATTTTCCTCTTAGAACTGCTTTCAATGTGTCCCATAGATTCCGATATGTTGTGTCTGTGTTTTCATTTATCTCTAAGAATTTTTTAATTTCCTCCTTGATGTCTTCTATAACCCATTGATCATTCAGTAACCTATTGTTCATTCTCCAATTGATGTATGCTTTTTCCTTCCTTCTTTTATCGTTGATTTTCAGTTTCATTCCATTATGATCAGATAAGATGCATGGTAATATCTCTACTCCTTTATATTGTCTGAGAGTTGCCCTGTGACATAATATATGATCTATTTTTGAGAAGGATCCATGTGCTGCTGAGAAAAAAGTGTAACTGCTTGATGTTGGGTGGTATACTCTATATATGTCAATTAGGTCTAGGTTATTAATAGTGTTATTGAGTTCTATAGTTTCCTTATTCAACTTTTGTTTGGAAGATCTGTCCAGTGGCGAGAGAGGTGTGTTGAAGTCTCCCATGATTATGGTGTGGTGGTCTATTAGACTCTTGAACTTGAGAAGAGTTTGTTTGACGAACATAGCTGCACCATTGTTTGGGGCATAAATATTTATGATTGTTATGTCTTGTTGGTGTATGGTTCCCTTAAGCAGTATGTAGTGTCCCTCTTTATCTCTTTTGATTAACTTTGGCTTGAAATCTATTTTATTTGATATGAGTATGGACACGCCTGCTTGTTTCCGAAGTCCATATGAGTGATATGATTTTTCCCAACCTTTCACCTTCAGCCTATGTATGTCTTTTCCTATCAAATGCGTCTCCTGTAGGCAGCATATTGTTGGGTCTTGTTTTGTGATCCATTCTACTAGCCTGTGTCTCTTAATTGGTGAGTTTAAGCCATTAACATTTAGGGTTATTATTGAGATATGGGTTGTTCTTCCAGCCATATTTGTTTATTTCTGTTACTAAACATTGTTTGTTTTCCTCTTTGATTGTTTCCCCCCCCCCTTTACTGTCCTACCTCCCACTGTTGGTTTTCATTGTTATTTTCCATTTCCTCTTCCTGTAATACTTTGGCTAGGATGTTTTGAAGAGATGGTTTTCTAGCTGCGAATTCTTTAAACTTTTGTTTATCGTGGAAGGTTTTAATTTCATTCTCCATCCTGAAGCTTAATTTCGCTGGATACACCATTCTTGGTTGGAACCCATTATCTTTCAGTGTTTGAAATATGTTATTCCAGGATCTTCTAGCTTTCAGAGTCTGTGTTGAAAGATCAGCTGTTATCCTGATTGGCTTGCCCCTAAATGTAATCTGCTTCCTTTCTCTTGTAGCTTTTAAAATTCTCTCCTTATTCTGTATGTTGGGCATCTTCATTATAATGTGTCTAGGTGTGGATCTCTTATGATTTTGCACATTCGGCGTCCTGTAGGCTTCTAGGATTTGGGATTCTGTCTCATTCTTCAAGTCTGGGAAGTTTTCTTGTATTATTTCATTGAATAGACTGCTCATTCCTTTGGTTTGGAGCTCTGTACCTTCCTGTATCCCAATGACTCTTAAGTTTGGTCTCTTAATGTTATCCCATATTTCTTGGATGTTCTGCTCATGGTTTCTTAACAGTCTTGCTGAGCTGTCTATGTTCTTTTCCAGTTGAAATACTTTGTCTTCATTGTCTGATGTTCTATCTTCTAAGTGTTCTACTCTGTTGGTAGTATTCTCCATTGAGTTTTTAAGTTGGTTTATTGCTTCCTGCATTTCTAGGATTTCTGATTGCTTGTTTATTATAACCTCTATCTCCCTGTATAGTTGATCCTTTGCTTCCTGGATTTGTTTGCGTAATTCGTTGTCGAAGTGATCTTTCATTGTCTGATTTTGCTGTTTAATGTCTTCCTTGATACTCCAGATCATCTGAAGCATGTATATCCTGAATTCTTTATCTGACATTCCATCTGCTGCAGCTGTTACCTCTTCTAAAGTTGCGTTGACCTGCATTGCTTGTGGTCCTTTCTTTCCTTGTCTTTTCATACTGCTTGCGTATCTTTCCTGCAGGTGCGGGCGGCGGCTCTGCTCTCTCCTTATTCCAATTGGGGTGTCGTGGCTACCACGCCGGCAGGTCACTGGGCCTGTTCTGGGAGCTGGTGGCGGCTCTGTTCTGCCCCTACTCCAATTGGGGTGACGTGTCTGTCGTACCAGCAGGCCACTGGGCCTGTCCTGCTGGTCGGTCGCAGATCTGCCCACCTTTCGGGCACGAGTGGAGGCTCTGCTTTGCCCCTACTCCAATTGGGGTGTCGTGACTACCCCACCTGCAGGATGCTGGGTCTGTTCCTGGCAAGGGAGGCGACTCTGCTCTGTCACTACTCCAATTAGGGTGGTGTTTGTACCCCGCCGGCAGGCTCCTGGGCCTGATCCGCCGGTCTGTTGTAGGTCTGCCTACCTTGAAGGCGCGGGCGGCGGATCTGCCCTGCCCCTCCTACCACGCCTGCGGACCCCTGGGCCTGATCTGCAGGTTGATCACTGGTCTGCTCACCCTGCGGGCACGGGTGGCGGTTCCGCTCCACCCCCACTCCAATTGGGGTCACGTGACCACCACACCGGCAGGGCCTGATCCGGGCGTGGGATAAGGATCTGCTCTGCCCCTACTCGAGTTGGGGTGACGTGTGTACCACACTGGCAGGCCACTGGGCCTGACCCGCCAGGCTGTCACAGGTCTGTTTACCTTGCAAGCGCGAAGGGCGGCTCTGCCCTGCCCCTCCTACCACGCCCATGTACTACTGGGTCGTGGGTCTGCCCACCTGGCGGGTGTGGGTGGCGGCTCCGCTCCGCCCCCTCTCCAATTGGGGTCACGCGGTCACCACGCTGGCGAGCCGCTGGGCCTGCTCCGGGGGCTGGCGGCGGCCCGGCTCCTTCCCTCTGGCTCGAGGACAAATTGAGGAGACTCGGGTGACTGAGCCTCACCCCCCTTACCAGGAGACCAACTGCTTATGTCACCGCTGGTATTGATGAAGATCTCTCCTCCACCGCTTTCTGCTGACATCAGATCTCTGCCATGTTGGTATCCTATGCGAATGGCAGCATTTCGTTCCCCTTGCCAGGCAACCCAAGCAATGGGTGAGTCCTGACCTGCCCTCAGCAGGACCCGGACCGAGACACAGTTTCCGCGGGCTCCTAGCCCCGGTCCAGGGAAGTTCCTCACTGAGTTTCTTAGTGTCTCACTTTTGCTGAGTCTGGCTTTGACCTGGAGATCCACCTGCCTCAACCTCCTCAGCCGCTGGGATCACAGGTATGCGCCACCGCACCCGGCTCTGATTAAAATTTAGAATCAGCATTTGAAATCACCTAAAAACCTTGTTAGTTTTTTTTTTCTTAAATTGACATTGATTTGAATTTGTAGATTCCAAGAGAGAACAGACATCTTTTCAACATTAAGTCTTCCCTTTCAGGAATGTAGCATAGCTTTCCATTTATGAAAGTTATTTTATATATGTAGTTTTCCTACAGATTTTGCACATACATATGTTATACACACACACATACACACAATGACATTTAGACATTTGGGCACATTGAGATTCTTCATTTATGGTTTTCAATTTATATGTTATTCTTTTTTTTTTTAAGAGAGAGAAAGAAGAGAGGGAGAGAGAGAGAATTTTTTAATATTTATTTTTCAGTTTTTGGTGGACACAACATCTTTATTTTATTTTTATGTGGTGCTGAGGATCGAACCTAGTGCCCCGCGCATGCCAGGCGAGTGCGTTATCGCTTGAGCCACATCCCCAGCCCAATATATGTTATTCTTTATATTAATATGTTTATTCACACACATACACCCATTCATGTTATAAATGGACAATTTTCTTTTGTTTTTCTAACTAGTGTTGACCATTTCCTAGCCAACCTACTGGTCTTTTAAAATTAGTTATAATAATACTTTAATTAGTTCAAATATTTAATTCTCATGGAATTTTTAGGTAGTTTATTATCCTTTAAATATTTTAAAAGTTGTAGATAGACATAAAATACCTTTATTTTATTTATTTTTATGTAGTGTTGAGGATCAAACCCAGTGCCTCACACATGCTAGGCAAGCACTCTATTTTAGTTAATTGTATTGTCTCTAAATAATAACAATTTTTTTCTTTCTCATTTTTTAATCATTTATTTATTTTTAATTGATTTTTTTTTAAAAAATGACTTCTTTCTCTTTGTTGTAATTACTTTTTAATATTTATGGCTTTATTGTACTGGTTGGGACCAAACATAGGTGGTGATCATAGTGATAGTTGAAATCCCTTTCTTGTATTGATTTTAAAGGAAATACTTTTTTTTTTTTTTTGTATTGGGGATTGAACCCAGGGACACTTTACATCTGAGGCACAACCAGCCCTTTAAAAAATTTTTGAGATAGGATCTCACTCACTAAGTTGCTGAGGATCTCCCTAAGTTTCTGAGACTAGCCTTGTACTTGGTATCCCCCTGCCCCAGCCTCCTGAGTTGCTGGGATTACAGGCACGTGCTACCACACCTGGCTTAAAGGAAATACTTTTAATATTGAAATGTTAAGTAGAATATTTTCTGTAGTTTCTGGTGGCTACTTTTTATGAGGTTAAGAATTTTTTTCATGATGTCTAACTTGCTAAGGAACTTACAAAAATTTTTTAAGTCAATTATGCTAGGACATAATGCCTAGACAGGATACCCCCCAACTTTTTTTTTTTTTTAAACTAATGATTCAAGATTGGATAAGGATCTCTTAAAAGCATATATAGAAATATAATATAAAAGTCCTGATCACTACATTAGAATGCTGTGAAAATCAACAGAAACAACAATAACAGAGTGACCAGGGGCCATTAAAACTGAGCACTTGTTTCAGTAGCTCCCCCTGCGGTTGAACTCAGGGCCTTGCAAAGGCAGACAACACTCTACCACTGAGCTAGGTCACCTGCCCTATTCCAGTGTCTTTCACAGGAGTAGTGAAGACTTCTGAGAAGTGTAGAGGTGGGATCAAGTCCCCCTGGATTTCTGTAGATCTTGTTCTTTGTAGTGATTATCTCACTGGGATAGATAGAACATAAACACTAGCGATGCCCTACAAATGCTCTTTACACCCAATTTTGCCCAGAGTGAAAAAGGCCTTCTATGTTTCTCAAATGAAGAATCTTCTAGGCCTTCTATTCTATTTAGCTTGAGAAAGGATTATCTGTTGTAAACATATGCATGCTTGAAGTAGTAAAGAAAGTTTCTTTCCAGGGAGAGAGTTTGGGTCCCACATGACTTCCCTTCAAAATGAGTTTGTTCACTTAGTGTGTGAAATCCACCATCTTTGCCACCATTTGGAACAAGAAGAAGTGAACAGAATCGAGTCCAGGCAGGAGAAGCCCATTCCTGCAATTTTGGATGAAGAGAAATGCCTTTAGGTCTTCCAAAAACCACTCTTTGGATTTATACAAAATGTTTATCTCCACAAAAGCTTGGTTGGAAATGCAGATTAATTTCAAACTTGTTTTTTTGTAGTATTTATAGGTGTTCCAAAATGTTAACAGCAAAAAGATATGAGCTCCATCCGAATCCTACAAAGTTGGAGTGGCATTCACAAGGACAGATATGTTGAAATGGTTGTATTTTAAAGATATGTGATAGCAGAGGCTGAATAGATTTGCATAAGCTATTCTTGGGGAGACACATTTTTTTGGAAAGGGTTGGTCATGGGTGATTGACGGTTCTCTTGCTTTATAACTTTTCCACGAGAAGAAAGTCAAGTTTTTTTGTACTCTTAGCATTCACAGCTAATATTTTTTGTACTTAAAGAAATGCAAGGGCTGGGGATGTGGCTCAAGTGGTAGCGCGCTCGCTTGGCATGCGTGCGGCCCGGGTTCAATCCTCAGCACCACATACAAACAAAGATGTTGTGCCTGCCGATAACTAAAAATAAATAAATATTAGAAATGCAAGAATGTAAACTACTTAACCAAGGGGAAATGTTTTATTTAAGAGTTACATCCATTTTAATGTTTACAAGAAAATCCCAACTAACGGTGACTGTTGAAGTCCTGAATGTGCACAATTAATTGAACTTCTTTGAATAGGGCTTTGCTTGGAGCTCTAGAGTGACAGACAAAAATCTTGTTATCTGCTGATGTTACACTGTGAAATGGCTCTTAAAAGTAGTTAAAGGAGATGCTGTACAAAATTAAAATGTCTGAAGTTAAGTAGGAAGGGAAGAAGCTATATAACTTGGTGACCATTTGCAATGTTGAGGACAAAGGAGAGACATCCAAGATGACACCTGGTGGGACTTCTAATTTATTTTATTTAGCTATGATTTACTTCAGGATGGGGGTGCAGTGGTTCCGGTGAACACAACACAACTGTGGTCAGAAGGAAAATCATCTGTTCTGCACACACCAACTCTATACCCTTTTATCAAGCCTTCGGTGACTGTGAACTTGACCTTGTTTACAATGTGCACGTGGGCAAAGTGTTATTCTGATTGTTTTCTATCTAAGTGATATGCCATAAATCACAGATTTATCTGAAGACAGAAAATGGGATTTAGTGATGAACAATTGTGGGTCTCAGACTCTGGCTCACTGTGAGCAGCCAGTAAATGATCTTATTCCTTTCATTGGTGATTCATTTCTTTACTTAACTTCATACACCGGAGCACTACTCAAGGTATTTAAAGTGACTTCATAAGAAAAATGATTGGTCATGTAAGCAATATGTGGAATTTCAAAATCTGTACCATAGACAAAACAGTTTTTTCACTTCTAGTACTTACCTTCATGATTTTGTTACACTTAAATATAGCCAGGACTTATTCTGATGTAAGGAGTAAGCTAGGGGCTCCAGATTTTGTTTTTCCTTCTAAGTTGCTAGCTGATTATCTCAAAAACATATATTGAGAATGTCATTTAAATGTCCTTCAATAGATGAATGGATAAAGAGACTGTGGTACATATACACAACGGAATATTACTCAGCATTAAAAGAGAACAAAATGATGGCATTTGCAGGTAAATGGATAGAGCTGGAGAATATCAGGCCAAGTGAAGTAAGCCAGTCCCCCAAAACCAAAGGCCTAATGTTTCCTCTGATAAGTAGATGCTGATCTGTAATGGCGGGGGGGCAGGCATGGGAAGAATGGAGGAACTTTGGATTGGCAAAGGGGAGTGGGGGAAGGTAGAAGGCGGGGGGTGGGTAGGAAAGATGGTGGAATGAGATGGACATCATTACTCTAGGTACATGTATGATTGCACATATGGTACGACTCTACATCAGTGCAACCAGAGAAACAAAAAGTTGTGCTCTATTTATGTACAATGAATTGAAACGCATTCTGCTGTCATGTATAAGTAATTAGAACAAATTTTAAAAAAGGATGTCAATTAAAAATGTGCACATGCCCAAAGATATTAAAGTGAATATTAATGAAATTTTGGAAAAAAAAATATGGCATGACTTTCTGTTTACAGATGGTTTTATTCCAATTAAAATAAATTCAATGCTTAATGAGCCCTTATAATAAATAAATTCAGGAGCTAGTAAGAAATGTTCTTCTCCCTATGAAAAATTTGAATGGAGGAGCTGAAATGAAGCTGTTAAGAGGAATACAGTTAAGTTGCATCATAAATGCACAAACAATAAAAATATTTTAAGTATTTACTACAGCATTATCTATAATTCGATCTGGTTTCTTGGACAGCTGCAAATCTCTGGACTCTGTCAGTAGAATCATAGTTACCTTCCTGCTTTGGCCGCCAAACATAATCCTAACAGACAGAGTACATTGTTTTTTTTTTAATTTATTTTTTTTGTTCTAATTTGTTATACATGACAGCCCAATGCATTTCAGTTCATAGTATACAAATGGAGCACAATTTTTCATTTCTTTGGTTGTATACGAAGTTGAGTCACACCATTCGCATCTTCATACATGTACCTAGGGTAATGATGCTCATCTCATTCCACCACCTTGCCTACCCCCATCCCTACTCCATTCCCCTTCCTCCCCATAAGTTCCTCCATTCCTCCCATGCTCCCCTCTCACCCCCATTATGGATCAGCATTCACTTATCAGAGAAAACATTCAGTCTTTGTTTTTTTGGGATTGGCTTACTTAGCATCATATTCTCCAGCTCCATCTATTTACCTACAAATGCCATCATTTTGTTCTCTTTTAATGTTGAGTGATATTCCATTGAGAGAGAGTACATTTTTTTTGTCCGTGTTTCTGTTCTTTTTTATTTTTATTGTTTCATTTAGTAAGGATTACTTTTTAAATTTGAAAATCATTACCATAGATAAAGAATATTTAATTTTTTTTTAGTTTTAGATGAACATAATACCTTTATTAATTTTTATGTGGTGCTGAGGATTGAATCCCATGCCTACCTCTGAGCTACAACCCCAGCCCAAATAAAGAATATTTTAAATGTTGAAAGAAATGACAGTAATCAAAATAGTTGAGTTTCGTGAAGGGTATAAAATAATTTGAGAAATGCAATTTAATGTACCAACTGACAATTATTTTATTACAATGGGCTGCATTTTATTTTTATAACACACAACCAGCAAAAGAATTGATTTTAGGAATTTATTTTTATTTTTTTTAAAAAAGCAATTTCCAGCAGGGTTTGTCACTATACAAGTTCAGCCCAGTCTCCTACAGCATGGTACAGTGATAACTTTTTTTTTAAAATTTTTATAACAATGACACTGAATATCCATAACTGAATTATCACAGAAAAAGAAAGAGAAGAGTTTAATGTTAAGTGTATTTAAAAACTCATATTCTAATTCTTTTAAATTGGTTATCCAAGTATGATAATATAGCAGAGCTCAGATAACTAGGAAAGGCAATTGACTAGAACACTCCATTCCCACCTCATGTGCATTAACAGGCTTTTTGCTTTCTATATCTTTATATAGTTTGCAAACTAATTCAACCCATTTTACACAGCATTAATTTTTTAAATTGAATTGGCACTGGACCGAAACCGTTGCTTATTAATTCATAATTATTATTTTTTGATGGATTATCCCCCATCTGATAAACTGCTTGCAACCTAGTATATACATGACAATTCAAGATCATCTCTGCTCATTCTAATCACATTTACAATGAGGTTACCCAAGGCTAGATATCCAAGACTATTAATGAATTTATCCACCAACCCTGCTCTTGATCTTGGTAAAAGAGAGACCTTGGGTCTCACTGAAGTGTGTTACCCAGTTCCAGGCAAGAAACTGCCATCTGGATGTCAACAGGAGAAACCACACTTCTTAGCAAGCTTCTTACTAATGCTGTGCAAACAAGGGTCTCGTCGTTTCGGTAACTGTTTGTACATTTATAAAAGCAATACAGTCATGGGAAAAACCAACAAGCACAGCTTGGTAGAAAAACCTGCCATGAAATATCATTGGCTTTATAATAATTTACTACAACTGTTCTTTTTATTCACACTGGATAGGAAATGCTTCCATCTAACACATGGAATACGAATATATACAACAAAAATTTGGCTTTTATATAAAAAAGAAAACTTCGTAAGGACAATAACACGGGGCTTGAAACAATAATTTTGTGCAGTTTCCTGATCACAATCATAAGTCTCTTGTCTTTCACAGGGAATGACACAGAACTGATAGTTTTTTTTTTTTTTTTTGTAAGCCAGTTGAAGAATTTTCCTGCCTGTAACAGCCTACTACAAGAGTATTACCTTGTTCATACAGTGTATAGAAATTTCTCCTTCTTAACTGTAATTCTGAATGACTAGGGATGATTTGATGGGTCAGTTTTCAGAACAAACCCTGCTGATCCTTTTGAAAATCAGCATGTATTGGCAGTTCCCTATTTCATCAAAACAATGTCGCCACAACCTCTTGGAAACTGCACAGGGGCATCTGGCGGATGCTGTTGAGATCCTGAAAATCGCCTTCTCACCTGAGGCCCGCCATCTTGAGGCACAACAATGTCAGCTACTTGGCTTGAACTTTCTGAAGGCCGCATGAGTCATGCGGTAGTGGTGTGGGGGTGGGCTGTTTTGTACTGCCAGCAGTCAAAACAGCTGCCATGGGCTCAAAATCTTTATGCTGTGAGCCCAGGGAACCCATTCGTCTAAGGAATGGTTTTCTGGGGCCCAGTCATGTCACTGCAGGTGGCTGTGACCCCTGTTTCATGAGGGACTACACTAAAGGGGAAGCCTTGTGTTCTAAAAATAGACAATGCAGTAAGGTTGGATGAGGGGGAGAAGGTTTGCTTTCCTAAGTCTTAAAGACCACCTCTGAAGTGGCAGCCGTGGTACAGCTTGGAGGTGTCAGTTTGGTGTTGGCACTATACCGTCACTCTCCTAGGTCTACTTTTCCTGACTGTACCTTTTATGCTGATGGGCTTCCGGTTCCCCCTCACAATCCCTATGTGTTCTGGCTTTCTAGGATAGGGATGCAAATAGGGTTTATCATTCTCAGTTCTGACTAGTGAGTGGCAGGTCTTCAGAGTTGTGACTTGAGAAGGATTGTGAAGAAGTCATTACATTGAATGGGCAATAGTGCTGTGACCAGCAATGTCTTCATGGGCACAAGAACTGGTGTTGACGGAATACATTCCTGGCCCAACACCTCTGTTCTATGCTAGGTGAGGGAATGAGGCTGGCTTAATGAGCTCTCCAGGGATCTTTGGAGACCACAGCCCAATGCACTAATTGCATATTTTCTGTTTTGTTCCAGAGAAATTTTAAGAATATGAGGGAGTTGGGACAAACTTTGAGGACCTGTGGAAAGCTGGAGGGGGAGATCATTTTGAGCAGGTCTTTGACCTATTTTTACCTGTGGGTGATACAACTCAATGTTTAGCAAGTGACTACAAGGCTTACTGATTAAGCCGATTCAGAAAGACTTGGAGAGATGGGTGGGTCCCAGGCATGGTGGGTATTTCAGGCAGAGCATTTCTATGTTGCATACCTGTGTAGTTCCCTTCTCTGAACAGCGATGTTATCTGTGAGCATATTGAAAAGCCAAGGAGAAATAGATTTGCATCTACACACATCTTTTTTTGAGAACCTGGGAATAATTTCCTTATGTCAGGACTGTGGTCTCTCAGCTCTACCTTGACATATCTTTATCAAGAAAGAAAAAGTAAAAACCAAAACCAAAACCAAAACCAAAACCCAAAATCAGTGATATCATGTGGTAGGTGCTAATGATGCTGTTTTGGAAGATCCAACTCATTTGGCTCGGGAAAATAGGTTCAATCACTTCATCCTATCTCTAGTGATTTAAACCAAAGCCAAAGCTTGATTTTCAACATGAGTCATTAACAGGTTGCTCTGCCATAGTCTGTTGATTTAGGGGATCACATCTGGCCAAAGCCACCCATCTCTAGCTACTGATGGCCTGTGGGTTTTAGAAACTGTCTGATGCTCCCATTGATACTCCCCTGCCTACACGCTCGACTGATTTCACTTACTCATCAACATGGCAACATTTCTCTTTCCCATCTGTAAATACCTGCTCCCTTCCTCACCTAAAGAAACTGGGAGAACTTGAAAGGAGAACAAGGCATATGTTTTTATACATCTGTAAATCCCAGGAGAACATCCTTTTGGGTACCTGTCTGATGTTGAGTTTCTTGTCACCCCGGGGACTCCATGTGTTTCCAAAGTTGCAGGCAAAGGTTTCCACCTTCCGCAGCGGTGCACAGGGGTGAGGATTCCTTGGTTCCTAGGCCAAGGATTCGGGGTCAAGTCACTGAGGTGGAGTGGAAGAGGGAGGGTGGCATTGAGAAACCCAGCAGTGTCTTTTCTTATCTGTCTCTGCATTTTGCTCAGCATTTTCCTTCTGTTCTCCGTGAGACATAATCCTGCTGAGAGCATCTTGGCAGTTTCACTGCCTCTGGAACCTTCCAGAGGCGATGGGTGGCTGGCTATAAATGTGGCTGCAGTTGCAACATGATTGTTTTCAGGCAATTCAATGTTTCTGTTTCTTTCCGCAGATCACAATATTTCTATTTCTTTCCGGCGATCACAATTGTCAGTGTATTGGCATCACCAACCAATTTTTAAAGTGTGTGAGCATCAGTGGGCTTAATTACCACTATCTCCTTTAGCTGGAGAGACTTGTTCTAACAGCACAGAGGAGCCTCCTCCCCGAAGTTTCTGAGACAGCCCAGAGCTTGGACTTTGGGTTCTAGACCGAAGGCCTTGGAGGAGGTCGGGAGGGGGGTGGTGCCCTGTTGGGAGGAGGAGCCTGAGGAGGGGGTGGGAGGGTGGAAGGGGGGGAGGGGATAGGAGGTGTGGGGGCACTGGGGGGAGGGGGAGGGCAGTGGGGAGCAGGGGGTGGGGGCGTGTAGATGGGGGCAGGGGGTGGGGAGGTGGTGTGGTAGGCGTTGTTGAGGGGGTACTTGGCTGGCTGGTTGTTCTTGACTCTGGTGAAGTTGATACAGCGCCCCTAGAAGAGAATCAGAGACAGATGTGTGAGCTGATGGCCGTTCAACAGGGCAGGTGGGAAGGCGGCTTGAAATAAATGGGTCAGTAGAAAGGAGCCATGCTGCCAGTGAGGGCGCTCCACTGGCATATGGTGACATTATGACAAAGTAGTCCCCCCAACTCAGTTCCTTAGACTGTGTTGCAAAATTATTTGTTAAAATTCATTTTTTCCTGGAGTCTTTAATTCTCTCAAGGTAGTGATGGGGAGGAGGGGAGAAGGACTGACCTTAATGGACGCAGGGGGTCAAGCTGTGTAGAGAGGTCACTGTAGTTAATCTCAACAGCCTTGCCAGCCACATGTTATGACCAAGTGTCCCATTTCATAGATGAGGAAGCTGAGGCTCAGAAAAGTCAGACCCTTTTGCCAAGGTCACATAACCCAGAATAGACTTCAGAACCTTCAGAGTTGGCTTCTAAGGACGGGGCCCCAAATTTTATAAACCAAAAAAAAAAAAAATAAAATTCTAATCACACTCCTGGAGGCAGGAGAAGGTTACAGTGGAGTATTACTCAGCCATAAAGAAGAATGACTTTATGACACTTGCCAGTAAATGGATGGATATGGAGACTATCATGCTAAGTCAAATAAGCCAGCCCACAAAGACTAATGGTGGAATGTTCTTTCTGATATGTGGACGCTAACCCACAACAAGGGAGGGGTAGAATAGAAGTTCAGTGGATTAGACAAAGGGGAATGAGGGGAAGAGAGGGGGGATAGAAAAAGGAAAGACAATGAAATGAATCTGACATAATTTTTTTCCTATGTTCATATATGAATACGCCATAGTGAATCTCACTATCGTGTACATCCACAAGACTGGGGTCCTAATTAGAATAAGATACATTCTGTGCTTGTATAAATGTATCAAAATGGACTCTATTATCATGTATAAGTAAAAAAAAATACAATTAAAAAAACATTCAAAGTCTAAAGCCACCCCCAAGTAGCCCTGTCTTCCAGGGGTGTTACCTCTCCACCCTCCCTCACCAGGGATTCAGATTCTTCTGCCCAAGGCTGGCTCTGTAAGGGAGGAGTCTCCTGCTGACCATGCTTCCCTTTTAGGGTGTAATCCCCCTTCACTTTCCCCCTAAGACTCTTTCCTCCTTGCAGGAGCAGGTGTGGCTCCTATGAACTCCGTGCCCCACCCCCGCCCCCGGGGGCTTATGGGGAATCAAACTGTTGTTTCTACTTGTGTCCTGGATGCTGTCAGAATCCCTCCCATGGGGACCAGTTGGGTCACAGCTCTTCCCCTCTCTCCTTGTCCTGTTCATTTGAAGTTCATTACTGTGATGGACTATGTCAGAGTCCTGGGACTGTTCCTGGTCTTGTCCACTAGATGGATGCTCGTCCTGTGGTGATGGACCCTGAGTGGGCATGTCCAGAGAGCCCAGAGGTTCCCTTTTAGGCCTTTGGGGAAGGACCTGAAGGAGGGGGAGGCTGCAGAACTGAAGGAACAGTTGGCTCTAGGACTAGAGGGACATGTGGGTGTGTCATTTGACGCTTGGCTCAGGGACATGCTGCATGCTTGTGGGAAATGACAGGGCTGAGCAAACCTTCCCTCACCTGTGCCCCTCCCCACTCATCCTGTAAGTCATACCCAAAGTCCCTTGTTCTCCACACTCTCCCCCCTGATAACTTCAGCTTCCACTGACCCTTTGCTTCTCTAAGTTCTTCTCCAGTTATCATCTAGACCAACTTTGGGGGTGTGGACACTCTAGATGTTTTATCTGTAAATGCCTTGCCTCCTTAGCCAGGTGGGAAACTTCCACAAGGGAGTGGCCTCGTTTTGGACTTTGGACTTTGATGTTCCACAACCCAGAGCTTCATGGGCTGCTTGCTCTTCATAGCAGGGAGACTCGGTCAAAATGGAGTTGTTGCAAGAGACTAGGGCAAAGCAGGGGCTTGGGCAGCATTAGCATGAGCTAACATTCCTTTTCAAGACATGGCATTAGCCAGAGAATCTTGGTGAGGAAAGACCAAGCTTGACTGGGCTTGGTTTGGAAATTACAGTTGGTTTGGGAATTACAAGTCCCTGTGTAGCTGTCTGCACCCTGTTTCCTCTGAATTTGTAATTCATAAAATTAGGCCAGGGCCTCACATTTTGGGGTTCTGCTTGGGGGTCCACTGCCATCCAAGCAGCCGTCTTTTATAGCTTCATAAATCCAAGCCACGGTTACAGTCTATTTATGATGCAGGATAAGCTCTTTCCTTCAAGATGTTATAGCCTGATGGTTACCATCTGTGATAAATTCCTGTAATGACAACTCAGAGTGGGGATTTACTGTACTACCTATTCTGCCCTTCATTCCTAGACATCAAACTCCTACCAAGAGCCTCAGAGAGATTCATTTCCTTTAAGGATGAAGGGAAATTCTGAGTCTGGGGAAAGAACTGCTGGTACCTGGGCTCAGGACCCCATCTGGCTGCAGATCTCCTTTGATGCTGGTCTCTGGGCTGGGAAAGCAAGGAGATAAGAGATCTGGAAGCCCACTTACTGGTTCCATCCAATTGTGACCCTACCATTTTTACCAGAGGCTGTTCTGCCCATAGACAGATCAGGAATCTATAAGCCATATTAGGATCCCCCAAATAATTCACCAAATAAAAGATAATCTCTCCTATCTGTCATCTGAAGATGGAACAACAGAGGGTTATGGGAATTGGGTCACAGGAAAGGCAAGGAGGCGCCCTTCCTACACCCTGGAGGTACACCCACAGGTCTCCTGCACAAGAGCACGTGTATGCTGGTTATTATGGACCCGAGGACAAAAACAACTGAATATAAAAGCCCAGAACTCCCATAAACAGACAGAGGGTGGGTGGAGGCAAGCTCACAGCCTTGTCTCCCACCCTTGGTGGGACTCCCCACAGTGTGACGTGGGTGGGGATCATCACACCACCTGCCACTGGCAGACATTCTGAGAGTTCCCTTAATCACTGCTGGTGAAGGGTCTGGAACAGTGCCCTGCATCTCATGCCCTGCTCAGACACAATAATGACTTTGTCTACAGTAGGCAGCCGGTTGGAGGTCCTGTCAAGTGTTCTGATTCCTGGACTCAGCAGATGCACCCCTGGGGCAATTTAACACTTTCTGAGTGATCTGCAATCTATAATGTCTACACCCTGCACCTGGCTTCTATAATAAAATTTGTAATCGGGAAAAAAAATGTAGCATGGGATGTGACTGAAGCAGCCTTGGAACCTGATTCTGATGCTCCCCTTTTCCTCTCCCATTGTTATATAACTCCTGTAACTTATGTCCTATAGGACCTCCTATGGTGTTTTGCAAATACAGTTGGAAGGATGATATATTTACATATATTTATCTTCCTGAGAAAAGGTGCAGACTCAGCAGATGCACGGAGTGGGGGGGTAGGGTGGGGGGATGGGGGGGCAATTTACAGTAAGACACAAGGTCTCCATAAGAAGGTGTGGCTGCAAATTAAGTTCTTAAAACCTGGTGCCAGAGGCGCCAACACAAACGCTGTAACACTTAGACCATATAATTGGCCTAAAGATTAGTTTACACGACATCATTTTTTGCTTGTGAGAGGATAATAGAAAGGCCAGATGTTCTCGATGTCATATATGCCAGCAAATCTGCACCAGTGTTTGGTTAAAAGGTTGCTAGGATGATTGGAGCTCTCGCTTCACAACATTGGTCTTTGGAACCCAGTTAACAGTACTGTTTTTGGGTGGTTTGATTCAGATCCAAGATTCGGCTCTGACCTCAGTTTACCTTGCCTTCCTCACTTAAAAAGCATGAATGTTGATTATTTTCACACATTAGCAACAAAATACTCTGATAAAATTCTAAGAAGAAAATGCAGTATCTCTTAAGAGATCAGGAGGATTATTAGAAATGTCCAGATACACCATCTTCTTTATTATCAAAACCGTATGTGCTGAGTATCCTCATCTTGATTGTACAGAAGAAAACAGGTCTCATACCCATTTAAATAACTTGCCAAAGACTACATACACAGTCAGGAAGAGGATGAGTGGGATTAAAACTTAATTCTACTTGCCTTAGGAATTCATCTCCTTTTTAACTGTATTAACTTAGATATTGATGATAAGTGCAAACAATTTCTTGAAGGACTTGTAGCTATCATCCCACAATATAGCACTTCACACAATCAATCAGCTCTTGACACAGTTGTCGAGAGAAATTTCCAGAATGTAAGTCCATAAATTACTCTCTAGCTCAAAATTCTTCAATGGCTTTTCTAATGCCTTTATTTTTTTAATTTTTAATTTTTTAAATTTATTTTAATTAGTTACATATGACAGTACAATGATCTTGACATATCATACATTTGAATCAAATGGGGTATAATTTCTCATTATTCTGAGTGTACAGGTTGCAGTATGACCAATGTGATCCTAATGCCTTTAAAATAAAATGCAGACAAATGAATGTCAGTAGAGGGGGCAGAGAGAGAAGAGGGGAGGGGAGGGGAGGGGAGGGGGGATAGTAGAGGATAGGAAAGGCAGCAGAACACAACAGACAATGGCAATATGGCAATATGTAAATCAATGGATGTGTAACTGATGTGATTCTGCAATCTGTATATGGGGTAAAAATGGGAGCTTATAACCCACTTGAATCAAAGTGTGAAATATGATAAGAAAGAACTATGTAATGTTTTGAACAACCAACAATAAAAAAAAAATAAAATGCAAACACCTCCAATAGCATGTGTAACCCTTTTGTGATCTGGTCCTTGCTTACAGCTTTCAGGTAATTTCTTATTCTTTTCCGGCAGGGAGTCTAGCCAGGCCCATCCTAAACCGTCCATAAATACTTGTTCAATGAAAGAATGTTAACATGGCACTTGGTATTGTTCTCTGACTGTTTCTTACTGACTATGATTGGTGAACATCTCTGAGGCATGCTCAAGGTCTCCTCTTGAACCTAGTGCTGCAAAGTTCAAGTTGGCACTCAACAAATGATGCTCCCAGACCTGCGGGTCTCTGAGTTGGAGCAAGATTTCTTAGAAAGTTCAGATTTCCTCTGTAAATTTACGTTCTCAAAATTTCAAGGGTCCCTTAACCCGATTATGAGTTTAAGGATCCTTAAGTTCCTCCCAGTGTCCTCTTTGACCATTTCTAGGCTCTTAATGGAGGCGCCTCAAGGATCCTAGGTGCTCCCTTTGTTTTTCACATTTCAAATGTTAACATGCTACCTTTAAAAGTACTTTTTGGATTACTTTTTATTCATACTCCAAAGAAAATGGCCCTTCCATAAAACCCTGACCCCAGATCAGAGGGGACACACTCTGAAAACACTATGGCAGACTTGGGATTGTTGACCAGGTTCTGGCTCCTTCCCAGGTTTGGCTGCAGACATTGATGTTCCAGGGAGCAGAAAGGAGACTGGCAGCTTGAGACTGTGGTCTTCCTAAGGGTTGGCTAGCAAGTGATCTGCCAGCGACGTCCACTAGAACCTCAGGCAAGACACTTTCTCTCTTTGGGCCTCATCTCCTTCATCTGTAGAATAAAGTTGTTGCACTAGCTAGATGGTGTCCAAGACCTTTCAGCCCTAATATTTTATGATTCCATCAACATTAAAGTGGCTTTGGAACTCTTCACTTGGATATATTAATTTGAATTCTTCTCGGGCAGCCAGTTTGCACATCTTTTTGTATTTCTTAGTTTGGCTAACTCTTTGTATTGCATATTTCCCAGTTGTTCATTTGATTTGGGAAATATTGAAAAATTGGACATTCAAAATTGGAAGCTTCACCTTCTGCTCTTATGTTACAGTGGTGAGGATTCAGGTCCGATCCGGTCTCTGAATTTGGGTTTGTGGGAGAAGAGCTCTGGGCTGATTGTGTGCAAAGGACTAGCCAGGGGTGAGCTCATGTGTGCTGAGTGTTATGAAACATCTGTTTGGGTATCAGGCACGCTCAGTGGAGAGGGAGCTGGCCTTCGGAGACGGTTAAAAATATGCCATGGCTCCCACAGATTAAACCAAATAGTTTCCTATGAACAGAGGTCATTTAAGGAAATTGGATTGCACAGGGAGAATACTAAAATAATTAGATGGAAAAAGCATAATATATATGCCAAGTTTCCTCTGACAAATACCTTTTTTCTCCATGGCCTAGTTCTCCCATTGATTGTCTTCTTTGGAGGGCTATAGGTCTTTCTCAAGTTACAAATGGATGGGGTTTCCAAAGTTTGTTCACAAGCCAGTTGTTTGGAATTAGGAGCATAGTTCCTAATTTAAGTCACTCTTGTAGGTGGGGGCAGTTCTCAGGCTAGACCACAAAAGATCACTGGCTTATTGAAGGCAACTGACGTAATCTGCTGAAGTTGGTGCTCTAGTGATGAGAGGATGGAGGCCTGGATTGGGCGACTTAATAGTGCCTTCTCACCTGCATATAATTCTTTTCATTTGTTAATGCAGAGTGCATGCGTCCTTTTGATCAGTGGCTTCCAAGTGTCAATTATGTCCTAGATATCTCATAAGTTACTGTAGACAGTGATAAGAAAGTGTTAATGTGCCTGCCCCCATGAAGAATATAGTCTAGAGATAGAAACAGACAATAGTCAAATGACCTCAAACAGATTGACCCCAGCAACCATATTTGTGATCTATGACCCTGACCTTGGCCATCATTGACTGGACCAGAGGTGGACACTTAACCTGAGCTAGGCCAATAAGAGGATTTAGAATGACCACAACTGATAGGCAGGCAGGCAGGCAGTTAGAACTGATTTTTTGAGAGGGAATGTAAGTGGGGACTTGATTCATTCTTCTGTCAGTCAGAGAGAAGCAGAGAAAGTTCTGATTCTACTTCTGAAAGATCCTTCATTTCCACGAGCTCCTCCAACTTTCACTGTTGCTCATCTTCTAAAACTGAAGCCACCAAGAAAACTAGTCTTCTGCCCTCAGCCTTTTCCCTTCTACATTGATATACTGGTTTCCATATAAAACACACATACATACACACTCACACACCCTCTCACACTCAAAGCTATCTGCCTCTTTAAACCCTGCAACACTTCCCCATCTTCTATGGGATAATATCCAACGTCCTCAGCATGAACTGGCCCCTGAACTACATTTCTCTCAGCTATCCCATGTCCTTTTCTTTCTTTGAACCCTACACCTTAGCCTCAGTCAATCATTTGAAATAAAACCTGACCACACTCTGGCTTTTCTAGCAACAGCATTCATGTCAGAGGCCTAATTCTATAACAGAGACAAAAATGGCACAGCCACCTGCCTTGGCTCCTCCCCAACACTGAAGCCGGAGCCAAGGCAAAGAGATGGTGTGTTGTGAATTGTGATTCCGGAACCTTCTCTCAACTCTCTTTTCTCCACCTCAAACTTGGCCTCTCTCTAAGCCTCCTATCTAGCTCGCCTTTTATGTTCTGTCCATGGAAAAAGATCCAAGGGCAGAGCTTGGTTATTTGATTCATTCTGCTGACACACATGTTGGCATGCTCTCCATAATAATGTCTTTGGATGCCAAAACTAAGGGTAAGATGAAAGCGCAAAGGAAATATTTGGTAACATGAGGAAACTAGAAAGATGAAGGAATGGGTAGAAATAAAAATGGCATGTCTTTAGTGGGACACGTATAAACATAAGGTTTGTCAAGAATTACTCCTGAGATATAACTTAACAATAAAATCCCCCTTTTTCATCTGATTAAAAGCTTCATATTTGTTGAAAATTTGGAAAAATGCAAAAACGAAAAGAGGAAGGGAAAAGAATTTTAAGTAATAGCAGTAAGAATTAACATTTTGTGCTTAGTTTTTCAGAACACACACACGTATTTACAAAATTGGGATCATCCTGTACAAAATTGGATCATCCTGTACAAAAATAAAAAAAATAAAAAAATAAATGCTCGGACCATGTCTCCCCTGCTGTTTTCAATGGCTGCATAATCTTCTATCACATGGAAGCACCAAATGCAGTTATTAAATTTTAATTGTTAGACATTAAAATTCTAATTTGTCTTCATTATAAACAATGCTGTGATAAAAATCACCTATGAATGAGTATTTTCATACATCCATCAACAGTTTTAGGATGCATGTTTAAGGTAGAATTGCTGGGTCAAAATCTATGCACATTTTAATAGTTTTGGATTATACCATCAAATTTTCTTCTAAAAGAAAGAAATATTCATTTTTAGCCCCAATGCTATTTATTTATGGTAGCTTCTGTTTCCCTGATAATTTTCTAATCAGAAGTTCTTCCAACTGAACCCTCAGAAGGGATGTATCATTATGTCCAACTTTGTTTTTTCATTACTGGTGAGATGAAATGCTGTTTAGATATCTGCTCGTTAATCCTTTGTTCTTCACCCTTAATGACTTGCTTGCTCATACACTTTGCCCACTTTCTATTGAGATTTTGATCTTGCTTTTCTTGTTAATTTTAAGAGCTCTTTGTGTGTGTGGGTGGGTGTGTGGGGGGGCGTTGTTGGGGATTAAGCCCAGGGCAAACACTCTACCAACTGAGCTACATCCCCAGCCTGATTTTAAGAGCTCTTTATAGTGTAATAGGAGTAATGATGAAATCTTGCTATGTAAGCTACTTTTTTTTTGGCTTGTGAGTTGCCTTTTGATTTTGTTCATGGTATAGACACATATCTTTATTTATTTTTATGTGGTGCTGAGGATCAAACTCAGTGCCTCACAAGAGCAAGGCAGGTGCTCTACCACTGAGCTACAGCCCCAGCCCCCTCAGGGTATTTTTTTGATATTTAGAATATAAACATTTTTGTAGGGATGGTCATTTATATCAATCCACAGAGTCTATTTTGCATATGCTTTAGAAAGTCTTTCTGAGGCCAGGGAAGTAGCTATCAGTGATAGAGCACTTGTCCAGCATATGCAAGGTCCTGGGTTCAATTCCTAATATTGGGGGAGGGGGAGGCCTTCATTATTCTTCTTTTCCTAGTTATTTTATAGTTTCATTTTTCTATGTTTGTAGAATATAGTCTCTAAAGCCAAACTACTAGGATCCAAAACTTGTGATATATTGGAAAATTAACCTTATTCTTTTTTTTTTTTTGGTAAATTTTCTTTTCTTTCTTTCTTTTTAAAATTGATTTTATTTTTTAAATACATGACAGCAGAATGCATCACAATTCTTATTACACATATAGAACACAATTTTTCATATCTCTGTATATAAAGTTATAAAGTATGTTCACACCAATTCATGTCTTCTTACATGTACTTTGGATAAGGATGTCCATCACATTCCACCATCATTGCTAACCCCCTGCCCCCTCCCTTCCCCTCTCACCCCTTTGCCCTATCTAGAGATCATCTATTCCTCCCATGCTCCCCCTCCCTATACCACTATGAGTCAGTCACCTTACATCAGAGAAAATATTTGCAATTTGTTTTTTTTGTGGGGGGGATTGGCTAACTTCATTTTTAAAATTTTCTATAAAATGGGGTTAAATAACTGGTTCTGTCTCATAAGATTATCATGAGGATTAATTGAAACTATGAATAACTTTGAACAGTGTCTGACACATAAAAGTACTCAGTAAATGTTAATTATCATCATCTAGAATATATTTTGGTAAAAGGTAAGAGATATGAAGTCAGTTATAATTCATCTTGTTCTAAATGGTTAACCAATTGTGCCAATCCCATCTACCATCTTCCAACCAATTTAATGTTATCCTAATCACATGGTAAGTTCTCATTAGTTCTTATATTAGTTTCTGGCATCTCTGTTCCATATTTCCAATGTATCTGTCCATATCTATAGCAGCAGAGTTCCAAGTATTATAATTTTATAATATATTTTAATATTTATATCATAAGAATAAATTTATTTTTCCTTTTCAAGATTATCTTCATTATTCTCAGTGTTTATTCTACCACTTTAGCTATTCATAATAATTTAATTCATGGATCAAATTAGGGAAAGTGGACTTTTATATTATTATAGTTTCTTATCTATAAATAGCACATTCAAGGAAAGATGTGTGGTTTCTTTCTTTCTCTTCTTTTCTTTTCTTTTTTCTTTCTTTCTTTTGGGGATGGAATCCAGAGTCTTTTGTATGTTCTACCACTAAACTATACCTCCAGATTCTCTCTCTCTCTCTCTTTTTTTTTTTTTTTTTTTACTACCAGGGATTAAACCCATGGGCACTCTACCTCTAAGCTACATCCCAAGTCCTTTTATTTTGAGACAGTCTACATTGCCCAGGCTTACTTTGAACTCAAGATCCTCCTGCCTCAGCCTCTTGAGTTTCTGGCATTACCGTTGTGTGTCACTGAACCCAGCTTCTGTGGTTTTAAAAAATAAAGTCCAGACTGTTTTTTTAAATAATTTGTTCCAATGTCTAAAAATCTAAGTGCATAGCTTACTGCGCAGGGATATCTACAGCTCTTCAGTCTATTGCTATCTTGGCAAGAAAAAAAAATTAAAATGCTGCACCATAAACATCATTGGAGAAAAGCCTCTTCAACAAATGGGAAAACTGGAAATCCATATATAGCAGAATGAAACTGAATCCTGCACAAAACTCAACTAAAAGTGGATTAAGGACTTAGGCATTAGACCAGAGACCCTGTGCCTAAAGAGAAAATGTAGGCCCACTTCTCCATCATGTGGCTTAGGAACCAACTTCCTCAACATGACTCTTAAAGTGCAAGAAGTAAAATCAAGAGTCAGTAAATGGGATGGTATCAAACTCAAAGGCTTCTCACAACAAAGGAAACAGTCAAGAACATGAAGAGAGAGCTTACAGAATGGGAGGAAATCTTTGCCACCTGCACCTTAGGTACAACATTAATCTCCAGGATATTCAAAGAACTCAAAAAACTTAACACCAAAACCCACCAAATAACCCAACCAACAAATGGGCAAAGGAACTGAACAGATACTTCACAGAAGAATGAATAGGAATGGCCAACAAACATATGAAAAAATGTTCAACATCTCTAGCAATTAGAGAAATGTAAATTAAAACTACACTGAGATTTCATCCATCTCCAGTCAGAATGGCAATTATCAAGAATACAAGTACCAATAAATGTTGGTGAGGATATCAGGGAAAAGATTCACTCATATATTCCTGGTGGGACTGCAAATTGGTGTAACCACTCTGGAAAGCAGTATGGAGATTCCTCAGAAAAATTGGAATGGAACAACAATTTGACTCAGTAATCTCATTCCTTGATATATACCCAAAGGTCTTAAACATACTACAATGATGCAGCCACATCAATGTTTATAGCAGCTCCATTCACAATAGCTAGCCTATGGAACCAACTTAGGTGCCCTTCAACAGATGAAGGGATAGAGAAAATGTGGTACATATACACAATGGAGTATTGCTTAGCCATAAAGAATGAAATTATGGCATTTGCTAGTAAATGGATGGAACTGAAGACTATCATGCTAAGTGAAATAAGCTAACACTATAAAACCAAAGGTTGAATGTTTTCTCTAATATGTGAATTCTAACACACAATAAGGGGTGGGGAGGAAAGAATAGAAGTTCATTGGATTAGACAATGAAGGGAAGGGAGGGGGGATGAGAATAGGAAAGACAATAGAATGAATTGGACATAACCTTCCTATGTTCATATATGAATTCATGACCAGTGAAACTCCAATCATGTACAACCACAAGAATGGGATCCTAAGTTATACTCCATGTATGTATAATATGTCAAAATACACTCTACTGTCATGCATATGTAAACAGAACAAATAAGAAATGCTCCAGATTCTTTTTCTTGAGACTCTGCTAGTTCTAGATCTTAACATATTTAAAAGCAAAAGTTTTGATGTTCTTCCTACCCAGTTCCCACCTTACAAATCACTATCCCTCCCGTCTTAGCAAATCGTAATCCCATTCTTCATGTTGTTCAGACAAAGACCTTGGTGCTATTCTTGTTTCCTTTCTTTCTTTCCACTCAACGTTGAATCCATCAGCAAATCCTGCAGGCTTATCTTAAAAATATGTTCACAATCCAACCTCCTTCTCACCATTTCTTCTGCTAT
The DNA here is from genome assembly GCF_021218885.2 of Marmota monax. Classification (NCBI taxonomy): domain Eukaryota; kingdom Metazoa; phylum Chordata; class Mammalia; order Rodentia; family Sciuridae; genus Marmota; species Marmota monax. Next base: position 27,761 of record NW_026692194.1, read on the forward strand.
CACACTGGTCAAAACTGCTGTTATTTCCCCCTCTGGATTAGTGCAATAACCTCGTAACTATTCCCCGCTGCTTATGTCTTTGTGCCTGTGAAGTCTATTTTTCACATCACAACCTGAATGATTTTTCTAGAAATGTAAATGATTATGCCTCTCATCTGCTCCAAATTCTCAGGTGGTCTCATTTTATACAAAGTAAAAGTCAGATGCTTGACAGTGATCTGCACCCACCTCCATCAACTTCTTCACCCACTGTTGCCTACTTCAGAAGTTCTAATACATCAAGCATCCTTCCCCCAACTACTTGCCCAACGTCTCACCTGGTTCCAGTTCTGTAGTGCTTGGCCTCAGACTGGGAGTTATGCTATTGGCTCCCTGGTTGTCAGACTGGGATTACATCACCAGCTTTCCAGATTTTCTAGCATACAGGTGGCAGATCGTGGGACTTCTTAGCCTCCATAATCACTTGAGCCAATTCCTATAATAAACCTCTCAGTTGTACCTCTATGCTATTTTGACTGTTTCTCCAGAGACTCTGGAGTAGTAATTTAGATATACATATTCTTACATTCAATATAAAACCAGTCCCTCATGTGTTTATGTGTGGATAAAAATGCATTGAGATATTAAAAATGTTGTTTATTATCCTGATATAGACAGTTAAATTTTGACATAGGAGTAAGTTACCAAGAACAAACTAACCAGTTACTCATATGGGTTGTAAATAACATATTTCATTAATTTCAGATATGTAGACTGGAAAAATAGTCTAGAAGCATTATCCCACCTCTCAAAGACCTTCACTTATGCAGAAAGGAACATCCTTATAATGAATAATGTGGTATATGTTAAAGAAAAGTATTATCCTGACACTTGTTAAAATTATAAGGAAGATTTTTTTCAGGACCATTGCCATAGGTGTTGGAACTATTGTGACAGGGAGAGACATAACCTACAATACCAAGGATGAATAGCCAAGGACCAATGACCAGTCTTGTCTAGAAGAAGGCTCAGAGAAGTCCAACTAAAGTGTGTCAAAGGAGAGAAGCTTTGTAACATAAAAGGTCATCTTGAGATTCCATATAGAGTTGATCTGTCTCCAAATATCAGTGAAAAATCAGCCATCATCTAATTTAACAATAGGCATCAATGGACCTTGCTCTAGGAATTGTGCTAAATATGGAGGAAATCAAAGGTGATGAATCCTGACTTGGAGAACTTCCACTCTCATAGGGAGGTCAAGGTGTAAATTAATAATTACAATGTGATACAGCACAGGCTTTAGTATAGAGGTGAAGAACATGTTATGAAATATAGGGTGTAGAGGGAATGAATGCTGAGAAGGGAAAAGAATAGATGTCAAGGAAGTCTTCAAAGAGGTCAAGAAAGTCTTCAGAGATTCTTTGGTTTGGGTTTTGATGGAAAGAGGAACGGTTTTCCAATTAGAAAAAAAGGATTGGAAAAAGGTCTTTCAAGGCAAAAGTGACAACCTTACATAGATTCAGAAATATAAAACAGCAAATGTGATAGCTTAATGAGAAATGTGGAGGAGTGTCTGGAGGGACATGGAAATGGGTAAGGCTGGTCATCACCTTGAGTCAGACGTGAAGGACATTGTACTTGGGCTTAACCCTATAGAAGAAAAAGAGGAAGGGAAGTAAGAAATAGGGTTTATAAAGATTTCTCTGGCACAAGTGGAAGAGGATGAACTGGAGAAGGAACAGATCAAAGGCAAAAAAGTCTAATTGGGCAGTTTCTGAAGAGAAAAACAAAAGAGGGTTCCAAGGAAAGCTAATGGTGTTGGAAAGGAACTATAGATTTAGAAGGTACAGATTTCCATTAGCAATTCCATATTATTTATAAGGAAATAGTGGGATTTAATAATGGCTTCCGGCTAGCCAGGTATTTGTGAAGACAGAGGTGGTATTAACAAAGAAGAGTATGGAGAAAACAAAAATAGATTGTGAGAGATAATGTGGTATATGTTCAATGTTGTGATTTAAGTGATTTGTTTTGTGTATGTTAAATACAACATGCTTGAGAGACTTTCAAGTCTAGATGTTCACTATACAGATCTGTGTGTGGGTTTGTGGCATAATGATGGGTAGAAATTGAGACAGGAATTTGAAATCACTTCAATAGAAATAGGAGTCTGAAGCAGTAGAGAATGAAAGCATACACAGGAAGACTATGTGAGAAGACAATCAAAAATAGCTTGCTGGGTGCACTCATACTTAACAAAAAGCATTGTGTTCAATAAAATAACTCATGTTTTATGTTATACAACTTCAACTGTTTCTAAGGAGGGTATATTAAGTTAACGAGAATAGCCTTGTTTAGTGAATATATTAGTAGGTTTGGATTAGCAAATTTAGGATATTCAAATTTACAGAATCACTCTGCAAATTAGAAAGAGTTAATTTTTTTTTTGGTTAAAAAAGTAGAAAAAAAGAGCAAAAAAAAAAAAAAAAAGGAAGGTTAGCATGCTTAGGAACATCATAGAAACTTTGGTGGGAGCTTTAGGAAAAAATGCCAAAAAAAAAAAAAAAAAGATATGAAGTTCAATGTTGTGATGTAAGTTCTCCCCAGATGGATGAAAACTTCAGAAAGTCTATAATTCATTGATGTTTTGTTTGTAGAGACATTGGCCTAGTCAGCCTACTTTTAAAATTCTATTTCTAGACTTCTTTTATTTTTGTTGTTATTAAATTTAATTTTTATCTATGTTGATATCCTAGTATTAGTATATATATTTTTGTATTGAATATTTTTTTCTTTGATATAATCTTTTAATTTCTAACACTCATCTCTTATTTTTCTTGTCTTATTGCATAGGTTAGAATGGCTAACTTTTTAATAACAGAAGTGATGTCAGCTATCCTTACCTTATTCTAGTCTTTAGTTATTTCATAAATAAAGTAGTTAGATATGCATACTTGTGTTAAGAATATCTTTCAATTCCTAGCTTAAGAGTTTAAATAATGAAAAACTCAAAAAACTTTTAATATAAACAAGATAAACTTTAATTTTTAAAATTCATATTAATAAAATAATTTTCTGTTCACAGTTGAAAGTTTTGAAAAGTACCATTTTAAAATTCATCAGATGCTGGGCATTGAGGAGCACACTTGTAATCCCAGCGGCTCGGGAGGCTGAGGCAAGAGGATCGCGAATTCAAAGACAGCCTCAGCAAAAGCGAGGTGCTAAGTAACTCAATGAGACCCTATCTTTTAATTAAATACAAAATAGGGCTAGGGATGTGGCTCAGTGGTGGAGTGCCTCTGGGTTTAATCTCCAGTAACCCCCCCAAAAAAAAATTTTAAAAATTCATCAGGTATCTTTCTTATATCAATCAAGATCATCCTATTTTTCTCTATTTTGACCTACTATTATGAAGAATTTTATAAATTTTTGTAATAAAAATTATCTGCACATTTCTGAAATAAGCAGAAAAGTTCTGGAATCAATTGCTAATCTTCAATGTAGGATTTTTGTGGCCAGTTTCATAGGTGAGATTGGCCATTTTCCTTTTGTGGTGTACTATTTGTCAACAGGGTTACGTCAACTTTATAAAACAAATGGGAAGGTTTCTATCTTTTAATATGTTGTATATTTTTGAAATAGCACAAGAATTACCGGTACATTATAAGCATAAATTTCAAAAAATTTCTAAACAGGCAGTTTTTCTAGATTGCAGTCCTTTGAAGTCTTTAAATATTTTTGTCAAAGGTATTGCCCTATTTAGGTTTTATATTTTTTCTTGAGTCTTCCCATAATATATTGTCTCTTATAAAATAATAGATTTGTATTTTGTACACAGGAAATTCTTACAGGTAAACAAATCTTTTTATTTGTGGTAATACCCCTTTTGACACTCTTTATGTGTTTTAGTTTTTTGATCTGTTTTTCAAATATCTATGAATGATATTGGTATTTCCAAAGAAGTTTTAAAAGACTAATTTTTCTTTGGGAAATGTGCCAAATTTCTCTTTGTTTTCATTAATTTGTTCTTATATTTATAGATTCTTTGCTTCTGCTTTCTATATATTTGTTTCATATTATTTTTCTAAATTATAATTGATGCTTACTTCATTTGTTTTCATTTTTTCTTGTTTAATAATGAAAGAATTTTAAAATATGATTCCTTTACAAATCCCACAAGTTTTTTTTATGATGTTCCAATTGTGAATATTTTCTAGAATCCCAGTGAATTGCAGTTTTGATTTCTCCTTAGACCTGACAGCAATTTATGAAAATGTTTTAAGACTTCTAAGTCATTTTTTTAAAAAGACAAATTTAAATCTCTTATTGCTAACTTGCAGCCTTTTTTGGGGGGGAGAGGGGTATGATGGGAAAATGTGGCCTGTAAAAATTACACTTTATTCTTTTTTTCAGTTTTTTTTTTTGTGGCCTCAGTTATAGTCAGTTTTTACAAATTAAAAAAAAATAATGTGAATCCTCTATTTGAAGACTGCTTTTAACAAATTCTCCATTAATCACCATTGGATTAGATGAAAGCCTCTGTATCTTTATTTTTTTCATCGGCTTGATTGAAGTCCGAGGGTGAGATGAGTTTATTAAGTTTTTCCCCCAATATTTTACACAATCATATTTGCTCAAATTTTACTTTGCTGTTTCAATTGCTGGGCCACCCAAGAGCAGCGGGGAGGCACCTCTCTCAGAGCCAACTGGGCAGAGAGAATTCCTTCTGTTCCAAAGAATTCTTGCTTCCTGTGGTGGTAGCTTGCCCACAAAGATGGCCACCTTTAATTCCTTCCCTTTTGTATGCCCTGCCACTCCCCCAGTGGTGAGGAGGAATCTAGGTCTCTACTCCCTTAAATTGTGTTGGCATGAGATAGCTTTGAATAATGGAATATGATGGAAGTGATATGCGAGCTTTGAGCCTGACTCTGAGAAGTCTGGCATTTCCTGCTTCCTGGTTTTGGTGCCCTGAGCCTCCATGGAAGAAGTCCAGGCTATGGTAGAGAGAGGTCCTATGGAGGATCAGTGAAGGACAGATGAGTGAGTGAAGAAGTTCTCCTGAATGTCTAGCCCAGTCAACCTTCCGATGATTTCAACTCCACCCACCATCTGCTGGCAACTCTATGAGAGACCTCAAAGGAGAACTCTCCAATGGAACCTGGTCAATCCACAGAACTGGGAGAAAAAACAACTTGTGGTTTAAGTCACATGTTGGAGTGGTTCATTATAAAACAAAACTGAAATAAGTAACAACTCATCTCTTTGCCTAGTAGGCTCTCTCATGGTTTGTGGAAGCTGGAGTTGTTGTAAGTTCCCCCCTACCCGCCACTCTGCTCCTTTTTTAAGAGTCTGAATTTGGCACCTTTCCCAAAGGTGCTGCTAAGGATTCAGATCTGTGCTCTACTCACTGCCTGAGTGGCTAGGACTTTGCACCACTAGATCCAAGGGCCCCCAGGAGAAAGGTGAGGTCCCTGGAATGACAGAATGCTACAACCTCAAAGGTAACCATCACAAATTGCCCTTTCTGTTTTCTTGATATTTTCCTGCACTTCCTGCACTTCATTTTGAAATGAAGGCTGTTACGGTGATGAGAAGCCTGAACTGAAGAAAGACAAGGAAATGTGTTGCAAATATTGAAAGGCTTTTGCCTTTTTACAGTTGTGTATGCTCACTCTTGTAAGCTGGGTCTGTGGCATTCTGCCACCTGCTTTCTTGCTGCCAGTGGGTGGCTCGAGGTTGAAAAGTCTCCCTTTATGCTCAAACTGCCAATTTGACCTGAAAGTCTTTAAAAATATTTTAATAAATAGTTTGACAGAGAGGAAACCCAAATGGGGATGAATGAACTCTGTCCTAAAGTCATAGGAAAGACTGTTAAGTGCTGTGTGTAACCTCTGCCTAAACTTACAATTAATTACTTCTCATATTAACAAATATATTCATAAGTTGAGAAGGAAGATCAATAAGCCACACTCTAGCCAACAGAATAAAAACATACTGGGTGATATCAGAAATTATTTTACAAACAAAACCGCCCTGTCTGATGCCTAAATCTCCCCTCTAATTAATTCTCATGATTATTCAAAACCATGGCACATTATTTTATATTTGTTTCGTTCTGACAATTTTTTTTTAAAGAAACAAAGTAGATTTAGAGAGAAGAGGTCCAGAAAAGGGATCAGGTGAGCAATGTGCCATCACTAAACAGGAACTAGATTTAAAAATTCAGACCTTTCAGGGTGGCAAGACAAAGACTTATGTAGAGATAACCTGGGTAGTGCATTTTATTTATTTATTTTTTTTGGGGGGGGCGGGTAGTGCATTTTAGAAAATAGAAGAGGTTGATAACATTTGTTGGTTCAAGAGAAAGAAAGTCATGCTGAATGGTGACCTGGTGTGGCAGACCCTGAATACTGTTGCATAATCTGACTCTCCTAAAACCCAGCCACTGGCACCGATCATCTTCTCTTCATTGGTGACCTGAAATCCAACGTACACTCTGTGGGTCCTGCCAAGCAGCATAGCAATTACTCCTCCAACGAGCCTGGTTTTAATCGACATTTTGGATGGGTCTCAGCGAAAATACTACTTTAATGCACTTTTCTAAGATTTAGAAGAAAACACTGTGGCATGGTCGTGCTGAGTGGGAGAAAGTCTGACCCAGGACAAACTAATTTTATGCAGTCTTCCCTTTCTCCCTGTCTCTCCCATTAATAATCTGGAGGGTATTTTTCCTGCCCTCATCCATGACTCCAGTTAAATGACTCTAACTACTTAGAACCATCATTAGTGTCGTCTTTCTATTTATTATTTTATTTATGTTGAGGTTATTTGCCTTAAAAAATTGGTGCCAGAAGATAGACTGACTAAGATCACTTGGCCAAGAGTATTATTTAGCTTGGATGTGAAAAGGTAAAATTATGAAATTACTTATGCATCTGGTGCATGGCTCAAACCTCATCCTCCTTTGTATATTCAAGCTCATGGAGGAAGGTTCATTTCCTTTGTTTGCACAATGTGAGGAAAGCCAGATGAGTTCTTTTCCTATGCCTGTAGCTGTCAAAGTGCTTTTTCCCGATGGAGATAATACTAATGAAAAAAATTAATAATTTTGCTTTTGGGATTTCTACAGTGTGGCCAATGGGTGGCTCTGTTATGGACTGAATGTTTGTGTCCTCTCAAATTCATACGATGAAGCCCAAACCCCCAATAGCATGGTATTTGGAGATGGGCCTTTAGGAAGTGATCAGTGTCCTAATAAGAAGAGACATTAGAGAACTTGCTCTCTTTCTTCATGTGCACACACTGAGGAAGGGCCATGTGAACACACCACCTAGAAGACAGCTCTCACAGAACCTGACCATGCTGGCACCCTGACTTTGGACTCCCAGAATCCCTAACTAAGAAAATAAATATCTGTTGCTTAGCCACCCAGTCCACAGTATATTGTTATGGCAGTCTGAATAACAAGACAGGCACCCCAAATGGGGATGCATCTGCTAGGTTCTCAGCACCTCAGTCATGGGCCATTTTCCCATTCCTTGACCTTTTCACACTGGCCAAGTTCCCTACTCACTCATTTGAGGGACCAGTTGCTTGTTATGAGATAAAAAGTTTCATACTATTTTTTTGGGGTGGGGGGGTACCGGGAATTGAACTCGGGGGCCCTCAACCACTGAGCCACATCCCCAGCTCTATTTTGGATTTTATTTAGAGATAGGGTCTCACTGAGTTTCTTAGTGCCTCGCTTCTGCTGAGGCTGGCTTTGAACTCATGATCCTCCTGCCTCAGCCTCCTGAGCCACTGGGATTACAGGTGTGCACCACTGCGCCTGGCTCATACTAATTTCATCTACCATTCACTGTGTGCTTACACTGGGCCAGGCTTGGTACTAGAGGCTTTGCATATATCGTCTCGTTTTGTCCTTCTAACAGCACTGGTGGTTAACACTACTATCCTGTTTCAAAAAATGTAGCAATGGGTTCAGAAGGGCTAATTTGTCCAGAATCTCTTTGGGAGTGACAGAATGGAGATTTAAATCCAGGTCTGTTTATACTCTGTGGTCTTTCTTTTAACTAACATATACTTTTAGATTGGAATTAATCTAGGACAGAATGAATCAAGAAGCACAGCCGCTCAGAGTTAGCTACCAGAATTATGTTGCATTTGAGAATTGGCTTTGGGTTTCAAGGCTGCTCAGCTCCCATGATTCTCACCCAGATTTCCATGCCTCTATTTCTTCTTTCTACAGAATTTAGTGCCCTCTGACTAACTTTTCTGAAGAAGGGCTCTGGGTATCTCCATATCTCCTTCCAATCAAAACTTGCTTGTCCTTGTGCCCCTCGTTTATACTTCTCTGTGCTAAGTGACAACACTCTAATCTGGCCGATGAGCTGGATTCACTAGGGTGGTCTCTTTCTTTTCTTGTTTATTTTTTTTGGGGGGGGGTAGTTTATTTCTTGATAGGCTCTATCTTTCCATCAGCCCAAAAATATACTGGGACAAAGTGGATAATTATCTCCTGTATCTATTTTCACTTTCTTCCTTTGGTAGTAGAACCTGAGCTTCACTGGGCCATGACCACCTAGAAGGACTACATTCCCCATGCTTAAGGTGGTTCAGAGGCAGTAAATGATGCTAAAATGCCTGACCTCATTGGTGCCTGAACTGCAGATGGGTGTAGCCTCCTTTGCATCAAGCTATATTCTTGTTAGTTGGATGTGAGTGGAAGTGATATGTACAAATTCTAGGCTGTGCCTTTAATGAAAGAGGCACATCTTCCCCCTTTACATGGTTGAACTATGCCGATGAGGACCACACTCTACAGGTGGAGGAGAAACAAGATAGAAGTAGCTTGGATCCCTGACAGTGTGGAGCCACCATATTGACCCTGGACAGCTTATGCGTGGAGGGATATTTGTGTGAGAAAAAAAGTGCTACTTTGATTAAGCATCTATTATTTTGAGTTTTTGCTAAATTAGCTGATCCTGTAAACCTAAATCATGTAACCCAAGAAATAAAATACCTTTACAGATGGCGTTTTATTCTAAAGGAGTGGCTTTGATACTGGGCATCTGGGGTGTTATGGCAGGCTCTTGTGGTAACATGTTGGAAGCAGGCTGGGTTTGGGGGTGTCTCTTAATTTTGACCAGGTAGTTGGCTGCCCACTTCAACATGAAATAGGTGACAGGGGTCCAGCTGGCCCCAAAGAGCCTGTTGATTGTTTCCTGGATTTGACTATTTTTCAGGTAGGAGTTCCTATGACACTGCCAAAATGCCTCTCAAACTGAAATCAAAGGAAGACAGTAGTCAAAGCACTAAAATATCATGGCTGATGTTTGCAATCAGTCAAGAGAAATGGAAAATTTATAGCACTCAAAATCTGGGATTCATTTAGGAGTGAAAAGCATTAATTTAAGTTATCCAACCTCAAAATTATTTTCAGGCCTCCACTGGGCCCCAGAACTCTTCCTAATTATGAAACCATGTAGAGTTGGACCTGAAATGAGACCGTGACCCAGTATAAAAAGATTTCATTGCCATGGTGCAGGAAACACCTCACTAATTCAATATTTGTGATCCTCCTCCCCAACCTGGACTGAGCTTAGGTTATGTATGATTTGAGAAGAAATGGTTTATTACGCTCATACTTAATACTACAGGGAAAATCTTTAAAAGGGAAAATTTTATCTTAAGTCCTTTGGAAAGATGCAAGGTATAAAGACAGTAATGATTTTTTAAAATTAGGAATAAAGAATGTTGCTAATTACCAATTAATTTATTGGCTCATGAAAAGCGGACTTAGCAGAGAGCTCCACCTGGAGAGACTCTGATTGGCACTGCCTGCTTTATTTCTATTTCAGTGGTCCCTCCTGGTTGTAAGGATTCTTACCAGAATGGCAAAAGTCACAACAGGTGCCTGTCCAGGCTTTAGTCTCTCCTCATGGGTTATGTTACTGCTCTTGGCTTTCAGAATTCCTTATTTCTTGGCCACTGTTTTGAGTCCTAGGCTCTCCTATTCCTACAGACTGATGAGCACTTTGTTACTTCCTCGACCTTTACCTATTTCTTTATTTAGACACAGTCTTGCTAAGTTGTCCAGGCTGGCCTTGAACTTGCAAGCCTCCTGGCCTCCACCTCCTGTGTAGATAGGGTTACAGGCATGTGCTGATGTGCCCCACAGGACTAGGTGGACCTTTGTCTCCTCCCTGGCTTCATGGCCTACTCTGTGTCTTTCTTTACTTGATTGGCCCTTCACCAGTCCCCAGTCTGCAGGGGCCAGGAATCCAGCTGGTCTCCTGGAGCCCGGTGACAAGAGATCAGCCCTGGAGTGAATGCAGCCAGAGAACCCAAGTCACCCTGTGAATCCAGGCAGTCCAGGGAGAAGAAAGGTGACCTCATGCTTAGTAAGAGCAATCTTTGTTCAGCCTTCAAAGACCCTGCAGTGAGTGTGTGTGGGGGGTGCTAGTGGTTTGGCACACTCTCCCTTCCAATGCCACAGCCACCTACCCCCTCCCAGTTCCACTAAGGGAGAGGATTCATGAGGCCGATGTGGCTGGGACGGAGGTAGAGGAATGCAGCTGTGAGGCAGTGTGGGAAGACACCACAATCCTGAACGGCTCATTCCGATGTGCTGGGGGCTATCGCTGTGAAGTGGTAAAATTATGAATAAACAAACAGCCCAACAGCAAGAGCAATGTGTCCTCTTTCTGGTCATCACCATTTCCACCTGGTCCTTGCATGTTTTCAAGCCTTCTTTCTTTGAAGCCAGAGGCTTTGTCATATTATGTGGTCTAAAGGAAACTTCTAGAATAGCATGGGACACTTGCTAGGTCTTCAATAAATAGGCTGCTGAAAGGGATTGAAAAATCATGTTGCAAAGCTGCAGATGGAGCTCTGGAGTTTGTATTGTCACTTTTTCTGAACTCCTTACTTTTCTCCTCTCAACGCTCTCCTTCATACCATCTCTTTCTTTGCACCTCCCCTGCCCATGAGGTGAATGTCTCTAGGAGTGACTTTAGTAGAACCCCAAATATTCCTTGCCTTGAAACATCCTTTCCTTACTTCCTGTCCAACACTAGGGTCTTCTGTGGGCATCTCATGCAGACCCCTCTTCAAATGTCAGGATGTCACCCAGGAGGGAAAGTCTCTGGTCATGGACATCAAGCAACATGCAGGTTTATCAACATAATTATCTATCTTTTGGAGGTCAGGGAAAAGACAGTTAAAATTTGAGGCTGATGGTGGCCTGGAGAAAAGGATACAGGAAGGGCAAATATTCATGGTGTTGGGGGAGGCAAAAGTGTCAAAGTGTGCAGGTCCCTGGAGAAGGGGCTGGAGAAGCTGGCTGGGAGGTTAGCACAGGAGCTTATCTACTTGGGTCAGGAGAAACACAGAAAAAGGAGGGAGGTGGCACCAAACACCTATCCAGGCCTCCTCTGGCCTGAGGCTCACCTTCCCACATTTGTGCAAGGAGCCCAAGAGAGACTAGTTTAATCTCCATGTGGATTTCTCTTCACATAAAATATAATGTGGACTAATCACTAAGTTTTTAATGTTTTGAGGAATACTTTCTTAAAAGATAAAAGTCACACCCCTCTGTCTCTTATGTAATTTTCAGAGGAAAATGATGTTTTCAAAGCTTCTAGGAGACACAGATTTACATGTTTGGGGACAGGGAGCAGCTGTGTGGGATGTGAACCAAGAGACACGCATCTCAGGACTGTTCTACAGAACCATGCAGTACACTTGACACTCCTTTGTGTTCTTGTGCAAAGAGTGCCCAAGAGAATAGCAGGCATGGAGGGCACTTGAGAACAGAATGCAAGCCCAGTTTGTGCAACTTGGAAGACAGACATTTACGGGTAGGTAGGGATTTGGGGGCAGGGGAGAGGGGTAGAGAGGTAAAAGTTGATAAGGCTAAATAGAAGGGCAGCAAAAGGACTCAGTCCTTCATTTTTCTCATGAACAAAACACCTTCATGGCCAATTACCATCTGGATTACCTTGAGTCTACTTTCAAAGTGTGCTGACACCATCTTCAGTCAATCAAAGCCAACAGGGTTCCAACTTACTGCTTGCAAGGAGATTGGACAGTCTATAAGCATCACTTCTTAGTAGACAATCTGAACTATCAGGTGCAACCTGACAATTGACAAGGGCAATATCTTTTATGGGAATAAAATGGAAATCCCTAAGTCTCTAGGCCTTGAAAATACTTTGAGTTTTTTCCTCATGTTATATATAACTTATTAGAATTCATACTGATACAGGTCACAGTAGTTGTCCCCCCCCCCCAATCTTAAATGCTGATGCACGGCCAAATTGTTGCTATACAGAGCTATCTGCAGGACCAGGTGGAGATGAGAACATCATTTGTGTTTCAGTGTTTAAAACTTGAAGGGGATGAGTAGAGATATGGGTTTTGCTCACCACATACCCAGTGGCTGAAATTGAGTGCACATCTATATCTGAGATCAAACAAATCTTCTGTAATTTTTAGCCATTTTTTCCCTCCAGGCAAGCCACATTTCCCTAGGCAGGGTCTTGCTTGATAGCAGATACTTCTTCTTTACCATCTCAGTTTGTGGTTTGGTTTCCGGGGAGCAACACACAATGAAAATATGAAAGCACTTTTTCACTTTAGGAAAATCTTCTCAAAAATTAAAACTGTTGTAGGGGTCATTTTGGTGGTGGTGAGGATGATGATACTTCAAGAAGTGCTGTCCTTGTTTGAACTGAGCTTCAATGGTGACCTTTGGAGGGGCCTTCCTGGAGACAATCCGGAGTTGTTCTGCTGATGTGCTGAGTGCAGTCCCCTCCACGGTGGCTTTCCTTATGTCCTTCTATGTGTGTAATAATGAAGAGGGAACATTCAGGATTTTCATCTCCTCAAGTTGGTAAGTTAGTAGGAAGGGCATTGACCAGATGGAAGAGAAAAGATCATGAGAGGAAGGCTGCAGGGGATCAGGAAAGGGAGTCAGCTAGAAGCCCATGTGGAAGTTGTCATCTAAAGAAAAGGAACTGGATCTGAGGAAGGCATGGCATTTCCTCTGGTTTGCTAATATTCCAGTTGTTGGTCACATGAGACTGAACAACTTTCCTCCTTATTCATACACCCTTGAAGCAATTCCAAGTCCTGGGCCATCTTCCAACAGGCTCCCAGGGGCCATCAGAGTAGAGGTTACCTGAGGTCAGCTCAGAACTGCTTTAGGTTGGAGGGGAGCCCTTTTCTTGCTTCTCCACAGGGGCCTCCAAGGAGTTTAATAGACTGATACCGCAGTCAAGGGCAAATCACCAAGACATTCTTTAAATAAATAAAGGGATACCCCTTCCCCCTCCTTAACTGAATGCACATTAAGGAACACAAATAGCATAAAAGTAATTATGAAATTGTAATTTATGCAAAAATGCAACCTCACAGAAGGTTCTGGGCCAGGCAAAAGTAGTTTATAGAACAAAAATGTCACGATCCCACCACTCCAGAACACAGCCCTACCTTTGGATCTCTCATCTTGTTAGGTCAGGGCCTGGATAGTGGCCCTGCTCTGTAGGAATCTAAGGAAACCTAGGCAAAGATGCCTCCTCATCCACTGCCCGTTCTCTCTTCACCCCCTTTCCTAACCATCCAGCAACTTCAAGGTCACTCCTCACTCTATTCTGGCTGGCTGATACCCCACTTGATGCTGGAGTAGCCTCCTAAATAGTCCCTGGCAGGTGAGTGGGGGACAAAGTTTTCTTGGGTTTTTGTTTGTAACTAGAGAGTTATTGCTATCGTTATAGAGAATGAGTAATTTCAACTTTGCAGTGGAGACAGCTGGGGACAACAATGGGCCCATCGCTCTGGAATTAACATCTGGCATAAAAACATCACTGTCTAATCAAGTCATTGAAAGAATACTGGACACGGGCTTTTTAAATTCTCAATGTTTTTCACTTTTTAAAAGTTTCAAATCTTGGGCTAGTCTGCCAGAAAACATTACCTCACCATCCACTGTCACTGGGTAAAGAAAAAAGAATCATGAAACAAATGAAGATTGAGTTTCATACCAAAGCTCTGAGTGTCAAAACCTTGGGAGATCACTAGACAAGGAGACAGCCAGAAGATTGGAGAATTTTTTTTTTTTGTTTGTTAAACAATGGTGAACTTGCATATGAGTGTCTTTGGAGACTGAGGCTGCAAAAGTATAGGTGATTTGGACATAACAAAAGCAGAAGTGGCCACTGCAGAGAACTTCTGTGTCCCTGTGTGACCAGCTACTCACACCTTCCCAACTGGACTTGAATGAAATGAGCCGGAACATTTTTTCCACCTAACAGGGAGGGAGTCTAGCTCAGACATCATTGATGTGGTTTTAAAGTTATCTCTTAAAGTACACATCTGCTTCTTTATCTCTCTTAAACTATCACTTCTTTCATTACATAAAAGCAATTAAGGGCATTAAAACATTTATGGGAAAAAAAAAGAGAGAAAAGAGAAATCTAGGTTCACTACCCAACAGGGCCATGATTAATATTCAGAAATCATATCTCTATTTCCACATTTCACCATTTCCCCATTTCATGGGTTCCCCATTTTCTCATAATTTGATAGGAAGCAGGGTTCTCCCCACTTCACGCAAAATTTAACTCACTCTGAGAGTCTTTGATGAACTATCCTGTGATCGGAACTAAGACTTCACTGAATCCCTTTTATTTCACGTGTAGATCTGCTTTTACTCTCACATTAAAAATTGAACTATGTGTGAGGGTCAAAATGGGATTTTATCTGGAAAATGAAAAGAAATCATCTTTCACGACTGGTAATGAGCTAAAAAGTCCCCCCAATTCTAATATAACTTATGTGAAATTTGTACTGTATTTAAGCACATAAAGTTGTACAGCTACTTTTTGAAAGGTGTCTTGAAGTGGGTCTCAATGGAAGGTAACTATTTTGGAGAACTGCCTCCACCGGGTTCTGGTCTGCTATCATTGGAGGGCTCTTACTAGTTCTTGGTCCATAGGTAGCTCTTATAAATGTGTGGTGTAATTTAAGGGTTCCACACTGTTACAAAAAACAAAACAAAACAAATGTCTTCCCCTGTTTCCACTTCTCAGTGAATAAATGAATATTGATAAAGCCTTTCTTGTGACATTCCATTCATCTCCTTTATTATTTAAATAATATTTTTTTTAATAGGACTTCACTTTATTTAGATGGTTCTTCGGAGCTGTGTGCATAGCACACATCAAACAAATTCACCTTCTATATTTGAGGTAATGATGATCTTTTCAAAAGATTCAAAATAAATATGATAAAGAGAAAGAAATCACTGGAATGTGGGGACCTCCAGGAGACAAGCTGTAAGCCAAGACTGGCCCCCAGCAATGCCCACTCAGGAAGACAACAGAACCTGTCTTTACAATCTAGCAGGAGAGTGGACATGCCACTCCCATTCATCTTAAGACGTACATTCTACTTAAGCCAAGATGTGGAATACGTGTCCCCAAAAGTTATAGATAAAGAATAACACATACACTCCTGCTTTAAGAGCAATTATCTAAACTTGTCTTCATTATATGGTGGAAAGCGCCTTTTATATCCTATATACAGGCTGTAAGTTTACTAGTGTCAAAGGCCCAGAGACTTCAATGCAATGATTTGCTGCCCTATTCACAACGCAAGGGAAAATTCAGTCATTGTTCCTGCCACAGATGGACAACAGGGTTCATGGGCAGGTTGCACCTCACATCCTGATGACTCCCAGCTGGAGGGTGCCTAACAGATGCAAGGGAGAATGGGGTCAGAGTGCTAAGGAAAACTGGATAAGCTGGAACAAGAGGTTTCATTAAATGAGATGGTAGTTAGGATTAACAACAGGTCTGGTGTTTAAATAAAAATAATCAATTGAGGAGACACTACGGAGCTAGCATGGGGGAGCCCCGGCCCAGTTACAGCCTATGTGAACAGGACCTGGAGCTTATGGACCATCTGGCCAACATGAAATAGCTGTGTTAAGTGAGGGCTCAAGAAAGCAACTGGGTTCTTTCTATCCTGGGTGATCAGCTCCTCTCTCTTAGTGGGGACACCACAGTCAGGAGGTCTTTGGGAAAACCAGGAAGCCTTTCCAGAGAGAAACCTGAGAATCAGCCTCATCTAAGCTACTTGCTAAAAATAGTTGAGAAAGTTCCACCCTGCACCTACTGAATTAGGCCTACCAAGAGAACCTGCCATTTTAACATATGCTGAAAGTGGTTCTTAGAATCAGGAAGTTTGGGATATGTGAAGACAGTGCCTGGCTTATGATAAAGGACCCAATTATCAGCAATATGAAAACTAAAGAACTTAAATATCTACTCTTAGCCAGTTGGTTAAGGGAGACAGATACTTTAATTTTCATCATTGGGGTGTGTGTGTGTGTATGTGTGTGTGTGTGTGTGTGATTTCTCCTTCTGGGTACTAGGATATTAACTAGGTTCAAGGTCCTTAAGTCAAAGGGATGAATCTTCCTCCTCTCAGGAAATTTCTGGTAGGTAGGTTGGGGAGATACTTATCTCCAGAGAAGTCTTTCTAATCACAGCACAGGCCTGCAGATCACTTTGTGTAAGCATGCTCTGAACGAGCCTCAAATTAGGAGTAGGATCACCAGACCCTGATAAGGATCTGGGGACTTCTTTCTAACAAGACGCTGGCTTTGTGAGAAGATGTCCACTCATGGTAGATGCAGAAGTTGTGATGTTGGGTCTTACTGTGATTTAATTCTTTTAAGCATTAAGTCTATTACACACATACACACACACACACACGTATAAAAATCATAACCATCAGCAAAACCAAGAATGTTTTTCTGATATCAAAACAGAGCAGCTATCAGGGCTCCTGGCTTGTTTTGACTGGATCCGGGCCTTTCAGAGCAAAGTTGTTCCAGCCTTTGGCACCATTTATATTTCTTCTGCCTTGAGGCCCCCACCCCAATGAAATGGTGAGTCTAGGTGGGGCAGGGATATTTAATAGGCCTTTGGTTTTCTGCAAGCCTTTTATTAATGCTGTAAGTTACAGCAGCCAGATGCTCTGGGCCGGGTTTCACCTTCTGGTGCTGGGTTCCCGGCTGTCCTGGTTTTGTTCCCAGTGTGATTTCTGAATCCTGCTGAAAGCTGGTCAATGTTAGAACCGGAAATGCGACATCGAACAGCCCCGTGACCCAGATGGGGATAGGTGCTTTATGAAAAAGTGGGCCTGGCTGCACCCTTGCCCTTCAGGGGTCTTCCCTGCAGTTTTCTGCTTTTTATCCATCCATGTCCCTATCACCCGGTGAGAAGAGCTGGATTCTGAGTTTTCTAAGCAGTCTGCATCTGTGACTATGGCACCTTGGATCCATGACTTTCAGACCAACAAACACAATGGAATCTCCCTGACGACTTCCCTTTAGTATGAGAATATAAAAGTATACCCAACCTTTATTATTTTTTTTTTCAGAACTGAATCATAAAAGAGTTCCCAGCTGCCTTAGTACTATTGCCTTTAGCTCAATAACTTTGAAAAGACCTTGGCTTTGCAAAGTGGTCCAGAAGATCTAAAACCCACTGCAGCTGAATCTTGCAGTTTAACTGTCATCAACAAAGGCATGGGTGACATTTCTGCAGTTTTGACATGAGGACTGGGCACATGGACCCTTTGCCTCCTGGGTTTGTACTGTCCTTCTGAGGGGCCTCCATCTGTCCCTGTCTCCTTAAAGCAGGAGACTTAAGAAGACTCTCTGAATTGCTTCTACTGAGTTCTCTGGGGACAAGGAGCCACCTTGATGAATCTGCCCATGAGATAACCCATGTGAACTTCTGGAAAGTCCTTCCTCTAGGACCAGCCTGGGGCCATTCCTCTAGGGCTTTGGTCTGAACGGGGGCAGCAGATTCACAAACCAGGTGACTGAAAGGGGAAAAACATGATTTCTTTTCCATGAGAATTCAAATTCTACAGGGAAGGGAGTCTTTCCTGTCCACCTCCTAGAACTAGAAAAACCATTGTATTGTGTATGCATGAATATCCCCCTCACAGATGAGCCCTTCGTGGAGGCCTGCCCATTCCCACCCCTGGCTTGTAGTAGTGGATCGATGAGGTCATTTTCTTATAACAACAATCATGCTGATATTCACCAGCCACAGTGCTGAGCACTTCATGCACAAAATTGCCTTCCATCCTCACAGCTCTCCCATGAGCTCATTTTCCAGGTTCAGAGGGCAATCAGCCACAACCACACAGTGAGAGGTAGGGCTGGGCTGCAAACCCAGTTCTGTTTCATTGTAAAGTCTCTGTTCTTACACTCTGAGCTAACCAATCCTGAGCTCTCAATAGGTGTTGCTGATACAGAAATAATTACACTGTATTGTACTTTCAACAGTCGAGTGGCCTGCACCCTCTGATAAAGCCTAAAGGCATTAGGGACCAAGAAGTCATTTCTGTGACCTGGACACTGGCCAGCAGCAGGGATGGGAGACCCTGAGGCCCTAAGCATTTTTGGTGGGAACTGCTGACTGGAGAGATGCATGTCAGGGCTTGGCAGGAAGCTAGGACAAATTATTAAACAGATGGCTTCTAAGTTCCAAAGACAGGAAACAGTGGTCATCTCTGTGAGCAAAGGTTCACAGCGAGTGAACTGTGCCAAACCTCATTTTTTCTGCAAGCCTTACTAGATTCATAGAGGAGGGCGGACAGATGTAATTTGTCTACATCTCAGAAAATCATCTCATACAATGTCTCAAAACACATTTAGGGGAAAGACAGAATGATGTAAATTGGATGTTTGATTGCAATTGAGAAGGCTCAGAGAAGGTTGAATGAACAGCATCCTAAGTGTTGGTTAATGTAGCAATGACAATGGTCATTTGTTGTGAGTGAAAAACACAGAGTCCAGGATACAGCCAGAACTGAGGGAATACTGGATGGTGGTATTAAACTCATGGGGAAGTCTTTCATGGCCCCATGAAAGGGTTCTTCCTTTGACTTATTAAATGTATTATTAAATGATTTATTAAATTTTATTATGTGAATACGTGTGTATATATGCATGTGCGTATGTGTGTGTATGTATATTTGTATATGTGCATATTTGTGTTAGTGTGTGTGGAGGTGCCCACTGCCCACCTAGAACCAGGCCAAATCCACTTATCTGTTTTTCCACACTGGGCTTCTGATAAGATTTCATTTAAATAAGTATTTCTCTTTTTGGCTCAAACCTGTTTGAAAAACCACAGAATCTGATACTATTTAAGATTCCCTCTAGCTGTAAAAATTCACTGATTCTTAAAAATCATGTGGGAGGATGGAGTGCTAAAGGCAAACTTTAAAAATTATTGGCTGTATCTCCCATTTCCTCATTACCTCCTGGCACATGCACTCTCTGTGGCCAATTCTCAAAGTGCCCTGCTTGTGGCCCACCATCTCCCTGCCTGTCAGGTATCCCTCTCAGCTCTCTTCAGGCCCCTGACACTGGTCTTCCAGCACCTTTCTTGTATCCAGTTGCCTTATGTGCAAATGGCTCCCATTTACCCAGTGGAGATATGTGTCAAAAGACACAAACTGGCAGAGAGAATCTGAGATTGGCAGAGTTGTAAGCAGTGTGGCCAGGTGAAGAATTTGAGGAAGGATGGAGGAAATGCTTTGGGGCAGTGGAGCCTCCATGAGTCCTGCCTAGAAAAAATGTGGTCTTTTTCTCAGGTTTATTAATTCATTAAGAACTATTTTTTTTTCAGTACCTACTATTGGCCAGCATTCTACCAGACCCTGGGGAGAAAATGAGTAAAAATCATCTCAGTTCCTACTCCTAAAGCTTACAGATTGGCGGGTGAAGGGGCTACTTTACTTAGTAGTTAATTCATTAACTTGATATTTATCCAGGAAGTGCCTATTATATGTTAGGCTATAGTAATGGATATACCAGATGAAGACCGTGCCCCCATGAGGCTTATATTTAAATGTGTAGGTAATTAAAATCTGAGATCAGTGTTCAATGAATGTTAAAATGGAAATTTTGACTAGATTCCAGGTTGTAAGAGATTCCAATGAGTTGCCTAACCAACCAAAGCCAAGGACACATCTATACACTGGCTCCATGAGGCTTGAACTTCTTAGATGAAGGCTATATAAGGGGTCAGGACAGGAGAAGGATCTATAAAGAAGCCTGGGAGAATGGACACTGTGCTCTGTGTCTCCAGGGGTCCTCTCATTAGGGGAAAGGGGTAAGGTTCCAGGGGCTTCACCTTAATAAGGAGGGTTGTCCCCATGAGGTTACTTGGAGATCTTGGAAATGAGTCCCCTGGAGATGGTGAACACAGATCTCTCATGACTGAGAGGGCCATCTGGCCTGTGGGGCTAGGATCCAGGTGGCTGCATTGAGGCTGGCTATTTCTGGGTTATAAGAGTGACTCCTGAGGACAGGTATGAGCCATGCAGAAAGGGATCTGGGCGGGGGTCCCCTTGGATCTACCCAAGAAGTCTTTCAGCAGGATATGGGAACTTTAGCAGCAAGAGTCTGGGGGTGATTGTTAGATCCTGAGGCTGTGGAAACTGTCACAGGCAAACACTGGAAATAAAGAAATGTCTGTCCATGTCAAGAAAACGGCAGAAAAGAAGAACCTAAAGAAGCTTCAAAGGGCAGCCTGTGGGAAAAACGAGGCAGCCTTAAACACAGCTGGGCCCACAGAGCACAGTGGCCCGACAAGGACCCTGTTCAAGGAAAATCCTCTGCCCACCTGGCCCTGCCTGAGAGGGGCGAGAACCTGGTTCACAGGCAGCGGTAGGGACTTGGGGAGAAGAGCAAAGTAGAGAAACAGAGGAGACAGCCCCACCCTCCCTCTTCACAGTGTGGAGGGTCCAGCTTGGCTAGGGGAAGAGTGAAGATTTAACGCTGGATCAAGTTTGAGGTTTTGATTTATCTCCTGGCTTGGGTTTGCTAACAACTGAATTCAGAGTGTTTTTGATGTAGGACCTGCCAATAATCTACAAGAAGGCAGAACAGTTCTGGGGCCTGCTATGCTTGTAACTGGTGGTAGGAGAAAAATTCCTCTCAATGATTAACATTTACAAGGAGCCAAGGGAAGCACAACTCAGCCACTTTTTGACCAAGTCTTCTTGTCCCATAAACTGGGGACAAGTGATGTGGAAGCTGGGGGGGGGGTGCTTGGTCTCCCTAAACTTGCGGATTCCAGGGTCACTTTTTCTTCTTCCCCATACAGGCCCCAGGAATACTCTCCTGCAGTGTCCTCTCACCCACGTTTACTCAGTGCCCTGACCCTGTAAGGCTGCCCGTGACTCAGTGTGGAGTTGCTGCTCTTGCTCTGGCCTCAGTCCTGCCCTGGCCAAGCCTGCCTTGCTGTGGGCTGCTCTGTGGACCAGAGGGGCTGGGCTGGCCTTTTCCCACACCCCATGCTGGCCTGTTATGTTTGTCATTCATTGCTGGCACCTGGGACATTGTCATCCGCTCACAGCTTGTAAAAGTCAGAGGGAAGGTTGACTGGAACCCAGGACTCCTGGCGTCCAGGCCCGGGCTCTTTCCACATGAACCACATTTGGGAGCCTGATTTAGGTGTTGCCCTGACACTCTGAAATGGAATTTATGCACAAGCATGAAAGAAATACATCTGGGCATTTAACAGAGTGTCAGAGACGGAGTCTGAGGAACCCGCCCAGCTGTGCTTCCATAGGATGAACTTTTCCAGGGTGGAACTCTGGCCTGGCTGCTGGCCTTTGCAGAAAGACTAGTTCCTTTAAGAGAACAAGTTTGTGAAAAGGGGTGGCCATTTTTGTGTGAGTTAGAATAATGAAATTGATATGGAAATGTTTCTTGTGTCTTCATCTCTGGCAACTGGCCATTTGCCTGAGAATGAGATTACCGACTGCCCAGCATAAGACAAGCTTCAAACAGCCCATGTAGTGAGTGTCCTGGACTGAAGCTGCTCTGAGGCCTTTGGGCCGCTTCTCTGCAAAAGCAAGACACTGGCTTTGGCATTAGGCCTCTTATAGCAGTAGCTTTAGACTTATTTAATTTGTACTTTTTTTTTTTAATACCAGGGATTGAACTCTGGGGCACTCAGCCACTGAGCCACATCCCCAGCCCTATTTTGTATTTTATTTAGAGACAGGGTCTCACTGAGTTGCTTAGCACCTCGCTGTTGCTGAGGCTGGCTTTGAACTCGAGATCCTCCTGTCTCAGCCTCTTGAGCCGCTGGGATAACCGGTATGTGCCACTGCACCGGGCTTTAAATTATACTTTGTAGATATTAATTTTAACATTTAGTACCACTGTAGAGTGTATTGCGCTGCTTTCAAAACCAACAAAGAAATGAAGATGTATACTGTTCTCTTAATAATGGAAATGTATGTTATGAGGCACAGGTTGGGGGAATGGTCACAGTCCGAACCTGCATACCTGATTTCAGTGTACCTACCACTTACAGTTGACGCCCTACAAATGGGCACCACCCTTCAACCAAGTGCCACAGGGGGCCATGTCCACATGCCTTGGCAGGTCCCATAAGGGGAACCTTGTAGATCTTCTTTTCCACAGTCAAGGCTGCTTCCCCCGGGGTTTGCCTCCCACCTATACTCAGAAAAAAGTATCATGCTAAGTCCTGTGGAATTTTCTCTGCTTGTCACCTCCCTGGTTTCCTTTCCTCCTTCTCTTCTACCTTTCTTGGTGCTTGTCCTCCTTCACCTCCTTTCTGCTTCTCCTCTTTTTTGATAGGGAATTTATTGAACACCTACCATGTGCCACATATCAGAGATAGAAAGTGGTAGAAATCAGACCCCAAATGCATGTGACATAAAACAGTGTCACATGGTTCTGAGGCAGGAGGCATCTTAAGCTTTCTAGAGAAGAAGGACTCCGGCAGAGTTACGGTGGGAGGAGAGGAAGGGACACAGTAATGGGGCTGAGGGGTGATGTGAGCAGAAGTACAGAGGCAGGAATAGACAAGGCACAGGGGCTGGAAAAAAGTCTTCAAGGACTCCTGAGAGGCAGGCAGGGTCTGACCGCCTGGAGGGCACCAGGGCAAATACGGCTCAGCCCACCGTTTCCCATAATGTCTCCAAAAGCACATTCATCCTGAGTGACGCTCTGTGAAAACAGATGAATAATTTATAAATTGGGCAAAGGTGCGTAAGATTTTCCCCTTTGAGGCATTCCAAGGCACGCCAGCTCATAAAGCATCTTTGAAGTCCCGCAGAGAGAAAAACCCACCTTACATTGTGAGTGCAGCATTTCCCAAACTTATGTGATGCTCAGGGACAACTGTAGAGTAAGTGTTCTGCAGAGCACACCCTGTGTGGGCCGGCAGTGGGAGCCAGTGAAGGATTTAGAGGGAGGGTAGCTTATTGATGTGAAGGAGTAAAAAAAAACTCCCTCATGTCAGAAAGAGGTGGGTGTGGAGTGTATGCAGATGTGCCTAACACCTGCTGCCATGGCTGATCTCTGTGTGTTCCTGGGAGGAAACTGGCTGTGTCAGTAAATGAAGGAGGGCGAGTTCTCATTCCTTAGAACTGACAGCATTTATTGCCCTTGGGGTATTAATGAAGCTCAGTGCTCATGCCAAGAAAAAGTTTTCACTGGCTGGAGAAGGAGCTGCATATACATCTGCATGCACATGCACACTTTTGCTGACTGGTAACCCGTTTTGATTTCATACCCTTCCTGTTTTCATTGTTTAGCCAAGGTCTGAAAGCATCCTCTAAGGAAACGCTCAAGTCACACCTCTTCTCTATAGTCTTTTCAGATCAACCCTGCCCTCCAGCTTGCCCTTCCATCCATGATCTCTCTCTTCATCTTACTGTCAGCAGCAGTAAATGAATAACCACTTAGTGGCACACCATCTGGTTCTCTTTCTCTCTTTTTTAATGAGAAAGGGTCTTGCTAGGTTGGCCTCAAACTTAAGATATTTCTGCCCCAGCCTCCCAAGTAGCAGGGCACACTGGTGTGTCCCACTGCACCCAGCTCCTCATTTGCTTCTTAAATACAGTCCCCTCCTCATTCCCTATGTAGGAGAGCCTACCCCATGCTGTGTCTAAGGATGCTCGGTCCATTTACAGATGATTGGCATATATGACACTGCATTCCTCTGCCTTTTCAGTTTCGAAGTGGTAGTAGGGCGAGTGAATGGACCCACAGCTCGTCTTCTGGCCAGCCAAAATGAGACTGAAAGGACAGAATCCCTTTGCTTTAATTTCCATCAAACAGATTTTGGAATACACCAAGGCCTTATTATTTACTATGGATGTGTTTCTCAAGGTCAAGAGGAATAAGAGGCTAACAGCTAGGCAGGACAGTGAGTTAACAAAACAAAAGAAAGGGGTGATAAATAACGATAATCTGCTCAAGTTGCATTCTGCTTTCTGAGAATTATTATGGAGTGTCTGGGGAAAGACACTGCAGGAGGTGAAGGAGGTGTAAAGAAGAATACAGTGTCCGTCAGCCAGACTCCTTGGCTTTCTCTCCACAATGCTTCCAGAATCCATCTGCTCCTCGCCACAGGGGCCCACTGCCGTGCCAAGACTGGTGCACCAACCTCCCCATGGATGCCCCAGCTTCCACTCTGGCCCCCCTACAGAATTCCTCCCACTGCCTCAGTGTCAAGGGCAGTCTTTGTAGAATGTGAATTTGATCATGTCTCTCCACTGCTGGCCCCTCCATTCTAGAAGCTTTCATTTACACCCAGAGTACAAGCTGAATGCCTTTCCCCAGTTTAAAAGCCCTGCTGCCGTTACCCCTGCCCTCCTCTCTGTGCCCACTGCCTACCCGTGTCCATTACCCTGGCCTGTGCTGGCCTCTGCACCTCCAGCATACCAAGCTCTTTCCAGCCTTTCGGGCTTTCCCTCACTGTCCCTTGATCATAACACGGCCAGCTTCCTCTTGTCATCAGATTTCATGTTCAAAGTCACCTCTTTAGAGACCACTATTCCAATCACATGGGCTAGACAGCCACCCCTTTTCTATTCAACACCCTAATTTAACTCTTAGTGTAGCACTTAACACTTGGTTGCTGTGGACCCTACAAGGAGGATATGAAAAGACATATCCTCCTTGTTCATCAGTGCTGAGCACAGCAAATAAGTGTGTAAGGAATGAATAGATGCAAGTTTCTCCATTGAGTCCCGAGCCCTGGAGTCCTCTGTAAAGAATCCCCTCCTGTGTAAAATGGGAACAAGAACAGAATTACCAAAGAAATGCATTAGAAAATAACTGCAGTAGCTGGGCGTGGTGGTGCATGCCTGTATTCCCAGCTTGGGAGGCTAAAGCGGAAGGATCACAAGTTCAAAGCCAGCCTCAGCAACTTAGCAAGGCTCTAGGTAATTTGGTGAAACTCTGCTCAAATTAAAAAATAAAAAGAGCTGGGGATGTGACTCAGTGGGTAAGTGCCTCTGGGTTCAATCCTTGGTACTAAAAAAAAAAAAGGAAAATAAATGCAAATCATGTGGCTCTTGGCAAATACTAGCTATCATTATTGCTCAAGTCATTTTCCTTTTTGGTGAAATGGAGATAATCACATATTTTGTCACTGCCATTGATTAATAACTTTGACTTTTGAAAAAGTTGTTTGAAAATAAAAAGGTTAAAAAAACAACTCTCTGGAGCCTTACTAGTCTCATGTTAAGCAAATACCCTAAGAATAAATTTGTAATTAGTGTTTTTTTCCATTTTTTCTTTTTGAGGGGAAAATTATGTTCAGAACCCACAGCTGCTCATAACATTTGCTTGCTTTCCAGGAACTTTTCAAAGATAAAGTAGAGCACATAATCCAATAAATATACAAATATTTAGAACAAAGATTTAAATGCTATAAGCCCTATTTTCCTCCCTAGTGGTGTAGGAAAGAAGCAATAGAAAGACTTTGTTAAGTATTGTTTGTTCATAACAAACCCTACCATGCTATTTTGGAGCATGTAAGACTTCTGGCTCACAAGAGAAGTTTGGGGTGGGAATTGCCCAGAAAGATAAAGTCACAGAAATCTAGGAAGGGCAGTGATCATAAGTTCTGAAATTCTTATTGCATCCACAAATGCAATAAGGATCCAGAATCCTGTCATCCTCCTCTCGAAGTGTCTCCCAGGCAAGTCCTCTGGACCTCGTGGTCCAACAGAAACAATGCGAACCACATGGGTGGTTTTAAGTTTTCTGGTGGTCATATTTGCAAATGTGAAGAGAAACAGGTGAAATTCATTGTAATAAGAGATGATATTTAACTTAATATATTCGCCCAATGTGTCTATCTTGGAAAATCCAGAGTGTGTTCTGCATTTATAGCACATCCTTCCTGACTTGCTACATTCAAGGGCCCAATAGCCACATGGGGCTAGTGGCTCTCTCCTTGGACTGTCTGTTCTATATTTTACTTTGGAGGTGTTCTGGGTCTATAAATCTCTTTTGCTTGTGGGAGAGAAAAAGGAGATCACAAATAATTTCTTAAAACATGAGCTCATTTGTAACCCCCTCAGGTTGCCTAGTGTTATACTCTATATAAGAGGACAAAGTCCTGGTAATGTTTTCATTGGCCAGTGGAGAGCTTAAAGGAAAGTTCTTTTTAAGACTTAAATTGCTATCATGGAAATACTTTTATCCTCTGGTCTCTACAGACTCATTAAGACATGTCAAACTGTATTTGAAGTTTCTATCTATCTACCTCAATTCTTTTCATCTATCTTTCTATATAACTTCTAGAAGTGATAGGTAAGAAGACTGCTCATTTAAAATGAAATCCTCTGATCCTAGTATTTCTGGGGAAGATTTATGAAAAGTTCTGTTTCTTTATAGAGGAGCAGTTTTGCCACAGTTTACAAAGCTAAAGAGTTTCAATAATGAAATTGTTGCCATTAAAACAAAATCAAACTTGGAAATGGATTAGAACCAAACATGTTATCAATGGAATGGGCTTGAGAATGCAAGAGAATGATCATGGAGTAAAGCTGTCTGAAAATTATGTGCTCTCCTTTGAACCATAAATCCATTATCAGCCTAGTCTTGGACTTTTTTTTTTTTTGGATGTGGATTGGGTGAGTTCCATAAAGGACAGCCATCAAAGCCTGGCTGTAGATGACACTCTGAGGGTCAGCACATTCAGTTCAGTACTGGACTCTCCAGTTATCTGAGAGATAACTTGGTGAAACTGGAATTTTCACATAGGCAGGTTACCTCTTTTACAAGCCTCCATGTTGCTTATCAGTGTCCTGGTGTGGGACGTTGGCTGGATGCTAATTACCTGTAAGAGCCAGTTTTTTTTTTTTTCCCCAGAGATTCTGTTTTGATCTAGTATCAAGCTCATTTGCAATTTCTGGACTTCCCAACAGAGGATCCAGTGCAGAACAAGTAGGGTAGCTAGCTAATGGGGTGTAGTGGGGACCATGAACTACAGGGAGTTCTCGTGTGTTTTTCCTGGCTTATTTTGGGGGATGGTATGCTTACTGTATATCATAGAAAGTAGTCCCCATTCTGCAGCTGTCTTGGCTAGAGACAGCATGGCATCCCCCAGGCCAACGAACAAGATGAGGCATTGAGGCAATGGCCTCATAAGTTCTGATACACTTGCTATTACTCCTCATCCTCCTTTCTATTTCCCTCTACCACCATGCCTAAGAACCCTAACCTGGTCATAATTACTTCCCTTGCTAGAAAAAAAAAGAAGGGAAACACTTTGTCTTGTGTAGCAATAGGGATGACTCCAGTGTGGACTTTCCATTGGGACCAATTTTATTAGTTATACCACAAAAAGGAATGTTGTCTGTTCAATTTATGTTCAATTTTCCAGACTCTGACATTTAGAGTTTCCCTTTATAATTCACTTTGGGTAAGCAGGAGAGTATATGGAAAAATTTATACAAGTTTTACTCCCATTTAAAGCTTGCATTCAGGTTGAAGCTCAGAGTCCTCCAAAAAGGAAGGATGCCAGTCCAGTGATTGGTGTCAGCTGCTAGGGCCACAACATTCAGTGGGGCAACCCAATCCAGATGTGGAGTGAAACCCAGAAACAGGGGTGTTGAAGCCTAGATGGATGGAATGAGCACCCCCAAGGCTAACTCTGTCATTACTGTGGACTCTGAAAATGACGTTGCTCTCAGTGGTATATTAGCCAAAAAGAAAAACGGAAAAACACTTAATATGACAAATTCATTCTTACGATATTTACTTGAGATGAGACCAGTAAAGTCTCAAAGGGTTGTTTTATTGATTAACATTCTATTTTCAAACACGTTTTTAAAAAGTCCAAGTTATTAATAAATGGCAATGAGAAAACTATGAATAGCAATTGAAATGAAAGTTTACTCTTCCAATAAGCTTCCATCAGCCCCATTTTACCTAGCGGTGCCTTTAGAAGACTTTGTGACCTTCTCTCTTTAGTAAAAGACAGAGGATTTACAATAGGTCTTTTTGCTCACTACTATAACACAGTTGCCTGTGAAGGGATCGCTATAAAGGTTTACCAACTGCTTGACTTGGGGGATTCAGAAAAAGGCATAATCTCCAAAACAAGGAAAAAAGCTGAGCCTTGTTCTCAGTGTCATGAGAGAAAGTAAAAAATCTATGAGCTACAGTCCTTTCTCTCAGATTTCAGCATTGTCAGGGAGTGAAAAGTTAGTGTTGGCTAAAAATAATTTGGCACTAACCTTTATGACACTAGCTATAAGCATAGGAGGAAGAAGGAGCCAGACAATGAGCATCAATTAGATGAGGTCTTGGAGGAAGTGGGACTTCAGCTGAGTACCTGAGGACCTGAAGGAGGTGATTAGATTTATAGAAAAGGCAAAGGCAGGAGTGGGGTGTGGCTGCTCTCACCTTCCTCTTTGGAGTGCTGGCCTATGTTTCCTCTCCGTTCTTCTCCCATTTGGACCCTCACACATGCTTTCTTCTCCAGCTAGAAGTCTTTTCCCTCACTAGGAACTAATCCTTCAGGTATCAGCCAAATATTCTCTTTGGAAGTCTTCCCTGATACCCTGGCCTGGGCTAAATCTCTTTGCTTTGTGTTCCCACAGAACCTCAAATCATATGGAAATATAATTTATATTTTAATTTTTGGGCCACTGGGATTGAACACAATGCCTCACACATGCTAGGAAAATACCATCTAGGTGCATCCCCAACCCTTTTTACTTTTTACTTTATCACCCAGGTTGGCCTCAAACATTTGATATGAAATTGTAATTTAGTGATCTTTCCTGAATACTTTAACCTACACACCACAAGGCTTTGTTGCTCATGTCAAGTCCTGTCTGCCTAGCCTGGTGCCTGATGAAGAGGAATGAATGAATTCCTCTCCACTGAATCAATGAGCATACTCTTATAGCATAGTGTGTGGATGGTTAAAGGGGAAGTTGGGGAGAGGTGAAATCCAGGGAAAGAAAAAAGACCATTAGGTAATCGGGGATCACAACAAAGTGTGCAGAAAAGCAGGCCAGTGGGGGAGGTCTTCAGCAGATGAGGCATGTTGGGCAGGGTATAAAAATGGGAAGATGGTGGAAAATGGGAGAAGGGAGGAGGACAGAAAGGGAGGTGATTTAGGGCCAAGGATAGCTCTGCCTTCTCAAATTGGATTTGGTCCTCTCTTCTCAAAACATCAAATCCAAACTCAACTGCCCCTTCCTCTCCTGACCTTGGATGAGGATTCAACAAGAGATAGGCAGTGTAGGGTTGGTGGGTTCTGATCTTGCCACTTGCACTAACACCCTCTGTGATCTTGAACAGTGCAGGAAACTTATCTAAACCTCATCTTTCTTATAAGCAAGGGAAGGATAAAGTAAGGTGTTGATGGAGAACAAATGAGATAATGTACCTAGGAGGGCTAGGGGATCTCCAGACCTTGATTTCCTCCCCACCTAAAACCAAGGGACTGGGATTATAAGAAATTGCAGGCAGTCCATCCATGGGGCTGTGGGTCAGGTTGAAGTAAGGTGGTCACAGAACTGTCAAGAGAAGATGAGTACATGTGAAAGAACATAGTAGGACAGCTCTTTCCTATATGGCTAATTCTCCAAGTTTATCTCCTAGGTCAGGTGTTGATATCTATGATTCAATCCATCATTTTCAGGCTAGAACAGAACTTGCTGCTAGCCTTGGTTGTGACAATTCTCAATAGAGGTCTGTCACTGAGTTGCAGATTGTCCCTAGAGATGATTTTCTTCAATGCCATCAGCTGAAGGAAAAGACCCACAGAGACCAAGTAGCTAGACAATCAACATCATGTTTGGGTAAAGTAGCATACTTCTTAAAATATTATGCACTTGGGTGAATTTTTGACCCTAGAGACAAGCCCTACTTCCCTCAATCCTGATTCTGTTTGAAAGGAAAAAAAAATAAGAATTTGAAGAGGATACTTGATTACCCAGCTCTTTCTTGTTCAGACTCTAGCATTTACTTCTCCCCTGTTTGCTATTTGCAATACCAGGACTTGACCTTGCCTTGTTTATAGCTGCTTGGGAGATGAGGCAAGTTGAAGTCAAAAGTCCTAAAAGAAGTTACAAAATGATGATGAGGAGCAGGAGGAGAAGGAGGAGTATGTGTGAATGCATATGCTTGTAAAAAAAGGTAGTTTGATTATGGGCTCAGGAAAGAGGGGGAAAAATGTGGGGAGGGAGACAGGCAGAAGAGAGAACATTCACCACCACCAATTACCGCACATTCAGATACACTTCCTATTATGGAAGGAAATTGGTCCAAGAAAAAAATAAACAGCAAGATGTTATATTTTTTGCAGCATCAATTTTCGGCTTGACTTCTCTGAAATAAGATAAAGTTTTCAGGTTTTGGTTATAGTTTGGTTCTGGCTGTGGACAGGGTGTTTTGAACTTGTTCTTTCCAAATCTAGGAAACTGTGCCAAGAATTCAAAGTACTCATCGTCCCCTTTCAATGAGACAGTGAAGGAAAGATTTCCAGGGGTGAGAACCAAATGAATACTACTGAGAATTCAAACATCCAGAGAAGGTGCTGTGCCAAAGTAAATCACACCCTCTAGGAATATTTCCTATAATTTGCTTTTTTCTTTCCTTATTCTTAAATGACCCACTTCTTACAAAAGTTTATAAAAGGTCAAGAGTCAGTGGCCAGCAAACCGGACTTTCTCTCCAGATCTGTTGGGGCCTTCAGCCTGGCGTTAGATAACGACAGAAATTATGAAGATCTCTGTTTATTCAAAGCCAATATAAACACATTGTTATTTGTGCAAGAAAAACTTGACCTTAACATAACAATTTCAATTTGTAGGTAACTTGATTTATTTTCATTATTGCTGATTTGAACATAAGAAAATAATTCTGGTGAAACATTTTTCATGTGTTGAGATGTCTGTCACTAAGTCTCTGAGATCAATTGCCACTTTCAGGGGGAAGGAAGGGAATAAAATGAACTCTCTTATCTATTTGAATGTCCTTTTTTTTTTTCCTTTTCTTCTTCTTTTTTTTTTTTTTTGGTAACAGGGATTGAACTCAGGGGCACTTAACCCCATCCCTGTTTTGTATTTTATTTAGAGACAGGGTCTCACCAAGTTTCTTAGTGCCTTGCTTTTGCTGAGGCTGGCTTTGAACTCGTGATCCTCCTGCCTCAGCTTCCTAAGCTGCTGGGATTACTGAAGTGCGCCACTGTACCCAGCTTAAATGTCCTTTTATTGAGTCCAGAAAAAAAACATGTTTCATTCACAAAGTGGAGACGTCTGCTTTGACAGGAGCAACAGGTTCCCAGGCATGGCTGTCCCCGCCGCCACCCCCCACCTCGTTCTCCCTCCTCAGGCACTCTGCTTTAGCTGCCGTGTTCCTTCAGCACAGAGATGGATGTGTCAAAGGATCCTTTCGGTTTCCTGTCCCCCTGTCCATACCTGGGCTCCACCACTGAGGTCACCAAGGAAGATGGCACTTCCTGGCTTCAGGATTTTTTTTAAAGTTCTAATTTGTTATGTATTACAGCAGAATGCATTACAATTCATGGTACACATATAGAGCACAATTTTTCATATCTCTGGTTTTACACAAAGTAGAGTCACACCATTTGTCTTCATACATGTAGTTAGGATAATGATGTCCATCTCATTCCATTGTCTTTCCTACCCTCATGCTCCCTTCCTCCCCTCCCTTCCCTTTGCTCTATCTAGAGTTCCTCTAATCCACCCATGCTGAATCAGCCTCCTTTGTATCAGAGAAAACATTTGGCATTTGTTTTTTTGGGATTGGCTAACTTCATTTAGCATAATATTCTCCAGCTCCATCAATTTACCTGCAAATGCCATGATTTTATTCTCTTTTAATGCTGAATAATATTCCATTGTGTATATATACCACAGTTTCTTTATCCATTCATCTAATGAAGGGCATCTAGGTGGTTCCACAATTTAGTTATTGTGAATTGTGCTGTTATAAACATTGATGTGGCTGTGTCCCTGTAGTATGCAGTTTCTAAGTCCTTTGGGTATAGACTGAGGAGTGGGATAGCTGGGTAAAAAGGTGGTCCCATTCCCAGTTTTCCAAGGAATCTCCACACTGCTTTCCATATTGGCTGCACCAACTTGCAGTCCCACCAGCAGTGTATGAGTGGTGCTTTTTTTCCCCACATCCTCCTGGCTGCAGGATCTTTACTCCTTTCTCCCAAGGGCTCCTGCATGGTATCCAGGAGCTTTTCTGCTCAACCTCTTCCTCTGCTGGGGTCTGTCACCAGCACTTAATCACACTCAGGTCTCCCTATCCTAATTAGATGATTCCAACTCCAGACTTCCTCCAGTTCCTGCTTCGGTTTCTCTCCATTCTCTGCTAAACTTCCTGGGGCAGCAAGATCATCATGACCTCTTCATTACTCATCTCCTAAGAGGACTGCTTTCAACTTGCTTCTAAATGTTCCATCATTTGACATTGTTGACCTACCCTCCTCCAGGATGTGTCATCTTCCCAAAGCTTCTAGGACCCCAGACTCACTGCAACTTCTCTTTCTCTGTCTGGTCCTTCTTAAGTCTCCCTCTTGCTCACCTTTTCCTTTCTCCACTCCACTTCTAGGATGTGACCCTTGGAGTTCAAGATTTAACCTATATCTCCTTTCTCTGTCTACTCCGCCTGGTTTCCCATCTATTCACATTGGTCTCCACTGCCATGCCGATGACTCCCAGATCTGCACCTCCAGCTCAGAACTCTCACGGGAACAAAACTGCTTCCTGCACAAGGCAGGGCTAAGGTGAGGTGTGTGGGTACCCAGGAAACAACACTTAAGGGAGTATTTGCTCCTCGGTCCCTGCTGGTGCTGATCCTGAATGTGCATGTCCCTGGGAGTGAGCACCTCCTTAGAATTTTTGCTGTGGATGCCTCCCGCTCCTCACCCCAGTCTTGGCCTGCTCCTGGCCACCTCTGTTGGGTGTTACACAGGCCCTGAGAACTGGGAAGTTAAAAAGCAAAGTCCACTCTGCCCTCCCAATGCTCTCCTCCCTGGTGAATTGCAGCATGGCCAGTTCTGACCTTTTCCATCCCGCCCTTGACATCTCCCTGAAGGAACTGAAGTCTCATCATCAGATCTTTGCTCTGGCTTCACTTTCCCTGAAGTACTCCCTTTCCCCCACTCCCTTCTGGTCTTAGCTCAGATGTCACTTTGAGAATCCACTTGACTCCAAGGCTGGTAAGAGGCCTTGCTGGGAGTATTTCTCACACCTCAAGTTCTCTGTTCCATCGTAGACTCTTTCAAACTGAGCAGTGCTTGGGGACTTGCCAGTCCCTGTGAAGGAGTTCAGGAATCCCCTCTGTGGACATTCAAGTCTGGAAGTCCTGAATTCATGCCTCAGATCTGCCTCTTTCTAGCTGGATGTCCTTAGAAAAGTTAAGAACTTTTTCTGAACTTTATTTTGTGCTCTGTGAATTGGAGATCATAGCTACCCCCAAAGCTATCATGAAGGGGTTTGTGCTTCTGGAACCACTTGCAGTTAACAGAATGCTTGACTCTCTTCTCATCCACACCACACACTGAGCTCCAGGAAGCCAGATTTAAGTTCTATGCTAGTAGGTATCTGTAGTGCCCAGCCCAGAAATGGAATCTTAATGGGAGTGCAAATGATGTTTGATTGTTTGAAGGAAGGTAGCCATGGCAAGCCTTAGAAATTGGCAGTGAAGGGGGAAAAAAAGGAGGAAATGCAGGGTAAATGAAGGGAGGAGAAGAGAAACAGAGAACCTGCTTTCTCTGAGGCTTGCTCACACTCCAAGGGACTCATCTGCTTTGGAAGGACCAGGCTAAGGATGCTCCCCCTGGGAGATAACCTGCTTAGGCCAATTCAAGTCAGTCTCTGCGACAGCCGGGCGACACAGTGCCCATGTGACAGGCCTCCCTTATTAGAAACAGCTGTGCAGAAGGCGGCCCCAAGGCTGGAGTTTCTGGAGAGATTTCACAACCTCTGGGGCTGTGCTTCAGTTGCATTTCAAACATTGTTTATGTGCATTTGTGTGTGTGTTTCCTCGGGTCTCTTCTGATTGTGAAGAGACCCAGCCTTGCAAAACAAGCTCAGAGTGTGCCTTTGGGTTGGGTGTGCAGATAGCAATGGAATGCACCAGCCTCCTGATGCCAATTCTGAGAGCAGCTAAGGAGTTGAAAACAAAGAAAAAAAAAAAAAGAAAGAAAGAAATCCAGCCCCAGTGGGTCATCTAGGAGCACGCAAAGTGGGTGGAGTATATGTTGGAGCAAAAAGACTGGGGAGGGCTTCGGTTAGTCCATAGATTGAATTTCTTCCAGGAAAGACATGAAGGAGAGTTCTGTTTTCTCATTGCCATCCTCTTTAGCCAAGCAGTAGCAATAACAGCTGCCAGAATCTAGGTTAACTATCTTCCTTAGAGGAAAAGGGCTGCTGATAGCATATGAAGATTATGCTTATCCATTTCCCTTATGCCTGTGAGACTCTTAGGGGTCCTGAAGGGATGTAAAGAGTTACCTTTAAATGGTTTCAGGCAGGCAAGAGGAGATGCTGCCCGAGTGAAAAATTGGAACTTGGACAGGCTTACTGACTCTCAGGTCTTGCTGCCCTTTAGAATCACCTGGGGAGGCTTTTAAAACTCCAATGCCAAGACCTCACCCCAGACAATTCGGTAGACTCTGTGGGGTGGGACCTGCTCATCAGTGCTTTAAAACCAGGAGGAAATCACTGGAGTCTATGAACTCTGATCTCTGAATTTCCTGACCTATCTGTGTCTGAAATTAGTCATCGAGGTACAGGACTGTCTGCAACTGGGAAGGATTTCTCTAAAACTGATTGTAGCTTAATATTTAGAATTAAGCTAGACTACTCATTTCCCAGACATGTCAATGGGTGTGCTACGGAGAAATATAAGGGAACAGTAACTTGGTGGTCAAATAAGTAGAGAAATGTTGACTTTGACTTAGAACTTGTTTTACCCCGTGTGGTAAGGTTAGCTACTGGGGCATCCGTCTCTGGTACCCCTTGTTCTGTTGCTAAAACTCACATTCTTCAGTTCCTTAAGATGAAATCTGCTTTGCTGGAGTATCTACCCGTAGTTCTGGTTCTGTCTGTTGCAATGACCCAGAGTAAATCTAAATCACTTTCAACATGTCTAAGATATAAGATACTGTTCTGGTTTGGCATAACATGATTCTGTTAGGGCTTCTAGTTAATATAATGAGGACCTCTAGTTTAACATGACACATAGCAGGATAGCTCTCAAATTTCCTCTGAAATACTCAGGAAGAGACAGAAGAAGTAACAACATACATAATTGCCCCAAACTAATATTGAGGGGTAAGCGTAGAAGAAAAAATTTGTGGTCTTTTGGAGTGTGGAAGATTGCTTTAAGTTTGACATCAAAGGCAGAAATTACAAAGATTTATACATTTGATAAAATTACTAGATAACTTAAGAATGTGAATTTAATCAAACTATTAGATAAATTATCTAATAATTATATTACCTATAACTTTAATATATTGTTAAAAAGTTAAAAGATAAATGACAGAATAGAAAGAAGTTGGCACTCTCTATATAATGCTAGACTTTGTTTCATGAGTAAGCACTATACCCTTAATGCATAGCACAGGGCCTACCACACAGTAGGCCTTCAAAATATTTGATTAACATATGAATGAAGATGAATTAGGAAAATAACCATACGAAAACCAATCTTAAAATATCTAATAGGAAAATAGTCCAACAGCCTGTATAGGCAATTGATAAAAGAGAAAAAAATAAACATTTGAAAAATGTTTTCCACTTTACTAGCAATAGAAAGTGTGAAAAAGAAATGAGCATCTATCATGTTCAATAATGCTGGGGAAATGAACTTCTTACAGATGCTGGCGTGAAGGTTAATTTGTATAATCTTTCAGGAGGGCAACCTGGCAATACGTACAAAAGCTTTAAAATTTTCCACACCCTCTGATCCAGTAGAAAGCTGGACTCTCACCTAAGGACATATTCGTGAATGTGTACAATGATTTGAAGATAAGGATACTGATTGTGTCTTCATTTATAATAACAAATACTTGGAAATAAATATCCAAAAAAGGTGGATACACAGTGAAACACAATCTTTTAAAATGACATTAGGCAAGGACATGCGATGGTGTGAAAATCTACTCCTTGAATGTGGTGAAGTGATTAAAAAATAGGTTTGAGCTGAGAGGCATAACAGGACCTCCAAGAAACGATCAATTAAAGAAGTTCTCACGGTTCCTTTAAATCTGCTTTCTCAGATCAGACATTCTAGATTCCTTCAATCACTTGTCCTTGGAAGATGAACACATTTTCTAAACTCAAACAGTGGCCCACGTGTGTAGGAAGCCTTGGGGACCATCCTGGAAAGACACTTCCTCACTTAGTCTCTGTCCAGTGTGTTCTGCTTTGGCAATGTCCTCTTTAAAGCATAGGTCTAGCCAGTGACTTTTAATGTTTACAGGGACACCATGGAGATGGTGAACAATATTACCAAGTTAATAGAAGCTTATTAAGTAGAGAGGATTGGAAAGGAATTCAAAGCACAAAAATTAGAATGTGAAAAGGTAAAGAGACAGGAATGTCCAGGGCTTGATGAGGAATTAATCCCTCCTAAGGAGTGTACCTGGGATAAGTAGCAGACTAAGTAGAACAGTAGGCCTTTCTTTTCTTTCTTTCTTTTTTTTTTTCTTTTAAAGAGAGAGAGTAAGAGAGAGAGAGAAAGACAGAATTTTTTAATATTTATTTTTTAGTTATCAGCAGACACAACATCTTTGTTTGTATGTGGTGCTGAGGATCGAACCCAGGCCACATGCATGCCAGGCGAGCACGCTACCGCTTGAGCCACATCCCCAGCCCTTTTTTTTTTAAAAATATTTATTTTTTAGTTGTTGGTGGACCCAACATCTTTATTTCATTTTTTATGTGGTGCTAAGGTTCGAACCCAGTGCCTCACATGTGCTAAGTGAGCACTCTACCACTGAACCACAACCCCAGCCCAGAACAGTAGGCCTTTCTAAACCAAGTTAAGGATTTGGGGCTTTTCCCATTTTTTTTGCAAGTCTGGAGCCGAGAAGGGTATGCTGAGTTCCATGTTTTAGAAAGAGCACCCAGTAGCTATTTACTGGAAGCAAGAGGATGGTTTAGGCAAAGGACACCATATGCCTAGTAAACTTGCAAAATTTCAGAAAGAGACATGTTACTGGTTTGCTACTTAAAAGTTTCTCTTGGTGTTTTCTCTTTTACGTTGGCCCAGGGATTTCCTGGGCGCTTCTAAGAAACACTGGAGCCCACCCCTGCTGAAAGGGGAAAACAGGTCACATAGATGGGAAACTGTCATGTCTCCTTCTATCCCATTCATTCTTTCCCTGACATGGGGGTTTGGCCAACTCTGAGGTTGGGTGCCAGTTCCTGGGAAGGGTGATAGCTCTGGGTTCAGGCCTCTCAGGCCCCGGCTCTGGGGTGGGTGCTGGAGACACTCAGGCCTTTGGGCTTTCTCAGGGGCTATGTTGGTGGTCTGTGCTGACATCCATAGTGAGGGGTGTATTAGCTGGGAGGAGGTTGGAGGAGGCAGGAACTGAGGAGGAAGAGTTGCCAGGTTTGTACGAGGTCAACATGTGTTTGAAGCCATTTAGAACGTCACTGAGAATGAAATTAGGTGATTTTTGTTTTTGTTTTGTTTTGAAGGAAAAATTCAGAACCTGTGACTCTTGTTCACAAGCACGTGGCTGGATATAGTCATTAGGAGTTTATGGAAAATGTGGTCAGTCCCATAAATCAGAGCTGAGGAATTCTTCAAGTCATCACTGTGTAAGACATGCAGGTCTGTAACGAGTCTGTTAAACTTATGTAAAACAAAGCAGAGGGAGCATGTGGACCAAACTATATTGTGGTCCTCCTCGACCCTAAATTTTTTTTTTTTTGTATAGCCATAAGGCAGCTTTGGATTCCCGCTCCTACTTCTTCTGTGACTGTTCTTGTGTAATTCCATGTGCCCACAGAGAAGTCTATGGCTGTCTCCATGAACACATGGACACAATTCTCTGCATCTGTTTCCCCCATGTATCTTGCAATTTTGGCAGGATTTCTATAAAGGAAGCCCATTTTAAAGTAAACTGAACAGTCATAAACTGTGAGAGGGCTAATAATATGTTCAAACCTATTCTGTCCTTAAAGACTTCCTATTCTTTAAATCTATTATTTTCTGTGACTGGGAATGAGAATTCAAGTTGGTATTGTGTTTCTCATTCAAATGATAATATGATAATATAGACTTCATTCAGAATTAGTAAAGAGGAAGAGATTCAATTTAGGTGTGACTCATTAGAGGAAATTCTGTTTTCATTCCATTGTTCTTGGATTTACACAATCAGACTTGTGCCCTATATCCTATTAATGATTAATGGTTCTTATATCCTATTAATGATATTTCTTCTTATCCTTCCTCTTTCCAACACTCCTTCTACTTCTTCTGTTGACCCAGTTTGTGGATTTGTTTCTGCCAAACTGATCAGTGGGGAATGGAATGTTAACATATTTTAGGGGAGATGTTTTTCAGTTGCTCAAAAAGAAAAAAAAAAGGATTGTGCATGAAATCAATATGTTTTGTAACAAAATGGTACTGCTGAACCCTACTTCAGATATCTTTTTTTTTAATATTTATTTTTTAGTTTTTTAGGTAGACACAATCTTTATTTTTATGTGGTGCTGAGAATTGAACCCAGTGCCTCACACATGCTACCACTTGAGCCACATCCCCAGTCCCTACTTAAAATATCTTACTATTGTTTTTCTTAATCTATTAGACAAGTCTCATGAATGCTAAAAATATTTCATTTTCCACAGAAAACAGATATATCATCTATAGGACCAAACACCCTCACTGAGTACTAACGTTATAACCTATGTTCACTTCTGTTAATTGTAGAGTTTTCATTTTATAAGTTGCTATAGAAGTTGGTTCTAGTTGACTTTCACAGAAAAAAAAATACAAATTCCATATGCCATTAAGGGCCCAGTCGACCCAACACTTATATAAACTGGTTTCATAACACCTTCCTGTTGTCCCAGTTACAACTTGGAGCATAAACAGTCAGCTGGTCAGTAGTTTGCACAAACTATGAAACTTCAGATCAAATTCCCTCAACCTCAAA
This sequence comes from Marmota monax, assembly GCF_021218885.2. NCBI lineage: Eukaryota > Metazoa > Chordata > Mammalia > Rodentia > Sciuridae > Marmota > Marmota monax. The sequence goes on from NW_026692194.1 coordinate 67,291, forward strand.
ATGCCCATTGTCACCAGGTGCAAGAGAGTTGTGTACCAGGCTTCACTCCACTTTGTTGGTGATGTCATATTGAAGGGGGCAAGGCAATGATGAGACATATCTAATACACACAGATTGCAATATGGCTTGAATTTGTGCATCAAGCATCCACAGACAGCAGAAGAACACACCACAAATAATCATAATAATATTTTTCACCTATGGGAGAGTTATTGAATGCTCAACAGTGGGCCAGATGCATGAAGCATTTGTCACACTATGAAGCAGTTGTTGTTATCTGCTTCATAAAGATGAAATACCGAGAGGTTGGGTGATTCCAGTCAGGAAAAAGTGATTTTTCAATCCCAAGTTTGACTGATTTGAAAAGAATTCAAGGTTAGACAGCTTTATATTGCTTTTGGTTAAGTGGGCCTGATTCCCAAGGATGAGTATGGAAGATGCAGGTTGCTGGCAGTGGAGGCAGAATTTTGTCCCAAGTCTTGCTCTGTAATAATTGTGGAGGAGAGACTAGCTCTTAGGAGAAGAAATAGCAATGCTATGATTTCAACGGAACTGAGGCTGCTTCCAGCATTGTTATTTGCTTTCTGAACCAGTACAAGTTATGTAACTTTCCTTGTCTGTTTCCTCATTTACAAAATGAAGGCATGGGCTAGATGGTTTCTAAGGTCTCCCTATGTCTCTCCTTTAAAACCACTTCCTAGTTGGAGACACTCCAAGTGTATCCCTATCAGTTCTGGATAAATCCACACCCAGGGTATTAGATCTCCCTATGGACCCAACACCTGCTGGAAAGTGGCAGGAGTTCTCTGTGGTCCTTATTCTGTCACCTGTTTGTGTGACACTGTCACTCTGTTCCTCGCCCCTGGCCAGTGTGGCTCAGGATCAACAGGCTTCCCTCTTGGGACTGCCCAAAGTGTGGGCCAGCCCTGCTCTCTCACTCACTACATGAAAATCGAGAAGCTCTCAAGTTCTAGGAAGTTAAACCCCACATTTCTGTCTTATGAAAACCAGAATTTTGAAAATTAGTATCTGATTTGTCACAATATGAACTAATAGTTGGACTTATATACATGGAATTCTAGCTCTACCAAGACCGAGGAAGAGGACAAAACTGTGTGTGCATGTGTGGGTGTGTATGTGTGCGCATGTGCATTAGGACTAAGGACTCCTACCGTCTCTCCTGGCTGTGGCCGCATCACCGACACACGATCATATCCTTTTCTTAGTAGGACCCACAAGGCATCGAGTTTTCCCTGAAATAAAATAAATGCACCAAGATTAGATATGAAACAGACGAATTGCTGGCCACCGTAGACACTGGGCCTTCCTGTGCTTCTTGCCATGTGCACAGCACACCTCTGCCAGCTTAGTTGTGATAGGACTAGTGACTCGCAGGCTCCGTGATGTAGGAGGAGAAGAGACACACAAAAGATGTTCATGAAGAATACACCCTGAGACCTGGGTGTAGCCACACATTTGCAAACACAAAGTTCATTCAGGCTCTTGGATTTTACCACATTTCTGGGCATATGTTCATATCACAGTCAATCTTTTCAACTTGCATTAAAATTTCTTCTTCCTACTTGGTGTCTAAAGTTCATAGATAATGACAAATTCAGGAAAATTCCTGAGCATGGACAAGGCAAAGGCCCAGTGAAAGGTCCTTGGGACACAGATCTCCTACTATTTTCTAGACAGTTAGTCAGGAGCCCTAGGCTCCAAAATAACCCTAGTGGGGAGGCATGTAATTAGCTGAAATTGGAAAGAACCAATATGTCAGGGCTGTTTTCAGTTCATGATAAAGTGACCCCTGCTCCCTGGAACCTGTGAATATGATACCTGACATGGCAAAAGGAACTTTGCAGATGTGGTTAAGTTAAGGATCTTGAGAGTAGGGGTTTCTCACATGGGCCCAATCCTGCCACATGGGTTTTTCAGAGAGGGAGACAGGAGGATCAGGGCTGATTCGACTTTGTAAACCAGCCCACCCACAGTGCTGTGTGCACTGATCATTCAGCTCCCTGACCCAGGAGGAGCCATGAGATGGAGCTGAAGAAAGACAATTTGGCTGTTGAAGAAGTGTATTAATTAATTCAGCAGAATTTTAAACCTGTATCATAGTGAAGGAACAGAAACCACTTAGATGTGTAGTACCAGGAGAAAAGCTAGTGAATTATGTTCAGTGTTTAAGAGCCCCTGGGTTCAATTCCTGGTACTGAAAAAACAAAACAAAACAACAACAACAAGAAGCAGAGGAATTCAGTGTGAGAAGGACTAAACCCAGTGTTGCCGGCTTTAGGGATAGAAGGGACCACAAGCCAGTGAGTGTGGCAGCCTCTATAACCTGGAATACACAGGGAAATAAATTTTCTCTAGAGCCTCTAAAAGGAACACAGCCCTGCCAACATCTTGATTTTAGCCCAGTGAGACCTGTTTTGAGGTTCTGATCTCTAGCACTGTGAGATGATGATTTGTATTGCTGTGAGCTTGTAGGGGTTGTTGTGTGTTTGTAGTAATTTGTTATAGCAATGATAGGAGACCAGTGCAGCCCTAATCACTAAAGCTAATGTGATTTGAGGGAGGTAAAGGGAATTGAAACTAGGAGTGCTCTACCACTGAACTATACTCCTGGCCCATTTATTTTTTATTTTGAGACAGGGTCTCACTAAGTTTCCCCAGCCAGCCTCAAAATTGCAAGTCATGGGGATTACAGGTGTGCACCATCGTGCCTGCTGCCTATATACTTTCTATTACACCAACTGCTGATTCTGCCTCATGCAGATCTTCTGGCTGGAATGCTTTAATGTAAGTCTTTAGAACAGGGTTTCTAAACTGTGGGTTGCCACCCTTTAAACTCTCATGAGATCAATTTTTGGGTGTTAAGACTAGAATTTTTAAGAAATAAAATAAAATAGAATATGAGGGTTAATTGCACAGAGTGAGAATAAATGTTATTTTGGGAAGATTTTTTCTTCCTCTTAGTTTTGTGCATGTGTGATGTGTGTTTGTGTGTGTGTGTATAGGGGTGCCTGTGTGGCATAATCTGGATCAAAATGTAAAATATCTTTCCTACAGGGGTGTAAGGAATGTCTGACAACACTGATCTGGAAGAGATCTTTGGATGGCAGGCTGGGAAGCCTGTGGATGTCTTGAGAGTTCAAGTTCTACAACACAAAGCAATTATAGTGGCAGCATTAACTTCTCAATCATCTCAAAGACTTTATGTTCTGAAATAATTCTCAGGCAGATTCTACACACATCTAAAAACTATATTCCTGAAACCTTATCAACTGTTCTTCAAGCTCCTGTAGGTTAAACTTTATCTTGCCAAGTGCAGTGTTTCTCTCCTTTGAAAAGAAATTTACAAAAGCATTTGAAAATATTTTTTGAAATGACTTTAGAGCACTGGCTAGAACAACTGCTGTGTTAGGCATGGTTTTCTGCATTAAATGATTTTTTGGGGATAAGCATTTATAGTTCAGGATATAAGCAGGTGGGCTTTCTGGCTCCCCGCTCTGCCTTTTTTGGGAGGGAGAGGGAGGGACTCCCAGCTCCCAGGATTTGACTTTGTAAACCAGCCCACCCACAGTGCTGTGTGCACTGATCACTTAACTCCCTGATAGAGGAGGAGCAATGAGATGGAGCTGAAGGAAGACAATTGGGCTGTTGAAGAGGTGTATTAATTAACTCAGCAGAACTTTAAACCTGTATCATAGTGAAGGAACAGAAACCACCTAGATGTGTAGCACCAGGAGAAAAGGTAGTGAATTATGCTCAGTGTTTAAGAGCCCCTGGGTTCAATTTTTGGTACTGAAAAAACAAAACAAAACAAAACAACAGCAACAAACCCCAAAAGCCTAAACTCCACAAATTGAATGAACTCTTTTCTCTCCCAACCTGCTCTTGCTTTTGCACACCCTGCCTTGGTTCGTGGATGGGAATATTGGACATCAAAGGACCACTCTGATCTCTCTGACACCTCCTCATTTCCAAAACAGACTATGTCTTGGCTATGGTCTCTGTAGCAGCTCTGCAGTCATCTCGCCCTGTCCAGTCCCACCCCAGTCTGTCTTGACCCAGGTCCTCATCACCTGTCACTCATTCTGTGAAGTATTCTGATTGGGTCTTTTACCTCTAGGCTCCTTGTCCTCTCTTGTTTATTAATTAATATCAGATTTCATTGCTAGCCCAAATGGATGCATTGTGGTTAATAAAATAAACCATGAACTATTACTAACAGAGTGAGTCTGGGCAAATATTTAACCTCTCCAGGACTTGGCTTTTCTATTTGCATTGCAAAATGAAAAGAGTAATGGTTTCTACTTTCAAGGCTTATTGTGAGAAATAAACAACTTGGAAGCACTTGGAACCTTACCCTACCTGCAGTGTGTGCATTAGGTGAGTCGTTGTCACTGGTAATTCTGGCCAAAGGGAGACTAGCTAGTTCCATTGTATCTTTGTTGTTCTGACTGTCTCACAGAAAAACCCTGGGTCCCTGGTCTGTGCTGCAGAAAAACAATGTGGGTAATCTACTCCTTCATCAGGTAGGAGTAAGCTTCAGAGAAAGAAGGGTACAAAAAGAGGATAAAAATAACTGACGGAAGTCAAGGAGAGGGGCAGAGGCTCCAGGGGCCTTGGTTTTCTGAATGAAGACAGAAGTCTGTCATTTAAAGATAGTAGCATTTAAAGTGATAAGTGGGCTTATTCATAATATTCCTTTGAGGCCAGAAGTCTCTCAGGGGATTTTCCCCACTGGTTCCCATCTTTCCCTGCAGCCCGGGAGACGCCTTCCGGGTTGGTGCCACCTCATGTCTATCAGGTCTGGGTGTAGACCCTGCAGGAGCCACCTCCACAGGATGCGTTTCAGACACTGGTCCTCACTTCCAGGCGAAATGCCCAACTGCTTCTGTGACACTACAACAGAGATTTCTCCACAAATCTCGGAACCCTCTGCCAGAGTGTATTAAGATGACACTTAAAAATAGCTTTTTTTCCTATGAGGTTAATACAGTTTGACTGCAAAATGAAAAATTTACCCATTCCAGACTTCCACACTGTTTCTCACTTAGCTTCAGACAATAATTTCACAAAGACAAACTGGAAGTTGTATGTAAACTCTGGCTTTTGCTTCTTTTTCCACAGTAAGTCTGGGCTGGAGATGTTTATATGGCCATCATTCAAAGCACCCTGCTGCATGGGTGTTTGTGGCTGGGTTTCTTTCTTTTTTCTTTTCTTTTTTTTTTCCTCTTCCCAGCCCAGCAACATCTGTGTCTTCTCTTCTGGTGTGTCTGCCTTAGCTGGTTGGAAGTTAGCCAGAGATGGAGAATTTTGAGGGTGGTACAACTTATAGGGCCACTACCGACTGACCCATGAATTTTTTTAACCTTGAAAAAAACACCTGGTAGATAGTGTGACCCAGGCTCAAATGAAATTCATGAATACATTTAATGAATTCAAATTAATGGATAAGGTTGGAAGCTTTCCCTGCACATGTACACAGAGGGTCATTTTTTACTATTTTTTTTACCCCCTTTGGGTCTTTTTTAAAGAAAATATTGGAATCATTCTAAAAAGTAGCCCAAGAGGGATGAAATCTGTTCACCATCAACAGCACATCTGACATTCAGTGCTTTGATATGTCTTGCTTAGCTACACACAGCTTCATCTAGTGCAGTGTCATGACGGAATGCTGCTTGACTACAAGGTCAAGGTCAGACTAGGGATCTGATGGGAAATAAATAAAGACCACCCGGCTCCCAGGCCCTGCACGTGGGGCAAGCCAACCCTGCCCCTCACAGTCTGCCTATCTTGTAGGGAAAAGCCTGCCCTGCCTGGCAGGGCAGGTTCTGGCTTTTGTCCTTTGGCTGTCATTTCTGTCACTTCCAGTCATGTGAAGAAGCTACTGGAGAAGGAGAAAAATGGTTTCTCTGAAGACTACAAGCCTTCCAACAAACCTACAGTTGGTTCTGCTTTTAATCTAGCTGGTGGCCATATACACAGGCATGACTTAACTTGTCTAAAATGATCAGTCCCAATTTAATGAGAAGCACGGGGTGTTATAAATCCAGGGGGTGAAAACCCAAGCAAAGGAAAATGGAGGCTAACTGTCAGGGAAAATTTCCTGATCATGAGCCTGGAATGAGGATGGGGGAAGTGTGGTTGTTGTGGTCAGTGCCTTCAATTAGACTGGGGGACGGTGGGTGGAAAAAGAGCCCACTGTAGCCTCTTCCCTCGCTCAGGTCTCACTGGGCATCCTCACAGAAACTGTGCTCACCTGATAGTTCCTGGAATACACGAAGGAAATAAGTCCAGGGCAATCCTGTGAGATGTAGGATTCTGGTTACTTTTTCTGGGGAGCATCTAGGAATCTTCCCAGGGCCTGCGGAAAGTTTTGCTAGATGGAGATGTTCTCCCCAATTAGAGGGAATGAAAGGTGGGCACAGTGTAGATAGATCTTTCTCCATGAGTTGCCTGTCCCTATCATTTATCTGAATTTCTCTGTCTTCCCTGCTCCAGGCCTTGGAAACCTGCCTCTATATCAATGGGCTTCCTTTGGCCAATAGGTGGCACTGGACCCAGAAAGAGATGAGAGCAAGCTGAGGTGCTTATTCCTCCTGCCCCTTCCACCTCTTCAGCAGTGGCTACAATTGTATGAGGCCATGGATCTGAAAACATTTTCTAGAAAGGGCCAGAGAGGAAAGATTGTAGGCTTTGTAGGTCAAGAATCAAAGCTGAGGATATTATATAGCCCCCCATATAATACTTGACCATGTCAAAACCATCCTTTGCTTGTGGGCATACATCAGGTGATGGGGCAGGGTTAGATTGCCTATTCCTGCTTATGGCATAGCTCCAGATGGGTGTTCTCTTCTCTAGAGCTGTGGCTGTCACTGGGCTCTAGTGTCACCATATCCTCCTTGCCCTACAGGCCTAGGGTTGCAAGAGATCCTGTTGCTAGGGCCTAGGGTCTCTCTACCTCTATGAGGTCTTTAATCCTGCCTACCCTTTGTTAGCTCAACCATTTGGAGGGTGCCTTGTTTCAACACAGCACTGTGATGACCTCTGTGAGAAAGTTCAAGAAGGGAGAGCAGAATTATGGCCACATGAGGTTAAATGTTTTGTCCCAGGGGCTAGCAAGTGACATAGGCATTGTAGCTAGAACAGGGCTCAGCATAGAGCATGTGTCTTGTTAAAACTATACAGGGCTGAGGTTCCGATGGCACATCTGTCTTTTTTCCAAATCAAGAGTTCACATTATTACTTAAAAAAATATTTTGTTTTAGTTATAGTTGAACACAATACCTTTATTTTATTTTTAGGTGGTGCAGAGGATCAAACTCAGTGTCCCACAAGTACTAGGCAAGCGCTCTACCCCTGAGCCACAACACCAGCCCCCACACAATTACTTCTGAATTCTTTTCAGCACTTCTATTCTTCTTGTTCCTGCCTTTCCTCACGCACTCAGCCCAGATAAACATTAAATGACCTCTTTTTCTCCTCCTTCCTCCAAGATGGCAAGAGGAATGTCACCTTCCTGGACAGAGAGTATTAATGTGGGCTGTGTGGTTGGGCTGGGAGGACGCTCTGGGAGTGGTTTCATAATTATATTGCATGCTTCAGCTCTTTAACAAGGTTTGGTGGAGTTCCTCTCTCTGCCTGGCACAGTGCTGTTTACTGAGGCTTCAAAGCATAATTAATTGGTGCCTGCCAGGGGTGAAATCTGGTGGAGAGAAAGCTCATAAACCTGAGTAATCACAGCAATGGCTCTCACCCATCTCCCACCTAGCAGAAGTAGGTACATGACAAACCTCATTGAACCACTATTAATTCCAAGAGGATGTTGGGAATGTTTTGGGATTTTTTTTTTTTTTTTTTGATATGGGGAATTGAACCCAGGAGCCCTTAACCACTGAGCCACATTTCCAGCTGTTTTTTGTTTGTTTGTTTGTTTGTTTTTTAAATTTTATTTAGAGACAGGGTCTTGCTGGGTTGCTTAGGGCCTCACTAAATTTCTGAGACTGGCTTTGAACACACGATCCTCCTGCCTCAGGCTCCCAAGCCACATGTTTTTGGATTTCTAAATGTTTTTGACCATATCTTTATTTATTTCAGGAAGCTCAGTCCTAAACTACCAGTTAACAGAGGAATAACATGCACTCAGGCAGAAAGTGGCTTCTTCAAACAGAATTCATGTTCTCTCAACGTGCAAGATTATAGAAACACAAATTCAGCTATGACCAAAGATACCGTGTTAGTCACAAAGTACAGATTCCTGAAAACAACATAATAGAAAATTCCCTCTCTTCTTCATCTCCGAGAATCTCCTCGGCTCCTTCCTGTCTGAACATGTACGCACGCCACTGCATGTTCCCCATTAGAAAAGAATCAGGAGCAAACAGCTGTTCTTCAAGCAAGTTGTTTCTCGCCCACATCTTCCCAGAGTTCAGCCCACTGCCTCAGGGGGAATCTTATCTTAAAAAAGAATCTCACTGCTTTAAACATGGCAAACCAAAGTGGAAATGCATTGCAATTCGTGGTGAACCCGAGTGAACTTGGCTGAGAAAAAATGACTACCAATGAAGTTTTCATTCCACTGTTGGAAATGGTATTTCTTTTGATTTTGTAAGAGAAGTGCTGATCCAAAATTAGCAAATAACTTAGTGGATGATAACAATTATTTTTGTTGTCATTCGGCAGGGGTAAGTCTGTGTGTGTGTGAATGTGTGTGTGTGCGCATGCGCGCACATGGGGTGGCTTGGGAGGCTGGCTCTCATACCCTTCCACGTAAGGTTCTGGAGTGGGCCCAGTCTGTTTGGAGCATGGAACTAGAGGCTGTGGCCTTGAGCTTGGGCCTTGAGTTCTAGCCCCCAGCACAGCATGGACTTTGCCTATCTCAGTTTTCTTCTCTATGAAACGAGGGCATTGTGTCTTTTCAATGATATTTTCTAGAGCTTTCTGAGAACTGGCACAGATGCTTAAGGACAAGGGTGAGAGAAGGGTTGATCCAATTATGTGAATTCAAAGCCATTTGCAACCCGGAGACAAAGAGGCCCTCAGGAAGCATTAACTGCTTCCTGCAGCTTAACCTTCCCAGGAAGCCAATGAGGATTTTAAGATCTGGAGCTGTGGGGGGAAGGAAAATGATAGAAAACTTTCAAAGGAGATTTGCTCTCAGCCAGGAAGAGCGAGTCCTAGAGGGAATCATCTGGAGTCAGGAGACACCTACCTTGATGGGAGAGTACCACTTCCGGGGCGAAGAGGGCCGGCGCATATTGTTGTTGAGATTTCGAGGCTCAGGGAACTCATACTCCTGCTCTGGCATCTTGACTCTTGCATTCTTTGCCTTTTCTAACTTGGCACCTTCTTCTGTGGATCCCTTTTCTCCCCAACGAACCTAATACAAATAAAATATAAGAAGACAAAGTGAAAAAATAAAATAGGCTGCACTTGGGGAATAAGGCTGACAAATAACCATGTGATGTGCCCTGCATGTGCGACCCATGCCTCATTGCTTGTGGGTTTTGAGGGCCAGGGAAGAGGGGGGCTGTGGAAAACAGAAGGAGAGTGGAAGGAACAGAGAGCCCAAGCCATGCGTGTGGATATTTAGGGGAGGAACTGTCCCGGCAGTGGGAGAGCATGTGTAGAAGGCCAGGCAAGGCCAGGCAAGAACTTTGGATGCTATTTTAGTGAGAAAAGAAACCAGTGGGGGAATTTGTCCTATGTGTGACCTTGCTCTGACTCACGGGGGTAAGATGGGGAGGTGCGCAGTTAAAAGGTTGCACCTCTCATCTCTCCATCCTCCTGCCTCACAATCCACTTCCCCACCAGACCGAAAGCAGGAGTTGTCGCCATTTGCTTTGGGTCCCCATCATGGTGTAGACAGAACGAGGATGAGTATGCACCAAGCTGTCCTCTTACCTCCATCCTTTTAATTCCTCCAACGCCTCGCCCACCATAGTAAGATGCATCTACTGTGGGCCATTTTTTCTTAGGTAGACCATCATCATCTTCTTCCTGCAGAGAGATTGTGATACATGAAGGACAAGGCACTGTTCCATGTGTCTGGGTCCACTATGGCAAGGTGGGGGTGGGTGGGAGCAGAGGTTGTGGAGTACAGGGCTAAATCCCAGCGCTTACTGGGATCCTAGGAAAATCACATAACCTATCCATATGCATTAAAAAAATAAATAAATAAAAGCAGGCCTGCCAGGGAAGGCTGGGATGCACTCCCGGGACCTGTTTTCCTCGGCAGCTCCATTCCTTTGAAGGGTGCTATGGTCTGAATGTGTCCTCCAAAGTTCATGCGTTCACTCCCCACTGCAAGAGTGTTAGGAGGTGAGGCCTAACAAGAAGTAATTAGGTCAATAGGGCTGTTCCCTCAGGAACAATGTCATCTGGAGAACAGGTTAGTTATCACAAGAGTGGCCTTTTTAGGCGAGTTGGGCCTCCTCTTGCACATACTTTCTTGCTCTTCTAACTTCTACCATAGGATGACATAGTAAGAGAGCCCTCATCAGATGTGGGTCCCTTGACCTTGGACTTCTCAACCTATAAGTCTCTGGCACTATTCAAAATGAATTTCTTTTCTTTATAAATCATCCAGTCTCTGGCAGTCTGTTACAATGGCAGAAACCAGACCAAGATAAAGGGCTTCTCATCTTATCTTGCCTACATACTCTGAACTCTTAATGTGACTTCATATTCATGTCTTCTCTTGAGAGCTAATAAACATCTCAAGGACATTAAGGCAAAGAGAAATCCTGATTTCCCCACCCAAACCCATTCCTCCTATCATCTTCCCTACTGCCTGAGAATCACTCTTGAATTCTCCCTTTCCCTCTGCTACCCCTTTTACACCCCATCCCAGTTATCAGCTGGTTCTGTCAATCCTACTTGTAAATGATCCCTCCACCTCTGTCTCCACCTCCACCACCCTGGGCACAAGGCCATGTGAGCTTTCATCTGGATACAGTAGAGTCCTCCTAACGAACCAAGCTGCTGTCTTCCTTCTTGTCTATAATCCATTGTCTGCACAGCAGCATAGCAAGTCCAAACTCTGTCCGCTGTGCCTCTGCTCACCCTCCAGCCTCTCCCCCACCAGCATCCACTTGCCATTTTCTGCTCTTCAAATACTCTGAGCACACTCCTGTCTCATGGGCCTGAGCTCAAACTGTCCTCTTGTCAGGGAATACTCTTCCCTGTCTTCTTTCTGGTCACTGCTTAGAGAGGCCTGGACATTCTTCTAAAAGTAGCTCCAGCCTACTGGTTTAATTTATTTATTTGGTACCAGGGATTGAACTCAGGGAACTCAACCCCTGAGCAACATCCTCAGCCCTATCTTGTATTTTATTTAGAGACAGGGTCTCACTGAGCTGCTTAGCACCTCGCTTTTCCTGAGGCTGGCTTTGAACTCCTGATCCTCCTGCCTCAGCCTCCCAAGCTGCTGGGATTACAGGCATGCACCGCTGTGCCTTGCTACTGGTTTTATTTTTAACTTTGGATCCTATCATGGTTTGAAGTTTTCCTTGTCAATCTCCCCACATTAGAAGGTAAATTCCACATAAATTTTGTTGGTTGTGTTCACTATCACAGGGTGCTCCAGGGATTATGATGGGATACATTCAGATACACCTACAGTGAGATGGAAATCTTGAGTTGAAAATGCATCTAACACACCTAATCTACTGCTCACCACAGCTTGGCGGCACAGTGCACTGTAGAGTAGTGACATTTCCCCTGGTAATCGTGTGGCTGACTTGGAGCTGTCACTCGCTGCCACTGCCCACATTATAAGGAACTATCATATTGCATATGGCTAGCCAGGGAAAGATCCAAACTCAAAATTTGAACTACAGTTTCTACTGAATGTGTATCACTTTTGCATCACTGTAAAGCTGAAAAATTGTAAGTTGGGGACCATCTATTATCTCTGCTCTTGGAATAGCACTACTTATCTGTTGAATATGTAAAGAAAGAAATAAGATGCTTCAAACAAAGCAGCCAAGTCAATGTCTGTGACTTAGCTCAGGGGCAGGAAGTTGGTCCTTATATCTTTTAAGATGAAGGGTGAAAACAAGAGGATCATGTAGTTTTATGGGTGGAAAGGGAAGGATAACTAGCAAAACTGCTATTCATCTTGTTGCTGTAATTACCCCTGTTGAAGGAGAAAAGTGTCACTATTCATAGTCACAGATGGATTATGAAGAAGTGCCTGATTTCTCTCCTGGGCAGAGAAAGAAAGGTGAAAAGGAGGTTTGTAAAACACAGGAAATGAGCCAAAGAGGATCAAATTGCTCAAAATGCCTAAGCCTGCTTCTCACAACCTTGGTGGGTGGCATTTGGGGAATCACACTCAGGGTGGAGTCCTACATAAGGCCACCACTGTGTGAAGAGGGGCATTTTATGCTGGATGCAAGGCACAAAGCAAGAAAAAGCAATCAGCAGAAAGGGCGGGGGTCAGGGCCAGAGGTTCCAAAGCAAGACGGGAACACATTAGCACATTGAGACTCCTGGAGTCAAGTGCTGTGCTTGGGATTGTCTGGCTTCTTTAATTTTTTTTAAAAATAAATTTAATATATATTTTTTGTTGTTCTGGGGATTGAACCAAGGAGTTCTTTACCATTGAGCTGCATTCCCCACCTCTTAAAAATTTTGAGATAGGGTCTTGTTAAGTTGCTTAGGGCCCCACTAAGTTGCAGAGGCTGACCTTGAACTTGTGATCCTCCTGCCTCAGCCTCCTGAACTGCTGAGATTACAGGTGTATGCCACCGTGCCCAGCTTTAAATTTAATATATATCTTAAAGGACACAGTGATCATAGCAGACTAGGAGATTTGCCACACTTGGGTATCTTCCTCTCTTTTCCAAATAGATCTGTACTTCTTCCCCATGGGACTGTGGTCCCTGATTGCAGAGTAGATTTTCTTGACCTTTGTATTCTAAGTGCATGGGAGGTGCTCAAAAAACACACACTGAATTCATGATCACACTACTGAATTTATGCAGCCTTTACCATTTATGTGCCAATCACTCTTCTAAGTGTTTTCATGTAACTATTTAATCTCACCACCGACCAGGGAGAAAGGCAGTATTATTATTCACATTTTAGAGACTATGAGTAGTGAGGTTCAGTGACAGGTCACTCAGCTTTCAGTGCTGGATTTGAACTCTGGCAGCCTCACTGCAAGTTCTGGGTTTGGTCCCTTTGTGTTTTGCTTTTTCCCATCATTTGTTGGTATCAGATAAATGCTGATTTTCTACTTCTCAATCCTTGTACCTGCCTATTGTGATAATTTATGACTACAAAATATGACAAAATAAAACTAAGACCTCCTAAATAATAAAATACCAGTTGAGTATTTTACCTTCTGCTCTACTTTCAGAAGGTTTCTGTCAAAGCAGGAATCTTATATATCTTACAGACATGGCTTCACATTACCAGTAAAGGTGGACATATAGCTCTCTGCACGGATACATAAACAATAATAGTGTGAATCCACAGAGCCTGGCATCCCTGATTTAGGACAGTTTACTGAAAGAGATAACAGAAGTGCTATCTCCTACAATAGAACACATCAGCAACAAGAATGTAAGAAAGTGCAAGAAGTCCCCCATTATTCAATAGGTGACTGAAATGAACATGAGTCTCCTAATTTTTTAGATTACAGGAATGCAAACATCAGAGACCATCTAAGGGGCTTTTTCATTGCACAGAAGATGACTATAAGAGCTAGAACAACAGAAGTGACCGATATAGGAGTCTCCTGAGGCCTTGTCCAGGGATAGCACCCCCTGACACCCCCCGCCCCCATACTTTATTATGAACTCCAAGAACGATTTAGAATGATTTTTCCTCTAATTCTCAAACTGCCTGAAAGCTTAGTTATAATAACAAGCATAAAGCTGCCTTCCTTGCACACCACAGAGCCCCTCCACTCATCTCTCCACTCTCCAGTGGGGCGGGGCCCTGGGGAAGGAGGGCGGGTCATCCCTGTGAGCATGCGCAGGGCCAGTGTTCACAACAGGAAATGCCTAGATGTAAAAAGTCTGCTCCACATGCTCCTGATCACCAAGCCCATCCTTTAGTCCTCTGGCCACAGCTTGCCTGCCAAATTCAGCAACAACAAGCACAAATCAACACAAAGGCCTAGGGTTTGACCAAGGGGAGAGTCAGAGTTTCCTTTGCAGCAAGCATGGGTCTGTTTACACATTTTGGAGAACTGGAGGGTTTTGCAATCCCCAGGAAGGGTAGGAAATCTTTGATGTTTCTTTTCATTTGACCAAAAATTGATGGAATAAAATTTCAGACCCCAGCAAGTCCACTATAACAATCAGTAATACCTGGGGGTGAATTTCTACAACTAAGTAAATTAGAAAGCCTCTTGGGACATTTCCCCCACCCTGCCTTTTAAATATGTATCTAGAAATTCTCAGTTTTCTCTCAAATCTCCCTCCCCATCTCTTTCTTTCTTTCTCTTTTAAGCAAAACAAAACAAAAACAATTTTGATGTCCTCAATGGGTACTGGGGACAGGACTGGCTAAGACATATTGTTTTATATGAGCAAGTAGCAGGAATCTGGGGTTTGGGCAGAAGAGGAGCAGAAAAGAGTGGAACTGAACTACCAGCTAACTGCTAGGGGACACTGGCAGAGGTGACCTAGAGTCCCTCCCAGTAGTGGGAATGACAGGGACAGAAAAGGTTGTCAGAAGTTATGTGCTGGCTGCACTGTGTGGTCACCCTGCCCCATACTTTGGTGAAAGCCCCTCTGTAGGGCTGGGGTTTGCCAGACGGTATCTTGCAAACTGGGGAGATGACCTAAGGCAGAAGCTGCAAGGAGTAGAAGTCAGTGGTGCCTGGGAGAAACCGCAGGACCGGGGAGTGATGCTGGTTTCCCAACAGGGGAAGTTGAGTTTAAATCTTAAAGGATGTGGTGGCCCCACATTGGCTAATGTTTGGGTAACACAAGTGGCAGCACATTCCTCAGATAGAACAGACCAATTCTAACCTGCTTGTCCTCAAGCAGACCTGAGTGTGCCCTCAACCTGGTCCTGCTCAGGAAGAATCAGCTGTAGAATTTGGAGTCTGGGTGTATGCATTTGGTGTTAGCCCATAATTGGATGAGTCATGTGCTGTCCTCACACACTGAACTTTTCCATCTTTCCCGAATGTGCTAGGCTTTTTGTCCAGCTCCATGCTTCAACATTAGAAAACCCTTCCCCAGTTCTTCTACCATCCCTTAGGACATCCTTCAAATGTAACCTATTCATTGAAGAACTCCTTGATCCCCCCCGAGAATTCAGTTTCCCTTCTTGTGTTCTCACAGCTCCTTGTATTGACCTTTACTCACCCAAACTATTTAACTATTAGTGAAACCAGTAGTTAGAAAGGGTGAGCTTTCAGATCCTGGGGCTCCCTCCTCCACAGAGACTGTGCGTTGGACAACCTTACCAATTTGATGTGAATAGTGACCCTCCCTCACCCCAATTCCATGCAGGGTACCTGGTGACCCTCAATTCAAGTTCTTTACCATTCTTGCTTTCCTAATATTCATTTGCTAGGAGAGCCAGATGGCCAGTTTGAACCAAGAGGATTCTCAATCCCAAACTCATCGTGGGTACCAATAGAAGAAGAACATAACTGAAACAGAATCTAGCCACAGAGAAATAATTTAAAATCAACTTTTGAATTAATTTTAAGTTTTATTCAACTGTAATATACCTTAAACCCATATGATGAGCCCTGTATGGCTACAAACAAGGGCCTTTTATTTGTCCAATCCCTTCACTCACTCAAGCAACTGTCGTTGAGTCCCCAATTCTTGTCAGCACGGTGATATATTTTGAGAAAAATGGAGAATGCAGCTGTCCACATGTGGTTTGCATTTATAGAGGAGTAAGTTTTGGGAGGTTGTGACATGAAGTAAGGGACAAAGGCCATAGAAACTTCTAGGCCTGGGAGGCTCTGGAGGGCAGAACTAAACTAGAACTGGCTGGACTGTCTTATCTGATCTTTGGTGATAAGCCAGAGAGACCCCCTTCATGTCAGTTTTGGAGGTGAATTCCAAGGAATGAAGTGGCAGGTCAGAAAAATTTGGCACCACTTCTGTTTGTACGTACAAACAATTCTAAAGGATTTAAGGTTTCCTAGTTCTGGGTGGCATTTAGCATGTCATGGCACCATGATAACTGAATACAATCATGAAGGCCAACACAATGATTGTCCTGTATTCTTTTTTTTCTTTCTTTCTTGGTGTTGGGGATTGAAACCAGAAGTGCTTTACCGCTGAGCCACATTCCCAGCCCTTTTCATTGTTATGTTGAGACAGGTTCTCACTGAGCTGCTCAGAGCCTTCCTAAATTACTGAGGTTGGCCTTAGATTTGTGATCTTTCTCACCGGTCTCCCGAGTGGCTGGGATTACAGGCATGAGCCACCACTCCAGGTCTATTCTGTATTCTTCAATAATGAATAGTGTTAATTTTCCTAGGAGGAATGTTCCTTTTTAAAAAAGGGTATTGAATACTGCATACTGTTCCGGCTGGAGTGTGTAAGGGTGCATTTGTGTGTGTGAGAGAATGGGTGTTTGATGTCCACTAGCAAGAAGACCCTCCAGGGTGGGGGCTACTCGAGTGTCTGTGCAGACATAGAGAGGTGCCAGGTCTGTGATACTGGGGAGTCTAACCTATCTGGTCCTAGACAAGTTGTCTAATTTTCCATAGCTCAGTTTTCCTCTCTCAAAATTTCTTGCCACAGAGAAATTGTTAGGGATCAGTGAGCCCAATAATAAACCTGGAAATAACTTCAGTACTTAAAGCCAGATGCTCATTGTTCTTTGGATGCCCACCCAGTGTCAGTGTATTTAATACACATTCCTCTGCTCTTGGATACAAAGTCCATGCTCGCTGTCTCTCTCCCTCACCTTCCCTCCCCTGCCACACTAACCCAGGGAGTTTTATTCTAGAGCATAGTCCTGAAACATGGCCATGGGGGATCGTGAAAAGGAAGACAGGCCAGGAAAGAGACCAAAAGAGCAAACGAGAGCAGAGAAATTAGAAAAGAATAGTCACACACGAGGGCACAGAAAATAAATGGCCATCTTCACACTCGTCTTTTACTTGATAAACTGATTATTAATTAGAGATAGGGTCTTGTTAAATTGTCCAGGCTGGCCTCAAACTCATGGTCCTCCTGTCTCAGGCTCCCGAGTGCCTGGGGACCATAGGTGTGCCCCACTGCACCTGGCTTCACATCAGTCTTAAAAGGGGCTATGGGCCCAGTCTGAGTGTCCCCTAGGTCTAGGTGAGGTGACACTGACATTCCAGAAAGGAGCTCCTGAGGCTCCTGCTGGACTGGAGGCTTCGCTGCTGACTGTAGGACCTATGTGCTCCCCAGGCTCAGGGAGAAAGGGCTGTACTATGCTTCCTCTCCAAGTTCAAGTTCAAAGCCCAGTCCCATCACTTAATTACAGTGTAATCTTGGATGAAATATTGGTTTAATTTGGTTGTGGAATGTTCCCCAAAGACCCATTTGTCAATGGCTTGGTCCCTAGCCTGTGGTGCTGTTGAGAGGTGGTGGAACACTCAGGAGGAGGAGCCTAGTGGGAGGAAGTTACATCTTGGAGGTGTGTCCACAGAGAGGATATTGGGACTCTGACCCCTTCCTGTTACTCTCTTTTGCTTTTCAGCCACCATGTACTTCCACCACAAGACCAAAGTATTGTGGCAAAGCAACTATGGACTAAAACTTCTGAAACCAGGAGCCAAAATAAACCTTTTCTCTTTGAAGTTGAATATCTCAGGTATTTTGTCACAAGGATGGAAAGTTGACTAATACAACTATTCTAACCTCATACCTCATCTTTTCCTCTATAAATGGGGTCATAATAGTGTGTCTTTGTTTTAGGGTTATTGAATAATTAAATGAAATAGTCTAGAAAAAAATTTTTTGTGCAGTTTCTTGGATATATAAATGCTCAGTAGATGTTATCCCTATTAATAACTCTTAGTATTAATTTTGATAGTCTCAGATCTGTAAATGGAGAATCTCTAACCTTCTTCCCAACTAGGGCCAATTAGGTCCACCTTATAAGCCTGCTGTTATATCCTCTCTTAAGGCAAGCTCCTGCATGGAATCTCAGACTTATTCTCATGGCACACAGCAGCACTCATTCTGGGGTTTCTGAAAGAATAAGAATTTTAAGCATCTATAAAACATGGTGGCTACCCACTGAAGTGGCACCCCCTTTCTCTACAGAAAAGTCTTAACTGGGCTTCTCCAGAAATCTTCACCATGGCTGATTTTAGGACTGTCAGCAAAAGAGTCTCTGCAAAAGAGTTCAATGTAGATAACCTTCCTATTTTCCTGTTGCCCTGTTTTACTTGGCCACTGGCCGAGAAGATACCAGCACTCCAGGTGCTGGACACCCTCTTACTAGTTTTTCACAAACATATCCTGTATAGTAGTTTGTAGAAATGTGAAAACAAGGCCTCTGGCCTTGAGCTGGGCTTCACAGAGATGTCTACATTTTTAAGATAAGTTACCAACTGGGTTCCATGATAACAACTGGCAGGAGAGGAAAGAAAGGGGAGAAGAAGCTCTCCCCTTCTCAGGTGTTGTCCTTGAAGAGTTAACTTGCCCAGAACAGTGAAAGAAAAAGCTGCTTTTATGTGAACTTCTGCAGACTGTGAACTTCTGAGCCCCTCCCCTTACATGCTGGGTATAAAACTCTGAAACTACCTGAACTCAGGGTTCAGGGGATTAATTGATTACTGCAAAAGCTGTGCCCTCTGAACCTGGCTGCAGCCAAATAAAACTGTTTCCTGCTGTCTTTGGTGCTTTGCCTCATTTGTCCCTACAACACCACAGACCTTTTACCTCTATCCTATTTAATTTTCCAAATATCAGAGCCTATAGGCCTTAATTTGTCCGATGCTAAAAAATACAATGTTTAAACTTTCACTGCTGAGGCCTCTAATTTGGGTAGTTTCTTGGTTTGTTTATGACAATACATTTAATTGATTAAGACAGAGAGCTTCAAAAGGAAATGAGGAGGAGGGGTCTAGGTTCCAGGAAGGGACTGTTTTGCTGTCATCAAATCAAATGTACTATTAATCTGTCTGGCCTGGGTCTGGCCAAGTCAGCATGATCAAGTTAGAAAATGGTAGGTGTTCATGGGAGCTCTATATTTCACTAAGAAAGAGATGGGAGTGAAGAAGACTTTTCTCTTTCCCACTATGTTTACTTCATATGAAGGTCTGTGTGTATCTGAGACATGACACTTCATAGGGCTGAGCCAGAACCAACTTTCCATTTAGTCATGGGGCTTCCTGTTATGTCTTCCCTGTCAAATGTGTGGACAGTAGGATCTTTGAGAACCCATATGAACTGCAGGTGGAATAAGAATATGGCATAAATTCTTAGCTATTGTTAGCTGTAGTGTGTGTGTGTGTGTGTGTGTTTTCCTGGGGGCTCTGTGCATGCTAGGCAAATGCTGTACCACTGAGTTATATCCCCAGGCCCCTAGCTGTTTGTATTTAATGAGACTGAAGTTTAGTTTATTAAACCATATTACACCAGAGAGGGTATGGTGTCTACACTAGGTCCCACATCTCCTTCCATCCAAGGGAATTTATTCTCTCCTTGCCGAGGGGGGCTGTGGCCTGTTAGGAAGCACATGGTTCTTCTCTTCAGCTGCAGCTAACTGGATCAGGAGGGGGCACTGGATCCAAGCACAGCCAGTCCACTGGTTGGTTGCAATCTGTGGTTTATGATCTATCGTCTAGAGTGAAAAGATGAGTTGGACCAAAGATATTCCCAAGTTGGGAACTGGGAGACAGAAACTGAGAGATTGAGGCTGTATTTTCTGGGGACAGAAGTTTACATGAAGGCCTGGGAAATACCAGCAGGGAGAGTCAGAACAGAAGGGACCTTTACAAACCAGAGTTTTGAAAGCATGGAGGAGGTCAGCTAGAGAGAGAGAAGGAGTAAATTCCAGTCCATGGGCAGAGATTCTGGGAGTGAGGGAGAATGGGGCCCATGAGGAAGTTGGTCTACCTGGGTCCATTCATCTTGAATTAGCCTTGAACTGGTCCCAATTAACAGCTCAAGTGGTCTCAAAACAATTAATAGTTCTACAAAGTCAAATCCTCTCTGTGCCATAAATATGAACAAGTTACGAATCAGTTACCAAAACTTTCATCAGTTCTGTAACTGTCATGTCCTAAGGAGAAATGTCTTTGCTTAAATAACTAAACTTAGACAATGAAGACAACTTTATGAATCTTTATAATGAGCTCTCAGTGGCCCTCTTAATAGGGAATATCAAAATGCACCATGTAAAAAAGCTATTCATTGAGTAGTTTACAGCCTAGTGAGCCTGATAAAAACTAAAATATAGTTAGAGAATCCACGGAAAGGTTTTACATTGAAAATAAAACCATCAAATCCAGTAGTTCATTACTGCATTCTCCCTTAAACTGCCAATTACTTGGAGTAGAGACCTGGTGAAGAAGTCTCACTCTGGTGCTAACTAAAGACTAGCCTTAACCCAGGATGTTCCTCTCTGAGTTGTTAACATTGAACTTCCTTGCTTTTTTTTTTAAGATCTCCAAATTTCAGGTAACCTTTTCTTTCATACTCTTTTTAAACACACTGTTGGTTATATGGAATCTCAGCAAGTCCTGCTTTTTTACATTATGCATGTTTATATTCCCTACTAAAGAGGATTCCATATTAAAAAGGATCATTATAAAGAGTTATACATTTGTCTTCATTCTCTAAGTTATTTATATAGTAGACATGCCTTCCTTAGAATGCCATGGTTATAGAACTGATGAAAGTTTGGGTGATTAATACTTGTTCACAGAGTGTTTGAATTCATACAGCTTGAGTCTTAGACATCATGTTAAGCTCTTTGATGATAAGTCAAAAAATAATTAGACATAAATCTTGACCTTCAAGTAGCTGATTGGCTTAAACTTTGATGCTGAGGGAAGACATTATGAAATACTCTGAGACTATGGAGAAGGAGAAAGGAAATTAATTTTTCTCTCCCTGCTGGTATTTCCCAGGCCCTTATATTAACTTCTGTCCCCAGAAAATACAGCCTAATCTCTCAATTTCTATCTCCCAGTTCCCAACTTGGGAATATCTTTGGTCCAACTCATCTTTTCACTGCAGACCATAGATCATAAACCACAGATCACAACCAACCAGTGGACTGGCTATGCTTGGGTTCAGTGCCCCCTCCTGATCCAGTTAGCTGTGGCTGAAGAGGATAGTCATGTTTTATTGATTGCAGCTATGCAGACGGAGGAATTAGCTTGAAGGAAAGAATCCCAGTGTGTTTGGGGGCAATAGGTGCACATGAGCCATGCTCACAGCAGTGCTAGGATCTGAACCCAGGGAACTGGAGAGACAGTGGTCTAGATTCAGACTGCCATTTTCAGAGTATTGTATAAAGAATTGTGCAGGGGCTAAGTTATACTATTTGTTTTTGTCGGATTTCTTCCCTTTTTTCCTGCCAAAATATATTAGGAAAGAGATTTGGGCCAACATACATGTTGAGGTGATCAGCACAGCCTGTACCTGTTTGGGGCCAGCCCAGAGCTCCTTGAAGCCTCATGCAAACCTTCAGGTCTCAAGTGTTCCAAGACTGTCATTATGTTTCAGACAGCAGGTCTGTTTTCTTTGGTTAAAAGTACAACCTCTATAAAAATATTCGATTCAACTGGAAAAACCCAGCTACTTCTATTTTCTTGCTTTTAGCTATTTCTTTTCTTTTGGGGGCTCCAAAATGGTATAGATGGGTTTAGTGCTGCATCCTACAAATAGCTGTTGAGTTTGCACTGTCTGTGGAACTCCATGCTAGTTGCTGGATCCTGGGGTAAACTAGACTCTCACAGTCTCATACCTGAAGGCTCTATTGTGCTGGGGCCACGGTGGCTGCCACGTCACCTTCTAAAGGCAAATGCAGAGCCAGCATCAGAAGAAAGAGCAACAATTTTTAACTGAATATAAGGGAGGGAGGGAACATTGTTCACTTCAGGGCCAACAGAGCAGCCCCACTGAGGGAGCTTCTAGCTCTGTTTTTCTTCGGGAATCTAAGAGACAGCTGCACATAACAGAAGCAAAGCCAAACTGGAATCATGGAACTAGCCATGGTGCCTTTTCTGGAAGGCTTTTGTGGATGTAAAGAGAGTTTTTTTTTTTTTCTCCTTTCTATTTGCACAGCAATATAATTTCCTCCCTTGATTTCTGGGCAGAAAGTCAGCATTCCAACAAGATGTGCTTTAATTGATTGCAGCTATTAAATCTCTTGGCTTCCAGGCATATGGTCCAGGGCATAAGAGACGCATGGAAATTTTAAATTTAATCATCTTCCTTTCTGTATGTAGGAAACTTGACAAAGGCATTGGGAAAGGGAAGGGTGAGGGGGTGGTGCTCGATTTCCACACCATGATAGCCTTTAGGGATTGAGGTAAGAATTTGAAATCTTATTAATATAGTTTTTGGTTCCCACTAAATTTTTGGATCTGTGTTCTGGTTTCTAAATTGGCAGGTGAGGCTTCTAGGGAGTGCAGCTCTCCCAGATTAGAAAAGCCACGTG
The DNA here is from genome assembly GCF_021218885.2 of Marmota monax. NCBI lineage: Eukaryota > Metazoa > Chordata > Mammalia > Rodentia > Sciuridae > Marmota > Marmota monax. Next base: position 89,896 of record NW_026692194.1, read on the forward strand.
CTATGCATTCCTGCCTAGCGACCCATCTTTCTCACGTTATGCCTTAAATGCCTCCATTATACTTCACCCCAGGCCACCCTTGCATCAGAACTGCTTACTGGATGAGTTAGTGGTAGAATATGAACATTTTTTTTTTCTTTAGATGATGAGGATTTAAGAGCAAGCAAGGCCAGGATATTAGCATATCCTCCTCCAGCATATTTTCATTACTGCCTGGCACATCTTTAGGTAATACTGTTTTAAATTAAAGAAAAATGAAATGCTTCAGCTTTGGGTTGTTCCTAGAACCCATGATTGTTTGAAGCACGTGGCAACTTTGCCCTGATCTACACACATGCAGTGGAATTCTGCAGTGAGAAGCGAATCCTAAAATGTTCAAGAGGAAAAACTGGAACCTCAGAGCTTTAAATAATTGTACTGATAAAAAACATTTATGTATGCATCATACATTTTATCTTTGTAGGAAGAAACCATTCTGCTTTTGGCTGCCAGTTTAGTTCAGTTCCTGGCTTCCCTGGTTAGGAAAGGGCCAAAGGCTTCCCTTCCTGCTGCTTCACATGCTGTGGGGCCCAGCTCTGCTTGGCAAGGGACTAGGTGTCTGGCCAGTCCAGTCAGCTCTCTGCCCCACTCTGCCACTCTGACCACCTGGCTGTACCCTGCTCTGGTCACTTACCTCACTCTCTTCAACGGGGGGTGGAGGGACCTCCTTGATAATCTGAAAAACAAAGAAAGAAAGAATAGGTCAGTGAAAATCTCCAGCCACCTGCTTTCTAAAAGGTCTGCTGTTAGGAGGCTGCCTTGGAAGTATGACCATATGACCAGGGGAATGGCTCCAAGCATGGCAGACTTACTCAGTGCCATGATCTACCCGGTCGGAATAGCTCAGTGAGTTAAAGCATAACCCATTCTTAATATTGTAGTTTTGTACAGAGAAATAGGTTCTATAGGTAAGAGTGTCACTTCTTCCCCAGGTAGCTATCTTGCAAATGTATTCACTCATTTATTCATCCAATCTTTCATGTATTGTATTGAAGCCCTCTTCCCTTTATCCAACGGTCCAACAAACCATGACAGACGTTAAGATGGCACTGCAGAGATGAACCAGATATGTCACTGGCCTCAGTGAATACTCATGAAGAGAGGATGTGCTGGTCAGTCAGAGCATTTCCTGACAGAAGGCAGCAAAGGCAGAATGTCTCCTTTTCACTGACATTTAGGGTCATAAACATTTGAATAACAGTTTTATAAGACAGTATTTTGCAGCTGCCCATCATCAGGGCTGAAGAGAGACACATGGACATTTTGGGCAGGCAAGTAATTAGGAACCCCTTCTAATCCATGAGAGGATGGATGACCCAGGGGAGGATAGGGGAGGATGAATGGATGACATGCTTGTCCCAACTTGTTCACTCTACTCATAAAAGGAAAGTCCTTGCAGTTCATTGAATTTAGGATTTCTGACATGGCAGTTTGGCCTTTATCTACTGTGATCCCTCAGGGGCTCCCTATCCTCACCCAAAGTTTATCATCAGGATTTTGAGGGGTCTCCTACATGCATTGTTTTTCTTTAGAAGGTTCTGGTAAGTTCCAAACTCCATCCTATAACTCTCTTGATGTCTCAGCATCAGGGCTGTCCACTTCATAGATGGGCGTTCAGGCATTATCCATGGGTCTCATTCTTTAGACTTCTAGGAAGAGAGCTTGTCCCTGGCTGTAGGACAGGCTGCCTAGTTGGCATCAATCTCCTCACCCTTTCCCTACCAAGCATATATCTCCTCTGATTCCATAATTCTGAGACCTCACTAGGGCTCTGATCTCTATTGCTGTCACTCACCCTACCCTAATCTGCAATGTCATCTCTGTAGGATGAGACCTACCAACTTCATCCTGTGTACGGAGACACCAGCCATCTGAAAGTATGGTATTCAATTAATTGAAGAGGCAGAGATAAAGGCCTCCAGGGGTTTTGAGCTATCATTTCATCTGCCTCCACTTCCTGGCTGCTGTGGGAAGCCATGATTTTGCTCACCCACTCAACTTTGGCTCAGAATTCCTCCAGGAGGTCTCTGGGGAGGACTTGTGACTGCCCCATGTTAATTTCCCATCATCTCAGAAGTAACGAATTATTTTAAAACAGGAAATGCCTGGAAACTGGAGGGGTGAGGAGCTGAGGATAGTGATTTGAGATGAAGAGAGGGGGGTTGATGCTTGATTTAATTTATTAAGTATTGCTTGAGTATCTTTTGAGTATCTCTTCTACATCCTACAATGTGCCAGACTCTTAGGGGAACCCAAAAGACAATGCCAAAATACATGACATTAAATATTAATCAAAGGGGACTAGTCTGATAATTAAGATTCCACATTATAAGCTGGATACTTCAACTTCTGAAAAAATGCCACCATGTTCAGTGGAAAGGAATTAGGCACTTCCAATCTGGTCTCACTGGTTGGGTGTCTGACTACGTTCAGCAAGAATGAGGAGAGGTCTTCCCATTGCTTTAAGCCTATGTACCACTAGTCTGCCCCTGGAGACAGGGAGCAGCTTGCCCATAGGATGGTAAGAGGGCTTTTCTTGTGATCCAGACAGGCTGAACTTGAAGTCATGAAATGATTTATTTCCAAGCAGTGAAGCTGGATGGGTTCTCCATGAGTGGGCCAAATTCTTATGCCAAGACCAACACATGGGCCACCCAAAGGAGTGTTCTGAGCATGGGGACATGTCAGCCCTCTTGGTGCCTCCCATGGACAGCCAGAGCCTGTGTTGCCTGAGAGCTGCTTGGTCAACAGCCTGCCTCACTCCCAAGCCTGCAGCACCACTGCAGCCTGGCTGCTCATGAGTGGCCATAGAAACACACATCTCAAAGGTCTGAGCTCAGCCTTCACTACTTAAAACCTGAAGATGGCTTCCTGTGGGGAAAAAGGGTAAAAATGCCAACTGGCCCCAACACTTCTCCACATCTTCTCTCCTCTTTGCTGTCTGCAATTCCTGCTCCTTCTACTTACTGTGCAGCTTCTCAGCTGCAGTGTCTTTTGCCTAACTGTTCATCTCCCCCTTTATAAAGCTCAGTCAAACCCCTGCATGCTCTGTTCCCAGCTCACTGACCAATCGCTAATAAGTGCATCTCCCCCAGAATCTCTCAGAATGGGCGAAGTCCCCTTTCTGGGCTCTCACAATGTGTGTGTGTGTGTGGGGGGGGGGTATCATTTAAAATCATAATTAAAGGGTAAATTGTGTGATTCTTTACTTCCAACCAGCCATGATCAGAAAGTCTTGATTTCTATCTAGAACACAAGTTAGCATCTGCTACAGAGCTGGGGCTGGGTTTGACCCATTTCCTCTGTGTAGGTTTTGGGAGGTTCTTCTTGCTTGTAGTAGGGTTTTCATTTCTGCCTCATTAAGAGAGACAAGGAGAAGATGGATAAGATTGAAGAGATCCGTAATAAAATATTTAAAAAGAAAACACCCCAACAAGCATATTCATAGGCCTCATGTGGGAGAACTGAATGGCAGTGCTGAGGGTGGCCAGCACCCCTTCCCCACTAAGTACCATCTTTAGGTGGTCAGGAAGTGACCATTTGCCTCTGTGGCAGAGCTTCCCTAGTGCCCCTTTTTCACTTATATTTGGGCTGGTGAAATAAAAGGGATAAGAAAAATGAGATGGATGAAACTTCTATTAGTGTTTCTTTGCCACCTGAGAATTTCTTGAAATTTCTCTAAGTTGGGAGAGGCATCTCCTTGCCTCTCTTATCAATGACTTGAATTCTGAGCTAATCTATCTCTGTTCAGGTGGACATGAAGTGGGTGAGATCTAACAAAGACTGTTGTACATATTTTTTAAAAGTCAGAAAGGCCAGGTAGACTCTTATGAAATTGAAATCTTACTTCTAATTGATTGAAATCATATTCAAGTTTTAATTTTTATTTTATTATTATTTTTTTTATGGTGCAAGGGATTGAACCCAGGGCCTTGTGCATGCAAGGCAAGCCCTCTACCAGCTGAGTATATCCCCAGCCCCATATTCATGTGCACCCCTGAGTGTGGCTGTTGGAAGCAGTAGTGACGAAAGATGTGGAGATTTATTTAGAATGATATGAATAGAGCAGAAAAACCCCATAAGCCAGGACCTATCTGATAACTTCAAAGTTTAACCACTGTGGTTTATTTATCAACTTCAACTGCTGGACCTCTGTAAAGCATCTGGTGAGTTTATTTTGCTTGTTATGCCTTTTTTTTTTCCCCCTCTGAAAGTACTAAAGTTTTGCTCCTAATTTGAAGTTCTGTTCCTTGCCTCTCTTTGCCCTTGCTAACCCTACTGCTATGGTCTTGTGCAATGGAATGCAAATGTGGTCCATCCACATTTTAACATGGGTGCTCCTTCCTCAATCATTTAATGTTGAGGGTCAGGCTACGTGAGGAGCAGGAGGACAAACAGGGCCCCTTGTTTTTCTCTGTCACTTTGTTAAGAAATCCTCCACCATGACTTCACAGTTCTCCTCCTGCTCTTATCATCTGTTTCTTCCCTCATGGCAGGAGTTGGCTATAGGATAATAGGGACAAGCTCCTGGGAGAAGATGATCATCTTGTGGCATTTGATGTGGGTCTAAACAGGAACTCTTTATTAGCTCTTTTCCTCTTAAGCTGAATGTAGCATTTCAGCATTCCTTTTTTAGGAGCTGCCTTTGGGACATCTCTGTACCTCCTCTACACCAAAGGCCTGGTCTCTTGGTTGCTGCAAAGGAAAACTTCCTTGACACACAGGCAACTCTGCTATTTAGACCAAATCCAAGAGAACTGCTTGAGATAACTACTTTATGAATAAAATTAAGCTCCTGTCCTCTAATTTTGGCCAGTGATTTCAAACTTTTTGAGAATCAGAATCACCTGGCTGGTTTCTTACAGCATAAATGTTCTGGGCTGCACTGCCCTATGTCTCATTAGCAGGTCTGGGGCCAGACACTTGCATTTCTAAGACATTCCCAGCTGATGCTGAGCCTGCTGGTCTGTGGACCACATTTGAGAAGTGCAAATTAGCTTATTTCTAATAACTCTGCACGTGAATTAGATATGTGGGGACGTATGGTTTGCCTCAGACCAGACAGGCACTCTGCTGACAGTTGCTTATGGATAGAAACACCAGGTTTGGAAATGTTTCATTCTAACAATGATGGTATTCTTGTTCTGTTGTCAGGAACTCTGGGCTCTCCAAGGCCTCCATTGTCCTTCTGTGGGGAAGACATAAACTGCAATGGAGGAGACTCTCAGCTCTTCTTGTAGGTACCCCTTTGCTTGCTCTAGTGAGCATTTGTATACCTGTGTGCAGAAATGGTATGGTTTTGAATCCTGGACCCAGTACTGAGAAAATTCTAAGCAAATAGTTCCCTGGGAATCGGGGGCTTAGATCTTTTACTAGCGGCACCATTGGCTGTGTTTGCATGAGCTGTGTTTGCATCTCTCTGGATTCTGTGTCTCTAGAAGACAAAGGTACACTTGGCCAGCTTTATCTTTGACACATAGCTCAGCTCCTATTACTCAGTCACTGTTTCTGGAATGAATGAATGAGGGGCATTCCTGTTGAGGGAATGGGAAAGGAAACATTTCTGATGGCCTTAACTTGCTTGCCTCTTAAGTAAGCATACGATGCAAGACTCACTTCTGGTCTTTCAATCCCCCATTGAAATGATTCTTTAGTGATTAAGCTGCTAATAGCCCCAACTGCCAAGAGCAGGTTGTAACCCTTGGATGCATCATGGGGATTTCATTAGTGTCATGGGTTGGACTTAATAATTAATCACGATTATTTACTAGACATCATCTATGTCCCCTTCTATCCCCTTAAGTCACTGTCACCAAGTAGATTCACTGCTTTGAGGGTCAAGATTCCACTTCCCAGTTCTGCATCCCAAGCTAATTTCCAAGAAAACTTCCTAAAATTTGAAAAGTACAGGTGGTCTCTATTATGACACAGTTATACAACATGTGAATTTGACCCCATGTGGTAGGTAAACTGAGAAACACACTTACTAAACTGTGAAATTGTGTTAGCTTGAAATAGGGCTTTTTTTTTTCTTCCTCCTAGAGGTAAAGGAGATGTTGATATGTATTTTGGGCTTTTTTATTTGTGTTTTAGAGACGGTGGCAGTAAAATTCACAAAATATAATGTTAACCATCATACACTGAAACTCACAAGGTGATTATATTTGGTGCCACTGAGTAACATAGGGTTAATGTAAAAATGCCGTCCAGCTTCCACTGATGACCTGGGGAAGTCTGTGCAAAATTCACGCACATCTCATCCGTTTCTCACTTCTGTTTACCCCTGCACGCGCGATGCAAACATAGATTGTGCTCCTGTGTGTGATTTCTTATCTTCACAGGAACTTTTATACAGCATCCTCAATATGAGGGTATGTCCTGGTTATAGGAACCAGGGACTGGACGGAGGAGGAGAACCTTCAGCGTGGGGAAGAGAAGAGACAGGGCAGGAGGCTGTGAGAGCGACAGGTGTCATGAAGCTTCATGGGAGACCCTGCTGAGAACTGAAGGAAAGACAGTGGAACTCTGAGCCTCCATGTGTCTTTACAGGAGAAACTTGTGAAGAACAGGCTGGAAGGCTGAGCAGCGGAATGGTGCTTTCATAGCACTGAATCTTATTCGGAACCACATAAATGGCTTTTTTTTTTAAATGAAAAAGGAACCTGGCAGAACAACAAAAGCCCATTTTCTATTTTAAGCCAGTGCATTAGGAATAACAAGACAATGAGTCACAGCCATTCACCTCTAGTTTTGCGACACTTGGTCCTAAGAATCTCCTTCCTTCCGACTCATCTCTAACTCCAAGCAACAGTGCAGGGCTATACTTGTGCCCACAAATGTTGATCTTTATAACAATCAAGGCAAAGGGCTATGTTTACTACAGCACTTTATTAAGAATTTAAGATATTTAAAATAGTGGGATGATTTATTGAGTTTATTATTCTTTTTAGCATATTATTTTTATAAGACTGTACAGTTTCACATGTTCTGCTCTGAACCATTAATTCTGTTATTTTCATGGGCCAAAATTCCATAATGCAGTGATATTTTTAGGAGTACACTTAAGTTATAGGAGAAATAGTGTCATTGAGAGAATTCTCAGTGCATCTGCTATTTAACAACTCTTGTTAACTTTGGAGAGAGCAAAGGAAATACTGCTGACAGGGCCTGACTTCTTTATCTGATTTCTGGTCTTTGGTGCTTTCCATATGTATAGTACAACCCCAAAGGGTCTGATTAATAATATACCTTGGGTTTTGGGTAATTCTAGATCGTGAGCTCATGTGTCATTTGCATTTATCCCGAGAATCTGATGAGGCTTGTGTTGAGGGACCAACCCACCAGAGGATTTAAGATTCCTCCTGCAGATTCCTAAGTTGTTCTTCTCTGCTTGTGACTTACAGAACCCCAAGGAGTATACACTTGAACTCAAAGACTCTGAGAGTTTATGGTCATGAATTCTCAAGGAAACACTTTAAACCTTTCCTTTCACTCAAGGACCCAACTTAACGCCTAAGACTCAATTCCAACTCCCAAGCTTTTAAAAACCCAGGAAAGGCTATTAAACCAGATTTATAGGTCACTGTGATCAGAAACTCTCTCCCTGGATAGCCACTGCTTTGGGGGTCAGCTGATCCTCTGATTTCCAGATCTTTCACTTTGGACCTGGAAATATCTCCTATTTTCTTGTGAGTCTGGCTCTGCATTTAAAACAATTCTTTCTTGATTTATGCAGGTTATATTTTTTGTTCTTGTTTTGCAGCATAGTCAAGAGTAATTGATTTTTCACAAATGCTTATTTCCTGCATTCTCTGTGGGGTTAGTTCAAATAAATGATGTATTGTGATGGCAAAAAAAAAAAAAAAGAAATGGAGTAAGACCATTGCTTATCCTTGGACTTCTGGGTTGATCTTTTACAGCCAACTCAGCCATTGTTTCCCTTACCAGGTAGGTTCTATAAGAGCAGAAGCCATCAGAACAGAGTAGTTTGTAAAAGAAATGCCAATTCAGATGGAAAAGCCATCTGCCAATGGCTTTAATATCACAGATAAAAGGGATGCTTGCTTTTTATATTCTAGCCTTCCACTTGGATTCCCAAGCCTTACAGGTAAAAATTCTTCTAATAAAAGTCAAGAAACCGAGGAAAATTGAGCAATGTGATATGGAAGACATTCAGGAAGGGCAAGAGTCTAGCTGATGGGAGATGAAGGGATCTTCCCACTATACAGACTGATGAAGTTTAATGGAAACCTCACAAGTGTTTGAGCTGGCGTCGGGCATCAGTGCTGTCCCAGTTCTGCCTGAAGCTTGTACTTATACACTGTAAAAATTTAGCAAAGGCTGGTGCTAAGGGTGTTGATTTGGAATGAAGTACAAGAAGTTTTCAAAGAAATGAGCTCAATTTTTTTTCCCATTTGGCATTCGAATTTCAAATAATTTTTGGTCTCTTATCTCCATGAATCTGGGATTGTTTAAAAGCCATCAATATTTAAGTGAGAATCATGGCAGGAATTTTAACGTGAGTTGATAAGTCCTAAGTGACTTACATGGTAATTTAGAAGAACAGCATGCATATTCTCCATTAGATGACATTCAGTGTCATTGCAAAACTTAGTAAGTGAAATGATAGAATAAATCCATGAATTCAGAACCCCTGAGGCTTGGCAGAGGAGCCTCTGGACTCTACCTGGGTTATGGGCAGGGTTACTCCAGCCACTAGCAGTGCCAGTGGGATCTGAGCAGGGAACACAGGGAAAGAGGATATGTTGATGATGTTTCACATATTTTCAAGCTTGCTAGCACTGGTGCAGCCTCTGAGGAGGGCAGGAAAGAGGCTGGAAGTTCCTCATAATCCAGGAACTTCATCTGTTTCAACATTCTCTAGGAGTGTGTTTCCCAAATATATTTGGTAGAATACCAGTGTCCCTCCAGATGTCAGTATTTGGAAGGTTGGATAGGGATAGGCCAAGGAAGAATTCCAGGATCAGAATAAGTTTGGGGATTCACAATGCAACTTGTCCTATTTAAGGCTCTGAGAAGTCTTGCAACAAAGATAACTATTTAACTTAGTTTAATGGTGTCTTTCAAACTTACTGTCTCACTATCTCTTGTTCTACGGTGTACCTGTTCCATATTTTGCAAGGTATTACTGTCCTGTGGACATAGTTTGGAAAAACTGTCCATGTTTATTTGCACCATAGTACCCTCAGGTATTTCAATGTATGACCATATTTGAGAACCACAGACCAGACAGTCTAGGAAGGGGGAATAGAGTCACTTACAGAAGGTTAGAGAGTAAGAAAACAACCGTAGAGATGACATGATGCCAATATTCTAATTTTTCACATGGGGGAAACTACTGCCAATGAGTTTGCTATTCTTTTAACTAACAGAAGCAGATGTGGTAATGGAAACTATCATCTTCCAAGCAGCTTGCTTCTTTCTAGTGCACCTGCAGCCCTGAGGACAGAGTGGGTTATAAGGCAAGTGGAAAGGTGCTCAGCAGGAATGAGGGGAACCATCAGGGAGAGGTGGGGATGAGAAAGGACTGGGTGTAGGGGATGTGAGGTGCAGAGCTCCAGAGGGGAGGGCAGGGCAGATTATGGAGAAGCTGTGTGTAGTGAGAACTAATCTTTTAAGCTGTAGAGTAAAAAGTGCCCAGATGGGAATGGGTGGAGGCTGGAAGGGGATCAAGAAAGCACTATTAGCCTGGATGAAGAGCTGCTTGTATGAATCATGTTTTAATTAAACAAACTGATGGTAAATCCCCCTGGTGATGTTAGGCTTGGTTGTCTTCTGGCCCTATAAATTAAATGTTACGCTTCATGGTGTGGAGAGCATTATTTGAGGACTTTATTTTTTACTTCAATTTAAGGTATATCAAATGCTCAATTAATTTTTTCCCCTTGCAATTTGCCATTGGAGATACCTAATAGATTTATCTGTTGAACTATCCTTGAAGTTCAATAAAGTGAATTAAACATGATCCTTTACATAATTCTTTAAAAACTGTATATAAGATACCTACAAGGTCATTGAAAATTAAAGGGAACAGAATTTTGTTTACATAGGGAGAAATTCTGAGTGCATGATCATCTCCTAACAGACTGAATGAAAATATTTGCTGTTATTTGAACAGAAATATGTTGCCTTGATTTGATCTACACAGCATGGAGGTTTAATTAGTTGCTGAAGAACTGCAAGCTTATAGCAGGATTTTTTTTTCTTTTTAGTTGTAGAAAATACCACAAAACATAAACTTTGCCTCTTATTATTTTAAGTGTAAGTTCAGTAGCATTATGTATATTCAAACTGTTGTGCAACTGGTTTCCATATTTTTCATCTTACAAAATACAGTAAGATCTTTTCACTCAGATTCCTGATATACCTATTACCCTCCTAATATATTGGGCATATTTCTAGGACTTAAAGAAATGGTTATGTCTTTTGTATGAAATATTTATGCATATAAATATTGCCTTTAACATATATGTAGGTTATGAAATACAACAATACAAACACTCAAGAAACCACCATCCAACAGAGTTCCATCAAATTCTGTGTGGGTTTCTTTTGTATCTAAACTTTTCTCCAAGATGTCAACTTTTTAGTATAGTTTGGGGAAAGAAAAATAATGTACTAAGCACCATACTCCATTTTAGAATTATTTTCTGTGATTAATTTTCCTTTTTCCTGAAGGAGTTCACAGTATAGTTACAGAAATACACATAAAACATGAACACTGTGATAAGATAGACAAATGTTCTAAGATAGGTTTGAATAAAGGTGCTCAGGAAACCACCTGAGGCAGCAGCTAATTTTCCCTGGGGTGGGGGAGGTGTGCTGCAAGCTCTGAGATGGAGTGAGTAATCATTGAGATGATTTTGAAGAAAGAGGAATTGTTGACAGAGTAGAGAAAGATGAAAATATTTCAGCAGAAGAAAACACGATGAGTCAAGAGATCATGGGAAAGAAGCACATGGCATGTGCCAATGTCCCCAAAGAGAAGGGTGTGCCTGGAGATGACCCTCCATTCAATTGAACTTCTCAATAGATTCTAAGATTTATTCAAGAGTTCTGAGTGAGGCACTATGTTAGCTGTGAGAATCTACAGTGTTAACTCCCAACAGCTTCACCTTGATAGGTGAAGACAGACAAGCAGACAGTTATAACAGCATTATCAGGGCCATGAAGGGCAGGCACAGTGCTAAGGTAGTCCCATGCACAGGAGGGAAAAAGGACATGCCAGGCTGGAGAAGTAGGACCAGTTAGGAAGAGCCTACACATGCCACATCAAGGAGTTGGAACTTTATTTGGGAGCCACTGAATAGTCAAGAGGATTTGGACAGGGGAGTGTGTAGGACAAAAGGTCTGATTTTCCTTTTAAAGAAAAATCTCTATAGTAAAGATGAGAAAGACTGAAAGAGCAGTTAGAAAGAAATAGCCCAAGTGGGAGCACCCTAGACTAAGGCAACGGAGTTCATTCATTCATTCATTCCTCAACGATGTTATAAACAACTGCTCAGTGTTAGGTACTGTGCATGTGTTGGAGTAGAGGGAGGGAGGTGAGGGGCAAGATGAGGTGTGAGAGAAGACTCTTAAGTGAGATCAGATGAGGCATGACAGAAGGCACCCGTGATCACTCTGCACTGGGCAGCTCTTAGTGTCACTTCCATGGTTGAAGAGCAGGTGTAGGCGATACGGTGATGAATTTAGTTTGGGACATGTTAGGCAAGATGTCTACATGGGAGAGGTCCACGGGGCCCCTATAATGTGGCCAGGTCCTTTGGAGCCAAGGCCCGTGATGGGTGAACACATCAAGTAATTGAAGTCCTGGGAGTTGGTGATTCTTCCCAGGACAAAGCACAAACATGAGCCTGGGGTTTGCTGAAGGCCTCGTAAAGGTGTCCTGGCCCATCAGCACCCAGGGGCAATTCTTTCCCAAGGTGATCAGTGTCTTGGGAGCGAAGAGAAAACACACAATTGTGTGAGTCTGGGTGTAGGGATGGGCAGGCCCTGAGGTAGGGAATTGAGGGTGTTCCTGGGAGTGTTTCCAGGGACTCAGTAGATGAGAGACCAGGAGGCACTGGTTCCCTCCTCCAGATTTTTGATGTGGAGGAGTCAGTCTCCAGGGCTAAGCAGAGTTGGCCCCTGTCTCACTACCTGCTGAGGCAGGGTGTGAAGGCGTTTGCCTGTGTGGAGTGCATCAAGCTTTCAGCCTGGCTGGGCTGCAGGCTCACCCTGGCAGCTAGGTGAAGGTGAGCTCTCAGGACAGCTTGTACTTTCTAGAACAGGGTAGTGCCCACTCTCACTGAATCATTGCTGACTTTTTTTTTCTGTAAATACTTAAGTTATTTATAACATTCACTCTTCTAAAACATTTCAACTTTCTTCCATGATCCTCTTCTTATTCAGATTTCCTTTTCTTCCTCTTTGAAAAGTTCAATTTAGGGATTTCAACAATATTGATTCTAACTTGTGAGTAGATGGAGTGGGCCTGGCATGAGTTGAGGAGCTCTGGCGACAGCCCCTGTGGAACTGGGGTGAGGCTTTCTTTCAGGTAGAACAACGACATATGAATTTTCATTTTGGAAACTCAATTAAGCCCAGAGGGTGCCTACTCCACTGCCTCTCTTGCTTTCAGTGTGGGTTTTTGTATGTGTGTGTGTGTGTGTGTGTATGTGTGTGTGTGTGTGTGTGCCAGTGACTAAATGTAGGGCTCTTAGAAGCCAAAGGTACCCCTGAAGGGTACTGATAGCCAATTTGGGAGGTACTGAAGGTTTCAATCTGGGTCATTTCCCCACTCTTTCCATCAGTTACTTCTGATAGACTCTACTTAGCTATGCTGATAATAAATTAATCTAAGTCCCATTCAGCTGGGAGTTAAGAGCCCAGATGAGAGTGGGGTCCTTTAAGAGAAGGAAGATGTGATGGGGAGTAACTACCAGCCACTCTCCTCCATCAACTTCATCCAGACAGGATGGGCAGGAAGCAGAAAGCATGCCAAGGCAGAGGGCAGGCCTGACAGTATCCACTGCACCTAGTCTGGTCATGCCGGTCACTGCATGTAAAAATGCTCTTTATGGTTAGTTAAAAGTATCTGCCCTGCCACCCAGGACTTTGTATCCCTTTCCAATATCCAGCCACTGAGGGGTTAATGTTTGGCCCCATTCGGGGTGGGCCTTGCAGACTGTCAAATATTTGGGGTGACTCCTGAAGAGAACATTGCGGCAGGGGAGAGACGGGCCTCATGCAGCCTGCAGCCCACAAGTTGCAGGGTCTTCCTGCTTTTTTTGCTTTGCCAGCAACACCAAGATGTAGTTTTGGTGCCATATCCTGGGCATTTCTCATACTTGGTGGAGGGGCAGGGAGGGTAACGGAGGTTTGGGGACCCCTGTTTACAAAGACAACAGTCCTCTGTTAGTCAGAGGACTGCTGAGGAGGGCTGTCACTCAGGGTAGAGAAACTTTCCAGAATCTTCTGAACCAGGGCCGTGGGGAAGGTTCATACTTGCCCTCCTGCCTACTCCCGTTCCGACAACCCATGACTGCCCCCCCACAGAACCTCATCACTCATCAAGGAGACAAGGGATCAACAAGTAGTTTTGGGGGCACATCAAGCATTGGAGCCCAGGCCAGCTTTCAGAAATAGGAGGTGGGGGCAGTTTTATAGACATTATAAACAGGAAAATTAATCTCCAGGATCTTCCCTCATGAAGAAATCCTTAGGGACTTACAAAACTAGACCACATTAAGACATTTGGGCTGCTTTCCAAAGCAACAGGGACTTAACCAGATAAATTCATTGAAAAATATTTTGAAAATTGCAAAACAATCTGGCCTTGGGTAACACTGCTTCCAATAATGAAAGGTTTGCTTTGAGAAATATTTCCCACCCATATAAGTTGAATGCCATACATCATAAATAGACTCCAATTTTAGCCAAGTATTTTTTTTTTTGTACCAGGGATTGAATTCAGGGACACTTGACCACTGAGCCACATCCCCAGCTCTAATTTGTATTTATTTAGAGACAGCGTCTCACTAAGTTTCTTAGCACCTCACTTTTGCTGAGGCTGGCTTAGAACTTGTGATCTTCTTGTCTCAGCCTCTCGAGCTGCTGGGATCCAGACGTGCGCCACTGCGCCCGGCTACTATCAAGTATTTTTTTAATAATAATAATGATACACAACCTTTGCTCTGTGCTAGGTGCTTCTAAGCATGACATGTATAAACTTCTTTAATCTTTGCCATCTACCTGTGAGGTCAGGCTTTTATTGTCCTCGTTATACCAAAGAGGAAACTGAGACACAGAGAGGTTAAGTAACTTGCCCAAGAAAACAGCCACTAGCTGGTGGAGCACTGCTAGGCTATCCTATTGTTCCCAGCTGTCCCCACCTAAGAGGTGACTGTAAAAATGAAAGGTGAACAGTATTCTAATAGATGTCCTGGTGTTCCCTGATTGCTGCCACTATCCCTGTCCATCTGCTTCTTTAAGAGTTTGCAGAAAGATTTTTTTTTTCCTTCAGAATGTTTTTGAATCATCATAGAAAGGGTTCTGGCTGACTCATGGAGATTTTTGATCCTCAAAATAACATGGTTATAGGCTTTAAGAATTTAAAACTTCATTTAACTCTTGGAGCTGCTGTGGCGAGAATCTGTTTAACATCTTGGGAAGATCAGTCTCGTCGGGATGGTACTAATTGACTGGAGACTTGGGTCCGTCCTGGGTCTGTCCCTGCACACACGGGTTCTGTCTGCCTTGTCATTCCTTTCCAGAGTTCCTGCCACATGGTCCCCATCTTGGCTGGCTGGGTTGCTCATCTCATTTATTTATTTGCCACCTCTTTAAAATGTCATTCGGAGGCATCTTCCCCTCCTTTTCAAGTCCAGCGCTCTCCATGGCTGTGGTCTGAGTTCACCTCAGTTCTGCCCACTGAGTCCTTGGTGCTGTGTGCTACGTGCTGGAGTATCAGAGATAGAACGGGACAGGCCACTGTCCTGGAGAGGGTCCCTGTCTAATTTCCCCTGCTGGCCCCTGCCTGGAAGGACTGAAATACAGGACTGAACGGAAGATGCCCTGGCAGCCAAGCAAGTGGTGGTTGCTTCCAACTCACTGTACAGCGCACACGCGATTCACACAGGCCTGCAGGGCACACAGGTGGAACTAGATGTGTTGGAGCTTGAGCTTTACTCTTTAGTTGGATATTACTTTTTGGGGGCTTTTTATAGTCTAGGGACCAGGGAATAGAAACTGATGACCAGAGCTGGGTGCCGTAGCACATGCCTATAATCACAGCAGCTGGGGGGCGAGTTCAAAGCTAGCCTCAGCAAAAGTGAGGCGCTAAGCAACTCAGTGAGACCCTGTCTCCAAATAAAAAACAAAATAGGGCTGGGGATGTGGCTCAGTGGTCAAGTGCCCTAAGTTCAATCCCTGGTACCCCTCCCCAAATAGAAACTGATGACAAGACATATATCTTTTGGGCACTGAATCAACAGGGCAGGTTATTGCAGGTACTAAACTATTTAGGGAGATGCTGGAGACAGGTGGTGACTCCAGATGACAGTGATGGGAGGAGGCAGGTTCTTATTGATCTTGTAGCCAAAGTGCTTGGACCAGTGGTACTGAGACAGGAGGGGTGCCCTATAAATGTAAGCTAAAGTTAATGAAATAAAGATGGGTGCCTCTCTTCTTTTTTCTTTTTCCTTTATTTATTTTTGGTACTGGGGATTGAATCCAGGGGTGCTTAACCACTGAGTCAAAACCCCATTCCTTTTTTATATTTTATTTTGAGACAGGGTCTCGCTGAGTTGCTAGGTTGCTGAGGCTGGCTTTGAACTTGCAATCCTCCTGCCTCAGCCTCCTGAGTCACTAGATTATGGAGAGTGCCTCTGTGCCTTGCTGGGTGCCTCTCTTGATTGTAAAAAATGAAGAGGCACTGAGACACTCCCTCAGATAGACAGAATACATGCTAAGATCATGGTGGTTTTGGAAGAGTATCAATTCAGGCAACTCAACAAGTGTGTGTGTGTGTGTGTGTGTGTGTGTATGTGTGCGCGTACACACGTGCATCACACACACACATGCATATACTGTATATTTACTACATGTCCAATAACACTCATCACTTAGGGTATCTTGTGTGTGCTGTGGATCTTTCCTAAGCACCAGACCTACAGTGGCCCCTCCAGCAGCCCTACCAAGGGCTGAGCCTAAGGGCAGCTCACACCCCAACCCACATTGACTACTCATGACTCGTGGTTCCACTGATCAATGACAGTTTATGTTGATTTTGCACAAGTTGTATAAAATATGTAAGATTTGTTCCCCACTGCTATAGTTCTTGATCCTTTTCTCCCTACTGGTGGCCCTGGGGACTTCATGTCACTGTTGCCTTGCATGACCCGAGGTTGGGGTACTTACCACAGTGCAGCAAAGGGGCCAGAACCACCAAAGCAGCGCCAGAGCCAAGAGCAGGAACAGAATCAGCAGGGCAATCGCCAGGATGGAACCGTCCGACTGTGGGGCCAAGAGAAAGGCGGTCAGGAGAGGATGGACCACGGGGAGGTCTTCCCTCCCCAAATTCCCACTACCAAGGGCAGAGCTGAGGCCCAGAGAAGCTCTCAGTTTGCCAAGATCAAGGCTGAAACTCTGCCCAGCGTGTTGGGTGAATAGCATCATAACATACTCGGTTTAGCCAATTTTTAAGTGAAATGGATTTGACTTTTCAGGAAGGCCCTGCTCTTCTCTTTAAGTAAGAATTGTAACCTTACAGGGCACTGAGATGGCCTCCCACTGCCCTCTGTCCCTGGAGCTTATTCCCTGTCCACTGACAGCCCCCAGCTCACTGAGACTGATGTTCTAGCCACTATCTGGGCAGACTCAGACAGTCCTACTCAGGATTCTGCCTTCTGCCCCAATCCGAGCCACACAGATCATGTAGCAGACTCCCAAGGCCATGGATGGAAGGCCTTGAGCCCCATGTTGAGATGCTGGGAGTGGAGGAGGGCAACTGCAGCTGAACCTGGGAGGTGAGGGTGGGGTGGCTGAGTCAGATCAAGTGCTGTCAGGGCAACGGAGGGAGGGAGGGAGACACTCGAGAACAATTTCACCCGTTTCCAAGCATGCCTAGGCTAGTCTGAAAATAGACAGGGTTGCTGTGGCTCAGATGGTGGTTAACATTTGCAAACAGAAGTTCCTTTGTGCATCAGCATTGTAGGCTGCTGATTCAAGGAAGCCACTTGAGATCCCAGGTCTAAGTTTCCTCCACGTTCCCTCCCTACCAGCAACTGAGAGCACAAATGGGCACAGCTCTCTGGGGAGGGGGCCTAGGGACACATCATTAGGGTATCAAAAGTGTCCTGAGTAAAACTGGCAGTTTGACTTTTGGCCTAAGAAAATATGGATGTTTGTACAAATAATAATACTAATAAAAGAGGAAAAGAACACAAATGTTTAACAATTTGGGAAGGCTAAATAATGCATTATAGAATTACCATTGAAATCAGGTACTATGTCACCACTATTTTGTGAAACAATATTTAAATGTAATGGGAAAACATTCCTGGAATAAGGAGGGAATTTCTGTATATATGGGTCAAGAGTCAGAGGACAAACTGTTTACTGAATCTTTCACTGGTAGTTTACTGATATTTACTCATGTATTAGCAGTAGTTTCATTAAGAGTAACTTTATGATAATTTAATTCTTTTTTGAAAACCTGTATTTTCTTTCTTCCTCTTTTATCATATCATAATGAGCAAACAAAATTACTGCAATTCCTCTTTAAAAATCCGGTGCCCATTCTGGTGTCAGAGCTCACTGAGTCCAGGGATTCTTATCCAGGTCAGTGGATCTATCCAGTCCAGAGATGGGCTTAGGAGGACGGAAGCTGGTGACCTTCCTGAAAGGACACCCATGATTTTCAGTGCCTCCAGGGGAGCCTGTTCACAGATTCTCGAAGCTATGGCCCTGCCCCACTTACAGAGAAGGGAGGTTGGGTGGTCTTTCCAGGGTAACAGAGCAGATTGAAGGGCAGAGCTGGAGGTGAGTCCCTCCCACTTGAATGCTCATCAGGGGCTACTGGAAGAGGTTTAAAGGCAGCTCTGACTCCCTGGAATTCTCTGGAATGTCTTTGACTGAAAAGCCAGGGAATTCAACACCCCCAGTCCCAAGCAAGAAGCCAAGGTTTGGGAAGGCCAGATTGCCCCCGAGGGAGCCACAGTCTTGGAAGCACAGGTGCAGTGCTGGGCTGAGGCAGGGGTGGGAAGAGTGCACGGGGGCCAGACGGGTGGACACAACCATGGTAGGGTGGATTCTCTGTCTCTGTCACATCATAACATGAGCTCTTGGTGGTGACGGGAAGAAATCACATGTTTTTTCTAAACTTATTATTAGTCAAGGACAATCCTCCTTATCTCTGGTTCTACTTTCCATTAAATGGAGATAATAAACCTCATCTGCCTCGTGGCACCAGTGAGGATAAAACATAAGTAAGATGAAGACAGAAACATCTGGGCAATCTGATGTAAGCCATCCTATCAAACACTGGGCTGTGATTTTCTCTCCCTCTGCTTCTCTGGACAATGAATACTGTGGGCATCTCAGATCATAAATCTGTTTGCACTTGGAATATAAATGTGGGCATAAACCTGTCAATATATCCCAAGTGGTATGCGGAGGGACTTGAGGAAGTCACCGGTTGTCACTGAGTCTCCATTTTCCTTACCTGCAAAACGGAGTGGTTCTGGCCACTGAGAAACTTATAAAACAAGTAGCCTTTTATCCAGACTTGGCATGTAATTTATTCATATCACACACAATTTCCATATTCTATTTTTTCATTTCAGAGAAAGAAATTGTGAGGACATGTGTTTATATCCTTGTGGAAGGAGAAGTTTCCCCGTGAGTGGCAAGGATGAGGGACACACCCACTGAGGTGCTGGGAAGGGACACAGTGGGGGATTTCTCAGATTTGCACAAAATGAGGCTGGCTGGCTTTTCTTTGGCCACCTCTGGTCTGCCTCTCAGGAGCCACAGTTCTGCCTGGCTGCAGTGGAGGGCTTAGAAAGGGGCAAGGTGCAGAGAAGGAGGCCCTGGGGGGTAAAATAACCTCTTGAATTGCTGGGATTACAGGTGGGTGCTACTGGGCTAGGTTCTTTTCTTGAAGAGCTTACATTCTGGTGAGATAACAATAATGATAATAACTGTCATTAGTATAGCTAATACTTATGGAGCACTTACTATGTGCAGTGATTATTTTTTCTGTGTACTAACATGCTTTCCATATGTCAGTTCATTTTATTTTGAGTTCAATAATTTTATTTAAATACTTAGGCAAGGAGGAGTGGGAAAACATGTCCAAAGCCTCACAGAGAAGCCAGAATTTAAATGTGGGCAACTTGGTTCCTTGTTTAACCAGCAGAGTATCGCTGTTAGAAAATAGCCAAGTGCTGAAGAACAGCGCCTGGGAACTAGCACTTTGCAGAGGAGGTGACACTCCAAGAAGCTGCTGCCTGTAGGCACAGGAGAAGCTGGCATTCCTGCACAGAAGGGCAGGCACAAAGCTCTGGGGTCAGGCAGGTATGGGGTGGGGGAATTGCAGAGAAGGTCCATGGAGTCTGCAGCAAGAAAGGAGGGGGAATCCCTGCTGTGACAGGCCCTGCAAGCCCAATGTGGCTTCTATCCTGAGTCAAGGGGAACCCTTGAGCACTGGGGCACTGCTGTCTATACTGAAGAGGAATAAAACTCGAGGAGGGAAGGATCAGGGGGTCTAAGGACAGGCAGGAGGCTGTTGCTAATACACCCAAGTCTTTAGGGATGGCATTTTACAGTGTCATTCCTGAGCACCTGCCTTTTATGAAATCACTCAGTACTGGCTTCACTAACAGTAGCTAACCACACCTGGAGAAAAGTTCCTGGTTTTAGGCAAAGTGATGTGTGGCATTTCTCCAGCCATGTTTGGTCTGCCCCTTAGGAGTCACATTTCCATCTGTGCTCAGTGCTTTCTTTGCATCCTCTTTAATTAGATGAGTTTCATTTAAAAAGCCTCATAGGAGAGGGTGTGGTAATCCCAGTGACTTGGGACAGGAGGATCACAAGTTCAAAGCCACACCCAGCAAAAGTGAGGCGCTAAAACAACTCAGTGAGACCTTGTCTCTAAATAAAATACAAATTAGGGCTGGGGATGTGGCTCAGTGGTTTTGTGCCCCTGAGTTCAATCCCTGATATGCAAAAAAAAAAAAAAAAAAAATTCCAGGGCACAATATGCTCAGCCCTGCTCCTCCCTTGAACCGCCAAATCCCTGCCTCATGGCTTTCTTGAATTCCTTCTGTTCCCAGATCCTGAAAGGAGGACATTACTTTGAAGACAAGGAGGGCATTGTTCTCAAAGGTATAGATTTGGAAACTTGCATAACAAAGACTTCTCCTACTTGGTTGGTGGAATCTAGGGATTCTGGATTTCTGACACATGGCAGGGGATGGGGGTGAGGAATCCCGTCTGGGCTTGTTTGCAACATGATAGGAGAGAGCCAGGCCTTGGATGATATAAACTCAGACACTGCTGCTCTGTTCTGTTTTGTTTTGGGGGTTGCCATGGAAAAGGGAGGAGCATAAAATGGAGAGGAATTAGCGGGAGACGAGGGGGAGTTCAACCAACGTAAAGAAACTTTATGAAATCCTACGTTGGACTTGCACTGGGTTCTACCTAATGCCCATGGCATGGGGTATAGTCAAGTGACTGTCCTGCTGGGCTTGAAGAACTGTCCGTCAAGAAGGGCACCTCTCTCGCTTGCTCCTGATGCTTCTTTCTATGTTGGGGCACAAAGTGTGTCTGACTCCAGGCCTGTCTCTTCCTCTTTACTCATTCAGTAAATAAGGAAAGAGTAAACTGGGTATGTTGGGATGAGCTCCGTCCTTTCTTTCTGGGGAGCCTGAAATCCACAGGAAGGGTTGTCCTCAGTTACCCCAGGCAAGGTTTTACGAGGCCTGATGCTTACACAATTTGGGGGTGGGGGATGAAGAAGCTCTTAAAGAAAAATAACATTACAATACAAAAGCAAAATTATTAGGGTTCCTCCCAGGGCCTTAGAAAGGCCTAGAAGGGCCTGTTCAGATGAGGGTCCCTAAAGCTGAAGCTAATCAGCTCCCAGAAACTTGGCCCCTGGCCGTGTATCTTCCTGGCCAGGCCCCAGACCTGTGATGAGCTGGTAAATCTATTTAATTCTGGGCTCCAGTTTCTAGCCATTTGCTGCCACACTCTGCCAAGGTCTTCAGCTCAGTCATAAAGACAACACTGATGCTTTCATATATCATATTTTGGCCTCGTGTCTCAGTTTATTCAGAATCCGGGCAGGGAAGAGACACGTTTTATTGCTCCCACTATGGTGATACCCACCCCCACCACCCCTGGGGTGTCCAGAATGAGTCCTGGTAAGTGTAACATTTACATTTTGACAGCAGCAGTATGCTCCATCTATTAATAAAGGGACTCTCAGAGCCTTGGCTGGCAGGGCGCTGGGTTTGTCATAGTTTTGGGGTCTAGCTTGGACAGATTCTCAGTATTCACACTGAAGTACAGAGGCCAGTTGGATGCTTTCATATGCATGTACTGTCTTGCAAATATTTAACATGAAAGGATGAATTAGTAGGGTTTATTCTGCCACATTGAAGGGATATTAGCCAGTCTTGGCCAGAGTATGACAGGAAAATAGCTGATGATCCATGAGCGCTCTCAAGAGCTGGCGATGCCGCTGCTTTGGATTCTCCCCTCCGCGGGCACCCGGGGACATGGCAGATAATGTGGGGCTTCCTCTCCCCTTCCTTGCATTCCCTAGTTTTCTAGAACAAGGTGAAGTTGTCTTTGAAGCACCATTGGGAGCCCCCAAGGGAAAGAGAACTTGCAGCCAGGCCAGTGCTGGTCTGTCCTGCTTGTGACTTCAGCAATGGCTTGTGAGAGGGACAGGGGCAGAGATCACAGACTAGGCTCCAAGGAGAGACCCTGGGAGCAGAGGGAGTTGGAGGATGTGGCAGCTGAGCTGAGGGAGGCTGGAGCCTGAGTAACTGCCCCCCCACTCAAGGCCAAGGCTGGTGCTTAGGAGGTGTCACATTCCAGTGCTCTGAAGTGGAATTTAGACCCATCCGAAGCAGCTGCTCTGAGCTCTGTTTCCTGCCCAGACAAAACTGGCAGAGCACAGGCAAGTTTTATTTTGAAAGGTGAAATTTAAGTCATTTTATTGCCGCTGAGAAGTTCTGGATGGGCAAGCTTGGAGACCAAACTTATTCTCTCTCAGAGCTTATATATTCTGACTGTTATTCCTGGAAGCCACCTTAGCGATTATCTAATTTACCCACCCACCCCACCCTGCATTTTATTGCAATCCTATTCCCCTGGCATCTGTGACAGTCCTCTCTGGACCCCCACCCCCCTTCCTATGTGATTATTCCTTTCCACCTTCCTTAGGGGCTTCTCCTGGTGCCAGACCCCTTAAATGTCAGTAGCCATCATTTTTTAAAAAATTTTCCACTTTAAAATTGTGTGTGTGTTCCATCTCTAGCTGTCAGAGAAATGCAAATCAAAACCACCCTAAGATACCATCTCACTCCAGTAAGATTGGCAGCCATTATGAAGTCAAACAACAACAAGTGCTGGCGAGGATGTGGGGAAAAGGGTACACTTGTACATTGCTGGTGGGACTGCAAATTGGTGCAGCCAATTTGGAAAGCAGTATGGAGATTTCTTGGAAAGCTGGGAATGGAGCCACCATTTGACCCAGCTATTCCCCTTCTCGGTCTATTCCCTAAAGACCTAAAAAGAGCATGCTACAGGGACACTGCTACATCGATGTTCATAGCAGCACAATTCACAATAGCAAGACTGTGGAACCAACCTAGATGCCCTTCAATAGACGAATGGATAAAAAAAATGTGGCATTTATACACAATGGAGTATTACTCTGCATTAAAAAATGACAAAATCATAGAATTTACAGGGAAATGGATGGCATTAGAGCAGATTATGCTAAGTGAAGCTAGCCAATCCCTAAAAAACAAATGCCAAATGTCTTCTTTGATATAAGGAGAGTAACTAAGAACAGAGTAGGGACGAAGAGCATGAGAAGAAGATTAACATTAAACAGGGATGAGCGGTGGGAGGGAAAGGGAGAGAGAAGGGAAATTGCATGGAAATGGAAGGAGACCCTCAGGGTTATACAGTGGAGGGGGTAGAGAGAGAGGAGGGGAGGGGAGGGGAGAGGAGGGGAGGGGGGATGGTGGAGGATGGGAAAGGCAGCGGAGCACAACAGACACTAGTATGGCAATATGTAAATCAATGGATGTGTAACTGATGTGATTCTGCAGTCTGTGTATGGGGTGAAGGTGGGAGTTCATAACCCACTTGAATCAAAGTGTGGAATATGATATGTCAAGAAATTTGTAATGTTTTGAACAACCAACAATAAAAAATAAAAAAAATAAATAAAAAAAATAAAATTGTGTGTGTGTATGTGTGTGTGTGTGTGTGTGTGTGTGTGTGATTTTTAAGTCTTCATTCAGCAGCCTTAAGTCTATTCACAGTGTTGTGCCACCCACGGGTCCATCCTTGGTCAGGGGCTGTGTTTCTTTCTAACCCTCTCCACGGTCTGCCTCATTTCCTCTCGTCGAGACACTGATTACTTAAATCTTTATCCTCAATCTAGATCTCTCCCTATTCCAGGCCCTGGTGAGATCTCACACTAACAGTTCACATTGAGCTCATGTTTTCCCCCATAAACCTTTTTGTTCTCATCCTCTCATTTAATGGTACTACTTAGCAACCCTCATTGGAAATCTGGAAATGAATCTGACTTTTCTTTTTGTTCCCCTGTTCTTTCTTCTCCAGGGTCATAACCTCCATCAGTATGTCCTGCTTCTCTGACCTAGATACTTCTCTAAATCTGCCTCTGTCTACTTCATCTCCAGTCTCATGGGTCAGGTTTAGAATCTCATTATTCCTTTCATACATAGTTGCAACGATCTCTTTACTGGTTTCTTCCACTTCAGTCTTCTTACCACTAATTCTATCCTCTACATTGCAGTTAAAGTCAGTCGCTTTAAATGTGATTTTGATAACTTGAACTCTTTACCAGCTCTTCATTGCCTACAAAAATTCTCAACATTTGGGAATTTGGTGACAATGATACATCTCTTTCCTCAGAAAAGTACACATTCACATGTACATACAAGCTCACATTTTTTTATGACAATTTCAGAGGGTCCACACAATCCCTGAATCCATACATGGACCTACTAGGTATAAGATATTGGGTCCTACGTCCACATAAGGCCTCTCTTATTTCTCTAACTGCCTCTCACCATCTCCCTCTTTGAGTTTTGTGCTCTGACGGAACTTTATACTGCTTGCCTTCTCTGATGTTCTTCCCAATATCCTAACTTTCATTACTTGCATAACTTTTTTTTATCTTTCAAGTCTTAGCTGGCTTAGATGGCTATACCTTTCATACTTCCCCAGCTTGCAAAGGAAGCAGTTTTCCTGATGCTGGGTTGTGTGTAAAAGAATACCAAGAATATTTTAGTTGTCACTTATTCAAGTGCTTTAAAGTTAATTTTTTTTTAAGGAAACAAAACATTGAGGCCACTGCTTTGGGCACTGAGTTAACTAACATCTGTTCTAGCAACCATAGTGACAGAAAAAGAATGCTAGCTATGTATGGCTTGTGGCACTGACCCTTGTTTTGCAGAGAAAGAAATTAAATCACTGACTTTTGAATTTCTTTGTTGTCCTAATGCATAGGTGAGAAAACTGTTTTGTAAAAGGAAAAATGCTAATATATTTTCTTAGGACTTAATCATGCTATAGTGACCAGAAGGAAGAGTTTGCCTGCTTTTTGGAAACACAAAAAGTGCAAATTTTTTTTTTCCCCAATAATACCCTGATTAGAAAATACACATAATGACCCTGGGGCAACTTGGGAGTTAGTGCAATGTGACATTGCCAAGTAGGACAATATGGTCTAGTTCAGGATGGGTCTCCTCCCATCCTGTGATAGTCTAGTCCACTGGTTGTGCCAGTTTTGGACTATTTAAATAGTTGGCAATTATTTCAGTGTTGGTAGAAAGAAGATGCTCTTAGGCTTTCATTGTTTTTGGTCCCTTTTGCTAAACTGTTAATCTTACCTATTCTCTTTTCTCTTTCCCCTTTTTCTTCCTATTTTTTCATCCTGCTCCCAAACTTATTGGATCTTCCTTCAATTTTGCACTCCTCCAATCAAGTTACTTTCTTAGCAGGGGCTTCTAATCTAGAAGGCTTAGCCTCAAAGACCCAACCATTTGGAATGACTTTGATAACCCAGGAGCAGGCACGCACAGACATGCTGGTCCTTCAGTAAAATCTGGGTACTCAGGGCACACATATTTTTTTCTCAAGTTCTTATTCAGAGGCTAGGAATTCTTACTTTAGATACAATTTATATGAGCTTGATCGTCTGATATTGGAGCACCCAGAAGCCTAAGTTGTCATATCAGAAAGGGGGCTATCTAGAATGGAAAACACATGTGTAATACCAAATAGTGAGAAACCAGAAAAAAATAGAACCATAAACTATACATTACAAAGCATAGTAATTATGTGATCTTAGGCAGAGTTAATATTGTCAAAATGGCCATACTACCAAACCTGCTATACAGATTTAATGCAATTCCTATTAAAATCCCAACAACATTCTTCACAGAACTTGCAAAAGCAATCATGAAATTCATTTGGAAAAATAAGAGACCCAGATAGCCAAAGCAATCCTTTAGCAAACAGAGTGAAGCAGGAGCCATTACAATGCCAGACCTTAAACTATACTACAGAGCAATAGTAACAAAAATGTCATTGTATTGGCTCCAAAATAGACATGTAGACCAAAGGTACAGAATAGAAGACACAGAGACCAATCCACATAAATACAGTTATTTCATACTAGACAAAGGCACCAAAAACATACACTGGGGAAAGGATAGCCTCCTTAATAAATGGTGCTGGGAAAATTAGAAATCCATATGTAGCAAAATAAAACTAAATCTCTATCTCTCACCATGCACAAAAACTCAACTCAAAGTGGATCAAGGACCTAGGAATTAGACCAGAGACCCTGCACCTAATAGAAGAAAAAGTAGGCCCAAATCTTCATCATGTCGGATTAGACCCTGACTTCCTTAACAAGAGTCTTAAAGCACAAGAAATAAAATCAAGAATCAATAAATGGGATGGATTAGCAAAAAAAAAAATTGTTTCTCAGCAAAAGAAACAATCATTGAGGTAAAGAGAGAGCCCACAGTATGGGAACAAATTTTTATCACATGTACATCAGATAGAGCATTAATATCCAGGATATATAAAGAACTCAAAAAATGATGCCAAAAACAAACAAACAACCCCACAACAACAACCCAATCAATAAATGGGCTAAGAAACTGAACAGACACTTCCCATAAGATATACAGTGATCAACAAATATATGAAAAAGTGTTCAACATCTTTAGTAGTTCGAGAAATGCAAATAAAAACTACTCTAAGATTTCATCTCATCCCAGCCAGAATGGCAATTATCAAGAATACAATCAATAATGAGGGTTGAAGAGGATATGGGGGGAAAAAGATACAATCAAACATTGCTGGAGGGACTGCAAATTGGTGTAACCACTTTGGAAAGCAGTGTGGAGAATCCTCAGAAAACTTGGAATGGAACCACCATTTGACCCAGCTATCCCACTCCTTGATCTATACTCAAAGGATTTAAAATCAGTATATTATAATGACATAGCCATGCCAATGTTTATAGCAGCTTAATTCACAACACTTACACTGTGGAAACAACCTAGATGCCCATCAATAGATGAATGGATAAAGAAACTGTGGTATATCTACACAATGGAATATTACTCAGCATTGAAAGGGAATAAAATTATGGCATTTGCAGGTAAATGGACAGAGTTTGAGAATATTATGCTAAGTGAAGTCAGCCAATCCCCCAAAATTCTCTGATTGGTGGATGCTGATCTATCATGGGAGCGAGGCATGGGGAAAATGGAGGAACTTTGGATTGAGCAAAGTGGAGGGTGGGGAGGGGAGGATAGGAAAGATGGTGGAATGAGATGGACATCATTACCCTAGGTACATGTATGATCGCACAAATGGTGCATCTCTAGATTTTGTACAATCAGAGAATTGAAATGTTGTACTCCATTTGTATGATGAAAGGAAATGCATTCTTCTGTCATGTACAACTAAGTAGAACAAATAAAAATTTTAAAAAGAAGCATAGTAATTAGAGAGTGCCAGGGACAAAGAGCCTTACCAATCAAGGGTTTCATAGTAATTTGGTAAATTTTATTTGGTGATAAAAATGGGGGAAATGAAATGTCAACATACAATGCTTCCCTCAGAAGGGAGACATAGGAGTAGGGGAGGGATGAACTCAGTGGGCATGTGTCTTCCTGGTTCCCTTGGTTACTGACCTCCAGCACTGCCCTTAACCTGTAGCAACACTGCAGGTGGCTCATCTTCCCATCCAGTTTGACCAGCGATGACACAGTTCTTTGGATATGTGTCATTCTGTTTCATCTCCTTCAGGCTCAACAAATAATTCCTTCCTTGCCTCTCTATCTTGTTTTCTGTTCTATTTTTACTTTATTATTGTTGTCCTTCTGTGTTTTGAAGGTATTTTCTCATCTTCTTCTCTGACTGGTCAAAATTTATGTTTAGCTAATTGACTTACAACTTTTCTTCTATTCTAACAAAACCACTTAAAACTATAAGTTTCCCTCTCAGAAACCACTTTAGCTGCATCCTAACTAAATTCTGGTATAGAGCATCTTGGTAGTTGATCAGTTCTGTGTATTTTTTCATTTACATTATGATTTTACTTTAACCCATAAATGATTTGAATGTGTGTTTGAAATTTTGAAACATGTAAGATTTTAAAATTGATTGATAACTTGATTGGCTATTGCTTTTCAATTTTTGTTTTCATTCCAGAATGTGGTCTGTATGGGCTGTCTTGATATTTGCTGACACTTGGCTTTGGCCTATAAAAGTACATAATTATTTTTATGAAAGTATAAAAGTGTGCTTAAAAAGGAATTGGTATTCTCTGTTGGGTGCAGAGTTGCTATAGACAGTAAGCCATTCTCCAAGAGAGACAACCTAGGTTCTTACTTTCCACTGTGCGTAGGGGTGAGTGTGGAGAGGAAATGACTAATCAGTTCTGTTTAGCACATGTTTCATTATCCTCACTTTTGGTACAGTACAGATTGATAGAAAATATTTCACTGGATTTCAGATTGGTCCATCGTAGGATGCCTCATTATTTTATGAGTCATCAGGGGGAGAAAACATTGCTCATTTAAATTGTGATACATTATTGATGAGCTGAGGCATCTCAATTTCAGAGATGTTAAAATGTGGGGGGAAAAGTGTCTTAGAATTGATGAAATACGACCTTTTTGTCATTAACATACAGCCTCTCATTTTATGCAACACCAGGCTTTGGAGTGTTATGCTGATCCTGATTGTGTGTGTACTAGATTATGTTTAATTATATTATTCAAATCATTTATGTTTTATAAATTCTTTTGTCTGGCTGATCCATTAATTACTGAGATGTATGTATATCTCCTTCCATGATGGTGCATTTATCAATTTCTCTTTTCATGTCTCAATTTTTTCCTTATTCTGAGGGTATGCCATTTAGTGAAAATTAGAATTATGATAACTTCTAGGTTAACTGTACTTATTGACATTACACAGTGGTTCTCTTTCTATCAAAAATTCTCTTTTTTTGCCATAAAGTTTACTCTATCCATATTAATATACTCACACTAGCTTTCTTTTCTTCATATTTAATGGGTACAACTTTTCTCACATTTTTATTTTCAATCTTTAGGTTTTCTTAATATTTTATTGAATATATATTTTATTGTAAATAGCATATAGCTGAATATTTTTAAAACACAATCTGTCAATCTGTGTTTTTTAACACCAGGGTTTGTTCTATTACATTTATTTTGCTTACGGATTTCACTTTTCTACCATATTACTATATTCTTATTTCAGGGTTTTCTAGAGCTTAGTTTCAGAAAAGCATTTTTTTTTCTCATTTACTCTCAAAACAAGGAAATTTCAAACTTAGGGCAAACATTCTTTAAAATACTTAGTGATAAAAATATTGAAAAGTCAATTTCTCAAATATCCAAGAAAAACAAATCAGCATGAATCCTCCAAAATATGTTTAAAAGATATTTTTATGCACACAAGGGTTATCAAAATAGAGATGTTGGCAAACTGTTTTTATTCCAGTTCATAAACAATATTTGAGATCTGAGTTCTGCATTCTGATATTTCTGTGGTCTTTTGCCCTTTCCAATGACAGTACATGAAACCACAGGCTATCTTGTTAAGATAACAATAATAAAAAATACTAGGACATTGTTTTTTTATTTTTTTAAATTTGAATTCTCTATGGTTCTACTGAGACTGGCTAATAAATAGAGGAGAATGATTTGTGACTGTTGTACCGACTGTTTGTTAATGAAAGGCTATGTTTTCAGGTTACTTGAAAATAGATTATTCTCAGGAGGAGTTTCAGTCACTCTGGTCTGAAATGTGATCTCGCTTGTATTAGGTAGAAGTTGGCCAATCTGAATACCACTACGAGCAAGTGCCTCCAATAACACCAACAAAGGTCTCTCATATTTATTTTCAAAATGTAAATGCCAAATTCATTGGTTATACTCTGGAGGACTGATGATATTTACCCTGCTCCTTTACTGACATACTCTTAGATCTGCAATCACAGACTCTCAGCACTGGAATCAGTCTGAAAGCTTTTCTAGTCGGATCACCTATCTGATGCATGAATGCCCTTTACATAGTTCTGCCAAGTTGTGAGAATAGGGAGGACAGGGAGCTCACTACCCCCTGAAGCTGCCAGATAGAAAGGACTTTTTAAGTTGGATGTGGTGGTGCAAGCCCGTAATCCCAGCTACAAGGGTTTGAGGCAGGAGGATCACAAGTTCAAGGCCAATCTGGGCAATTTAATGAGACCCTGTCTCAGAAAAAAATAAAAGAGCTGGGGATGTAGCTCAGTGATAGAGCGTTTGTCTAGCATATGTAAAGGCCTGGGAAGAAAGAAAGAAAGAAAGAAAGGGAGGGAGGGAGGAAGGAAGGGAGGAAAGAAAGAAAGAAAGAGAGAGAGAGAGAGAGAGAGAGAGAGAGAGGGAGGGAGGGAGGGAGGGAGGGAGGGAGGAAAGAAAGAAAGAAAGAGAGAGAGAGAGAGAGAGAGGGAGGGAGGGAGGGAGGGAGGGAGGAAGGGAGGAAAGAGAAAGAAAGAAAGAAAGAAAGAAAGAAAGAAAGAAAGAAAGAAAGAAAGAAAGAAAGAAAGAAACTGACTTTAAAAATACTGAGTGAGAAAAATTGTGCCTCTCAGCCTATTCTACTTCTTGGATTTACATAATAAATAATTTACAAAGTTGGTGTGATGGCAAAATCAAACCTGATTATAAAATGAAATTATAAAAATGTTATGGTAAGAAACCAATGCCTGGGAAAAGGGTCAGTTCCCCTCCTCTTCTAATTAACCACAGGTCCTTACCTTTTGGATTGTAAATAACTGTCTCTAGGAGTCTAAGTACTCCCTCTTAAAATACAAACACCCCTATGCCAGGTTTGCAAGGCTAGAGAGTTAACCAATGCCTATGAAAAGAGTGTTTCTTCTTATCTGTTTCTGTAAACCTACTTTATGTTAGAGACACCCCCTACAAACACAAGGCCTTCAGTCATGGTCACATAGATTCGGAATTTAAAACAAACAGACAAACGAAACCAATGATAGGATGGGTCTAAGATGACACTAAATCACATACAAATGTTGTGAGAGACTGTGGGTAAGGGCTCAGAATTTGGAGTTTGTTCTCCTCTGGGCGCATAAAATAAAGTTTGGAGTTCTCCTCCTCTCTGAGGGCTGCTTGCTGCTTCTCCACTGGTCTGTTTCCCACAACACTGGACTCCACATGTGCAGATGTACTCGTTTTAGAACAGCCCTTTGGATGTCGTCTGCATGCTAAATATGTCTCCAAGCTGAAGAGCTTCAATTCTGTATTCTACACAAAGGGCCATATTAGGTAATATTTCTCACACATTCAGTTTCTCTGGGTTCTCCCTAGAGAATACAATACTCAAATGGAGTTTTTTTTATCTTCACTCAGTAAGTTTCTATCACTTCCTTAGTTTTAGATACCACACTTCCAAGAATTCTGCCAGAAGTCAGAAGACCACTGTGCCAGTCTTACAGAGATGGCCACATCAGGGCAAGAAAATGAACACTGGGCAGCCACTGTGTATCAGGCCTTGTGCCACTATTCAGTTCAAGTTACACATCCAGTAAGTAGCGGAACAAGAATTTTAGCCACACTGATCTGACCCCAAAGCCTGTGCTCATTCTCATTTTTCCTGTTTGGCTAAGCCATGTATTTCAATGGATGTGGCCTTTTTAATTACAGCAGGAAAAAGTGTATACCTGGTCATTCTTTTTCAACGCTGAATATGAGGTTCTAAAGATTCATTTGCAGCCCCAGGGCTGTGGATCGGTCACTCTTGGTGCTCAGTTTCTTCAGCCCAAACAATGAAAAAGGGAACTAGAGCCTATTTCTTTTCCAAATGACCAAATTTATAAATTACTGGCCTCCAAATTGATACTTTTTTGTTACAGTTAATACACTTGGAGCACACAACTGCTGTGCATGAGTTTTCCTATAGTAATGCTTGTGCTTCCCTTGAATGACTACCTTGAGCCCAAACTTCATATTGTGTCATTCAAACTCTCTTCAGCATAGCACCTCTCTCCCCTCCAATCTGGACTTCCCTTACTTCCAGGTTATGTGAAGCTTAATGAGTAAGGAGAGGGGCAGGTATGGGAGAATTGGATGGAAAGTGGAATAATATTGTTGGGGTGAAGAAACCCACAAGGGAAAGCCAGTGT
This sequence comes from Marmota monax, assembly GCF_021218885.2. Classification (NCBI taxonomy): domain Eukaryota; kingdom Metazoa; phylum Chordata; class Mammalia; order Rodentia; family Sciuridae; genus Marmota; species Marmota monax. The sequence continues at coordinate 121,952 of NW_026692194.1, forward strand.
GTGTGTGCCTTGGTTCTGTCTCTTCAATTGGTTGTTAGGGAGGGCATTTTCTCCTTCAAGGGTTGATTCCTGGTATCGAGAAACAGTTTGGGAGGGTCTTTTTGGGGAAAAGACACTCATAATATAGAGTTTTGGAGCTGAGAAAATTATGAGCTATCTACATGTTATCCCTGAATTTCTGGGATGAGTTGTCCATTCCCCTCTGTAGAAATGGATGAAAAGCCTTCTTGGGTAACTTGGAAGTAACTCACAAGGCCCATTAAGTGACACTCTTCTGAGTGTGCCACATTTTTGCTAATTTATTTCTCCAAGGACCTGCCTGCATGGAACCTCATGCATCTTTGGAATGGTTGGGGGAATTTCTAAATTCCCAAACTGTGCAATATTTGCCTCTTGAGTGTATATCTTGCCTTGACAACTATACAATAGGCTTCTGGAGGGGAAGGGCTGCCTATTCTTTGAGTCCTTACTAGGACTGGTGTAATACACTGTGATTACACTGGTGTCATTCTGATTGTTATATCACTACCCACAACCTCCTCCCTGTACTTCTTGCCTTCATGAGGAGGCCTACACACTTATAGCTGCTGGTATGTATGATCTATCCAAAAGACAGATATCTGTTTTGATTAATGGACTGTTTTTCCTGAGCTTGGAAAAGAAATAGAAGAAAAAAGTCTTCTCTGAAGAGTGTGCAATAATTTTTTATTATGTTGGAAGGCGAGATTACCACTCAGAACAGGCTACTGGATTTATTTCCCTACCAGGCTGGTGAAATTCAAGAGATTTTGGCAAAGGTGTCCATGCCAGCTCTCTGTTTACCTAGAGAGCGGTCTGACTACAAAACCAGGCTGGATTTTTGTGTTCTCAAGTTCCTTTAAAGCAATTGGTCATGGGGAATTGAACTGATGTAGCAAATGGACCTGGGAAAAGGCCTTGGATAAAATTCTGCAGACAGGCCTGAGAGTGGTCCCTGTCCTTCCCCTGTAGCTTTTTACCTACAGCCACTGTAGCCTCCATTGGGAGCTCCAGCACATTCCCTTCGGAGCCAGCCCTTACTCAAGCAGACTGTGAACCCTCAGTCTTGGTTGGTGGCATCCATACTAGTTGTACTGCTGTAGTCTAAGTTTTTGGTATTCCAGGATGACCTCAGGCCATGTCATTGTCCCCTGAGTCAGAGCTGTTTCACAGTGGCCTCCATTCTCAGTCTCTACAGTTCTTCCTGTGTGCCTTGGGCTGCACACCCTCATAGACTGGAGGCCTGTTCTGAATCTTGATCCAGTTGAGTTGAGCTTGAACAGGCTATTTCTAGACCCTTTCTCCAGGTCTGCATCCCTGGCAGGGGTTTAAGGGGAGTAGATGCTCTTCTGGAGAGTTTTTTTTTTTTTTTTTACTATTACCCTGCTTGGGGGTGCTGGTTAAGTTTCTTACCTGGCAGATGGATCTCTTTTAAATTATGTTAAATCTCCTTGAATATAAAGATTGAACTTTTGACCATCCTTTTTGGAGGCCCAACCTCCAACCAGCTCAGAGCCTCCTGTTCTAATCTGACCTCATGCTGGCTCCCTTCCTTTCCTACCAACAGGTGCCATCATGGTCTAAGTCTGAATTTTGATAGAGTCCATTCATTCTTCTACTTGATCATCAGTTATTTTCTAAGTAAATATCTAGAGACATTGTGCCAGGTGTTGGACTGAAATAGTGAACAAGACACAGTCTGTTTTTCCTGAAGAAGCATATAGGCCACATTGTACCTAAGACACTTCCACTTTACAAGGGCTGTGCTCTCTTTAAAGTCTCCAGTTGTTCCCAAAGCTATGACATAATTCGGCCCCAACTGGGCAGCGGGAGGCCCACTTTCTTGAGAGCCACCAGGATCCATGAGTGTTAGAAACAATACTGATAGTAACTGGGCTCTTTCTTTCTAAAATAAGCAACAAATATATGACTTTCTAGGCATTGGTGTGGGAGGGGGACAGGAAGGGACAAGGAATAAAAAAAAGAAGAATTTAGAAAGGAAATTTTCCAATCTTTGATAACCAAAAGTGAGAAGATTGCTAGTTTGATCATATTGGGCTAAACTTATTCTTTCAGGTAGATTCCTATCTTTTTATCAAAACAAGGATTCCAAAAGAAAGAGCATATAGAGTGGGTTCTGAACTAAAATCTTGAAATTCTTACATGAATGGGATTAGAAGATAACTCATTTTTCTTAGATAAATTTCAATTTTTTTTTAAACTTTGGAGGACAAATTAGAATTAGGGGATTACAGTGTAAGGGTCCTGTGTGTTTAAGATTTACTTGGCAAACTTATTAAAATGCAGAATCCCTCCAAGGAATTCTGATTCTTTGGAATTTTTTCAACCATTGCACTATTGACACTTTAGACCAGACCATTCTTTGTCTTTGGGAGAGTGTTTCAGGTCTCTGTCTCTTTCTGAGTCAAAACAAAATATTTATAGAAAATATCACCTGCTTGGGGGAAACATCCATCTGCATTCATAAAAATCTGAAAGATAAAACGTTTTAAAAAATTCTAGAGAAACAAGTTGGTAGCAGGCGTGTCTCCATAGAAACCAAACCATACGGCAGAAATGGTGAGGTGTATCAGGCTTAATGCAGTCTGTGCTGAGACTGCAGGACTCATTTGCATGAAATGGTACTTGCTCCGGTAGAAGGCCTCCAAATATGCTCAGCCCGACAGAATATTTTAGAGATAATAGGAATTTTCCATGTTCTAATAGTGCATCCACTTTAATAAATACTTGTTTTCATTCATGCTTCTCAATAGTCTAAATGTTGCTCATGTGTTCCTACTAGATTCACTTAAAAAGCAGCACACAGAAGCTTCAAATCAACCTTGTTTGACTTATCACTGAATCTGATTTATTGGCATTTTCTTTCCCTTATTCCTGAAGTAACATCTTCATAGCCAATCTGTTCCTAAAATTCAGGCTTATTATATACTCAAAAGGGAATATGCTTTTTCATCAGGAGAAGTAGTTTGTTTATAAGCCACAGGGCATGTCCAACAAATATTTTAATGGGACAGGGGATGTTTGGTTGGAAAGGAAAGAGAATGAGGTCAATAAACTAATAAATGGCTGTCATTCTTAGACATATTGTTATAAACTCCAATACCTTTTATATATTTCATTTAATCTCCATTATAACCTGGTAGGATAAGTTCTGAGACAGGCAAGGTTAACTTGGGCAAGATCATCCTAGAAAGTAGAGGGGCCAGAATGTGAATTTAGAATTTTGGACAGAATATCCAATATTTTTAATTCCTTCCTTATGCCATAATTATAGAGCAGTGGGTGGCTCTTTTTTTAAAAAAATTATTGGTTCCTTTTAGTCATACATATAGCAGAATACATTTTGATATAATTATACAATCATGAAATATATCTTATTCTATTTAGATATAACTTATGGATGTACATGATGGTGGGATTGACTGTGTTTTCATATATGTAAATGGGAAAATTTTGTCAGATTAATTCTACTGTCTTTCGTTTCCATATCCCCCTTCCCTTTCCTCCATTCCCCATTGTCTCATCTATTGAACTTCTGTTCTTCCCTTCACCCTCCCCTTATTGTGTGTTATCTTTCACATATCAGAGAAAACATTTGACCTTTGGCTTTTTGGGACTGGCTTATTTCACTTAGCATGATGTTCTCCAGATCCACCCATTTGCTGGCAAATGTCACAGAAGAAAAAATACAAATGGTCAACAAATGTATGAAAAAATGTTCAACATCTCTAGCAATTAGAGAAATGCATATTAAAACTATACGGAGATTCCATGTCACTCCAGTCAGAATGGCAATTATCAAGAACACAAGTAACAGTAAATACTAGTGAGGATGTGGAAGAAAAGGATGTGGTGGAAAATACATTGCTGGTGGGACTGCAAACTGGTGCAACCACTATGGAAAGCAGTATGGAGATTCCTCAGAAAACTTGGAATGGAACCACCATTTGACCCGGTTATCCCACTCCTTGGTATATACCCACAGGACTTAAAATCAGCATACTACAGGGACACAGCTACATAACTTTATAACAGTTCAACTCACAATAGCCAAGCTATGGAGCCAACCTAGGTGTCCTTCAACAGATAAATGGATAAAGAAAATGTGGTACATATACACAATGAACAACTACTCAGGCTTAAAGAAGAATGACTTCATGACAGTGGCTCTTGTTTTAACACCTCAAATTCATTGAGTTTTTACCTTCATCCAAAAAAGAAATTCTCTGAACAGTGACATAGGTATTCTCAAACTTAATTAACCTTGTTGCTGTTTGTAGCCAGACTCTTTTTCATATAAATTAGGGGGGAAAGACATAGCTTTCCATTTATTTAGCGTTTATTTTAGAACATTGGGTCTTTCTTTAAGTTACCTTGCTTTTTTAAAAAAAATGTGATATTTTTTCAAATATAGTACAAATCAAATCCTGATCATAGTTAGCAGTAATAAGCACCTACTGTGTCTCATTATCACATAGAGGATGACCAAGATCTAGGACATGGGTTGTATATTGTAGGAGAGGAATAGTTGGCAACTCAAGAAATAGCTCCTGGTCAAAAGGCATGGGAAATTGATACAAAACGAGAGAAAAAGAAGAAATGGAGTCTGTGAGGAACCACAAACAAAACTATGCCAGCGACACATCTAGCCCTTGCTCGGCTTCGTTTTCTTTAGGTAATCATCTCTTCCAACCTCTTTACCTATACTGGTCATTTTTCAAATCACCACTCAGGAATAACCTCCTTTCTAAGGACCTCATGCCTTTTCCTGGCTCCATGCCCCCTCTGAAAGCCTGTAGCATTTATACCTGACTCATACAATCCTCTTCTTTATTATAGGCCTGTGGAACTCATCAATCCAACAGCAGTTTTCTAAGATGTGAGTGGGACGCTGGAGTGTCCCAGATATTTTCAAGAAATAGTTATGGATGATTCCCTGGATTTTATATTCTTTGGGTGGGAAATTACAGAATTGTAAAATATTTAAAAGAAGAAAAATCTTCATGAAAAGTTAAGGTACTAAAATTTGTTTGCTTTTTAATTAAAAGGATAGATGGTTTTACTTCCTTCAAGCAGTACCACATTACTGATTTTCTCGATCTATGGCTAGGGGTTGGGGAGGAAGAGGGAGACCAGTTAAGATGACCGAGATGGAGCACATTGAATGGGCTGGTGACAGAGGACCCTGGACGTCTGACCATTCCCTATAGTCAGGGAACACAGCAAAGTTTACCATTTGCATAGGAATCTTTTAATTCTTGAATGGAAAAATCTCTTTCCCGGAAAACTTCATGGAATTTCTGCCTCTGGCAGGGACCACAGTTATTCACCATGGATCATGAAAACTTGTGACGCAGTTGTCCAAACGGGCACCAAAGAAAGCGAAGAAAGTCTCAACTACATATTTTAAAATGATTTTAGGTTCCAGGTGATGGATTGGGCAGGCTGCAACTGGCACGGACAAGACTAACCCTTTACTCAGACCCAGGGGATCATTTCTGATCTAAAAACCGTGTCCTCCAAACAAACACAGGTCCAAGACCTTACTTCATCGGAGGGACCACACCTTCCACCTGCCTCTCAATTTTGCGCGGTGATAGTTTCGGTCTTTCATTTGAGCGTTTGCGTAGGGCCTACCCAGGGGCTGCAGTTATATGTTTGAATGAAAGTTTCTTTTCCTGGGTGATTTTGGCCATCTGGTCTGCTCCCCCTCCCATCACTTGAGATGGATTGAATGACAAATATGTACTCCTAAGGATGCATCTTGTCTCAGAAGAGCCCCTTTGCTATTACAGAGTTCTGAATCAAGGAGCCAACTCTCTGAGAGGAATCTCCAGTTACATCAAAATTTTTGATTAAGGCTCCACTATAAAATAGCTGACATTTATTGGACACTTCATACCTGCCAAGCCTTATCCCATAGCTACATGTATAGTTTCATTTAATGTTCACAGTACGGTAGGAGATATAAACTATTACTACCTTTTTTTTTTTTTTTTGCACTGGGGATTGAACCCAGGGTGCTCACCACTGAGCCACATCTCCAGCCCATTTTTGTTTATTTATTATTTTGAGACAGGGTCTTGCTAAGTTGCTGAGGGCCTCACTAAGTTGCTGAGGCTGGCTTTAAACTTGTGATCCTCTTGCCTCAGCCTCCCAAGCCATTGGAATTACAGGCGTGCACTACCACACGCACATCTTAGTTCTAACCATCAGTAAACGGAAGCACAAAGGGGCTAAATAACTCGGCCAAGGTCACACAACCAGTAAACAGCAAAAACAGATCCCCCAATTCCCCTCCTCACCCCAGATCTTCTCCTTTAGTCTTCCTCCTGTCTGTCAGTTTATGACAACCCTATTCTTTCAGTTACTGAAACCCAACCCTTGGGGCCATCTTTGATTCTTGTCCTCTCAGCCATATCCAATGATTCCAGAAATCCATTAGCTCTACTTTCAAAATATATGTCACTCTGACCACTTCTCTCCGACTCCACTGACCCTTCCTGATTTGAGCCACCTCTGTCTTTAGCTTGGGATATTGCCAGAACTCTCCTAACTGGTCACATGGCTTCCATTCTTGTCTCCTGTGTCTCCACAGGCTATTCCAGCAGCTGGGGTGATTCAAATGTATGTTAGAACTTGAGGCTCTTCTGCTTGAAAGTCCAAGTCCTAACAAAGCCCTGTCCTCTACCCTGTTACCTCACTGCCTGCTGCTGTTCTCACTCACTCTCTGCCAGGGACGACTATGGGCCTCTTGTTCTTCCTTGAACACCGGGGCTCTCTGGCCTCGGGGTCTTAGCAATATGTCTCTTGATTTGGAATGTTCCACTCTCCCATAGCATCATGGTTAATTTCCTTGCTATCCAGGTATCTACTGAAATGACACCTTAATGTATCCATTAGTTGATTGACACTGAAACACACTCACGAAACCCTCTGTGGTGAGAAGTAACACCACTGAGAAATGTCCATGTCTTGGCCATCTGAGTAATACAAAACCCTCTTACTCTATTTTTTTGTTAGCATGTGTTACCTTTTAACATTGGTATGTAATTTCTTTGTCATGTTTACTATTCTCTGTCCAACCTCTCTCTATAACCGAGATTTCTGTCTGTTGTGTTCTCTGATGTATCCCAAGCACCCAGGAGGGTGCCTAGTCCATTGTGATCAATGAGTATTTGTTGAATCAATGAATAAATGGATGTGGACCTCAAATCTTAGGGGGGTATAATTTTGTTATAGAATAATACAGAAAAGGAAATAATGCAGACTATATAAGGTAGTCTTAATCAAGGGTCAACTGAACAGAAAACTTACTGTATGAAATCATATGAGGGTATTATAAGATGTAAACAGAGGCTAGAGTCGGTTGGGAAAATATAGTGTGAGACCTTATTAGGAATTCTTATAATTTTGTAGTACATTAGCAAAAGGGCACCTTTTCTTCTTTACTTAGAGACCCAGATTTAAATTTGTAGCCCTATATTTGTAATACCAGAACATAGTCCTAGGATGTCCCTGCTTTCCTCTTTCCCTGCTCTTGTGGTCTCAAGGGCAGTAGCTATTTCTCTGTGGTATGGTCAGACATAATGAGAAATACAGGCACATATTGTTGGATCACTCAAAAGCTGGGAGGAATCTGGAATGGAGTTATTGGATTTGGGGTATTTTAATCATTTCCTGCAAGTTTTCAGGTTCCAAAAGAATCAATTTCCAAAAGATTCAGGTAGGGTACACTTGATGAAATTTCACTGCTTCTGCATACAGTTTTCAAATTTGGTGGAGTATTGTTCAGGTAGTCAGTTTTGAGGGTTGACCAGATGCCCGACACATGGACATTTCTCAGTGGTAACACTTCTTTGTGACAATCTTAGTTTCTTGCTTTACTCAAGTTAAACTTTTTCATCATCTATATCCATTTTACTGACTTTCTGGGCTTTCAGGAAAATAGGTTTGGCATTAATACAGGATGAAAAAGGAGAGTAGAGGGAATTAGGAAGAAGTAAGTGTCTCCCATTATGAGGCCTGGCTTCCTCTTTGTTTATGACGTAACTCATTTTTATATCATACGGCGGGGTTTTACCAAGATGTCTTCCAAAGGCAACAAGGTGGTAACCAGTGCAACTACCTGAACTGACCATCAGTCAGCTGCTTTAATGATCTAATGGAGAAAGTGAATTTTGTTAAAGAAACTAAATATTCAGACAAAGGTTGATGTGGAAATGCTCATTTTAGGGGCTAAATTCTTTACATGAGCTAAGCCCTGGCTGTCCCTGACAGGCTGAGCCCTGTGACAGTTACCATGGAGAGGAACAACTACGGAGGCTGAAGGGTTCCCAGCCAAGGCTGCACCCCACCTCCTAAAGGAGGCCTGAAACCACCAAAGCTAGGCTCACGCCAGAGATTTTGGCTCCATCCATCTGGCATGAGGTTGACAGCATTATTTTCCCTAAAAAGTTTTCCAGGTGATTTTACTTGTAGCCAGAAATAAAAACTACCTGACATGAAGGATCCAGAGAAGAGCTATCTGAGACAGTGGTAGAGAGAAAGTAGTTCCCACTCCTGTCTCTTCATCCCTAATGCAGGGGTCCCTTCTCCCCATCTCCTGCCCCATGAGTTTTCCATTTTCTTCTGGATTATTTACACAATCATATAAACAACTCTCAATTTGTCCTGTCCTAAATACAAAGTCTTCTATAAACTTCCTCCTGTCAGTGCCCATTTTCCTGTTTCCCTTGAGAGAAAAGCTCCCTAAGACGTGTTTTCTGAATATGTTGTCCAATCCTTTCTGCTCATTTTCTCTTAAGAGTGCTCTATGCAAGCAGTGACCCTCACTACTGCTCCGACTTGGTGCTTCTTACCCCCCTGGCCAGGCCAGAGCATTCGGGGCTTTCCCTCCACACCAGAAATGCGGAACTCAAGGACCCAACATAGGCTTCCTGGCATATTCCAGAGCATAGCACTCCCTGATCCATGGCTGGCCTCACAGTGCCAGGATCACAGCTCCATGAACAGAAAAAAAGATCCAGAAAACTTCCCAGGAACACATGTGGAGATTGGTGTTTGAGAAATGCTGGCGATGATAATAATGAACCCTTCAGTAAAGGGAGAGGTTCTGACTTACACAGTGCGTGGTAGTGATGATGACTGAACTGGAGATGAAAGAGAGGCCATCGTTCATGCTGACCTGTAGGGCGGCTTTCCTGAAATAACAGGGGAAACAGATGGAGATGAACAGTGGGTGGAGAGCTCCTAACTACCCTGTAGGCTCTTCCCTAAAGGGCCTGAGACTTCTCCTTATGAAATGTGGAGGATAGTCTCTCTGACCCATCCACCTGTAACAATCTAGAATGGTGTCAGGATATGCTTGGCTAGTGTCCCAAGGTGAGGCATTGAGGCCTCATATTGTGGTGAGTAGCACTGAATGAGCGAAGCCTGCTTCTGTTGAACCTACTTGTCACATTGTAATAGGACAAAGTATTATTAAAAAGTGATCCCGTCAAAGGAGATAAACTGGCTAGATGTTCTGCTGTCGTTATCTGGATAATTTGATAGGGGTGCTTTGTTACCATCCTGCAGAGGCACAGAGGTAAAACAGTAGAGAAACTAATTTGCCTGTGTCCTCCTCCCTTCTGTGAGAACTCAAACATGAGATCACATTTTGCAGCGAGGACCCTGAGCTAGTTTGTGAAATCCGTGATATCATAGGTTGATGTCAGACAACCAGAACAGAAGGGTTTACAATAAGATTAAGTGATTAACAGCAGAATTCAGAAGAACAACTTCCACTTTTTTTTCATTAAAGCCAATCTTATCAACAGGCTGTCATCGATACAATTTTGGAAAGGCTCTTTTCTGTCCTCTGCACCGACACTGTTTCCCCACCTAATTCTTCTCTTGCTCAGGTGCTAATTCTCTTTCTTCTGCAGAGGTTTTTGGTCACACTCGCATGAGCACTTACTATCATGATATTTCCCCCATAAATTAGTTCAGGGAGATGTCTGGGTGAGCACCCAATGCTCTGCAGAGAAGTAAGGAAGGGGCGTTAAAGGTGACAGTGAAGTCTGAGCCTGGGGTCTCAGTTTGTCAGGAACCAGTTGATCTCCCACTTCACCTCTCTAAGCCTTCTTTTTGAGTTTCCCTATCTCTCAGGAGGAGATAACAACCATCAAGCAGGAAGATCAGGATGATAGGGTGGGGAAATACATGTACGAACTTTCTAGAAATATAGCTGTGATTTAGTTACAAAGAACTGGAATTGAGCCTAGGCTCTTCCTCTGACTACTGTGTGAACTTGAGCAAGTTACTCAAATTCTCTCAGCCACATCTGCACATCTGTATAATGGGAACATCTGTTTATGGAGAACTGGGGAGGATGAAGAGAGATACTCTGTAAAACAATGATCTTAGTGCCTGGCTCTCTTTAGCCATTGGCGCCAGCATTACTGCAGGAAATCTAGAGAAAGTTTCCATCATGATAATGGAGAGAGTAATTTTCTTTTCCCTTTGTCTGGTTCACCTCCCTTCTCCTCCCTGTCTGAGAGATCATTGCTGGCAAAAACTTACATGCCAACTTCTTTTAAGATAGGCGCTGGACACAGCAAGTAAGTATCTTCCACAGTGAAGGGTTTCTCATCTGTAAAAAGAAGGAAGTAAGTGGGTTAAAAGAAGTGGACAAGCTTACAATTTCAAATCTATTAACTTCTAGAGATCATTGACCAAAAACCCAGGGAGACATGAGGAAGACCAAGCACTTTCTGAAATACAACCTCTACTTGTGCTCTAAAATCCATTAGCAGTGAACTCCAGGACTCCCGCCTGCATACTAGTCTTCTGACCCCACTGTATTCAGTTGAGTCAGTCAGAGCAACTAGAGACTGAATTCATAAGTTATGATCTGAGTTTATTTTCCCCTCAGAAATAACTGAGGGGAAACAGGAAACACTGGACTGTTCCTAACGTATTTCATGTCTAGGTCTAGTTTGAGAAAGAAGCCATATTCGTGGAAAAAGTGTGTGACCAGTACAAGAAGCAGCTAGACCAAAATATCATTGGGCTTCAGGAGACAGGGAGCTCCTTTTACATGGGTGACATGGTAAGGTCACAGGAAAATCCAAACCGTGAGCTTTGCTAGTGGAGAGAAGGGTAAGAGACAATAAGGATACTATCATGAACTAAGACAGGGCAAATGAGGTGTGTCTCAGGGCAGGGGGTTAAGTAGGACTTGAAAAGATAGTGAAGCCAGAATTAGGTAGTCAGTATAGATAGGTAAAATCAATCAGGTTGGATCAAGGAGGCCAATTTTAGCAAGTCTGGGAAGTTGGAGACTGCCCCCTGGGGGACTGAAATGTTAATTCCTTCAGAGCCCTTCCTCCACCCTTATCAAGAACTGCTCCTGCACCAACCTGTGGCTAAGGTAACCTGCCCCTCCCTACAGGGACCTATAAGGTTGTTGATTAATGTGTCAGGGGTGCTCCATCTTGCCCTTCCCCCCTTCAGCCCACCTGTTTCCCACCTTTTGGCCATCCCACCAAGCATTTCCTGAGTCTAGTCATGTAGGGAGGAAGGAGAGATAAGGGTAAGAAAGCAGGACAACCAAGGAAGCCTAGGATATATAAAAAAACAAAACACCCTCGCTGCTTCTTGGGATACCAGGATACCAGCTATGGCCCCCTTCTCCTTCCTGGGAGAAGTCTGTTTCCCCTTTTTAAAAATACCCTGCTTTATATGCTTGCCTTGGCGTGCTTCTCTGTTATGCTTCAACATGTGAGGGAGCAGAACTCTAATTAGTGGTATCAATAGTATAGAAAGAAGTTTGGTCCAAGTTCTCTGAGTTGGCCTGAGGGATTTGGGATCAGATCTATAAAATATGAAAAGAACTTGGAGGATTTCTGAGCAAAATCAAAATGACGAATTTGGAGAATTTAGCAGATATAGCTATGGAAGATGAATTACAGTGGAGAGGGAGACTCAGAGGTGGAGAAATTCTTGCTCTTATAGTTGATTAGAAAAACACTCAAGTACCTTTAATCTCAAACTCCTTAAGAACTTCATTGTGTCTTGGGGCACAGAGGCAGGGCTGAGAAGTTAGTAGACTCAGATGACAACAGTCAATCCTTCATGCCTCAGGGTTCATTGGCTACACAAGCTTTACAGAAGGCTGTGGTATGACCCATCAAAGAAACAAGGATAAATAAAACTTGTCTCTTTAATCTACCCATAGCTAGAAGATACAAAGGGGATACATATATTTTTGAAGGACAATTTTCTGCAACTGTTTTTTGCTATGAAATTGTTGTCTCCTAGGATCTGTGCAAGTCATGACTGCAGAATACATTTGATATCACGTGCTTGCCTGGGTGGAGATTAGTAATTCTTGGTTCCTTCATGCCTGGATTTAGGGACAGATTCCCCTGGGATAGGGGTTAGAGGACATATAAAAGCACTGTGTCCCTCTTGGAAAGTGGAAGAGGATGCTGTCTAGGTAAATCTTCCTATGGTGAAAAGTAGAGGTTCTTCCAAGTCATTTGTTCATTCATATGTCCCACAAATATTTGCTGAAGCCCCATGATGTGCTAGAAATATGGGCCTTTAGCAAAGAATTTCATGAATTTCATAGGAGCTACAGGAGAGATAGTCATTCAACATATTTCTTTTAATTTTTTAAATATATTTATTAAAAATACACACACACATGTTCTTTATGTGTCTAATATGTTCCAAGCACTGTATTAGGACTTGCAAGAACTGACAGGCTAGTAATCATACAAATTCGTATTTAATTATAACCAGGATGAGCACACACAGGTGCAGGGGAGCTGATCCTCATCCGGTTGAGCAGGAAAGGCTTCCCTGAGGAAAGGCTATTTAAACTGAAACCTGAAATTCAGGTGGGGAGGTGGCACTGCAGAAGTCCTGGGGCAGGAAGGAATCCAGACCTTTTGTGGTAAAAGGCCAATGAGACTTGAATTTGATCAAGACACACATGGCTCAAAATGAGACTAGAAAAGGAAGTGGGGTTAGATGACCAAAGCTGGGTCTTGGGTGGGACATGGTGGGACTTTCTGGGATTTTTTTTTTTCCTAAAAGCACCAGGGGTACTGTTGGAGGTTTTCCACTATATTGAGAATCAACTATTGGCAGACTGTGGAAGTACTGGAATGGGGAGGCTGTGTTATATAAAATTGTGAAGCTGATGATGACAGTAGGGGTCATGCAGTACCTAAACCTGGCATTATTGTTTTTTTTCTGGCTATGACGACAATGACAGCTGGGCTCACCTGGGGCATGCCACGTGTGGGTGCTTTCTAAATGCTTCACATGCATCGACTTAGTCAAATCTAACCTTCTAGCAGTGCTAGAGAGGGGTACTGCTCCCTTTATTTTAAAGGTGAGAACACACAGAATAAGTAGCTTGCTCAGAGCTGCATGTGGGCACCTAAATCTTCCCCCAGGCAGGCTGGCTGCAGTCCACAAGCTTATCTGATAGGCTGTTCTGCCGCCCTGGATGACAGCCATGATCACCCAGTCTCTCCACCTGATAGACTCGTGAGCTAAGGCGGAGCAGGGATCATCAGGCTCATTTTTCAGATGTAAAATGGAGGCAAAGGGAGACAACTGTGATTTCTGGTTACATGGCAAGTTGGAGGCAAAACCAGGACTACAATCGAATTCTTCTGCATTATTCCTTCCTCCCTAAAAGACTCTCCATTCCAGGAAAGACTTGCATTAGAGAACAAATCAAAGTGGGGACAGGCATCGCTGAGCAGAACCTATATTTATTTCCTCGTGGCCATGGCTTATCCTGTTGCACATGCCCAGCAATACCTGGGAGTGCAGCTTCCTGCCCACAGAGCCAGCCCACAGATCCTCGGGCAGCCACAGAACAGCCACAGGAGGCCTCGTGACTCTGGGCTGCATTCTGTGGGAAGAGCTGGGTCACGCTGAGGAGGGTGTCTGAGGTGGCACATGGCAGGGACAGAGCCAGGGTGAATGCAGGGGCTGTAGGCCCAAGTTCCTGCCTCAGCTAGTGTCTGAGCTCACTTCTGGGCTGGATACCTCCTGTCTCCTTCCCTCCATCCCAATTGGAAAGGAGGAGGAGGAGGAGGAGGAGCATGACCTAGATAAGTAGGTATTTCTTACTCTCTCCCTCTTTTCCTTCTCCTTTCCTGCCTGGGAGTCCAAATGTTTCTGGAGTAAGGCAGAGGAACACCTTGCCGGGAGGACCAAGAGCTCTGGTCACAGCTGCAGGACAGCTCTGATACCTCCTCTCAGCAGTTTGTCAGCCTCCAAGATTTGTGGGCTGCTCTGAGGAGCTGGCATTTTCTGCTCTGAGAGGGATTGTTTGGTTTGGAGCCTGTTTTCACTTTACCACAAAAATGAGTGGCTTTTTTTTTTCCCTTTTCCCCTCCTCTTTCTCTCTAAACAAAGGAGGGCCATTTGGTTTCCATAACTCAGATCATCTGACTCCTTCCTGGAATGTCCACTTGGGAAGCAGGGCACAAAGCCTTCCTCGTCTGCTCCCTGGCTGGGCCAAGCCTGGCTCAGGGGCCATGCTAGTGCCAAAGCCAGCGAGTTGTATAGTTTATGAGACCGTAATCAACTCTGAGGACAACCCAGGCCCCTTCCTCTCTGCCTACCAGGCAGCCACTTCAATGCTCCTTAGCACTGAGAGGCTAGGAGGAGTGGAGCAGCCTACTGAGCTCTTGTTTGCAACAGAGGGGGAAATAAAGGAAGTGTGAGGAGTTTGAGACCAGAAGTTAAATGGAATTACTAATAGATGATGTTGAAATATAAATTTTCTTGTCATTCCTAATGATATTTCAAGATTCTGTGCATCCTCATGACATAGGTTAACCTAAAGCATCTGTCTACAGGAGTCTGATAATCAAACAGAAGCTTGATTTCAATCAGGACTTGGGGATCAATGAGGGTAATCACATCAGTTAGAACAAAGCACCCCAGATCTAGGAGGTAGGCATCCCAGAAGCTGGATTCAGAGGGCACAGAAAGGGAAGAGGAGACTTTTAGAACCGACAGATTGAGACTACAGTCCCAGATCTTCCCCTTACTAGTATACAACTGGGGAATGACTTCATCTGTAAATGGTGATGACGGCATCACTGCACAGAGGTGTGTGTATGGGGTGGGGGCTAAATATGAAGGTACTAAGCATGACACTTGGCACTTGATAAGGACCCAGGAAATGTCACTCTATTACATGGATATTCACATCTTTAAAATAGACTACATGAATGTGTGGTTTAAAGTCAAAGAACTGAAGGTTTTAAATTTCAAAATTTCTGATTGCTTAATACAGTGGGTTCTACAAAACTAACATATTTTTAGACATCAGGAATTCCTAGAAAAATAAAAGCCTTTAGAGAATGTATGTGTGTGTGTGTGTGCGTGTATATATATATATATATATATACACACACACACACACACACACACACACACACATACATGTGTATATCTACATACACACAATAATTTTGTCTACTATTATATAGCCATGGTCTCATTTGGTGCTTCCACTATTATGGTTATTTGCAGTTTGGAAAACCGAGGCTCAGAGATGTTAGTTGAGTTAGTGCTACACCATGAGAAAGTATCAGAGCTGCAATGTGAACTCAGGTATTGCTGAAATGACTAGTTGGGGTCAATCCAACTGGTCTTATGATGTAGCCAAAAGTACTCCAGAAACTAAGGCTCTTCACACTGAGGTGAATGGTCAATACTGTCAATGGGCAAGGCTGGATACCACCAGAGGTATGCCTTCCAGGAGAGAGGACTAGGGCTGAAGAGCCCTATGATAAGGTCCAGAGTCTTCTGAGAGGCCCTGATCTAACAGGAACAGACCCATGTTCTGAAGTATACACTCAAGTGTATACATTCCCAGTTTTTGGCCTTGGGACTGGTGAAGAAGAACATTTCCAGAATTCTTCCCTGTAGTTTGGTAATTTTCTAATGGGTTTGAGATAAAACCAGGATTAAAATTCATCAGCCAAATCAAACACCGATTGGAGTGAATCCTTTTATAGGGCTGATTAAATAATTCAAATACTTTCCAAGTCTTGGCAATGTTTTCTTGATATAAATATTTATTTCTGGCAAAAAGGAAAAGAAAAATAACCCCTAGTCTTATCTGGGGGAGTTTGTTGAAACCCTCCAAAAGCTGATGTAAGCCCCCAAGTAGAGTTTACATTCCTACTGTGACATTTGCATTAGGTAGTGGGAAAAATAGTAGAGGTTAGGAACTGAATGAGCTCACCCTGCTGTTTCTTCCAATGTCCCCTGGGCCTAGGGAGCATTTTCATGGCATCCCAGAGCCAAGGATAACTGTCCAGCACCAAATTATCAGCTGGTTTGGGAATGTGGCTCCAAATGAAAGGAGAGCAGACAAGCTAGACTGGCGGTTCCCACCTTCTTGCTGCCTTCAAAAATAACCGGTTTAGAAAAAAAGTTATGCTTTTAAATATTATGCAAAATATTTGAAAAAAATCTGAAGTAAAATCATATTCAATAGGACTCCAAGTTGGTGAAATTCAAAGCATCTGGGTTGAGTTTTCTAGAGTCCCAGCCAGAAAGGGGGTAACTGTCCTACTGGGGCTTCTTCAATGATAATTCACAAACGTGGGAGTCTTGTTGAAAGCTTAGCGGGCTCCAGTGCTGAGAGCAGAAAAGAACCAGCATGTATTAGGTAATACTATGTGTCTGGCCCTGGAAGGATTTCATATGTAGGTGTGATACGAAGCGAAGGATTTTTTTTGGGGGGGGGGTACCGAGAATTGAACTCGGGACCACTTGACCACTGAGCCACATCCCCAGCCCTATTTTGTATTTTCTTTAGAGACAGGGTCTCACTGAGTTGCTTAGAACCCCACTTTTGCTGAGGCTGGCTTTGAACTTGGGATCTTCCTGCCTCAGCCTCTAGAGCTGCTGGGATTACAGGTGTGAGCCACCGCACCTGGCTAGCTAAGGGATTCTTTTGACACAGATGTTAAACTCTACCTCAGAGGACAAAGCAGAGATTTTGAAAGTATAGAGAATGATTTCTACTTGGAAAAGCTGAACTGTGGTTGTGAAGTCAGAGGACTGAGTAATGAAAGTCAAAACAAAATGAGAAGAGAGGGTAGAAGGTGCAGGTGGCCTA
This sequence comes from Marmota monax, assembly GCF_021218885.2. Taxonomy (NCBI): domain Eukaryota; kingdom Metazoa; phylum Chordata; class Mammalia; order Rodentia; family Sciuridae; genus Marmota; species Marmota monax. Next base: position 139,149 of record NW_026692194.1, read on the forward strand.
ATCCTTAGACATAACTTAGACCTACCCATTCCTTTCCTGGCCTGGAGTCGTTTAGGATTTCCTTGGAAGACCTCACTGGTTACTTGCCATGAGATAAGAGGACAGGCTGGGTCTACACATAACTATTTCACCAGTTTCTGTATGCTCTAGGTATCCAGGATATGTTTCTTGCTTTCCCATCCTGTTCTGTGGGGCAGAGGAGAATAAGATGGGGAGCAATAAGCCCATGAAGAGCTTGTGCTATGGACAGCCATCATGGCTCTGCCACTCAATGGTAGTGTAATCTTGGGCAAACCTTCTCACCCTATTCATAACTCAAGAGTTCTGTCCTAGAAGATGGGAATAATACTCATTTCATAAATTGTTGTAAAAGTTAACAATGATGGTATTAAATGCCTAGCATTTAATAGGCCTTCAACACATGGGAAATATTATTACTAAGGTGTGGTACTATTGGCCTCATCATCTGTATAACACAAGGTGTAAATGTGTTTGAAAATTGAGCAGGTCTTACAACTTGCCCATCAGGTTAGGTCAGGAGTACATAGTATAGTGAGACAAGAAGCAAGTCCTATATCCAAACAGGATCTGTGGACTTGTATACAGTGCAGTGATCCTCAAATGGGGGTGATTTGCCTCTGAGGGGACAATCAGCAATGTCTGAGACTTTGTTTGTCACAACTGAGGAAGGAATGGTATTAGCATCTACATTGCACAGGGTAGCCCACGCCCCATGAAAAAATTATCCAGCCCCAAATGTCAATACTCCTGAGGTTAAAAAAAAAAATCTGGAATAATGTCTACCAGGGCCTAATACCTTTCTTTTGTCCATTTTAGAGGGACCTGGATATGTTACTGGGTAATTCACAGCTCTCTGGGTAGTGCTGCAATATCCAGAAAGTGCAGAGGTATTATAAGATGAGGAGTAAAGGAGGAAGGGGTAACAGCTAGAGAGGAACTGGAGAACAAGTCCTGGCTAAAGTGAGTAGAGGAGTTGGTAAGTTCCTCCCTGTAGGCTTAGCTGGGTCCAGGTGTTCTTTCTTAGTGGTAGATGGCATAACACCTGAGCCACTCTGCTTTATAAGAGAAATGGGACACTCTGGGAATGGATCTTATGTAGCTGCCTGGGCTCTGAGATGATGTGGGTGAGAAGGCTGTGGAGTCAGAGCACCTTATACTTAAACACCAATGTAGGACGCAGAGACAAGGGCAGTCCCAGAAGGACTCTGGCTTATCTTGGTCACTGTGTTCAAGAGCATCAAGATTACATCCTGGCCCCGGAAGGAGAGGAAGTAAAAGATCAAAGACCATCTATCCCAGAGGAGGGTGGGCCCAGGATGCAGCAGCCCTGGCATCTCTGGATTGTCTCTGTTGGGTTTACATTTTCCCAAGTCCCATGCAAGGTTGTGACCCCTATAGCTCTGGGAACTCCATTCTTTAGAACTGGTTGTCAACACAGCTAATCTGACTTTCTGGGATGTGAATTATCACCTAACCATATTGTTATGTTTATTAACTGTAAAATTATATACATTTAATATGAAAGTCTGGGAAATGTAAAGAAGTTGAAATTTTTTAAAAAAGTAAAAAGTTAAAATCCTTGATAATCCTAATTCCCAATGATAAACACTGTTAATGCCTTGGGGTATACTATTCCAGATTCTTTTCTGTGTATATTATTTTTTTATATAATTGGGACCATAGCATACACAACTTTGTGGTGTTTTGTATTTATATCTCCTGAAGTTAATAGGGCAGTTTTGGGGTGTTGCAAACTATATGAAGATAATGAGGCTCAGGGGTTCCTGCAGAGCATTTTATCCTCTTAATAAATCCACACCAAAAAAAAAATTCTTGACTGCTGACATCTGTAAAACTTACAAATTATCTTCTAAGTAAAGTATCAGCCTTTTAAAATTTTGTAATCCTGAGGTCAGAAAAACTGCTGCACTCAAAACAGCTGTAATTTACTGAGGATAAATATATTTTTAAAGCTTTGTTTTTACTTGCTAAAGGACAACTCAGGATTCATGTACAAGGTATGTGGCTTCTGACACATGAACTCTTGCAGCTGTGCACAATTAGGTTTGGAAGCATTTTACCTTTGGGATTGGGATGGAAGGGCAAGTCTACCAAAATGGCTAAAGACTTCCCTATGATCATGACTCAGCTTGTAACTAACAGTGACTTCTCTTAAAAGACTAAACCTGCATAGAAATGCAGACATGGGAGGAGATGCCAAGCACACACTTGATTAACAGAGAATGGCCCCTAAGCTACTAGGGCACGCAGAATAGGGCAGAGCTGAATCCAACAGAGGAGAGATCTACCAGTAGCACTTTCTTCCTTTTTCTCAGCAGCAGACAATTTTTCTAAATTCAAGTTGAAAAAATATTTCAAGTGTGAAAGGATACATACTATTAGCCTGCTTAGGGTTCCCAGGAATCTGGCCCCTACCAGATTTACCACTTTCTCTTCCATCAAATTATAGAAATGATAAGAAAACATGAGGAAGGGCATCATCCACCATTCACCTGCTGGTCACCATGCATGAAAGCCCAGACTTCTGGGATGCCAACTTGCCCTACTCAGGACAGCAGGGCTAGGGTGAAGGCAGGTTTCAGGGGAGTTCATAAGCATACCTCGCCCCCAACCATGCCTCAAAAAAGTGCTTTGTGGGCCTGAATCTGCACGAAGCTTTCAATTTTCACCTGGAGACCATTGTACATTTGGTAGAGCATGGGCCAAGTAGAGATGACTATTGACAGGCATTGCTGCAGCTCATTTTGTATTGTGCCAACTTCCCCCCAGAATGAGGTATCCTTATCCCAAATGAAAATCTTTGCCACCTTGATGCCTGTGGTGGAGAATCCCTACACCAGTCCAGATGCCTGCAGTAAATTTCAACTGATCTCTCTCTCTTTTTTTTTTCTGGGCCTCAAAGATGGGAATATGCACTAATACACTCTTTCCATGAGCCACTTCAAAAATCAGAGGGAAAAACCAGAGGACTGTCTGAAAGGATGGGCAAAGGAGAAAGAGAAACCACCAGATACACAAAAAGCTCCTGAGGCTCAAGAAAACAATGCCACTCAGGGACCCTCACCTGTGATTACATTGTCAGTGATGGGCACAGATGCTCTAAAGCCTGGGGTTCTTTCTTACTTGGTCTAGGGTCTTTTTGTCTTGAGCCTGAGTTCAAGTCTCTACTGCCTTACTAACATGCTCTGTGATATTGGTAAATATCTCTGAGCTCACTCAGTTTCCCATTGCAAAATGGGGAGAATCTGTCAAAATCAGTGTCCATAAAGTAGGTGCATCAGTCAGGTAACATCAGTCACCTAGGCATGGGGAGCCAAGGGTCTTTGGTGGGGGGAGGTGCGGCGGGTCCTGTGTTTCAGAGGCCATGCAGATAAATGGTCTAAGGCTTTTGGAGTTAGACTGTCTAAGTTCAAATTGTTTCCACCCCTGGCCTTCTGGGTGGTCTTGGGCACTTCACTTCTCTAAGCTCGTTTCCTCATCAACAAAGAATGGGGACACAAATAACTCTACCTTCACTGGGCTGCTGAGATGAGATAGGAAGGGTACTTGAACAATACCAGACACAAGATAGATGCTTATCGATCAGTAGCTGCTATAATTTGGATGCTGCTGTCTAGTGATGTGGACGTGCACTCCCAGTTAGAACAGGGAGACTCAAGCCTTCTTTATGTCTCTTCACTTTGAGTTACACAAAGCATCATCTCATCCTCTTCCTATGACCCCAGAGCCCCAGGGATGCATCTAAATTGCATTAGTATCTTTGACCAATATAAACAATACCATAACCCATGACAGAACAAACAATACGCTTCTGTTTAGGAAGTTTACAGTTCCTCCTCCCCACTGCCTTCCCCACTATCTGCCACCAAAGGTATATTCATGATCTCTTTAGAGGGTTCTCAGCAACCCTGGAGCCTAGATATTTTCTAAGATGTAGTTTCTGGAAATCTGGTCAGATTTTTAAAAACACACACACTGGAACTTCCATATTCAAATGAGTGTCTTTCTTAGGGACACTGAACCTATCTTTGGAACTCTTAGAATTGCCTTTATGACTAATGTTCAGTTTGAGAAAATATCTTCAAAGGGGGCAAACTTTTATCCTTTGGGACTATACAAAAAGTAAAGTGCAACCAGGCCTAGAGAATGAGAGCGTGCCTATGAAACCATGAAACAGATTTCTTGCACGGCTTATATATGAAATATTAGAGAGTTTGTAAAAAATTGGTTTCTTTTTGTTTACAGTCGTATGTCATGTGTCTCCATGCAATGCCAGGGTTAGACTACTTGCTAGACTGCAAATGTTTCATCATTGCATTACTAAAACGTCCATTTATTATTTACCGTGCATAAAATGGATCAATTCTCAGCTCAAACCCCAGTGTCTCCATTTTAGCATTCTAATCTCTCTGCAAATGGATTTTCAGTTGAAAGTAGATCTTTTCTTGGCACAGCATACTGAATACTGGAGTAGGAAAAAGTGCAGCCAGAATAAATAGAGTTTGTGTGAAGATTTCCAAGATATTTTCTTGGCCAGCAGAGAATTTGGCCTGTTGATTGGAGAACCGACCAAGCCCTAACTTTAAGATGTATGCTAGTTCTATATAATTAACAAGAATTTTAAATTAAATTTTAAATAACTTTAGTAAACTTTTTTTGCTTATTATATAAGGGATATATGATAGTCGAAAACTTAGAAAACACAAATAGAAAGAAGAAAATAATAGCATTCTCATTCAGAGGTGACTGCTGTTAACATTTTGATATGTTTTCCAAGCTTCTTTCTGTATGTAAATGTGTGTTTGGAGAAAGAAAAAGAGTATTCAGGTACTTTTTTGGTAACTGATTCTAACATGTGAAGCCATATCATTAACATTTTTCCACATCAGGAATTATTCTTGTACAATATTATTTAATTATTTAGGGGTGAAGTGTAGTTGATATTAGATTATGTATTGTGAAACATTTATTAGACCATCTAGATGTTTTCCTCTTGCTTTTGCTATATCATGATAAACAGCCACACTGTCCAGTCTTTGTGAACATTCCCAATTGCTTCTTTTGATGAAGTGGAAATTGAAATTCTGGGTCAAAAATGTATAAAAGCAGTTTAATTCATTATAAGAATTGTAAAAAGTTCTAAGTGCTGACTCACTGATGGTGAGCGAAAACCTTCTCCTCTACATCTTTATCAATACTAGGTATTATGTCTTTGTTCATCTTTGCCAGTTCGATAAAGTAAAAAATGACAACTGATTATTTCAATTTGCATTTCCTTGTTTACACAGGGCAGTTTCCATACGTTTATTGATCATTAGTTTTTTTCTTTAAAAAAAACTGATTTTTGGAGCTATCTTCATATTACGTATACTGACCCTTTGTTTTATATATATAATAAATCATCTTTCTAGTTTTCTGTTTTCATTTTGCTTTTTTGTTGGAGTGGGTAACAGAAGAATTTAAAAACACTTGCTTGAACTATTGAAATTTTCTTTCATGGTATGTCCCTTCATGCTTAAAAAGTCTTTGCCTGCCAGGCAATTATGCAAATATTTATTTTTGTTCCCTTCTAGTAATTTTATAGTTTTTCATGTTCACATTAAAATTTGTAGTTCATCTGGAATTTTTTAATGTAAAGTATGAGATAAAAATCAAATTTAATTGTTTTTCCAAGTGGTTAGCCAGATGTCTCAACAGTGATTTTGGAATAATTCACTCTTTCCTTACTGATTTGAAAGGTCACTTTATTTTATCCTAAATTCTCATAAGTACATAACTGTTTATGGACCACATTATGAAGCTCAGTTTGCCAATTATGATACCAGTTATACATTGTTTCAATTACGGCAGCTTTTTATACTTCCTGAAATTGATTAGGGCAAGTTTCCACATTTTTTTTCTTGGCTTTTTTGGGGTACAATTATTCGTCCATATAAACTTAAGACTTACTTCGTTAATTGAATAAGCAAGCCCCACTGGAATTTTCATTGAGATTGAATTAAAAGTAAATATTCATTTGAAGACAGTTGATGTTTTTACAACACCCAGTTACTGTTCCACTTAATAATAGTGATAATGATAATAATAAAGTCATACCTGTAGCCAGTAGCCATTGGCTGCTTACAGATGCTAGGCTCTGTTCTAAGCCTAACTCACACATTTAAACCTTATAACAACCTGTGATAAAGGTGCTATTGTTACCATACTTATTTTGGAGACAGAGAAACTGAGGGATGGAGATGTTAACTGACTTGCTAAGGCCACAGAGCCAGGATTCTTCTCCCGGTGCTTTGCCTCTTGAATCTGTGCCCTGCCTTCAGTTTATACCACTTCTCTATGTATTCAGACTTTCTTCATCTCCCTCACAAAGTTTTGTAACTTTCTTTCTAAATATGTTTACAAATATGATCAAATTAGTTATTACTAGATTATATATATTTTATTTTATTTTTTCCCCCTGGCACTGGGAATTGAACTCAGGGGCACTAAACCAATGAGCCACATCTCCAGCCCTAGTTTGAATTTTATTTAGAGACAGGGTCTCACTGAGTTGCTTAGTGCCTTGTTGTTGCTGAGGCTGGCTTTGAACTTGTAATCCTCCTGCCTCAGCTTCCCAAGCCACTGGGATTATATAGGTGTGTACCACTGTTCCTGGCTTATATTTGTTGTTGCTACATTTTTCCTAGGATATTTTCTAACTGATCATTATTGGGTTTTGGTAAAGCTATTGATTGTTTTATGTGAGGTATTTTATTTTGAAAACATTGAGCTTGATAATTTTCTTATTAGTCTAGTAGCTTTGCTAATTCTAGTTTTCTAGGAAAATACAAATATGTTAAAAGCAGTGACATTTTTCAGCTGTTCTCTTGCGCTATTATAATGATCGTGGCATTGGCCAATATGGTAGTCATTGGCATATGTGGCCAGTACACTTATATTGATTAAAATCAAAAGAAATTAATAATTCAATTCTTCAATTGCACTAGCCCTAATTCAAATGCCCAACAGCCACCTATGGCTTGTGGCTACTATCTTGGCTAGCATTTCAGAAGATTTCCATCATCTCTGAGAGTTCTATTGGACAGTGATGTAACACCTCAGATCAATGTTACATAACAGTGGTGAACTGGGTTGTGTTGTTATTTTATTCCTAACTTTAAAGTGAATATCTCTAAATAGAATGATGTTGTCTTTTGAGTCCAAATATCTAGATAAGTTTTTATTATGTTGAAGAAGTCTTATTCTATTCCTAATTTTCTCTCTATATATATTTTTTCAATTTGGGATGGATAATGAATTTTAATACCTTCTTGGCATCAATAAATTTTGCTATGGGAAAGGCAAATTTTCCCTCTTTTTTCAAAATTTTCTTAGCCTGGTCCTTTTGAAATGCATTGCTAGAAGCTACTTGTCAATATTTTATTTAGATGTTTATTTTCAGTGAGCTTCATCTAAAATATTCTCTATTTCTAGTGCTCTCGTCTAGTATTATTTTAAATTGACATTATATCACTGAATATATAAATTGAGAATCTGTTTATTTCTTCTCTGTAAAAAAGGTTGAAAAGTATATATCAGATATGGGTCACCTGTCCATAAAATTATGGTGAAAACAAATCTGGGTCTGGTACTTTGGTTGCGGGTAGCATTTCCTCTCTTTTAGTTCATGCATTTTGTCTGCACATATGTCTAATCACACTGGTTCATCCAGCCATGAAGTTGTGTTTTAGTGAATACACTTTTTCAATTCTAGAATTTACACTCAGTTCTTCTGCACAGGGGCACTTGCCAGGTGTTCTTCTCCTATGACTTCTGTGATCTCTTTACACATTTTTAATGTGTTTATTTTACATTCTCTTTCAAATTGTTCTATATTTCTCCCTTCTTGGTTGTTCTGCTGTTTATTTCATCCATCTTTATATGGTTTGTCTCTTGTGCCAAGAGCCCACCTTTAGAGGGTGTTGTTTGCTGCAGGGTGCCATGGGCTTGGGGGGTGTGCAGGTTCCCACAGAGGGGATGTGGAAACTCTGATGGCCTCATCAGGGCCACAGGGATCAGGGTCTCGTGAACACATTGGGGGTGGGTTTATAGATTTGATGCTTCTGTATCACATGGGTGGTAATAACAACCTGTGGACTTGGTTCTGCTACTTCCTTCCTTGCCCCATTTAATGTGTGGTATATCCCTTTAGGAGTGCTGCTTGCAGCATATAGTTGGATCAGTTGGCCTTTGTCTTCTTTAACTGTTAGTGCTGTGCTGGAAGCTAATTAGGTTTGTGGTTTAAGCCAACTGCCTAACCTAATGGTCTTTATTTCTTTTTTGAATATGAATGAGGCTGAGAGCCTTTGCATGTGTTGGTGAGTATATACAAGGAGAGGAGGGAGTAAGAGGATGAGCTGGTTTCATAAGAAATGAAATTCCATGGAAAAATTGAAAATAAGCCTTCAAAATATTACTGTACATTTGCATTTCATCTTATCCTAACAGAGCATCTTGTGGGACCTTTCAAGTAATGGACTATAGAATAGGCACTTTCTTCCATTTATCTTCATAGAAGTTGAATTTGAAATTTCTCTTGTCTGGGGGAGGTGAATTAAACCCCCAGGAATTTCTGATTAGACTTGGGTTTTTGGTTTCAGGAGAGGGAATGCAGATTTAAGTGACATCACAATTGAAGGGAAAAAGAACTCTGCAGGGAGCACTTATCCAACTGTCACACCTTGACTACTCAGGGACATTGCACAATGTTTTCAAACAGCACACACTTTTTGGATATGTGAGACCATTTCCAATTTTTAGAAAAACTTTCTGAATGCTTCCAATGTTTGATATTATTCCAAGGCCAGGAATTCCAGATGTTTGTAAGAAAGCCACTAAATATCTCTGTTTAAATATTCAAGTGAGTTTTAAGACATCAGGGAGGAAAAAAAAATGCACATCTCTCAATTCTTTTTTAAAGACAGGATCAGACCTTCCTCCCCGGGCTCTAAGGAGGATGGAACTAGTGTGAGTGGTCAGTCAGTCAGTAAATGCAAGTCCTCTCATCCTTGCTCTTTCTACCTGTTAGAGCCACTGTGACAAAATGATGCAGCATTGAGAGCACAGTGCACTTGGGAAAATGCAGTATGAGTGCTGTTTATCATTGCAGATGCAGAATCAATAATTATCTGTGTGATGGATGCCAGATGCAAACAATAACCAGGGCTCCTGGCATCTGCAACTCCCATAGTCAGTGTTCCCCAACTCTCCTGGACAGCCCCATGAATCACACATGGCTTTCAATTAAGAACTTGCCTGCTGCAAATGTCTCCTGCAGGTTCCAATATTATGACAATTCATTTTTCTCATGAAATGCACTTTGTTTTACTTCCATTTTCCTGTATTTCATGTAAGGTATTCACCACGATGAGAGTTTCTTGGCTACTCCAAGTAAGAATCATCCAGATGCAAAGATGTTCCAGAATCTATGCATGCAAACCTAATAGTTTGGCTTTTGGTTTATTCAGGATTAATAAATTTAAGGCACCTCTTTTTTTTCCACTGGAGAGTCTGCAATGCTTTATTAAGAAACCTCAACTCCACAAACCCTGATTATTCAGTGCCTGCACAGCCAACTGGGAGTGACTGACTTTGTAGATGGAAATGGACAAGGAAGCAAGTACTCTCTTCCTCCTGAGGGCAGGAGCAGAACCTCTGCTTGCCGCAGTGAAGCTGGTGGGGAAATGGAGGCTCACATTCAGCCTTGCCCTGCTGCCCAAGTGGGGCACCCTCAGTGCTGTGCCCATGCAGAGGGGCACCTTTTCTGATCAGGACCAAGGCACGATAGGGCTAACTGTGCCCTGCTGGAGAACTTTCCAGTAATGAAGACTCTTCTTTGCAGATTCTATGTGTGTGGCCTTACTGGAAAATGGGCTGGGAATTCCCTCCCCTGAAGCAGGCTGAAAAACCCACCAATTCTGTAAGGACTTACTGAGTGTGACCGAGTCATTGATCTTGAAGCTGCAGAGGACCCTGTCCACGTTGCGGGCATGCCGGAAGCCATTTCCTCTCACAACAACTTGAAATGACTCTGAAATGGAGAATTGACAGGACCCATGACTTGACCATCACCCTTAATCTTCTGGTCTGCTCTGACTTAACAGCTTTTGTTAGCAATTTCGCCAGGCTTAAAATATTTGTTGGAAACCCAAAGCAACCATGTTTGTTCCCTTTCCCACCAACCCACTTGTTCTCACCAGGTGTTCATGACCAAGGCTTATTACCTGGTCTCATGAACTCCCCCCTTCCTACCTTTCCTCTTGAGGATCCTCCTAATTGGAATACCTTCCTCCCTCCTCTTTCCATTCAAATCTTACCTGTATTTTTGAGCCCAGGAAGTTTTTAAAAACAGCAAGAGGGGCCACAGAGAGGGATTCTCCATTCCTTCTTCAATCAACCCAAGTCTCCTTGGGTCTGTTTTACAATTTGGGATCCTGAAAGGATTTCTGTAGAGCCCAGGGTGCCTAACATTTTTTTGGAAACCACTTCTTTCTCAGCCAGCACTGAACAGTGCAGTATGTAATTATGTAACGTCTGCTGTTGTTCTTTTGTCTTTTTTTAATCCCCCAACTAGAAAAACACCACTTTAGTGGTAGTTGTTGGATATGCTGCTGCAATCCTATCTCTGCTGGGGACACAGTGGTGGTGTGTAGGTTTATATAGGAATAACTGTTCTTTTTTTTTTGGTACCAGGGAGTAAACTCAGGGACACTCAACCACTGAGCCACACCCCCAGCCCTATTTAGTATTTTATTTAGAGACAGGGTCTCACTGAGTTGCTTCGCCCCTTGCCTTTGCTGAGACTGGCTTTGAACTCGTGATTCTCCGGCCTCAGCCTCCTGAGTTGCTGGGATTACAGGTGTGCGCCACCGTGCCTGGGGCTGGAATAACTGTTCATAGCAATATATGCAAGTCTTGTTCATCTGTGGTCAATTGTCAAGCAAGACCTGTTTGAACTGACACTGGCCCGTGAGTGTAGCACTTGTTTCTCTCTAAATAGAAGAGATAATATATTTCCCAGGCCTGCATATTATTTAACACTGATGCACATTGAATTAATGTATATGAATAAAATCCTATTATTTATAATAGTTGTATCAAAGAAAAAAACAACTAACAAATTAGCTCAACACTTAGGAATATTTGCTCAAAACTGATGATATCTAATGATCAATGCTCCACTTTCTTTTATTTTTATCACTACTATGTGTATAAAAATTGGGGGTTGGGATAATGCTATATGGCATATAAAAATAGAAACAGACTAAAAGTCAGAGGGAAAAAAACGCAGTATTTTTGCAAATGGATCTTTAATTGTAAACTGCTATCCAAATGGAGACTTTGTTAGAGGGAGAATGGAATTAGAGAACTAGCATATGGGACTCTTTTGGAGTTAAATAACTGTTGAGTCTATGTCACTTTCATCTCAAGAAATTAATTTAGAAGTCGTGTTTGCCAAGACATAATAATTGATGGTTAATCCTTTAGTGTGTGCCAATTTCAATGCTAAACCCTGAATATGTCTGATGTCACTTCAACCTCACTGCAGCCCAGGGAAGAACAAATGAGAAACTGATCTTTGTGAGGTCAGGTAATTTGTCTAAGATTACACAGATAATAACTGTCAGAACCAGAACCAGAATCCAGGTCTGCCAGGAACCAAATGCCATGCTCGTAGAAATCGGCCATTTTCCTCCTAACCATTATGCTAAAATAGATACTCATTGTCTTGTGACAGATGAGTAAGTTAGAAGTTGGGGTTATGATTTTTTTAAAACCTTATTTTATTTTAATTTCAGGCATGTTTGCTCATTTTGCAGAAAAGTGGAGCTGGCCTGGATGTGAAGCAAGAAACTGAAATCTAAGTAAAAGAACCCGGAGGCACTGCATGTACCACAAGGAGTACAAATAAGAACAGAATGCTTTTAGAAGCATAAGAGACCTTAACAATAAGGAAATCGAGATTTTGACATTTTAATGACTTGCTCAGAGTTACGTAATTAGTAGGCAGCACACTGGGACTTATATCCAAGTGTTCAGAGCCTAAGCTGTGAATTATACTAATGAAGGTCATGGGCATATGATTTCTCAGGACCATAGGTCTTATTAAGGATTTACCTATGCATGTTGGTGCCGAGACAAAATTACTACATTTAGAAATTAGAAAGATGGATTTAATACTTTTATTTATATGTTTGCCAGGCATGTGACTGATTATTCAGTTGGTTCAACAAGCATTTTATTAAGTGGCAAGCATTGTGGAAGAATCTTATTGCACCTTACTTGCTCAATTAAGTCTAAAGAAACCTATTTCTATCTCTAGTTTGTATGCTAGACATAGACATCTGCTGTTGGACGTTTTTGCTGATTCCAAATGCTTTTCTGCCTTGCTGCTGTGCCTACTTCTCTTGTTTCCTCAAAAATCAGCAAAGGCAGAGAAGACTTTGGAAACGCAGACTGCGTGCCAAGGTCTCTTCCCTAACACCATATTCCAGCATTACCAGTTCAGCTGCTGAATCCTCTATAAAAGAGGCTGCACACATGTCTGCTTGGCCCAACCTCAGGGAGTTTAGGAAAAAAGACAGCAGGGATCCTGGTTTGGCCCTGGTGGAAACCAAAGAATGCAATCTCCAGGCCTGGGGAGGTGGAGGAAAGGAGGCCCTGGGAAGCACAGGAGAGCAGAGAGACGAGCTCCCAGCATGCCTGGTACAATTTCTCTGTCAGTGCACACATTTGGTTTCCAGAAACCGAACATTTAACCCGGCAGCCCAAACAGAGTGTCAGCTCTTTGCACAAAGATGTTATGTAACTAAATGCTGTTGAATGAATCCACCAGCAAGTGAGAGCCAGGACACATTAGAACTGGGATATATCACTTTAACTCCATTTATCCACAAAGCCTGGTTCTACCTTTCAAAATACGTAAGACTCATTGTTTTTAGGCAATTTTCATTTTGGATTACAGTTTTCTACAGAAATGTCTAGGAACCATAGGACTTTAGAGAGGAATTTTCTACCTGATTTAATTTTTTACGTAACATATCATTTAAGAATGTTTTAAAAGATATAAATTCATTATGATTCTTTAGTCATTTTTATTCCCAACTATAAGTTTTCTGATGGCAACATCAGGCATTTCTATTTCTTCTTAATGCTTGACTGTGCTTAACCCAGGGTTGAGTTGGCCTCAATATGGGCTCACTGAATGAACAAATAAATAATACATCTTGACACAGGGAATAAAGGGGAAGGACAAGGTAGTTATTTACTTAGGAGCCAGCCAGTTTTAATACTGTTAATTTTATGATGTCAATGACTAAAAAGAGGTTCAACATCATTAGTCGTTAGAGAAATATCACAATGAGGTATTACTTCATAGCCATTATGATGGCTACACTAAAAGAAATGGATAACTGGGCTCAGTGGTACATGCCTGTAATCCCAGTGATTTGGGAGGCTGAGGTAGGAGGATTGCAAGGTCAAAACCAGCCTTAGCAACTTAGTGAGGGCCTAAGCATCTTAAAGAGAACCTGTTTCAAAATTTAAAATAAATAAATAGGGATAGGGAAGTGGTTCAGTGGATAAGCACCCCTGAGTTCAATCCATGATATAATAATAATAATAATAATAATAATAATAATAATAATAATAAAAAAACAAGTACTGGTGAAGAAATTAGAAGCTGTGTACGTTTTTGGTGAGTATGTAAAATGGTATGTCTTTGTAAAATAATATACCCAAATTGGAAACAACTCAAATGTCCATTAGCTGATGAATATAGTATTTCTATAAAATGGAATATTATTCTATATAATGGAATATTATCTAGCCATAAAAAGAAATCAAGTTTTGATAATATGCTATGACATGGATGAACATTAAAAACACTATGCTAAATGAAAGAAGTCAGACACAAAAAGGCCACATATTGCATGATTCCATTTATGTGAAATGTTCCAATTAGCAGGTCCATAGAGACAGGAAGTAGATCATCTAGGCCAGAGTTGGAGGGAGGAGGAAGGGGGAACAGCTGCTTGATGGGCATAAGTTTCTTTTGGGCAGATGAAAGTATTCTGGAATCAATAGTGTTTATGGTTGCACAACTCTCTGATATATTGAAAACCACTGAAATGTCTAGTTTATAAGGTGGATTTTATAGTATGTGCATTATAGCTCAATTTAACCCAAGGAAAAAGTCAGCGGTTTGATAAACTTATTCCATTCTGTTCCTTCTTTTCTTTCTTTTGCTTTTATTCCATTTTTTCCTAAAAAAATGTGAAAAACATAGCTTTGAGATGACTTCAGTAAAGATTGCCCATCAGTCACCTTATTGGAAAATGAGACAGCTACATCTTCTCTGCTTGCTCTGCTCACTCAAGACTTTTGTGCCAAATTACTCTTGGTGCAATTTCATCTTGTGAGTTAGTTTGAATTTGCTCTCCTACTAATGCTTAATGTGGCACGAACATCTAACATAAAATATATAGACTGATATTTAGTAGGTAATTTCTCATGGCTGATGAGAAGTTCCTTTGTGCTGCTTCTAATCTCTCTTCCTGCTCTTCCCGACCTCCAATTCCTTGTAACCTCGGATCTGCTCTCTGTAACTGTACATGAGTTTGCATTTTCTAGAATTTTATGAAAATAGAATCATATAATAAGTATTTTTTTTGGACTTGGCTTCTTTTATTCAGCATAATTATTTTAAGACTCATCTATGATTATTTTGAGGTTTAAACATAATTTATTGCTTTTTATTGCTGACTATTATCACAATTTGGTTTATCCACTCATCAGATGATGAACATGTGAGTTGCTTATAGTTTTGGGCTCTTACAAATAGAACTGTTATGGACTTTTGTATATACATCTTTGGTCATAGATTTCCTTTTCTCTTTTATCTTAGATAAACACCTAGGGGTGCAATGGCTGGGTCATATGGTAGGCATATATTTAACTTTTTAAAGAGACTGCCCAATTATTTTCCAAGGTGGTTGTACCATTTTACATTCCAACCAATAGTGACTGAGAATGGAAATATCTTTAAATGAAAGGAAAGACCTAGCAGAGATGAAACAATCCATTCAGAAGCCTAGGGGCCCAGCATGAGTGCTTTGGAAAACAAGAGACAGAAATGGAACCACTACCTGATGTTGCCTGAATGTGTCTATTTTAAGCAGCTAATTTCCAGATGGTAAATACGAAGCCTGAAACAATTTTCCCTGTGGGCTAACTCACCCAGCTCTATCAGAACCAGTGGGGAACACAGTAGGAATGATGTGACTGTCTCTGTGATGACAATGTGAGAAGCTCATTACAACTTCCGTTTCTGGACGTTCTTATGCGAACTTCAAATGCAGAACAGTTGGCAGGTTGCACACTGATTCCAATTAGTTCCTTCCTGGAGTAGTTGCTTACACAGCATACTGTGATCTATGCAAGTCTGAGGCTGAGTTGGACCAGAATTAAACTGTGCTCACGCACAGAGTGCATTTCCTAGAAAGGGACTAAATTAGGTGGAGCCAAACTATTATAGGACCAATTTTCCTAAGTACACAGAGGCTAATCTGTACAAATATCTAATAGGAACTTGTTATTTGTAAGTTTTGGTAATAGGGATGAACTCAGGGGTGCTTTACCACTGAGATACATCCCCAGCCCTTTTAAAATTTTTATTTTGAGACATGGTCTTGCTAAGTTGCTGAGGTTGGCCTCAAATTTGTAATCCTCCTGCCTTAGTCTCCTAAGTGGATGGGATTATAGGTGTGCACCACTGCACCCACCTAGGAAGTTTTTGAAGAGTCCATATTGTGAGCAAAGCAGAATTACTTAAATGCAGGTAATGCCAAAGTTGCTGTAAAGGCTCTCCACTGGTAGATGACTTCTGAATAATTAAAAAGAAGGACTATGAGTCAGTGATGTAAGCACCATGCTAAATGGCAACACTATAATTGTTCTAGTCATTGGGGTAACAACAGGGACTGGTGGGGAGTACATGTGTCTTTTAGAGGGAAGTTATTCAATCCCTAATAACCATTACCTTATAATAAACACAGGTGCAATATGACCAGATCTGATTTTAACAAGATGAAAATATGAATTTTTAGGCAAAATATGAATTTTTCAAATGTTAGCAATAAATTAAATTTTTAAAAAAATGCAATGTCGCTCAAAAAGAACGTGTGCAGATTAGCTAAGGTCCAGAGGTTGCCAGTTTATAATTCCTGAGAGTGGAATTCTGAGAAGGCTCCTCTCCCCAGATAATTTCATCAATGACTGAGTTTTTTTTTTTTTTTTTTAACCAGTACAGATTAAATATTGCCTCAACTGTCTCTCTGGATTAGAATCTCCAGTTAAAATGAAAAATAGTTTCAGGAGTACTCGTTTCTTCAGTCATTAAAAAATAAATCAGCCGTTAATACCTTAGCCCAAACTGAATGGAGTCTTTAGAAACTTCAAGTTGTAAAAAGAGACCCAATGGAGGTCTCCTCTGGATAGCATCTGGTTACAGATGGCCATTCTGCCATTGCTCACATAATACTAGAGGTGGAGACCTCAGGCCATCCACTCCGTTGTTGGAAAACTTGAGTTGTGAAAGTCGCATGGATGAAATCAACATTTGCCTCCCTGAAGTCTTCCAGCCTCTCCGGTGGTGGTCTCCTGAAGCTTATGCTTAATGAGTCTCACATTTCCTTTCTGCATGGGAATCCTCCAGACATTGGAAGATACTCTTGTGAGTCTAAATTCTTTGTCTAATCTCTGGTTATTTTAATCTTTCCTCATTTCACAAGCATCTCATCTCCACTGGGCAGGAGCAGACCTCTGCTATATTGCTCAGTGCATAGTCTTGTCATTTATTTGAGCATCTGGCAACCTCCCAGAGCTGACTGCATTTCATGGGGGACTGGGAGCAAGTCCACTGAGTTTTTGTACTCATAGGTTTTCACATCACCATAGTCGATACTAAGAATTGCCAGAAAGAAAGAAAGGAAGAAATAAGCAGGAAAAGAGCAAGGAAGGATAAAAAGAGGGAAGGAAGGGAGAGGAAAGACATGTGAATGAATTATTACACATGGTTTTCAGCTCCATCACTGTGTCTCCTGTGGACACGCAGTTTCACTGCAAGTCTTTAAGGATGGTCCTTGGACCATGTGGTCTGAACCCCACACTAGGACCTAGATGACTACTGATGCACCCTAAGATTGCATCAGTCCTTTTTGGCCAAAGGCGTTCTTACTGGCTATCAAGAGAGCTAGGATGGTCCTTGGGTTTTCTTGTCCCCTGAAAAAAATCGTGACTAAGTCAGATTTGCCTAAAACTGCTGATTTGTGAAACTGGCTGTTTCAGACCAGGTTTGAAACTTTTCTGTTTGTCTCATGACATTTCACTTTCTTTGCAGCCCTGCACCTAGAGGCCCATGTGGTATCGGGGTTCTGTTGTCCACCCAGGGCATTATCTCGAGGCCTCTCTCAGAGCTCAGTTTATTATCAGAACCACGGCTGAGGCTGAGTTGGGGCAAGAGCCAGGTGAGATCATTGTCTTGGGAGAATGCAGTCGTCAGCAGAGACAGACTTGGGTGGGGCTCCCTAGCTCTGGGGGCCAATGAAGGCATGTAATTTAGAATACGAGGGGAGGGGGCTCGGAGACAATGTTTTGGATGAAAGCAAATTCTGCTTTCTGTCTAGGGCTTGGTGCGACGACCATTGTACTTGAGAAATGGGAACAGTTGTTTCCTTGTTTACCCTCTCCCACAACACATATTGAATTAATTAGTTATTTAGTAGATACTCTGAACTCTATCAATGTCCTCCCTGATTTTCTTTCAGTGGAGAAACACACACGCATGTTTTTCTCATCTAGATATGACATGATTAGCACCATATTTAACCTTTAAATCCTCATTAAAATGATGTTGATGACAATAATGTCACCTTGTTTTGTACCGCAGTTCATGCTTTTTGAAACACTCTCATGGAAATCCCTGGTAAGCCCTGGATCTTCCAAGTAGCCTAATGAAAATCACAGAGGAGTCATGCTTAGGTTTTGGCTCCAGGATCTCAAGGCCATGGACAATGCAATGGGCTCCAATGCTTCCTGAAAGCCTTGCTGACTACAGAGAACAGTCAACGACTGACCTTCAGGAAACCCGTGGAAGAACTTTTGATGTAAGGCTATCCTTTAGAGGTTTGATTTTCTTTCTAGAAACATTATTTTGAGCATGTTTTTGAAATGCTTTTTAATGATTGCATTATCATTAGACATAATAGTTCCTTTTGAAATAAATATTCATGCATATATGGAATATAATTGGCTGCATTACAATCTCTAGTACTTCCACTTTCACTGTCTCCTCCCTTCTCCTGCTTCTCTTCCTCAAAGGTCTTTCTTCTACTCATTTATTTTATTTTTTAATTGGTGCTTTATGGATATACATACAAGGTGAAATTCATTATGGTGTATTCATATATGTACACGGAATAATTTGGTCAATTTCATCTTCAGCTCTTCCCATTTCCGGTCCTTCTTTTACCCTTATGATTCTGATTTAAGAGAAGTAGGAGATTTCCTTTACTCAAAATTTAGGACTAGCTTCCATCACTGTGTATTGTGTTACTTTTTTTCTTTATTAGAAATAAAGGAAATAGAGTTGGATGGTTTGCTCTGATACAGGATAGTTTGTCTATAATATGTGATATTACAAACATGCCAGTGATGTTAAAAATATCTAAAGAAAGATCTTTTAGGTTGACTTTATCAGAAATCTATCTATCTTTTTGGTTCTACTAAGAAAATAGCTCTGGGAATAACTTATTAGTTAAATTGCTTTAATTTGTTTAATTTTTTTAGTGCATTTTTTACTTTTTTCTTGTATTTCACTTAGCTTTAAAAAAAACCTTTTACTAATTCTTAATTTGCTTCTTTTTCTTTTTCACTGAATAAGAAATGTATTAAACCAGTTTTGGTGGCACACTCCTACAATCCCAGCAGTTTGGGAGGTTGAAGCAGGAGGATCACAGGTTGAAAGTCAGCCTCAGCAACTAGGGAGGCCCTAAGCAACTTAGCAAGAACCTGTCTCAAAATTAAACACAAACAAACAAAACAAACAAATAAACAAATAGAAATGTAGAAAAAGTGCCCCTGAGTTCAATCCCTGGTACCAAAAAACAAAAACAAAAACAAAAACAAAAAAAACCCCAAACCCCCAAAACAAAAACCCCCACAAGAAAAGAAATGTATTTAAAAATCCATTAATTTCCTAGGATCACGTATTGTGGCCCTCACATTTCTGCGCCGTATTCAAGTTTATATATGAAGTGCTTTTATAGTCTTGAACACCTTAATGGTATGTGAAGGGATTTTGGTTTACTTGCTGAGACTAGGATTATAGAGGAGCGCTTTTCTCTTGTCCATGTGGTTAAGATTTTACTTATATTTTGGTCTTGTTCTATTTTTGGCTATGAATTTCTAATTGTGCTATTTTCATTAGACAGTTCAACGTAGGACATTAACTTCTTATGAAAGGAGTCAATGAGGATCAAATAAGCAAAAGGCAGTGGCTCTGTGCTTTTAGGGAAGGCAAGAAGCAAGACGTTCAGCCAACTTTTACTGACCACGTGTTAAGTCCAGGCACTTGGCAAGGCAGCAGGCAGTGGGGAGCGATAAGCTTCCTCCTGTGTGTTTAGGATGCCTACAGGAAGGGAGCCGATGATGCTGATGATGCTCTCGTGAATTAGAAATTGTGTTCATAGACTTTGGACTTTCTGCGTATCACACGGTTGCAACACATCCAGTGGGATTGCTAAACTGGAAGTCTGGATTTTCCTCATGAATGGGATAATTGCACAATGGAAGGCTTCCTTGTTTTCCACTTGCTTTAAAATCAGGGAACTATAAAAATGTATTATGCTCTCACACACAATACACAAGACTGATCTGTAATAACCCACACATTTTCTGTACCAGAAGCACACAGAACCCAAAGTGATGATTTACCTTGAAGTTAATAGAGTCTCACTGAAGCTCCTTATGCAGATAAGCCCCTTAAAAGGTTCTGACACTATGTTTATGTGTTCATATTTTTTTGTCAAATTGTGAAGCTTTGAATTTTTTTCCTTGGAGGGGTAAAAAAACAGTTTCCCCTGCCATCTGTATTGCTAGGTAGCAATTTATTTAAACATCAATAGGTAATTTTTTATTGCTTTTCTTTGGAACATTAACATATTTCTGAATAGTCATCAAGTATTCTGCTAACATCTTTATATGTGTTAATATCTATATGCATTTAGTATGTTTATATTTATGTATGTAGGTAATTAGATGCCAAGATTGCTAACTTTACGTAATTATATGTATACTTAATACTTTCATGTTGGCAGATTACTTACTGTAATCTTAGTTAGTGTCTAACTCCTTGAGAATCTTTCAGGTGTCCTAACATATAGAAACTGGGAGGAAATCCTCAAGAGATTCCCTCATTTATACCGATAAAACATGCCATAAGCATTGAAATGTATAGTGTCTGATAAGCCTGAAAGGTCTTCCTTCAAGGCTCACTGTCTTATCAGGGTTGCCTGTCATATTTTCTGTTGGCAAATAATGACCAGCACTTGATAATTCTGCGAGGCCAGACAACTGATCTCAATAGAGAACTCTCGATAGTGAAAGATGAAAGTCCCCGGGGAACAGGGGCTCCCGCAGACAGTTGGTCCTTCTTGTATCTCCAGCACCCACCACAGTCCCTGGTGTGCAGCAAATGCTTAACAATGCTTTTCAAATGAATGAAGGAAGAGTGTTGGGAAATCTGTCTAGAATTATAGGAGAAGAGCTGGCATGGCTGACGTCTCAGGCAGCCTATTATAAAACACAGAAAGAGCAAGACCCCAGTTTTCATCACTTGGAGAAAACATTGTGATTCAAAAAAGGCTGCTTCTGAGTGTAAGTAGAGACTTCCTGTAATAATGACAAAATTATCATGGCTTCTATCAGGACAACTGAAGTCATACACTACCATTTTATGGATCGAACAATTAAGTAAATACATTAACTATGTAGAAAGGATAGCACCCTTGAAATTGATATCCTCCTGCCTCAGCCTCCAGAGCTGCTGAAATTATATGCATGCCCCACTGTGCTTATTGGGTGACTCCATTTCTTTCCAGAGGCAGACTGGTGGTCAGTATTCAGTACTGGTGTGGGAATTCAGCATTTCTAGAATTCCCTTGTAATTTGGTACCACGAGGACAGTATTTGGATGGACTTTTCCAAACTTTAAAAATATGTACATGTTGCTTCTTTCTTCCCCTGAAGAAAAGCAAACTAGCAATTTATATTCCCTTTTTCACCCACCCTCTTCCTGCCCTATCTTCACCGCTCCCCACCAAAGAAGTAAACATGTGGTTTGAATTCAAAATATCAATGGTATGAAAGCAATTAGCATTTAATATCATTTACCTCCTGCACATATGGTGGATGGTTCAGCTGCTAGAATTTCAATGCAGGACTTCTTCAAAATCTAGGAGAAGAAATAAAAAAGTCAATGTCTAGCATAATTTGTTAAGAGATAACTGAGATACAGATAGGAAAATTCAAAGCCTTTAGAAGCAGCAGTAGGTGTAAGGGAGGGTAATATCTTTACTAGTATCATCAACACCAAACATTAATGTGCCAGATTGTGTTAGATGCTGTTGGGTGTCCTATAAGAATTATGAATACGAATTATCAGCAACTGGGAGCAGTTGCACATGTCTGTAACCCCAGCAGCCGGGAGGCTGAGGCAGGAGGATGGTGAGTTCAAAGCCAGCCTCAGCAATTTAGCAAGCCCCTAAGCAACTCAGTGAGACCCTGTCTCAAAATAAAATACAAAAAAAGGACTGGGGATGTGGTTCAGTGGTTAAGTGCCTCTGGGTGCAATCCCTGGTACCAAAAAAAAAAAAAAAAGAAAAAAAAGAAGAAGAAAAGAAAAGAAAAAAGAAAGAAAGAAAGAAAAGGAGAGATAGAAAAAAAGAGAGAATCATCAGTAGAGGCTTGATAAAGAGTTCTTGAAACGTGATGTACACTTGACATGATAAATGACAATGGCCAGTTATGTGGTGGGAGCGAGGGTAAGGAGACACATAGTGGGAGCCCTGAAGCTCTTGGGGAAGATAGTTTGAGCAGGTACATTTCTAAGGGCTTCATGGAAAAAGTGGGAACTGAGGGTGGAGAGGAGATGGAGAGGGGTGGGCAAGGGCATGTTAGGGTCCAGGTTGGGAATGGCAGGAGTGGAAGTGAGAAAGTAGAAATGCACAGACCCCTTCAGCTACCACAAAAAGAGCTTGAAAAGTAGAAATAAAAGAGTGATAATAGATAAGGCTGGAGGGCTAAGGTGCGGATGACCAACTGTCCCTAGGTGCTGCACAGATTACTCTTCTTTTGTAAGAAAAATCTGGAAAGAGGATGTGGCAGAGGGCTGTGCCCCACTCTTCAAGAGGACCTGAGCCTTAGTTAAGGGGAAATGTACTCTACTCTGGAAATGAGCCTTGCAGGGTTCACTGGGAGTCTGATGAACCCAACGACCACACAGGGAATTAGTAATGAAGACTTCTGGCCAGAGCAGGGCATTTGCCCGGTCGGACTTCTCTCTACTAGTTATGAATCCTGCCTCTTGTTGAATACAGATCCTAAAATTTGAACCAAATATTTTAAACAAGTATGGAACATTGAGCTAATTTGCTAACCAAATGTGATATCATTTCTGGGGGCTTACTACTTTGAAATTGGAGATGGTTCAGGGGGCTGGAGGAAACCATTTTTTTTTTCTATTCATGAAAAGACATTTGTTAAAGCAACTAATGATGTAATTATAAAATTTAAACTGTAAAAGAAGAAACCATCTTTTTGCACTGGGGAATGTCTATTTATTTGCATTGATACATTTAGTTAGATATGTTTCTTGTTCCAACTTAAGCAACACATACATCACAAGACACAATAAAATAAAGATGCAATAAATTATAATGGGGGAATGGATTCAAGGGCAAACAGGAGAAAGATGATACAGTGAGTGAGAAAAGCACACAAAAAATATGCTCTGAGGAGTTTATTTCCTGGGTAGAAGTGGACTTAATTCCAAGCTTTCTAGTAGCAAGTGAAAAAGTCAGACATTTATGAGTGTTTCAATCTGTGGAATAAAAACCATTTCTCAGAAGAGCTAATATTTACCCATTCCAGAGAGAAATCTGGGCGTCCTCATAGAGAAGCATTGTGAAAGGAAATGAAGAAATAAGCTTAAGAAAAATCTTTATCTGATGCTTAAATGATAAAATATTAAAAGTTATTCCAACAGGTTCCTTTACAACCATGTCCTTTAGGTAACTCTGTATATCTAAGTCATGCAAAGCAGCATTTCTTTTTTTGGCATTTCTAGAATTCACTCTGTACAATTCCATGGCATTTTAGTACTTTGCTTCCCCTATCTGTTTACAAATTCTATAGTTGGGAGCTGTTCCCTGAGCTTGTGCCTTACTTCCTGGCCTCTGGCTCACCAACCCCCTACCCTCCAGACACAGGTGCAACCTTGGTACCTCCACTGGCCCCTAAGCCTGCCTGACCACAGCAGGAAGCGAGTGTTCCAGACTCTTGTATCCCTCGTGCATCTCTGTTGGAGTCTGTGGTCCTCACACATCTGGCTCTGGGCACCTGGAGTCAACAGTGAGCTCTGGCTTTCTCTTCATTTTCAGTCTGACTTGGCATCAGGGACCCCAAAGACACATGCAGGGCACCCATTTTTCCCTGCTGGCTTTTCCATCCTCCCTTTCTTGTGGTCCATCTGCCTTTCTGGACTCATGCCTTCAGCAATGTCCCATGACTGGGGCTTGCCTGGATCCTGAGGCACAGTGACTTGTATCCAAAATGACAGCTGCTGCACCTGGATGTGAGGATCTCCCCCATCTCCAGTTTTCTGCCATTGGGCTCTTAGTGCCTCATGGGCCATCTCAGCCAGTGGTTTCCATGATTGAGGGAAACTGTCACCCCTCTTGACATGTCCTCAGGCATGAGTGTCCAAACAGACCACATTTGAAGAATTAACTCGGAGGCAAAACCTTGGTAAATAGTGGCATAAGAACAACATGAAGCTATTTTTTGACATTTTAAATAAAATTCCTCAGGCAATGGACATCTCCTAATAAGTTATTTTATCACCCACAACTTAAAGATTTCAAAACAGTCCAAGAATAAGAACTAAACAATCGGATTTATCCTGTCTCCATTTCCCAAGACACATATATAAAATTTCCATGTACATAAGTTTCTGGATTTGGATCAATGTTTTTGAACCAACTCTAACATCTAACCAGGGATCAGTAAAAGAAACACCAGTGAATCTTTGACCACTAAGACACACTAACAAGAGTCTGTCAAAACATACATATGCTATATTATTCTCTCAAAGTGTGTGCAATTAGCTGATAAATCTAAGGAGTGCATCAAGGGCCAAAAAATGTCAGCCAAGTGCTGTGATTCAATCAAGTAAAAACATAGCTTTCCCAATCTTAATTTAAAACATCTGGAAGGGATGCATTACAGCCAATAGAGTAAAATTTATCAGTGAGGGAGATGGGCAGGATTTGTCTGAGATGATGACTTCTATTTGTTTCAAATATCTGCTTCCAAAAAGTAGGAAGTCATAATGGTACTAAGTGGATTTGGGGGGTTCCCTTGATTATTAGCAGCCCAGTCACAGGGTAATTAGTCTGTCTGAACTATAGTAGACAGCAGATCAGTGTAGGGACTGCAGGCTTATAGGGCAGTGAGGAGGTAGAGGCTTCCTCCCCTGCCCCGGGCAACGGTAGCTGTGGAGGAGGTGAAGACACAGCTCCCGGAATCGCTAAAGGGAAATCACTAGATGAAAAGAGACTCACACAGGGTTGGGGTGACATCGAGATAAAGTATAATTGGTTCATATAATAGACCAGGCCAATACTACCACAGGCTTCAGATATGATCTCACGTGAGGAGTTGGGTCTTGGCTGTGATCCTACACTTACCTGATCTAGGCTCCTTGATGATTCTTTGAACTTTTTGAACCCCAATTTTGGGAAGCAATTGAGCACACTGAATACTAGTCTGGAATCAAATTTCTTGGGCTTGAGCAGTGTAAACTTGGGCAAGCCCCATGATTTCTCTGAATCTCTTTCCTCATCTGTAAGAGTGGGATCATGATATACTACCAAAAGCTTAAGCATAAAGTTACTAGGCTGGGAAGATTAAATAAGATCATGCAGGCAGAGCATAGCACAGTGCCTGGAACCTGGTTATGTGCTTGATGAATGTGAGCTATTATTACCAAGAACTTGGGCTCCAGAGATAGAGAAGAGATTTGAGCTCTGAATGTATTTATATTGAGATCCAAGCCCTACCACTTACTGGCCATTGGGCTTGGACAGGTTATTAAATCTCAGAATCTCATCCATAAAACTGAATAAGGAAAACATGACTTCAAAGGGTTGCATGATGGTTCAATGAAATAAGAGACGTGCATGCAGAGATATTGAGTTTGTAAAATCAATTGAACTTAGGTAATAAAACTCATGGGGGACTGGAGGTGAGGCAGAGTGAGATCAAGGCAAGCTATAAGGTTTTTGTCTTATAGACAGAAGACAAAATTGATCGCTCAACAGATAATCCATGTTAAACTATTTTCCAACCCTTTGGCCACCAGCTGGCCTGTGTACTTTGTGAAAATAAGACACCAAGAAATGTGTTCTGAACAACCTTGGTAAAAAGCCTACAGGAGGACATCTGACACATATTCAAAGAATGGTAGCTGTGTGTCATTACCTACCACTGCTGCTACAACCCTTGGGCAGGAACCACAGTTCATATATGTTTCTGCTCTGTCACTCACTGGAGCCTCATGCTTAATCATATAGTGGAGACTGAATCCATGTTAAACTATTTTCCTGTCAACTTTTGGATAGATTTCAATAAGAAAACAGATGAAAAAGCAGGCTTAAATCCATGAAGAACTAAACACAATGTGTTGTTACTGGTAGGGTTACTTTCGAGAACATTCTTGAATTATTGGGGGAGCAAGAGAGGTAGCAGCTGGAAAAGGACTTTGCCGAGTTCAAAGAGCTGTTTAATATGTTTAAGTGAAATCCATTGTGGACCAGTCCAGGTTGTATAAAAGAATTTGCTCTCTTTGGAGTCTAAAAATCTAATGTCCTTTGTTATAAAATTCTCCGTTTATGCAGAGATTTCTCAAGAATCCTTAAAACACGTGAATATTTGCACAGTTATTAGGAATCTCTGCCTTATGACAGACATGCCTCTTTCCCCCCCCCCCACAAGCAGTCAATCTTTACTTGGCCATTTCCTGTTGTGTGGGTTCACCATGGATGATCCTCCTTTTTCCATTCATAGTACAGGGGCCTTTTGCTTTCACATGTTTTCAAAAAGTCTTTTGGAGGATGTTCCTTGATGTCTTCCTTACATGGAGGGGAATGTACTTGTTTTATGAAGTAGGCTGGTTTGAGGATGGTTAGCTATCTGTTGACAGGTTGCATCAATCTAGTTTCCTAAGACAAAAATCCTACTCTTCTCTCTTTGTCATGCTACTACTTCAATATAAACTCTGCCACTAAGTCCTGGTACTCTGACCAGTGCAGTACCACCATGCTTACCTACAATTTAGTATAAACCACTATCCTTCAGAGGACTTCTCATAGTTCAAAATCATATATTTGTTTTTCGGTTGTTTGGTTGTTGTTTTTGTGGATTATGAACTCTACCCGGGCAAGGATTAGATTTGTTTTCACCCACTGCCATAGCCATGATGCCTAACCTGGCACAGGTAGGCATTAAATAAATATTTATTGGATAAATAAATGAATAAATGGCACACTTCCTGCAAGGCTTTATAAATGGGATTATAGCACATTATGTATTAGCTTCATTTTTTTTTTCTTGGAAGTGGAATTAGAAAGTCATCTGAATACAAGATCGTATTCTGCATACTGTAGCGACTGGCTCTTCATGTTAAGCGAGACCATCTTTGGGAACTGCCTTCCTGGGAGGACTGCTTCATCTCCTCCATTTCTTCAATGGCTGATCTCTTCAACAGTCACATTGTAAGTGTATCCTTTCCCCCTAAGATCTAGGTTGCCCTGCTTTTGTAAAAGGCCTTGACCTCTTTACTTGAGAAAAAAATATAGAGTCTGTGTTTGGCAGGTGGGGCTCAGGCTCCTCAGAAGGACCACACCCTCCATCACAGCTGATGGCAGAAAGCACGTTGGATAAGCCTGGGGATCACTGCTTTTAGGAACATCCAGGTAGCCTGGGACATAAAAGTGGCTCCTCTACGAATTCAAGATTGTCACTGTCGCTTCTGTGAATTTTGAAATGATTTACTGTATAATTTATTAGTAAAATGTTAGAAAAAAAAGACATATTCACTTTTCCTAATTAAATTCCATTCCACACTTCAAATTCCACTCCACATCTATTGTTCACAATGGCCATTATCCTAAGTTCATGTCAGTTCTACAGAGTCAGACTCTAAAATAGAATCTGAAAATTATCCACACATCTCTCAGGAATTCATACATGGTTTTATGTATGCTAGGACATTATACCAAATAAAGACTCTTACATGCACAAAACACATCATTAAAGGTTATGGGATTTAAAACAATAAAGCTTTGCCTCAGAACATGCAGAAGTTTTTGCTGAGGAAGGATACTCAGCTTTGCTTACACAAATGCTGGTCTTCTCTGTTAGTTTCACACACAATGAGCATCTGGTCTGGAGAAGTGAAGGACAAACAAGCTTCTGAAACTGAGGAAATTCATTTTTTTGTTGCCCTCTAAGCTATTTTCCTTTCATATTTTCAGAAGGAAAGCTCAGATAGCTGTGAACTCCAAAACGGGGTTTACTTAGTAAGATGAGCTTGTCCAGCTCCTGTGTGCTGGTGGAGGGAATGGCCTTCTGTGGGAGCTGATTTTATTCTAAAATTCTGCTGTTGCTTTTACAATGGGTCTTACCAGATTCCTAGGTGAAGAAGGAGCTGCACAGGAGTGGGATATGCCCCCTCCGCATCTTTGTACCTGTTCAAGCTATGGAATTTGTATTACTTTGAGGCTTTTAAAAAAGCTGAATAGAAACCAACAGCTTAGGAAAACTGGCCCGAGTTTCTGCAAAGTCTGAGTCTAATTAATGACTGCTGAGGCAAACAATTTTTTTTTTTTAAGATTTTCTGCCCTGCTACAGCAACTACAATTGATTCTATTTATATTTTGTATCCAGTCCTGGCAATGTGAATGGAGTCCAGAATGCCATCTTTTCTAGATGAAATCTTGGAAGAGAGAGTCGGTGGGGGGGGGGGCACTGAGGGGATTTTTACAAGAAACAGAGCCATAGAACTGCCCATCTGTTGTGCAGTGTAGGTCTTCCATGGGTCACGAATATTGTACAGTCCTCTGGGCTGCTTTATAATTAATAAATACGCCATGCGCAGTGCTGGAAATATGACACAGCGGGCAGACTCTGGGATTGCACAATTTAGCATCTGTCCATGAGGAATGGTGGATAGCATGGCAGGGATCCAAGTGCCAAGCAAGAGATTCTGAGGACGGATGCTACTGAAGTTCAACGCATCCAGAGTCTGTGACGGAGGAGAGACCAGGGCAGGCTCCCTGGAGGAGACTGAGCAGTGCCTTGGAATTGAGATAGCCCTTGAGACTGGATCAGGATGGGGCAAAGGTGCAGGGGTTTCTACTAATGATAAATAAACTTGATTTAAGAGAAAGACTGCTGCTGCTGAAATGTGCCTTCTGTCTTCTAATCCTGCAAAGAGGGTCAGTTCAACACCCCGACACATCTCGGGAATGTGACATGGATTTTGATTGGAGAGAATCCTTTATCAGTTCCCAGTGGGGTCTTGGAAGGGTGGGTGGGAGGCAAGCCTGGCAGACAGACTTTGCCTCTTGTCACAGTTTTTCCTAGGGCCTGGGCCAGAATTTGGTGGGTACATTCCTTCTACCTTCCCATGAGTGAAAGGGAGAAATCAGCATGGGATCCAGTTTTTATAAATAAAAATTAATTGATATATACCATGGAAGAGACGTATTCTTCAGTTTTGATGATCTTACAGATTTCATGATAGCAAGGATGTTTATGCCAAAGCTTGCAAAAAAATTCTTGCAAATGCTGTTGTGTTTGCTCAATGCTTGCTGTTTACTGTAGATCAAACATGCAGAAAGCTCCATGTGCTGACTCACCCTCTTATTAATAGGAAGCCAAACCAGGATTAAATAGGGCAGGAAAGTGCTCCTAGGTGGAGGTGCTTGGTGCCAGCAACTGGGTTCTCCTTCTCGTAGACAGTGTTCCTGGTTCCAGACACTGCCCTCAAGTGCACAAAAAGTGGGGACAGCTGGGAGGAGAAGGCGTCATGGTAATTGGGTCAAGGGTTGGGATTCAAAGCTGCCAACCCATTTCAGTGTTATCTGAACTCAGCTTTCATGCAGATTCCTGTTTCACTGCCCACAGCACTTTAAAAAGGAGACAAAGACACTGGAATCTTTGCTTCATATTTTCATATAAGAGTTAGTGCTAAATTCACCAGTTATGGTCTGTGGAAATTCCCCCAAAAAAGCCACAAAAGGAAGGCAAAGGAATAGCTTCTTCCTTTACAGCTTTATTGGCTTATAGGGCTATGAACTTGCAAACATCCACATTTTTTCCTTAAAGTTTTATCAGTGTATTCTGCAAAAGCTACTAAAAATACTCTCATGTCCTCAGAGGCAGAGTCCTATGCAAATGTGGAAAGAAAGGTGTTTCTTTTGGTCTGAACATGCCCCTCTGTGATCTCTGTAGCTTTTTCCAGATATGAGAATTTTTATTATATTGGGACATTTTCATTTGCTGAATAGAAATAATATCTTAAGAGAAATGCCTGGCCTAAATGTCTGCCAAAGTCTGAGGCTAATTGTCAAATTGTCACCTTCTCATGATCATGGAAACTTCATCCGGTGAACAGTAGTTGAGATTTTTGGAAGTGCTTTCCATCAGCAGTAAAAGGCAAAGGCTCCCTACCCACCCACTATGCACCCAGACCAGGCTGCAGGGATTCTGGTCTCCTCTCTGAACTTAAGGTATCTACTTTATATCAAGAGCAAATGGTGCTTGTGAGAATCTGATGAGATGATTGTGTAAAATGATTTTCACAGTGCCTGGTATATGATAAAAACTCACTAGCTGGTGGGTTTTGTTATTATTATTATTTTTACCTTTGTAAGGAAACAGAGGCAGGAGAAAGCATGGGCTCTGGAGTCACGGAACTGGGTTCCCACCCTGCTTTCCCCTTTAGAGCTGTGTGCTCTTGGGTGGGCTTTCTAGCTGTAGTTTCTTCACCTGTTAAATGGGGATACAGATATTTACTTCAGGGCATTGGTGGGTTTTATAAATGGAATAATATTAAGTGGGATAAAGGGTCAATTCTTTTATAAAAATATTTTCTAAGCTGTCCACGGACTTTATTTATTTATTTGTTTGTTTATATGTGGTGCTGAGAATTGAACCCAGTGCCTCACACATGCTAGGCAAGTGCTTTACCACTGAGCTACAACCCCAGCCCAAGCAATAGCACTTTGAAAAATAACCCATTCTATAAATCTGATGTCTAAGTACTTTTGCCTTAGAGGAGAGAAGATTGAGAAATTGTGAAAACACCAAGAAGGCACCAGATTTAAGGCATCAGGGGACTTGAGTTCATCCACCTGGATGACTATCCCTGGATAATCAGCTCCTGGTGATCCAGCGGTGACTTCCCATTTCCTTAGACATGCACAGCTGAGCATCACAGAGAGGGCAGGAACTGTGGAGCCAGACCTGGGTTTAAATTCCCCACTCAACCACTATGTGTGGGCAGACATGGAGGTTTATCCAAACTTCCTGAGGCTCAGTCTCCTCACCTGTACACTGGGGATAGAAATCCTTCTCCTGGGAGTGGCTGGAGAGATCCTAGCAGAGGAGCCAGTGGAGAGAGATGCTCAGGAAGTCGGTGCTGTTTCTTCCCATGGGCACAGTCCTGGTGTCCACGGATTCTGAGCGCCTGGGTACTCACCATCCACAGGAGACATGGATAAGATGCCACAGTGTCTCAATCTCCTGAGTCTCGACTGCAGCCATGATTGCTCTGTCATCGGACTCCGTATCTTGCTGTAAGTTCCTGCTGTTCTTCAGGTCAGTTCCACAGCCTTTAGTTGTGTGCTTTTCATCTTCGGTCATTCTCCACCTTCGACACTCCTCTTTCACTCTCTTTTGCACCATCTTAGGACCACGCTCTGCCACCAACATTGTAGCTATGCTCCTCTCATGGATGGCTTCATTTCATCCTTCAGGTTATCCCTACAAACGAGCTTGGGTTCTCTGTCAACCCCTTACTCCTACTCTCAAAATACTATTTCTTTTAACCTTTATTAGTTTTAATTATATATCTTTATATGTATTATAATTTTATATACACACACACACAGTTGTATTTATGTGTCTCTCTCATTAGATCATAAGCTCCACAGGACACAGCCACTATCTGAGTTAGTTGTAACTGAATGGTCAGAAAGGTTTTCAATGCATCTTCGATGGATGAATGAATATTAACCCCTACATCTTCATTTGAGGTTTGAAAATACAATCTCTATGGGCAAAAAAAAAACCCTTTGTAAACCATTTGAGCTTATTAGAAGCTGCTCTGCAACCTTATTTTGAGTAATTAAGCCCAGTTCTATTTGATTATAAGAAAATTACTAGTTGAAAAACAACTTCCATGAGAACAAGCTGGAATAGATGCTTCAGATGGGGCAAAAAATGAGGGTTTTCTTTTCTGTATCCAGAAGGGGAAATGAACCTACTTCTTAAAAATAGTTAGCTGGCTTTTAGGCCATCATTATTTCTGTCTGATTTGAGAAAGATGAGCCCTGCTATGCCTTGTCCCTGTTTCTCTGTCCAAGCAAACCAATTAACAACTGCCATAAACATGGGTTTCAAGTACTGGGAGGATCAAAACCACTAGTCTAACTCCCAGATAAACGCTTGCAAGAATGTTATCATTCAGCTAAACGTTTGGAGACTGAAGTCTCAAATTATTTTTTCTTCCCTTTTTGGGGCACTGTTTTGCTCAACTTCTAACACATCCTTGGAGTTATTTCTGTTTGGGAATGAGGGGAGTTTTACAAACATCCGGGGCTCATGTTGAATATGAGAGAGCTGTTAAGATAAAATATTCAAGGACAAGGATTTATGCAGATAAAAAGAATATAATTTTTTTTGTAGGAACAAACTCTTGAATGTTAAGCACATGGCTCATAAGAAATCTTAGAAATTAAAAAAATGTATAAAAAGATGTACCCCTGTCATCTGAAGGTAGGTCTACTGTCGTCACTACCTGATAGTGCATCTGGTGTCGCCAACCTTCTTCCTATGTATGTAGACACTGCCAATAATCTTCTCCTAAAATATCGTTTGTTGCATGTTAAAAATGTTCCATTACTTTATGAAGGACTAGAAGAGAGGCACTCAAAGGCTCCAGACACACAAAGGAATGATATGGAGATAGAAATGCTAATTATGCTGATTTGATCAAAGCATGTTATATATGCGTATTGAAATACCACACTGTACCCCATAAATAAGTACAACTATTACATGTAAAGAGGAAAGAAAAATAAAATTTAAAGGTTAGAGTAAAAACCCTTTCAAGACTTTTGCAAATCTGTTCCAATCCAATCAATGTCTAGGTTCCATTATTCCTGAAACATTACTGCTAGCCAGTCAGGTATTATCATTATGGCCTCCTGAAGATGCCTGCTCTTTTCCAGCCTCTGGGAAAGAGGCAGAGGTCATGCCATCTCCCCTCTGGTGCCACCCACCAACACCCCACTGAGCTTTCAGTGAGCTAAGTCTGCCCTACTCTCTCATGAAGACTCCCACCAGAAAAATCTACCTCTGAGCTTCTCGAGGATTTGTGGTTAGCCCCAAGTCCTGCTGTCAATCATATTTTGTATTGTTGGGTTGTTCTTTTATATGTATTGTAGTTCTTGGTACTTATATAACCAAGTGTGCTAACCCTATAAATTATTTGGAGCAAAACGCATAACTGGACCCATATTGGACCTGATTCTTTTCTATGCTTTCAATAATTTCCACTTTCTGGCTAAGGTAGTTTGGGT
Organism: Marmota monax; assembly: GCF_021218885.2. Lineage (NCBI taxonomy): Eukaryota > Metazoa > Chordata > Mammalia > Rodentia > Sciuridae > Marmota > Marmota monax. The sequence continues at coordinate 172,436 of NW_026692194.1, forward strand.
TTTTGTTCCTTGCCAACCACCACATTTTGAATAGGAAAACCATCATTTGTACACAGTTAAGATAAAAATTTCCAACCTAAAATGGGATTATTTTTCACAGTTCTGAAAACTTATGGTCACATATATCAATGTTCTAAAAGTATACCCTGTGCATTTATTCTTTAAAAATGAGACTTAAAATATGCAGATTCCTTGGATAAACCACCACTGACAGCAATAGAATCTTCTGGGAATAGGGCCTAGGAATTGATATTAATTCTCATGTGATCTTTATGCACATTCAAGAAAGCTTAGAGGATCATATAATGATAGGAAATGGGAGAAAAAAATTATTCCTGTGCCTTGAGTACCTATTATGTGCATGGAGAAATATTAGGTATGTCACCAATAACATTAAAATCCTCCAGCAAGACTATAATGTCAGTTTAAACATCAGCCCCTTTTTTACAAATAAGAAAACAAGTATCCAAGGATCTACAAGTGGTGAGTGCCTGGGTCAGCACTGAGACTCTGGACTGACCAGCTCCCAAATTCTTTCTTCTTGCTCTGAGGTCCACTCTGCTCAAGTTCCTAGCAACCCTTGGAGGCAAAGCAACACTGGAGGCTTCCGAGGTTGCTGGGGGTGAGGGACAGATCTTCAGGCCCCAGCTAATGACCCCTAGATCAAGACCCACTTAAGATATCTTATGAGGACAGTGATCCTCTGAGCTCTGAATTTGCATCCTGGAGTCCTAATTGGGAGCCTGGTGAGTTTTCCCCGATGACTGCAGCATACTTGTCTAGTCACAACCTAAAGGTAGAGGCTGTAGCACCTCTGAACATCATTATAGTTGCAGCATACACACTGGCCTTCCAGCTGAGGGTGTAAAGACCAGCACAGGAGAATGGAAAGAAACATGCACAAAAGGCCAAAGGAAGATCTGGGACATAGTAGACCCAAAGATAATACGGGGGAATGTTCTCTCTAGCAGAAAAACACCAGCCTCAGAAAGAGGGGACAGGGGTATTTGTTGCAGACTGGAGACAGAATGCGCACGCACGTCCACCTCAGAGGAAGACCTCTACTCACGGAGTGTATGATGCCCTGCAGCGCCTGGAAGCCATCATTCACTGGAAACACATGATCCTTACTGTCCGCAATCCGGGCCAGCTGAGAACACAGCAAACACACGAATCACATGGAGCCATGTCAGGAGAGGATGTGGAGAATTTAGGAAAGCTACTGGGTCGAGGGGCCCTACCTATTTCTAGAACCTTGAGGAATGTGAGGCCCTCAGTGGGCTCCAGGGCACCTCTGAAGAGCCTTCAGCAGTAATGAGCTTACCAGGAGCCCCTCTGGAGCAAGACTGAGGGGCAGCTCCAGCCTTTACATTTGTTTTAATACTTTTCTCCTTGGGAGCAGAGGTAAGATTGTCCAGATGGATGAACATTTGGCCTGGGTTGATATATTTATGGATTTGGGGATATGCCATTGGCTCATTTTTCTCCCATTCACCCAAATTCCTGTTGGCAACTTTATTTGAATCAAGCAGACTCAAGTTTCCTTTCAGAGCAACTTTAAAAATAGATTCAGGCTTTGGTGTTGGGTTAGGTCAATGAATGTGGACCCCTGAATTTCACTGAAACTGTTGACAAAGGAATGGACCATTGTATTTTTTAATAGCAAAAACTTTAACTGCTCCTGCTTTATCAGAAGACAGAGGGCAAGGAGAAGTTGATCTGAGAGCTTTATCCCAACCTCCATCTTTGTATAGTTTGGGGAGGGCCCCAGTCAGATTCAGTGCTGGCAGGCATGGTTTTAAAAATAGCTCTTACTGTTTTTACCAATTGCAAAAATAACACATACTCATTGTGAAAACTTAGGAAAAACTAAGAGAGTTAACATAAAAAGAAAATAAAAGTTACTCATAAGCCTTCTATCTATATCTATCTTTATCAACAATTATATAAACATACATATATAGTTGTTCATACCTTCTCAGTGCAAATGCATACAAATTTATTCTAAAAGTAGCATTTACTATTATCGTCTTTGTAATTCTGTTTTATTTTATTAATAATATAAGCATTTACTTATGCCATTATAACAAAAAGAAATCAGGAACAATGTTGAGGAGCACTTATTTCAGTCATTAGCAAGTTTTCATGATTTAATGAAATGTACTTGTGCATCTTTTGGCCCACTGGTCCAATTATTTCTATATTTTTGTATTGACCATGCATTGTATTTTTTATAGCAAAAAAAATTGTTGTCGTTTTAATTATTCTGAAAAAGGTTTTCAAGTTAATTCAGGTCTGTTTTAACACCTTGGCAATTTAATGTTCACCAAGAAAGCCAACCAAGAAAGATGCTGCTTAAATGGCTCATGTTGAAGACCCCAAGTGTTTCAAAAAGTGATTTCACATTCTTTACACATCCAATAATTCTTTCCTGCTTAGCATTTGTGGAAAAATAACCTATCTAAGGCATTTCTTTCTTGCCAATGCACCCTCTATACTGAATATATGTTCTCTATGAGTCACAAGTTCAATATGTTCCCACATCTGAGGAAATTCATGAACGTACCTGTGTTTCATTGAAATCTTTGACACCAACACAGTAAACGATTGCACCCAGATCTCGGGATCTGTTAGCCTGGGACAGGGAAACAAAAGACATTAGAAAGGGAAGCAGTGGCAAGAATATTCCTCTTGGATTTGTCAGACTAGATTCAACAGTTAGGTATTTATTGAGCACCTATGCCAGGCATTGCACTGAAGAAACGATCTCTGTCCCCAAGAGCTCCCACTCCAGGGAACATCACATTCTAACCTAATGCAAGTAGGGAGAGTGATAACTCCAGCAAAAGGTATTGAGAAAGATCTTTTGAAGTGGAGTCTTGATGAAGGGGTTTGAAAGGCAAGAGGAAGAAAGGAAAACTGCAGGCTAAGATGAGTCATATTAAATATTCTGGGGAAAGAGCATCTTTCCATTCTTTAACAGAATTTTTTGGACACATTTTTCTTTGTAATGGCAGCATATTATCATAAGAGAATGTGACCTTTGGAACCAGATATATCTCAGTTTGATGGTTGACTTTACTTTGTAAAGTGGTTTGGGGTTAAATGAGATAATACAAGCAGAGCTTGTTCCAGAAGGCCTAGAACAATATAGATTCTTGCATATGTCAGGATTCCCTATGAATAAGGCTTTTTTCATTTCTTAAAAATAATCAGTTTAATGGTAGGTCCATATTTGAATAAGTGAACCCAATTCATTATGTTGTGCTCTCAATAATTAATCACTGAAAGGGCAACATAAGGGCTGGGGTTGTGGCTCAGCAGTAGAGCACTTGCCTAGCATGTGCGAGGCCCTGGGTTCGATCCTCAGCACTACATAAAAATAAATAAAATAAAGGTATTGTGTCCAATTACAAAAAAATATAAATATTTTTTAACAAGAAGAAAGGGCAACATAATGAATAACATTTGGGTTTAGGCTTGATTTTAATATTTGGTTTATTAAAGGCTCTGATATTTGATTTCCAGGTTCTCCCATGTTTCAGAATGAAAACAAAAATTGAAAATCCTTGGCTTATACAGTAGGTACTCAGTGAGTAATCAATAGTGAGCATATAGTAAGTGCTCAATATGTGCTTGTTGATTTGAATTGTGTTATCCTCCCTCCCTCCCCCAATTCTCCAACCTACTTGTGTCTAACACTGAATTCTAGAAGTAACAGAAACACGTTAGAAATATTCCCCGTGTCTTTCAGGATAAAATAAATGTTTAGACTTAGTCTAGCACCCGCCTTATCTGTAACAACTCTGACTGCTCTCCTTTAGCTGGGCTTTCTATAGAATTATCAAGAATGGGAAAGCTTAATTTCTTTATATCTTCTTGAGCTTTATCTTTTTCGTAAAGCTTTCTTCTATTGGCATTGGCATTCCAAATATTTTTCCAAGTCTGTTTGTGCCATACCTAAAATGCCTTTCTACTAACCCCTATTTTAAGCCACTGACACTCATTATTTATTTTATTTTCAGCTCTTCCCTTATGAGGGTTTTTACTTTATTTGGCTATTATTTCTGCATTCCCATCACATAGTTTTGACCTTAGAATATAGAAATGTATCATTTCCCCAATACTCAGGGGTGTCTGTCACATGAACTTGTGTCTTTCCCCATGCTGACCCATCCTCTGTTCCAGTGGGAGGAGGGAGATAATGAAGCCAAACCCTATTTTACGGTGAGACCCCTGAGGGCAGCAACAGCATCTTGCTTACCAGTGTCTCTCGTGTCTAGACAAGAGCTCAACACATGCCAAGCTCTGAATGAGTGAACGAGTACAGACTTCATACTTGCAGAGGGAGCTAAAATTAAACTAAATTGTAGTCAAGAGCTTGAGGCAAGTGTAATACTATGACAAAATCCTTTCCCAGACCCAGCAGTTCTCTCCCCCACTACCTTATCCTTTCCTGTGTTTCTTTCTACCTTGGCCTGAGTGAATCTGTGACATTAATGAGGCTTCATTCAGTACATTCCTACAGCTAACATGTTTCCTTAGCCTATACATAGAGTTCAAGTCCAAAACATGGATGAAAGGCATTTCCTAAGTGTAAATACAACTTTATAATTCCTGAGTAAACCTTTTTTTTTTAAGTTTAATGGAAGCTTCATTTAGAGAATTCCTTCACTTGCTTTGAAGAGTATTTTGAGAAGATAATCAAGGCAAAGAAGAAATACAGAAGGAGAGAATACAATGAAATCTGTCACCAATTATTGTTTAACTTTGGCTCTTGGAGTGACAATCTTAAAGGTTAGCACATGTGGACAAGATTGGCTTTTACATATTTTGAGCAATTCTTTCTCTTTCTCCTGTTTTAGTAGAAAATATGAGGAAAAATGGAGGAACAAATGGTACTAATTTTTTTGCTTAAAAGTATGTCAAATAGTATGTCAAAACTGCTAAAGCAATACGATGCCTTTAATAAAGGCACAATAGATATTTTTTTATCCCTCTAAGCACAAAGCAATATGCAAACTTTTGCAAGGGGAAAAACATCTACCATGTGAAAGACATAAAACTTCACTTTAAAAAATGAATTATTATGATTGTTTTTACATCTGAAACTATTTCATTCAGGGGTTTTACAGAGAACATCTATCACTTTGCCTGAGTAAAGAGGCTCATCTCAAAGAGTGCAGCCCATTTCAAAGACAAGCCCTGTTTCAAGAGTTTTGTTTGTTTTATTGGGATGCTGCAGATTGAACCCAGGGCCTCGCACCTGGTAAGCACAAGCTCTACCACTGAGATACCTCCCTGCCCCCAGGTATGTGTTTAGACAAGGCCGGACCATTACTTACCTCCCTCTCTGAATAGAAAAAGAGATCTTCATGGAGTTCCCCATCAGTCAATGCAATGATGACGCTTGCCGTCCTGTACCCTGCTCAAAACAACACAGACCAACTCAGTCATCCTGCCCCCTGGGAAACCCCCTCTTAGCCCTGGCATTTGATCTCTTATCATCTCAACCACCTGGAAGTTAATATTGTGAGAAATACTATCCTTTCTTTTGGGACTGGGAAGCAATTCCAGGTTGGAGAAAACTTCATCAGAATAGCCTCAAGGAGGCATAAATTTGATTTCCGTGTTTCTCAGTCCCATCTCTCCAAAGAGTCAGACTTGGTGAAATGGTCACTGAATCAATAACTGGCAAGAGCTCCAGTGAACCATGGGTGATTACTTTTTTGTTAGCAATGCATGTGATTGTCACCCAGGCCTCTACCACCGGGCTTACTGGTCCCTCTCACATGCTGTAGTTGACCACATACGCCATCCCTTGAACACGGTTTGGCAAAAAGTAATAGGCATCATGATTCACAGGCTGACTGGAAGTGGTATGGCAGCTGGCAAAACTTATTAGAATTCTTTCAGTGTTATTTAGACTTCTAGAAACAATGCTCATGGTTGATTTATACCAGCAAGTTTTGGTGTTCATTCTGGGTCCCTTCTATTTGTTGCAGTTTAAAGTCAAACAGGAAGTGGATACTTCTACAGGCCTAGCAGGAAAAATCCCCACTACAATATCGATTCTTTGTAAAGAGATTTGCTTGAGATAAACAAAGCCTACCCTTGAAAGACAATGTAGTTATAATAGCTCAAATGATAAAAAATTTTATCAGTATTTCTATTGCTAGCCACTCTACTAAGTATATTTTAAGCATTTTTCATCTAAATGAAGAAATGTTTAAACCAAACTAGAAATCTTGATCTTAATATATTCAATCACAGTTAATGAAGAGGCTTGGAGCTCAGAGAAGGACAAGGTAACAAGATTTGACATGAAAATCCAAGACTTTACTAATCCATCCAACTATTTACTACTTTAATGAACTCAACATGCAAAATTATTCACAGGAATTAAAGACTGTGGTCATAATGGGATCTTAATTATTTTTATGTAATTCTTATTGGCACCCCCAGAACAGTAGAATTTGATCTGGAATGTGCCATTTTCTATGCATTCTTTTTTGGTAATGGAGTGTGTGTTTAAGGATTATAAACAATATCATCCATGTCTTTTGAAACAAAAAATTACTGAGGCATTTTTTTTAGAAACAAACACAGAAATTTTTAAAATATATCTTTATTTATTTTTATGTGGTGCTGAGGATTGAACCCAGGGTGTCACACCTGTGAGGCAAGTGCTCTACCACTGAGCTATAGCCCCAGCCCTAAATATTTCTTAATGGTAATTTATACCACAATCTTACCTTGACTGTTTTCATAATAAATCTGCTCACTGGCCTGAAAAATACATGAACAAGCCATTAGACCTACAACCACTATTTGTCACTCTGAATACCATTTTGGGTGATAGGCTGTGGGCTGGCTATGCAGGCCTGGGCCCAGTCTTGATTCCTTGTGTAATTCACCCAGATATCAATGGGTAATTTTCATGTAAAGTTCCTCTAAATCTTAAGCGATACAGTTGTAATCATGGGTCAATGTCTTACTTCTCAGAGTCTAGACTTGTACATTGCTAGACAGCAGGAAAATCCCACCTATAATACTGATTTGCTTGAGATAACAAAAGGCTTTAATGTCCCTTAAAGACACTGAAATTCTCTCTCAGTCACTATTGCTGCCATCCAACTAAGATCCCTTTAGGAATTAGGGGACTTGGGTGTGGCATGAGTCATGAGCGACATCAATCACTAGTTAACAAGGCCTTCATCAGTGTCAGCGAAGGAAGAAAGATATTCATTTCCTTAGTTGTTTTGGATATAGTTAACCAGTGCAGGGAGAAAAATTGTACCATCTTGCCATTGGGTGTTATTCGGTCGCCTGAAAACATGTGCTTTATCTCATCAGTCATCCCTATGTTGACATTTCAACATCACACTTTATGCCTGGGGTTTAAAATGGTCTTAAAATTACCCTTTCAAATCCTTCATGCATGTAAGTGTCTCCTCCTGGCAGAACCTTCTGGAGTTCTTCTAGGCCTTGACGGATCTGTTCCCTGAAATCCAAAGATACCCTGTTAGTCTTCTAACAACACTGCTTACTTTGCTGTTGAAAGTCTTATGTGCTGGTCATCATATTTCTGTGGCCACTGCTGTATTGCCCCCAAAGTCCCGCTAAAACCATCAAGGGAAAGTCTTTATATTACATTATCCATTTAAGGTTGGCCATAGCATAGGATGAGTGAGATTTCAAGGGCTGAGGGAAAGGTCCCTTCAGCAGGAAATTCTGTTTGCTCATGAAAGTTTTCCCTCCCCATAACAGGGACAAAGTTTTCATTTGGTGTTGGAAATGAGTCTTAAAACACAACTGCTCCAGAGGGGACCCAACAACGTACGCAAGGGCAAGTAGCTCATGTGAACCAGATAAAAAGCATGTACCAGGCAGCCAGAGGAAGGCCACGGCAAGGCCACGGGCAGGAGGGAGAGGCATCCAGAGCAAACTCTGCCACATGCCCGGCTGCGCCAAAGGAAACCATGCAGTCAGCTTTGAAAATAAAGACCCGAGGAATCTATGCTTTCCAGGATGACCAAGAGTGTTTTCTGTGGGCTGGTGCCTGTGTTTTCTTACTCTGGTCCTTCAAGGTGATGGTGGGGACAGGAGGAGGAAGTGGGACATGGCATGGGAAAGAGTGGGACTGGTACTGGAAAACATGAGTGGTTTGGGATCCAAGTGGAACTGTTGTGGACCATTCTCTCTGGAGTATAAGATGCCCACATTCATATCCCTGGCTTTTAAATCGCTCCACATTGTGCCCAAAATGGCCAGAGAGTGTAATTTATGAAAAAAAAAAACCATAACCTTGTTCATAAACTGTAAGCCTACGAAAGGGTTTGAAATTGCCTTCCTCCCACTGAGGGCTCTTTAGTGGCAGAGGTGGAGATGCAGTATTTAAATTAGGAAGGGAAGCTCCTTCTGGGTAGGAAAATAACCTAGCATTTATTGAGCATGTGCTATACTCAAAGCACTGCTCAAAGAGTTCTGACTCCACCTTGTGATAACCACTCAAGGTGGGGGTTTCTGTATCCAATGTGGGTGAGAAAACCTGGGCTCATAGAGGTTCAGGAGGAGAGCAGAGACTTGAAATCAAATCTGTCTGACCCCAAAAAGGCTTAAAATTACTGCGTGAAGCAGTGTCCCAGAATGGAACAGTGTTGGAGAAGCAGGCAGCTCTCAATAACATCTAAAATCAACCTCATATGAAGAGCAATGGTCTTTTCTAACATCAACTGGGTATTTATGATGTTTCAGGCTCTGTTCTGAACACCTGGAATGTTATTCATCTACTTAAGCATAGAACAGTTCTTTGAAGTAGATACCACTGTAACCTCCATTTCCCAGATAAGGAAACTACATCAGAGAGAGAGGTTAAGAAATTTGTCCAAGGCCTCTCAGCTCACCAGTGGCAGAGGTGGGATTTAATCCCAGAGGTCCTGCTCTCAATTGGTGTGAAAAACTCTATCTTGAATGAATGAATGAATGAATGAATGAAACATTACAGTTCATCCTGATAATGCTTGGGGAGAAATTCCAATGAAAAATCAACCTCATTTGAAAACAGATGTGATGGGTAGCCGCAGGTGAGGCTGGATCACCTGGCTGGAGGAGATTTTAAAAGACAGACGGAAAGGGGCTTAGCTGAGGCCTGTCCCTAGGCTGCAGATCCTTCAATGGTGGAATATTTAAGATGACTTCACTCAGACTTGGGGAAATGTACTGATTGTTGTCTATTATCTTATCAGTGCTCAGATATTGAACCACATTCCCAGCTGCCCCAGTCAGAACTGGAAGGCTTCCTTGAACCTCTAGGCAGACTCTTCTCTTTCCTATTCTCCAACATTCGCCAGCAGCACATTTCGTTGTTCTACTGCAAACATATCTAGACCGTGGATTACTTCTCTATCTCTTCTGACAACAACATGGTCTGGGGCATTGTCATCTCATGCTTAGATCACTGGGACTTGCCCTCTTGTCCCCTTTAAAATATACATGAAGTCTTTCTAAAACACACACCAACTCATGCCATTCCCTCCCTTACTCAAAATACTTCAGTAATGGTCCATTATATTTGGGAGCTCTTCCCAAATCCTTCATGGGGCCTTGCAATCTCTACATGGGATGTTTCCTGCCTCCCTGCCTACCTTCATCTTGTACCCCTTTGCCCCTAATTCCTTTGGTCTTCCCATGCTCCTTTCTCTGACAGATCCTTCTCATCAGCAATCACTGCTGCCCAAGAAGCAGTTTATAGGGCTACTTATTTTCTCTGTGACGATGGGAATCAAACCGACGGCCTCACATATGTTAGGCAAGCACTGAGCTACTCTGCCAGCCCCATAGGGCTAATTCTTACCCAAATTTCAGTTCCAACTTAAATGTCAATTGTTCAAAGTAGCCTTACTTGATTTCCCCAATCTAAATGATCTCCATTAGACGTTCTCATGGGATCCCATAACTTTCACTTCATGACACTTTGAACATTTTATAACTAATAATACATAAGTAGGTAATTATTTGTATAGTGTTTTTCCCCACCCAATTTTAGACTTTAAACCCCATCAGAGCTGGAGCATGTGCATTTGGGTCCCCACTCTAGCTTGTGGGTCCATTGGAGTGCCTGAAACAAAATAGACATTCAACAAATATCAAAATGGTGGATGGAAGGAATGAACATCTCCATTGTCAATCACCTGGGAAGAGGTCAATCTGGGGAAAGGGATGAACTTTACTTGGCCATGTGGAGGAAGGTCAAGTAGAAGCTGGCCTAGTAACTGGCATCAGGACAAATCTGGATCCTCCCAATGGTTAAAAAATTCTTTGTGTTGTACTCATTTCATTATCTCCAATATATCTCCAGTATAGCTCAACAAAAAGCATAGTTAAATTTCAACTCTGTTATTTGGTAATGAGAAAGAGGAAACATCCCATGCAGCCTGAGGAGAGATAAAGAAAAGAGCTATGTCCTTCCCCAAGGCCTTCGGGGCGGGGAGTGGATGGCATGAGCAGTCATTTGGCAGAGGGCAGCTTGTCCTGGCAATTCCATGAGGGTCTCAGCAGCAGAGGCAGTGACAAAGTGACATGAGGGTGAGTCTGGGATAGGAAAATCAGGGTCTGTTTCTGTTCCTGAGCACACAGATGTAGCACCACAAAACCGTGCAGAACAGTGGGGGGGCCCTACTAGAGAGGGGGGTAATTTCTGACAACTAGGTAGGAGAAGATTGGGCACTAAAAGTATATATGATCTTATTCTTTGGTTATGGACTAGTGAGATCTGGGAACATTTTGGTAACACTAAAACTGGAAGACTGTGCTAAGACTGAAGTTTTTACAAAGAGGGTTAAAAAAAAGGGGGGCATATTGGGGGTGTGGAAAAGGTTCTTTGGCTTCACTATATTTTTTCCCTGCCAAATAAAATCTGGGAACTGGGGTATTTTTCTCTAAGCCTATTTCCTTTCCTTTATAAGCATTTTTCTTGAGCTTTCTTTCTTTCTTTTTTGTACCAGAACAAGCAAAGGCTGTTTTGGAAAATGTCCTTATCCTTGATGCTTTGTGTCTGTTGAGATAGGAGCTCATGAACTGGGAGCAGTGATCACAACTTCCTGATATACCAGTTTCTTAAGAGATCACGTAGCTCGTGGCCCCACCTCCTCACTCCCAGCCTGTTTTTTAAGCACCCACAACATTTAGACAAACAAAACAGATGCTTTCATGGGAATCGTAGGTCTGTTTTAATTCTGGGACACCAGAAATATTACTAAAGGTCTATTCTTTGCACTCTCTTAGAAACCAGAAAATTGGGAGAGAGATCTTTTAAAGGATGATAAGAACCTCTCTGAGAACTCAGTTATTTCCAGATGCAATGTTATCTTCCTGGGAAACGAGACAGGCTGGAAATCCTAGGAGAGAAACTGCTATTAAAAGGTTTTAATTTTCCTTGGTGGTTTCACATGTCTGCCACTGTTCTTACTTAGGAGCTGAGGGTTTTCAGGCCACTGTCTTGTGTTTCTTTTGTGACTCCTACAACACTTAATAATGGGCACAGAGTTGGTGATTGTTAAAGGAATTATTCCATTTTGGGTACATCATTCATTCACTGCCACTACTATGTTTCTGAGCACATGTTATGCACCAAGCATGCTTGTTTGTAGGGGTAGCCGATGGGGAGAATCAATCACACTATCTTCTGGACTTTTTTGTTGATCTGGGAATTTTTCTACACTTAGGAAAATTATGTTCTGGGATTTGGGTTGTGCTGTGACATTTTGATAATATTCGTTGATGAAAGCCTTAACACATACATGCATGTCAAAAAGCACTTCAACAAGTATCCTACTGATACTCCCACTGCAAAAAATCCCCCTTGGGCTTATGAAGCATTTAGCGTGTTTTTTCCCTACAAAACCCACTTCCACCCCCACCCCCCAAATAACCCGACATCAGCTCTGCATTGTCAACGTTCTTGTTTCTTGTATAAGAATGCCCATGGACTTGAACTTTTCTGAAGTGCCTCACAGTTTTTGGCTTTGCAGTCTCAGCTTGAATAGAAACACAGGTTGATATTTATTATCTCTAACCCTCCTCTAACAATATTTCCAGATGGCCGATGGCTGCAGGCCCTTGATTGAAAATTAAAATGGGTGAACAGAATAGAAAACACAGATTAAAGAACAATTTGTTGCTACTTTTGGAGTAATTAAGTTCTGCAAACAAACAAACAACAACCTGTTTTCATTTGTTTATAATTTATGTGAATCATAGTTTCTTTGGGGCTTTTATTAAGGATAGATCCAGATGATTTGTGATAAGGTTCATGCTGAACCAAGCCTTTCTCTATATTTTTAAATGAGGTGTAATTTAAATGTAGCATATATATGCACAGAGTTTGTTTTTCTACTTTATAATGGTTGAGTTCATTTCTATAAAGGTGTTCATGGTATTCCTTTATCTTCTACCATCTGTAGGATCTGTAGTAATAGCCCCCTTTCTATTCCTGATATTACTTGGGCATTGTATTTTCTGTCCTGCTTTAGAAATCTAGGAATTTGTCAATTTATTTTTTTTTAAATACTTAACTTTATGCTTTGTATCTTTCTCTACTTTCTATTTTCAATTTTCTTTTCTCATTTACTATGATTTTGATAAGCTCTTCATTTTTAGCTTCATAAAGTAAAGAAGGAAATCATTGGTTTCAAATCTTTTAAGCTGTTCTTTTAACTATAACATTTGCAATTTGAGGTATAACAGCAAGACCAGCAAAAATTTCTTATTCTTTCTTCACAATTTCACATGCAGAAGATTCGTTCCTATTATAGATCTTAATAAACTCAGCATACATTTTTTTTTCTTTACTTATGAACTTTTAACTTTTCACCTAAGGGCAGCTCTTTATGGCTTCTCTTTCACATAATAAAACCCTAACATGCCAGCAGCCCAAAATGCTGGCATGTTAGGATTTTATTATCATTCAGTTGGAAACACTTTCCGATTTCCCTTGTGATTTTTCTTTGACACATTGCTTGCTTTTGACACATGGATCTTCTTTGATTACTTCTTTGATTACTTCTTATCGCTAGTAAATTCTTTTTTATCTCAGCATTGACTTTATCTAAAATCAGTGCAGCCATTGCAATGTTATCATGATTGGCATCTGCACAGTATACCTTTTTCTATTCTTTCACTTTACCCTATCACCATACTTATATTTAAAGTGAGTGTCCTATAAATCTTATATAATAGAGTGCAGTGAATTGTTTCGCTAATGTCCCCAGAGACCACACCTTCCAGAATTCCTGTCTGTGAATCGTCCCCTCCCACACTGCCTCTGCACTTGGCCATGCCACTTGTGTTGGCCTATGAGGCATCAGTAGACATGACAAAAGCCAAGGCACCTGTTCATGGGAGTTCACCGTCATGGAATGTTGCAGTCACCATGATCAGGGAGGAAACCTGGTCTTCTAGCCTCCTTGGGAATGGAAGCCCAGTGATCCTCCACCTTCTCGGATGTATTATCTTTCCTAGCACAGCCAAATCTCCTTACCAGAGAATCCTACAGAAAATGAAGCTGCATAAACAAGTCCAGGTGAAACCAGCAAAAGATATTATTATTTCAAACTAATAATATGTGGGGTTTTTTTCAATGCAGCAATTGATGAAGGATATATTGGCTCTTGCTTCTTCATCTAGTATGACATTCTCTGCTTTTTAATTGGAATATTTTGTTCACTTTATAGATATAAAATTTGCAATAGATATTGCAAATATTTACAGGGCTGGGATTGAAACTACATCTTTCTATCTGGTCATTTACTTGGTAATGATCACTTTGTCTCTCTTTTCCTATGTTCTTTTGCACTGATTAAGATTTCTTGGGATTTCTTCTAATATCAACTATGGACTTTTTAAAAGCATAAAGCTATATGTAGCTATTGTTATCTCCTTCTCCTTTTTCTTCTTTAGCAATTGCTTTATGGATTACAATATGTAATATTTTGATACCTCTCAGATAAGGGACAACTCTCTAATATTATATACATCTATATAACTCCCTCTCCTCCTTTGTACTATTATTGTCATACATTTTATTTCTATATTTGTAATGAACTCCAGAATATAATAGTCCCTTCTATCTTCCAGAGCTTTGCTCTAAGACCAGTAGATGCCTGAAACCTCTGATAGTGCTGAACCATAATATATATGAACCATGCATATATAACTATAGGTATGTTTTTTCCCATGCATACAGATGCAGTCTGTCCAATACATTTTATATTCTTCAATCCAAATTTGTTCCTGAATCCATGCAATCAACCTTACTTGCAGTAAGTAGTTGGGGTCACTCATTTCAGGGGATCTCTTGCTGAAGTCTTCATATAGGCTCTATGCTTTCTTGTACAACATGATGTCATCATCATTTGGAACACATTTTCTTTTTATGTTTTCCACCCCTAAATTTAACGCCTTTTCCATCTTAACTAAACACTTAACGCACGATGACTATAACATTTGCAATTTGAGGTATAACAGCAAGACCAGCAAAAATTTCTTATTCTTTCTTCACAATTTCACATGCAGAAGATTTGTTCTTATTATAGATCTTAATAAACTCAGCATACAATTTTTTTTCTTTACTTATGAACTTTTAACTTTTCACCCAAGGGCAGCTCTTTGTGGCTTCTCTTTCACATATTTCAAATAGCTAGTATCACTATTCTTGCATCTTGGGGGCGTTGTTTAAGTATAAAATAAGGGTTAGTTGAACAAAAGCACTGTGATAACCACTACAGGCAATCTGATAGTTGAAAGAGCTAAGTGACTATTGGGTGGGTAGTATACATAGTGTGGATACACTGGCAACACATGATTTACATCGTTGGCAGGATGAAAGTAGGATAGAGCAAGATTTCATCACATTACTCGGAAAGGCACATGATTTAAGACTCATGAATTACTTCTGGAATTTTCCACTTAATATTTTCAGACCAGTTGATTGTGGTAACTGAAACCAGGGAAAACAAACCATAGGTAGGGTGGGGGCAGGGATGACTACTATACAGTGTTAGTGTTTCTGTTTTAAACAGTAAATTGTCCCTTTATCAAATTAAGAAAAGATAAACAATAGCCTTTTAGATTTTCCTAAATATTGATCATTTCTTATACTCTCTTCCTCCTCCCCGCCCCCACTTCTTCCTTCTCCTCCTCCTTGTCCTCCTCTCCCTCCTCTCTCGTCCTCCTCCTCCTCCTCTTCCTCCTTTTCTTCTTCTTTTCCCATTTTCCTTCTCACACCTAGTTTTTACCTAGTGTCAATTTCCTTTGGCCTGAAGAATTCCATTACCCTTTGTTTTTTTTTTTTCTTCTTCTTGTTTTTTTTATTTTTGTAGTGTAGATTTGCTGGTAAGAATTCTCTTATCAGCAAATGAAAATGCATTTTTTCCATGAAAATGTTTTAATATTGCCTTCAATTAAAGATGTTTTAGCTGAACTTAGAACTCTAAATTGGCTTTTTTCTTTCATCTTTTTAAAGACATTGGTCCTTTGTCTTTGTATATTTTTTAATGAAAATAAGTTGTTATTTTCAATATTGTTCCTGTTTGCAAAAGGTCTTTCCCACTTCTCCTCTGGTTGCTTTTAATTTTTTTCAGAAATTTGACTCTGAAGCACTTAGGTGATGTTTTCTTTGTATCTGTTCTGCTTAGAAGTCGTTGAGATTCTTGGATCTAGGTGGGGAATACCATGATTGGTGTTCTGATTATACAAGTATCGGACAACTTGATATCAGCCCAAAAATCACAGGACCTGATATATTCTTTTCCTCTAATGCCCAAATCTTCCCCTTTCCTCTTTCAGTTTGGATAATTTCTATTTACTTGTTTCTAAATTCACAGTCTCTTCCCTGCCGTATCCAATCTGCTTTTAAGCCCATCTAATGAATTTTTTTACTCCAGATATTATATTTTTGAGTTCCAGTTTTCACTTAGTTCTTTGAGTTTTTCTTATCTGTCTTTCTGAGTTCTAGTCATCTTTTTCTGTGAATTCTTTAGTATTTGTTGTAATGGTTGCTTTAAAGTCCCTGTATGCTAATGCCAATAACTGAGCCATGATCTGTGGTTTGCTTCTATTACTGTGTTTTTCTTTACTATGGGTCACATTTCCTTGCTCCTTCCCACCCTCATAATCATTTAATTTGTGTTTTATACACTGTGCATAAAAAAAGCAATGGGGGTTTATTTACAATATGAAATTTTTTTGTTTCCTCACTACAGAGTGTAAGCCCTTTATTCTTTGTGAGCTGGGGTGATGGACTGGTCACTTAAATTCCTCCTTGAGTTAGGCAGAGCTTGGGCTGGGCCACAGCTCCCTGTTATTAGTCCAACCCTTGGCCTTCTGCCCTCCCTGCTTGTGTGCTCTTTTCAGTATTTAAGTTGGGGTTGGGTGAGGTGCAGCTTCAGATGTTTTTTTCCTGACCCTTTCATTCAACTCTGGTAAGAATCTAGAAAATCTAAGTACTTCAAGAACCCATGCGACTAAGAGATTTCTTTCTACTTTCATCAATTCTTTCGCTGTTATTTTCTTTGAAAAATGCCAGAGGTGGGGGTGGGTGGTGAGTCTGTGAGGCTGAGATTTCTTTTCTCATTTCAGAGTCTGGCCCATCCTTCAGGCTGATTTTTCTTTATCTCTGTTCATGGTAGACCTACTCTCCCAACAGCCCATACCCACACCAGCCATCCAACCTCAAGTATGGTGGCTTCTGTGGATCTCTGATGAGCTATAACAGGCTTGTTTCCCTCTAATTCAGTTCATCGGTGCTTCCTGTGTCTCTGCCAGCCCCATGGAAACATATGAATTTTATTTTGTCTGGGCCATTCTGGTTGACCATGGAAATGAAGGTTTTTCACATCCCTCCATATCCTAACCAGAAGCAGACGAACCATACAGGCCACTAAATATTTGCACATTTGTTTCAAGGGAGGAAGCAAAACACGAGGGGCTGATCACCAGCATATTAATATAATTCAGTATGTCTCATCTTTAAAAATAAATCCTCTTTGACCCCACATATTCCCCTGCCATCCTTCTTTATGACATAGTTTCTTAAAATTCAGTTCCTAATTTTCCTGCCTCTCCGGATGAGGCCTCTCATTTAGTGATCTCTGGTTGTTCACACTGAAGGAGCAAGACCAAAAGACATGTGGGAAGCTCCACGGGTATGGTGGGGCATGTCAATGGGTGGATGACTGAATTTTGCAAACAATCTTTTTTCGCTGAGGATCTTCAAGGATCAGTGTAGGGACATTTTTTTTTCTATATGACTTTTATTTTTATAAGGAAGTAGTTTTCACACTCTTTCCTTAGGTGTCAAGTCTGGAATTGGGCAAGAGGGGAGGCTGGAAGTAGTGACATTTGTTATGCAGATGTTTCCATGATCATGTCTGAGCCTGGTGTCCCTAACCACGAAACAGATATTTCTTGTGCAGTTTTGCCAGGGAATATGCTTCTCCTCCCTGGTGGAGGTGGAGAAGGGGTAATCCTTAGACTGCAAGCAGGAGGTGAGAGGGTTGGTGGCCCTGCAGTTTGACTACCCCATTTTCACTTTAGTCCTTTGAGATTTCCAGGCATATGAGAGGCTTCTCAGTTTATTCCTCTTTTGTGACATTTGATGTTTCTCCATGCTGCCCCATCATTTATCACTCCCCTATCTCCTTTTGCCCTCAAACATAGTGTTTTTATGATTTAAATATTTCTTGGTTCTTTCAGTGATGAGCTTTGTGTTTTTGCCTTAAGTTGTTCATTCCAGAATCCCTGGTTTGGGGTGTGCTTTCTTTTAGAGAAAGAGATGAAAATATCTTTATTCCTCATTTTCAAATTCAAAGTCTTCGACTCTCCTGCTGACTTTTGTGTCCACAGCACTAAGACTTCTCCTGTCAAGGTTCTCACACTACCAACCCAGTGGTCACTTCTCTGGCTTCATCTTATGCTACTTCTTTCCGCATGGCCCATGTGACTCCTCCATCACCTAAAACTGTTTTCTTCTCTTGATTTCCATGGCACCATGCTCTTTCTTACCTCACCAGTTCTTTCTCAGATTTCTATGTAGGCTTTTCCTTTTCTTCTAGAATTTTAAAGGTTGGAATGTTCTAGAACTCAGCAACCTACCCACCCCCATTCTCATACCTACGCTATTGTGCAAGGTAATCATTTTCCCCCTGGCTTTAGTACCAAAGTCTATTCAAAGTGGCACTGACTTCTGTTGGAAGATTCGTAACTGAATTCCAGTTTCTTCACTTCTGAGGAAACCTCAGCTAACCTCCCTGAACTTCAGTTTTCTCAAATGTTCAACAGAAGTATAGAACTCTAGGATCTATCAAGTCTCAGAGTACTACACCTAATATTAGGTGGGGACCAAAGAGAGTGAGCAGAAACAGAATCTGGGCATCTGCTGGAAACTGGAAAGGCCACACTGAGTAGATAGGAGTAGCCCATGATGAAGAACTTAAGTTCACCAAAAAGAGCCCATCAAGGAATTTCCAAAGGTTGCAGCCTAAGCTAACTAAAAGGTCAGGAAGGATAATTTACTCACAGGGTGATACATTTGTTCAAACTCCTCTTTATTCAGCTCTGTTATGTGCAATGGCTTCACCACGTGGTTTCTTGTGGTCCCATTTTGCTGGGAGCCATTAGCCAAGTAGGTATGACAATTTCCTTGCCAGCGTACCCCATGTTGCAGTGACATTGAATGTACGTGACCTTGCTCAAGGACCAAGGCAGATTAGGGTGTTCCCGGTTTTAAGATAATCGTGTTTAGGGCGTTCCCAGTTTAGGTTCCAGGTTTAAGGTTTAAGATTATTCCTGCTGGGAATAGGGCGTATCCTGCTGCCTGAGTTCCCCTTGAGTTCTCACGGGATTCAGACAATATATTTTGGAGATAGAAGCCCAGTGGAGGTGGATTTGGGCAGAGAACGTGGATTTCCCCAGAACGTGATTGTAGACGGCTGGTGTGAGTTCGGGAATAAAGAGTTGCTGTTTGAATCTACAAGCGGTGTGGTGGCTCGTGATTGTGTGCCCAGCCAGACTGCGGCATTTGTGCCCAGCCAGACTGCGACATTTGGCGGCCCGTACGGGGAACTTCTGAAGCTTGGAGGTAAGTGAAATTGCTTGCCCCTGAGGAAGAGCGAAAGAATGGGTGACCAATTCAAAAAACAATGTGTTATTGTTTTGATTTATCTTGTTTTTGTTTCAAGCTGCTTATCCCTAGAAATTTCTCAGGCAAACTGGAAAAAATGGTTGACTAAAGGTTTGAAGTTTGTCGGCCCTGAGGAAGAGAAAATTGATACAACGATTTTTTATTCCGTTTTTGTTTCATTCAGTTTCGGCTTTGTTTTGTGCTATCTTATTGGGTTGCGTTATCTTTATAGTAGATTAGAAATTAGTAAAAAACAAACCGAAAAGATGTTAAGTAAATTGTTAGAGGTTCAGACCATGGAGAAAGACATTTTAGATCAAGCAAAAGAGAAGGTCTCTCGAGCTAGTCAGACAGAGGAAGAAAATTTAAAGGAAAAGGGGTTGTTAGGAAAAAGGCCACAACAGGAGGCTTTTAGTAACTCCGTTTTATCACAAGAGGGCGTAATTCAACCAACAGCCCCACCGATGGAGACAGCTGAGTGGCCCTCAAACCCCGTAGTTGATAAATGGGATCCTGAGACAGGACCTCAAAGATTAGCATGCCCTGTACTTGAACAGGCAGGAGGGCAGCGAATTCACCGTGCTTTAGATTTTAAAACAGTGAAGCAGTTAAAGGAGGCTGTAACAACCTATGGTCCCCAAGCTCCCTTCACGGTAAGCATGGTTGAGTCCATTACTAACTTGGACATGACGCCAGCAGATTGGGCTAGCATGTGTAAATCTGTACTAAATGGAGGACAATATTTGTTATGGAAGGTTGCCAATGAGGAATTTTGCGCGGAGACAGCTAGGCGAAATGCAGCAGCCGGTTACCCTCAAAGAAATCTAGATATGTTGTTAGGAAAAGGACCTTATGAGGGTCAACGGCAACAAATTGAATATGATCCTGCTATATATGCACAAATTGCTGCAGACGCAGTTAGGGCATGGAAGACTTTACAAGGACATGGAGATTTACAAGGTCAGCTATCTAAGGTAATACAGAGAGCTAATGAACCTTACGCTGACTTTGTAGATAGGCTAATTCAAACGGCTGCCAAAATTTTTGGGGATACAGAACAAGCAATGCCATTAATAAAACAACTGGCTTATGACCAAGCAAATCGTTGCTGCAGAGAGGTTATTAGACCATGGAGACATGAAGATTTAAACACATATATTAAATTATGTAGAGATATTAATGAACAAGGGCAAGTCTTGGCAGCTGCAGTACAACAGGCTTTAGATGCCAGGCCAAAAACATGCTATGATTGTGAACAAACAGGACATTTTAAAAGGAATTGCCCCATAGGAGGAGGGTTTAACAAAAGTAGGTATCAAAGGAATAGAATACCGGGTATTTGCCCACGATGCCGTAGAGGGAGACATTGGGCTAATGAATGCCGCAGTCTGGCTGGGCACAAATGCCGCAGTCTGGCTGGGCACACAATCACGAGCCACCACACCGCTTGTAGATTCAAACAGCAACTCTTTATTCCCGAACTCACACCAGCCGTCTACAATCACGTTCTGGGGAAATCCACGTTCTCTGCCCAAATCCACCTCCACTGGGCTTCTATCTCCAAAATATATTGTCTGAATCCCGTGAGAACTCAAGGGGAACTCAGGCAGCAGGATACGCCCTATTCCCAGCAGGAATAATCTTAAACCTTAAACCTGGAACCTAAACTGGGAACGCCCTAAACACGATTATCTTAAAACCGGGAACACCCTAATCTGCCTTGGTCCTTGAGCAAGGTCACGTACATTCAATGTCACTGCAACATGGGGTACGCTGGCAAGGAAATTGTCATACCTACTTGGCTAATGGCTCCCAGCACCATTTGACTTTTGAAACACACCATGTAAGATCTTCCCTATCCCTGACTCTTTCCCTCAGCTCAGCCACAGTTTGCAAGCAATGAGAGTTACAGAGAGTGAGCTCTGTTTTCAGGATTGCACAAATGTGTAGTTTTCTCTTATGAGAACCTTCAGTTCTATGCTCCTGTGAGTTCAAGAGAGACTGGGTCTCTCCTGGTGCTGGTGGGCATCTAGAAGGATCAGCATGATGGACTGGAGTTCAGTGCCAATGACCACAGTGAGGGTTGGAGGGGCACAGGAGAGTGGCAGTCTGCCAAGTTCTGCACAGCAGAGACTGGTGGACCCAGCATCAGCTTCTGGGATGGAAGCTGGGAAAGATAGCCCTAAGGTGGATGACAGGCAAGAGTCTTCTGTTGTGGCCAGACCACATCTGTTTAGTGTAGGTCAGCACAGACTGTAGTTCTCTACCAAAGAGAATGTTTTTCTATCACCTTTACAGCAATACTGAACTGCAAAGGTGTGGGAGTGGAAAGGAACATACTAGAGCCATATCAGATAACCCCATCCATAAGTCACATGTGGGGGCATTATCTGTTTGTAAAGAAGAGTTGGGAGATAATATCAAGATATTGAGAGGATGTGGGGCAACAAGAATTCTTACAAATCACTCTGGGAGTGAAAACTGGTGCACCCCCTTTGGAGCTCAATGAAGTAATACCTAGTGAAGTTATGTATTCATATACCCTTAGACCTAGCAATTCCCTAGGTATATAACATAAAGAAATTCTTGCTACTGCCTACCCCACCCCTCAACTGGACACAAGTACAAGAAGGTCCTCTGCAGCATTGTTTATAATAGCAGAAAGTAGGGAACAGACTAATTGTCCACAAATAGGAGAACATAGAAGGTATAGGGAGGTACATCCTCACAATAGAATCTAATTCATTAGAAAAGTATACGATAGTTCAAATAAACCAAGCACATAGATCTACATGGAAAAGGTCTCAAAAACATGAGGTTAAGTGTGAAAAATAAGTTCAAGAAAAATACATACATTATGAGCATATTCTTTAATATGAAAAAATATTTATGGATATATAAAATATACATCTATTAAAATGAAAGACCCCAAATTCAAGATAGTGATTATCTTTGCTGAAAAGAGAGGAGGGAACATGTACGTAGGGGGTATTAACTGTAATACTTTACACAAGTGTGGTGGTGGGTAAAGGGGCTTCATTAACTTTTTTTCCATACTTTTGTTACACCTCAAATATTTAATAATTTTAAGACACTTGCTGAGGTGAGAACAGGGTGAAATATGGAGTTTGTGAGGAGTCATTCAGGGTATCTCTAAGGCAGCACTAAGACCAAGCCTCAGAGGCCACTCCATTGGCTGCTGGGTGTGAAGAGTCAGGTGATGTGGGAGTGTCACTGTCTGATGTTTTTGATGAAAACAAAAAGTTTCCTGGTTTGGGCTGCCACCTTTGGATATGAGAATGCCAGCATGCTTTGGTTCTGTTGACAACTTTGAAATCTGTCTTTCTCTTTTCAACCAGACAACAGAAATGTTTCTGGATGCTACTCTGTCAGCCTGCCTTCCTTCCTTCCTTCCTTCCTTCCTTCCTTCCTTCCTTCCTTCCTTCCTTTTTCTTTATTTGTCTGTATCTGGATGCTACTCTGTCAGCTTGCTTTCTTTCTTTCTCTCTCCCTCCCTTCCTTCCTTCCTTCCTTCCTTCCTTCCTTCCTTCCTTCCTTTCTTTTTCTTTATTTGTCTGTATTTGCCACATGAGGAATAGCAGGTGGATCAATAAGAAATATTTCCTGAGCACCTCTTTTGTGTCAGGGTGTCGGCTGGGCACTTTCCATACATTTATTTGCAAAAGCCTCACACCACCACCGTATGGTGGGCATTATTATTTTCACTAAACGATGAGAAAACAGATCCAGAGAAATGCAGTGACATGCACAGAGTGGTGGAGCCCAGATTGGAACCCTGACCGGATCCTGGTGCAAAGTCCGTATTCTGGCTAGTTCATCTGCAGCACGCAAACTTGGTATGTAACAGTGCACTTTACCCAAAGACATGAAGGACACATTTTTTTTTTTCTAGAGTTTGTAACAGTGTGCTTTATCCAAAGACATGAAGAACACATTTTTTTTTTTTCTGGAGCATAAATCAAACTTCAAAATTGAGAAAAAAACTCAGTGTAAGTTTTATATAATGTAAAATACTGGCATATTATGCAACTGAATATAAATACACATGAATTTTTGAGATAAAGAACTCTGAAGAAATTCCTTCCTTTCAAGACTATATCACATGATACCCTGGGGCCCCAAGGGGGGATTTGTTCTTTCTTCTACCAACCAAAGGACTCCAGAGGAAAAGTTTGAGAAACACCAGATCACAAGGACAAGTCAGTGTGTTCCAGATCCATTCAGCTACCCCAGGTGGGTTCTTGTTATTGTTGTCATGATTCAACCTGGAGAGCTCTCAGACAAAATGTCTTCTGAAGACAATGTCTGTATTTTCTTGACTATTAGACAGTAATTTTTATCTGGCCTCATGCTCAAGCAGAACTTTCTACCACTATCTTTTTACAGGGGCAGACAGGATAAGTGTTAAAAACTTCAGAGAAGGGCATGAACCAGGGAGGGCAGGGTCTCGTTTTTGAAAAACTGTGAATATGCTGTGATAACTCGAGATGGAGTTTGTCTAGGTACTTATCAAAATCCCTAACAACCACTATACTAGTAACAACTGCTTATTGAGCACTTACTGCATGTCTGCATTGATAATTCTTCCAAAAACTTTGTTGGGAAGGGACAATCTATCATTATATTCATTTTTATAGATTAAAAAAAATATAGAGCACAGAGAGGTAAGAAATTTGTTCATGGACTTTCAATAACCAGGACAAGAGAATAAATAAATCCCCCACTACTTTGCCATTTCTCTGAATTTTGCCATGAAGCCCTCTCACCACTGAATGCATACTACCTCAACATGGAATGAATCCAAGTTCTTTCAAGCACTAAATATCTGATGACTCTTCTCTCTCGTTGTTTTTAAATTTAGAAAAGGCTTTGGGAACTCTGTCTCTTGGTAATGGCAACCTGTAATCATTCTGCTCCAGGAATCAAGTGATGCGTCCAGAATATGTCATTTTCCCCTGTGACACTAATGTCAAAACCACACTCTCAACCAAACCAAAGGATGACTGAGAGGGAGAGAGAAGTGTGGTCTCTCGGTTTCCACTCAGCAGCTGGAGCCAAGCATTCTTGGCTTGCGCTCTGCCTCCTTAAGCAATAAGCAGGATCCTGCACCTCTTCACCCATCTGTGAAGTGCTGATGCCACCTCTTTTTACCTCAACGCGAGGAACATTTCCAAGCGTCAGCTTTCAAGACCATGAAGATGAAATGTGTGGCAGGCCTGGGCTTTCAGGGAACTGTTTCCCTGAAGAAGTCAAAAAGCGTCTGGGTAGTGAATTGTGTGTTCTTGGATTTGTTTTTTTAAACAAGTTTAAAATTGTACATAATAGTAAAATTGTGGGAAATCATATCACATAGTGAGTAAGCAATCCACATGGCCCGGGCAGGGGGAGGAACGCTTCCTGGATCAAACCCAGGCCCCTACACTTGTACAGAGTGGCCTTGAGGCCACTATCTGTCTCACTATCCCCAACTCTAATACATAAAATAAATGGAGATATTCTCATAATAATCCTGTTAGGTGAGTACAATTATTTTCCATTATTATAGATGAGTAAAATATTCCAGGTTATTGGTACATAGTAAGCCCTTAATAAAAGATTATATATGGCTACACACCTATGCATATGTATGTGCACATGCATATACCTATATATAAAAGCAATGTGTACCAGATAGCTATAGTAAATGATGGAAAATCACTGGGTTTAATGTTTTAAATTTTGTGAATAAAGCAAAATCCTGGGCTGTCTCTAAGACTATGAATGAATTTGGGCAAATAGCTCAATCTCTTCGGGAATCATTTTTCTCAGCAGTAAAGTGAGGTCAGTGGGCTGGGTAAAATAAAGTAATTCTTTGGCACATGGTTGTTTTGTTATGCTTTGCTTTTTAATCTTGCAAAGTTTGGAAGAAAGACATTTCCAGTCAAAGATAGTGATCTTGGTCTACCCATTTTAACTCTCACTTCTCTTTCCAAATTGTGTAGATAAAAAAAAATCTAGGGCAATCAAGAAAATGTTTTTTTCACTTCTGGCAGATAGGCAGGGGTGTCACAGTCACTGCACAAACAGAGCTGCTGAGATCAGAGTGAGGGAAAGACACCCTACCCTGGAATTCCAGGTCATGAGAAGGGAGGGGGGAGTTCTCCAGAGGGATCCAACGCCTGTATCTGACCATCTTCGTCTGGGTTCCATTTCTTTACTTTGGAAAAACTGCTGGGTCTCTAAGAAAAAATTACACTACCTCTAAATTTACCTATTTTCTTTCGCCTGAGATCATAACATTTTCAATCATGAACTTGCATAGTATCTAACATAAGCCACCCTAAGTCCTGGTACTGAAAAGCCCCATTGGTTCCTTTCTTTGGGAAAAGTCTCAGAAGCTGGGCAGAAGGACCCAATTTAGGAATTTCAGAAAATACTTCTTTGAAATAAACTCACGTGACAAACAGAGGGATACAAACGAATTCTAATTCATATTTATGATGAAGACATTCCATTTCTAAAACATGAGCAAGGTCACACACATAAGGAAAAGCTAAGGAGAAAGAAAGTACTTGTAGAGATGAAGGATATTTATCAGTTGAAAAATGCAAAGTGGTGAAAAGTCAAGTACTATAAGAACAAAAGAAGAAAAGAAAAGAAAAAATTCAAATTAATAAATTAGAGAACCAGTAAGAATTCTATACCCTGAACTTAGAGGAAAAATGATAGATTAAAAATTAGAATATAAAAGAGATCTTGATTAATTTATCAATAAAAACTAAAAAAAAATCAATGAAAAGACAGAAGAACAGAAATGATAAAATAATAAATAACAGAAGAAAAATGTTGTAAGCTGAAGAAATTTAGGCATCTGGATAGAATGGCTTACGTACTATACAAAATTAAAAGAAGGTCCTGTTCTTAGATATATTCTGTAGACATTTTTTTAAGATATCCAAGACAAAGAAAAAAGTTCTACAAGCGTCAAGAGAAGAAATAAAGCTACAGATAAAGAATGATATTAAATTGGCACCTCATTTCTCTGCTACATGCAGAGCTGATAATGGGTTTTTACCTTTAGGAAACAGAAAAAATGATCATCAAGATATGAGAATTTTTTATTTAATTAAAATATTTACCTATAGATGAATAAACAGAAATTTTCAGACAAATAGGAATACAGAAACCTCAATATTCATGTACTTTCAGGAAAGTCTTACCTAAAAAAAGATTCAGCAAAGTGAAAAATTTAAAGACAATAAAAAAACTTCAAGTCCTGGAAAGGAAGAAAGTGTGTATGTATGGTTCATATATATTGAATGAAATCAATAAATCTTAAAAAAAAGTTTAAATAATAATTTTTGATATGCTTGCAAAATATAATGCAAATATTTCTTAAAAAATCAGCAGACAATCTAAAGATATTATTTAATTTTGCTATTATAAAGGGAAAAAATCATTATTAGAATGAAAATGAAATTATACTTTTCAAGTCACTGGAAAATTAGACAAAATAGCAAAGAAGCGTTGAAAATGAAAACATCAATTTATATCAAAAATTTAAACAAAATTTAAATTTAATAAAAGGTGACAAGATTATTTTATATTCTTTAAAAGTATATTCTATCCAGGCATGGTGGCACATGCCTGTAATCTCAGCAGTGGCTCAGGAGGCTGAGGCAGGAGGATCAAAGCCAGCCTCAGCAAAAAGGGAGGTGCTAAGCAACTCAGTGATGCCCTGTCTCTAAATAAAATACAAAATAGGGCTAGGGATGTGGCTCAGTGGTCGAGTGGCCCTGAGTTCAATCCCCAGTACCAAAAAAAAAAAAGTCATTCCCTAATAAAAATGCAAATGAGCTAAATAATACGCTATAAATAATAAAGCGTTACGTTGGAAATTCAAATAAAATAGTCATGGTAGAAAACTTCAAAATGTCTACCTTTACAGACCACATAAATAAAAATATAAAATCTCTGAAAATTTAATATATTTCTTATATGAAACTTTCTACTCATCAGGGCATAGATATTTATTATTTCTAACATCTTTGGACAACAGATAAAATTTGGTCATCTAATAATTTATCAATAAAAACTAATAAATAAAAAAACCTAAAATGACCTAAACCATATTCTCTGAAGAAATTCAATGACTCTAGAAATTGAGAAAAGAATAAACAAAAATTACATGGAAATGGTGAAACACCTTCCTAAATCATTCTAAATCAAGGAGAATATTCTGAATGCAAACTATTTAGAAATTAACAACAATGAGAACAGGACATTTCAGGACAGGTGAGATTCAACAACCACGTTCAGATCTAATGTACAATTTGTAATCATATATAGTTTTGATTATTAATAAAGAAGAAAATATAATGAATAAAATCCCATCTCAAAAATATAAGAAAAGAAAAGCTATAAGAAGCACAAG
Organism: Marmota monax; assembly: GCF_021218885.2. Lineage (NCBI taxonomy): Eukaryota > Metazoa > Chordata > Mammalia > Rodentia > Sciuridae > Marmota > Marmota monax. Next base: position 200,050 of record NW_026692194.1, read on the forward strand.
GAAGGAATTATTAATAGCAGAAGAATAAAATAATAAATCACAGAATCTCTAAAAGTACACAAAACAGAAACAAAGAATAAATTTTAGAAACAAATCATTAGGTAATTAGGATAAGTATCAGAATTCATGAAATGTTTTATTACAACAGTGGGACAAGAAACATATCTATAAAACCAATCATTTCCCTCAGTATTTCTTAAGCTTTTTCTGGGATGGTGGCGTCACAGGCTGCTTCTGATACAAACCACATCCTCTCTCCATAGAAACCCAGTGACATGATTATTTCAGTAAATCACTGTATAGAATTTAACAGAAGCCCATGGACCACACAATGTGAGTTCACTGCTCTAGTGAACAATCCAGACAATAAAGCAGAAAAATATTACATTCACAATGGAAGCAAACTTTAAAATGCCTGGGAATAAAGTTAACAACCATTGTATGAAATTGACCTTCAGGACAAAACCGGACTGAGGGGCACAAAAGAAAAAGTGGTATGTCCTAAAGTAAGAGAATAAGCAGATATAATAAAAGTGCAGAGTCATTGTGGCTGAGATTAATCTGTACTTTTCATACAATTCAAATAAAAATCCCAAGGACATTTTGGAACATAAAAAAGTATTTAAAATGCACATGGTTGGAAAAATCCACTAAAGACCAAGGAGATTTTTGCCCAATATTAGAATTGAGAAGAAACTGGCCCTCCAGATGTTAAAACTAATCAAAACAATGTGATCTGAGTAGAGAAATAGAAAAAGAACAGAATAGTAATAGAATAGAAAACCTACCAATGGACCTAAATCTAGCAAAGAGTTTAATTTTTTAGTAAAATGATTGGTTAAAAACTATTCCACAATGGTGTTGGAAAAACTGGCAAATCACTTGGGGATAAAAGTTGGATGTTGGCCTTGAACCTTATATCATAAATAAATTCTTAAAGAAGTAATGATTTAAATGAAAACAAATTAAGAATACCTAAAAAGATATTCCTAAAAAGAACAAATGCAACACAATCTCAATTATGGTAAAAACTTATAAAGTTTCTGAATAATATATACAAAACAGAATTCAGATATGCATGAAAAAACTACATCATAACCAAGTATAGCCAGAAATATAAGAATAATCCAATATTTTAAAATATTTTTAATAAATTTCACTGTTCTAGTAGATAAAAGAAAAAATTACAACCATGTTAATACGACAAAGTACACATGGATTCATTTTTTTTGCCCATAGTTTTTATTGATGCATTATAATTATACACAATGGTGAGACTTGTGGTTACACATTTTACATGCTCATGCTATAACAATGTAATTTGATCACTATCATTCCTCAGTATTACCTCTTATTCCTGATTTCTTTTAAATAGATTATTGGACTTCCTGGACATGTTCTCATTTCCAAATGATTAAACATTTAAAGTATTTCAGTTAATGTCAAAAATAAGACTATTCTTGGAGTTTTCCGGGAATCATATGAAGAAGCTAACACTATACTCATTTATTCTACTAGTGCATAAATTAGCATTATCTACTCTTATGCTAATGAAATGACCTACACATTTTGTTACCATTTGTCAATTGTTTAAACTGAGGAAGCTAAAAATTCTTGGAAGAGCAGCATGAGATGAATCAAAGTGCACGAACTGGACCAATTTAGAATCCAGAAATCAGGACACTAGTTCTGCCATTTACTAGTTCTTTAGCCTCAGCAAGTTATCTAAATTCATTGAACCTCAAGGTGCAATGAATATAGTGTGCTTGCTACTTGCCTATGTCTCTGACTTCCAAAAAACCATTGGTTAAAATAAAAAACAACAGTGGAAAGACTTCAAAATGTTCACAAGGCTGGTGGATTGGGGAAGTCATTAAAACCTGAAGAAATGAAGGTGAGTTCCATAGTGTTTTCCTCTCTTTTCTCTTATAGTCTTAACCAGAAGGTGGGTCTTAGTCACATGGCAGTGGCTGAGATGTTGCCTTTCTAGGCCAAGAAAATCCCCATATTTCTGGGAACCCTTGGGAAAAGGGCCCCTTATGTGGGGAAAATCTCCATCTTTCTTTTTTTATTCCTGTCTTTCCCAAGGAAGCCTCAGTGGAGAACTATATGTTCAGTGTAGGTGGCCAAGACTCCAACAGAAACCAGGTCTTTCTTGCTAGAGGATTTGGAAAATCAGTTCCCCTGGGCCATTTAGTGTGCGGAGGGATCCTAGAGAGGGTGAGTTGACAGGGATCCCCCAATTCGAATCTGTGTTAGTCCCAGGCTCTTCCCCCCAATGCACATGCGCAGTTTTAGACTCTGGACAGATCCAAGAGTTCAGTAGAGTCTTTGAAAATTGAGCTGAAAACATTGAAACCAGCAGCCACCGAAGAGATAGAATTTGTGGTCTGAACCTAACCAGTATGATTGAATACGTCAGAAAAAAAAATCAACATTTTCCGAGGATTTGAACAGGATCCTAAATCTAAACAACATGAAATTCAAAAATTTCGGGTTATACTCTAAAATTACTCAACATACAAAACACCTAGAAAATATGATCAACTCTCAAGAGAAAAGAATTTTTAAAAGAGAAAAGATAATTTGATGGAATTATAACACAGACTTTAAAACTGTATTCCATGAGATCACAGTACACACACTTGAAATAAACAGAAAGATTGAAATTTTCTAGCCGAGAAATAAAATCTTCAAAAAGAACCAAATGTAAATTTTAGAACTGAAAAAACAAAATATCTGTAACAAAAAAAAATTAAGTTGGTGGGCTCAATAGCTGGAGGAATATGACAGAGGAAAGAGTGAACTTGAGGATTGGTCATCAGAAATTACCCAATTTGATGAACAGAAAAAAAAAATAGAAGAAATGAACAGAATTTCAGGAGCATGTGGGACAAATCTAAAGGTCTAACATTTTTTTGAGTCATTGAGGATCCAGGAAGAGGGGAAAAATGATTGATATAGAAGAAATACTTGAAAAGTAATGGCTGCAAACTTCCCAAATTGGAGGAAAAATACAAGTTTATAGATCCAAGAAGCTCAGCAAGCCAAAACTGGATAAACTCAAAATCATGCTATGACACATCAAAATCAAATTGCTGAGAACTAAAGATAAAGAAGAAATCTTAAAAGCAGAGAAAAACTATATTTTATATAAAACTATGATTTGAATGACCAATAGTCATTATCAGAAATTATAAGAAATGATACATAAAGTGCTTTATTAGGCAGATATCACAAATGGTATCATTATTTTAATTATAGTTTGTTTACTACATCTTAACACACTACATTCATTTTTTCAATCTATTCAACTTTCCCATAGTTTTCCACTATGCATGTATTTTTTAAATTATTTTATTTGTTGTTATTTTTTTTTTAACGTGGAAAGCTGGGGATCAAACCCAGTGCCTCACACATGCTAGGCAAGTGCTCTGCCACTGAGCCACAATCCTGCCTCCACTATGCATATTTGATCCCAAGAATTGTATGCAAATACATCTTGGCTATTATTTCTTTTAATTTAACCCAGATCTTTTGCTCTTGTTGAAATGAGTCTTGGCTAATTCATGTACTGTATTTAAACAAGTTTTAAAAAAAAAATCTCTAAGTTTCTTCAAAGATTACACAGATTAAATGGATCTTTTACTGTCTTATGGAGACATGGTGAAGATCAAATGAAACATACAGAAAAATGTACAGATTTCAGTGCCCAACTAAGACACTGTGAGTCATGTAAATCACAGACAGTAATAGCCTGGAAAGCCTCATTCTTTTGGACAGTCTCCTAAGAAGGCATTTTAGAGAGCTCTCTTGCCCACACCTCTAGGTTGATAAGGTTAGATGAGCGCCAGTAAACCTCCCTGGGTTCTGCCAGCTGAGCCACGGTCAATCCAAGCAGTGGCCATGTGAAGCTCAGTCTTTAACAAGGAATCCCTGGCTGTTGTTGGGTGTGCTTTTGGCCTGTATTAAATACTGTTTCCAGCAAAGTACAGATTCTAAACTCTGCATCTCTTTGGCACAGGAAACATGCAGTTGTGACATTAAGGTAAAAAAAAAATTTCAAGTAGTTTCAGAGGATGACAAATTTCAACAAACACAACAAGCCAAAATGGTTCAGAAAGCCCAGACATTCTGATAGTGTTTATAAATCCCTAACCCCCCTGTGATGATTCCCAGCTTCCCAGAGGCTGCAAGCAGGAGCATACAAATGATCTGGGAGCTTGCTCTCTCTCTCTCTGCCAAAGGCGTATACATGGAACAACAGCCTGAAGCTACATTGCGATGCCCCGGGTTGAAGCCGAGTGAAGAACTCACACAAGTGAGATCTAATATGGGTTTTGACCTGATAAATATGGATATCCCCTTGCAAAGAAGGTCAGCACCCACTGGCAAGCATTAGCTTTAGAATTACCAATTATCCAAGTAGAAGAGGAGTGGGCAACTAAAGCAGTGACAGCTGATTTAAAGAGCCATTCGTAGTTCTCTGTACCAAGTGAGTGTACTCAAACACAAATGCTCCACCTTGAGACAAGCAGAGGCTACTGGCAGAATCAACCAGGTCTTTCCTGTGTTTAGTTCCCCATCTCTGAATCAAAGACATCCCTGCATACCTTTATAACTAAAGGCATCATAGAAACACCGAGTAAGACTTGGGAGTCTTGCAGATGGCTAGAGACATTCAGATTTTCAAAATTCTTGGCCAATCCTAAAGGAAAGCCACGCAGGCTACTTGGGTTTTTGATTCTCTGTTTAACAGAAGGCTGCGGGGTAAAAAAGAATGTGGAGCCTTTTAAAAAACAGGGTTTCTGCTTATTGCAATAGCATGCATGCATATAAGAAGGAACAGAATTTGAAAACATCTAGATGGGAAACAAAGGCACTGAGAAAAGTGGGAACTAGCTTAGATCTGCTGATCTGAGCCAAAAATCTGACTCCACCCTGTAAACTCTGTCCTCATTTCTGTAAGAATGTGGTAGCAGGAAGTTTTCCTGCCCTCCCTCTACTTTCTGCCATGGTTTAGATAGGTTTGAGTGTGTCCTCCAAAGGTTCACATGCCTGCAGCTTGGTCCTCAGCAGGGCAATGTGGGGAGGAGCTGTCTAGTGGAAGGTAATTAGGTCAATGGGGGCACCCCCCCTCGGAAGAGATTAAAGAGGCTCTTGCAGGACGACCTAGGTTGGCTCCTGCATGAGTAAGTCTTTAAAGAAGAGTCAGCTTGGCCCTCAACTGTTTCTGGCTTCCATCTCATCTTGTGATCTCTCCTTCTTTAATATACTCCCACGGTGATGCCATCAATCATGTTAGATGTAGACAGAAGGCCCTCCCCAGGGCTGAGCAGATACTGGTGCCACGTTCCTGAATCTCCAGAAATGTGAATGAAAGAAACAACTTTTCTCTATAAGTACCCAGACTCAGGTATGTATGTATGTATGTATGTATGTATGTATGTATTTACTGTTGATGGACCTTTATTTTAGTCATTTGTTTGAGAATCAAACTCAGTGCCTCACACATGCTAGGCAAGTGCTCTACCACTGAGCCACAACCCCAGCCCCAGGTATTTTGTTAATAGCAACAAAACATGAACTGAAACACTCGCCCTTCTTCCTTTCCTTTTTCCTATTTGTACACATAAAAATCTGCCAATAATCCCACAAGTGTCCCCAACAGTGCCTCCTCATATGGATTTTATCACTTTTTAAAACTTGTGTAGTGTCATTAGTGTAATACAGTTATTCTCTCTTCTCTCCAGTATACCATCCTAACTATCAAAAAAATGACTTGTCCTTGCTATTGTTAGTCTTAATCTTTAAGTAAAATGTGGTTAAATCCAAGAGTATCTTTTTTTAAGCTGGGTCTAACTACTCCTTTTATGTGAACGTTTTTTTCCTTACCCGATTCAAATTTTCTTTTATTTTTTTAGTATCATAAACCCTCCCTTTCCATTCTCTTCCTTGGAAATTACCTATGATAATATTTCAAGCTCTTGCTTCTCTTATGGTACACTCATCATATCTCTGAAACCCTAATCCAAAAAACAAATTAAAGGAAGTATAGCCTCCCAAGAATTCGGTTTGCTAACATTTTGCTCCAAGTTAGCAAACTGAATTACCAAACGTAATATTTATCTTAATATGATTTAGTCACTGATAAAATTTCAACATTAAAAAATTCTGTCAAAAACCACAAGAGAGTAAAATAGCAGAAGGATCCAGATACAAAGTTCAAGGCTTCAGTTAAAATGAGAGAGAGAGCCGTTAGATTAAAATGATCAACAGGCTAAGGCACCAGAGTACAAATCCTAGTTCTACTTAGGAACATGGGGTTTCTAAAGACAGAGCTGAGAAGGATTCTTACCTGTCCTCTGTTAGTTTCATTAAGGTTGTTCCTCGAGTAGAGAAGACAATGAAAGACATTCTTAGCTGGGGGCTGGAAAGGGAAAGAAATTCCATTAAGGCAGACAGAAAAGACCATAGCACACCCTTCCTTTCCATCAAGGTTTCTGACCCATTCTTCTCTTTGAATCATGGCTGCCAGAGCTGAGGACCTATAAGCATTTAACCAGCACTCATCTTGAAGCTGTGAACAAACCAAAGGGGTGGTGACCTGCTGTGTATTTCTGGAAGCCACTTCTGATTGGACACTATTGCTCAGTGAATGGATTACAAGAAAGAAAGACAAAGTCCATCACTACCCTGGGCTGTCTGAAGCATGGCCCTGGGAGACTGGTCTGCAAGGTGTCGACAGGTTCAGAAATTCTGGCAGACAAAGTCTGACTGTGTCCCCACAGTAGCCTGGTGGATCCTGTAATGAAGAGACTGTCTCAGATTGTAGCCGTTTGATGCCACCATCTGTTAACCTCATACCGTGACCTTCCTTTGATCTAAAAGTGACATCATCACCAACTTTTAATTTCTCGTTAGCCTCCCAAGGAGGTTATCTCATAAGGAGAGAATGAATTGACTGGCTGCAGGTTCTCTCTTCCACTTGGTATGTCTCATTCTCTTGTTCTTTTTTTTTTTTTTTTGGTAGGGGGGATTGAACCTAGGGTCACTTCAACACTGAGCTACATCTCCCATCCTTTTTATTTTTAATTTTTCCCACATTTTTAGTTGGTTGCATTATAGCTATACATAGTGACGGGATTTGTTGTTACATATTAATACATGCACACAATACAAAATATAGCAACATAATTAGGTCAATATCACTTCCCAGCACTTCCCACCTCCCACCCCTCGGACCCTTTCCTTCACTGATCTCCTTTTGATTTTCATGAGATCTGCCACCATCTTTCTTTTCCTTTTTCCTCTTTAGCTTCCACATATGAGAGAAAATATATGACCTTTAACCTTCTGAGTGTGGCTTATTTCACTTAACATAATGGTCTCTAGTTCCATCCATTTTCTGGAAAATGACATAATCTCATTTTTCCTTGTGGCTGAATAAAACTTCACTGAGTATAATGCTATATTTTCTTTATCCATTCATCTGTTGGTAGACACATAGTCTAGTCCATTTTATTTTGATTTTTGGGGAGTTACCAGGGATTGAACTCAGGGGCACTTGACCACTGAGCCACATCTCCAGCCATATTTTGTATTTTATTTAGAGTCAGGTTTTCACTAAGTTGCTTAAGGCTTCACTAAGTTGCTGAGGCTGGCCTTGAACCTGTGATCCTCCTGCCTTAGTCTCCCATAGGTGTCATTCTTAATGAACAAATTGACATTGTTTTTATATGGCAATGTTCAGGAGCATTGTCAATGTAAAATTCATACTCTGGGAGACAGAACAACTCTCAGCTGAAGACAAACATACTTCCCACTCTGCAAGAATTCCAGACTGTAGAGGGTTTGGCAAAGCAATTCTATCCTGTGGGCTCCCTCTGGGTGACCAAATAGTGCATCCAGAAGAGCATCAAACTATGTCTTCACTAGATAATAGCCTCCCACACCTGATCTGGTGCTAATAGTTTCCACTTTCCAAAACGTTTCTCAAGCCTGTGGTTTTTCCTTTTCTTAGCTTAGGACCTTGACCTCAATCACCTGACCACTGCAGTTCCTTCATAGCTCATGTCCTTGCTTAGCATCATTCATTGCTCCAATTAATTCTTCACACTTATCTCCCAATTATTTTCCAGATCTTGTCACCTATCTGCTTTAAAACTCTAATGGTTCCTACTGTTTCCAGGATAGAGTCTACATTATTTCTACATATCTGACACATCTCTAGAAACCCTTAGCATGGTGTTTAGTTCTTGGTAGGAGCCTAAGTAGTACCTGGTGAACTGAATACTGGTCTCTCGAAACTAACTTCAGTTCTCTGCCGTGATCCTATGCTACCTGCTACCACCTCACCATTGGTTGGGCAGCAGGACACCATGTTATAAATGATAATTATAATAATGATGATGGTAGTAATATAATAGTGCCAATCTCAACAAGTTCTTACTATGTGCCACACACTATCATGATTTGGCTGTATGATCTCATTAAGCTTGGAACAACTTTATGGGATTGGCACCATTGTTATTCATCATTTCCATAAAGGGAAACTGAGGCTCTGAAAGATTAAAAACTATTTTCCTCAGGTTCCACAGTGGGTGAACGGTGGAGCTGGGGCTTGGAAGCTCTGATTCTAGAATTTGGGCTCTTAACTACTCTATTATACTGCCTTCGCTGCTACTGAGTTTGGCTCCGAAAAGGATGGATTTGATGTCTTGGACACAACTGGTGTATGACTCTAGGCTGGAGACAATTTAACTTTGTGAGTTATTGGGACACTGTTATGATGTGGCAAAGTTGTTCAGAGACAGTATCTACAGTGAGAATGGAGATGAGCCAAATAACGGACCAACGCCAACACTGAAGGGCTAATCAGGAGATTTGTTGTCATTGATTTTGCGGGGAACAAGAAGCAAGAAAGGTTAGTTTATGTCTGTAGACTGCGAGGAAGGAGAGGAAGGAGCCAGGGAAAAGTAGAGGAAGATACAAAAGTGAAATAAGGACCCACAGGAGACTAGAGATAATGGTATTAAGTGGGACCAAAATGGAGAGATTGTCTACAAGGGGTTGCTTGGTTCTCAGGCACTGGTGGGAAAGACGTGCAAGCATCTTCTAAGGAGTAAGATTGGAACTTGAGGTCATCATTCCGTTTACTCTTCTCTGGGTCCTTAATGAGGTAGACTCTTTTCTGATAATGAGGGGTATGAAGTATAGTTTGGGAATTTCCATTTTGAAGAAAGTGGTGCAGAACTAGAATCATTATTAAGAAGATGGGAGGGGTGCGGATCAAGATAAATAAAAGGACTTGAAATATTAAGGATTCCATTGATGTCAGTCATTGTTAATGAATGCATCTTCCTCATGCAGTATCAATGTCTTAGACTATTCTTTAAAATGAATAAATAAAAATCATCCTTTATTCACTTATTTGAAAATACTGATTGAGCATGTATATGCTACTGGGTCTGCCACAGTCACAGGCACTTGGGCTCCAGCAGACAACAAAATACCATCCCTGCCTCATGGGGTTTCCATGACGGTAATACCTTAGTGTCAGACTTTGAGGGGGCCATAACCAAGGAGGACAGAGGTGACAGCCAGCCAGAGGAAAGTGGCTCATGGTCTGGATTAAGTCACACCAACTTCTCTGGTCCTTAGTTATTCATTTATAAAGCAAGGGGAATGGATTAGTCCATCCTTCCTTCCCCTTCTTTGGACTTTAAGATAGTGAAGAGACAGGGACAGCTGCAGGAGAGATGTGTGCCCACTCTAAGCCAGGTGCTGGGTTAGTAAGTTTGCACACAATTTCTTTTGATAATCTCCACATGGAAATCAGGGGTCAGCTAAGGTAAGTAGACTGCTATGGTTGCATAATGGAGCTTGGATTCAAACCCACATCTGCCTAACCTCAAAGCCTGTCCCACTGGACTTCTCTGCTTCAGAAGGAGCAGAAATTGAGGGAAAAAAATGGAGGCAGAGCACATACTGTCAAATGTCTGGAGACAGATGTGTTTTAAGACACTCCAAAGGACCAATGAGTGAGAGTGCAGGAAAGGACATTTTGGCTCAATGACAAAAAGACTTTTCTGAAAACTGAAATTGTCCAGCTACTGGATTGTTTGCTTCAACAGGCAGTAGTTTCTCTCCAGAGCTATTCAAAATAGGGGTTGCTGAAGGCCTCCTAAGACAGATTGGGAAGTTGTTCTTCCCAATTCTAAGTCTCAATGATCCTATTACATATTTTGCAATACCACTCATATGTTGCTTCTCTCTTTTCCCTGTATTTTTACTCCCATCCCTCCCTTTAGCATTTGTTTTCCCCAAATCATCAGAGTCTAAATGACTCCTGCTGCAGCTTCCAATTTTGGGCATTGAGGACAGGCCACTTCCTAATCCATTCCTTCTAATTAGGCAGTTAGGTATGTGTTGATCCATAATTGAATTTGGGAGAAGCATGTCTGTCACTACCTAGGCTCAAAGGATAACCTGTATTCCAAGATAAAGAATAGAATACAACCACAGAACTGCAACTTGTGTTATCCCTTGGAGGCTACACCAGGGAGAGTGAAATGTGACTCATGGGCACCATACTTAATAGAAAGCAGCACCTCGAGGACTCCCCCAATATTTAACTTGACCAGGTTTAAACCTATCTGGGAGAGTGGTGTAGAGGATGCTCAGAAAATTGTACCTGAGAGGGTACATGGCTGGTGCGAGCAACCATGACAATTTACCCAGGACTAAGGTGTGTTCCAGGGAGACTCTTGGTTTGAAAAACAGGAAGCTGTGGGCAAACTGAGATAAGTAGTTTACACCTGATACACCCTACATACAAGTCTGCTAGAATGTGCCCACTCTTCCTGCATGATGCACTGTATAGAAAGAATGTTAATGATCCTTTAACAAGCATACATTATTCAACAACAGAGGAAAAAAACATTAAAATTTTTGGTTTTATATTTAAATCTGGCTCTTCCTGACAACACTAAGCCAAAGTTACTCTAATACATGGCATGGATCAAAACAAATTGTCCCTGATCCAAGACTTGGTAGTTCACCTTTGTCAAAAAGCATCCCCAAAGTGGTTAGGAGTTTGCACAACAACATGATAGACTGGTTTTACTCATGGCAGAGAACTATAAGAGAAGTCAAAGCACTGCATTTCTCACCTGATGAATTTATGAGCCAGCTGTTCCACAAAGTAGTAGATCTCATTCCAGTGATGAAGCACGCTTCCTGACCTAGGAAGACAGAACAGGTATTGTTGACTCAGGAATTCATTTGTCTTCACCTCATGCTATTTCTCTTCATATTCTATCATTTTACATTTGACTTATCCATTAGCAGGGCTCGCTATCTTGGTAACTTTGGAAATTATCCAAAAGGAGGTTTAGACTCCTGTTAGAGTTCTTAACATTTTTGTTCAAGAACTCTCCCAACTCCATCTCCACCATCCCCACTGCTACTCCACATACTGATGTGTTTTTCATACATGCACTGAAAAACACACAACCACACAGAAACACTGATTCATAGGTCAGTTCCAAATCTTCGCAAAATGGTCATTTTTGTGCTATTTAAATTATTTCTCTGATGGCAGAAGAGAAGTTTATTCTAGTTCTTTTAAGTGAAATCAACACAGAGAAAACAAAGATACACAAACTCCCAAGAGTCCAACTTCATTTGTAAATATAGATGTGAAATCCTTAAATAAAATATTAGCAAGGAATCAAAAAAATCATTAATTAACTGGTAGAGTTCTTTTCAGGAAGGTACAGACAAACGTTTAAGGAAATCTAATGTGATTCCTCATATTGTAAACAAACAAACAAAAAAACCAGAACACTCCTATTATATTATATTTTTATTATATTAAAAAGGAATTCTCTTGCTGAAAAGAGGGAATTTGTTTTTCCAGAACATTTGGAATCACAGGATTTTAGATATAGGAAGGATCTTCTTTAGTTCCTAAATCTGACTACTGTTTCACTATTATCATGACCTACCACTTCAATTTAACTCCTATGTGTTTTCTTTTTTGTGGGGGTGGGGACATGAGGCGGTACTGGGGATTGAACTCAGGCACTTGACCACTGAGACCACTGAGCCACATCCCCAGCCCTATTTTGCATTTTATTTAGAGACAAGGTCTCACGGAGTTGCTTAGTGCCTTACTTTTGTTGAGGCTGGCTTTGAAGTCATGATCCTCCTGTTTCAGCCTCCGAAGCCACTGGGGTTACAGGTGTGCACCACCGTGTCCTGCTCCCATGTGTTTTCTGCAGGGCTTGTATTCATTCTGCTACAGTGAGTTCATATTAGCTTTTTCTCTTCAAACCCACTCCTTCCTGTTGCTGAGATGCTTCCTCCTTTCACCTACTGGTCTGTGTCAGCTGAGCCCTAAATCTCTGCCTGCTATCTAATAATTGCTGAGTTCAGACTTTGCTTCTGTTACTGTATTTCAAACCTTTCCCATTAGGTTTTGATTACTTTTTTTGATTGACTCTGGATCTCTATGAAGAGTATGATTTTTCTCTGTCTCATATCCAGAAATGAGAAATTTTTTTTTCTACGTGAAAAAAGTGACACAGTATGTTATGGTCATATAATTAAAGACTCCATATGCTAAGGATGCCTCACTTTCCCCAAGTTTACCTATAATTTCAATTCTAGGGAAAATACTGAAAAAAAAATTTGTGAAACTTAAAAACTGATTGTAAAATGAAGTGAAGATCAAAAGTCGAAAACTATTCAAGATGATGCTGAAAAAGAAGAACAAGGGGAGAGGGATTTCCCTATCAAATATAACGACCCCTGTATACCTGGCATAGAACATTCCAGAGAGTGAATGCAACAGCATAGGCAGCCTGCAGGAGTTCAGATCTGGGATTCCCCCAAAGGTCCAAGTGTTGAAGACTGGCCCTCAACTTGGTGCTACTGGGAGGGGGGGTAGAAACTTTAAGAGTTGGGGTCTAGTGGGAGGTATTAGGTTGCCAGGGACATGCCCTAGAAGAGGCTGGGTATGCCCTAGAAGAGGACTGCCAGACCCCAGCCTCTTCCTCCTCTCTCTTTGCTTCCTGGCCACCTGAGGTGAACAGCTTCATCCACCCCTTACTCCTGCCATGATATGCTGCCACACCACTGGTCCAAAAGGAAGGAGTCCTGACAATGGGCTGAGATCTCCAACACTGAACCAAAATAAACCTTTTCTCTTTATAAGCTGATTTTCTCAGGTATTTGTTACAGAAACAGAAAGCTGACTGACAGAGCTCAAATCTCAATCTATGTGAGCTACAGAGGAAGAGAGACAATTCAGATTTAGGAGGCAGAATAAATCCTCTGGCACAAGATCTCGTGACAAACAGTTTTCTTTAAAATTAAAAAAAAAAGTTAAATTGCTATTTCTTACCAAATGTAACCCTAGATATATTTTAAATCTAATGGAAAAAACAAAATTTTTTTTAAAATCTGTGAGAATTATTAATGATTCTTATGCCCTCAGATCAGTACAGGGGTTCTCAAAGTAGGTATGGAAAATTAAAAATCATTTCTTAATAAAAGCATTATGTAGTTTACTCTAAACACTACATTTCTGAATGATAAAAGATATCATAAACATGTTAAAAGACAAGAAAATAATGAAAGATGTTTGCAATGATTATGTAAAACAAAAGATGGGAAATCAACATTTGAAAAATATTCAACTCCTCTAGTAAACATAGAAATGCATAAACAATTGTGAAATACCGCTTTACACCATTCAGATTTGGAAAATGTCTGACAATATTTGTGTTGGTGAGAAAATGGAATCCTCTTATATTGCTGATAGACATGGGAATTGATGGAACTCCTTTGGAGAGCCATTTGGGAATGCATAGTGTGGTTCAAAGTAAGCATTTCCTAAGACCAGGATTATCATTTGTGGAAACAAGGAACGTGCAGAAGGATTTTGTGTAATAAGGATGGTGACTGCTGCATTGTTTGCCACAGAAAAGTGTTATAAATAACCCCAACTTTAGGAGGTAAGAATGCTGGGAATTGGACTCAGGATATCACACATGCTAGGAAAGTGCTCTTCTGCTGAGCTTCACCCCCAGCCCTTTAAAAAAAAATTATCTTGAAACAGGCTCTTGCCAAATTGCCTAGGCTGGCCATGAACTTGTGATCCTCCTGGCTCAGCCACCTGAGTAGCTGGGATTACAGGCATTACAAATGACCTCAATATCCATCAACATGTAATCTGTGAACACATACACACACACACACACACACACTGCTTATTTCTTTAAAAAAAAAAAAACCCACTAAAATAAGTGTGAAAACCTGTTAATAGTTACTTATTTTATATAGAGAACTCAAGAATATTTATTAAATTTTTATTATTTTTTTAAGAACATAGATTGGCCATGCATAGTGGTGCACACCTGTAATCTCAGCAGCTCAGGAGGCTGAGGCAGGAGGATTGCAAGTTCAAGGCCAGCCTCAGTAACTTAGTGAGGCCCTAAGCAACTCAGTGAGACCCGTCTCTAATAAATATAAAAAGGACTGGGGATATGGCATAGTAGTTAAGCATCCCTGGGTTCAATCTACAGTACCCCCCCCCAAAAAAAGAATATACATTGTTCTAGAATTTTACAAATGACTCTGTAGACAATCAAAATCCTGGGTCCTTCCATATAAAGATAAGAGATATTCAATAAAATTCTATTTTTATGAACTGATTTTAAACCCTACTTCATCTAATTTGAGATAGTATTTGGTATAACCAGCAGCAACAGGGGAATTATACTGAGGATTTCATATTTCTCAAGTTGCAAACATAATTTATTGCCTAGCACTATTATTGGGCTGCCCAACAGGCACAGATGCATAAGAAATAGTGCTTTCTCTCTAAGAACTCAATGTGGAACGGGGGATACAGATAAATTAAAATGTCACATGTCATGACAAGTATTATTGAGGTCTGTGCTTTTGAAACAAAGAAAAGGGAATGGCTTGCTGTGTCTGTGCAGGCTCTGAGGAGGGGACGGTCTTTGACCTGGATCTGGAAGGATGGCTAGAGTTGGGGAAGACAAGGGAGAAAGAGCACCCTCATGAAACACTGAAGTAGGCCAGGCCAGGCTGTGCTGGGGAGGATGGAGCAGATTCATGTGGCAGCACCATAGAGCCCATGGAGGATGGGGTGAGGCGTTGGGGAGAAGGGGCAGGGGTCAGGATGAGCAAGAGGTACAGCAATCTCTTTTGTTGGTTCCCTTCTTGCAGCCTTTGTACCGTCTGTTTGGGACAATCTTGTCCCCACTGGCAAACTCCTACTCGTTGTCTAAGACTCAGCTCGGTGCCACCTGTTGCTTTTGACCAACAGAGAGGGACTCATTGAGCCTGCCTCAGGTTCCTGGGGCACCATGTGCTGTCACCACTGTCTGGTAGTCAATCATGATCATATTTTTCCTCAAGCTCCCAAATCTCATGGATGCCTCTATTCTCATGGAAGCCTCCTGGTCCTCTGCCAACCTGTTGGCCAACAAGTGAAATCACCTTGGCTTGAATAAGCAACCTGGGTTTGGGATTCAGATGGCTCCACACAATTCCTGTGACCCTGTGTGAAACTAAGGAGCCTTCCCATTGCTCCATGGTGACTGGGTCTGCCTGACCATCAACAGTGGCTTCAATAAACAATGGCTGCTGGGAGTCTCCCAAGAGCTCACCAGAAAAGCACATCTTTGCCTCGGGCTTTTAAAGCATTGGAAACGGTTTCATCGGGACCTCAGCCATCCTCTTGAACAGGATTCCCTTGTATGTTTTGAATCTCTAAGACTGGGTCCTGGAGGCTCTTCTTTAGCCATTGGGTAGATGCTCTGGCCCTGGGGATGTTAGGTGGGGTTCTAGCAGGTGAGTGGCCCCACAATGTCCATGTGCCTTAGAAGAGGCTGCACATGACCGTCTAGCAGTCATAGTCAAATCCAGAATCTACATCTCCTTTGCATAGGGCTTAAGAGATTTCCTTGAACAAGATCCATACTTACTTCTGAAATGCAGTGCTATTTTTTGGTATATATTAACAGAATTTAAAATTTGAGGAGTAGGGTAAGATGCCTAAGGATAAATGGGGAACCCCCATACCTCCTCTAACTGTGACTATTTCTTCACCAGTAGAGATATCTGCCCTGAGGAAATTTTACTGGGAGGAACACAAATGAAATAGGAACTCAAACTAAAATCGGGACACTGTTCCTGCCTCCCTTCTTTGGATTACAATTTCTTAATTCTAAGGATTGGCCCTATTTTACAGCCCAGAAATCAATTCATATTCCTTGATTTATTAAACAGGGTCACCTGAAGAAAAGGCACGCTTTATTTTGTCTTAAAACATTTCATTTTCTACTGTCATGTATAACTAATTAAAACAAATTAAAATATTTTTAAAAATATTTCATTTTCACTATTCTATTCAACTGACATGTAAAATTTATATGATTTTGAGATTCACTGGTAAAGAGACAGGTCCAAAGGACTATCCTGGGTGTTAATTTTTTTTTTTTAAATCTGGGGTCATCAAAACCCTTTCTTCTAATGGGCAGATGCCAAATTTTCTCAAGAAGAAAATGGAAGCTTTGACACAAACTGGGGGCCGATGGTACTGACAGACCCGTTTTTCCCATCTCATCCCTGCTAACAGCTGCCCAGTCAATGTTGAGGTTTGTTGTTTCGTATGTGTGCATGTATATGTAAGTGATCATTTCTTACATAATTAACTAATCCTTCACCAAAATATATCCCCTTGTGCCATATTTGAGCTGTACAGTCCTCAAGCATCAAAGCTCATCATCTGACCCTCTAGCAAATACTCATGGGAACCCAGTAGAGTTCCTGCCCCTTTCCCAGGGTGATGCGCATGATGGGACTTTGTCTCAGTCTGAATTTTCTGCTGCATAATGCATGTCTCCCTTGCCTTTTGCCTTGTGAACGACTTTGTGGTTTGGAAACTGCCCCAGGGGCTATTCCCAGAATAATCAACTCTGGGTAATTCAGACCCTTGGCTTCTTCTCAACCCCAAGGATCTAAGTGGAGTCCTAGTCGCAGCTGGAAGAAGCCAGATATTGGTTGGAGAAACAAACGGCAGTGAGTGAATCCAATTCCAGGTTCTCTCCACTTTACACTATATAAAACATCTCATTTATCATGCCAGCCTATTTAAGAGTTAATGACTTTAAATTCTAGCTATGGAGTCCCAATAATACATTCAGACGCTATGGCTTGCCCAGACGTTGTCCCAAGCTGTTAGATAGAAACAAAAAATTCCTTCTGAGTCCAAATACAAATAAGACTCGAAAATGTTCCATTGGACTTAGTTGTGGATATTTTTCTTTCCAGAAATGCTTTTAACACATAATTGCTGAGTAAACTACAGTTACAGAGAGTTACAGTGCCATGTTCTAGAAATCAGTGAATGTGAAAGGTCTCTGATTTTGGTGTCCTCAAATCCTAACTCATAAACAGTTCTAGTCCCTGAAGATTTCCATGTGTCTTCTGGATATCAGGAGGATGTGGAAGGTACAGGCTTCCTCTTGGGATTTTGGACACTTGGTTAATATTCAATTCAATACTCCAGGTCAGAGTCCATACCCTCTCATGCTGTCTTCTGATGTGCCTTTGCAGAAGAGCTTACTCATCACCTAGGGAAGGGAGAGTCACCAGTTCTCACTAGTGGTCTGAGGAGAGTCCCTGCTGGGGGCAGCACCAGAGTTTCTTATTTTTGTTTTGCTATGCTCTCTCCAGTGCTTGGAACATGGTAAGAAGTTAAGAAAGTTTTGTGACATGGCACTCACTGTGTGTTCCCAGTGAGAAATTCTGCATGGAACCAGGCATTGCATTCGATTATTTCCAAGGGTCTAATATGCAAAAAGTAGGAGCAAAATAAGAACCCCAAATTTGGGCTGGGGATGTGGCTCAAGCGGTAATGCGCTCTCCTGGCATGCGCGGGGTGCTGGGTTTGATCCTCAGCACCACATAAAAATAAAATAAAGATGTTGTGTCCATCGAAAACTGAAAAATAAATATTTAAAAATTCTCTCTCTCTCTCTCTCTCTCTCTCTCTAAAAAAAAAAAAAAGAACTCCAAATTTTATTCTGATTTGTTTTCTGGATTAAAAAAAAATGCATTGTTCTGTGTTTATAAGAGTTTCCAAGCCTCTCTGTGGTTTAGCACCTCAGAAAACACAGGCTCTTTCCATTAGCCACACCAGAGTCAGGACTAAATGGGCCAAACTGGCTTGAAATTGTCCCCCTTTCTTTTGCATATAGATTTGAATATAATAAAAGGGAAGAAGGCGGCTTATAGTTGCAACCATCAGCCAGAGTCTCTTAATCTAGAAAAGCAGAATAGCTCTAAGGGTGGAAATTATAAAACTGTCAGCCCCTGCTTTTCCTTAGCCTCACCCAGCTGAAGTCACTAATGACCTCAGTGAACCATACAGGTCCCCAGCCAACCTGGGAAGGCCATGGATATATCAGCAGCCTCACATGTCATTAAGTGGACCCACAATTAGTTCAGAGATGCTGCACCCACCTGCTAGTGTGCCCCTCTCCCCCGCTTCCTCGTTGGCCTCCTCCTTCCTGTGACCTCACACTGCACCCTAACTGGCTGGAACCATAAGCCTGCCCACGCCTTCAGCCTTTGTCCTCCTGTTAACTGTCTGGGGTCACAGCCAAACATCCCTTCTGCTCACAGAGGTTGAGCTTGACTTTTGTCTCCATTCCAACTTCTTTAGATACCAGCCCAGCCCCAAATCCAGTCCCCAAGTACTGTACTCTTGAGTTTGGGACCACCCATCCTGCTCTTTCCTGGGTTGTGGAGACCCCAGCCCAGGATGGCCAGCCCCGCCATACTGATTTGAAAACAATGACTTCTAAACTGCAGAATGCAATCTACTTGTGAATTGGGAAATCAGTTTGGTGGGATATTGCCAACCTTAAAGAAGAAGAAGAATAAAATTGAAATATCAGAATATACTGCATGTAGAACAGAAAGCAATGTTGCATGAAACTTTTGGTCAATTATGTGCATCACATATGTGCTGCATTAAGATGTAATGTGTATTTTTTTCCATGAGTCACATCAAAACAATATTATAACAAAATATGTTTCCTTTATCCCGACTCTACCTTTTCCAACACAAACACACACATACACACACACACACAAACACATAAACACACACAGCAGGAAAAGCCTAAAAACATTTCCTAATATCAACTATAGGTATTCTTGGTGCAAATTCAATATAAGAGAAGGATACCGGTCTTGGTGGCTCACACTTGTAATCCCAGTGGCTCGGGAGGCTGAGGTAGGAGGATTGTGAGTTCAAAGCCAGCCTCAGCAAAAGTGAGGCACTAAACAACTCAGTGAGATCCTGTCCCTAAATAAAATACAAAATAGGGCTGAGTTCAAACCCTGGTACTCCCACCCCTTCAAAAAAAACAAGAAAGACAGTAGAATGAATCTGACATTAATACCCTATCTACATATATGAGTACACGATTCATTGTGATTCTACATCATGTACAACCAGAAGAATGAGAAATTATACTCCATTTATGTATGGTGTGTCAAAGTACATTCTACTGTCATGTATAACTAATTGGAACAACAACAAAAAAAACCCACAGACAATGGGTTAGTTGCCCAGAAGATATTTCCCATAATGAAGTGCACAGCAGTGACTTATTTCTCACACTCTCCACATTCAGAGATAAGGCCATAAGAGCCATTCTGCCTCCCTTCAAAGAGTGGCTATGGATATTATCACCTAGGAGGAAGTGACTCAGAATGAGGGCACTACAGGAGTGGACTTTAAAATACTCTATCACTACAGCAACATGTTCATTGTTAGAAACGGGACCAGGAGGGGACAAGCAAAGAGTAGAAAATGAAAATCACCTATCATCCCACATTGCAGGTATAATCACTGCCCATATTATAGTGACTCAGTTTCTAGACTTTTCCTCTAGGCATGTATACTTTGTCCACTTATAGGTTATTATTCCTGCTCTTCTTACCTGTTAGTATGGTTAATGAACACGACTTTAATTTTCATTAAATAATGTTCCCAAGCATCATTTCCAAGATCTGCATGTTATACATACATTATTATTACCATTAATTCCTTTTTGTACATTGGATAGCTTCCTTTTTTTCACTTTTAACAGCAATATGTTGAACATTTTTATAACTATATTTTTATATATATTAGGGGGAATATTTTAACACTTTACTGTGCTCTTTTTCTCTGGCATTTGTACAGAAAGTGACCTAACACACCATGTCTGTCCAAGGCATCCATCTGCCAGGGACCACAGTCGAGGGGTGGGAGATTGGCTGTTTCAAGCAGTGATGCAAAGAAGAAAAAGCTAATATTTGAGATTTAAAACGTGATTTTGCAGCAAGATAGGTAGTTTGGAAATAAGATTTTGTCCAAAGGGAGATTTTTTTTTTCCTGAATTCTTTAGCTAAAGGAAGAAGACAGAAGCAATAGAGAGTTCTCAGTTGCCCCTTCTGTTCCTTGAGAATTATGAAAAGAGAGAGGGTGGCAGGTGCCAAGAATGGGAGATTCATGTTCAGGTCTTAGGGAGGCAACTGTCCTACAGACTGTGTCCACATCAAGGTAAACCAGACCATGCAGTGAGGTGGCAGGGGAAGGACTAAATGATTTCATTATAGTTTTAATTTGGAAGTATTTAATTATAAGCCACAATTTTAAAAATTTATTGTTCCTTTGGGTTTCTTTGTATCAGTTAGGTCTGGCTACATAATTCGTAGAATCCAGTGTAAAACAAATATGCAGGGCCTCTTTGAAAAGTACTGAGAATTTCAAGATGGTTCTAGCAGCCCATTAAGTCAAATGTTTTGTAAACAAGGGTCCTGGGTGACAGTACAGGTCCACACTCATGAAGCTAACCCTTGTATCATTATTTTCGGCCCATTCTCTATTGAGTTACAGGTTCTCAGCCCAGGATTCAGTGAACTTTTTCTCCAAAGGGCCAGGCAGTAAATATTTTAGGCTGATGAGGGCCGGCCTACGGTCTCCATGGCAACTATTGAACTGTTCTTTTGCAGCACAAAAGCAGCCATTGACAGTAGGAGAACAAATGCATGTGGTTATGCTACAATAAAATTTTATTTACAAAAACAGACTAAAGGCCATAGTTTGCCAACCTCTGTCTCAGACAGTTACTTTCTATTTTTTGCTATCCTTATATCCACTATCATGTCTTTCTCATGACAAGCTAATATAAAAAAAAATCTATATTTCCCCGCCCTGATAACTGAAGTTTTAGTGTACTTCGCCACTCATTTCCTGTTATTTATTACTGAGAATGTGAACTGGAAAAAATTGTGCCTTGGGATATACATGGAGGCATTCTTTGTGACCTAATAAATATTTCATGGGCATTTGAAAGGAAAGTTTATTCTCTGAGGGGCATGGGGTTCAAAATATATTTATTAAATCAGCTTGATTAATTATTATTCATATCTTCTCTGTCCCTGGAACGTGGAAGTATTCAGACAGATGTCTTTCAGATTTCGGCTGAGATAATGTGGTTTTCATCTCCAGCAGTCAAAATAAATGTGAGTTATCTTAAAATATTTTCTAAATATTGAAGCATCCATGCATTTCTAGGATAAATTTTACTGGGTTGTAACATAGTATTCTTTTACTATACTGTTAGTTCTGTTGGAAATGTATTTCATTTAGGATTGAAAGTTTATATTCAAAAGTTGGTAGAAAGTTTTGCCTGTGAACATACTATTTTTGATAGTATTGACGTCTGATGTGTGCTAGCTTCCCAAATAAACTGAGAAATGCTCTATCTTTTCCTGTTTATTTTCTGTTCCTTAAAGATGTCTTAGAACTTTCCATGAAATCAACTGGTCTGGAATCAAATGATCTCCTCACCAGGATAAGTCAGCCACCCTCAAACACCCAGATTCTATTGGTGAGGGAAAGGCAAAATCTAAATGGGGAAATCTTAACTAAGGGAATATCTAAAAAATAACAAGATTGGGTGATTATTACTACTGTGTTCCAGACTTGGGGATTTAGTAGTTGGACTTAGGAGGAAGAAGAGGATTTTGGAAGCTAAAAATAAACTACATATCCATGTATGTATAAATGTAAGAGCAATTATTTTTTGCTATCTTGAATACAGTTTGTCTTTTGAAAATCTATTCTCTAAAGTTTGTGTCTTCCTACATAATAATAACATTATTATTACTTCTTAACTTTTCTAAGGCCATTCCTTATTTCTGGTTCTTTTATGCCATGTCTTTTTCTCATACTTTATTTCAAATATATTTTCCATTTTGACATACAGTATTTTCAAGTATTTTATTCAGCAAGGGCCTGTGGATGGCATACATTGTGAATTTTTGCATGTCTGAGAAATGCTGGCTAAGGAATTTAAAAACCATATTTCACTCAAGATTATAATTATTGAGGCTTTTGAGCATTTACTGTAGAGTTAAAAAAAATAAAGCCAATCAAGTCTCATTTTCTTTCGGTTGGAGAAGCCTCTTATTTTCCTTTTTGGAAGAATGCACATTTTCCCTATTTATTAATATATTTTAAGATTTATTTAAAATTATTGATCATTTTGAAAAATTAGGCTGAGTACTTCATCCATCATTTGGATCTGAAGACTCTGCTCTTTCTGTAGCTCAGGAAAACTATCTGTGTCATGACTGTTTTCTGTGGTATTTCTCATAAAGGCTCTCTTCATAGAATTCTTGTTGACATCCATGAGGTATCCTTTGTATTTCTAAGCTCTTTCTTCATAATTTTAATTTTTGCATACCTCTGCTTAAGTTCTGGAAAAAGTTTCTCAAACTGTCTTCAGATATACTAGATCTGATTTTTGCAGTATTCAGTGGGGGCAGTCAGGGCTGCCAATGGATTTGAATATTCAGAAATATTGTAGGCTTTTTCTCCAAAAATCTCATTTTCAATTTGTTCCTTTCTCATGACGGATTGTTCACGTGTGCTAAAGAGGCTGTCAACTCAACACTTATTGAAAATACTAATAAGACCTACTTTTGCTGAAAAGGTTTTCATGGTCATTACCACTTCTTTTATGTGACAACTATTATAAATGTCTTTTTAAAACTTGATTTGCTTTTTGGATGATAATCTCTTGATGAAAATGATCTGTCTTCTCCTTTCTAGAAGAATGCATATCTATTGGAAATGCTTTCATATTTTCTTCACTTGCAAGTGACACTTGGTTAGGTACACCTGTTAGTCCGTATTTCCACCAGAATAATTTTACCCATTGTAAAAGATGAATTTTATCAATCACACTTTCTCTCCTTTTAACACTGAAGAGTTTTTGTAGGGCATTGTTTTCTTCTCATGTATGATTCTTCTTTAGTCCTTAAAATAAAAAATGTACACCAGGAAATATTTTATTATTTAGTCTCTTAAAAATTAATTAATTTCAATTGTTACTTGGTGAGTCTATTCAATCTGCATCTTCTTAGCATTATAGTCTTTTATCTAAAATCAGAAAAATTCTCTTTGAATGTTTCTTCTAGACTATATTTCCACAATGAAAAATATACAGTAACTTTGAATATCTCTTTTTGTCATTCTCTATGTATCATCTTCTCTCTCATCACTTTTATCTAACTAAATCAGTTTCCTGTTCAAATTATGAGAATTCCTCAAATGTGCCTTTATCATTTATTTCATTTTCTGCATTGCCATCTGCTCTTGACTGCTTCTCAGGTGACTTTAAAAATCCACTATCTTATTTTATACTTCCTGAATTGTTCTAGGTTTCCTTGTCTTCTCATTTCATATTTTAATGTGTTTCACAGTTTTCTTGTTTTATTTAACCTTGATGAAATCACATGGTTCTATAATTTGACCTTTTTTTTCACTACTGAAAATGCTTTCTATTAATACATTCTTCTTTTACCTCAAGAGTTTTGTTTAATCACTTACTTTACTAAAATTTTGCGGGCTCTATTGTTAATCCTTGTATATGATAGGTGTCACTGAGCTCCAAACTATATTTGATATGTACATATGTATATGCATATCATTTGATATGTATGTATCTAATATACATATATTTATATGTGTATATGTGTTATATTGTTTCTTTGCATCATCTCATACTTATATACTTCTCCAAGAACTTAATCTAGGGAATGGGCATTGGTCTTGATGACTAAGTGAGTTTATGTTGTTTTATCAATCAGGGGAGAATGGGGAATGCAACAGAATTGTGGATTATTTCCACAAAGGAACTTTTTCCTTGCAATGTTTATTTGTTTTGGAAATGGATACACCATTCTAGCTTGCCATATGTAGGGCTTTCTTTTTTTTTTGTGTGTGTGTGTGTGTGTGTGTGTGGTCTCTACCCCAGATTCACATTGCACTGTACTGAGGCTAGGGCCTCATTCCTTATCCCCATTGTAGCCACATAATCAAACACAGGATTCTCCCATTCCTCAGGAGGCCCAGGGTCTATGGGAGGGACTCAGTAATGCTGGACAGAGTCACTCTCATGAAGATTCCTGGTGTCCACAGGTGTCTCCTCTGTGGTTTAACTTCCCCTTCTGCCATCCAACGCAGCTGTTTCTTTATAATGAAGCACAATGGCAACAGGGCTTCCTGGGGATGGTCTTGTCCCTCTTGTGTCCCACTATTTACTTCAAACTTACTTACAGATTTGGGGCTGTTCTTGAAACTCTCAACTTGAAAGTCTTCTTTTTAAATTTTTTTATTCTTATTTGTTATATATGACAGCAGAATGCATTACAATTCATATTACATGTATAGAGCACAATTTTTCGTATCTCTGGTTATATACAAAGTATATTCACACCATTTGTGTCTTCATACATGACTTAGAGAAATGATATCCACCTCATTCCACCACGTTTTGTACCCCCTTGCACCCTCCCTTCCCCTCCCTCCCTTTTGCCTTATTTAGAGTTCGTCTAATCTTCCCATGCGCCTCCTTCCAACCCCACTATGAATCAGCCTCCTTATATCAGAGGAAACATTCAGCATTTGGTTTTGGCTAACTTCACTTAGCATCATATTCTCCAATTCCATCCATTTACCTGCAAATGCCATGATTTTATTTCATCTCACTACAGTCAGAATGGCAGCTTAGAATACAAAAAACAATAAGTGTTGGCGAGGATATGGGGGGAAAGATACACTCATACACTGCTCGTGGGACTACAAAATGGTGCAGCTAATATGGAAAGCAGTATGAAGATTCCTTGGAAAACTGGGAATGGAACCACAATTTGACCCAGCTATCCCTCTCCTTGGTCTATAGCCAAAGGACTTACAAACAGCATACTACAGGGACAAAGCCATATCAATGTTTATAGCAACACATTTCACAATAGCTAAACCTAAATTCACATCTAGATTGGTTGCAGAACCAACCTAGGTATGCTTCAATAGATGAATGGATAAAGAAAATGTGGTATATATACACAATGGAATATTACTCCTTGAAAATCTTTTTCTCCGTGTTTTTCATAACTTGGCAACAGAATTGAAAGTCAACTCTGATTGACCTCCTTCAGACTCAGTCCACTGTTTTGCTTTCTAGTGTCGTTTCTTATAAGTGTTTTGCACGTCAGTGCCACCATCCTATGGACATCAGCTTCCCCTGGACACATCCTAAGATCTTCTCTTTGGGGAGAATGGGTCAATTTTAGGTGATAATGGGGGACAAAGGAGGGAGAAGCTGTCTATGCTTAGCTTCTTTTTCCAAAGTTGCAAACTTTCTCATTTTCATTGAGCCCCTTCTATTCAATTTTAGTTTGGGGGCTTACATGATTCCCTGAAATAACACTTCCAAAAGTCATCAAGGCCTTTATTTCAGCTAAAACATTTTAGTTCTTATCTTGCTGGACCTATTTAGAGTGTGCTATTTATTGATTCAGCCAGCTGATTTTTGAGTACCTAGTAGGTTCTTAGTAATGTACAAAGATTGATAATTACAACATTTTCCATGTACTGAGTACTCACTAAGCAGCAGGAATTGTTCTAGGCACTTTATATTCATTGCCATGTCATCATCACAGTTAGCATTGTGACCTGCTCTGTTCTGAGCAGGACCCTATGCAATACATACTACTGTTGCCCTTTTTACAGATGAGAAAACTGACTTCACAGAGAAGCTAAGTACACATTGAGAAGCTCAAGGACACACAGCTATTAAGTGGTAGGATTGGGATTTGAACTCTTTTTTCTTAAGAGTTCATACTCTTGGTTCCAAACACTGTTCATAAAGTCTTCCTGATGTGGAACTCTGTGCTCTTAACCACTGTGCAATGCTGCCCTCGTATGGAGGGGTCAGGAAATGTACAATTACGTTCAGTGTTGGGTCTGAGATAGTGAGCAGTACCAGAGAATTTTCACTAATTATTATGGGAATTTGGGAGTGGGGATTCCAGGAAAAGTTTAAAATTGGGCCACTTTAATGGCACTGGGAGTGCTGACATAGCTCCCCATTTTAATGGAACAAAGTATGCAAGGTGCCTTCAATCCTCCTCCCTTTTATTTCTTTGATATTTTGTATGACAGTTAATACTCAGGAAGACCATTTAATTTAAAATTCAAATGGAGACACTTCTGAGAATTAAAGAGGGCATTGTTAATTACTCTGGGACAATAAGAATAAACCATTGCTGTCATGGACAAATCAGAAAGTTTGGCTGTCCTGTTAACAATGATCTTTATACCTCACATTTATTTATGCTTAGTATGATCCATGGTGACTATGACTGTTGGAAACTTACACTCAAGATTCTTCACTTTTATTTTCTACGTTTTCTATAAACCTAATATTTTCATTATTTTTATGTAGTGGGTAGTGGCAGAATGGTTATGATTCTGATCACAATCTTTATGCCATCAAATGTTGGGAAAGCCATATTCCAGAGGGATCCTACAGGTACTTATTAATCAGGGGTTCATCTTATTGCATATCTGGGATGAGGAAAAGAAGATAAGGTCACTGGAAGAGACACTGGAGGACAAACCCTGGAGTTTTCCATGTCCATTTCTCTCTTTTAAAAATGTTTTTATTATTGCACTGTAGTTATACATAATAGTGGGGTTCATTTTGACATAATCATACATGGATGGAATAATTTGCTCCATTTTAGTCCCCAGTACTTCTACTTTCCCTCCCATCATCCCTTCTTGGTTTCTCTTCCTTTATTTTCTTCTCCATTTCTTGATAATGTACCACTGCACTGCTTATTATGGGATATGAGTTATATGGGGCTGTGAAATTCTGAACATGGAAGGGATTTTTTTTTTTTTAATCAGGGATTGAACTCAGAGCCACATTCCCAACCCTATTTTGTATTTTATTTAGAGACAGGTCTCACTGAGTTGCTTATTGCCTTGCTTTTGCTGAGGCTGGCTTTGAACTTGTGATCCTCCTGCCTCAGCTTCCTGAGCAGCTGGGATTACTTGCGTGCACCACCTTGCCTGGCCAGGGAAGGGATTTTGAATAAAGATGTAATGTGGGAGGGGGCTGTTTTTTCTTAACTACTTTTGGAACACAGGGAGCCCACAACTAATGATGGGAGGGGACCCATTAGGAGTAATCTTATCAAAGGATAAGTGGGTACCACCTAGGTAAGGATGGGAGCAGTGGTGAAGGGCATCACAGCTAGTGGCAAGAAAATGCACGGGTTAGTTTCAGAAACTGCACAGTAGTTTCATTAGAAATTGCAAAGGTGCAGGAAGTGGTCAGAGATGAAACTGGGAAACACACAGTGGACCGAGCAATAAGGGTCTTGCATATTTATTAAGAAGTTTATACTTTAACTGAAAAAGTTTCATAGGTGTTTAAAGGCCAAGAGGTGGGGCTTGGAGAAGATGGTATTGAGCTTATATTTATGTTTTAAAAGATCAATTTGGGACCAGTGCCAAGAATACAAAATATGGAGAGGGGTTAAGAAAGGAGGCAAAGAGAGTTGTTTTGAGAATGTTTCAGTAAACTAGGAAAACATGGTGGAGATAAGGCACCGAGAAGCCAGAGAATGGGTATTCCAGGGCAGCTGTGGGAGTTGACATGGTCAGGCCTTGCAGAGTGATAAAGAGGAGTACTGCCCCGGTTTATGGTGCCACCAAGACTAGGAATAGAGAAGGAAAGGACTGTGGGGGGGAACTCCTAGATGAGCACCCTTCTTTTGAAAAGCGGTCCCTCCTGGTACCAGGGTTCAGTTCTCCACCGGATCTCTACCCCCCTCACTGCTCTGACTGCTTCTTCTCAGCTCTGAATAATGAAGCTTCTTCTTTTACCCAGACAATTCCTGTTGGCAAGTCCTCTGGGCTGGACCTTGGCCATCTTCCTCTTCAAACTGCATCTCTTCCTGACATTTTAAAATCCTGATAATATCTTGATATTATTTATTAGCCATACCCACATTCTCAACTACTGCCCTTGGGCTAACAACATTCAAGCCTTTATTTTCAGTTCCAACTCACTAATCCAACCGCCTACTCAACGTCTCCACCCAAATATCCTGCATGTTCAGACTCAGCATGTCCATACCAAGCTTTTTCCCTCTGAAACATGCTCCTTACTGCCCCATTTGCTCTCAGTAAGTCGCTCAAGTCCTATCGCTACTCTGTATAAAGAGCTTCCAATTTCATTTATTCTTTTCTCCACATCCTCACTACAAGAATAGGTGATACCCACACAGAGACACTTGCCTTCTCTGTCTTTACAAACTTGCATCCCAAAACATACTTTCGTTGGGATAAAATCCAAACCCTCTCCAGAGTCGCACTCATATCACAGAGAAGAAGATATGTCACCTACCTTTCCTATATGTTTATAATCTGACAAAATCCTGTTCAATGTCACCTCCTCTATGAAGCCTCCTAAATCCCCCTCATATCAACCAAAATTATTTTAACAACTGTTTCCCCAATGCCTGTCTCTTCCACTAAGCTAAGAGCTCCTTGAGAATCAGGATATGTCTCTCAAGCATTTTGTAATTCCACAAGTCCAGCACAGTATGATAAATACCAAGCTGACATGATGTGTTCCTTACCCTAGACTCCTTAAAATCTAAGGACCACACTGTTTCTCTAGGGGCAATTACCACCACCACCATGACCACAAACATCATCATTACCATCGCCACCACCATTACCCCATCACCACCACCACCACTGACATCTCTTACCACCATCATCATTATCATTCCTATCACCATCACTACCATCACGATCATCACTACCATCACCATCAATATCACCACCACTACTGTCACCAGTGCTAACATCATCATGAATAGCCTCATCATCCTTACCATCATTATCATCACTAGCACCATTACTACCATCACCAGTATCTCTATCTTCATCACCATCTATCACTTGGCACACAAGTGCCAAATAATTTCTTGAAAGGCTTTAATTTTATTTAATCCTTACAACACTTCTGTGAGCATACATTAAAATGCCTATTATATTAATGAAAAAAAAAACACCTGAGTTTCAGAGAGACTTAAATAATCTGCCAAGCTCATAATGCTTGGTGAATGATGGAGCTGACACTTGAAAATGGAAATACCTAATACCAAAGCTGTTCCTCTGAACTCCTATGTTTGAGGCTCTGTTCATCGCCATGAAGCACCAGAGTACAGTCCATGCCTGGAGTCTTGTCAGAAAGGGAGCAGAAATCTGTCCAAGTTAGTGAACAGCGTGGTTTACATGTGTATGCAGACGTGGTGGGACCTGGTGACACTGAAGAGCAAAGCACAACCTACCTGTAACCTTGTCTTTTCTTCCTCTATATCATGTTGAGCTCCTCTTACCACAATCTAAAATAACATCTCTCTGGGCACAGTGGCACATGCCTCTATTCCATGCAACTTGAGTGGCTGAGGCAAGAGGATCACAAATTCAAGGCTGTCCTCAGCAGTTTAGAGAGACCCTCAGCAACTTAGCAAGACCCTGTCTCTAAATAAAATATTTAAAAAATGGCTGGGGATGTGGCTCATTGGTTAAGTGCCCCGGGTTCCATTCCTGGTACCAAAAATAAAAATAAAAGCAAATGCAAAGGCATTTATGTATTGGTTATCACAATGACTAGAAGGCTAATGGTACTCGGAAAGCAAGGATCAGAGAGGCTAAGCATCCTCCAGTCCTTTCTAGTGAAAAACTATCTCACTGAATAGCCAACAACACCCACTTGGAGAAACACTAGTTGGAGCCCAGACACTTGATTCAACTCTGAGTCAGTCTCTTAGTATATGGGCATCCTTCTTAGTTCAGCCGCTACAGCATTTAAGGGCTTCTTTCCCTCCCCGGCCTGTCAAATTCCCTCACATTCCATCAACTATGGAAAAAGAGATTCTTATCTTTCACAAATATTCATGTAAACTTAGGTGGCAGAGAAGCACTTCTAATCTCTCTTTCAACCTTTCATTTAATCTAATTTATCCCCTACCCACTGCACTGAATGTTTCACCTGAAGTAGGGAAGGTTGGGGAGAGGAGGAAATGAACAGGAGGCATCACATTCCAATCCTGGGCAGATGTGAAGTCTCATGTCTGACAGTAATTCCAGACTGATGAAGAGAGCCAAGACATAGCTCCAAATTGACCTTTTTTCCAGAAGTCTTACCTCTTCCCCTATCTCTATGATTATTTCTTTCTTGCTTACTCAGGTCATAGCAGTGTATAATTATGTTTGCAGTAGAGGCATTTCATGCCCACTCATTTCTGGCTTTCCTTTTCTTTTGGACACATCTCTTTGGTCCCTTTCCATAGGATGAGGCCATGTGAACTAGTTCTGGCCAATGGGCTGCCATTTCTGGCTGGAGCATCTCCCTGCCAACAAGGCATTTTCCAGCATTTTCTTCCTTTGCAGCTGGATGGTGAAACAGGTGCCAAGAAGGAGTCTCTGTCAGCCTGGCTCCCAAAACAACCACGAGGAGCCCCTGTTCTACCCCATCAAACATGGAGCATATCCAAAGAATAAACTTTTCCTGTTTTACTGAAATTGGGCCTGTTTGTTACCACAGCATAACCTCACCAACTCTGATTGTCTCAATGTTTGTTTGTTTCTTTGTTTATATTTTGGGTACCGAGGATTGAACCCAGGGCACTTGACCACTGAGCCTCATCCCCAGCCCTATTTTGTATTTTATTTAGAGACAGGGTCTCACTGAGTTACTTAGCACCCTGCCTTTGCTGAGGCTGGCTTTGAACTCGCAATCCTCCTGCCTCAGCCTCCTGAGCTGCTGGGATTTCAGGTGTGCACCACCAAGCCCGGCTGGTTAAATGTTCTTTGGCCTATTCGGATTCTTCATCTTAGTACAGAGATTGTGAGTCAGAGAGGCTTGGGGCTGAGCCTTGATTTCACCACTGAGAGTGGCCTGGGCTAGCTTCCCTAAACCTCATTTTCCTCATGTGTGAAATGGTGATCGTGACTGTATAGATATTATGAGAACTGCACAGACTAAATGGTGAAATGTTACCAGACATTGTTTGCATCAAGTATTGTGTTATACCTATCTTTACTGTTGTCCACTCCTAAGTTCAATATTGAGATGTATTTACACTAAATGAATGGAAAGAATCAGTTGAGTCAAACTGAAGAAATCTCATTACTTTTTCAATATGACCCTGACACATCAGAAAACCATGACAAGTAATGCCCAAATACCTTCTTTCTCTTTTGGTACAGAATCATGAGTGGGAGAAGTGAGATCCATTCTCTTGCTCCCACACCAAAAATGGATACACGTTCTAAATTAGCATGAAGCAAATCTCATTTGCATTTATGTGACAGCCAAGTCTCCTTAAGGGATGCCAAAGGTCTTTATTCCTAGACCACTAGGAGTCCTTTAGCATTTGGAGATAATTATAGGTTATCTTAGGACGGATGTCTTCTTCCAGCACTCCTGGATTCTATTCTCAGCTTGACATTGAGTTTTACCAGTTCTCCACAGCTAAGGAAAGTAGAGATAATTACTTGGCTGACCCAGACAGAAAAACAAAACACTTTTGCCTTATTTACTTTATTTTTGACCCATATGCCAAACCTTCCAATTTGTGGGAAGTTCTACCAACTATTGCCTGGCCTGATAAGCCTTCTCCAAATCTGGAAACCAATATGTGAAATATTTTTAAAAAATATTTTTTAGTTATAGATGGGCACAATGCATTTATTTTATTCATTTATTTTTATGTGGTGCTGAGGATTGAACCCAGGGCCTCACCCATGCTAGGTAGGCAAGGGCTCTACCACTGAGCTACAACTTCAGCCCCTAGGTGGAGCATTTAGAACTAACCACAGAATCCATCTCAAGACAGAGAAAGAGAGAAATAAAGAAAGAAAGGGAGGGAGGGAGGGAAAAATATCCTGTCCTCTGAAGAATTCTTTTTCTGATGTCTTTTTAAGTTATTATTGCAGCACTTTAAAAGTACTTTCTAATGGACTCGTTTTCCTTCTTCAGAGCCAATTTTGCATTTTCATTATGTTAAGCCATCTTCCAAAGTATTTCTGAAATAAGCTACATCCATGTGTCTTAGCCCACCTGCAAACTTGAGTTTCCCTCTTCCATTCAGATTCAGTCTGAACAATTCACCAACTTATAGGACCTTTAAGTGCAGGATAAACAGATGTCCTAATATACCTCAAGGTCAGCTCCATCACTTCACCCCCCCCCAGATCCTTATAGCATCTGGGTGGGCTGCAGGGGGTCGGAGTTCCTGAAACTTTCAATCAACTGCAGCTGATTTAACAGTGGAGCAGTAGTTCCTCAATTAAGCAATCTGAGCTGCTTTCTGTACCATGATTTACTGAAACTCTGATGCAGGGAATTTTAACTCCTGGAACCCACCCAGTTCCTCCAGTTGTACTGCCATGTGCTTCTCATTATAGCCCAACTGTGCAGGGCAGAGATGAACAGAAAGAACTGGGCTGGGAGTCAGAAGCAGACGTCGTTCTAGTTGTGTCATGATCTAATCCCCGTCCCTGAGCAGGTCACTTAACCCAGTGGGTTGAACAAAGATTTTCTTCTTATCCATAAATTAGGAACAGCAATCCTGCTGGCTCTACCTACCAAAAAAGGTTGTCTCTGATGTCCTCGTAAAGGAGTGTAAGAGTTTGTGAGACTTGCATAAGTTTCAACTCTAAAGAATTTCTTTTGTGAGTAGATAGTTGGGAATCCAGAAGGTATTTTCTCAGAAAAGCAATACTAGACCCGGTAGTGATGTTTCCAGTCTAACACTACAAAAATCTGTCTCATGACCATACCTCTGGGGCATAACACATAGTAAGGGTCCTACAAATCATCACCACCAGGGGGTCACCCAATGCTGGGTGCTGTGGTTGGAAGTCTGGGTGGATGGCAAGATGGGGTGCCTGTGTATGGGGAAAAGAGGTGAAAACTGATGCTGGACAAAAAGGAAAAGGGACTTGGGGCTACCATGGTAAGGAGCACATGGTGAGGCTGTGGGGGGCCTTTTTCAATGTAAGGATTTATTGGGTGCAGGAAAGAAATGACAGGTTTTGACTTTGGAAAGTTCTATAAATAGAGCTGTTCAGTGCCTTCTCCCACCCTGCCACCTCCTCCACTCTCCTGTTCTATTCCCTATGTTCTATTTTTGAAGTCTTTAGGGCATGTATACTATAGCCAGAGTCAAGATGGAAAATCCACTTTCTGCAATTAAGTGTCTAATAGCTCAATTTTTATAAAATAAACCAATGTGTGATACATAAATGTATATTGTAATAACAGAAGGGCCCTGAAGGAGAGGGCCATTTTTGTCCAGGGGTTGGTCAAATGGGTGCACTGATCTTTGCAATCCTGGCCTGGAAGACTTAGAAGAGGCTAACTGCTCCTTTACTGTTTTTCTTCTGGACAGAGGCCTTCCAAATCTGACTTTTCAAATCCCTGATTGAATTCCCAGCAATCTACTTTTCCTGACTATAACAAGAAAAGCATGTTTAAATGAACATGAAATTCCATCAGTATAAAGCCTAGTGCAGCCCAGTCGCCAAAGCTGCTAATAATGCCCTATTGTGTTACTGTGGTGTCCTAGGTTATCATTATGCAGTCTTTGCTCCTGGTTGAGAAAACATGACATTCCATTAAATGCATAATCTGGGTTCCCTCCAAGCCAGAGATGCATCCTGCCTGAAGTCGAAATGAGCTGGGATTCAATGCCATGGAAAAGAGAACCAGTTGCAGGGTTGGGGAGAAGAAGAGAATGGTGGATTCCTTTCCCTGTGATCCACTGGTCTCAGCCTGTAGACAGGGTCTAGGCAGCCAGCAGATCTTAGAAGCCCAAGGAAAAAACGAGTCAGCATTTTTTCCCTTCCTGCTCTGCTGTGGTTGGGTGCTGGACAGCAATGTCTCAGGAGGTTCTAAGACAAAAGACTATATCTTTAGGGACCACCCCAGGAGGCTGTCTGTCCTGGTTGCCTGTTGGCCCATCCCCCAGCTCTGGACTCAACAGTCACATAAATTAGCCTGGCTGGACACATGAACAACCAAATCCTAGCAAGTTTTTATTCAGCACATAGTATCCCTGCCTTCAGGTAACAGGACAACCAAAGGAACTCAAAGTCATCCACCTAAATGTAAAGGTATGTGCCTGTAAAGGTTTCCCTACCCCTTGAGCATTTTGGGGTCCCTAATGTGCTTCAAAAGATCCACTAGCACATTCAAAAATTTATTTCAGGAGTAAATACAAAAGAAGCAACTTCCTGTATAAATAGAGGGGCAAGGAACTCAGCACACTGGTTAGAGACCTTCTTTCTCCACACCTGATTTTTAAAAAAACTAATGTATTTTTGTTGAAAATAAAATTAATATATGCTTATTATAGAAAATTTTAAAAATTCAGAAAAGCATAAAAACAGAAGTTAAAAAATCATGCTTCTAGAGAGAAATACCATTACCATATCAGGTAAATAGTCATACATAAATGTGTTTCATTTTTTACAAAGGTAGAATCAAAATGCATACAATGTTTGGTAACTAACCACATTTTCTCCCTAGAGTATAAACATTGCCTATTTCTCCTAAAATATCTTCCCAGCATGCAAAATATACAATACATATTTAATACTCTGCATATTACATGTCTTACTTAAATCCCCTGTTGTTGAACATTTATGTCATTTTCAACTTTTTATTGCTTTAAACAGCACGACCATTAGCATATGTTTAGGTACTTTTCTGTGACCATTTGGATTTATCTTTAAGATATGGAATTGTTGGATGGAAAAGTAGACCCCATCATATTTTTTAAAGCATATGATATATATTGCCAAATTATCTTCTGGTCTTCAATACAGTAACCACATGTGACTATTTAAATTAACAAATAAAATAAAAATTCACGTCCTCAACCTCCCTAGACACATTTCAAGTGTCAACAGTCACATATGGCTAGAAGCTACCCTATTGGACAACACAGACACAGAACATTTTCATTATCCTAGAAAGTTCTATTGAACAACGCAAGTCTAGAAAGAGGGTACCAATTTATATTTTCCCTAGTAAGATGTGACAGTGCTTACAAGCTGGCCAGTAATGAATATTGTGAATCTTTAAAATTTTTTGCCAACCTAATAACAATTTTATCTTGTTTGATTTTTTTTCCATTTCTCTGATTACTAGTAAAGTTGAACTTTTTTGACTATTTGTTGACTTTCATATATATTTTTCTCCTGTAAATTATGCAGTAAGACTATTTTTATTGAGGTGATGCATGTGTGTGTTTTAATATGTAAATACAATATAGCTGGTATGTATTATATTTATATATAGTTTATACACATAAATATGTATATCATATATTTATATATATATATTTGTGTGTGTATATTTATTTTTCTTTTTTGGTGTTGGGACCAAACCCAGGACCTCCCACATGCTAGGTAAGCACTTTAGCACTAAGCTACGTCCTTTCTGGCCCCTCCACATTTTATATAGTAAGATCATCTTAAGAGAATGATTAATGTTGCAAACATTTCTGTAACTTGTTATTATATCTTATTCATGCCTTTTTATTTATGAAAGTGTAGAATTTTGATATATTCAAATCTGAATTTTTCTTTATGGTTTCTATACTATTATTATACTTTAAAAGCTCTAAACCTAAGATTATAGCAATATTCATCTAAATGATCTTCTAGCTCTTTGATCATTTCATTTTAAACATTTAAATTTTCAGTCCTTCTAGAATTTATTTTGGTGTGTGGTACAAAGTATAAATCTATCCTTTGGATCCCCACACGTTATCAATCCTTTGTCCAAAAAAATTCCCTACTGATTCAAAATTTCACTAAATGCTTATATGTACTTGGATTTCTATTTTTGTCTCTCTGTTCTTTGGCCTTTACCCTCCTGTTTTAATTAACTTGTATTTTTTTAATATTTGGAAAGTATTTCTTTATTATTCATTTCCAAAAATGTTTTATTTCTTTTTACTTGTGTTTTTCCCCTATCAGATAAGCCTAGAACCATTTTGTTAAATTCCAGCCATCACCAAAATAAATTCTTTCAGAACTTAAGACTAAAAAGTTTAATTCACTGTATGAACTGCTTTGGGGAGAACTGATTATCTCTATAGTTTTGAGGCATTCCATTCAGGGAATGGTGATTCTGCCCATTTTGTCAAGTTTTTTCTGTTTGCCCCTCTGAACTAGTTTTCAAAACAACACAAATGCTGATCATCTCTGAGGGTTTTCAGACGGTGTCCCTGAGTCTAGGATCTAGTGCTCCCAGCCACCAGAAGTTAACAAAAGAAATTCCACTTCTTAGTATTGGATTATATTTTCAGTATCCACCTTCTCATAAATCTGCAAGAAAGAGATCTCACTTTTCATCCAAAGAATCTGGAGTTCAAAACAGACTTTACGGAAAAACCAAACTCCAGGGGCAACTGCAAAGCACATTTGGTGTCTAGCTGGCCAGCTTATTTTGCTGGACTCTTTTTCCAATTCCCAAATACTTTCCAGTCTGTGAAATTCATCTCCCTACCGCTGTAACTGCAAGGCGCTCCACTGGTTTTAGTGAGCAGGGATCTTCTCTGAGGGGCTTTTTTTTTTTTTTTTTTTTTTTTTTTTTATTGTTGAAGGTGGTTTTTAACAGATAGCAGGGAGCTTCCCTGAGTGCAGCTTGGCAAGCCTATGGGGAATCTGGGAAGTGTTGAACTGGTCAGAGTTCAGCTCTCCCTTGATCAAAGTCCTGAAGTCTAAACACTCTCCACCTTTAACAAGGAAACCAGGGCTCCAGCACCTCCCTGGTAGCCCACTAGTCAAAATGATCAAGAGCCTGATTTCTCCTCCACCGAGGTTCTCAAGGCAAAGGAGAGAGAGAATTTACCAGGCAGAGGGGAAATGTGGCTGATATCTTATGAGCCAAGGTTGCAACTAAACATCCTGCAATGTACAGGACAGTCTCCACAACAAAGAATGACCAAGCTTAAACCTCAATAGTGTTATGGTTGAGAAACCCTATCTTGCATTTTCATTAAGTGCCCAGGCTGAACATACATTATATTATGGGGGACAAGAAGAATGCATTTTTTGTAGGACACGGTTTTTAAAAAGAGACCATTGACTTTGAAATGCCGAGGTCTCTTTAAAGTGTCTGCAAGTTCTGCCTCTGGCAAGCAAGACTTTCTCAGGAAAATGAGAGGGAGCCTCAGAAACGCAGTGAGTCAATAGCATCCTCCAAGTTTCACGCACGCTCCTCGGTCACAAAGAGCAAGACAGAAAAGAAGTTTGTGCCCCAAACCAGCAGCGTCGCCTCTCCAGCGGGCTGGGGCGGCACAGGAGAGGGATGGGAGGAGCGCTCCCCAACAAAGGCGCAGCACTCGCCGCCACCACCTCCCGTGGTCCCTCTTGGTCCCTTGAGATGCAAGCCTGTCCCAAAGCGACCCTGCCAACCCGCCCTGACCGGGGAGAAAGCATCATCACCAGCTTAGCCTACAGTGAAAGGCTCATGGCACTTACTTGTCCAAAATGAAGTACAGGTCAAATCCCCCGTAGCAGGCTGGACCCCCATCCTCCCTGCGTCCCCCTTGCCCGGCGCAGATAAGCACAAGAGTGGCCAAAGAGAGCCACTTGAAGCCAATGACGAGGGCTTTCTGCTCCACGGTGGCCATGACCCACAGCCCAGGGAGAGAGAGTGGGGTCTTCTTCTCACGCTCCGCGAGCTCGCCACGACCCTCAGGGACACGCCATCCGAGGGCCCCTCCTTTTGGGCTCTTTATTCCCCCTCGCTCCCTAGAAACTCCCCGGAAGCAATTGTCTGGAGGAGTTCAAGGTTTTCCTTCTGGTTTCCGCTTCGATTCTGTTTCTAGGTTTCAGGTTTCAAGAATCTCAATACTGTACTCCGCTTTTTCAAAAAAAAGACCGCTCCGGGGTTCGGACGGTGGGACCGCTCCCCAGGCTGCGCGGAGGTTTTGCAATTGAAGCAGTTCCGTCCTGACGGTTCTTTGTCCCAGATTTTAAGTATTATGGGGTGGTTTTTCAAATTGTTCTTGGTTGGGGCAGTGCTTTGCCTTTTCTCCCTCCCCCTTACCCCCCTTTCTTATTTTTGGAGGAACAAAGTCCAAAGAGTGCCACCTTGTGGCCAGAGATGGCGAAAGCACGCACCGGGGTCCGTGGGAATGTGGCTCAGAAGGGAGCTGGGGAGACTTAAGAGATGCGATGCGGGGTACAAACCTTATGTTCCTTATCATTTTCAGGTAAAGGGCATATGTTTTCTTATTCCTTCCTTTTCCTTGTGCACCTTCCTCCTTTCCCCCCCCCCCCCCCACCCAACCACTTCTCCCTTCTCTCTAGTCTTCTTATACTTTCTCTTCCTTCTCTATGTCTGCGGATACGGGCAGTGTAAACATTTGATGAGAACTCATTTCCTCCAAGCATTGTGGCTTCGACTCCAGGCTTGGAAACACAGACCATTGTGCAAGTCAAGCAGAGAAAAACAAGTCTTTGTGATCTGAATTATCAAGTGACCTTATATACTCTTAGCCCAGATCATGAAAGAGATTGTTAGGACTCTTTTGAAAGCAGCACGCCTAATGTCCAAAGTTTCCTACTCCCTCTGCTCCAGGCTTGGAACAGCTGAACCCTCTACATTGTCTCCATCTCCATATTTTAGCGGTTCTGTGACAACAGTTCATCCTTTCAGCCTGTGAACTTTGACTTTCTTTCCCCATCTTTGATGTAGGACAGAAGAAGTAAACAGCTTACAGAAGTGCAGACAGTTCTAAAAAATCCTGTGCTCTCCTTTCTAAACTGCAGAATCTTTCTTTAGAGTGGTCTCTGAGCCCCAGTTCAAGATAAGACCCTAGATCTACCTTCCCCTGCCTTCCACTTTGGGAGTCCTCAATGCACATGCATGCTTCATTGTTTAGGATTCTTCCCCCAGACCGACACACATATTCCTTTCTACTTTTGATCCCTCAAGACACACACCAGTGAACTATCCAAGGTGGTTCTCATGTGTATACCATGAAATCCTAGTGTCTTGAAATGCTCCATGCAGCATTAATTGCATTTTCAAATAAGTCTTGGAGACTCATAATGCATTGCACTGGCCTGCCTCCAAAATGATCCCTAGTGTCCCTCACCTCCTGGTATTCACATTCCTTCCACATGGACATGACTGACTCATAAGTAATTAATAAGATATTGCAGAACTCATGGTGTGTGACTTCTGGGGCTAGGCCATGGAGATTGTGTGTTTTCCCCTTTGTTCTATGGGTCACTCTGGGGGAACCCGTTGTCATATCATGAGTGCACCCAAGCAGCCCTCTGGAGGAATCCAGACAGCAGGAAACTTGAGCTTCCTTGCTGACAGCCAACATCAACTGCCAGCCATGTGAGTATCCCATCTTAGAAGTGGATCTCCCAGCCCTGTCAAGCTTTCCGGTGATTCTAGCCTCACCAGAGACCACACCCCACCCTCAAAGCAGAACCCTTCCTGATTCCTGAACCATATAAAAGGTTTATTGGTGTTTTAAGCCTCTAACTTTGGGACGATTTGTTATGCAATAATACATAACTAATAAATGCCTATTAAAAGCCTGGATATTTCTGTGGGGAGATTTTTTTTTAATTGTTTCCCAGATTTCCTTGACCATGAAACTATTCTTTTCAGATGCTACTCATTGACACTCATATTTTGTAAATTACTGCTTTCTGGA
This sequence comes from Marmota monax, assembly GCF_021218885.2. NCBI lineage: Eukaryota > Metazoa > Chordata > Mammalia > Rodentia > Sciuridae > Marmota > Marmota monax. Next base: position 240,295 of record NW_026692194.1, read on the forward strand.
AAAAAAATAACTGTGGGGATTAAAAATACTCTAATCTGTCCAAGTCTTCTTTTTCTATACTTTTCTCATTTTCAAAAGATGATAAACCCATCTTGTTCCTGCTACAGACCTGTGATGAGAAAGGAGGGGAAATCTATAGAAATTAGCTGGGTACATGAAGGCTGGGAAACCGGAGGGAACTAACTGGTCAGGAAAGTAAGGGAATATGAGCTAGGACAATACGGTAGGGAGAATGTCTGTGGGATTGGCAGGAAGGGGCTTGAATGTCCCTTAAGGGACTGGGGGGGGGGCAGAAAGAATCAGGGAGGCATTAGGAAAGTCTTATCTCATCCTTATGCCCCCAGGACCCTCTTAGATTGTTTAACAGTTTGAGTTACAGGGGAATATCTTGAGCATTTCATTGGGAAAATAATTTATGAAGTTAGCCAGAAGAGGGGAAGCATGAGGTGTCCTAATAGAGGTCTTCAAATTAGAGACATCCACATCAAAGACAGGGGAAGGCCCACATTCTGGATGCAGGTGTATATTCCATGTGAATAAATGTATAGGGAAGGGGAGAGGGTGAAAGAGTCTCCCCTAGGACAAGTATGGTGCTTAAGAGGAGAGGGAAGTAGTTGCAATGGTTAAAAATATTTGAGTGTATCAGCTGCCTCTGCTTTTCTTCCAAGATTCTAGAAAGATATCTATTGGTACAAGTTGATCATCTCCAGATTCTAAAATGGATCTACCCTTCTCTTTGTCTATCTCAGAGAAATCCATTCCATGCTGCCTCACTCACTGGAGGAGATGTCTCCCAAACATTCTCATGAAGTGAACTTGACATTGAATTACAGACATATGGTTTTTCAGGGGAAGGTTAAAATAGACAAAGATGTCCATGGTTTCCAACAATGGTAAATGAAGTCTCTTGTATGATCTTAGCGTGGTAGCTCATTGGGGAAGGTGACAGTATCCAGTGCTCTGAATTGGCATCAGCTTGTGCCTTTAGTTGTTGGGATTTGGCAACCTCAAACTTAGTGCACATAGGGAGACAGGAGAGGTGAATCAGTCCCTGGAGGCTAGACCAGGATTTGGGAAGAGTCTCTCAGTAGAGAATTTCCCAGATTAATTTCAGAGTTCAGAGACATTTGAATATCCAGAGTCCCCTGCCTAAATGTTACCATCCTTTTGAAGTAATGTTCAATATTCTGATCTGATTGGAAATATCCTGACCCTACTCCTTTTGAAGGACTCCAGTGCTCTGGAAGAGATGGATAGGCCAAGGTTCATGGAGATAGATATATGAGGCTTGGAAGGAATTCCCCTGCCTCTTAAATTTAAATGAGTGGCAGAACAATGTACACGGTGATGTCAAGGCTATGGATAGATATTTCTGGAGTTGAATAAATGCAGGAGAAAATTAATCATTCATGTGGAAGCCAAGGCAGGGAAGAAGTAGTCAATAGTGCTCATGCTGTGGAAGTCAGGAGAATAAGCCCTGACAAAAACCCATTGATTTGACATGAATGTCACTGTACCACCCAGGAGCATTCCAATGAAGGTGAGGGATGTTAGATTGCACTGAGTTAATAGCAAGGGGAAACCTCTCTTTCAAGAGATAACTTGCAAATGTTCAGATGTTTTATTTGCCACAGGAAGAATCTCAAGATATTTAAGCATGCCAGAAATGTCAAGTTCCTTTGGAGAGTTTGTCTTACTAGACTCATCATGGCAAGGCTTTCATCCTGAACTACAATCACTGCTGTATCTGAATTTACAGTAATTGTTAAATAATATTAAATTATTAAATAGGTTCTTTACTTGCATACTCTCACACTCCCTAACAATTGTGACCTAGCCCCTTTTGTCAAGATGTCTAACATGAAGCTTGCCTTTCTAATAATTTTGCCATCTAACCTTTCAAGAATCCCACTGGACATTTAAGTGCTGTTTGAGTTCTTGACAAAGATTCTGGAAAAAGTTCCAGATAACAAACTATCCAAGAAAAATTTGTGAAAAAAATTTCTTAGAAATACTTGCCACAATAGGGACAAATCTGATACTTTCCAGTAAATTTTGTGTCAATCAACTATATCCACTTTTGGAGGTCTCACTGGTCCCTGGACTACTATCTGCAAAAAATAAAGAGGGTATTTCCAAAAGCAATTTATCAACTGGAACAACAAAGTTTCTGAAGAATTCAAATCAACCAAGTAATAGGTTTTACCAATAGAAAAAACAAAGGCACTAGTAATAAAGTTAAGCCCAGATGCAGAACCACAGTCTAGGGCAAGATGCCCTGATGGTATCCCAAAGGCCAAGCCATCCACAATTTCAGCCCAGTAACGGTCAAAGCCTTGTTGAGCAAAGCATCCCATTAATCCCTCAACCGAAGCTTAGGCAATTCTAGTTTAAGAATAAATTCAGCCCAATATATCTTCTGATTTAATTCAGGGCAAACCAAACCCCAGCCCAAAGCTCTGTTAATAATGACCTCAATGCAGAGATGAAACCCATTCAAGTGGGCCCCAATCCAACTTGACTAATTCAGAATCTTTCATAAAATGAGCTCAATTCACATATCAGTCAATATCAGCCCAGATATTTATTTAATTCAGTTCACAACAACTCAGCTAAGGCCACACACCACTCCAGGGGATCCTAAGCCACAGCCAAACCTTCCGAAGAGCACATTCCTTCAAGGACCTAGTCAAGAGAATAATCTATAATTTAAAACAGCATATCCTAAATCCTCTATCCCAGATCCTTGAAAGGATGCAAAATCTTGTGAGCAGACTTTTCATTTTATCTAGCGAAGAGACAAGGTCAATCCTACTCAAAATTCAGATGAAGGTTGAAATGGACCAGTACAATCCAGGATTCTGACAAGCCCAGAGACTGCAAATGCCTAATGGAAGATTGTGATTGTGTGTGTGTGTGTGGGGGGGGGGGGATTGAACCCAGGAATGCATAACCACTGAACCCACATCCCCAGTGTCCCCCTCCATTTAAATTTTATTTATTTATCTATTTTGAGACAGGGTCTTGTTAAGTTGCTTAGGGCCTTGCTAATTTGCTGAGGCTGGCTTTGAACTTGCAATCCTCCTGCCTTAGCCTCCCAAGTCGATGGGATTACAGGCGCGCACCACCATGCCCAGTCTGGAAAATTGTATTTGACAAGTCAAAGCCAGCACAAAGCTGAGCACAAGACTAAGTCAACCCAATCCTACCAGTGCTATTCAAAGACCCCAAATCAACTCACAACTGAAGAAATCAGGAGAAATATAACTAGACCTCTCCAGCCGATAACCTCCTTGACCTTTTAGCTAATGGCCACCATCCAAGTCATCCGCTGGAGGGACTGGAGGTTGTGAGTATGTGAACACACGTGTGTGGATAAGGATGTGTGGAAGGAGTGCTGTGAAGGTGGACAAGCAGCCTCACTAATTGTGGAATAACCAGTGGATATTTTTAAAGGTACAAATGTCTGGAGACTGTGAGAAATGGGTTTGGGGGTAAGGGACACAGTGGCCAATTTTGTTTCTTTCCTTGCCTATGACCCTTTTCCTCCCTAATGAGATCTATCAAAATACACAGGATTAATGATAATTCCTCCAAATTGAGAACTTGGCAGGACAACACACTAATGAATAACCTCACATCAGGCTATTTGGGGCAAAGCTCAACTCTGCCAGTACCAAGTTGTTGAGTTTGAAAGTTACTTGACTTGTTCATACCACAACTTTCTATCAGCAGATGAAGATTATAATATTACCTACCTCATTGTGTTGTTGGGCAGTTACAATGAGTTAATATGTCATGTAGTATAGCCCTCAGGCTGCACACAATCATTGCTGTTGGGAGATTCTGAGAAATTGCACTTGAACTTCTTGTAGAGGTAAGAACGTATTTATAAGACCCACTTGTAGAGCATTTGATTTTTCTACTATCAGGGAACAAAAGCTATTGCTATAATATGAATATTCATATTATCAACTTTGAAAAAATGCAAAGATGAAGACTCTGGCTCATTCAGGAACTACTGGGAGTTGGTGGTTTCCTAGGATACATTCAGAAAACAAACAGGAGACACATTTAGGGACTATCAATAATCTATTGGCAGCAAAGCTGTTTCCACCAGCCAAGAATGTTAGATAGATAAATTCTAATGAAATGTCTGAGTACATTGAAATAACTGGTGATGCTTCTTTCTGTGATTGGCTTCCATATTAGTCCTGTTCATTAACTCATTTATTTATCAGAAAGTAATATTTAGGTATCTATGATATGGGCCATCTCCATGCTTACACTGAAGATAATGAATATAACCTGGATCTTAACAGAGTCTATTTGGGAGACCAAAATGTATTGGCACAAAATATGGTTAGTTTGTTTTTTAGAGGAAACACAACATGTCCCTTCTACCCCACCATGCCAATCCTAAGGGAAGTAGGTCTAACCCAGTAGAGTCCTTAGTATGCATTGTTGGACCACAACTCTTAGGAAGACTTGTCCTAGGTGATGAGTGAATTAAGACCTGGCAAATGTCTCTTCCTGCCAGTAATAAGATACCCCTTCTGTAGGAAGATCCAACAGTGGTCATGAAGGAGCCTCTGGCAAGGGGACCAAGGTCTAGGCTACTTAGACTGTCTCCATTCTGGGCAAAAGAGATCCCCAGAATACTTGATCTTACTCATGATCCATCAGAGGTCACCAGGACACAGAAAGGCTTGGGGGCAGAGCTATAGCTCAGCTCATGACAAGATAAGCATTAACCTGATGAATTTGCCTCTGAGCATTGACGCCTTCAGGAACCACTTGGGAGCAGTCAGAACCGGTCTGGAGCTTCAGGCTAAAATTATCATGTGTCTAAATTGGGTGTAAAGAAGTAGGCTCCTCAAGGAACTGCACATAGAAAAACATTTATTCTTCTTGTGGCCAAAGCAACACTGGAGAAATCATACATCACTCCTGTGAGAGGGTCTGAAGTTCCTTGCCATAAGGAATGATTCCTGAAGCTACAGCAGACTCCTCTCAAAATAGGTGGGGCTTAAGGTCTGGGTGGAGTGGCCATCCCAGGTTTGTTTTCTTCTCTATCACATTTTTCATCAAGGGTGAGACTGGCCTGCTATGCAATCTTAATCAAATCATAAACCTAGGGACTTAAATTGTGACTTTAACCCTCAGAAAACAGTGGAGTCGATAAGTAAACACACACCGATGACTTTGGGCCTCTCCAACAAAGGGGACTCACTATCTTAGGTTGAAATGGAGGAAACACTCAATGGAATTATTACAGCTCCAAGAGCCAACGAGAAAGAAATTCAGACCCATACTTGGAAAACATTGATCTAGACATCAGATTTGCTCAGAGGCAGAGGGGGAAACCCTAGGTAGTATATGAGGAGGTTCTACAATTTGCTCTCTAAAGAGAAAACTATAAAACAGAAGTATGGAAGGAATTTATTGCAAACTCAGAAAGTAATGAGGTAAGCCTGAGACACAATTCTTAATCACGTACTCAATTCAGGAACTGTGGGAGTGGGGAAAAGAAAAACATACAAATCTGGAAAATGGTAATACTCGATGCATATGTTGTAGACATTTTTGGAATGTTTTTTCCACATGTTGATATTTCCTCATAAATCATGTTCTACTACTAGCAGAATTAAAACAACTCATTTCCTAGTCTTCATTTCTCCTGGAGTTAAATACACAAACTATAGTACTACTATGCCTCTCCAATTGGATAATTTTCTCCCTCTCGAGATGTTCTTTATACCGTTTCTTTATAATTCACAGTATATTCTTTTTCACTCTTCATTGATGCAACCATTTCATGTTTAATTGCAAAATTATAAACCAAAAAATACATATATGAATGAAAAAAAAATTTAGTTGTAGATGGACACAATGCCTTTATTTTATTTATTTATTCTTATGTGATGCTGAGGATCGAAACCCAGTGCCTTGCACTGGCTAGGCAAGCGCTCTACCACTGAGCCACAACCCCAACCCCATATATGAATTTTATTCTCAGGCACAAGGCCTGGCTGAAAAGCTTTGGGAGTCATGAGAGTATGAGCTGAAGCTATGTGTGTGTTTAAATACCACCTTAGGCTAAATAAACACTGATAAGAATTGAGGGTCCAGGATGGAACACACAGGAGAGTACCAACATTTTTAGAGCTGACAGAAAGAGGAACTAAAAAGGTAAATAAGCCAGGTGTGGTTACATGCCTATAATCCCAGGTACTTGGGAGGCTGACATGGGAAAGATTACAAGTTTAAAGTCAGCCCAGGCATCATAGTGAGACCCTGATAGTAGGGAGGGAGAGAGAGGAGGAGATGGAAAGGGAGGGGAGAGGGGAGAGAAGAGAGACTTCTAGAAGGGACAGTCATGTGCACCAACTGGAGTAGAGAGATGGAGAAGCTAAGAACTGAAAACTATTCATCATATTTAGTAATTAGGAGTTCTTTGGTGATCTTCATGAAAGGAGCTTAGTGGAAATGCAGGAGGAAAATTCATACTGCCCTGGAAAGAAAAGTGTAGTTGCCATCAGGTAAAGATAGTGGATGGAACCCAACCTCTTGCTCCCACAAAACCTCACTAAAACCAAAGTAAGGGAAGTAAAACAACAGCAAACCCCAGAAGAACAGGAAGGGGAGGAAGAGAGAATAACATCTGCAAATCTGAAAGCCAGAAAGCCGCAGCTATGCTGGTAGTGGCAAAAGCCACGAAGCTTCCTGATCCACACTGTGAACTCTCCTGTGCTGAGGGAGACAGCGTAAGGCTGAAACCAGGAAGATGATTTGAAAACTGTTTACAGAGCAGTTAGATCCCCAGATGCCCTCTGGACAGTTGTTCTTCCTCAACCTCAGCAGCAGATTGGAATGTTACTCCCTGAAGGACATAAAGGAGGCTTTTTGGACTGAGGTTACCAGGCACAGCTGAGGCTGCTGGTACCTTAAGTGGGATTGGAGAAATGCTGAGTGCTTTGGGCCCTACTCCCTCCTGGGCTCCCAGGGTGCTGGCAGCTGGATCTTGACCTTCCAGCTGGGAAGGAGACTGAAATGTTTTTTTCTGAGAATTTATCAACCCCAAATGAAAATCCTACAGATACTAACACAGGGCTTTCTCAAAGGTGAATAGCCCAGTCACTCTGCAGCAAAGCCTACAGAAGACAAGATCATCCTGCAAACTTAGAACTTCTGATCAGCTTTTCAGTTTCACATTCTTAAATAGTCAGATAAGCAAGAATAACCACAACGAGGCAGAAAGAAGTGTTACAAAAGTTGGAGTCAAAAACCACATATCAGAGAAAAGACCTCAGAGATTGTTGGAAGAAGAAACAGCTCATAACTTAAAATTTGTTTGGAGAAAAAACAAGAGAAGATATTAACATCCATAAATTCAGAAGAATATGCTAGAAAAAAAAAGAGAAATCCAGAAAGGAAAAAAAAAAAAACTCTTAAAAATTAGAGCCCAATAATAAAATTGAAAAACCTAAACAAAATAGTTGGAAAAGAAGCCTGAAGACTTTGGGGGAAGTAGAATTAAAAAAAAAAGATAGTTCAGTGAAAAAAGACACAAGTGAAACAATGAACAAGCCCAGGCTGTTCAACATCCAAATAACGGAACCATAGAAGGGAGAATGGAGAAAACAAAGGGGAGAAATCCTAATAGACATTTTCCTGGAAAGGGCCTGAGCTTCTAGATTGGAGGGATCTTCTGAGTGCTCAGAACAAGAGCTAAATAGAGACCTACCCTGAGCTCATCACGACATTTCAGAACATTTGGGTCGGAGAATGAGATTTTGTAAGATTGTAAAGGGAGAAATCAGGACATATATGGAGGATCAGGAATGAGAATGTCCTCAGACCCCTCAACAGTGACACATAAAGCCAGCAGATAATGGAACTCTCCAGGGCTGGGGGACCACTGAAGGGACCTCTGAAGGAGAACCGTTTACAACCCAGAATTATATCTACAGCCAAGCTATGAAGGAAATGTCAGGCTAGAATAAGACATGTTCTAATATGCGTGGTCTCAAGAAATTCGCCTGCCGTGCTTACTTTTCCAAGATGGTCCTGGAGGAGCTCCATCAAAATGAAAGAGGAAACCAAGACAGGAAGACATGATAGCCAGGAAGCAGGGAGCCCGACTGCGAGGGCTCATTCTCTGTGTTGACTTGGCTTAGCTGTCATGGCCAGTTGCTTGGTCAAACACCAGCCTAGATGTTTCTCTGAAGGTGATTTTGAAATGGGATTAGTATTTTAATCAGTAGACTTTGAGAAAAGCAGGTTACCCTTCATAATGTGGATGGGTGTCATCCAATCAGTTGAAGGCCTTAAGAAAAAAGAACGAGGTCCTCCAGCGAAGAAGGAATTCTGCCTCCAGATTGCCGGGGACCCCAGACTGCAACATCAGTTGGGAGTCCAGCCTGCTGGTCTGCCCTACAATTGTGCAAGCCCGTTTCTTAAAATATCTTCTCTCTTTGTCTCTCAATTGAATAAAACACAACATAAATGAGCCCCTAATAGAAGTATATAATACATATCCTTATTGGTTTTGATTCTCTGGAGAAATCTACCGGTACCAACTCAGGAGAAAGGAAAAGGGAATCCTAGGCTGAGAACAAAGGGCCTTCTAGGAAGATGATTAAGCAGATGGCCTGGAACTCAACCAGTCCAGGAAGGAGGGGGACGAAGGTTTTCAAGAAGGACCCTGACAAGGTGGAGAGGAGAAATCAATAGCTATCTTTCTAAAAGAAAGGCAATAGATAATGTCTGAACTTGATACATCAAACTATAACAGTGCATGCACATCCTTTAAAAACAACATGTAGGTGACAGAAGAATTAGCTAGAACTGTGGAAAGGAGATAAGAATTAGGAGACTGGGGAGCAGGAAATGGGAGTATTCGCTTAAAGACTTGTGGATAATTTGACTTTTCAACTATGCACATTTATTATTTAAAGTAAAAATTTCTCACAATTCTATTAAGGAATCTTGCTTTGTCCTATCCAACTATTGGCACAAAGGAAGGTCAAGTCATGTTAAAAAGCAACAACCCATGTGAACTACATAATAATGGATGGAATACTTATAAAGCCTAAAAAATTAAAAAAGTTGAAAAATATAGACAGCATAATTTATAAACATTCAAAGATAACACTTAAAAATCATATACAAGATACAGTAAAATGTGGCACATCTGACAATAACATACAATACCTTCTCTTTAATGTTTGTTACTCTATATTTATTTTACACACATGTATATATTTACATACACACACAACCCAACAGTTATAATTAGAATGTAAAATAATGTTCAATATTAGAATGACTTTAAAAGTTTTGAATGAGTAACAAAATGGTATACTATGTAGCCCCTGCAGAAAAAAATCTGAAGACTGAAAAACATGAGGAAGGAAGTGTTCATGGTGCGTTTTTCATGAAAAAGATACTTTGGTTATAATGGCATTATGAAAAATGTTCATGTAGATGAGAGCTGAGGAGTAAATTTTACAAGTCAAATAGTGTTTAAAGCCAAACCAAAAAATGTAAAGGGAAGGGAAGACAGTGGACACAGTGTGCGAAGTTCACTGTGAAGCTGCAGAGGGCAACGCTGGGGTCGAGTTGGAGAAGGGAAGAAACATACCTAGTGGAAGAGGGTATTTTTGTATTTGCTTATTTGCATAATTCTTTTTCTATGTTGGGAGGTGTTTAAATGGGTATCTATGATGGGAAAAGAAGCCAGGAAATACAGACTGACAATGAAGGACAGAGAGAGAGAGGGGGGGGGGTGCTTGAGATCCAGGGAACAGAGAAGAGGTTAGCATTGATCTGGGAAGTGAATTGCTATATGATAGGAAATCTGCTGGGGACTCGTGAATGCTAATTTAATACTCACAACAACTGTGATCTCAATATTATGATCCTCATTCCATGATTGAAAACCTGAGACTCAGAGAAGGCAAATGCCTCTGTTAAGTATCTGTGTCCCTGGATGGAGAGAGCTGGGATGAAGTCTAGGTTTATTTGCCTACACACTTCCTTCCAATTCAAGGCTGGAGGTGAAGGACAGGATGTTGACAAATCTGTGAGTGGGAAGGCAAAGAGTTGGAGAAGTTTTGAAAGATTAAGCTTAAACATGATAATCCCCTCCCCCCCTTCTCTTTCACTAGTAGAATTCCTGGGAACTAGAATTTCTGGATTTCATTTATAACATAGTGCTTAGCTTTGCTATTTTTTTTCATTCTGCTGCCAGGAAATTGGGTTTTTGAATCATAAGTTTGCAATCTATCTAAATGTTGTAAATCCTTTTCGTGACAGTTTAGCCACCGAGTTTAGGTAAGTGGATGACGAGATGTCTTCCTTTGACTAACTAATGTAAAGGTAAAAGACCTTTGAATTCAAACACAGAGTTGCTTTTTTACTTCCTGTAAAATTACTTTTACACAGCAGATGTCCAAAACAAACAAACAAGGAAGAGTTATTTGAATAAAAGGATAATTGCTTTTGTTTCCCGGCAGATTGACCGGTTCCTATGAACATCTCCCATGTTCTGAAGGGTGGGAAATCAAGGGTTGCTGAACGGCTGCCAGATCCTCTGGGGCCTTTCTGAGGTTCAGACCTTGTCTATCCACATGTCTTCCCATAGGCTTGTGTTCCTTGGAGCTTGTGAAATAGGAGAGGTCAGTGCAGAATTCTGGGGAATCAGTTCTCAAATCCCTCTTGAATGTGGCATCAGGTTACACTTGCAGTCCCAGGCAAAGATCATCTGTTAATTGAAAATCAGAGTCCTTTCGGTCTGAGTTTGAGTCATTCTGAGTCTCCTTGAAGGAGGAGAGTTGGGAAATATACATGCAGAATTCAGAGTAGCCATCTCCTTTCAACCCCTGGAAGAACTTGAACCTTCACTTGTCCACTTCTTCCTCAGTTGTTGCCAAATTGATCCTGAGTGCTTCTCACACGTGGGTACCTTTGCAGACCCTTGAAGCGGCTGAAAATGGAGTTGAGCTAATGCCATAATCCTTGCCAAAGAGCTTCCATTGTCCTGGAAAGGAGCAGTCAGGATCAGCACCAGAAGTCAGCTCTGTGGAGTTTGGGGGTGAGAGGTAAGGTTGTAGAGTTGCAGAGTCTCTGTGCACCAGGGTCCTGCATGGCCTCAGTGGCCAGTGGAGATATTAACTGCTGGCCAGCTTTCTTGTTGCCTACTGCTACAAAATAAACTCCTCCCAAAGATGGATTTAAAATAACAGTTTATATTACTTCCCAGGGTTATCAGAGTTGACTAGGGATCTCTCTTGTGCTTGCAGAAAGATTCAGATGGGCTACAGCCTTGTAAAGGATCAGCTGTGCTGGATGTCCAAGACAGCCCACTCGCATGGATGGCACTTGATGCTGGCTGTTGGAAGGAGTTCAGCTGGACTGTAAATCTTAACATGTACATGTGACTTCCTCATGTGGCATGGACTTCTAACGGCTTGGCAACTGGGTTCCCAAAGGGAGTGATCCAATAGGGAGCATTTCAACGGACTTGGGCAGAGGCTACAAGCTTTCTCATGCCTTACCCTCAGAAGTCTCAAAAAGTCATTTCTGCATCTCTCCTCTGGTCAAAGGAAGTCACTAAGTCCAGTGGAGATTCAAAGGGAGAGCAAATTAGACTCTACTTTTTTCTTTTTTTTTTTTAATTTTTTATTGTGGGTTGTTCAAAACATTACAAATTTCTTGACATATCATATTCCACACTTTGATTCAAGTGGGTTATGAACTCCCACCTTCACCCCATACACAGATTGCAGAATCACATCAGTTACACATCCATTGATTTTTTTTTTTTTAATTATTTATTGTGGGTTGTTCAAAACATTACAAATTTCTTGACATATCATATTCCACACTTTGATTCAAGTGGGTTATGAACTCCCACCTTCACCCCATACACAGATTGCAGATTCACATCAGTTACACATCCATTGATTTACAAATTGCCATACTAGTTTCTGTTGTGCTCCGCTGCCTTTCCCATCATCCACCCTCCCCCCTCCCCACCTCTCCCCTCCCCTCCCCTCCTCTCTCTCTACCCCCTCCACTGTATAACCCTGAGGGTCTCCTTCCATTACCGTGCAATTTCCCTTCTCTCTCCCTTTCCCTCCCACCTCTCATCCCTGTTAAATGTTAATCTTCTTCTACTGTTCTTGGTCCCTACTCTGTTCTTAGTTACTCTCCTTATATCAAAGAAGACATTTGGCATTTGTTTTTTAGGGATTGACTAGCTTCACTTAGCATAATCTGCTCTAATGCCATCCATTTCCCTGTAAATTCTATGATTTTGTCATTTTTTAATGCAGAGTAATACTCCATTGTGTATAAATGCCACATTTTTTTTTATCCATTCGTCTATTGAAGGGCATCTAGGTTGGTTCCACAGTCTTGCTATTGTGAACTGTGCTGCTATGAACATCGATGTAGCAGTGTCCCTGTAGCATGCTCTTTTTAGGTCCTTAGGGAATAGACCGAGAAGGGGAATAGCTGGGTCAAATGGTGGCTCCATTCCCAGCTTTCCAAGAAATCTCCATACTGCTTTCCAAATTGGCTGCACCAATTTGCAGTCCCACCAGCAATGTACAAGTGTACCCTTTTCCCCACAACCTCGCCAGCACTTGTTGTTGTTTGACTTCATAATGGCTGCCAATCTAACTGGAGTGAGATGGTATCTTAGGGTGGTTTTGATTTGCATTTCTCTGACTGCTAGAGATGGTGAGCATTTTTTCATGTACTTGTTGATTGACTGTATGTCCTCCTCTGAGAAGTGTCTGTTCAGGTCCTTGGCCCATTTGTTGATTGGGTTATTTGTTCTCTTATTGTCTAATTTTTGGAGTTCTTTGTATACTCTGGATATTAGGGCTCTATCTGAAGTGTGAGGAGTAAAGATTTGTTCCCAGGATGTAGGCTCTCTATTTACCTCTCTTATTGTATCTTTTGCTGAGAAAAAACTTTTTAGTTTGAGTAAGTCCCATTTGTTGATTCTAGTTATTAACTTTTGTGCTATGGGTGTCCTATTGAGGAATTTGGAGCCCGACCCCACCAACTGTAGATCGTAGCCAACTTTTTCTTCTATCAGACGGCGCGTCTCTGATTTGATATCAAGCTCCTTGATCCATTTTGAATTCACTTTTGTGCATGGCGAGAGAAAGGGATTCAGTTTCATTTTGTTGCATATGGATTTCCAGTTTTCCCAGCACCATTTGTTGAAGATGCTATCCTTCCTCCATTGCATGCTTTTAGCCCCTTTATCAAATATAAGGTAGTTGTAGTTTTGTGGATTGGTTTCTGTGTCCTCTATTCTGTACCATTGGTCCACCCGCCTGTTTTGGTACCAGTACCATGCTGTTTTTGTTACTATTGCTCTGTAGTATAGTTTGAAGTCTGGTATCGATATACCGCCTGATTCACACTTCTTGCTTAGCATTGTTTTTGCTATTCTGGGTCTTTTGTTTTTCCATATGAATTTCATGATTGCTTTCTCTATTTCTACAAGAAATGCCGTTGGGATTTTGATTGGCATTGCATTAAACCTATAGAGAACTTTTGGTAATATCGCCATTTTGATGAAGTTAGTTCTGCCTATCCATGAACAGGGTATATTTTTCCATCTTCTAAGATCTTCTTCTATTTCTCTCTTTAGGGTTCTGTAGTTTTCATTGTATAAGTCTTTCACCTCTTTTGTTAGGTTGATTCCCAAGTATTTTATTTTTTTTGAAGATATTGTGAATGGAGTGGTTGTCCTCATTTCCATTTCAGAGGATTTGTCGCTGATATACAGGAATGCCTTTGATTTATGCGTGTTGATTTTATATCCTGCCACTTTGCTGAATTCATTTATTAGCTCTAATAGTTTCTTTGTAGAGCCTTTTGGGTCTGCTAGGTATAGAATCATGTCATCTGCAAAGAGTGATAATTTAAGTTCTTCTTTTCCTATTTTGATGCCTTTAATTTCTTTCGTCTGTCTAATTGCTCTGGCCAGTGTTTCGAGAACTATGTTGAACAGAAGTGGTGAGAGAGGGCATCCCTGTCTTGTTCCAGATTTTAGAGGGAATGCCTTCAATTTTTCTCCATTCAGAATGATGCTAGCCTGAGGCTTAGCATAGATTGCTTTTACAATATTGAGGTATGTTCCTGTTATCCCTAGTTTTTCTAGAGTTTTGAACATAAAGGGATGCTGTACTTTGTCAAATGCTTTTTCCGCATCTATCGAGATGATCATATGATTCTTATTTTTAAGTCTATTGATGTGGTGAATAACATTTATTGATTTCCATATATTGAACCAGCCTTGCATCCCAGGGATGAATCCTGCTTGATCATGGTGCACAATTTTTTTGATAAGTTTTTGTATCCGAGTGGCCAGAATTTTATTGAGGATTTTTGCATCTAGGTTCATTAGAGATATTGGTCTGTAGTTTTCTTTCTTTGAAGTGTCTTTGTCTGGTTTAGGTATCAGGGTGATGTTGGCCTCGTAGAATGAATTTGGAAGTTCTCCCTCTTTTTCTATTTCCTGAAGTAGCTTGAAAAGTATTGGTATTAGTTCCTCTTTAAAGGTTTTGTAAAACTCTGCTGTATACCCATCCGGTCCTGGGCTTTTCTTAGTTGGTAGTCTTTTGATGGTTTCTTCTATTTCCTCAATTGATATTGGTCTGTTTAGGTTGTCTATATCCTCCTGACTCAATCTGGGCAGATCATATGACTTAAGAAATTTATCGATGCCTTCACTATCTTCTAATTTATTGGAGTATAAGGATTCAAAATAATTTTTGATTATCTTCTGTATTTCTGAAGTGTCTGTTGTGATATTGCCTCTTTCATCCCGTATGTTAGTAATTTGAGTTCTCTCTCTTCTTCTCTTCGCTAGCATGGCTAAGGGTCTGTCGATTTTGTTTATTTTTTCAAAGAACCAACTTTTAGTTTTGTCAATTTTTTCAATTGTTTCTTTTGTTTCGATTTCATTAATTTCAGCTCTGATTTTAATTATTTCTTGCCTTCTACTTCTTTTGCTGTTGTTTTGCTCTTCTTTTTCTAGGATTTTGAGATGAAGTATGAGATCATTTATTTGTTGGTTTTTTCTTTTTTTAAGGAATGAACTCCAAGCAATGAATTTTCCTCTTAGAACTGCTTTCAATGTGTCCCATAGATTCGGATATGTTGTGTCTGTGTTTTCATTAATCTCTAAGAATTTTTTAATTTCTTCCTTGATGTCTTCTATAACCCATTGATCATTCAGTAACCTATTGTTCATTCTCCAAGTGATGTATTCTTTTCCCTTCCTTCTTTTATCGTTGATTTTCAGTTCCATTCCATTATGATCAGATAGGATGCATGGTATTATCTCTACTCCTTTATATTGTCTAAGAGTTTCCCTGTGACATAATATATGATCTATTTTTGAGAAGGATCCATGTGCTGCTGAGAAAAAAGTGTAACTGCTTGATGTTGGGTGGTATATTCTATATATGTTAATTAAGTCTAGGTTATTAATTGTGTTATTGAGTTCTATAGTTTCCTTATTCAACTTTTGTTTGGAAGATCTGTCCAGTGGTGATAGAGGTGTGTTGAAGTCTCCCATGATTATTGTATGGTGGTCTATTAGACTCTTGAACTTGAGAAGAGTTTGTTTGATGAACATAGCTGCACCATTGTTTGGGGCATATATATTTATGATTGTTATGTCTTGTTGGTGTATGGTTCCCTTGAGCAGTATGTAGTGTCCCTCTTTATCCCTTTTGATTAACTTTGGCTTGAAATCTATTTTATTTGATATGAGTATGGATACTCCTGCTTGTTTCCGAGGTCCATATGAGTGATATGATTTTTCCCAACCTTTCACCTTCAGCCTATGTATGTCTTTTCCTATCAAATGCGTCTCCTGTAGGCAGCATATTGTTGGGTCTTGTTTTGTGATCCATTCTACTAGCCTGTGTCTCTTGATTGGTGAGTTTAAGCCATTAACATTTAGGGTTATTATTGAGATATGGGTTGTTCTTCCAGCCATATTTGTTTATTTATGTTACTAAACATGATTTGTTTTCCTCTTTGATTATTTTCCCCCCTTTAGTGTCCTACCTCCCACTGTTGGTTTTCATTGTTATTTTCCATTTCCTCTTCCTGTAATGTTTTGCCAAGGATGTTTTGAAGAGATGGTTTTCTAGCTGCAAATTCTTTTAACTTTTGTTTATCGTGGAAGGTTTTAATTTCATCTTCCATCCTGAAGCTTAATTTCGCTGGAAACACAATTCTTGGTTGGAACCCATTTTCTTTCAGTGTTTGAAATATGTTATTCCAGGATCTTCTAGCTTTCAGAGTCTGTGTTGAAAGATCAGCTGTTATCCTGATTGGCTTACCCCTAAATGTAATCTGCTTCCTTTCTCTTGTAGCTTTTAAAATTCTCTCCTTTTTCTGTATGTTGGGCATCTTCATTATAATGTGTCTAGGTGTGGATCTCTTATGATTTTGCACATTCGGTGTCCTGTAGGCTTCTAGAATTTGGGATTCTGTCTCATTCTTCAAGTCTGGGAAGTTTTCTCGTATTATTTCATTGAATAGACTGCTCATTCCTTTGGTTTGGAGCTCTGTACCTTCCTGTATCCCAATGACTCTTAAGTTTGGTCTCTTAATATTATCCCATATTTCTTGGATGTTCTGCTCATGGTTTCTTAACAGTCTTGCTGAACTGTCTATGTTCTTTTCCAGTTGAAATACTTTGTCTTCATTGTCTGATGTTCTATCTTCTAAGTGTTCTACTCTTCTGGTAGTATTCTCCATTGAGTTTTTAAGTTGGTTTATTGCTTCCTGCATTTCTAGGATTTCTGTTTGTTTGTTTTTTATAACCTCTATCTCCCTGTATAGTTGATCCTTTGCTTCCTGGATTTGTTTGCATAATTCATTGTCGAAGTGATCTTTCATTGTCTGATTTTGCTGTTTAATGTCTTCCTTGATACTCCAGATCATCTGAAGCATGTATATCCTGAATTCTTTATCTGACATTCCATCTGCTGCAGCTGTTACCTCTTCTAAAGTTGCGTTGACCTGCATTGCTTGTGGTCCTTTCTTTCCTTGTCTTTTCATACTGCTTGCGTATCTTTCCTGCAGGCGCGGGCGGCGGCTCTGCTCTCTCCTTATTCCAATTGGGGTGTCGTGGCTACCACGCCGGCAGGTCACTGGGCCTGTTCTGGGCGCTGGCGGCGGCTCTGTTCTGCCCCTACTCCAATTGGGGTGACGAGTGTACCACGCCGGCAGGCCACTGGGCCTGATCCGCCGGTCGGTTGCAGGTTTGCCTACCCTGCAGGCGAGGGCGGCGGCTCTACTCTGCCCTTTCTCCAAATGGGGTGACGTGTCTGTCGTACCGGCAGGCCACTGGGCCTGTCCCGCTGGTCGGTCGCAGATCTGCCCACCTTTCGGGCACGGCTGGAGGCTCTGTTCTGCCCCTACTCCAATTGGGGTGTCGTGACTACCCCGCCTGCAGGACGCTGGGCCTGTTCCTGGCACGGGCAGTGACTCTGCTCTGCCCCTACTCCAATTAGGGTGGTGTGTGTACCACGCCGGCAGGCTCCTGGGCCTGATCCGCCGGTCTGTTGCAGGTCTGCCTACCTTGGAGGCGTGGGCGGCGAATCTGCCCTGCCCCTTCTACCACGCCTGCGGACCCCTGGGCCTGATCTGCAGGTTGGTCACAGGTCTGCTCACCCTGCGGGCACGGGTGGCGGTTCCGCTCCGCCCCCACTCCAATTGGGGTCACGTGACCACCACACCGGCAGGGCCTGATCCGGGTGTGGGAGAAGGATCTGCTCTGCCCCTACTCCAGTTGGGGTGACGTGTGTACCACACTGGCAGGCCACTGGGCCTGACCCGCCAGGCTGTCACAGGTCTGTTTACCTTGCAAGCGCGAACGGCGGCTCTGCCCTGCCCCTCCTACCACGCCCATGTACCACTGGGTTGCGGGTCTGCCCCCCTTGCGGGTGCGGGTGGCGGCTCCGCTCCGCCCCCTCTCCAATTGGGGTCACGCGGTCACCACGCTGGCGAGCCGCTGGGCCTGCTCCGGGCGCTGGCGGCGGCCCGGCTCCTCCCCTCTGGCTCGACGACAAATTGAGGAGACTCGGGTGTCTGTGCCTCACCCCCCCTACCAGGAGACCAACTGTTTCTGTCGCTGCTGGTATTGATGAAGTTCTCTCCTCCGCCGCTTTCTGATGACATCAGATCTCTGCCATGTTGGTATCCTATGCGAATGGCAGCATTTCGTTCCCCTTGCCGGGCAACCAAAGCAATGGGTGAGTCCTGACCGGCCCTCAGCAGGACCCGGACCGAGAAGCAGTTTCCGCGGGCTCCTAGCCCCGGGCCAGGGAAGTTCCGGGAGCCGGAACTCGGCTACTCCGTGCTCGGTGTAAGCTCCTATAAGTGTAGGCTCCAAGAAGCAGTTCCCGCGGGCTCAGTTCCGGGAGCCGGAATTCGGCCGCTTAGTGCTTGGTGTATGCTCTGATAGGAGCAGGGTCCAAGAAGCAGCCTCCGCAGGCTCTGCAGCCCTGGGCCCAGACTCTACTTTTTTCAAGGAAGCATGCCTATAGGGAGAGGGAAGGAATTGATGGAGGCCATATTTGGTTGGTTACACCAGCCTAGACAGACTTTCGCCAGAGCATGACAGTGATAGCCCTGGATTGTATATAATGGAAGGAAATGAGTAGTTATTAAATGCATTTTCTACATCAACACCTATGCATACATTATTACATTTAATCTTCTCAACAACCACATGAAATATTGGGGCAGACTGAATTTTCAGCTCCAATCTTTCACTGCTCCCTGGATCCATGTCTTTGTCATGGCTCATTCACTGCCTCTCACATGAGAAAAGCATAAGAAGGCTACATCTCTGTACCTTGACCTCTACCTTGAGTCTATGACCTACTTTGGTCCATGGGGTAATAGTAGATGTGTTGAAAATAGATTTCAAATGTGCTTCTACATATGAACACACTCTCTGGCACTTTTGTAATGCCCTGAGAAGGATTCCTCTCTGGCATGGGATGCCTTTTCTACTTGGAATCCAGAATGAGGCACATGGAACAGACTGGAGCAAGTTGGACCCACAGCTTGAAGAAGAGGTATTCAGCTAATCAAGCTCAATCAGGCAGTTCCCAGCTAGCTGACCACAGATAGGTGGAAAATGCTTCTTATTTGAATGCTAATGAAGTTTCATGGTTGTTTGTAACAGTTGACTGTTAGCTCTGTTCCCCTCATCCCACCAAGGTCCTGAGAAGTTAATTAATTTGGCTAGAGACCAGTTTTTGAATTGAATTCTGATTAACCCATCACCACACTGTCTGCTGCACAGGAGATACATTAAGGCAGGTATGGCCATGTTCTGATGGACCTTGTAGGGTGGGATGGGGGTGCTAGAAGGCATTGGTTTTGAAAGACTTAAGTCTTGTCTGAATTTCTTCCCTAGGAAGTTCTTGGAGTTTCCTCAGATTTGATCTTGTCGTGTGTGTGTGTGTGTGTGTGTGTGTGTGTGTTGAGATTGCTGTGCTGTTTCAGTTTCCTGAGCAATTTCCACTGAAGAGATGAAAAACGGAGGAGGGAGGGTCCATCTGTTTTTCTCAGGCATAAAAGAGAGCATTGTTGATTTGACTGCCTTCTGTGGCTAGAGAACTTAAAAGGCCCTGGGTGGACATTGCTCTTATTGAGATCAACTCTCTCTCTCTCTCTCTCTCTCTGTGTATGCACACATACAAATGCATGTGTGTGTTTGGGTTATGTGAATGCATGTGCCCTAAAGCGCTGATGTTTGATGTTCTTCACAATGAACAGAAAATTTAGCCTTCATCTAAGACTTAGTTTTTAATACTGGTGCAGATTAAAGCTCTCTTTTTCATAACCCATTCTTGTTCCCCATTTGAATGAAGGTGTGAGAAAAGAATGCCGGACTCACAGAGAGCCAAATGAGGCTCAGCCCGTGGTCCTTCAGCATTTACGAATAGCTATATGGTTCTGCGTGAATCCCTTTGCCTGGCTAAGGTTCAGTTTCCATATGGCACCATGATGTCTGCCCCAGCTACCTCACACCCTGAGGGACAGTGAGAGCTTGATGAAGGACACGCCTTCATAAAATAGGTGCTGGGTGAGCAAATTCACATATTTCTGGAATGTAATTGTTAACAGGTATCAAAAAACCTAGAGAGACAGTTTCTTACTCATTTTTGCCATTGGAGTCAAGTTAGTAATATTCTCATGAAATGAATATGGTTCTTGTTTATACACTATACACTTGAATAGTTTGTATAAGAGAAGGGAAATCTGTATCATCAGACCAATGTATATATATTAGATTCTCCGTAAAAAACCATATTAGCCTGGAATTTTTAAAAATTGATTTATTTATTCTAATTTGTTATATATGACAGCAGAATGCATTTCAATTCATAGTACACATATAGAGCACAATTTTTCATGTCTGGTTGTACACAAAGTAGAATCACACCGTTCGTGTCTTCATACATGTGGTTAGGGTAATGATGTCCATCTTATTCCACTGTCTTTTCTAACCCCGCCTCCCCCCTTCCCTTCCTTCCCTTTTACTGTTCCTCCATTTCTCCCATGCTATCCCCCACATCCGCAATATGGATCAACATCCTCATATCAGAGAAAACATTCAGAATTTGTTTTTTGGGATTGGCTTACTTCACTTAGCAAAATATTCTCCAACTCCATCAATTTACCTGCAAATGCAATGAGTTTATTCTCTTATAATGCTGAATAAATATTCCATTGTGTGTGTTTATCCACAGTTTCTTTATCCATTCATCTAATGAAGAATAACTAGGTTGGTTCCACAATTTAGCTATTGTGAACTGTGCTTCTACAAAATATTAACGTGGCTGCATTACTATAGTATCCTGTTTTAAAGCCCTTTGGGTATAAACCGAGGAGTGGGATAGCTGGGTCAAATGGTGGTTCCATTCCAAGTTTTTCAAGCAGTCTCCATACTGCTTTTCATATTGGTTGCACCAATTTGCAGTCCCACCAGTAATGTATGATTGTGCCTTTCTCCCCACATCCTCGCTAACATTTATTGTTGTTTGTACTCTTAATAGCTGTGATTCTGACTGGAGTGAAATGAAATCTTAGAGTAGGTTGATTTGCATTTCTCTAATTAACTAGAGATGTTGAACATTTTTTCATATATTTGTTGATTGATTGTATATCCTCTTCTGAGAAGTATCTGTTGAATTTCATGGCCCATTTATTGATTGGGTTATTTGCTTTTTTTAGTGTTAAGATGCCGCAGTCTGGCTGGGCACAAAATCATGAGCCACTCAAGCAGGAACAAACTTTATTTTTTGAAACTGCCGCCAATACCCCTTAGACGCCCGGGAAAAATCGCCGATCCACACACGCGGCGTTCTCCCGGAACCCCCAGAGGAAGTTCCTCCCCCTGAACTCCCTCCTACTATACTTCCCCAACCAATGGGAACTCTCTAGGAGTCCCGTAGCAGGCCGAGGTGAACAGCAGGAGTCCAATATCCATATGAATGCAAATCTTAACATAATCATATCATCTCAATGGCTAGCTGGAGTCACCTTTCAACCAAAAATGCCATGCATCATATACTTGGCTGACTCTTAGCATTAAGATTTTTGAGTTCTTTATGTATCTTAGAGATTAGTGCTCTGATGTGTTTGTGGTAAAAATTTTCTCCCATTCTGTAGGCTCTTTATTCACCTCACTGATTATTTCTTTTGCTGAGAAGAAACATTTTACTTTGAATCCATCCAATTTATTGATTCTTGATTTTATTTCTTGTGCGATAGGAGTCTTATTAAGGAAGTTGGGGCCTAATCCAATATGATGAAGATTTGGGCCTACTTTTTTCTTCTCTGGTTTAATTCCTAGGTCCTTGATCCACTTTGAGTTGAGTTTTGTGCATGGTGAGGGTTAGGGGCTTAATTTCATTTTGTTGCATATGGATTTTCAGTTTTCCCAGTACCATTTGTTGAAGAGGCTATCCTTTCTCCAATATGTTTTTGGTGCCTTTGTCTAATATGAGATAAATATATTTATATGGGTTTGTCTCTGTGTCTTCTATTCTGTATCTTTGTTCTACAAGTCTATTTTGGTGCCAATACTAAAATGCTTTTGTTACTATTGCTCTGTAGTATGGTTTAAGATCTGGTATTGTGTTGCCACTTGCTTCACTCTTCTTGCTAAGGATTGCTTTGACTATTCTGGGTCCTTTATTTTTCCAGATGAATTTAGTGACTGCTTTTTCTATTTCTATAAGGAATGCCATTGGAATTTTGATTAGAGTTTCATTAAATCTGTATAGTGCTTTTGGTAGTGTGGTCATTTTGATGATATTAATTCTACCTATCCAAGAACAAGGGAGATCTTTCCAACTCCTAAGGGCTTCTTTAATTTCTTTCTTTAGAGTTCTGTAATTTTCATTGTAGAGGTTTTTCACCTCTTTTGTTGATTCCCAAGTATTTTATTATTTTTTTGAGACTATTGTAAATGGGGTAGTTTTCCTAGTTTCTCTTTCAGAGGATTTGTCACTGATGTATAGAAATGCCTTTGATTTATGGGTGTTGGTTGTATATCCTACTACTTTGCCAAATTCATTTAATAGTTCTAGAAATTTTCTGGTGGAACTTTTTGGGTCTTCTAGATATGGAATCATATCATTGGCAATAATGATAATTTGAGTTCTTTTTTTCCTTTCTGTATCCCTTTAATTTCTTTTATCTGTCTAATTGCTCTGACTAGAGTTTCAAGAACTATGTTAAATAGAAGTGGTAAAAGAGGGCATCCCTGTCTTGTTCCAGTTTTTAAAGGGAATGCTTTCAATTTTTCTCCATTTAAAATGATGTTGGGGGGCTGGGGATGTGGCTCAAGCGGTAGCGCGCTCGCCTGGCATGCGTGCGGCCCGGGTTCGATCCTCAGCACCACATACAAACAAAGATGTTGTGTCCGCCAAGAACTAAAAAATAAATATTAAAAAATTCTCTCTATCTCTCTCACTCTCTCTTAAAAAAAAAAAAAAATAAAATAAAATAAAATGATGTTGGCCTGGAGCTTAGCATAGATAGCCTTTATGATGTTGAGATGTTACTGTTATCCCCAGTTTTTCTAGTGTTTTGAATATAAATGGGTGCTGTATTTTGTCAAATGCTTTTTTTGGCGTCTATTGAGATGATCAGATGATTGTTATCTTTAAGTTTATTGATGTGATGAATTAAATTATTGATTTCCATATGTTGAACCAACCTTGCATCCCTGGGATGAACCCCAGTTGATCGTGGTGCACTATCTTTTTGATATGTTTTTGTATTTGATTTGCCAGAATTTTATTAAGAATTTTTGCATCTATGTTCATTAGAGATATTGGTCTGAAGTTTTCTTTCTTTGTCTTTGTCTGGTTTGGGAATCAGTGTGATATTGGCATCATAGAATGAGTTTGGAAGTGTTCCTTTTTTTTCTATTTCATGAAATAATTTGAGGAGTATTAGTATTAGTTCTTCTAAAAGGTCTTGTATAACTCAGATGTGTATCCATCTAGTCCTGGATAGGCTTGGTTGGTAGGCTTCTGATAGTGTCTTCTATTTCATTGTTTGAAATTGATCTGTTTAACTGTGTATATCATCCTTATTCAGTTTGGGCAAATCATATGACTCTAGATATTTTTTGATGCCTTCAATATTTTCTATTTTATTTTATTTATTTTCAAAATAATTTCTAATTATCTTCTGTATTCTGTAGTGTTGGTCATGATATTTCCTTTTTCATCACCAATGTTAATAATTTGAGTTTTCTCTCTCCTTCTCTTCATTAGCATGGCTAAAGGGTTTATCAATTTTATTTATTTTTTCAAAGAACCAAAGAATTTGTTTTGTCAATGGTTTCAATTGTTTCTTTTGTTTCAATTTCATTGATTTCAGCTCTGATTTTAATTACTTCCTGTATTCTGCTTTTTGCATTCATTTGTTCTTCTTTTTCTAAGGCTTTGAGATGTAATGTTAGGTCACTTATTTGTTGACTTTTTCTTCTTTTAAGGAATGAACTCCATGCAATGAACTTTCCTCTTAGTACTGCCTTCATAGAATCCCAGAGATTTCAGTATGTTGTATCAATGTTCTCATTTACCTCTAAGAATTTTTAATCTCTTCTTTGATATCTTTTGCAACCCATTGTTCATTCAATAGCATATTATTTAGTTTCCAGGTTTTGGAGTAGCTTCTATTTTTATTTTATCATTGATTTCTAATTTCATTTCATTATGATCTGATAGAATGCAGGGTGGTATCTCTATTTTTTTGTATTTGCAAAAATTTGCTTTGTGGCATAATATATGGTCTATTTGAGAGGAGGATCCATGTGCTGCTGAGAAGAAAGTGTATTCACTCATTAATGGGTGAAATATTCTATATATGTCTGTTAAGTCTAAGTTATTGTATTATTGAGTTCTATATTTCTTTGTTTAGCTTTTGTTTGGAAGATCTATCTAGTGGTGAAAAAGGGTGTTTAAGTCACCCAGAATTATTGTGTTGTGGTCTATTTGACTCTTAAACTTGAAAAGAGTTTGTTTGATGAACGTAAATGCTCCATTGTTTGGGGTATATATATTTATAATTGTTATGTCTTGTTGATGTGTGATTCCCTTAAGCAGTATGTAATATCCTTCTTTATCCCTTTTGATTAACTTTGGCTTGAAGTCTACTTTATTTCACAGGAAGATGGAAATTCCTGCTTGTTTATGCAGTCCATGTGAGTGGTATGCTTTTTCCCAACTTTTTTACCTTCGATCTGTACATGTCTTCTTCTATGAGATGAGTTTCTTGGAGACAGCATATTGTTGAACTTTTTTTTTTAAATCCAATCCACCAGTCTATGTCTTTTGATTGGTGAATTTTGGCCATTATCCTTCAGGGTTATTTTTGAGACATGATTTGTATTCCCAGTTATATTTGTTTATTTTTTTTTTTTGTATTTAGCTTGACTTTGTTTCTCCTTTGATTAGTATTTCTTTTAGTGTAATACCTCCTTTTGCTGATTTTCATGTTGTTTTTCATTTCCTCCTCATGGAATATTTTGCCAAGGATGTTCTGTAGTGCAGGCTTTCTAGTTATAGATTCTTTTAACTTTTGTTTATCATGGAAGGTTTTTATTTCATCATCAAATATAAAGTTTAATTTTTCTGTATATAATATTTTTGGTTGTCATCCATTTTCCTTCAGAGCTCAGTATATATTGTCCAGGATCTTCTAGCTTTCAGGGTCTGGGTTGAAAAATCTGCAGATATCCTAATTGGTTTTCCCCTATGTGTAATCTGATTCTTTTCTCTTGTGGCATTTAAAATTCTCTCCTTATTCTGCATGCTAGGCATTTTCATTATAATTGCCTTGGTGTGACTCTATTGTGATCTTGTATATTTGGTGCCCTGTAAGCCTCTTGTATTTGATTTTCCAATTCATTCTTCATGTTTGGAAATTTTTCTACTATTATTTCATTGAATAGATTTTTCATTCCTTTGGTTTGGAACTTTATGCCTTCCTCTATCCCAATAATTCTTAAATTTGGTCTTTTTATGTTATTCCATGATTTTTAAAAGTTCTGCTTATGGTTTCTTACCATCTTCACTATGTGGCCAACATTCTTTTCAAGATTATATATTTTGTCTTCATTGTCTGAGGTCCTGTCTTCCAAGTGATCTAGTCTGTTGGTGATGCTTTCTATTGAGCTTTTAATTTGATTTATTGTTTCTTTCATTTCAAGGATTTCTCTTTTTCCCCCCCAGAACCTCAATCTCCTTATTGAAGTAATCTTTTGCTTCCTGTATTTGCTCATGAAGCTCTTTATTGAAGCAATCTTTTGTTGCATGTGTTTGCTCTCTTATATCATCCTTTAGTTCACAGAACATTTTAATTATGTACATTCTGAACTCCTTCTCTGTATTTCCTTCTGTTGTGCTAGCCATGGGTTCTAGTAATGTAATATCTTGGTTTATTGGGGGCACTTTCTTCCCTAAGTTTTTCTTGTTGTTCATGTGTCTTCCCTTCTAGCACTATGGATCTGAGACATTACAGTTTTTACCCTACAGGTTTATAGTGTCTCTGCAGGTTTCTAATACCTCTCCTTTAAGGGAGGAGAACAATGTCAACAGATCCCAATTCAAACAATATTCAACCTTAAACCAAATAGCTGTTATAAAGATACTTATCGGTTTGTCCCAATATACATAAATAGTAAATTCAATTATTATCTACAATATAAATAATAGGTTTGCAAAAGGGCCTACAGTTTCTGATGGTGGATAAAGGACCAGGGTGAGGTGTAGGGTGAGATGTTTGAGGGGTAAGAGGTTATTTGATCTTAGAAAGTGTGAAAGAGGAATCTAAAGATGTTGGTTAGTAGAAAGAGAAGAGAAAGTGATTTTGAGGAGACAAGTAAGTGGGGAGACAGTAGAGTACAAAAACCAAACAAACATAAATATTAAAAAAGTAAAAATTGTAAAAATAGGAGATAAAAGAATATACAACACCACTGTAATATACTATTCAGACATCCCCATTCTCAGTAGCCTAATTCATAAAAATATTTGGTTTTACAAATGTTGGGGATATGAGGATAGGCATAGAGAGAGAGAAAAAATATCTCAAAGGAAGATAAAAGGATTGTTTTTATTGGAAATCAGTATCTTTCTAGTTTTCCTTCTCATCCAACAGGTGGGGTTGTCTGTTGTTTGCTGGTATCTCCACCCTCAGGATGGTGAAGGTTAGTAGGGTAGGAAGGTTGGTCTTAGGGGTGTGGCTCCTGGAGGTACTTCCCAGTCCCCGGTGGCAGACTGCACCTCAAGGATCTCCTTTGGGGCCCACTCATGTGATGTGGGCACCTGATCTTATCTCCTTATATTGCCTGTAGACCTCACAATTCCTGGTCTCTAATTTAGTCTCTATACTACCTCTCTCTCACCCTGTCCCTTTCTACTTCCCAATCAGAAACCCTTCTCTCCAGAGGTCTTGTGGGCTGTGCTCTGGGGGCTGTGCACCTGTTGCAGAGGGCTGCTTTTGGGGCAGTTCAGGACCTGGTTTTACAACCTGGTTTTGTGAACTACTACTGGTCGCATAGCCTCAGGCACTGTGCTGGGTTAGCAGCTGCTGGGAGGGAGGGAGGAGTTGGGGACTTTTTGTAATTTGATATTGTTTCTAAGCCCCAACTGGTGCTCCTAGCTGGGAGTTGCTCCAACCAAAGATGTCAGTGAAGGTGTCCCAAGATGGAGGTGGCTGCTTTCAGCGTTGGGGTGTCGGGTTGGGCAGGGATGGGTGGTGTCTTTGAGCAGTGGGTTCAGAGATGCACCTCTATGGTGTGCATTATTGTGGCTGGTGGCTGTCACTGGACCCAGTGAAGGCTACAGTGTGTAGGGGACTGTGGCAGTGGTTGCAGTGCCCCAAGATGGAGGTGACTGGAGGAGCCTCATGTTGGTAGATGGGGGTCCACACAGGAGTGGCTGCTGGAGTTCCTTTGCTGAATATCTGGGTATCTTGTGTGGGAGCAGCGTCCAGGACTCCTGCAGGGGTGGGAGGCCAAGGGTCCTGTGCAGGTGCTAATGCTGGTGGTCCTACTTGGCACGTGGAGAACCTTCTTGGATGAGCAGCCAAGAGTCCTGCACTGACACTGAGGCCAAGATGATTCCTGTGTGGGAGCAGCTGTTGGGGGTCCTCTAATCACTCGCAGAGAAACAGTATTCCCACTACTTGAATCCCAGGTCTCAGAGCAACACAGAATGCTGCCTTCTTCTTGCCTACCATCTTGGAACCAGCCTGGAAATTTTTTGTGAATCTTTTAAACTTCTGAACCAATTTTATTTTATTTTTTTTTAATTTTTATTTATTTTTTAATATTTATTTTTTAGGTATAGATGGACACAACACAATGCCTTTATTTTTATGTGTTGCTGAGGATTGAACCTGGGTCCTGCCCATGCTAGGCAAGCGCTCTACTGCTGAACCACAATCCCAGCCTCCCGATTTTATTTTTACTGATTACATAGAACTATTCAGGGGCTGGGGTTGTGGCTCAGCGGTGGAGCGCTAGCCTCGCTCGTAAGGCACTGGGTTCGATCCTCAGCACCACATAAATTTGAATAAACAAAATAAAGGTATTGTGTCCATCTACAACTAAGAAAAAAATTTAAAAAAAGAACTATTCAGACTTTCTATTTTAAAAATATTTTTGTTGTCGATGGATATAATAACTTTATTTTATTTTATTTTTATGTGGTGCTGTGGATTGAACCTAGTGCCTCACATGTAAGGGTTAGGCTCTCTACCACTGAGCCACAACCCCAGCCCCAGAGTCAGCTTTAGAAAGGTACTTTTTTTTAGAAATTCAGTTGACCCAAGCATTCAAATATATTGAAATAAAGTCATTGACATATCGTCTTACTAATATCTTAATATCTATGGCATCTGTTTATAGCTTAGTCTATTTTACTGTTCCTTGTATTGCTTTCTTTGTGACTTATACTTTTATTTATTTTTTTCAATTTTACACTTTTTCAAAGAATCAATGTTTTTACTTTGTTGAGCCTTACTGTTATTGTATGTATATTTTCCACTTTATTAATTTCTTATATTAGTATCTTTCCTATTGCTTATTTTGGATATATTATAGGTTATGATTTTCCCTCATTTTTAAAGTTGAAAGACTAAATCAATGTTCAGCCTTTCTCCTTTTATTAAAATGAGGATTCAAGGCTATAAATTTCGACTACACAGGGGTCTATATACTACTTATCTAGGTTTTATATGCAGGGCTTTTATTATTTCAAAGTTATAAGTGTATTGTACTTTTGATTATGAATTTTTTAGGTCTTAAATTATTTAGAAGTATGCTACATAATTCCAAAATAAATGGAGTTATTTTGTTTTGTTTGGAGAGGAATATTTAGTCTATTTAAATTAAATTGAGACCAGAAAAATGTGTCCTTTATGAGGCCAATGATTTGAAAGTTTTTGAGATTTGATTTATGTATCAGCATGTGATCATTATTTATAAATGTCCCATATATGCTTAAGAATATGTATTCTGTAGTGTTCTATATATGTTCATTAAAATATGCTTATTAATTAAGTTTAAATTGTATGCTTAACTGCTTCCTCTGTATGTTACTGAAAGATATATGTTAAAATCTTCAATGAGGCTAGTGACATACTTTAATTTTCTTTGCAATTCTTTTACTTTTTCTTTGTTTATCTTGATAGGTGTGTATGATCCAGAATTTTTATAACTTCTCTGTGAATTTAATTTTTTGTTCTGAATTAAAGACTAGACAGTTCTCCTATAAAACATAGGGTTTATCACTTCCCAAAAGTCAGGTATATAACTTGGTACATATTGGTACATATTAGCATTCCCCAGGTGGTGTGAATCAATATCTTTAGTTTTGTTTGTTGGGGTTATTTGGGGCTATCTTACCAATGACATGATAATGGATTAAATTTCCTCTTATGGCATCAAAGAGTTTAAAAATATATATAGGAGCATCTTTTATAAATGAACTATATTTTCATGTTGTAATATATAACATTTGAAATCTGTTTTCTCTGAGATCATCCTCCGCCTCTGGAGACTGCACCATGTGGGAACCATGTGACTTCATGGTCTCTCCAGGCCGTCAACAAATGGAGGTTGTGGATTGTTGAATCAAACAGGGTCAAGAAAAATTGGAATTGAGATTCATCCTTAAACATTATCCCTTGAACTGAAAAGAAATGTACCACGGAAGGTGAAGTTGACCTTCTGGTTCAGCTATCTTCTGCTATGAGCACAGAAAACTCCATCTTCAGGATGAAAAGAAGAGGGAAATGGAATCGAGAGAGGAACAGAGAAGAGGGGAGATGTGGCTTCAGGGAGAGAGGAAAGCAGTCTTCGGTCTTGGTGTCTATAGAGCTCCTGGTTTGAGTCTCTTTGATACCCAGCTGCTTTTCTTTTCTTTTTTTTTTTTATTGGTTGTTCAAAACATTACAAAGCTCATGACATATCATCTTTCATACATTTGACTCAATTGGGTTATGAACTCCCATTTTTACCCCAAATACAAATTGCAGAATCACATCGGTTACACACTCACATTTTTACATACTGGCATATTAGTGACTGTTGTATTCTGCTGCCTTTCCTATCCCCTACTATCCCCCCTCCCCTCCCCTCCCATCTTCCCTCTCTACCTCATCTGCTGTTGTTCAATTCTCTCCCTTGTTTCCCCCCCCCCTTTCCCCTCACAACCTCTTATATGTAATTTTGTGTAACATTGAGGGTCTCCTACCATTTCCATATGCTTTCCCTTCTCTCTCCCTTTCTCTCCCCCCACTCGTCTTTGTTTAATGTTAATCTTTTCCTCATGCTCTTCCTCCCTGTTCTGTTCTTAGTTGCTCTCTTTATATCAAAGAAGACATTTGGCATTTGTTTTTTAAGGATTGGCTAGCTTCGCTTAGCATAATCTGCTCTAATGCCATCCATTTCCCTGCAAATTCTATGATTTTGTCATTTTTTAATGCAGAGTAATACTCCATTGTGTATAGATGCCACATTTTTTATCTATTCATCTATTGAAGGGCATCTAGGTTGGTTCCACAGACTAGCTATTGTGAATTGTGCCGCTATGATCATTGATGTGGCAGTATCCCTATAGTACACTCTTTTAAGACCCTCAGGGAATAGTCCGAGAAGGGCGATAGCTGGGTCAAATGGTGGATCCATTCCCAGCTTTCCCAGGAATCTCCATACTGCTTTCCAAATTGGCCTCACCAATTTGCAGTCCCACCAGCAGTATACAAGTGTACACTTTTCCCCACATCCTCACCAACACTTATTGTTGTTTGACTTCATAATGGCTGCCAGTCTTACTGGAGTGAGATGGTATCTTA
Organism: Marmota monax; assembly: GCF_021218885.2. Taxonomy (NCBI): domain Eukaryota; kingdom Metazoa; phylum Chordata; class Mammalia; order Rodentia; family Sciuridae; genus Marmota; species Marmota monax. The sequence goes on from NW_026692194.1 coordinate 271,252, forward strand.
GGGTGGTTTTGATTTGCATTTCTCTGACTGCTAGAGATGGTGAGCATTTTTTCATGTACTTGTTGATTGATTGTATGTCCTCCTCTGTGAAGAGTCTGTTCAGGTCCTTGGCCCATTTGTTGATTGGGTTATTTGTTATCTATTGTTTAATTTTTTGAGTTCTTTGTATATTCTGGATATTAGGGCTCTATCTGAAGTGTGAGGGGTAAAAATTTGTTCCCAGGATGTAGGCTCTCTATTTACCTCTGTTATTGTTTCTCTTGCTGAGAAAAAACTTTTTAGTTTAAGTAATTCCCATTTGTTTATTCTTGTTATTAACTCTTGGGCTATGGGCGTCCTATTAAGGAATTTGGAGCCTGACCCCACAGTATGTAGATCGTAGCCAACTTTTTCTTCTATCAGATGCAGTGTCTCTGATTTGATATCTAGCTCCTTAATCCATTTTGAGTTAACTTTTGTGCATGGCGAGAGAAAGGGATTCAGTTTCATTTTGTTGCATATGGATTTCCAATTTTTCCAGCACCATTTGTTGAAGATGCTATCCTCCTCCATTGCATGCTTTTAGCCCCTTTATCAAATATAAGAAGGTTGTAATTTTGTGGATTGGTCGCTGTGTCCTCTATTCTGTACCATTGGTCCACCTGCCTGTTTTGGTACCAGTACCATGCTGTTTTTGTTACTATTGCTTTGTAGTACAGTTTGAACTCTGGTATCGCTATACCTCCAGATTCACACTTCCTGCTTAGAATTGCTTTTGCTATTCTGGGTCTTTTGTTTTTCCATATGAATTTCATGATTGTTTTATCTATTTCTACAAGAAATGCCATTGGGATTTTGATTGGCATCGCATTAAACCTGTAGAGAACTTTGGGTAATATCGCCATTTTGATGATATTAGTTCTGCCTATCCATGAACAGGGTACATTTTTCCATCTTCTAAGATCTTGCCCTTGGATTATTTTAGATATTCCTAGATTCTGGCAATGAACCTTCCTTTGGGGCTTGGGTTACTTTTGAGTGGATTTTTTTCTGCTGATCTGAAATATTCCTTTGCATACCAGCTATAGAGCAGCCTTCAGAGCAGTTGGACAGTTTTGGAACCATTCCCAGGGCTATGGTTAGCAGTATCTAAAGCATCTGAAGGGGTTCTTTATAGGGGACGGGTTTTGAGTAAGGATAACAGTGGGTTCAATGCACTCCAACCGCTTGCCACCACCACCCGACCTATGATCCTGTCCCTTCCCCATAGAAATCATAAGGAATGTTATTATAAACTGAATTCAGTGCTAAATGGGTTTATTGAAGCTTAAGGAAACCAAACATAACTAGCAGAAACCATTTCAGAATGACATGATAAAAAACATTAAGACCCATATTTTTCTACATAGCATACTCTGATGACTAAATCCAGAGTGTCTTTAAAATATTTGTTTTAGTTCTCCACTGTGCTTCCACAGAAGGAAATGTTCAGAATCCAGAGTATGTCAGCACTGTAGCACTTTTCTGAGTAAAAAAACAGGTTTGCTCCTGATAAAAAGAAAAAAGTCTGTATCAATTACTGTTCAAGTACTCTTTTGGGGGATGGATGCAAGTCATGTAAATATACAAACTAGCTATGCATTAATTTCAAGATCAATTTATCTGCCTGTCTGTCTACCTATCTATCTGTCTCTCTATCTATCAAAATAAAACTACTAAATTCAGAGATCTGGAAAGTTGCTGTTGGATTAGGGTCCTAGATGGACACTTTGTTTTGGTGTAGACTATTCTTTAACCAGAAATTAAGCAATAATTTGAGCTATAGAGAGAGAGTAGATTCTATTGGCATTCTCTTTCATTTAGTTATTTCTTGCATTCTTTTGAATATGCCTAGAGTTTATTCTGGATCCACCCCTGAAAGGCAATATTCCATAAAGAATATTGAATCAAGAACACAGAATCCAGAACCAAAATGCTTGGGATTGACCCAGGCGAGAACTTTGAGTTCTTTTTCTGTACCTCAGTTTCCTTATTCATAAGGTAGAACTGACAATAGAACTTGTAATATAAGATTGTTGTGAGGAACAAATGAATTAACACATTTACAGCATGTGGAACAGTGCCTGGAATAGAGTGCCAACAATTGGTAGCCTTGATGACATTCCTGGGTGACTGGTCTCCTCTATGGACATGTCCTAGATAGTCTGGTCATTTTGCCAGCGCTAACGTGGAATGTACAGGAGGGAGCATACTCACTTGGAATCTCATCAGCCACATAGGTTGGAATCCCCTGGCACATGCCAGCAATGTTTTTTCCAAATCTGTTCAGGTCATCAACTTGGTTAGGGTTGACTGAGTACATCAGACCCTTGGGAGATGGTTTTCTTGGTCCTTTACCCTGAAGCTGAGCATGAAGAAGGCACACAGAAAGGAAGAAAGAGAAAGTATGAGTGCCAAGCCAGTGTTTTGTGGATTTGAAGGGGTACAAAGCCAACAGGGGGATTGCTTGACTATAGGTTTTTCAGAAATCAAGATGAATAAGAGCCAATTCCAGTTTTATTTATCTCCATATTTCTAAAAGCATTGGCTGATTTATCTCATAAATACAGAACTCTGAGGCTAAATGTATTCTGAAACTTGGGCCTCATTTGGTCATCTTAGATTCCTTGGATTGGGCCACGTGATAATCAACTTCCAGGAATGTAGTTGATTTATTTTTCTCTGCCTTGTTAATGAAAGGCACCTATTTATCAGTTATAGGAGTATATGAACTCAGACCAACACTTAAGAAACCGTGGATCCTCTCTTTCCATCTACCTCAATGATAGTTGCCACATAAAATATAGGACAGCCAGGCACATTTGAATTTCAGATAGACAACAGATCATTTTTTATTGTAAGCATATCCCAAATATAACAGGACACACTTATAAACAATCTACTGTGTATCTGAAACTCATATGTAACTGGATATCTTTTATATTTATTTGCTAAATCTGATAACCTTAACTAACTCTTGCAGAAACATGTCTGTGGAGAATTTCCCAGGGCTTGCATTGATGTGACTGGAACTTTGTTCTGTATCGGTCAAGGTCATCAGGTGTTCTGCTCAGCTCTTTAGAGGCCTGTGTGAGCCACACTGGTGTGTAAAGGTACCTCCCTTGAAGCAATTACCAAGTACACTTTGTGCTATACACTACATCACACTGTGGTCAGAGGGAATGTGATCTCCTCAGTATTTACTGGAGGTTGTAAGTTTTCCTATGAGAAAAAGTTGAAAAACTTATCTTTACCTTCTTCTCCTTGACCAGTGCATCAAGGGCTTGAATGGAGGGCATGACATCAGTTTTCATTTTATGCACAATACATGACTTCTTGACAAAGAGTCTGGTTGCAGCGAAGCCCTGGTAAAGAAGGTGATGGTAGAAGGTGAGGGAGAAGTGTATGCTCCCCAAGGAGTTTTTCTTATCAGAGATCAGTTCTACCAGCAAAGGGAAGTGGAATTCCATGATCAGACGAACTGGGATAAGCACAGTGGATCTGTGATCTGTTGCTGACATTTGTCAGCTACAGGCTCCTTGAAGGAAAAGAGTGAGTATCTAACTCATTGCGTTATCCTCAATTCTGGCAGAAGAGGCACTTACATATGTCGATATTACTGAAATAAAGTTTCAAAAGCTATCACATCTTAGTTTCCTTTGATCCTCATGACATTTCAAGGAAGCAGGTAAGACAGGAAGTCGTTTTCTCACTGATCAGATGATAAAACTGAAACAATAAAGAATTTGCTTTTTAAAAGTACTAAGTTTGTAAAATACAGGGCTGCTAATTGCAGAGTTGGGTCTCTTAACTAGTGGCAAGTGTATTTTAGTTTTCCCCTTTGATCCTTTGGAGTTAGAAGTGAAGGGTCCACTTCTGTCTTTTTAGAAGAAAACTAAAAACTGTGATAGATGATTGGCAGTGGTACTAATATACAGGTCTTTTATCATAATCAAGGGCATCTGCAGGTGAGGCAAAGAGATGATTTTCCTCATATCCTTACTATTTTTTGAAGCTAGTTGACTCTAATAACTCTTCATTGGTTTGAATTATATAACTAATTGCGCAAGACTTATGAATAGTAGTTATAGCTAGCAAGTAAAATTGGATGAGGAAAATAGGCAATTTTAATTACTATGCTTGTGGCAGGGGATATGGCTCAGTGGTAAAGCTCCTGCCTGGCATGCATGAGGCCTGGGTTCGATCCCGAGCATCACACACACAAAAAATAACTAATATGCTCATGTGCATGTAGAATTTACTGTATTTAATTCTCTCTCTTTTTTTAGTTAGCTGGTACATTAATTTTTTCTTAAAAAAAAACCCACATTTTTTTAAAGAATGGGAATTGCACGCTGGCTACCTACAGTGTTATAATCCCAGAGGGTGTTCCAGGAGTTCCATCCGTTGTTATTGTCGATATTGGCCACATTGTGTTCGTTGTTGACACTCACTGTCTGTTGCCCACTTCCAGCAGTGTTGCCATCATCATTGATGTTGATATTCTGAAGTTTATAAGAAATGAAGAGTGATTTAATACCACAGTTCTCTGCAAATGCATTTTGGTAACAAACCAGAAAGAATGAGACTTACATAGTCAGCAAAAGCAGATGCTATGAAGAGTCCAAGAAGCCCAATAGGAATCATCTGAAATCACACACACACACAAAAATCATCAACATGATATACTCTCTCTTTTCTTTCTACATCCAAATTTATGAAAAATAGTTAACCAACTTAACCAACGTGATGAACAATCTGTGTTTTCTTCTTACCCTTTATTTTAGATTTGCATATTATCTTTCTTTGGTTATTTGAAATGTTAAAAATTTATTTTTTACCAAAGACAACATATTTAAAACATTGATTAATATCCTAGAAATAAAACTCTGTTGAAATAGACTTGAAATGTTTATATTTTTTAGAAGATTTTGAAATACCTAAAGGAAAAAATTAACTATTCAAGACACCAGAAATGGAGTTAAACAGTAACTGGAGAATAAATCATCTTTACTAAAGTTTACTATAAATACCCTAAAGTTTACCCTAAAATACCCTATTCACATTATTTTTCATAAATCCCAACTTCAAATAAACCCTATTTTGGATAATTTTGTGTCACTATAGTAAGTCATCTTGCTCTACAATGTTTTTTAACCTTCCACAATTTTAATACTAATACAGAATTATTAATGAATTATAAATAATTTTATTAATATGATACATAATTTTTAGAATTTTGAATTTAGACCTTATCAAAAAAGGATGAAGAATAAATTTTTAAATGAATAGAATAATGGAAAATGGTTACAAGTTCTGAAAAATCACAGCTGAAAAATAAATGTTCACTTTCCTATTTGATCCGGGGTATTCCTCCTAATAGCGGAAGTACTTTTATTATTTTCATTAGTTTAAGAAATTTCTGTTATTTTTCTTATTAGTTTAAGTAGGAGTTAAAATTCATCTCCTAAAAAGTCAGGAGTGGAAGAAATTTTAGAGAACATTTAGTACAATGTAATCTTTATGCAGATGAGGATACTGAGCTGTAGAGGCTAAGGTCTTGACCAAAATCATACCTCTTGTTCACAGCAGAACTAGAAATCAGATCTTCTGACCCATGTCTAGAGTCCCCCCCCCCCCCCCGCTCTTTATAAACCTCACCTCTATTAAGAATACTTATTTCCAAACAAGTATTTTACACGTGCAACCCCATTATAAAGCAGAGTTTTCAACACCCCAGTGTTTGGGGGTGTTGAAACATGAAATTATTTGATTCTAGCTCCATTTGCATTAGGACACTGGGGACTGTGAATACCACTGACAGAATTTTGAGGTCCACCTCAACATTCCTAGGCTTCCGCCTGAAACTGCAGGTGAGACTAGGCATCAGCTTCATGCTTCACATGTTTTCCCAAAGAAATGGCCAAGGACAGGCCCCTGGCAGGGCCAACCTTGTTTACTTAGAGATTCATCCCATGCTGAAGAATGTGACAGCAAGTCACTACCCAGTTATTATGATAATTAGCTTTTTATCTGGCTGGAACATGCTCAGGAGTTGTGGTTAAAGATGGAACTCAAGAATGGGGAAAGATCAGGCACTTTCTAAAACTTAGGGACTTCTTGTTCTACGTAGAGATCTGAACAGTTATGTAGAGAAGGTTAACTATAAAGGCCATGATCCATGAAAAGGAAAGAGAATTTTTTTCAAGGTTTTCCATCATGGTGACATTGCTATAAGAAGCAGACCTCTTCTATCAGAATATTAACAGTCTCAGTTAGATGGTAATAAGTCCAAAAGGAAAAAATATCTACTCACTGTGAACTTCATGTCTTTGTGAATGCAGGGGAGCAGAGGAGCTGTGAGGCATGAGCTTGGACGAGCAGCCTTCCTGTATTTATACGTGACCAGCTCTACTCAAAATAGGTGTGCTCAGGTGGAGTCAAAGACTTATCTTTCTCCTTTTCCTATATCTGTGCCATGACCTGGTATACCAGGAAGCCTTTCCAAGCAGCTATCTCTGAGATACTTTGACATGGAGTTGATCTGACTCATCATCTGTTGAAGTTGAAGGTATCACAAAAAACTCAATATGATTTGTGATAACATCTGGTCCAATCAGAGCCGTGGGTGTGGGTGTTTGGTACATTGACATAGCTCAGATTTAGAAAAAGAATAATCCCTAAAACCAAACAAGATCGCAGATGAAAAATTATGCCTACATCTAGCCTTCCAGAGATTAGCTCTTGGAGGAATATGGGAACAGTTTCCCCTTCTTGCCTTTATCTGACCTTCATACAATGATTTTGCTTAGGAAAAACATGTTTTATGAGCTGCTCTGATCAAACTGATCCAGTTTTCTACATCCTTGAGATGTCTCAATAATAGTACTACAAATCTGCTTAGAAAACCGGGGGGCTGCTATCAGCATTTCCTTCCCACACTGATATTTAGTTAGTGACCTGAACATAGTTATTACACCTCAGAAATGCCTCTCGAGTCTGGCCTTGGAGACAGCTTCCCACACAGGACATTCACTCCTGCTGTGTAGTTGACCATCCTAGTCATGGGTCTCTTATATTTCAACATATTTTCTCCATTTCCCCTAAAGTTATCTCTCTAAAGTGCATTTGTAAATAAATATGACTCTACCATGCTTAGAAACCTTCCCTGGCAGAACTCAACATGAAGTTCAAATGCACTGGAACGACATCCATGTTCCTTTATAATAATGTCTCCAGTTTCCTCAGCTGGGTCTGCCTCTCTGTCATGCACCTGTATTCCAGCCACACCAGAGTCTGCCTCATGCCTTCTCATGTGCTTTGCTTACCATGAAGTGCCAGCCCCTTGCCTTTCTCTCACAGCAAATTGAACTATTCCCCTTTCAAGGCCCTAGCTCAAATATCACTATTTCTATCCCTTCCCCATATCCAGGATGAAAACTTTCTCTTTTTTTTTCTCTTGGAGCTATAAAAGAAATCTTTTTATTTGCCTCTGCACTATTTAATTTTCAGAAATTACATTAAAATAATAAAGCTTTCATCAGAAAGATAAAATGTGGGCCGACAAGCAACTGCTCAAAACATTCATGGAGACAAATTAAAGTTTATTTTTTTTCTTGCTCTCTCCTACAAACTGAAGCTGTTGAGTCAAACTTGCTGAAAACCTGTATCTCATTAATTGCTGATCAAAAATTTCTCCCTTGGAAACCTTCTTGTGCTGGCAATTGTGCCCTGTACATAGATTGGACCTATAAGAAGAAGGGGTTCTGCTTGAACTGAATTGGAGCCTTAGCTGAAACTTACTTCATGATGAAAGTATGAGTTTATTTCTGGATTCTCTGTTCTATTCCATGGATCGATCTAATTTTTACATCAATAACATACTTCTTTGAATACAGTAGCTCTATGATGTCTTTAAATCATTTAGAATCACCCAAATTTTGCTGTTGTTGTTTGCTTTTGCAAGACTAAAAAAATTCTTAGCCCTTATGTTTGCACATAAGTTTTAGAATCAATTTATTGATTTCCATTTTAAAAAATAGTTCAGATTTTGATTAAGATTGCTTTGAAACTATGGTTCAATTTGAGTTGATTTAACATATTTACAATTCTGAATTTTCTAAAGCATAATAAGCATGCTATATTTTCTCATTTATTTATGTGCTCTTTACTTTCTTTTAACTATGTTTTGTGTTTTCAGTGTACACACTTCATACTTAAGTATTTCAAGTTTTCTGAACACGAATGTACATAGTATCTATTTTTAATTTCCAAAATTTTCAGCTATAATATGGAAATAAACTGATCTTTTATGTTAAAAGAAGAAGAAGAAGAAGAAGGGGTTTCATCGTTCTGAAGCGTGGATGTCAACATCTCTTCCAAATGTTGGTTGAGTAGATTAGGTCAGTTCTAGAAAGATATTACTTAAGTTTTTAACGCATCCACCAATACTTTTCAAACTCACTATTAGCTGCAAAGATCAATAAGCCTGGGCTTTGGGGCAGACATGTGTAAAGAGGTTTTCATCTACTTTAGGAACTGTCACAACACTGTAAGGTCGAAGAGTGGGAAGTATGGTCTGTCTTTAGGTTCAGCCTTGGGTTGTCATGTTAGTATATTATTGTAGTACGTAGTACATATTTTGCAGGTCATACCTTACGTGTGACTTGAGGTTGACATATTTTGTAGTGGATCTGTGAAATGCTGATATGGCAGATAGAGAGAGAGAGAGAGAGAGAGAGAGAGAGAGAGAGAGAGAGAGAGAGATAGGTTCAGGGTTTCCATCTTCAAAATAGACAATTCACATTCACATATTGAATGTGTTAAGAAATTTGTAGGAGAGAAATCTGTGCCCATTGTTTCATCCAGATTCTCTTAAACTTAATCAACAACAGAACCTCATTATGTTCCTTTTCCTTTTATTAACTTTCCTAACACCTGTTAATATTTATAAGGGCACCTTCCTTAGGGAATCAATATTGGTACTGACTCTGAGGTTGCACCTTGGGTTTGAAAATCCATTCGGTGAGCTACTAGATGAAGCTAGGATTCAGGAGACCTATATTCTGTTCTTCTTCCTTCTTTCAATGAGTCATTTTTCCCCCTCTAGGCTTTAGATTTCCTGTGGGCAATAAAGAAGAAATTCCTCCTTTATACAATATTGTTATTTCAATAGTTCCCCAAATCAGAATGGTGGCTTTACGAGTATGTGTGGCAGGGGACAGGTACCAACCTTCACTTCAATCCTGGTCTCATTCAAAGCTAAAAATATTAGTGAAGTATCAGCAACTCTCTCTGCTCCTTCTTGCCTTGAGAGTTACATTTCATGCCCTCTTGGGAGGAAGGCAAAATGTGTCGATTTTTTTTTTTGGTCACTTTCATAGGACCTAGAATATTCTGACACATGATACTTACTAGGTCCTTTTAAAATATTTGAATTGTGTAAATCAGATGATACAATGTGCACTATATTTATCCATTTCTGTGTTTGGGGGTTAGCTTGAGAGGTGCTGCCATCCCTTGGCTGTGGTGGTACCTGGAAGGAGTCTGATGATAGTGCAGCCCCAGTGCCCTGGGATTACTGTGGGGCCAACCAGTCCATAGGTAAATAGATCTGCCCTGCCCACAGAGGTTAATGCTGGGCCACACCAAAAAGCAAACCCCTATTATCATTTTATCTTACAGTGCACACATGCCCAAGACTTCATTGTACTCCACACCCTGATTGTTGCACTAAGTGAAAACTCCCCTTCTCTGGAACAAACAAGATGAATTCCATGCACCGTATGCTCCTACCACTGATGTGGAGACTTAGAGCTTTCCCACAGAAATCAGGCTTTTTGCATTTCTCTCTCTCTTTCCCTGCCTCAATGACCCCCTACCCTTCAAGTGGAAGGGAATCTTACTTGTGGGACACATTGCCATCCTTAAATAATCTTGTTCTGGGGTTCCCTCTACTGTGTTTGCTAGCTAGTAGACTGGCCTGTCAGTCATTGATAACTATGAAGCCTTCCCTGGAATTTTTGCCCCATTTCTCTTATTTAGAACTTAGCTGGCTTTAGTCCATTAATTCTCATGCTATAATGTATTTGAGTGTGGAAGTTCCTTCCTGCAGAGATTTTTTTTTTTCTAAACTACCTGTGCACCAATTTGCTGGGTTATTTTTTAATAGCCCAAGTCAGGTGGCTCATTATGAAGTCTAAACATATTTTATGTCTGGGCAAATTTCTGACCCCTCCTGCATCTGGGTTTACCAGTTTTTAGCTAAAACTACCAATAACTCCTGTGACTATAGCCCTGGCTTTGTGGGAATAGTATACTTGTATCAAATCTTCCATATGTCCTTGTGGCCAGAAATGACATATTTTAAAAAGAGCAATAAGAATGTGTAAAATAGCATTTTAATCATTATTACTAGTAAGATTCCACTTCCAGAAAATCCAAACTTATAATGTAGTTGTTTTTGTATAGAAGAGAAATTCTTTTCAAATGACAGCAAACTTGAGGGAGCTCTTTCTTGAGGCATCGCTGAGGTTTTTATTCTTGCTCTTTCCTCTGGGATCATTGCATTCCAGAATACATTTAAATATGCCTTTCTGTTGCTGCTTGTATAAGCCTGTTCAATTGCATTTTCCAAGAAGTCTGGGTCCCCTCAGGGATGAACAGTGATATATTATGGCTCAGATTAGTTGTTAGTTGAGTGTTACAGTGTGTAAACTGGGTTTGGAAAAATCTTGCTAAAAGAAGTTCTCCTGAGTAATTTCATCATTGGTATAAAATATACAAAAGTATATTTTTTCATCATTTTGGAGAATGGTCAAACCTGGTTAAGTATTTCTGTTATGAAAAGATGATTTTTTTTTTGTAGAAAATACACCCATATGAGGAATAGAAATCACAAAGTGATAATAAGATGCTGCTTTTATAATTACCCTGTGGTTTCAGAAAAATAACATCACTATTCTCTTTCAGCATTCATATTGAAGCAGTTTGGTGACAAGGGTATAAAAGCACTCATGATTAAAGTTTATTCGCTCGATCTTACCCTTCAGGCCTGGAAAGGACAGAACTGCTCACTGAAAGATGAGAATCTGATCCCACATGGACCAGAACCAGAGTGCTGGAGCTGGCAGAGCCACACCAAGAGCCAGAGTGGCCCTGCATGACACTGTCTTCCAGAGCTTACTTGGCAGAAGAAGCCAAAGTAAAGGACTTGCCCCAAGTCCACTGAACAATGAAACACAGTTTTGTGAATCACAGTTTTCTGCAGAGTGACTGTTTGGAACTGATTTCCTTTTCTACATTTTAAATAGAACACATATACCTATGCATACTCTTCACTTCTGGGAGAACATGGCCTCAGATGGAGACTTTGGATCCCCAGAGGATTTCTGAACTTGCATGACTATTCAGTTGCTCTCTTCCCCACAATCCCAGGATCTTGTTCCTGAAAATGCTTAAGAAACTGCATCCATTGGGACTTATTCAGGAGTGCTTTTCCTTTAGAAGTCTCACTGGAACTGAAAACATAGAAAAGCAGAACTCCCCTCATGCAAACTAAAGAAGTTTTGTCCTTGCTGCTCAGCAAAGGGTACCTGAGCCTACAACCCTATACTCATCTTCTCATATTGAAAACAAATCAATTGATAGCAATTCATTAGCTCCAACTAATGCAATGTCCCATTTAAGCATAAGAGCTATGAAACATTTAAAAGCGTAAAATAACCAGTGCTCAAGTTCCTGAAATCTGTATAAAAGGAAGTGTGGCTTTACAGACAGGTGACAAGTATGCCTCCAAGGTCCACGCTCTGGTGCAGGAAGGATCAAGACCAGAAACATACATCTACATTCTATGTTGCAGGATGGAGTTCCAGGAAACTTTGAGGATGTGCACTAATCTTACAAATGTGCACTCCCTGCTGACCAAGGGAGTGTGACATCAATTGATAAATCAAAAGCACCATTTAAGGTCAAGAGAAAGAGACAATTTATGGATGAAAGGAAAAAACTTCCCCCCCTCCTACTGTTTGAACAAGGGGTCCCCTATTCCCATTTGTACTGGGCTTTGCAAATGGCATAATGGATTCTGATGGAAGGCAACACATCAATATTATGGATACCAAAGAAAGGTAAGGAAAGTGTTGGTTTTGAGAGGCTTTGTAGCTGGTCCCAGATCACATGGCAGGTAATAATGGATCAGTGACTTTACATACGTAGGAGCATGTGCTTTGTCCTTTATACCTTGCAGCTTCTTCATGAATAGTGGGGACAAATGTTCGCAAGATTGTGGCCTTTCTGAGCTGGAGTGGTTGCAGAGGCTCCTTGCAGCAGGTAGACCTTTGGCTGAGCCCTATGAGACAGACTCACAGACACATAGGGAAGAGGGTTGTACCCTCCAGCCTAAGAAGAAGTAGCGGAGCCAAATGGTGTGAACTGGGGATTCAGTGGCCACAGGGAAGACTCCTTATAACATTTCTAATACTCAACTTCATGGTCATTCAGAATCTCACTTAGTCACAAGGAGAGACAAAAATTGAGTCAGACTATCCAACTAATCAACCATTTGCTCTACACTGAGCTGGAGATATTATAGGGATTTCATCTTCACCAGTAGCCACTTGAAACTGCCCTTTCTCTTGGGTCCAACATGTCTCTGAACGTCTGAGAGCTCCTTGCTCTTTCCTCCACCTATGTGTTCTAATATCCTTGATCTCCTCCCACTAAATTAATATTTTAGTTGGTAGCCATGGGTGTTCCTCTAGAAAAGCAATCTCACTTACCTTTTTCATAATTGACACACCTTTAAATTTGATCTAGTCTCTTCGTAAAGGAATATCAGGCACGTATAAAAGTAGGTATATAAACAAGCTTATGTATTTGGGGAATGTAAAGACTCTTTATTATTGGAAATATTCTGACTCCTTTTAAAATAGATCAAATGTTATAGACAGATGATGTTAGTGGCCTCCTTGTGTGTCTATCAGACTGAGGAATTCTCGCTGTATGACTCAAACCCCTTATATCTCCAATATGTCCTGCCATGTGATTAGGGCTCAGTAAAGGATTACCTCAACTGAAATTCAGGTACAAAATAGGTTCTCCAATATTGGCCACCTTTCTCAAATCTAGACAAGGCCCAATAATCCCCAAAGCCCTTTCTTTTCCTTCTTGAGTAGAAGTTAAAATAAAAAAAGAGTTTAAACTCAAAACCAATTCTTCTTGGACCTGTAGTAGTATCAGTGGAATTCAATGTTTTTGTTTTTGTTGTTTGTTTATTTGTCTGTAGTCAACTTCTTCCCTCTTCCTTTCCATGGCTGTTCACATCTTTGTCAGTCTTCTATGTCTTCCCATCCTTCACCTATCTACCCTGTCCACTAAAAACCCGGAAGGTATTATGCATCTTCCAATCTCTATCTTCACCCCATCTTCATTCATCCATCCTGGAGAAATGTGTTCTTTTTTTTTAGTTGTCAATGGACCTTTATTTTATTTACTTATATATGGTGCAGAGAATCAAACCTAGTCCCTCACACATGCTAGTCTTGCACTCTACCACTGAGCCACAATCCCAGCCCAGTGTTCTTAATATATTGCTTCCAAGACCAACATTTCTCTGATTTCCACTTTCCTGAATCAAATAGCTGTCATTTATCTCAGGCTTCAATCTCTTCCTATTGGTTTGTTCCTTCTTATTGGGTCAAATATCCCCAATACTAACAAATCAAAGCAAAAGTAAGCATAAAATCCTTCCCTTAACTCTACTTTCCTCATGAACAGAGACCTTGCACTTGTCCTCCTCTTTACATCTATTAAGAGAATCACATATTTTCTAATTCTACTTCCTCACTTACAGGCATAGCTCAGCTCTCTGCAGTTTGGCTTCAGGGTAATCAAAGGCTAACCATGGTACTGGGGCTCAAAATGAGCCTCTGACCCCAGGCTTCTCAGTGCCCCACTGACTTGACTTTGTGCTTTTTAATCCTGCTCTTCTCTTACTTTTGGAAATGGTCTCCTGCCTGGAGTTCTGTGACGTCCTTTTCCCATTTCTACTTCTACCATCCCATCATTTGAGTTCCTCTTTTCTATCATGGGTCCCTTCAGTGTCGGGATTGTATTCTCTCCTTGATCTTCTTTTTTCACCCTTTGCCTCTTTCCGGTGTGACTTGCTCTGCTCTGAACACTTGAGCCACCTTTACATCATTGAAAAGTGGGACTCAACCCTACCAAGCTTCGTTTTTATTTATTGCATGTGTTAGATAACTATGTTCCAAAGTCAGATAGACTTTAGACCAAACCACTTTCACTATTTCTCAAACACGCTGATTTTCTGTAATTTCTATTAGTTTTAATAGCATTTTAAACTCGAGTCAATCAAGGTAGGTACCTCAGCCATCCTCGACTCTGATTCTTCACCCACTCTCTTCCTCCTTATGCACAATTGCTCACCATTTAAATATCACTTTTTAACAATAATCCCAAACTTTCTTTTGGTCATCAAAAATAATTCCTACAATTTCTACGATTGTAGAAAACATGGAACATTGTCAAAGAATAATTGGCGCATATCATTATACTACACAGAGCTATTCACTTAATCTATTTAGGATTTTTTAAATTTCTCTTAAGACTTTGATATATGTGCTATTAGAAATATGTTGTTCAGACTTCCGACAATTGGGGATTTTCCAGTTATATTTCTGTTATTGATTTCTAATTTAATTCCATTGTGGTTTGACAATATGCTTTGTAGTTCTATTCTTTTAAATTTATTAAGGTGCATTTTGTGGATCAGAATATGATCTACTGGGTGAGTTTTTCATAAAAGCTTGAGAAACATCTATATTCTGCTGCTGTTTAAAGAAGGATTCTGTAAATGTCAAATGACTCCAATTTATTGTTAGTGCTGTTCAGTTTGATTATATCCTTACTGATTTTCTGTTTATATAATCTATCAATGAATGATAGAAGAGTATTGAAGTCTTCAGCTATGAGTGAGTTTGTCTATTTCTTTTTGTAGTTCCATCAATATTTAAAGGACTATTTATTTTTTTTAACAAATAGCCCTTTAAATATTTTCAAAAAAATAGATTTTATTTTTAGAGAAGTTTTAGGTTCACAGAAAAATTGATTAAAAGGTTTGGAATTTTCTAATTAACACCTCCCCTCAACACACACACCCCAAGGAAGCTACATCCTCACCGCCTCCCGCCCCTTTTTTTGAGACAAGTTCTCACTAAATTGCTGAAGTGTCCTTTGAACTTGTGATCTTCCTGCCTTTGCCTCTTGAGTTGCTGGAATTAGTAGCATGTGCCAACAACCCAGTTGCCTCACATATCTTGAGGCTCTGTTGTTAAGTGA
Organism: Marmota monax; assembly: GCF_021218885.2. Classification (NCBI taxonomy): domain Eukaryota; kingdom Metazoa; phylum Chordata; class Mammalia; order Rodentia; family Sciuridae; genus Marmota; species Marmota monax. The sequence continues at coordinate 286,627 of NW_026692194.1, forward strand.
ATAATTAAGAATTGTTGTTTCCTCTGGAAGAACTGATTCTTTTATAATTGTGTAAATTATACTTATCACTGATAATTTCCCTTAATCTCAATTCTGCTTTATCTGAAATTAATACAGCTGCTCCAGCTGACTTTTGATTAGCATTAGTTGGGTATCTCTCTCCATCTCTGTTTTTAACTGATGTCTTTATATTTAAAGTGCATTTATAGACAACATATAGCTGAGTCTTTTTTAACCTTCTCAGATAATCTATTTTTCTTGGTGTATTTAGATCATTCACATTCAAAATCGTTATTGATATCATTGGATCAATAGCTACGATGTCTGTAACTTTTCTGTTTATGGAACTTTTTTATTTCTGGTTTTCTTTCTCTAACTAAACATTTTATATGATTTTATATGACACTCTTCTCTCTCTTTTCTTGGCATATCAAATATACTTGATAGTTTTTGTTGTTGTTGTTTTAGAGGTCACTGAGTTTTCAAAATACATTTATAGCCAATCTAACTCCACTTTTAAACAATCGTATGTTGCTTCAAAGGTAGCTGAGCCTTCTTGCTATTTCTCACATGTGCATTTTTTTTTGTTTTATGAAAAAATGTTCGATATCTTTAGTAATTAGAGAATTGCTAAATCAAAACTACTCCAAAATTTCATCTCACACCCGTCAGAATGGCAGTTATCAAGAATTCAGACAAGAATAAATGTTGGCAAGGATGTAGGGAAAAAGGCACATTCATACATTGCTTGTGGGACTGCAAATTGGGACAACTAATATGGAAAACAGTATGGAGATTCCTTAGAAAACTTGGAATGGAACCACCATTTGACTAAGTTATCCCTCTCCTTGGTCTATACCCAAAGGACTTAAAATCAGCATACTACAGTGATGCAGCCACATCAATCTTCATAGCAGCTCAATTCACAATAGCTAAACTGTGGAAGCAACTTAGATGCCCTTCAATAGATGAATGGATAAAGAAATTGTGATATATAGACACAATGGATTATTACTCAACATTAAAAGAGAATAAAATTATGGCATTTACAGGTAAATGGATGGAGTTGGAGAACATCATGCTAAGTGAAGTAAGCCAATCCCCCAACACCAAAGGCTGAATGTTCTCTCTGATAAGTGGATGCTGATCCATCCATAATGGGGAGCAGGGAAGCATGGGAAAAATGAAGGAACATTGATTGGGCAAAGGAGAGGGATGGTAGGGAGAGTGTATGGGGGCAAGAAAGATGGTGGAATGAGATGGACATCATTGCCCTAGGTACATGTATGACTGCACATATGGTGTGATGCTACATCCTGTACAACCAAAAAAATGTAAAGTTGTGCCGCAATTGTGTGCAATGAATCAAAATGCATTCTGCTGCCATATATACCTAATTAAAATAAATTAATTAATTTTAAAAAGGTAGCTAAGCATGATGTTTTAGGTGATAGACTTGAGATATTTTATGTATGACATTTTATGTTAATCTGATTGGGAGTTGGTTTGTGTATACTGTCTGTGTATAAGCACTAGGGGCTTCACTCAGAATACTGTATTTGAGATTATTATGTGTTGAGGTATATCCTTTCTTACTGATTTTTTAATCATAAAGTAGTGTTCTATTACATAAATTTACCATGGTTTGGCTATAAACAGTTGAAAAGCATTTGAGTTGTTTCTGGTTTTGCATGATAGAAAGCCACTCCAAATATTCATGCACAGTTTCTAATGTGGCTACATATTTTCATTTCCCTTGGTTAGATGCCTGGGAGTGAGATGTTTGGGCCATAAGGTAATTATATGTAACTTGATGAGAAATTGCCAAATTGTTTTCCATATTGCTCTTGCCATCTTGCATTCCCACAGCAGTGCATAAATTTTCCAGGTCCTCCAATCATAATTTTCAATGCTTTTTCAATCTGCTTCTTTGTTGTTTCAGCCATTCTGATGTGCGTATAGTGGTACCACATCATGATTTTAATTTGCATTTCCCTAATTATCAATGAAGCTGAGCATCTACTTATGTACCTACTTGCTATCTATGTATCTTCTTTGGTCCATTGTCTCTTCAAATCTTCTGCTTGTTTTTAATTTTCTTGAATTTGGGTGTTCTTTGCATATTCTAGAGTATCAGTTCTTGTATTAGGTATGTATTTTGCAACTGTTTTCTCCCACTCTGTGGCTTTTATTTTCATATTCTTGAGAGAGTATGTTTGGAAGAACAAAAATTTTAACTTTACTAAAGTCCCACTTATTAATTTTTTTGTGAATTTTAAAGTGTGACATAGCTGAAGGGTTTTTTCTTTTTCTTTCCTTTTTTGCAGATGTCCTTTATCAGGATGTGGCAACTCCTTCCTACTCCTCATTTCCTAAGAGTTGCTATCATCAGAATGTTGAATTTTGCCAAATGTTTTCCTGTATCTATCAAAATTATATATCTTTTAATTTTCAGTTTACAGTATGTTGGATTACATTGGTTGATTTTTAAGTGTTGTCAAAAACCCTAACATTCCAGGAAAAACTTCATTTGATCACAATGTAATATTATTTTTATATATTGTTGTATTCAATGGGCTAACATTTTGAAAGATTCTTTTTATCTGTATTCATGCAGGATTTTGGTTTGTAGTTTTCTTTTCCTCTGTATGAGAGTACTGGCCTTAACTGTGAGTAGGGAAATGTACTCGCCTCTCTTGTTTTCTAGAAGAATTTGCATGGAATTGATATTATATTCTCTCTCTCTCTCTCTCTCTCTCTCTCTCTCTCTCCCCACTGGGGTTTGAACCCAGGGGTGCTTAACCACTGACCCACATCCCCAACCTTTGTTAATATTTTTTATTTAGAGACAGAGTCTCGCTGAGTTGCTAATCTGCTGAGGTTATTTTGCTTATGGTAGAATCACTATTAGATTTTCCTAAATAACTGTACCCACATTACAGGGATACTTAGAGTTGGATTTTCTTTTTCCCAATAATACTTTTTGAGTCCTTACTTGACATATTGCAGCAAAAGTCAGAGCTGGCCTACCATATTAAAGTGGATCTTTGGCAGAACAGGGAGTAAAGGGATATGTTATGGCCTGTGTATGTGATTCTCAGATTCTGCATATCTCATCAGTAGAATTTAGGGCCATTAAAGGAAATGAGTGCCTGTTTTATATAATATAGGAAACAATGGAGACTATAAATATGCTTTTATTTATCACTGATAGATATGATCAGTACAATTTGTATTCTGGATTATCAAATAATTCTACTTGTACTTCTCTTCTGAAACTTTATAATCGATACCTGTTATGGTTTTGATGTGAGGTGTCCCCCAAAAGCTCATGTGTGAGAAAAATACAAGAAGGTTCAGAGGAAAAATGATTATTATGAGAGCCTTAACCCAATCAGCACATTAATCACCCGATGGGATTAATTGGTAACTGAAGGCAGGTGGGAAGTGGCTGGAGGAGGTGGGGCATTGGGAGTATGACTTTGGGGTATATATTTGTGTTTGGCAAGTGGAGATCTCTCTCTCTCTGCTTCCTGATTGTTACGTGAGTTGCTTCCCTCTGCCATACTCTTCCGCCATTATGTTTAGCCCTGAGGAATGGAGACTGCTGTCTATGGACTGAGCCCTCTGAAACACGAGCCCTTGAATAAACTTTCCCTCCTCTACAGTTGTTTTGGTAAGGTATTTTAGTCACAGCAGCAAAAAAGCTGAATAAAACAATATCTTTTAATATTTATATTTTCTGCTACACAGCAAATTCTCTGAAGACAGATATTCCTTGCCTCTAGTTGATCTTTTATTCTTTTCAGGATTTTTTCCCAGTGATTTTCATAAGGTAGGCAGTCTTTAAGAACAGGAGGGAAAAAGGAACTAAAGGAGGGATGGAGAGAAAAAGAGGAGAAAGAAAGACAAAATGAAGAAAGGAGTATGGAAGAATAGCATGAAAAAAAAGGTGGGGAATTAGTGATATGCAGAGAAAAAATATGACAGTACAATAGGATGGCTTGGGTGTCTCTAGTGGCAATTCAGTACCTGAGAATCTTTCTGACTCTATAAGCACTTTTTCTTTCTTTCATTTGGAATATTTCCTTTTGTGGTAGTCAGCTTTCTGTTACTGTGACAAAATATGTGAGGTGATCAACTTAAAAGGAGGAAAGATTTATTTTGGCTCATGGTTTCAAAGGACTCAGTCCATAGTTACTCTGTCCCATTGATTTGGGCCTGTGGTGGCACAGTACATCATGGTAGAAAAACATGTCAGAAGAGGCCTATTCATTTCATGGCAGCTGAAAAACAAAAGAGAGACAGATAGGAAGGGGCTGGGGTACTAGAATCCCCTTCAAGGTCATACCCCCAATAACTAACTTCCTTCTACTAGGTTCCACCTCCTAAGGGTTACACCACCTCCCAATAGCATTACAGGCTGGTGTCCAGGCCTTCAGCAAATGGGCCTTTGGAGGGAATTCAAGATCCAAATTGTAGCACCTTTTCTCATACCACATGGGGAAGTTACGTTGGGACAAGACTGTAGAGTGAATTAAATTTCACGTTTTAAACTTTGTCCTTTACTCGATGAAGAATTTTAAAAAGTGTTTGAACAAAGAGAAATGTAGGCAAAATGATGTTTCCAAGCCATGAATTAATGGTGATGGTAAGGATGAAGGGAAGTCAATTTTGGTCTTTTGGTATAGACTGGCTTCTTAGGTACAGGGTTGAGCTCCATTTTCCTAATAACTAGATGGGGCTGTGCCATTGCTCTTTGCTAAAGGACAGTGAGCAGAGGAGGCCACTTTCCGTCTGAAGAAGTTAAAAGCAGGTGTTAATCTAACCTAACTGTTGGTCTAGCCCTCTTTCTACCACCTGGAGGATACCAGGATAATCCTGAAGCTACAGAGTGAGACTAGGGAAGCCACATAAGACAGAAGCTAAAATCCATGATTCATTACTTGGAGGGGAGCTACCCACCAAGAACATCAGCTGCACTGGACTTCACATGAATTAGAAAAAAATTTTTTTCTCAAATCACTATGAATTAGGCATTGTTTGTTATGGTAGCTAGTGCAGATAATTTTAACTAATAAAGGTCACTGTGATAGGGAGTATGTAGTGGCGAGGACAAGGAATGGAAGTTTGGTATGATGAATGGAAAAGGAAGACATATAGGGGGAAAAGGCATGACATCCCAGAGAAATGGCAGAAGAATCAAGGAAGACATGAAGAAATTGTCAACAGAAATGATAGTATCCAAGGTAAGAGCTGCTTTGGGGGAATAAAGCAACTACTTTTATTTCAGACTTAGTGAACTTGCTTATTATAGTACATGCAAATAAAAATGTCTGGCAAATATTGTAAAAACAGAGAATTTAGGTTTCAAAATTAAAAGGGTCATAGTTAGAATGGGCCTAAAGTGGGTCTGCTTGTCAAGAGGGGCAACTGACCATATCAGTAGTTGGAGTGGATTTTCTATTTGGTTTGAACAATCCAATAGTTAGGAAAAAAAAATCTATCTATAGATATAGATATAGATAGATATAGATAAAGGTGTTTAAGACACCCAAAGATACAAATGAAGACATTACATATATAAGAAATTATTAAACAAAACATGTTGGAATAAAATAGTGTATTACTATGAAAAAGAATAAATTAGGAAGATCATGATTACACAGGTAGCATGTTCATGTCAGCAACAGTAGGTGCCAAGAGGCAATGGCATAATGCTAGAAAGAAAACAGATGTAAACCTATCACTGCTCATTAAAAGTGAGGAGAAAACAAAGACACTTTCAGACATGAAAAGACCAAGCACATTTAACATTGGTAGGTTCCCAATAAAAGAACAATTAAGATATATACTTACACAAAAAGCAAAGTAAATTTGGGGAATATGAGAAAAATAATTAGCACAGGAATTGACAAAACAGTAAATTTAACAACCACTGATAGTAAGCTTACATATTATTTTTTATTTTTTTAGAGTAAGTAAAATTCTACACAATTATAACAATATTGGGCTAGAAAACATGCTTAGTAATTGGTTAAAGGGTACTGAGTTTATTGTCTCTTTGGGGAAGAAGATAAAAACATAGGATTTGTAGGAAATATGAGCAATTAAGTATGCATATTAAGGTTTCAATGTAATAAGTAATAAAATTAAATCATAATGACGGGAAAAGAAAGAAAAAAGTATTTATAAATGAAGGCAGAAAAATGGGAGAGAATGCAAAGAAAAAGCAGTAAGTACACAATACAGCAAGAGAGTAGAAAAAAGTCCAAAATATATTAGTAATCACAATGAAGAAAAAAATGATATTCATAAATTGAAAGAGTCAGACTGGTAAAATGCTAAATGCAAGAGAAACATCTAAAGCAATACCACATAGAAAAGTGGAAAATAAAAGGACCAAAGAACTGTTCCAGCCAAAGAATATCAAAGAAAGCAAACTAACCAGGAACACAAAACAAAGCAAAACAAAGCCATAAACAGAGGCAAAGTGGAACATACTACATAAAATGAAAATGAAAGACCTTGATCTTAAGGACAACATGCTAAGATGAACTTACACAGAATCAGACAAAAGCATAATCATAAAGATAATTTTTGATGCAGCTCTAGTAGAATTAGTTACATCAGGTGGATCCAAAATTGGGAATAATGTTAATAGTTGGAAAATAAGGGCTGGGGATATAGCTCAGTTGGTAGAGTGCTTGCCTTGCATGCACAAGGCCCTGGGTTCCATCCCCAGCACTTAAAAAAAAAAAGGAAAATAAAATTAATAAGTTTGATCTAATTTTAAAATCCATTTCAAATGTAATCACCAGACAGAAAACACACATTTGATATACATTTATTTCAAATATGTGTGGAATGTGAAAGGACACTTGCAGAGTCCATGCAAAGTCCAAACATCACACCACACACCGAAATCCCACACAAGAGATTTATTGTTGGTAACATGAAGCATACCAACAAGGTTGTCCCTCCAAGGAGGGCAGCAGCCTATCGGCACTCACAAGAGGAATCTCATAAGCTGCTTAGGAGTATAAGCTGGGGTGGGGTTGAGAGCAGGCCCATGTTCTTAGGGAAGTTAAGCAGCTTTGCCTCAGAATTGAAACTTTGGAACCTCTAGATAAAATGGCTCCTGACCTAAAATGGTGAATCTGATGCCAATAGAATGTCTACAAATTATGCAGAAGAAGGAGGGGAAGAAAGAGAGAGAGAGAAAAAAAGAGAGAAAGTTAGAGAGAGAGATATGAAAATTCCTTAACTCCAGAGACTGAAAAGTATCCCTGACAACTGTTGGGTTAAGGAGTGAAACTAAGAAATATTAAGAACTGATGTAGGCCAGGCATGGTGGTGAATGCCTGTAATCCCAGTGGCTCTGGAGTCTGAGGCAGAAGGATCAAGAGTTCAAAGCCAGCCTCATCAACTTGATGAAACCATAAGTAACTTAGTGAGACCCTGTCTCAAAATAAAAAGGGCTGGGGATGTGGCTCAGTGGTTCAGCATCCCTGATACCAAAACCAAAACCAAACCAAACCAAACCAAACAGAAACCCTGATGAAATAGGTGAGGCATGCAAATGAAATGTACTTAGAGGTAAACACGTATTTTTGAATATTTTCTTTAAAACATGGCAAGAGATATTGAACTTAAATGGATGGTACCCAACTCAAAAAGTTAGAAAAATAACAGTGATTTTGAGGTTAGTTGAATAGAAATCAATGACAAGGAGAATGCACAATAAAGAAAACTCATGAGAATAGCCATGACAATTAGGAAAAACAGCAAGGCTGGGAGATTGGATCTGCCATATATCAGAACTTACTTATGGAGACAGTGAAATTTTTTATATTTATTTTTTAGTTATAGTTGGACACAATGTATTTATTTTTATGTGGTGCTGAGGATTGAACTCAGGGCCTCGCAAGTGCTAGGCGAGCACTCTACGGCTAAGCCACAACCTCAGCCTGAGACAGTAAAATTAATACTGGTATTCAGTGTTTTTTTGCATAAATAAATATACCAATGAAATAGACAATGATCAGCTAGTGTATACATGGAAACTATATGACTTTGTAAGTCAGTAAAAATAAAAAAGGCTAAGCTATTCAATAAGAGATGCTGGCACAACCAGATATCCAAATGGGGGGAAAAATTGGGCTGAAGCCTAATACTATACTAAAATATAATAGTAAAATTAAATGTGAAAAACAAGACTTGAAGGAAATGTAGGAAAATACATTAAAGACATTAGAAACATTTCTTAAGCAGGACTCCAAACACAAATTGTTGAAGGAAATATTTCTCATTTTGACACTGAAATTCAAAACTTCTGTAAAACAAATCACATCATAAACAAGGTTGGTACATGACGAGCTATACACCAGGAGAAGATTATCTATTCCAGAATATGTATTCTGAATATAAAAAAAATTCTATGTAGCAATTACAAATGCACATAAATTAGAAAAAATGACCAGTAAATTATAGATGAGGAACCTGGAATGGACAAATTTATGAGAAAGATACTATTAACTCAATATTAATAGTATCAGGTGGGGTTGGTACAAATTAGCACGACAATGGATATCACTTGATACTCATCAAAAATTTAAAAATCTGAAAATGCCAAGTCTTGGGAAGATCTAGTGAACCAGGTGTCACACTATAATTTGGATCAACTTTTTTGGGAAATGCGTTAGTTGACTGTACACCTCTTGTGACCCAAGCAAAGCATACAGTCCAGGGCACGTGACCACTTGCAAACGTGTTGGTGTCCATACTGTTGGGCTCAGCTAAGCAATGACCAGGAGTAGAGTGGATAAATAAGTATCAATCCTTTCATTCACTGAAGTTCTTTTTTCAAAGGTTTCAGTGATTTACCTACTAAGGATTACTGAAATCAAAGAGGTGTGGGAAATAGTCTTGTTTTTCTCACTGACTGTATACAGACTTGGGCAAGTTCCTTAGGTAACCTTGCGCTTAGGAGGGACTAAAAACATCTATTTCAATCAGAATAACCCATGTAAGTTTTAGAAGCTTACATGCCTGCACCCCTTCTCAGACTTATTGCATCAGAGACCCAAAGTGTGGACACACCCAACACCCCTTCTGTAGCAGTGATTTTACCACCTCAGTGGGGAGCTGGGCAGCTGAGACATGAATTTCATTCATAGAAACTTTTACAAATACAGCTTCTCATTCCCCCTGTTTTCATTTTTGAGTTGTGGGTTGTACTGAGGATTTCCAAGTCTCCATCTCAGTAGCATTCTGGAAACAGAAGCCTTCTTGCTAATGCTCCTATCACTGCAGGGTAAGCAGTTACACTTAACCCAGCAAATAATCCCAGAGGACATATGGTTCTTGTAGTTAAGAGGGTGGACAATGCTGCCGACCTGGGCTCAACTTTGCACTCCTGCCCTTACAAGTTGTGTGACTCTGGGGAGTTACTTATATATTAGTCAGGTTTTGTGTCTCTGTGATGAAAATACCCAACAATTACAACTTAGGGGAGGAAAAGTTCATTTTCAGTCCATGGTGATTTGAGTCTATTGCTCTAGACCAAGGTGAGGCAGAACATCATGGCAGAAGGGTGTTTATGCTCCACTCATGGAAGCCAGGAGTTGGGGGCGCGGAGCATGGGAGAGAGAGCCAGTGCAAGCGAACAGAGGGAAGGGAACACAGGGAAGATGCACCCCTCCAGGAGACAAAGTGGAGGGTAGGGTGTAATATTTCCATCAGCACTGATGTCTAGAGGCCTTGTCTGCTTGCTTTTTTGGAGTCTATGGAGCCAGATATGGGAGAAAATTTGTAAATATATTACAAAATTGCAATCACTTTTGGGACTGGGATCTCAGAAAAATTAAATAGACCTGCACATTTTGCATCTGCCACAGCTGAACAGCCAGGGTAGGGGAATTCCAGTGAACTAGGTGACCCCCCCAACTGCCCAAATATCCACTTTGTAAAATATCCATTATTTTTAAAAGCTGCTAATTAGGAAGTTGTTCCAGCTGCAGAGCAAGAACATTGTTCATGGAATCCTTTTACATTTGGTGATGCTTCTCAATATTTTATAATTTATATATATACCTATATATACGAACATGTATAAGTTGCAAAATTACTACATACAGTAATTTTATATAATAATAATTATATATATAATTATTTTACATACACACACACACACACCTAGAGATCAAAACCTGGGCCTCACACATGTTAGACAAATGCTTTACCATTTTTAAATTTTTAAAAAAGACATCATGGTGGGGATTTAGGTAAATCTCCACCATGGTGTCTTTTTTATAAATTTCCTTACCTTATAAATTCATGTCTTATGCTAATGATAATTTAACATTTATTTCTAATTGAGGTATTAACAGTTATATGAATTAAAATGTATTCTCTCTTTTAAAAAAATCTGAGAACTTCTCAGTGCCTCCCAAGATAACTTGGAAATGCATTATATCTCATAGTTCTCATGGTTCTCATGGCATTGTAGACAAGGTTCAATGTAAGCATTTGGCTAGGCCTTGTCATAGGGCAGAGTGTTTTCTAATCCTTGTTTATCATGAAGCTCTGGAAATTACCACCAAATGAAAGGGAAACAGAAAAAAAGTCTTAGGACTGTTCATTCTCTAAGCAGGGCTCCCAGCCACTGCCCTTGCCTCTAGTTTCATGCCCTTTCCTGAGGTGGATGAATTTAAAAAGCAGGACGGTGATGAGAAGGTTTAGTGGGGACCCAACTCAGGACTTACAAAAGGACTTTACCTCCAGGAGGAGATTTTAAGAATATGTCCATATGTGTCTATGCATAGAAAAAGCATCCTGAAATATTTTTAAAGGGTGGAAATTGAAATCTCAAGCACAGCATAAAACAGATAAGCAGGAAATATTTGCAGAGTGACCAAGTGGTGAATTTTCATTGTTGACTAATGAGATTCATTGATATCAGGTGTGTGGTTGGTGCTTGAACCTGATAAAGCAGTTTGCTGGGGTGTGTCAAAGATATGGACATGATCTGTGCAGATGTGATCATTTGGAAAAGAGATTTCCACATCTTAAAACCAATATAAAGGGTAGAAGCTATACCAGGCAGCTTTACTTGCTCCAGCACCTTCTTCCCGACAGGCAAAATGAAAATTCTTGTGAGTATTATTTATACTTCTTGATACCGTTGTGATGGGCTGCTTGCAGAGAATGTTCATGTGCAATATGTCAAAGATTTCAGGGGTCTTAGACTCTGTTCATGCTTCTAAGCTTCTGTTATTGAATTCATAATGTCTTTGGCAGAAATAGTGCTGAGTTTTAAGTTGAATATTTGTGTGTCCCTTGTCTTTTTTCTTTCTCTCTCTCTCTCTTTTTTTGGGTGATGTTTACTTAAAAAGAAAAGAAAAAATTGGATATATGTAGGTAATTTTAATTTGGAAGATGTTTAATATTAATCCCTTATCTCAAGCGTTGTTAGTAAGGTAGGCATTTTAGAGAAATTACATTTACTATTTAAAAAAAAGAGAAGTGGTAATTTTAAAAAATGCCAGTAATAGTAATAATAGCAGCTATGGTATTAAACCACATCTAGAATTTCAAATGCATATTAAATTGTAGGCTAATCTTTCACAGGAATAATTTCATCTATTCATTGCTTCAACCTTGTAAGCTAGATAGTATTATCCTCATTTTCTAGATCAGGAGACATAGAAGAGTGCGAATTTTTCTAGCCTGTGAATGAGGGATTTAGGATGTAATTTATCCAGGTTAAGTCTTGCTTATAGGAGCAGCCAGGCACAATCTAAGCAGCTGAGTGTCAACACGTCTACTCATCTAAACTCTCCCTTAAGGCAAAGCATTCCTTCCCTGAGTGACCCCACTCTTCCATCTGATCCCAGTCTCCATAGTGCCACACTGATTCAGAAGGGGGTTCCTTCCTCTAGCCTCTGTCTCTTATTCTCATTCAGTTGCTAAGGGAGAAAGCAAAGTGTTAAGCCATAAAAGCTGTGAGTTTGAAGAGTTCCTCTCCCAGGGCTTGCTTGATTTTCTAAGAGGAAAATTTTATAACCAGGGTGTATTAATGATGGTATTGCGTGGGAGATTATTTTGGGGCAGAGGACCCTCCCTGAGCGCCTTCTAATCATATTAGTAAAGTGGGCTGTTCATCATCTTATTCAAATCTCTATTCTAAATCAACTAAATAGAATGGAGCATCACAGGTTGATAGAGCAGGCTTGGGGTAGAGAAGGTGAGCCTCTGTATAAGTGGGCACATTGGATATTTGCAGCGCATCTTAGTTAGCTGCTGCAACCCCAATGACAAACGTTAGGAGTCAAATGAAAAAGGACGTAAAAAGTCCCACTGACAGTTCTTAAAAGTATCTGCCCTTCCCACAGATCTTCTCCTTTCAATGATAGTGTAGTGCACTAAGATGCCCTGCAGAGAGAGCACGACATTAATGTCAGCATGTTGGATTGGTGAGCATGTCTGCAAAATATCAGATCTGCCTCCATGTCAGGCTTGCAGTGTGCTGGCCCAGCACTCACCTGATAAAACCACAAGGCCATGGGTTAGCAGGGTATAGAGATTTTCCTTGATGCCAGCCTCAAATGTTAACTGTATTTTTAAGCATCCTGGTTTCATAGTTTCTCTTAGAAATCCATTGTGTTTTTATCATTCATGAATCTATTTTAAGTCTATTTCACTCTCTCAGTCTCAAGGGATTAAAGATCTTCTTTTCTTTTTTAACCAGAGGACATCATCGTTCACAAGTAATCCAAAGCCAGTATGAATTATTTTGGAATATACTCATAGGAAAATAAGGTCTTCCATTCTATTCACCAGCCCCCAGTTTTTTCTTCTATCTAGAGGGTGATAAAGTTGAGAACAAAGTGGCAAGGGGCCTTGTGTCTTATAAATGTCATAAACTCAACAAATGCCTGTTGAGTGTGTGAATGTGTGTGTTTTCCACTTTGGAAGTGGACTGCTTTCCACTTTTTGACCACTTACCAGTGTCTCTAGGTGTCCGGGTCTACCCCTCTGGTTCCCACCCTCAGTGACTACCCGACAAGGAATGGATGTGACTGCTCTGTTTTTTCAGGTGGCATTTCTGATGGTGCTGGCCATCTTTGGGACACAGTCGCATGGATATGAGGTAAACTGTTTCCTTAGAAATGTTGGGAGGTGAAAAGGAAGATAAAAGAGAATCTGAAGGACCGTGGAGAGTCCATGTGCCCTGAGATGGAATCCCAGAAATAACCAATAAGGAAAATAATGGGGTGATCATTTCTAACTGCAAAGCCTTCACCAATGTAACCCATTCCTTTAAAATGTGGTCAGTCTCCTGTGATATCATTTCTTCTCCTTTTTATGATGCAGTAAACTGAAGAAAAGCTTGGCATTCTTATCTTAGCCTGGGCTTTGGACTAGGATTCCAAGGAAGAAGTTTTAGCCTTTAATGACTTGCTCGCAGTAATTAGAAAGCTTTATTTTGCTGAGAGACCTGCCTTTCAAATGCATGTGATTTATGGAAAACCCATAATATCTTTGTTGTCAATTCTAGGTTTATAACGTCTTCAGCCCAGGCAACAATGGTGGTAATGTTCAGGAAACAGTGACAATTGACAATGAAAAAAATACTGCTACCGTTGACGTCCATGCTGGATCATGTTCTTCCACCACGATTTTTGACTATAAACATGTAAGCAGTAAGAGGATTTTTGTTTTCTTCAACACTGGTTTTCTAAGGGGCAGAGGGACAGCTGCTTACTGTGTATTTACATTCCAGGGTTTGTCTCTGCAGTTCCTTATAAATTTCCTCACCTCTGCTTTTCCCTTGAAATAATCTAGCAATTTATTAACAAAGAAGCAATTGGAATCATTTCTGAGAAAAACAATATGATAGAAATCATTTGCATCGTCATGACCTTTTAAGGCAGAAAGTGGAAGAGCCATGTGCTGTTCATTACAGGCTCAGAAAGTGGGCATAGCGTAAGAGTGACCAAAGCAAAGCCCAGCACAGAAGACTCTCAAAATACTTGTTGAATGGATAAACAAATAAATCAGAGCTCCTAATGCAAAACACCATGTAGAAAAAGAACAACCACAAGGCAATCACACCATAGCAGAAAATTAGGGCAACTTTATACCATTTAATTATGTATATAGGATAAGTAATGTCACATTTTTATAAGAAGGTACTTCCAAGTTTTAGTTACTAGCATTAAAAATACATCTCAGAAAACTGCTCAGAAAACTTATTCTGTCCTTCATCCATTTATCTATTTGTTATACCAACACTAGTGATGGCCCTTTTTTTTTTTTACCTGAGTACAGAGATGTGCACAATAGATATAAGTAGGTTGTAGCTAATCTCACTGGTCATTTAAACAGGCTTTTTTTTCTCCATTTCTTCTAGAAACCTCCTCACATGCTTCCTTACTTCCCCGTTGTGTTGAGAGTGCCATGGCACATTTGAAAGTATGGAGTCTTTGCAAGATACACTTTAAAAGGAAGTGGTTCTAAAATTCTTACAAAGCAAATGTCATGGAAATCCCCCAAATGTATAAAAAACTAGAGTGGTGAGCCCCTTACACTGTCCTCAGCCTTGCCTTCAGCATATTTTTGAGTTTTAAAAGTTAGAAATTTGTTAGAATTGAAAAATAGGAACTATGAGAGTTCCTATTAGATACAACCTTATGGAGTGTATGATTATTTAAAACTGTGTAGAGAAAAGTTTCACTCAAGATGAAAATTCAATGGCTTAGGTGCTTTTTGGCTCCACGGTCCCCATGTTCCAAGGTTCTTCACATCCCAACTTTCTCAAACTAATTCCTCTTCAGCCAATTTGGATTTGAAGTGGAGACAGGATGGAGAAAAAAGAAGGGAAGAAGATGGGGAAGCATGTGTGCAGGTGTGAGGGTAGGGGTAGATACACTTAGAGAGCTCTAAAGCACCGTTGTCTGACAGAATCCACTTTCTGTAATGGTGGAAATGTCCTATATCCGCATTTTCCTGTAGGGAAGCCTCTATCCAGCCACTTGTTGTGATTGAACACTCAAAATATGTGATGGAGGAATCACATTTAAAATTTTATCTAATTTGATTTTAAATAACCATATGTGACTAGCAACTACAATACTGAACACCACAATTCTGAAGAATGTTGTATTTTATTCCAAAGTGGGGGAAAAGCAACATAAAACCTATCAAAAAACACAAGATTGCTGCGTCTCAATCTTTCAAACTCCAAACTGCAGATCCCGATCCTATAATATGAAAGAGTAGGCCTACATCATGGGTGTGCACAATTTCAAAGGGATGGGAATGACAAATAAGAAATGAAAGTGAAATTTTATAAAAGAACTGATTACAGATTTAAAAACAAGGGTAGGGGCTCCCTGTGCATGCTCAGGTTTTTCCTCCAAGGCGTAGACATCATTTTAGATGCTTAGAAACCAGGCAATTAAGGAGGGGCAGTAACTCTGTTCTTGTTGCCTCAGGGCTACATCGCATCCAGGGTGCTCTCCCGAAGAGCCTGCTACGTCCTAAGGATGGACCATTCAGCTATCCCTGCTCTGGACAAACTGGAACGGTACCTCTATGAGATGAAGGTAATTTTAGGATACCCTTAAAAATGCTCTGTTTCTGAGCCATGGAGAAATGAAGAGTGAGAGAGAAGATTAAAATATTGTACCTTCCCATGATGTGGTACTCAGCTTATCAAAATGTTTTAACTGTATTTCTTTCTTTCTTTGAGCTCTGAAGTATATCTCAGCTCAATTTCCAGCATAAGGCCCTAAACTCATAAACTTATATAAAATTTCAGTGTCTTTGTAGAGATGATTGATCAGACTGTCTTCTTAGAGCCAGGCTCTATGAAATCGAGACTGGCAGAACAATGAGTAAAGTTGTATATTTGATGATATAAAAGATGCAAAGAAACAATCGGATACAGTGAGAACATACAACCCTGCACTGATGCTTCATACCTGGGGCTTAGCCACCCACCACAACTTCAAAATAGCACTAGTAATAGTGAGGTTTCTCTGCAGACAGAGTGGTCAGAAAGAGAGGATGCCTTGAGATCCCTGATGACCTTGTGTTTGATAATTTGAAAGAGAGCCAGGTGAGGTGGCACATGCTGTAATTCCAGCTACTGGGGAGGCTAAGGCAGGAGAATGGCAAGTTCAAAGCCTGCCTAAGCAACTTAGTGAGATCCTGTCAGAAAGAAAGAATGAGAGAAAGAAAGAAAGATTTGGGGATGTAGTTCAGTAGAAGAGTTCTTGCCTAGTATGCTTGAAGCCCTGAGTGAAATCATCAGTATAGAAAATAATAATAATAATAATAATAATAATAATAATAGTAATAATAATTTGAAAGAGAAAATAAGAATAAGATGCACCAAAGTTGCCAGTTTGTTTTATGCTTCTTTTATGCTTCCTTCTCTGGTACAGACTATAAACGTCATGTCCTCCAACAAATACACCTGGGTCAAGTACAACCCTCTGCAGTCTCTGATCACGAATGTGGACTGGTTCCTGTTTGGGTCACCCATTGAGCAACTCTGCAAACACATCCCCTTGTATAAGGGGGAAGTGGTTGAAAAGACAGGTGAGTACCAAGGAATTGTTCATTCACCAGACCGTTTTAGAAAGCTCCTCTGTGCCAGGCCCTCTGCTAGGTGCTGTGTGAAATGCAAATAAATGGAAAGGTGACCTGACTCAGTTTACTTCAGAAATCAAGTGCTTACTGTGTGTGTGGAAATTGCACTAAATGTCATAGACACAGAGATGGTGAAAGGTCTGTCTCCATGGAATGTACCTTCAAGTGGAAAAGCTGACGAGTGAACGCAAAGGTTGGGATAGGAAAGGATTCCTGGGTGTCACAGGATAACTATGGGCCCTCTTTTTTCAAATGTAAGAATTTCAAGTAGAAGAAAGTCTCTGGGCCCTCAAAATAGCGTCTTTTGGAGATGAAGGAAAGCATTAAGAAATGTCCTCAGAATCTAGAATAGAATTGATCCAGGAAACAGCAGGCAAAGGAATGAAAGCCCTGTATCATCCGGGTAACACAGGGCACTGCAGTCATTACTGAGTTGTGTACAGTTTCTAAATGCAGTAAAGTACCAGAGCCAGCACATGAGAACACAGAAGAAATTCCCAGAGTAGCTGAAGGTAGATAAAAAGAAAAGGAGTAGCATTTACTACTTTTTTACTGCCTAGAAAAAAAAATTTCAATACCCATTAGGACTTTTAAGGCACAAAGTATGCTGCCAACACAGAATTTACAGCATCAATTAGGTCTGAGCTGATCAATACTTCCAGGAATTGTCAATCTTATTTAAGTGAATATGGTATTATTCTTTGCTATGCCAGAATAGCTAAAATCTTGAGTATTATGAAGTTATAAGTACTTAAGATGTTTACAAAAATCCTTGATTTGTTTCCTTGTAATATATTTTTAATGACCTTTTAAACTTTTCACCTTTCCAGATGATATTGCTGCTGGAGGTTGTGCAAAGGCAGGGCTCCTGGGCATCTTGGGAATTTCCATCTGCGCAGGCTTCCATATTTAGGATGATCACCTACTGGGTTTCATCCTTTCAAAGAAATCTAACCTTGGTTTCCACTCAGAAATCAAATTAAATTCTTTCTCAACATCCTGTCTAATTGCGAGATTCAGTAATAAAATGTGTTATATTTACAGATAAATATGTCAGTTCTTTTTATGAGCAGCAAAGGGAAGCCAAGCAATATATAGAAGGAAAAAAGAGCCTCCAGGATTTCCAATAAAGTGCATAATGTGTGAAAATCCCCAGATGGTTTGGCTGCGTGTGAGTCTCCACATCTGTCTGCATCTGCTTGTGGAACCAGTTTCCCATGTGTTTGTCCCAATGCACCAGAAAGCCTGGGTGGAACAGGGGCTCAGGTAGCAGTGACTTTGACCCAGTGAGGGGGAGGGACATAGTATACTTTTATCAAAGAACTTAACTGCTCAGGTGAAGTAAACTATTCCCTCTGATAAGCACTCAGCTTTGAGAGCCATTCGGACACCCTTTAGGAAATATGTTTGGATTTGTCATTGCAGTAGACTGAGTAGAGTGAGTGGAGAGGGAAGGAGAAATAACTAACACCTAGGAAAAGACATACTGTACTGGAAATCCTCATGGGAGTGAAAATATAACTGGGAATGCCAAGTGAATATACAGCTGGAAAGCAATTTCCATCCTTTCAAAGAAATTACACCATTTGGGAAAATTCCCAGATCGAATACCTGGGTCTCATGTAGTCTGGTCAGCTGGATCGCAAGTTCAGAACAAAGAGGCACTATTTTAACACGATTCCCACCTGCCATTGACTATTCCTCTTCCTAATACTCTACATCTGCTTCTTAATAGTCATCAACTAATACATTTTTTTTAAGCACTTACCATGTGCTCAACACTGGAATAGGTATGCCGGAGGAAAAGGCTCAGGACAGAGCTACCATAGTCAAGAAAGTTATTTTCTCCCTGAGTAAATGAGGCATTTATATTTTAAAAATTGATAAGAGCAGTAAAATGTCAAGTAAATGGTAGAGTATTTTAGCTGGAACCTTGGCGTTTGTAAGTAATGGAACCCAAATCAAATTTTCTGACACCAAAGGAGACTTTATTGTCTCATGTCACTAGCCTTGGAGGGAAAGGGATGTTCTGGTCTTGGGAAGCTAAAACTCTGTGCCTGATGGTGGCCAGACCCTCTTTTCCCATGTCTCAACTTTCCTTTTTTCTACATGTCATCCTTGGTGACTTATACTGGTTTTCTCAGGAGGAAAGAACCAATAGCGCTGTCAAACCCAAAGGCCTCATGTTCCCAGCTTCATTGGCAGTGAAGAGAGGGTTCCTCTTAGTTCTAATTGCAAATTAGTTTTAACCTAAAATTCTCTGGTGACGACCCTAGCTGTCCAGGATTAGTGTCGGTGGCATGGGGGTAAGGTCCAGGAAGGGGTATTATGATTGGCAGTCTCCTTTGGCACTTACTGCTTAGAGATGGGTTATCCCTATTCATTTTTAGAATATTGATCTCATTTTGAAAATAGAATGCTGTGTTCTGATTTTTTCTTAACTCTCTAAATCAGTTGATTCTACTCCACACTGTTGACTCACTGAATAACTGACAAGCAGCTGGTAGAACATACTAGGCACATGCCTACCGGGAATGGGTTCAATGGACCACTGCCAGGAGGTTGGGACTTCATTATATTTTCTTGTAATCAGCTCCTTCTTAAGGGCTGAGAAAAGTAGATATCAACTCTGTCAACTCACCAGATGTTCACACCATAGAACCTCTCTGGGCCTCAAGAGGGAAACACATGTGGTTCCTCCCATTCATGTTGTAGCATATGACCTTGGGAAGGGACGAGCCAAGAATCTGCCCCTCACACTTCCCATTTATGGGGTAGCCCATCCCTTAGCTTTCTTTGGGAAAGGTAGCTTTGCATATTGTAGGACATGGTGTTAGGCATGCAATGCCTGGCCAATGGCCTTGTTCATGACCTTGGGAAGCTTCACTTTTCTGTTTGCCTCAAATTAATGACTAGAATAGGGAGAATCTGAGGTGCTCACCAGCCCCCTCCAGTCTGAAGTGGACCACACCTTAAGAGTCCTGCAAGCTGTGTTTGAGTGCTGCTGAGAGTTCTCCAGCACAGTCACCTGCTGCCCCTCTCCATGCCCTTGTGCCTGACGGGATGTGAGCAGGATATTGCATGAAGAAACTTTCTGGAGTGTTGGGAAAGTTCTACAGATTCATCTGCGTGACGGCTACATGGGGGTACATATGTACAATTCATTGAGCTGCGCTTTTCAATCTTCTCTTCATTGTATTTTTTACCTCAATAAAAATGTTGATGTATTTTTAACATTTAAAACACAACTGAACAAAGAAGGCCCACCCCTCTACAGCATTCTCAGGAAACACACAGGGTGGTGATTTCCGTAGCCCTCAACAGTCTTGGAAGTCTTAAGCTCCAGTCTCAAGTGCTCAGAGCCAGGCCTGAGGGCTCCTCATTGTGGTCCTTCTTCAAGGCCCAGGAGGCTATGGGCACATGGGCAGCTGCAGCTCTTCAGGGGTCTGCCTTCACTCATGGCCTGGTGAAAGGCCTCATGGGAATAGCCGTGGACACTATGCAGGCTGAGCTATGGGGAGTCTCCAGCACAGGCATGCAGTAGGAGGACCAGCAGCATGTTCCAGGCAGGATCTGGGCACTAGTGGCTCCTGATCCCTTGGGAAACTTTGAGTGGGCAGATAATGGACACTGGGCAGCAACAGCCTGGGATTCCCTGGAATCTTAACTCCAATTTTCAGAAGACTGCAGACCCGACATTGAGTTTATTCTATGGCTATTGTCTTTATTTCTTTGTTTATTGCCAAAATTCTCAAGGAATTCCTCAAGGAATATCCCAGAGAGATGTTTAGAAATGAGACATCCTGCCACATCTGGTAATGCACACCTGTAATCCCATAAATTCAGGAGGCTGAGGTAGGAGGATCATGAGTTCAAAGTCAGCCTCAAAAACTTAGCAAGGCCCTGTCCCAAAATAAAAAAATACTTTTTAAAAGGCTGGGGATATGGATCAATGGTTAAGTACACCTGGGTTCAATCCCCAGTACCAAAAAAAAGAAGGAGGAGGAGGAGGAGGAGGAGGAGGAGGAGGAGGAGGAGGAGGAGGAGGAGGAGGAGGAGAAAGGAGATACATCCCAAGAGAGGGAGCTCCTCCTTTGCAGCATGCCTATGTGTGATTTTCTATGTTGCACTTGGCTGGCAATGTTGAGAGGACAGTGCCGACAGGTAGGGCTCATCTGCTAGATCAGTAATGAAAGAAGCTTTATTGTTCTAATCCAGAGGAAGAGGGTCTATCCATTTTCCCAGATTTCAGAATGGGGTATTGGATTGAAAGAAAGAAGATGGAGATCTGAAATGAGCAGCTTCACATAGGCAGAGGCTGGGCCAGGTACCTGCCCCAGGCCAGCAGCTCAGGCCAAGTGGGTCCACTCTTCATGCAGCTGACCTGGAGGTTCAGAGTCCAGGAATCTCACCACAGATGGAGAGTCCCATAAAAGATAGAAGCTGGATTGCAAAACAGGAATTAGGGTCGACTGCCAGGGCAGTACCTTTAAAAAGAAAGAGAAGCATTTTACCAGGTAGAATGGCCTCAAGGTAAAATGGATATATTATGAGCTGCACCTGGTGCTCAGCAGGGATGTGGAACCTTGGAAATGGAAGGTTCTACCTTCTCCACTCCCAAGGACAATAAGTGCCTCTACCTCTCTATTTGTTTTACTGACCCATAACTATCCTCCTTAATCCTCTAGCCCCTCCCTCAAGTTCTCCTGAATCCTTTTTCATTGGTAAACTTATACTAAGGTATAAATGACTGGCAATAGCCTAAAGGAACAAGTGTCCTGGTCATATACAGACTAGGGCGAAGATCATGAAATCTTATCTGGTAGCTTTTCAAGCTGAGGTCACATCCCCCAAAGGGGTGCCAACCACTGCGTTGTTCCTTTCCCAGTGTGGGCTGTAACTATTTGGGTCTTACCTCTCCAGCCTTCTTGAGAACAAGAAGTGAGAACCCCAAATGGGACTCTAACTCACAACAGACTCCATGATGCTTGGGCATGATGTAGCCTTGAGTCAGGAGAGGACATCCATCAACTGTCAAATCCCTTTGATGAGATAGCTGACCTTGACCTTCTGATGAAGCTAACTCTGCTCCCCATTCTCAGTGATTCCTAGTGTCAAGAAATCATCTCTGCCAGCAGGGGCAATACATCCTGGGCCATGTGATTTTTATACCACTCACAAAGAAATGGAATCAACTATCACTAAATTATGCCAATGACCTAAACACCATACTGCACCTTTTGACTCACCCAAGGTCTTGGGTTTGTTAACACACCTTCTTTCTGTTGATGAGCAAAGTAGGTGGGGACATCTCTGCACAGGTCCTTGATGAGAATTCCATACTGAGCTAAATTCTTGATCCGGCTAGGTGAAACAGTATAGGTCAGGCCGTGGGTGGATGGGTAATGACTGGAATCCTGGAAGAAGTAGCATGTTAAAATGGTGAGACAGCATATAGATGTGGCACAAGAAGGAGGAAGAAATGAAATCCTGGGACCCTGATCCTCAGGTGAGTGGCAACAGGATGTATTTGATTCAATGCACAGAACTAGGCTGTGAACCCAACCTGCCCTAGAGTTCAGTCTCAGACAGCAATATCACATCTAGCCACAAGGAGGCGACATTACTCTAGAAAAATTTGTAGGTTTGCGTGACCTGGTGACTTCCTTTCACTCTCTAATGCTTTCTCATCTCTGATGATAATATAGAGTAGATAAAAATTATTTGTTGCATTTACATGTTTTTTCTTGTTAATTCAATCAATGGGATATTTTAGACTTCCCTAAGAATATAAGTTGCTTTATTTCTATGTGACATGAAGTCTATTTTTATTTTTTTCCCCAAAGTCAGGAACCCTTCCTGCCAGTGTTCCAAAATGTGCTCTTCAGTTTTCTTAGCAAATGAGTAGATTTCAAAGAATTGCAAAGGACTTCCTGCTGATTTTTAACTTATCTTAACAATTCTTGTCATTTAAGAGGTTAAGGAAGACAGATTCGGCAGTCTTGGGCTCATTTTCATTTAAAGTTAATACTTGTGTATTGTTTGGTGGTGGGAAGGGAAAGACAAAATTCTCAAGGAATTCCTTAATATAATATAATATTCATATATTATATGAATATTATATTCATATAATATTATATAAGTCACTCTGATATTTACAGTCAACAACTCACATTCACTAGCATGTAGCATGAACCCTTTGATGAATACAAACATCGAAAGGTGGTCACTGCAAGAAATTTTCGTTGATTCAGTTATAATTTGACTTGAAGAGGCCATTTGTATAATGTTGTAATTTCATGGGCATTAAGAGCAAGCATGAACTAAGTCACTCCTTGTGCATAGAATTGTCCTAGGAGATTAGAGGTAAGTTGGAAAACACCAGGGTAGGAGGGGACCAGAGTGACCTGGTCACACTTACCTGCCTGCGTAGGGCCATGCTAATGTCATCCAAACTTGGGAAGATTGCTTGGTCCATCTTGGCAAGGACACAGGCCATCATGCTAAACAGCTTAGCCACAAAAAGGGCCTTTAAGCAACACAGAAGAAACATGTTATTCATTCAGTCACAATAGTGATAGGCACCCACTCTCTGCAGGGACTGACATCCAGCTGTTCTGACTGTAGTGTAGAACACACCAGCAGCGTGCTGATCTGAACAGGGGAGCAAAGGTTAGCACCAGGACCAGTAGCAATGCATACTAAGCCCTGCTGCTCTCCAGGCCCAGTGGCACTGTCCCCTGCTATTTTTGCTAGAGAGGGTTCACTCCCCAGGAATCCCCTGGGGCACTCTGCAGCCACTAAGAGACAGGTGGGCCCAGAAGCACAGGGAGTTAGCTCTAGTAAAACGATTCACTTGAAGGTCCTGTTCTGCCACTCAGCAGTCATCAGGGTACTCAGTGGCCTCCCTGCTTATCAATTTCTTCATCCATAAAGCAGAAATAATGACTCCATTCCTACAGTGTTGTCATGGAGATGACAGGGTGAAATGAGATGTAGCTGCTTGTGAGAGCATTGTTTACTGAGTACTTGCTGAATGTACAGGGCTGTTAGGAGTTCTAGATTAAGACGAATAGACTTAGAATCTAGCACCAGGCCTGCCCTGGGTACCCGCTTTTGTATGGTGCTGGGCCTGCCATTTGGTCTCTCTAGGCATGGATTAGAGATGCAGACTCTTGCAGCTGTATCTGACAAAGGCCCACGGTGAATCCTCTCCAGCAATGGTGTTGACTTCCTGTGCTCCGTAGAGTGTGCAGCTGGAATATTTTATTGAAGAAAAGTTTCCATGGCTTGCAGTAGTGATAGTGATCACTAGACTGTGTGCCCTCTAAGAGGATTCCAGAGAGGTCTCCTAGAAGGAATCAGGAATGGGCTAGGTGAAGAGTGGAGGAAGTGTCAGGAAAGAGAACATGGTGGGGATGGGTGAGAGTAGAGGGGACGCCTGGGGTGAGGGCTCCATCCTGAACTGTCCAGAGTGGCTGGAGAGAAGGTGACAGAGGTGGGTGGGGGAAGGCCTGGATGGCAGAGGGCATGAAGAGTGTGAGCTTTTACTTCAAAGCCCTGCCAGGGTGGCAAGGCTGTTGTTGAAGCTGTTTTGCAGATATGGCAACTAAGGCCCACAAGGCAGAGTGAGATTCCCGAGATGAAGGTGCTTTTCTGTAAGAGAGCAAACCCAAGGACATGGGTGCTCCCTCCCTGATCTTGCCTCTTTCTGCTAGCTCTTGGTACTCAAAGAGATGGCAAGGTGCAGGCAGATTTCAAAAAAAAGAAAGAAAGAAAGAAATACATTGCTCTTCTTTAGAAATAGACATTAAAATCTGGAGTCAAGACGAATAACTTTTGTAGCATATCTCAGTTACAAGACACGAGGGCTCTTTATGTGGCCTTCTTAGGATTTGGGCAGCCACATAAAGTCAACAACTCACAAAAACCCAAAGGGATGCAGGAACCCTATAGACCAGAGTCTCCTACATTCTCTGGCTCATAAAGAAGTCACTGCACCTTCAGTAAAGCTGGTCCCTTACCTAAAGGCATGCATTTCTATTGAGGACCTAAACCTGGAGAAGGCAAATGAAGACAGTGTCCTCTTCTCTCTGGAAAAGCATTGAGCTACATTTGGGACCAGACAAAGCTTCCTGTGGCATTGTAATGAATGCGTTTCACATCTTACATTCTTGTAGTCCAAGATTCCATCCCATTGACTCAAAACATTGTTGTCTCGGATGCTGACCATACCTCGGAAGGCGTTGATATGGATGAGTTGGGTCCCAACAGATCCATCCAGAGGATGGCTGTCACTGATGTTCTAGAGAAAACCAAGCAACAGTGAGAAGAGTCAAAAACCCAGAGTGTTCTGTAAGTTTAAGGGTTACCCATATGAAATTTGAGGGATGTCACTCTGATTATCACCTTGGAAATATTTCTGCCCAAGGGGGACTAGACAGATGGGACCCTCTTCACGCTACTCACCCTTAGGGCCAGAGATGGAGTTAGGAAGAAGACCACGAGTATGGAAGATGCAGTCTGAAATGGGAACAAATATCAATGCACTTTTTCTTTAACTTCAGATGATAGTCCACAGTCTAAGGCACTGCTGGGGTCAGAGCCTCCTTAAAATGATTTATAATTTCCACTGTCTCTCATGCCCACAGGGCTCCATTGTGTATCAGGAGACTAGTTCAATATGGTTGAATGGGGTATTCTGGCTTCTCAGGAGGCAAAGCTTTATCATTCACTCAAAAACACTTACTGGTTTGCTTCTGCAATCAATCATTGGGATGAATATTAGGCAATCTGACAGACCTGCACACAGCGTCTGTCAGATTGCCTAACAATCTGCACACAGGGTAGGGCCATCCTAGGCCAAATGTAATAGTCGTCACAATTCCAGGCCTCCATCTCCTTTAGCTGCACCTTCTTCTCTACTTCCAGCCACTGGTCTAGATCGTTATCCAAACCCCAAATCACATTGTTGGTCCTGCCTTGCCCTATGCACCCACTTAGAAACAGATATCCTATTGATTTCCTTTCTTCTGGATTCTCTTAGCTTGCTTAAAAATAAAAGACCAATCACTAGGGTTTTTTTTTTTTTACCTTATTTTCAATAGATTGTATTCAAATGTGACCAGTTCTTAAAATACTGGTTGCTAATCATTTCCTTTCTGTGTGGTCTGCCTTGCCACACAGGTATTTCAGGAATCAGAGAAGAAGTGAAAGAGAATTAGTTGGGGGTGGCAACAGGCTAGGGAGAAAATGCAATAAACCCTTCCCTATATTCCACAGCTCATTATCTGATGTATTCAGACTCACTTGGCTCAAGTGCACTTCCACACCAGCTGGAATTGACAGGCACTCCCCCTCTCCCCCATCCCCATAACAGCCCATGAAATACTCCAGGGGCAATTCCTACAGTAAAAGGTGAGATATGTCTTTGAAGAAGTAAATAGCTAATCAACGAACAGTAATCATAGTGTGGTGAGGTCAGTCAAGGAGATAATGGAGATGCAGATGACAAAATTACTGGTGCCATATATAATATACATTTGAAGATTTCCTGTACTGGCAATTTGTAAATAAGATAAACCCAGGAAGACAGGACCTTAAAATATGCACCTACCCAATGCCGAAAGAGTCCTGAAACTTAAGAAATTGGTTATTAGTTTCCTTGGTGAAGACTCTTCTTTCAGATACTAAAAAACAGAATGGTAGCCAAGCCCAGTGGTGCACGCCTGTAATCCCAGCGGTTCAGGAGGCTGTGGCAGGAGGATCAAAAGTTCAAAGCCAGCCTCAGCAACTTAGAGAGGCACTTAGCAACTGAGCAAGACTCTGCCTCTCTCTACATATGGGCTGGGGATGTGGCTCAGTGGTTAGGCACCCTTGGGTTCAATCCTCAGTACATAAAACAAAACAAAACAAACAAAACAATAAACCAGAATGGTATGTGCCAAAATAAGATTTGAAAATTCTATTTGGATTTATTTGGAAGAGTCCAGTAGGGTAGAGAAGATCTTCTCCCTAGCTATTTTATATTCTGAGGGTAAAACTACCTTATTTAAAATTAGAAAATGTACTTACAAGGTGTTTCATGTTGTCTCTCTCTCTCTCAGACTTTGTGCAACTGCTTTCATAATAGGATTTTGTATGTCCCACTTATTTCTAAATCTGGTTTATATAGCCCTAGACTTTGCAACTATTGCCATGATAAGGGCATGTGGGAGTAGCTAACCATGATCCAAATACCACTTGGGAGAGAGAGAAAGTTTATGTAATTACACTTATCACTTTTCTTTGAGTTCATCTAAGTATTTTCCTTTCTTCCTGATACCACCACCGGTTCCAAGGCAAACATAGGAAATGAAGGAGGCCTTGTGGGCTGGCATATCCATGACCTTAACTGCTAAGGTAAGGATTACAAACAGTAGACCTGCACAAAATGACCCAGATACACAATCAATGAGCTCACTGTTTCTACTTGTCAATTTCTGAAGTTTTTTTTTTTAATTATTATGTTTAATAACAGGGTGGTTGGGAGAAACCTTATGAAGCCCAAAGAGGCAGACTGAGTTCAATTAAGATTAAACTGGTTGAAAATCAATCTGGTCCAGCACATGGTTTTGCACTGCCCTCTGCCCACCCAACAAGCTGACCTAAGTTCACCTCTTCAAACATCCGCCTCTGGTTGACTTTCCTAATATTCTGAAATTTTGTTCTCATTATATGACTCTCTCCTCCCAGCTTTCACTTCAGGGTGTTTTTTTCCATAAAGAACACTTTGTCCAGCCCAGAACCCTTGATACATGAGGAACCATGACCTTCATGTAACAAGTTAAGCACCAATTTAGGACTTTTCACACATTGTCTTCATTTTCCTTAAGTTCTGATGTGGTGGCCCAGTGACCTGGATCAAATACCTTAAGGTGAGAACTAAACAGATTTTTTTTTTTTGAGAGAAGAAGAGCTAATTAGGTGAGGCTGGCACTAGAGTGATCCAAGAGGAAAGATAGGCAGCTCAGTCCTTACTTAATGCAGTTGGCCATGGGTGCTTTGAATAGATGGACATGGTCATCCAGGGCTCAGATAATATCCTACTCATATCTCCATTGCTCTCAGTACCTTAAAAAATGTACAAATGATATATTCAGTCATTATTGACTAAGTAAGTAAAATGGATCAAAAGGATAACTTTTAGAGACTAACAAAAAGTGTTATGCTTTGTCTCTAAATAGGTAATGACAATAAGGGAGAAATAAAAGTTAAACCATTTTTATTTTAGCCCAGGGAGTTTGTGAGAAGCTTAATAGAGCCATCAAATTTCGAAGGAAGGAGGGATCATGAAATGTCATGTGGATTCGCTAATGAAAACTTTGTAGGAATCAGGAAGGATGGTGATTCTTAGAAAAACAAAAGCATGTATGAATTACCTTACAACTTATAAATCAACTTCACAGTCATGATTTTATTTGCTCCTTATTACAACTCTATGTGTTAGGAGGAATAGTAAATGATAATCCATTTTTACAGATGAGGATATGTATGCAGTCAATAGATTAACAAGTGTACATGAACTAAGTTCAATTTCCAACTCTGCATTAATCAGATCTATCATTGCAGAGCTAAAATTTGAACTTGAGTTTCTGGACCTTGAAGTTTCTAATTATGGGCAGTTCCCCCACCAAATGTATGGCCTTTTGGAGTTTGTTAGCTTCAGAACGTAGATTAAGAGAGCAAGGATCCTTGTGGAACAAATGTTCTGTTTTTATGTCCCTATATATAGTTTTCTGTTTTTCCAGAAACTATGTTGAGCAACTAATTTTTTTGGAGTCTCTCTTGATGCAAATGGAAAGAAACCAAGTCATTCAGGTTGCAGACAGCCAAGCACCATGCCCCTTGCCCTAAGTTCAGGTGTAAGGAGTGAAGGATCCAGAGTTAAAGGAAGCTGTATCATAGTGAGAGAACCAGCAGGTGGTTCCAAATGAGCCTCCAGTCCTGGAAAGATCTGAAATGGAGGCAATCCAAACAAAAAGAGAATAGAGTTCCAAAAGGAAGGAAGATAGAGAGATAAGACCTCAAGGAATTAAAAAGCTATGATGGACAACCCATCACCTCTGAGGTCCCTACTATTTGACATCTGTTGTTAACAGGAGGGCAATCATTTAATTCCTCTCTTCAAATATCCTCCAGTAGGATCAGCCTCTAGGGTCACCCTTGTTGTCTTTTGAGTAATGGCATAGTGTTGGGATAGCTTCACAATCAAATGCCTTATGTCAACGAAGTTATTCTTAAATGCAATTATTATTATTATAATGATATCTGAGTACTTGTTAGAGTACTGACATGTAAGTTTGCTAATAAATAATGATTCGATTGCATATTGAAATCTGCATTCAGTTCTGCAAAGACCAATAGTCATGTACCATGCAAAGAGGAATATTTCACCAATAAAGTCAAACCATGGAATCTCACTGAGGAATGAGTTTTGGCTCAAAGAAAGTTTATAAAGCACCCCCATTTCCCCACTGCATACTCTCCTCTGTCTTCCAATCCATTCTTAAATTCTTCCAATCCCACCACTTAAATTCTCAAAAGTCCTGCAAACATTTTCATGACTCGGTTGCCATTAACCTTTGCCTCCCTGCCTTCTACTTCTTTGCAACCTATTCCAGATGCTGACCAAATCTTCCTCTCCACTTTCCCACATATATAGCCCATGCTTTCCTAACTCCATGCCTAGGTCCATTCCTGGAGGCTCCCTATTCTACTTCTTTCCCTTCTTTCTTCTTAAGCTAAATTTGAACAACGGCCCCTTTCCCTCATCCTTACTTCATTCACAGCCAAATGTGCTCTCTTCTTTGGAAACATTTTAGTTCTCTTCTTGTACTCTACTTTTTCTATTTACATTTTTGTGGTGTTATACCTATTCATATAGTTGTGTGACCAGGTCTTCAAATTTCACATTGATGCCACTTGGCTGTAAACTCCATGAGGTTAGAGATTCTGTTTTGTTCTCTGCTGTTCTTGGTACCCCATGCAGAGGAGGTACTGAAAGTTACATATGTTAAATGAACGAATGAATGGGTTATAGTACTGATATATTATTCATCTTTATACCTCCTGGAGTACTTAGCAGTATCTGGCAAATAACCAGTGTGCAGTAAATATTTGTTGAATTTAATAGCAAATAATGGAATCAGGTATTTCATGCCAACGTGAATGAGGAAAATAACTAAAGTCTGAACAGAATAGCATGTTCAACAAGAAAAATGGCCCTCTTTACAAGCTCCAATTATAGGGCTAGCAGAGAGACATAATTAATATTTTTGTCCCTAGATTTGAAGTTAGGAGATGAAGACAAAAGAAAACGAAAGCCAGACATCTGCAAAGCTGATTGCCTTTTATCTTACATCCTGGAAACTTTGGCAAGAGCAAAGCTCCTTTGCCCGGATTCCTTGTCCTGCTTTCTGTTTGCTAACTCTGCTTTGATTTTTCTCCTTAATGTACCTATTGCCTGTTGTAAAACCAGAAACTTCCTCATCCTCACTTTCTCGTCTCATTCCAAAACACAGACTTCTACATTCATCCCTGAAACTGCACTGATATTTAACTAGTCTTTTCACGTTGGCAGAACTCAGTGGGGAATCAAAACTCAGGATTTTTTTTTTAATTAGTCAAGATTCACCCATGTGCTATCTACTGTATTGCTTCCCTAATTCCTAAGCAAATGCAAAATGTAAATCAATATTCCAGTCATATCATTATGGTCACCAACAGTGTCTTGTTCTATTGCATTGTGTTTAATCTACAGATTGTGAACCATACTCTATCTGGCCCTTTTCATGCAGATGCCACTTGTTTTACATTCCTGTGTTCAGTCATGATTATGTCCATTGGTTATGTCCATGATTATGTCCATCTCTGCTTACTTCCTCTACTTTTCTGATGTCCCCTCTCAGGCCCCTGTGCCTCCTTCATTCCTATATACATTCAGAAACCTGGGATCCCCGCCTTCCAGGCCACCAGCTGCCCTGACCCCACTGTGCTCCTGCTAACTCTTCCCTTTCTGGCTCTATTTTCCTGGATGTCCCCTCTGTCATTTCTTTAGACCTTCCCTTGTTGGATCTCAGGCCCTAGTATTTTCTCTAAAGCAGCCACCTCTGAGCAGGCACAATTGTTTAGCAAACATTGTCTTGCTGTACCCTGAGGTACTTATCTCCAGGTCCACAAAACCTCACATTGCTTGGTTTACCCCATTTATTTCTGAAGGCAATCCTGGGTAAATGAAAGCCAGTATCCCTAGGTCACTCCATCTTCTTAGGCAAAGACATTGTCTTTTATACAGCTTAATTCCCATATTACTAAACTTGTTATTCAAGTAAAAACTTTAAATAACCTGATCATTTTTTCCTCTTTAATGAGAGCCCACCAGTATTTGGATCGATGGCCTCCATGAATACATCCAAGTCGTTACCTCCAAGTCAAGATTTGGGTTACTTTATTGATCTGGCTTACTTTCAGGCATATGCCAAACAGCAATCTGATTTGGGCAGGTTCCTGGAAGATCTAACTCATGAGATGACACAACTTTGCCCGTCATCTTGTAGGAATACATTTTGGCTTCTGAAAATTGTCACTCTAGCAAAGGAGGAAGTGACCAAAGGCTTGGGCAATAGGACGTGCCTAGGAACTGTTAGGAAAGCTGAATGCTGACCTCTAATAACCTATGAAAGGAAATTGGGAGATGAAGGAGGGGCAAGATACCATTCCCTATGCCCCTTACAACATCCCTATTATGCTATTGTGAGTTAGTTTCTTATTATATCAGGGGTCAATGCTTGAGTGACCTGAAGAAATCTTGCCTGTGAGAAGATTTTGGTTCCCAGAAAGTCATTGCAAGGTACAGTTTTTCATGATAACACAAGTATGAAGCAACTTGTGCATCACCAGGTGTGACCTATACAGTTCCCACATATATGCTGTTCAAGGGCAATGCTTCTGAAGCTTTCCATCATGTGTTTCCAGAGCTGCCTTCTGCTCTCCCTTTTGGACCTCAAGTTCAGACTGAGTGCTGAGTCATTAATTCATTCCTATTCCTTATACACTAGAGAAGAGTGTGTGTGGTAATTAGCCTCCCAGCTGATTCTCAATGATACTTCCTTCCTAGTATTTACGTCTTTGTATAGGTTCCCCCCACCACAAATAATGAAGAGGGTTGACCTGTGCAACCAGTGGGATATTGTGGAAATAACAGTGCAGAACTTTCTAGGTTAGTTTATAAAAGACAATGTGGCTTCTGCTTTGTACTCTCATGGATGACCCACAGTGGAGGAGCCAGCTGCCATGTTGGGAGACACTCAATAGCCTTAGAGAGAAGTTTATGTAGTAGGAAACGGAGGCTTGCCGTCCATAGCCATGTGAGGAGCCACCTTGGAAGTGGATCTTCCAGCCCTAGTCTTGCTACAGGTGACTGCAGCCCTGGACAACATTTTGACTAAAACCTCAGAAGAGACCTTAGCTAGAACCATCCAGATGGGCCCCCTTGGATTCTGGTCTGTGTAATGTACTACATGTCAATTGTGTAAATGTTTTGGATACTTTACTGTGCAGCAAAGGATGGTTGGTTTTATTTTATTAAATTCACACAACATAAAAAGATTTATTTTGAAATGTAGAATTCACTGATACTTAGCATAGTCACAGAATTATGCAACCACTTCTTCTACCTACTTTCAAAGCATTTTTATCACTTCAAGAAGAAACCTTATGTCCATTAAACAGTAACCTCTTATTCCCCTTCCCTCACCCT
Source organism: Marmota monax (assembly GCF_021218885.2). Taxonomy (NCBI): domain Eukaryota; kingdom Metazoa; phylum Chordata; class Mammalia; order Rodentia; family Sciuridae; genus Marmota; species Marmota monax. The sequence goes on from NW_026692194.1 coordinate 319,088, forward strand.
CTAGCAATTGCCAATCTGCCTTCTGTCTGGAAGGATTTACCTGATATTTACCTGGATATTTCAGACAAATGAAATTGTACAATATGCATCCTTTTCTGTCTAGATTCACTCACATAGAATATTTTCAAGGTTCACCCATATGTGGCATCCACCAATATTCCCTTTCTTTTTACAGCTATGTTCCTCTGTATGTACAGATCACATGGTGTTTACACATCCATGTCTTGATGGACAGTGTGGTGGTTTCTGCCTTTTTGCCATCGTAAATCTTGTGGCTATGAACATGTTTGTACATGAATTTGTTAAGGCACTTGCTTTCAAGTATTTGGGGATATTTAAGTAGGAGTGGAATTGATGGGTCATGGAGTAATTTTATTTTTAGTTTTTGAGAAACCACCAAACTGTTTATATAGCTGATGAACAGTGTTACATTTCCATCAGCAATTTAAAAAGGTCACAATTTCTCATATCCTCAGCAACACTTGTAATATATATATATATATATATATATATATATATATATATATATTTTTTTTTTTTTTAATTATAGCCATCTTAGTAGGTATGAAGCTTCAATGAGATGATATTTCATTGTGGCTTTGTTTTGCATTTCCCTAATGAAGGAATAAATTATTTGACACATTGGCTATCAGAGTCTGGATTTGGTCCATGTAAGGAATAGTACCTTATAGTGTTCTACTTATTAATTCACTCATTCCTTGAACAAGGACTCCTTGAGCATCTTCTACTAAGTAGGACCTGGGTGTTGTAGAGATCTTAAAGATAAATAAGACAGTCTATTCCCCAAAAAGCTTCCTGTTAACTAGGGGAAATTAGATGTTTAAATCAGCATGAGTTTGCAATCCATTCCAGAGGTAAGCAACTTTGAAGGAGATGTGAGGAAATATTAACGAACTTAACTTCACATTAAGGAAGGCAGATTTAAGACTTTGGTGGGAGCCAAAAACCAAGATTTAAGAGTTCTTAAGCTGGGTGAGGTGGCACATGCCTATAATCCCAGTGGCTTGGGAGGCTGAGACTGAAGGATCAGGGGTTCAAAGCCACTCTCAACAATGGCAAGGCGCTAAGCAACTCAGTGAGACCCTGTCTCTAAGTAAAATTCAAAATAGGGCTGGGGATGTGGCTCAGTGGTTGAGTGCCCCTGTTCAATCCCCAGTACCAAAAAAAAAAAAAAAAAAAATTCTTGAAACAACATTATCGACTTCATGATTTTGTGATTTTGTCCAGGCCTAGACCCTCCCAGGAATAAGTCCTTGCTTGAAGCTCCAATCTGGCTCTTCCTCACCTTTCAGCCCATTCAGGTTCCCCTGGGGCTGGGTGTAGGTTTGGAGTTGGTGGGGTTGGTGGGAGAGAAAGTGGGTTTTTGTTTATTTGTTTTGCCTATCCACAATCCGTTTCTAACCTTGAGCCTAGACTTTGGGTCAGACTTCATTCATTTTGCCCTGGCGTCAATGCTGTCTCCTCGGCACCTAGAAGGCTCCAGCCTGTTCTGATGCAACCCTATTCCCGTTGGTTCCTCTAACTGATATTGGGAATTGTAACAGCTGCTCATATTGAACTTGAACTTTGAATTTTATTGACTAAAAAATAATTACAACCAGGCTTTAGTTTCTTTTTTTTCCCTTCTGGCTGGAGTCTTCTAGGTCCCACATGGCCTGCCCTACCCTCTGCCTGTAGTGACATAAAATTTGCTTTTGCTTTCTGGCTTTCCTTCCTTTCTTTCTTTTTCCCTTTCTAATTGATCCTGTTTCATTTTTTAAAAAAAATTATCTTTCAATTGTAGTTGGACCCAATATCTTTATTTTATTTATTTATTTGTGTGTGGTGCTGAGAATTGAACCCAGGGCCTTGCACGTGCTAGGCGAGTATTCTACCACTGAGCCACAACCCCAGTCCCCAGTTCATTTCATTTTAACAAATATTAATATCTGTTGGTTTCTTAGTTCTGGGTAGAAGTCTAGGTGTCATGAATACAGTAGTGGATTAGATATATTTTTGTTCTTGAATTTGTGGAGGATAGAAGAACTTACTATATAAACATGGGATAGCTACCCCTACTCTCCATTTTCACTTCCTTCTTTACCCAGTTTAGATTCCATGGTCAATTATTGTACATTATGCATATTATTATATCATAATCCCCCAAATATCTGCAACTTCCTTGCCCTGTTCTTGCTTCAGTGAACTCTCTTGATTAACCCCACATTTCTGCCTACTTGGTGACTGGATCAGAGTCATGCTGAATGTCCTAACTTTAAACTCATATCCTCTTAATTCTAGGGTGACGTTAAAAGTCACAGGCAGTTGTTCCGTATTCCTCAAGTCCAAACAATCATATGCTCACTCTGCCAGAAAATTACCAGGTGCCTTTTGGTCTTAAATCTCCAATATCCATCCCCATCCTCATTCTCAGATCATGACCTTGGGTGGCTTGTGTCCTTGACTCCATTGCAGGCCCTCCAATATCCTTCTTTTTGCTGCAGGTGGCAGGAAGTCTCAAAACTAGATTTTTCCAGACTGTGGCCAGTGGCTTTCCAGTGGGATGTCACCAATGGGAGGCACAGATGCAGATTAGAAAGCAGGAAAAGCGAGGCACCATTTTGATTCTGGCCCTGGCAAGGGAAGCTGCCTGCACACAACTAGAGGCCCCATCAGCATTTCCAGCACCTACAGAGGGGATGGTTCCTGTTCATTATAGCAGCAGCTCCACCAGCAAATCAGTGGTCCCCGTACAGGTGACACCTCTTCTTTCCATTGGCTTCTTTAGCTCTTCCAACAAAGTGCAACAAATTCCTTCCATTAAACTTCTCTTTGCTTGAGAATATTTCCTGTTCAAAATTGCACACTGATCGATAGACCTTGTCCCTTATTCCACCCAGACCAGGGAAGCTCTCTGAAAAGAACTTCTAGGCCTCTCTCCACCAAGCGTACCCACTTACCAGCCTCTGTGCATGTGGACTTCAACAGCTCTCCCACTCCTAAGAACTGGTGCTTTCTGTTCATAGCTCGGGTTCACCCCTGCTTTGGTTCTAGATCCCATTCCCAATACACACACACCTCTGTCCCCATTGCATTATCTGTTTTCACTTCTCTTCAGGATTAATCCTGTGAGCAAAAAACACTTCTGTTACATCTCCCACATTCAAACAAAATAAAATGGCAATAATGACAGAGATAAAATAAAAATTCCTCTCCTGACAGCACTTTCTACCCCAAGCACTGCCCCTTTCCATCTTCAGCCAAATCCCTAGGAAGAGTGGTCCACACTATCTCTTCCTCATCTCCCTGGAGCCCTCTTCACTCAGGCTCACCCCCAGACACTCCACTAGCCTTCACACAGCTAGAGACCTCAACTCAAGGCAGTGGCCAATTCTCAGCCCTCCTCTTACTTCTCAAACCAGCAGCATTGGGTGCCATTGACCCCCTCCAACCTTTCAATGGGCCTCCAGGATTCCACCCTTGCTTGACTTTGCTCCTATTTTTCTCACCATTTCTTTTTTCCTTTTCATCTTCCCAGATTCTAAACAGAGGAATGTCCTAGACCTTAGCCCTTGGGCCTTTCCATTTCTCTATGTTTAGCTCACTTAGATTCCACCCAGTATCATGGCTTTAAGTATGATTTTTACTCTGACAGCTCCCATGTTTATACTTCAGCCTGGGGGTCTCTCTTTCTTTCATTCTTTGGTACCAGGGATTGAACTCAGGGGCACTCAACCACTGAGCCACATCCCCAGTCCTATTTTGAATTTTATTTAGAGACAGGGTCTCAGTGAGTTTAGTGCCTCGCCATTGTTGAGGCTGACTTCGAACTCATGGTCCTCCTGCCTCAGCCTCCTGAGCTGCTGGAACTACAGGTGTGCACCCACTGTGCCTGCCCCAGGTGTCTTTCTTGACTTCTAGACCCATGTGTCTTTCTACTCGATAGCTAAATATCTGAACAGCAGCATGTTTAAAACTGAACTTGTTTTCTCTTTTCCAAACCTGCTGCCCCTCAATCTTCCCCATCTTGATGAATGGATCTCCGCTCACTCAGGCCAATAACACTGGGGTCCTCCTGACACTTTTTCCCACCCAAATGGATCACTTAATCTTCATAGCTCTACCTTCAAAATACACACTGCTTTAAATAATTTCTCATCAACTCTACCCCTGTTTAATCCATTTCTATCTCTTATTCAGAATATTTTGAAGGCTCCTAACAGGTGCTTGCCAGAGACCATGAGGCGGTCATTTTGCTTTTCTGATCTAAACACAGCTATCGATTCCAGTCTCATTCAGCATAAAAGCTTCTTGTGCCACAACATATACAAATCCCTATGGGGTCAGACTCCCAGTACCTCTCTGCCTTCACCCCCTGCTGTTTCTCCACTCACCCCAGCTCCTGCCACTCTCCCTGTTTGGCTGTACTCTGCTCAGGGCCGTTGCATATTCTGTTCCATCTGTCTGGAACATTTTCCCTCAGGAATCCTGGTTCCTTACTCCCTCATCTTTTAGGTGTTTATCAAAATGTAATGTCAATTAAGCCTTCTCTGGGCACTCTATATAAGATTGCAAACTGGGTTCCCACCTCTGATATTTCTATCCCTGTCCCCTGCTTTATTTCTCTCTATCCCACTGACCACAGTGTGACCCACCATGAGTTTTACCTGTTTATTTCCCTAGTATATACCCTCCCCAAAGATAGGGACCTTGTCTACTTTGTTTCCTGCTTTATCCCCAATCCATAGCCCAATGCATAGTACTTGGGAGATAAGAAAAACTGTGAACAAAGTAGTAAGTTAATCAAAAGTGTCCTCAAAGAGAAGAAAAGAGCATCATGTGGGAGAATAGCAATCAGGACCCAATTTAAATGAGGGACAGAGATTACCAGAGAGAAACCAGGCCTCCCTGAGAAATGGCTTTGGGTCTTTCCAGAAGCACGAGCGTGGCCAGCTGGAAGTGTGTTGGGGGTGACGGACCCTGATCAGCCATTTTGGTTTGCCCTGCGCTGGGAGGTTTCCCAGATGTGGGACTTCCACTGCTAAAAGGAAAGTGGCAGGTGAACCAGGATGAGTTGGTCACTCAAGGGGAAGGGGAAGAAAGGGTCCACGGCAGAGGTTGGGACAAGTGCAAATGCTCTGCTGGAGAGGCAGCAGAGCCAGGCTGGGCAGAGCCCTCTAGGCTGGGGCAGCAGGTGTTTTCTGTCTGCAAGGGGAGACCACTTCAGGGTCTCTCCAAAACCATTTCTAGCTTCGTGTGGAGAATGGGTTGGAGGTGGTAAGCATGAAGTGTGAGGGCCCATTCTCTAGGTGCTGAGGGCTGTGATGTGGAGCCTGCAGATTCATCCAAAGTCCTGGGGCATTGGGAGGTAGAGTGGGCGCTGAGTTACTGCTGCCTGGTCTCCTGACACTGCGCTGAAGGGGAAGACCCTGCATCCACCTGATTTCAGTGAACACAGGCACTGCTGTGAATCGCTAAGTGGGTGAGATCGAAGTGGTTTCTTGATAAAGCAAGAGCTTGTCAAGGGGGGATTTCTGAGCCATTTTCTACATTCAGCCAATAGAGGTGTTAATCCTCAACCTAGACAGCAGAGCAACCCGATCGGAGGCTTTGGCTTTAAACTTCCCTGCAGATTCACCAAGTGTCAAGGACTGCAGCCGCCAGCAGACAGGTCAGGCTGATGAAGAATGTCAGACTGCATGGCAGGGATATAGATGTTCCTCCCAAGGTGGGCACAGGGGCAATGACATGAGCTCCTGGGTGCCCTGAGTATGTTATTGCCTGCCACTGTCACACCGCAAGAGAGCAGAAAGAAACCTATTGTATGACATTGGGATTTCCTGGCTATGACTCTTCTAGGCAAAAACCATGGCCTAGGCACAGAGAGTGGCTGGCAGATGAGCATCATCAAGACATTTTGCCTTTTTAAAAATAAGTGCTTAAAAAGAACCACATTACTAAGCATCTTGAAATTACAGTTGACTTTCATGATGCTACGATATTCTTGCATAGTCTCTCCCATATTTTCCCATACATAACTTCTACAAGTGACTATGTTCTGGAATTTTTATTTTTATACTTACATTTCAATTATTCATTCATATTCTGGTATAAAATAGGTTACTTTTTCTAATCAGATGTATAATAATTCAGTGAACAGCTTTGTGTGCAAACAATGTTATGGTTTTACATTTTTTCTTAAGAGAGACTCCCAGATATGTATAATATGTAAAATATACTCTATTGTCATGTATATCTAAAAATAACAAAATTTTTAAAATGTGTTCCCTTAAAAGAGGGAGAGAGAGACTCCCAAAAGTAGGCCCAAGTCAAAATATTTAGATGCTATGATACACGTGCATCATTTACTGCCAACTGCTTTCTGAAGTATTGTGTTAATTTTCACTTCCATTCATAATGTGTGAGTATACACAATTTATAGTAACGACTATTATCTTTTATTTTTTCAACTTTGAAATTTAGTAGGTAGGATACCATATCTCATTTTTTCTTTTTAAAAAAATTATAATTACAAACACATATTAATTGTACAAATTAATGGGATTGACTCTGATATTTTCTCACATGTAGACATCATGCATTGATGATGTCCATCCACCCTTGCTAGACCTTCCTCTCCCTCCCTCTCCCCATAGTCTCATTTCTAGTCCTTAAAAATCTCTCTTTTACTTTTAGGTCTTCTGTCTTTCTGAGTTTCCACATATGTGAGAAATACTTGTTTTTCTATGTCTGGTTCATTTTACTTAACATGATATCCTCCAGTTCCATCCATTTTCCTTCAAATGACAGGATTTCATTCTTCTTTATGGTGAGAATAATACTCCATTATGTATGTATGCCATATTTTCTTTTTGCACTCATCTGGTGATAGGCACAAAGGCTGATTCCATACCTTGACTATTGTGAATGGTTCTGCAACAAAGAAGAGCATGCAAGTATCTCTTTTGTATGCTGACTTTATTTTCTTTGGATATATACTTCCAAACTGTTTTCCACATGGCTATATTAATTGACATTTCCATCAATAGTGTATAAACCTTCATTTTCTTCCACATTTGTTATTTTTTTTGTTTTTTTTATAGTAGCCATTCTAATTGGAGTGAGATGGAATCTCATTATAGTTTTGATTGGCATTTCCCTAATAGTTAATAGTATTTACAACTCATCTTTGTTTTAATTTTACTTCTTTGATTATTGATGAGATCAGATATTTTTCCATAAGACCTTATTTCTTTACATCCCTCCTTTCTTCCTATCATATGCAATTTGCAGTTCTTATATAAACCCCAGCTTCCTCATTCTTTATAATGGGAGTACCTGTCATATTGACTAATAGAATTATTGTAAGAATTAATTAATCAGAGGAGTGTTGGATAGTGGTCACAGGCTTGTGCTTGGATATCATCATACTGTATAGCTTTGGATACTGGCTCTGACATTTGAAAGCTGATGGGACACGGGAAGGTCATAAGGCCAAGAGCATGTATAGTTACCTCTGAAATGTCACCTGTCGCATCCATTACTCTTGTCTTTAAATAAATTTCTAATTACACAAATCATGTACCATAACATGATAGCCTGAATGATAAGGCCAACATCCCTTTTGACCAGTACCTCAATCCCAATCACCTCTTCAAAGGTGACCAGGAGGGTTTCTTTGGCAGGTAACAGAATTTCTTGTTCAATGCATGTACACCCAGGCACATAAACTCATGCCCACACACATATTACACAAAAATCTGTAGTGTTTCTATGTTTTGCATGAGTAGGATCATATTGCATAGATTTTATTTCAACCTGTTTCCACTCAGTATGTTTGGAGATTGTATATATCATACATTGAGGTATTTTATTCTTCTGCATTTGTTTGCTGGAATTGCATAGTAAAGATACAGTTTGCTAAGGAATTCCTCTACTTGTCAGCAGAAAATGAGTGTCCTTTTCCCCAGACCTCACAGTTAAACATTTTCAGCCAGATTGATGTAGATGGCGTTGTTGTTTTACTTTGCATTTTTCTGATTGTTAGTGAAAATTTGCAATTTTCAAAAATAAAGTTATTGAACTTTTCCATTTTTCTTGTGTATTGCTTGTTTTATACTTAGTTCCTTTTAAAATGGGTCATCTAAAAAGTTAATTTATAGAAATTTCTTTGTATACTGTTTCTTTGTTGAAAATTTCATATGCAGTTTTTATTGCACAGAATTTTCCTGTTATGATATAATGAATTATATCAATTTCAATCATTTTATTTAAGACTACTATTTTTCACTAAAAAGCCATTCCTATTCGCCAAACATTTTTCTTTAATATTATATGGTTATAGTTTTAAAGTTTTGATCTTAATTTGTTTATAATTTAGGTTTCTAACTGTGTAATATAGATTTTAATGGACAGCCTGTTATTTCAATGCTATTTATTCATTTCTTACAATTGACTTGGAATGTCTCCTTTGTTGTATGCTTGATTGTTATATATACCCATATTTGATTCTATTTGTTTCCTATTATTTTGTTTATATTTTATTTATTGTATATGTATTATTCATATTATTTGTTTCATATTCTAATTGTTTCATATTATCCTTATGTCTATTTTTTGTGACAATACTACAGTGTTTTAAGCCATAGCTTTCGAATGTTTTTCCTCCTCTGCTTTTTTTGAAATATTTTTTTCTTTAGTTGAAGATGGACACAGTACCTTCACTTTATTTATTTTTATGTGGTGCTGAGGATCGAACCCAGTGCCTCACGCATGCCAGTTGAGCGTTCTACCACTGAGACACAACTCCCAACTCCTCCTCTGCTTTTTTATGTTTCAAATTTGTCTTATCTTTTCTTGTTAATTTATCTTTCCATATGAGTTTTAAAACCATATTATCAGGGGCTTTTGGTTGAAAATGAATGGCCTTTAGTAATGAGCATTAACAAACCACTCTGTACATTTGCCAAGTCATTTTCCCTTTATTGTTTACCACCCTTAACCGTAGAATGCTGTTCACAAAGCAGCCACAAGGTGGGTGTAGGAGGCCAGATGGTGAAGCTTGGGCCCTTTCGAAGCTCTTTAAGAGCCCAAGTAATGTACCAAGGGAGAGGAGGAGGGATTCGCTGGACAGAATGAGGTTGTAGTTATCTGCAGGTAATCTTACCCTTACTGTGCACAACTTACAAATATTTCATTGACATGATTTCCTTGGACTAGATGAAGGTGATTTTCCCCCATTTCATAGCTGACAAAGTGAAGCCCAGAGAGACAACATAACTTCTTTAGGACACACAGACAGATGGGGAGGACACAGAGGCCATGCCCCTGCCTTGCGGAAATTTCCCTATTCTAGACTATCTGAAGAGAAAAAAGAAACGGTAGAAACTAAAACCCAAAGCAAAAGCAGGAAAATGTGTGCAGGACCATCATCCCTACGTTCAAAATCTCAGAGTCCTGTCTCTGTGCCTCTCAGCTACTTAAGTGGCCACCAAGCCTGTGCATTTTTCTGAATGAGTATCTCCTATGTCTATCTTTCCTGTCAACAGCATCATCTTCATCTCACTTCTGGATGATAACTGTGACCCCAGGCTTCCCTTCCAATTCATTGCTTTTACCAGGACAATCATTTTCATTAGTCAGAGCTGGGAAAACAGGAGCAAAGCAGGTTCAAGGATAGGGTGGCAACAGGAGTCGAGGGGGAAACCAGTGGGCTTTCAGGCTGGCTGGACCTTCTGGGAACAATTGGGTGGGTTGTTGGACAGGGTGACAAAGGCATGCCCCCAACACCGCTCCTGGTTCTTCCTGAGACACACACAAGAAGCCACTGAAGGGCCTCTAAGGACTGGGGCTTATTATTTTGTGGCCCAGGCAGACAAGCCCAGCAGGAAAGCATGCTGGGGACAAGCATGGGCAGCTCCTGGCATCTCATCATGGAGCATCACGGGGCAGCCCCTCTGTTGCAGGCTTGGCTGCTGAAGAATGAATACCCTCCTGGGGCCTGCTTTCCAAAATGACTCTTGCTGAGTCACTGTGGAAATACGACCTGGGCCATACCCCTTGGGCACCTGCTGTTTCAATTTCCTGTAGCTTTAAGAAGAGGAATTAGATTCTCAGTGTTACCTTATAAAGGCATATTGGGGCTCTTCTTTGGAGGGGAGGAGCTGTAACTCTGGAGGCTTGCAGAGGGGAGGGAGAGGTGGCTGTGCTTAGATCAGATGTGTATCTACTTATCTCTGTATCATCTATCTATCACACATACACTTTACAACTGTCCTTTTGTCTTTTATAACTTCTTAAACTCATAGAACTGAGTGATCATCCTGGGGAGTTAGGAAGATGTTTATTCCCACCTTCCAGGAAGAAACTATCCTTTAAAAAGAAAAGATCAGATCTATGTCTGTAGGGCTGCTGCTTGGGATGCATTATGCTCAGAGATCATGCCTCCTCCAACTCTCCTTGTCCTTCTAGAGCAAACTGCCCCAATAATTCCAAACAGGAACTCCAATGTATGGCTGAAAACGTTCTGGGCTTCTGGGAGATACAATGCCCAGCACCTCAGAAACACTCGGAGTTGATCAGGGTCTGCTATGGTTGGGGGTGCTCTTTGCCACCCCTCAACATCCACAGATGCTATCTACCTGAGCTGCTCTTCTAACTGAGCTTCCCATCCAGCTCTTCAGGGAGCCCTTGGGGGGCTGGAGCCAGGATGGTAGGAGTTCTGATTGATGCTGTCTCCTGGGGTCAGGAATCACTGCAGAATTTGTTCCCGGTATTCTTCATCTCAAATACTACATTTGTCTCTGCCTGGCTTGATGCAGTATCTGGCTCACACCTCTTTACCCAGGTCAGTTAATTTCAGTCACTTGCCTCACTCACTGCTGACTCTTTCCTTTCTAAGGAGCTAACCCAGAAAGCCAAGGGGAGAGCAATAGTGAGGAAGACCCTCCATCGCACCCTCCACTCCTGGCTACTAAAGCCACCAGGGTAACCTCCCCCATCTGGAGAGAATGACAACTTTCACTAGAATATTAAATACGTGTTTTGTTTGAAAAAAGAGAATTAGAGAGGTTAAGTAACTTATTAAAGGTCACATAGTTATTGTTTCTGTGCCTCCTTTCAATCCAAATGATAATCATAACAGTGACCATTTATTACATGTTCCCCATAAATTCAACTCCTGGCTAACCTCTTGCCATATGTCTCCTCATTTAATTCTCATTATTATTACTATTAATTTAAGGATGAGGAACACTCACATAAATTTTGCAACTTGCTCAAAATATAATTTCATAATTGGTTCTATTACCCATTTTATGCAGTATTATGAAATTATAATACTGTATTTTAAAATTCAGAAATTGAGTCTGAGAGAGCTGCTCTATATCTTGTGTGTTGGGAATTCAGGCCTCACTCTAAAAAAAAAAAAGAAATTTCAGAAGGTTAGGATGTTTAAATGAGAAGACTTTATCAAGTGTCTGTCTTTGTTGGGCCCCCACACTACCCCTTCCTGTCCACTGCTACCAAGCACATATGTGCCCATGTACACATTTACACACACATCCACACCATAGATTTCCATGGCAACTGCCTTTAAGAAAAGGATTCTCAGCCGGATATGGTAGCACACACATGAAATCCCAGCAGCTCAGGAGGCTGAGGCAGTTCAAAGCCAGCCTCAGCAATAGCGAGGCACTAAGTGAGAGCCTGTCTCTCTATAAAAAATTAAATAGGGCTGGGAATGTGTCTCAGTGGTCAAGTGCCCCTAAGTTCAATCCCTGGTATGCCCCCCAAAAGAAAAAGATTCTCACGGGACCAGTAAGAGCTCCAACTTCTTCCTACACAGATAAGGACACCAGGTCTAGTTCAACTTGCTTATGACATTAAGACAAACCAAAGAGCAGAAGTAGTTCACTTCTATTGAGGATTGATTGAAAAATCTAAACAGCATACTGGTCAATCTAATGTCATCACTCCTCATGTCTCTGTTACAAAGGTAAAGGCCAAAGGTTTGTCAATTAAGGGATTTCATTGTTCAAAATAAGAACACACTATTGATAAAATAAATTAAGGTCCCATTCTAATAATATCAGTTGGTGAGAACAAAGTGTTCACATGCTAATATTAACAAAGAACTGGTTAGCATTGTACATTTTGTCAACAAATGCATACCAGTTCTATATTTATATTTAAAATTAATTTTGACACAATTACAAACTTATACAAAAGTTGCAAGTCAGAGGAGAAGAACTTTATTTTCCTGAGGTAATTGGGTGAAAATTGCCACACAGATACCCATTACCCCTGAATTCTTATTTGCATTTCCTACAAACCAGGATGTTTCTGTATATAACCACAATTCAGCTAACACAATCTGCAAATGAATGTTGGTAAACTGTTGCCATATAATCCTTAAGGCCTCAACCAAATTTGCCAATGATCCTATTAATACCCTTTGTAGGAAAAGAATCCAGTTTAGAATTCTGAGTTGCACTTAGTTGTCTGGCTTTTTGATTCCTCACGGTTTGGAACACCACCCTGTGTTTTATTTTAACGACTTGACCTGTTCGTAGGTTATAAGCCAGTTGTTTTGTGGAGTATCCTTCAATCCATGTGGTGTTTCTTCATGGCTGAACTCAGATCGCCAAAAAGTTTGGTTCATTGCTGTCAGGAGCATCACTGGAGAGATGCTGTGTCCTCTGAGTTGCTTCCCCTCAGGGGATGTGCAATTTGGTTTTGTTCCATGACTTATGTTGCTCACTTGGATGAGGTAGCTTCTGGCAGGATTTTCCTCAGTGGGGACTCCTTTTCCCCTTATATGTAATTAGAATTTTGTTGAGAGATACTTGGAAACTATGTAAATATTCCATTTCTCATTAGTCAATTTATTCATATTTATATATGTGTATGTATATATATCTGTATGGACTCTACGAACCCTATTATACGTTGTAATCTATTTCTGTCATTATTTATTTTGATGCTCAAATTGTCCCTGATTTTGCCAGAGAAGTGCTTCACATTGGCTTCTGCATCTTTTTGACATACTCCATTATTAATATACCCAACAAGACATTATAGGCTCATCTTGTGATTTCCCTGCTTTAATCCTGAAACCAGCCATCTCTTCTAGTAGTCCTTGCCCCTTTTGCTATAAAATGGTATTCAGAAGTCAAATATGGCTCTAGATGTGCTGATTCCTATTGGGGTGTCTTTGTTCTCAGACCTTCTCAATGGACAGAGCTAGGGAATGTGTGTGTGTGTGTATGTATATATATACACACATATATATACACATGTATATATATATACACACACACACATACTATATATGTTTGTGTGTGTGTGTGTGTGTGTGTGTATATATATATATATATATATATATATATATATATATATATACTATATGTGTTTGTGTGTGTGTCACACACAAAAACACATATAGTATATTGTTAGGGTTTGGATGTGAGGTGTCCCCCTAAAGCCCACATGTAAGATAATGCAAGAAGGTAGAGGAGAAATGATTGGGTTGTGAGAGTCTTAACTCAATCAGTGAATTAATCCCCTGATAAGGATTAACTGAATAGTAATTGAATTGGTAGGGTGTGGCTGGAGGAGGTGGGCATTGGGGCGTGGCTTTGATGTATGTATTTGTATTTGAAGAGTGGAGTCTATCTCTGCTTCCTGATATGAGCTGCTTCCCTCTGACACACTCTTCCACCATGATGTTCTGCTTCACCTCAAGTCCCAAGGAATGGAGCCAGCCTTCTCTGGACTAAGACCTTTGTAACCTTGAGCCCTCAAATAAAGTTTTCCTCCCCTACAGTTGTGCTGGTAAGATCTTTTAGTCACAGCAGAAAAAGAAAAAGCTAACTAAAACATATATGTAATATATATGTATATAGGGTATATGTAATATATAATGTATATATATTGTATGTGTTTTATATAATATATACTGTATATGTTATCTATACACACATACACACAGACTTACACACATTTATGTGTAGTTAGAAATATAGAGAGACAAATATAGATGCAAAGGAACCATATTATATATTAATGTATTGATGTTATCAATTTATTATATATCATTTATGTCTATATATCTACCAAATTCCCATAGTTCATAATAATATCTCCAATTTGAATTTAATGCCATAACCCATTTTAGTTTCTTACTTTCCATATTTGCAGCTCACTTTTCTGACAATGAGGAATCTGGTTCTCATTGTCCTTAATTTGTTTATGTATTTGATCAATCAGATAACATGCAGCCAATCCCCCATTGCCATCAGCATCTCTTTTCCTATGTGGAAGTCCTTCAGGCTCTGGTTGCCACCATGGCCATTATCCCCTCCCACCATATGACACCCTCATCACCTGCTCAGACTTGACACCCTGCTTTGGGTTATGCTGGTTCCCACCCTCACTCTATCTTCTTGGCAAAGGCACCTACTTTGCTGTGCCACACCTAGTGGGTTTAGAATTGTTATCAAATTTCTCAGAAAGGGAAGGAAAGAGACTAGAAAGAACAGATAGATATATATTTTTTTCAAGACAAAGAAAGGAGAACTCTTCCACTGTAACACTATATTATTGGAATGTTCTTAATGGCGACTATTTCAACTGGCTTGGAATTGAAGTGACTAAATCTGGGAATGGTATCCTGGAAGTTCTGCATCAAAAGGTATTACCAAGTAGATAATCTTGGTTCAAAGACAGCCTCAACAAATGCAATGACCTGACCCAGAAACGACAGGAGCAATTTGTTAATAAACAATGTCTTTGTGGTTTGTTCTGCATTCTTTGAATCCACATAGGGGACATTGGGGAGTGTAGACTGGGGAATCAGCTCTGAGTTCTAATTCTGGCTGCAAAACCTGTTCATGCAGGGTCATGCCACAAAATCTTACCACAACGAGTGTTTGTCAAACCTGATAATCCCTCATCCTCTTTCAGTCAGGCAGCTTAGGATCCCACGACACTCTGCACATTTCTCACATTGTCCACTCCACATTCCTCCAGCACAAGGACTGGCCTTGTTCATCATCTCACTGTATCAGGTCAGATGTGGGGGTAAATGCATGTGTGACTCCATACTTGTAGGGTCTCCCTCTTTGGAAGCACCCACTATTAGCACAGATGAGAACTCACTCTCAGATTGCATTGCTGGGAAGTCCTGCTCACTGGACAGCTGGTGCACTGCAAGGGCTTCCATCCACCCGGCCCTCATAAAAACCCCTGATTCCCTGATAAAAGAGGAAGTGTCTGCCTTAGGAATCTGATCTGTGATAACCTGTCCCACGGCTCTCGGTGGACTGTGGTGTGCATCTGCAATATGCGGCCACTTGTTGCAGGGGACAGCGGCTGCTGCGGACTCTAAAGGAATGTGTGTCCAATATTTGGTGCTGAAAGGCTGGAAAGAGAAGCAGAACCCAGCACATGTCAAGGCGGCTGATTCACTGTGATGGAAGGGGTGTGAACCTCCTATGGGCAATGAGTGGGGGATGGGGCCACAGGGAGGAATGTGGAGAGGGTTAGGAAGTCTTGCTTCACTGGGTCTCGTTTTTTTAAAAAAAGAAATATAAAATCCATTTTTCTTTTTTAAACATTCACATCTGTTTTCCTTTAACCTTTCACCCTGACTTAAAACTGAGTTTTTAAATAAGCTAAAAGCTGATAGCACATCTTGTGCTCATTTCTGAACTTTATACAGAGTGCCAGAATGAGGCAGCAGAGTGTCCCCTTGCAGCCATCTGTAAGACACCAGGCAGAGGTGCCCAGATTCCTGGGCTTTACAGTGGTGGTGGGAGGGAAGCATGTTTTCAGAAGCAAAGAGTGAAGTGCTTGACTCCTGATCTTGGCTTACACTGATCACAGATAACCCTGGCAGACATCCTATCTATTCCTTGGATAATCTATTAGTGGAAAGAGACCTGGATTAAATGACCAAAGATCAGCTTCTCCATCTTTACAAGAGACTCCTGAAGTGCAGCTCTGATATGAAAAAGACAGAAAGACAATAGCCACAAAGAAGCACAAAGTACTATTCTTGGTGACTTCTCTTTTAAAACACACTTTTACTAAACCTATTCGGGTGCCTTCCCTAGTGTGCATTTCATGAGCAGAAAGCTGCCTTCTAATCTCTAACTGCAAGTGGTAGTGGAAAATGAGGATTTTATTTCAGTCCAAATTTCCATCAAGTTCACTCCACAAGTAGACAAGGAGAGGGGTTTTCCTGCTGGGTAGTTGTAAAGGCAGTAGCAGGTATCATAGAAGATTCAAGTGGGAGGCCAAGGTGGTATAGCAGAGGTACTATGTACTTGTAGGGACTTGAGTTCAAATCTCAGTTCTGCTAGAGATAGATTATGTCACCTCTAATGCAGGCCTTCATGCAGTGCAAAGAAAGGGTCAGTCCTTTTACTTGTACCACTGACAGGGTTTTGGGTTCATTTAGTCTGTTTATCAGGGATTCTCCCTGCTAATTTTTCTTTTCTAGGTATTTCAGTAGTTAAACAAAAGAGAGAAAGAAGCAATTTAAATATTTAATAACAAGAGATTGAACAAATCTTGGTAGATACACATAAATGGAAAATTATCCAGTAATTTAATAAAAATTATGTAAATGCACATTAGCATCAAAAATATTCAGATTATTTTGTTACATTTAAAAAGTAGTTTATTAAACAGTTCCTATAGCGTGAAAAAAAGTCAGAGGGTTATGCAATAAAATGCTTACACAGGCTATATATCCTCAGGGTAGGATTAGAAGTTTTTAAAATAAATTTCTTTTACCTTCTTAAAAATTTAATTGAGATATGGTATGTATCAAATACATATATTATATCTTATATAATGTATATCTAATACAACTCACTATTTCTAGAACATAATTCAATGTCTTTTGGTATATTAACAGAGTTGTGCAGCCATCACCACAGTCAATTTTAGAACTTTTTCAACACCACAAAAAGAAACCTCATCCCTCACCCCCCATAGTCTCTTTCCCTATCCTCATCTCCCCAACCCATCTTCTGGAAACCACTAATTAATTTCTGTCTCTATAGCATTGCAAACACCCTTTTAATTTATATTTTAAATGCACATTCACATTTATCAAGTCTTTTTCTTAATGGAGTTTGCCTGAGAGTCCATCCATTGACTACATGTCAAAGCAACCATCCCTGAATTGTCTCCTCTGGACCCAAACCAGAGACCAAAGTTACATTTGTATTTGCGGATGACTTTGAGACCGGCAGGGGTGTTGTTTAGTGGGTTAGGGTTGGAAACCACAGTTGTTTCAGCTTCTCATTTTGCTCTCATCCCTGGCTGGAGAGAGAACTTTGCAACTTCTAGATCCTTCTTTCTAGATTCTTCTATTTCTAATGTGAGATTTCTTTTCTTTTTCCTTTCTTTCTCTTTTTTTTTCTCTCTCTCCCTTCTTCCCTCTTTCCTTCTCCTTCTCCTTCTTCTTCTTCTTCCTCTCTTTCCCCAAGATGAAGTCTTAGTATGTTGCCCAGGCTGGCTTCAAACTCCTGGGCTCTTGTGATCTTACTGCCTCATCCTCTTGAGTAGTTGGGACCACAGGTGTGTGACACTATCTTTTCATTTTTGAAGAAGAGCAAAGGTATAACCAAAGCCCTCAACCTTAACACCCATTCCCACTCCGTGGTTTGTACTACCTTATTTCCCATTCAGAATCACAGGTTTGCAGTCAAATTATTTATATATGATAGATCTGATTCCCAAACCAAACCAAACCAATTCAACACAAATCACAAGTATTTGCTGTGCATTTGATTTTGGAAATGATTGTGTCAACTTGATCTTGGTGTCATAAAGGGAATTTTATAACTAAGGTGATTAAGAGTAGTACAAACTTTTAATTCAGTTACTTTGTACATAAGCAATCATTATTCTAATATTTATTAATCATCTTGTATGTAGAAGGCCCTCTAATTAAGTACTCAATTAGGAAAAAAAAAGTATAATTCTGGCTTAAATAAACAAAACCTGCAGACCTGGCCCTCCTGCCTTGGGCACAATGTCCCTTTCCTTACATTCTTAACAAGGAATTCAGTCTTCTTAACTCTGATGTTAATCAACATAAACTCCTCTAGAGAGCAGAGCGTGTATCAGGCTGATCCACCTGAACTTATCAATATTCTACCACTTCTGACATACAAAAATAGCAATAGAAATATGAAATATGAATAAGTCCAGCCCTGACTAATACATTCCAGAAAGAATTCCATGCGTCTAAGGGTCAGGAAGTCTTTGGGTGGAAGGGATCTGTCTGGTAGGCTACCTCTAAAGTTTCCTAACCATAATCATCAGCTGATAAATGCCAATGTGTGAACCACTTGACTCCATCTTGTGATGAATACTCTTTCCCAAAGTTCTGTCCTTGAAATCCACCACCCTATATGTTCTCTTGGAAATGTGTGCTGGCATCTGCAGCTATCTCAGAATCCTGACATCTATCACTACTCTTTGGGCAATGGAATGATACAAGTCATTCTCATAAGTCATGGGTACCAAAGGACAATACTAAGTTCTTCCAACACATCACATTCTGGAAGAGCATCATGAAGATGACATAAATGCTATCAGACACTGCCTGCCGCAAGAGCAAACCATTCCTTGAGAGGAGAGATACAGAGGGGTGTGACAGGGATGAGCATGTGCAGGATGACTAAAATTAGTTTCCAATCTGAGAGACTCGATTCTGCCTTCTCTGGAATCATCCCCATTTTCCCCCTTACATGGTCCATTCTGAAACAATCCCCATTCAGAGGTCTAAATGTCAACTGCTTTGAAATTCTGATGGTGAATGAATGTGTAACTTTTCAAATAGATACTCGGTGGAATTTTATCACCACTGCCAGAAAGCAGCCAGGGAGAGAACTCTGGCCATATACTGAAGCAAGGCTTGGTTTCTGGCCTTGTAAAGCAATATCTCAAGTATACAGTAGTATTTTAGTACCTCATCCCATTGACAGGTTTCCATCCCAACCTGGAGTGTTTCAGTAAACCCAGTATTGCACATGATCAGCCCCGTTTCCTGACAAGGTCAGAGACAGGAGGGTTCAACGCAAACCGAGAAATCCTCACCCAGGGTCACAGAGCAGAAAGCTCCAAAAAGATCTGCAAGAACTATGGATCTGAGGCTTTACAAATAAACAACTAGTGAGTCCATATTTTCAATGCTATGACCGTCCCATACTCTTTGTCCTTTACCTCTGTTGGCACTGTTATTTTGTTCCTGTCCAAATGTCCATTGGAGGACAGGCCCCAGAGGATACCTCTTATATTTTTTTTTGTCTTAGCACACTGTTTTTTTTTTTTTTAAATCAACCTTACTTTATTTTCCTTTTGCAGACACAGCTAATGGGGACTGAGTTGGAGTTCCTCGTTTGATCTTCTCTTGTACAATGTGTCTTAATATTTACAATAACCAGTGTACGTCAGAGCGTCATTCCAATGAGTGGAACTTTCTCATTAAATGACAGTGAACTACATATTCATTTTATCATTTAATTTTTTTTCTAAGCAATTTTCTAAGGAGTTGGAATAATTAAAGATCAGGTCATGATAAAAGATACAGAAGATATTCATTTTAAAGCAAGATTTTCATTTAAAGGGCAAGTAAATGTTTTCAAATTCTGAAGCTGAATAGGTCATTACATTCATAATAACAATGTTAAGAACTAAGCTGCATTAGGCTAGACACCAGTGTCTCTGCTTTATAGATGACAAAAAGAAGACTTTAAGAGGTTAAGAAAAATCACCTAATTTGAGCAAATATGAGGGTGTTTTGACAACAGAGTTATCCTGAACAGTAGGAAACACTAGGCTAGATTGGGTCTGATTCTGGCAATACATTCTGAAGAATATTGTTGAGCTATAAAAGAGAAGATATTCATTTGTTCCCCATTTCTTGGGAATAAAATGAATAAAAATTTATCTATAGTTTCACTTCTCAGCTGAAGTAGGAATGAGTACCATTCAAGATGCTAGATGGAGAGCTTCACAAGTGGACTGCTTCTTGGATGAAGTCCTTGCAGCAGTTTCCTTGTATGGAAGCAAGTGTGCCAGGCGGGAGCACAGCAGGAGTGTGTGGATTTGGCTGGGAGGGATGGGATTTGATGGAGGGTCTTAGAGAGGAAGAGATGGAAGAAGTCCAAGAAATGCTGGTTACAAAAAGGCAAAGCCCATGTTATAGAATTAGACCAAATAATTTGAGATAGTCTGTCACTTTAGTGGGTGGCAGTAGAAATGACATCTTTACCAGTGTGATAGTAGGAGCAAATGTGACTCCATTTTGTTTTATGACTTCATCCTGTAAAACAACCATGCCAAGTAGAAGAGTCATGACTGGAGCAAGATGTTCTTTTCCTTTTGCTATAGAAACCTTTAAGAACTACCTAATGGGGCATTGTTTCTGTAACTAGGGTAACAGGGCTCTGTTTCTGTAACTGGGGTGACTGGGCTAACTGTGATTGGTTAGGCTTCCCTCTGCTTGACTGCACTGTCCCACTTCTGTAACCTGGCTTGCTTGCATTGGCTAGACCCCCTGAACATCCCTTTTGCGGTTTTCAGACTTATAAGGAGTGCCCTTGCAATTGTTCTGGGCTGATCAGGGGAACAGCTTTATGTTCTGGTCAGCCGCCACCGGTGTGCTTCAATAAAGGCTTGATTCCATTATACGTGAGTGGTCTGGAAGTCAGTTTATGAAACCCCGGGACAAAGCTTTAACTATAACACCAGCAACAGTTCAGCAATGAAAGAGAAAGGAACTCCACAGTCTGGATTTGAGGTGCCACCCCTCCCCCCATGTTAATGCAGGAAGGGTCAAGGTTGAGGTGATTAGTTTATGAGAGCTGTAAGGTAATCAGTAGATTAGTCCAACTGATGGATTAGTAATTTGAAAGAACTACTGTACTGGGTGGTAACTGGAGGAAGTAGGTTACTGGGGACGTGCATTTGTGGTTTATATTTTGTCCCTGGTGAGTGACTGCAGCACACTCTACTCCCTCCTCTCTCTCCACACACACACACACATACACACACAACTTCCTGGCTGTCATGACCTGAGCAGTTTTCTTCTGTTTCATCTTCTGCCATGATGTTCTGCCTCACCTCAGGCTCAAAGCTATGGAGTGAGTCCACCGTGGACTGAACCTCTGAAATCATGAGTCCCAAATAAACTTTTCCTCCTCTGAGTTTTTCCTGTCAGGTATTTGGATGACAGGGATGAAAATCTGACACATTATGTTCCAAGAAAAACAGTGCAAGTAGTAAAGGAAACAGAGTGGGATCTGTCTTGATGCTCTGCCTGAAAGGTGCCCTGTTGCTTCAAGGCCTCCTTGCCCTGGTCCTCGGCAGTCTCCTCCATGGTTGTCCCCTTCCTCCTCTCACCACTCAATCATGGGGATGACCTCATCATGCTGCAGTGGGGTGCTTCAGGCGCTAAAGGTCATTTGTTCATTTTCTTCACACCGGAATGCTCAGTTCACATACTGAGCAGCTCACAATATTTACCATCCTTCCTTTAGTTCTGCAAGCTTGGTTAGCTTTACTACTGAAATTTACAATAGCACTTTAATATTGATGAGTTCAGAGTAGAACTGGCTTCAAGAACTATGGAAATGGCTCTAGCCCTATTTGAATAGATAGATTCTAAAAGGTTGCTTACCTTTTTTTGTCATATTATACTGAATTTTATGTTTTAGTGATATTCATAAATGTTGGGATTTGTACATATCTTGAATTATATCATTTATCAAGTCAATAATCATCATTATTAAAACTCTACCCCCAACTTCTCGCTTGAACTTCAGTTTTAGTATATCTACCTCCTTGACATGTTGGCCTGGCTGTTTCGTTTTCAGTTCAGATATTGTAAAATAAAATCTTCTCCCACAAACCACCTCTAAGACATTAATTTTCCAGCTTTTATCTTTTAAGTTAAAAGTAAGTTAGGAGACAGTTTTTTTTTTTTTTTTTACATGTCCAATAGTAGTTTACTCAATTTCCACTCAGGGCTTGACCTCTGGAGTTAAAATCCCAGTTATTACTCTAGCACATGTTTCACAATGAACATCTTACATTTCTCCTTTGAACCTCAGTTTTTTTTTTCTTTCAGGTTTAAAGTAATAATTATCTCATGGAATTGTGGAATTGGTAAAGATCACTCATGTGAGTAATTTAGTACACTGCCCAGTGGGCAGCAATCAATATTTGCCACTGACACCATCACCATCACCTTTACCCCATCCTCCTCTCGTTTTTCCCATCAACAATGTTGCCTCTTAAAACCCAGAGAAAACTGAGGCTATTAGATATAAAATTTCTCATCTTCTCCTACCCCTTCAAACAGGGCTGTATCTCTATCCATGTTCCCTCCCTGCATGATGGACAAAGGTGTCCCCTCCTATGTCTTTTCCTCCCTCCACTGTGCTCTTTCTGCCATGTCCTCCCTCCATCATGTCAGCCCCCCTTGGGGTATGGAGTGTGTTCAAGTGAATGACTGAAGTTTGGAACTGAGCAGAGCTGGTGTCATCCTTAGATCTGCCTTTTCCTAATTCTTCAACAGCATCCTCGTTTTGCAAAATGGAGATGATGATTGCACCCCTGTTAAAGGGCTTGGGGGCAGGGGAATTGGATAAAACAATGACCACACTGAGTGCGCCTAACCGCCTGGGACAGAGCAGGACCTGAACAAATGCTAGCTTTTTAATTGTTATTCTGCTGGTTAATATCACAGTGTCCATCCCTGCCGGCCTAGTGCCACTGTGCATTACACAGTGCAGGTGCTTGACAATCATTTGTTCAAGTGCTGGTGGTGAATGGTGAATTATTAGCCATGATAAGTTGCCTCTGGCTGTGGCTCAAGACTCTTGGCTCCTCATTGCTTCTTGATATCACAACCACAAGTCCCAGAGAACACCATTTATGTAGAAGGGGAATGCTCCAGGGAAAAATCATTTTATTTCTATGAGGATTTTGCCCCCAAATTAATGTTCCTGGACTGCGTCAGGCAAAAAAAAAAAAAAAAAAAAAAAACGAAAGAAAAACCTCATACTATGACTTTAATTGATTTTTCAAGGCTTAGAATCCAAGAAACATCCACTCTCTCTCAATGTCTCTTTTCCTAGGATCATACTTCAGTCTATTAAAGAAGAAAGCCGATGCTAAAGTAAGTACCAAAAGAAAATGAAAAGGTCCAGAAACCCCCCTGTAAACATGCTGGGAATGGGAGGAGGTGGCCTTCTAAAGTGAGGAAGCCCTGTTCTTCTTGTCTCATCAGCCACTTTAGACAACTAGGATTTCCATAAGTCAGTCCTTGGCCCGCATTTCCAAAAACATTTCCCAAAAGAAAAATAGACAAGTAACCTCAATGTTTGCAAAGGAGATTGTGGAGGAAGGAAAGTAGGTGGATGTGGCATGGGACAGCAGATGGATGGCAAGAGGCACAAGACACAAGTGCCCTTAGGGATGAGAATGTGCCAATAGTTTTGAGGAAGATTGTGATGTTTAGAGTTAGAATCTCTAATTGAAATGTAGATCACCTCTGCCAAAGTTTAGCCTAGTTCTAAGGACAGAGTACTGCATTTAACCAGAAGTATATGAATGCACGATGGCACCATGTCGCCAACATGCACCTTGCTTATTGATTGATTGAGCTCGTGCTGTGTGCCAGGCTTCCCACTGGTTTCCAGGGAGATGTGAATGGAATACACCCTGCCCTTGAGTGGTCTGTGTTATTTGAGAAGACAGACATTCTGACCTTATCTTAGGGAAGCTGATACAACTCAGAGGTATGTCAACCATGTAACAGAGAATAACCATTCTTGTGCCTGGAATAACATCTTGGGGATGCAGATTTTAAAATTATTTTAATCACAAATTGGGTCATTGGTTTTATTTCAAAGTTCACTCAGACGTTTGATCTTAGCTAAGCCAATGATGGCTCTGCAGGAAGAGTGGCAGAATGAAGATGACTGCAGAGATCTGGAAAAAAAATGTCCTATATTTTTCCATAATTCGGCTACCCAGGCTCCATTTAGCAGTCTGGTTGGCTATTTAAAGAATTCTGTTGTTATCCTCCACTAGAATTCCTTTTA
Source organism: Marmota monax (assembly GCF_021218885.2). Lineage (NCBI taxonomy): Eukaryota > Metazoa > Chordata > Mammalia > Rodentia > Sciuridae > Marmota > Marmota monax. The sequence goes on from NW_026692194.1 coordinate 343,222, forward strand.
GGTGCTGTTATCAATCCCAACCACACAAAATCCCCTGAAATCATTACCCAGTGAGTCCTAAACACATAGCTGTGACAGATGGTTCATTAATGATTTTGAAGGTTATGTGAAGGACAAGATACATAGCTTTGATTCTCTGGATGTAAATTGCATTGGAACAAGTTTAATTGAAGGCACTTAATCTAAAATTCACTTTGTCATTTTCCAGTCATATCCACATTGCTTCGTAAGGATTACTTAAGCAGAATTACTGTCTTATGACATCATTTGATTAGATTGGAACTTGACTTTTTTAACCTGACCTTTTCCATTGAAGGGAAGAAAGAAAAATAGTCATGGGGATTAACTCAGCCTTTTAAGGCAGAAGTGACCATCTCTTTCTGTTTAAAAACCAGAAGTCTATTTCTGTAAATAAAATTGCCATTCCATCATTACTTAAAGCCAGAGATTGTCCATGGCTTCTAGTATTTTTCTCTTTGTTCTATGCATGACATTTAATGAAGATGAGTCACATGTAAACTCTGAGTTCACGAAGGATATATAGCAGTAGTTTTGTCACAACATTTAAGCTATTGCTGGGATGCAGACCTTCTCTAAGAAGCTCTTCTAGATGCAGCTTTCTGAACTTGAAAGTGAAAGGAGTTAGAAAAATGGCTGCCATTTGATAAGGCAGGTCCCATTTGTTTCTCCCTCCTTCCTTCTCTCTTCCTGCAGAGTATTAGATACTGATTTCTGATATTCCTTTCAGCCTTGAGAGTCAATTCTAAGTTACAGGGTTTGCCTTGGTGAACTGTGATTCAATTACAAGTTGAATGCTGGGAAGCAAGGGATTGATCTAGAACATTCTTTACCATGATCCAGTCTCGGACTGTGTCACTGACATTCACAGATTGATTAGGCTGAGTTGACTCTTTCTTATGAACACACATTTCTTTTTCTTCCAGGTATCCATTATTTTTTACTATTAATTTTTATTGGTGTATTATAATTATACATAAAAGTGGAGTTTCATTGTTACATATTTGCACCAGTACACAATATAACAATATAATTTGATCAGCTTTATCAGTACCTGCCCATTCTTTCCTCTTCTCCCTCCCCTTGCACCTCTTCCTCTATTCTACTGGTCTCCCTTCTATTTTCATAAGATGCCCCTGCCCCATATTTTCCCTTTATTTCTCTAGATTCGACATATAAGAAACACACAACTCTTTGACTTTTTGAGTTTTGTTTATTTCACTCAACATAATGCTCTCAAGTTCTACCAATTTTGAATGAAATAATATAATTTCATTCTTCTTTATGACTAAAATATCCATTGTTTTATAACAGTCATTTTCCAAGTTTAGTATTATGAGTGTTGTTTGCCTTGACCTTGTAGCTCACTAAGCAAGGTCCTGTTGATGACCATTAGAAGAAGAGGTATGTGTTATTCCTTCAAAACATATGTATGCAAAAGTGACCATATTTTCTTAATAAAAGAAAATAAGAGGAACTCATGTTTTTCCTGGTGTTCTGGGGAAGGTTTGCAACCACTTGTAATTGAATCTGACCTAGGAAATCTAGACATTAGAGTGTTCATTCAGCCAACTCTATGGACTATAAGTCTAACAAAGAGAATCTAGAGAATTAGGAGGGAACAGTGACTCTAAGTTCCCCAACCATGTGAACTTGGGGCAATTCATTTAACCCTTTCAGCCTCAAGTTCATCTGTGAAAACAGGGAAACAAAGATCCTCTTACACAGTGAGACTTGGGTAGTGAGTATAAAGTGGCTAACAATAGTGCGGTTCAGTGAAGGACCCCGGGCCATGACATGCTTGGAAAACCCAGCATTCTGAGGAATATGCTCTTGGTGATTCCTTATGGAGTCAAAGTCAAATAAAATTTGGAATTGGCTAATATTCTTCACTGAAATAATTGCACTTATTCTCATCTCTGCATTTTCCCTCTGAGTTGCTTTCTAGATCTGAGTGTCTTGTGAGGCGTGAATGGCAGCTTATCTTGCTGAGAGTGTGGAATAAACCCTTAGCAGCCTCTGGTGTTAAAGGGCTTGACTTATCTCAGTGTGGTGGCAGAGCGCCCTGGCTGGGTTTCCTTCTTTGTCTTTGCACTCTGTGTCGTTGCTTAGCACAGCTGTCAAACACCTCTAGTGATGCTAAGAGCAGGTTGATGTACTGTGTCTTCCACTCCCAGGATATCCTAGGTGGATGGGCATTTTCATTTTTAGCATTTATAACTTAAGAAGCACATGCAAAGAAGATTGTTAGCTTTCTAACAAAATACGCTTCTTAAAATACAGATAATATAATCTTCTATGACATGTAAAAAAGTTGCCTCACTCCAAGTCATAAATGTGTTTCTGAAAAGAGGGTAGTTGTAACGAGCTTGATTGAAAATGTAATTGGCAAACTCACTATTCCAAGGAAATCTTGGTGAAGCTCTACTTAAAGATAATGATCATAATGATATATTTTTGCACTTTGGAATTTGATGTATGATATCAAGCTTTTTCTAAATATAAGCTGTCTTCTCTCTCTCTCTCTCTCTCTCTCTCTCTCTCTGAAAATAGGATAATCTCATAATCTCCTTTTTATCCTCTAGGTTTGGAAATGGCATAAGAGGCAACAGATTTTACCACAAAAGCTCCCTTCCTCCTAAGACTTCTCCCAGACACAAGTTCAAAATCATTCTTCCATGTGCATCCCTTAATCAACTAGATTTTATTTTTGCATAACGTTTTTATTTGTTTATCTTTTCCTCATTCATCTGCAATGCTGACTGTTTCACATCAATTCTATTATTTGTGTGAGTCTTTATTCCCAGGCTATTTATTCTATTGATCTATTCCTAAAACAACACAGTGCTGTCTTGAGTATTAAAATTTTTAATAGATTTTAATATTTGGTATGAAAAGTCTTCCACCTATTTCTTTTCCAAGAGTATCCTAGTTATTACTAATTCTTTGTTCCTACATACAAATTTTAGGATCATCTTTTCAAGTTCTACTGAAAAGTCTATCATGATTGTCAGCAAAGTTTAATTGAATTAAATTTCCGGGGATTATTGACACCTTTGTTATATTATCCTCCTATTGATAGGTGTGGAATATAGCTACATTTATGTAGGTTTCCCTTCCTGTTCTTCAGTAAAATTTTTTGCTCCTGAGTGCCATGGGACCAATCACTCTAAGTGGGGGAGCCAACACAATACTTTAAAAGCAGTACCTCCCAACTCAGACCAGAGACTATCTCACTCCCTGCTGCAGATCTCAGATATGAGTAAGGGAGAGTTGCAGAGACGAGAGCCTCCTAGGCTCAACCCAGAGTCCCCGCAGTCAACCAACGTGGTGCTGTTAAGGACTGGAGCAAAAAGAACTCTTGCTGGAAGGAACAGGATTAGGAAATTCGTTTGGGAAAACAATTTGGCATTACATAAGATTGTCAGAGTCTTCTTTGACTACTGATCAACAGTTCCATTCCTGTATGTATTCGTATTAAGTACTACCCAATATGGTAGTTACTACTCATTTGTGGCTATATATATGTAAATTAAGATTAATTAAAATAAAATTTTAAAATTCAGTGTTTCAGTTGTACTATCTGCCTTCCAAATGCTCAGTATCCATGTGTAGTTTTGGTGGTGGCTACTGCTTTAATTAGCTCAGACTGCCATTTCCATCATAACAAGGAGTTTTTCTGGCCAGCACTTTCTAGATAATTTCCTGAACAGAAAAATAGTTCTAAGATTATTTACAGTAGTACTATGTATAACTAGAAAAAAAGAAAAGAAATAATCCAAGTTTCTATTCATAATGCACAAATAGAACTTTATATATTCATAAAACTGTCAACCATCAGTAGTGAAAAAGCAATGAACTATAGCTATACACGTTAGCATGTGTAGATTGAAAAACATTCTGTTGAGTACAAAAAAAAAGAGCAAGTCATAAAAGAAAGCATAAAATGTCTCAACTTGTATATGTTAACATAGGCAAACATGTCATATAACTTATTCAATATTTTATTTTCACATGTGGTTTGAGATGCACCTCAAAGTCTTGAAAATTTTTGAGTAGGTAACAATAATAATATAATGCTTCTGAAGTGGGATCCAAGGTGGAGAGCATTTCAAGAACCTAGAGTCATGTCCAAAGACCTGCTAAGTTCACTGGCCTCTTGTCAGCCAGGAGAAGTCTTCTGATAACATCTAGTCAGGTTCTGCCCATTATTCAGATAGAACAGCAGAATTCATAAGGAGGCAGCCCAGCGGTTCTAACCTTGGCTGGATTTGATCACTGATCCATCTCTCCATGGATCCAATGAAGTTCAATGTTAGATCCTTCAAGTTCGCACAGTTATGGAACTAGTCTTAAAAACTGGCCCCATACTTTGTAAACTATTTTTCAGTGAGATAGAAAAACACAATATATCATTAGTATTTTACTTTCCACATGTATGGGTTCTCTTAAAATGTCTAGAGCTACCTTCTACATCTTTGGCTCAGCAGTATAATGACCTTCAGTCTACTCTGAATGAATTGTAACACATTTCCAATGAGTAGCATCAAAAATAACAAGACCTGTTGCTAAATAATAGAATACATTGTGTCCAGAAAAATCAAGATAGGGAAAAGGTAGTTGGATGTTTTAACATCAGAAAAGAGTCATCAGGGAAAGATTTTGGAGAATAAAAGAAACTCTGCAGCCAAAACGTAAGGTGTCCCAGGTCTAGATGAGGGAGGAAGCTGGTGCCTTCCTGAACAAAGCCCAGCCCCCCACCCCCAAGTCCTGCACAAGTGTGTGGTATAAGGACTTTTACTAAACATGCATTTCAGAATGCTGTAGTAAGATGTGGTTATGGTCATTTTCCTATTTTCTCTTTTAATCAGCTAAAAATATAAACATTTTGGTGAAGAAATGGTCCACATATTTAACTCTATAATTTCCCTAACACCAAGTACAGAAATGTCAGTGAAAACTGCTACATTATTTTCCTGCCTGAGAATGCAAAGGACCAGAACTCTGCAATGTGGGACACATACCTCTCCTCTTGACCTTTGAAACCAGCACGGCCAGGGGGCTGTACGTACCACCACCTGCTCTGTTGTCCTGTGGCAGTTTCACGCACATGCCTGCCATTCGGAGTTATGGAGTGTGCGTTGACATCTGTGTGTGTGGCGATAAACCAGTGCTGGGTTTGATCAGGACATGATCAGCATGCCTTGCTGGTATGCTGTCAGAAACCTCACATTAAAATGTCCCACCCATGGAACAGGCTATGGCTTTAGGATTCAACTCACTTGGGCACCTGTTCGGGATATATTCAGTCTACAATTTCTTTCTTTCTTTCTTTCTTTCTTTCTTTCTTTCTTTCTTTCTTTCTTTCTTTCTTTCTTTCTTTCTTTCTTTTTTACTATAAGAGCAGGAACTTTAATCAAAATAGAACATTAAATGAAAATCATCAACTGCTAGACAAATGGGCATTTAACAGCTACTAAACAAAATGTAATTCTTTCTACAGTGACTAAAAAAAATCATTGTAAAATTTTACAGGAGGAGAAATATTTGGAAGATGACTAGAAACCTTGGGAAGTCTGGTGAAAAGAGAAAATTCAAAATATTCTGGGTAACTGCTCGGGGTAAATGCAGGAAAATATAGCTTTCAAACTAATGTATTCCAGTTTAACAAATATCAGATCCTGTCCTCTGAAAGTAGCAGCTTTGGGCTGCCTGAATAGTTGCACAGGGAGTGCACTAAACAAACCAGAGAGATACCAATACCTCTGCCCCAGTGAGAAAATCATTCCCTGCGGTTGTCCACAGGGTCACCCTGACTGCTCTATGGCTGCTACTGCAGCCATTTGGGTGGAAAGCATGATAAGCCTGATTTGTGTTTCCTAAACTGGACACAATCATGTCTGCCATTTTTTTTCCCTTTAGACCAAGGCATTTGGCATATTTCATCTGCCTAGTAATGCCTGACAAAATTTTGCTGGAACTTTCATTTTTTTTTCTGATGACTGATTTGATATAGTCTTAGAGACAAATTTGGCAAGAGATTTTTGACATATAATAGTTGCTTGCAAAAACAAAGGAACTGAGGTCTACCTCCAGCTGTAAATTGCTACTTGTCACCTGGTGGTTTTGCCTGACCAGTGCAGGGCTGTTCTGGGGACTGGGTGGCTTTTCAACATTGGGACTTATGCCCTACTCTAATGGAAGAGTGGTTTTAAAGTAAGATTGTGTTCTCTTTCATAAGAACCAGACTTCCCGAGTTTAACCTGTGGCTTTCTCACTTTGTAGCTTTGTGACTTCTGGCAAGCTATGGAACCTCAGTGTATAAATATACATGTTTATACCTCCACACACAGTGGGGATAATAATAGGACCACTACAGGAAGTATACTAGATGGTATATATGAGGCACTCAGCACAATGCCTATTTGTGGGAAGCACTTAATAAATTTTAGTAGCCATTATAATTAAGCACTTGCTCTATTTTTCAAAAGTCATTTTAGCCTGATGGAATCTGTAGGAAAAAAGGCCATTGACCATGAAGTTCATACTTTCCTATTTCTAAAAATGTATGTTCCAAAGTTTATTTAAATTCATTTATATTGATTTATCTAACTTGAAGTTAACTATTTGGTTCGTCTTCAGAAATGTCTATTTGACACTGTAAGCCCAATCACTTGCACAAAGATGTATCACCGTTGATGTATATCAGGTTGGTTCTTAATATCTATTGTATGCATGTGTGACACTGAATGCCATAAAAGCAGAATATAGGCATTTCTGTTGAAAGGAAGCAAGAGCCTTTGCAACGAGAAAATTGTCCTATCTCTCAACCAGTGTCAGAATGTGGAAATGTTTACAAAATGCTCATTAAAAGAAAAAGGGATTGCAAGATAGAAACAAAATCTAGTGCACAAGTTTACACTAAGGAGATAAGAAAGGCTAGGCCCCTCTAGGGGATTTTGTTAGCCAATTACTGCAACCTGACTTTTGGGGGGAGAGGAAGAATGAAAGGGGGAGGGGGAGAGAGAGGAAGAGCTTCCAAACTTGTCTGCAGTGACATGAGACATTTACGCTCTGCTAGATAAAACTGCCACTTAGAGCCCAGGAGAGCTAGACTTTCCTGGGTTGGCCTGGAGGCTTGAGCGGAGTCATGGATTCTCTGGTCCTGCGGCTGTGCGCTGTCTTCTGCCTGGTGGCTCACTCCGTTTCTGGCAGTCCCATCATGGGCCTTGAGCCTCTGGAAGAAGATATGCCCTTCTTTGATGATGTCTTCTCAGAGCAAGATGGTGTTGACTTTAACACACTGCTGCAGAGCATGAAGGACGAGTTCCTCAAGACGTTGAACCTGTCGGACATCCCTATGCAGGACTCAGCCAAGGTGGACCCACCAGAGTATATGCTGGAACTCTACAACAAATTCGCCACAGACCGGACCTCCATGCCCTCTGCCAACATCATCAGGAGTTTCAAGAATGAAGGTAAGTCTGCATTTTCACTGATGAACTTTGGCTTGGGCTTTTTCCAAGAAGGTAATTTTCAATTCATGGGAATATGGATAAGGATGAATACATCCATTTGGGGGTACATATATACCGATAACCCCAAACAGTGCCAATTTTGATCTATACCATTTATATGGTTGTTTTGGAACCCCCCAAAAGGCACAGAAAAACACCTTTTAATAAAAAGCCGCAGAATGTCTATAGTTACGATATCCTAAGATCTTTAAAAAGTTTCAATTTAGGCAACAAGTAACACAAAACTATTGCTGGGCTGCTTATATTTTTGCCACTTTCCAGATGGGCCTCAATTTCCATTTTGGTTTTTACTTAGAATGGAAATAGTAAAAAAACATAAAAGCCTGGAAAGTTATGTTTTTTTTTGTTTGTTTTGCTCAAACTTTGGATGCTTCTATTTTGTTACCTTATTTAAGAAATCTTAGAATAGGATGGAGACTTGGATTGTGCAGATGCTTCCTGAAGTTGAACTGTGTTTGGTATGTTATGTACATCCTTGGAGCACTGTTTATAGGAAGTATGCAATTAATGATCCAGCTTGTCATTTCTGTATCTTTATGAAGAGGAATGTACAAGCTTTAAATTATTGCTGAGAAGTGTGTTTTCTCCTCTCACATCTTTAAATTCAGTAACTAGATCTAGAGAGCTAGCAAGTTAATCCTTTATTTAGTACGGTAGAGGAAAATTATCTATGATAGAAGCTATGGATTGAAGAAGATGAATTCTTTAGTATTTTCCAATCATGCTTTTACAATCATTAAGCAGACATAAAAGAGGTTTTGATTGATGTTGTCCAGATGTTCTGAAAGCCAAAAGACAGTGGCAAGAAAGAACTCAAGATATGAAATTTTGAGAGTTGGTTGACTTGGGTATTTATGGATAATTAATTTACTCTATCCAAGCCTCAAATTCCTTATCCATAAAATGGGAGCCGTAATACCAACATAACACAGTTGAGGGAATCATGTGTTGCTACAGATAAGCACTTTGGTTTCCTATGAAGGGCTGGAAAAACTTTAATTGTTATGAATTCATTGCTTAAAATTGTAGGCATTGGAATGTATGCTGACCAGGTATATCTTATGCCTTGAGATATTATTTGCCTTTAAAATTGACTGCTAAAATGTATATTTTGTAACATATTCCTAGTAGAAAAGCCAAGCTTAAAGATTCCTTTTGGAGGAGAGTTTGAATTGGAAACTGAGCAACCTCCTACTGTGGGAATGCTTCCTAAGGCTTCTCAGCACTTGTCCCAAGTGTCTGGCTCAGGGTGTGGGTGGAGAAGTGTCTGCAAGCCCTGGGAAAGCAAGAACACTTTCCATTCTCACTTCTCTTTGGAGGATTTGGGGAAGCCAGGTCAGAATGTGGGGTCTACCCAGTTTGTTATTGCTGAAGATCAGTGTAGGCAGGAGCACGTGTCTCCGTGGGCACTCAGCCGCTAAACCTCCCTCTGCCAGTCTGTGGGAGGAAATGCAGTCTGAAGACAAGTGTCCCCTCACTGATCTCACTCTGTTGGCTGCTATGATCTTCCATCTGGTCCTTCAGTTCTGCTCAGTGCAGACCCAAAATCTCCAAACTTAACTCACGTGGGAAAAGCAAGTGCCATATCCAAAATGGGAAAACTATGCCTTCGGTTCCCTAGCTCCATTCCTCCCTCCTTGCATCGTCTAGGGAAGTCAGTTCTCTGCATTGAGATCTAGTCTCTTTTGGTGCAAAATAGACAGAGGATCCTACTTGAATTATGGGGACATTGTAAGAACTACTTAAGGTCACACTTGCAAAGCCCTTGGCATGTGAAATTTGTGAAGAACATGAGTTCTCTTACTTTAAAATGTAACTCCTTCATCTATCACTCACTTCATCTGCATATGAAAAGAACTTCAGTGAGTTAATTTAAAAAATAAATTTTATTGGCTTATAATAGACATACAGATATCTGCATTTATTTAAGGTATATAATCATATAGGTTTGCACATATGTAAGCATCCACTGAAAGCATCACCATGACAAATACAGTGAGTCTATCCATTAGCACCATTTTTTTATAATATCCATTATGCAAATTTTTCCTTATTTGCCTTTGCAATCTCTCTCTGCCACTACAGAGAACTTTTACTTTGCACTTTTCTCGTGGAGAGACCAGTCTCCTCTCCCATTTTTGGTCTTTTTGTGTTCCCTGTCCAGAGGAAGTAGTCTCCCTAATTTTTAGACTAGAGAGACAATTCCCAAGTTACTTCTGTTTCTTACCCCCAAACCTGATATGTTATAGATATATGTCATGCCCTTAACTCAGTTGGCCTGATGCCCAGAATCAACAAATAATTAACATCTTAAGACACTGTCTCTGTTTAAGGCATCATGGTAAAATACAGACGTAATAGGGAGTTTGAGTCATAGTAACTGCCCCAAGGATGTTGGCAATCTAGTTGTGAAGATTCATTCATAAAAATTACAACAGAAACAGAGTAAATGACAAAAGTCAGAGGGGAGACAGAGAGAGCAAGTGCTCAAGTGACTCATAACGGAAGCTTTCAGATAGGGACTTGTTGTAAGGAGGGTCTCATAGAGGAGAGGCCAGAGATGGATAGGGGAAGGTGAGGCAAGAGGGCCTTCTGAAGATAAAAAGAGCATATTTAAATGTGCAAAATACAGGGGGAAAGGGAGGTGTTTTTTAGGACATGAAGATATCAATTGTCCAAAAAAATATTAATAGAGCAATTGCAATTCTGTGCACTGAAGAGGATGAATAGGAACTGTGGCTGGATTGAAAGACCAAGACCCAGTTAAAGCAGGTCTTGACAGTCATCCCAGTGAGTTGAAATTCATTGCATAGGTCAGTATTTCCCACTAGCAGTGTGGAAGGTTATTTTGGGTGGTACTCAGAATTGTGAAACTGTGAAATACATGAAAAATCATTACATATTTTTATTAATGTAGATTTTGTAAAATTCCAAATAATTATCACCTCAACCATAAGCCTTTCTGGTCTTTTAAGAGACATTAAGTATAAATTAATTAGATAAAGTTGAATAAAAGTATGAAAATAACATAATCTGGTAGGGATCCCACTGAAATCATGAGCTGGATATATAATTGGGGAATGTTGCTAAAGATGATAGAGAACCCCTCAATTGGTGGTCCTTGGTGTTGTGGAATTCTTGGACAGTCTGATGACAAATGTCCTCAGGGATTCTTTATAGATATATATTGCCTAAGTCAAGTATGCAGGAGCTTTGGGCTCACTGTAAAAATCTCAGATAGAAAGTCCACATGATAGTTTGGAGGTGTGCTTCCATGACTAAAGGAACTTTTAAGAAGTGTTTCATAAAGGTTCTTGAGTGATTTGTATGCATGCTGAACTCCTTGCAAGGTGATGGAGGTACAAGACTAAGGCAATCCATCTGACCTCAGTATTCATTTTCTCCTACCCCTCCTTATAAAGGATCACAAAATCAACTGCCGTGGTCCCTGATTAATGGCTGTTGCTATTGACCCTGATAGGCTTTGTTGACTAGAGCCAAGGCCAACAAACTTTTTTCTGCAAAGGTCCAGAGATAGTCAATATTTTAGACTTTGCAGGTCATATGTTCTCTGATGAGACTACCTAACTCTGCCCTCAACCATAGACAATGGAGAAATAAATGGGTGAGGCTGTGCTCCAATAAAGCTTTATTTAAAAAAAAAACAAAACAAGTAGCAGGCTCAATTTGGCCCATGAGCCACAGTCTACATGAAGATCTTTCAGGAAGATCAGTGCCCAACTGGAAGGCCAGATCTCCAACTCTGTGGGGATCTCCACCCATGATAAACACAAACAGGAAAAGCCATGAAGTCATTATCCATGAGAAACTACAAGAAAAGAACAATCACCACACACCCCATTTAATGACTCTTTACTGGTTAGAAAAATAGAGTGCTCTTCCACGCCATCTCCAAGGTCCCTTCCAGATCTATAACTCAAAGGAGGGTAAGTTACTCAAGGAAGGCTGAGTGAGAGTTCTCCCGTCCATTTGGCGGTCATTTTTCTGTGTTAGTTCTGAATTCTCAACTCAGCTTAGCATTCTGTCATTGACCTTTTGGTATTTTCTGTGTCACAGAATATTAACATGGTTTTTGTTTTCATTGATCTTTTCCGCTTATTTACTCTACATCAAACTTCCTGCATGAGCAGGCCTTCTTCTGACGTAAATAAACATCTGTTTTTCTATAAAACATACAGCAAGTCTGATTTTTTGCAAATCTCCCCCCCCCCTTTTTTTTCAGATCTGTTTTCTCAACCAGCTAGTTTTAATGGACTCCGAAAATACCCTCTCCTCTTCAATGTGTCCATCCCTCACCATGAAGAAGTGATCATGGCTGAACTCAGGTTGTACACGCTGGTGCAAAGAGATCGCATGATATATGATGGAGTGGACCGGAAAATTACCATTTTTGAAGTACTAGACAGTGAAGGGGACAACGAGGCTGAAAGAAACATGCTAGTCCTAGTGTCAGGGGAGATCTATGGAACCAACAGTGAGTGGGAGACGTTCGACGTCACGGATGCCATCAGACATTGGCAAAAGTCAGGCTCGTCCACCCACCAGCTGGAGGTCCACATTGAGAGCAGACATGACCAGATCGAAGATGCCGGAAGGGGACAACTGGAAATAGACACCAGTGCCCAGAATAAGCATGACCCTTTGCTTGTTGTGTATTCTGATGACCAAAGCAATGACAAGGAGCAGAAGGAGGAATTGAATGAAATGATCGCCCATGAGCAAATCCCGGAGCTGGATAACCTGGACCTGGATGGTTTTTCCAGTGGACCTGGGGAAGAGGCTTTGCTACAGATGAGGTCGAACATCATCTATGACTCCACGGCCCGAATCAGGAGGAACGCCAAAGGAAACTACTGCAAGAGGACCCCGCTGTACATCGACTTCAAGGAGATTGGCTGGGACTCCTGGATCATCGCTCCCCCAGGATACGAAGCCTATGAATGCCGTGGTGTTTGTAATTACCCCCTGGCAGAGCATCTCACGCCCACAAAGCATGCCATTATCCAAGCCTTGGTCCACCTCAAGAATTCCCAGAAAGCTTCCAAAGCCTGCTGTGTGCCAACCAAGCTCGAGCCCATCTCGATCCTCTACTTAGACAAAGGTGTCGTCACCTACAAGTTTAAATATGAAGGCATGGCGGTCTCTGAATGTGGCTGTAGATAGGAGTCCTGTGGCTTATTTAATAACTGTAAATGTGTATATTTTGTGTTTTATTTAATGAGACTATTTAATGAGGGTGTACAGATAACAGAGGCTTGCTGCCTTAGGGAAATGGACAGATTGGTTTATTGTAGGAAACACATATTTTGCTTAACAATCTAGTCCCTTGCAAACTGTTTTTGTCTGAACTTGCCATTTCCAGGCAGTCCCATCTTTAATAGGAATGGCAAGTCACACTACTTATTCTCCAAATCAATATGGAAAGAGCAACCCCCAGCAAAATACAGCACCAGAAAATATGTCTATAAGTATATGTGGACATACATGAAATTAGGAAAATCTTTGGCTCTAGAGGAAGATAATACTCATATACATGCATGACTCACTGAAATATATATGTATGAAAAGCCAATGTTACGTTCTCAGTCACCTCTTCTCTGAATAGGGTCTGTGTCACTATTAAATTCACATCAGGAATTTAATAGTCGTAGGAAGTATTAGCCATTGTAGGAAGATATCTGAAGATATCCTGTTATCTTCAGAGTGTCTGAAATACTCTGGAAAGTGTAGCTGTTGTCAGTTGAGTTCTGCCATGGCTCAGAGCAGCAGGCCTGGTGAAGGAGGCTGCATGCTCGAGAGGAAGGTTTTTAAGATAACAGAAACCAAACAGCTCCGGGAGGCAGTAGCCCCAGAGGTACAACAGCACAATAGCAAAGAAGGAGCCCCATAGGGACTAAAGTGCTCTAAAGGGTAGCGCCTGGTCAAGAATTGAAGACAGAGGGGACTTGGGGATGAACTCAGATGATAGGTCTTTCTGGCTGCAGGGTGTAGAGCAGTTGGGAGAGGGAGAGGTGGGAAGGATATAGATGCTGTCCTCAGATGAGTTTGTAAAATCCAAAGCAGTTCTAATTGGAGAATCAAATCTTTTAGATGAAATAAAAATGATCAAAGAGCCAGAGGAGGGAAACAGAAGGGAACTTTTTGTCAGATTCTTCACTTCTTAAAATACTTGTCTGTGCTTCATAAACTTTCTCCCTTGCCTTTGCACCTCTGCTTTCTCTCTTTTCCTTCTTTCTCTCTTTCCCCAATTATCCTGTGTCCTCTGTCTCCATTGGCCTGCTGTGAGCCGGAGGGAGGTCGCCAACAGATTTGCTCTCAGGGAGAAAGGAGTTAGTGATCTAATGTCTAGATTTCCCCATGATATTTAATTCGATTTTATTTTAATAATATCCTTCATTACATATTTTATTCATAAAGAAATCTTAAGTACAAGGAAAAGAACACCAGAATCCAAATGAATACATTGAAATGTGGGAATAGGCACATGAGCAAATGACTTACAACTTAGCTTGAATTTTGAGATCAGATTTGCTCATGGTAAACACCTTGCAGCTTTCCCATTCTGCCTTCTTCCCATTTTGGAACTGGCCAGGACTTAGGGGCTGGGAAGTGTTCCCAACAGGAATGATCTGGCAGGCAGCTAATTCCGCCTAGATGGAATTCCTCCTAGATGGAATTCCTCCTAGGTTGGAAGGACATTGAGATTCTGGCTGCCGTTTTAGTGCCCCCGAGCAGAACCATGCTCTGTGCAGGAGGAACCAGAGTCCAGCAGGTCCCACGCCATCCTGATGTCTCCAGGCAGAGGACACAGACCATTTACACTAAAATAGAGAGTGTGGTTCCAGGATGTTGCCACACCCTGCAGAACGCTTCATTAGGAAATCTCGCGCTTTTTATTTTTAGCCCTGGAAAACTATTAGCTTCTTTTTTGCAAACCTCTTGAGGTCATAAACTCATGTTGCCCTAGAAAAAGAGGTCAGGAAAGCTGTTTTGAAGATCCTTTTCCCAAGTTGCAGCTCAACTGTATACATTTATTGTTCATTGGTTCCCAGAGGGCAAATCCTCGGGAATTTTTTGCCCCTGGAAGAGTGATATTTTGACTATCAATGGGAATTGACAATTTGAGGTAACCATAGTACTCAGAAGCACTCATTTCTGGTCTGACTTCCATGTGACATGTGGGCACATGTGTGTATGCTGTGCATGGGCAGGTGGCTTTGGGTAGCCTCGCTCAGCATCCTTGGTGGAAGATGGTGCATTTTTCATACTCCATGGTACGCCACGTAGTCTCAATACTCCAAGGTACTTCTCCTAAGGACACTGTAAGAGATAAACAGTAAAACCTCTTAAACTATATAGGATAGTTTTTTGGTAAGTTTTATTTATTTTTATGTCTAAAACACATAAGAGAGTGGTGTACTGGTAAATCCTTTACAACCAGCATGCGAGGGTGGGAAACAGTCCTGATTCACAAATCTCAATAGTGTGAATACTCTCACCATGGCCTACTTTAAGCTACCAATGTGATCCCATTTGGCTTGCAAACTTCCTGAATCTATAACAGTCAGCTCTAGGGAGCTGTGTGTGTGGCAGCCCCAGCAATCCACTGACATTAGCATGCCAATATTAGAAAGCTGACCAGGTGACAACCCCTTCATCCTGGGTGCCCACTGCTGGCTCTACCAAGTTTCTAGAGAATCCTTGTCTTGAGCACTTGTAATCACTCTGCTGTAGAAGAGAGGTGAAAACCTAGGCTGTCTGTAATCAGGCTGCATATCCCAAACGTTTCTCCATTTACTGCAGTCTAGATATAAACCTGTGTTTCTATGATGTTCTTACTTGTAAGACAGGAAGACAGAATGTCACATATTGGATATTCAAGTGTTGCTAGTTGTGTGATTATTATTATTTGATTTCTTCTATTAAAAAGTGAAAAGTCAAAATACATAAAAAGGGGATTCTCCCTGCTTCTAATAGCACACCTGCAACTCTGCTGTATTACTACAAAGCCATACAATTGTCAGATCCTTAGAGCTTTCTAATGTTTTCTTTGCTCATAGAGCTTTTGCTACAGCCCACACCAGTCTTTTATTTCTCTTCCTTAGAACAACAAAACAAAACAAATTTTATGGCAGAATTATGAGCACTGAAGTTGAAAAGCCTAAACTCCTGAGAAAAATTATAGCAGAGGCACTTGGGCAGCCCACAATCAAAATAGTCATGTAAAAGTTTCTAGGCTTCCTACTATTTATTGACTGATATATTTATTTTTGTAATATAGTGTAGAATACCAAATATTTTATTTTTATGTTTGTGATTCCCTCCTGAATATTCTTCTGTGCATTTCAAATAGTACCCTGTCCCAGAATATGGCTCACTTAGCATATATGGCCTGTATTTCCATCTCTCATTTTTTTTGCATCTAAATGTCCTGTTATTTTAAGGAGTCTTATCCTAAGCTTGCCATAACTTTGTATATTTGTGTCTTGTAGGTATGCTGTGAGCCTCTTTGTGTATTCACTGATTTGTAAATAGTACAGTTTTAACCAAAGTGTCGATGTTCCAGAAAATAACTAACCAATAAATTGCCATGCCATTTCATAAGCTGACATTGTCATTTTTATCATGAGAGGCAGATACTGTCCAGCTGTGAGGGAACATGATTGCTACTCAGTGAATGGAGGTGTAACTAAATTGGATTCCACCTAAACAGATGTGCTCCATCTAAATGTACCCTTTGCCTTCACAGATCCACCAATTCAGAGACCCGATTGGCTAACTTTGTCATTGGACCAACTGCTCTCTAAATGTCAAAAATATTAATTCAGTGATTCCTCAAGAGTTGGCCTCAAAGGGCCAGATTCTTTTCCAGTGTATCATTGTTGGTCTGGAAAATTAATGACACAAACTTGTTTTCGAAACTGTTACTAAATGTTTTCATATTCTTTCTAATTTATAGTCTTCAAGTAAAAGATATATTCATATAAAGAATTTTTATATATTATTTATTATTGAATTCATCAACAGAATACAAAGCCCAGGCATGTTCTGGCAAAACTATTTGTCATTTATCTGTGACCCAGAAGGACATCACTCTTTTTAAGGATTGTAGATCTTTGTCAGAGTCCGTAGATTATACTTAGCCCTTTGCGGTTCTGTAAGCTCATGTGGTAAAGGAAGGAACTGTGTCTCTGTGCATTTTCTTGCCCCTAAAAAAGGACGTTTGACTTCACCCATTAAATGGAAGGAAAGTAGATTATACTGTACTATAGCAGTAAAAATGGTGTTTCTGCATGTGGAAATGTACTCATAAGTTAATAACTCCATGAAGGAATAACTGTTGTGATCAGCATGTTTCTCACACACACACAAGCACTAACTTTGTTGTTTTGTGAACAACTGGCCTGATTGTGGTGGGAAGACCTACTCACTGGTGCCCACCCGATGGGCTTCCATGCATGTGGGAAATCCATTAATACCTCAGATGCACCAGATCAGCCGAAACACCATCACATTCTTGGGTAAAACTAATCTATTATTCATTTTCAGACTTATTTAGTGATTGTTAGATTGAAATGATGATGAAAATATCTTACACTGTGTTCAAAAACCAAATGTGTACATTTGAAGTCATCTTGTTAAATAAAATCAAAAAATTATTTTGACAAGAATTATTGGCAGCTATTTTTCCTTGAGATGAAAACTTTTTCTTGCAATGAAACTTCTTGCTGGATTCTTAGAGAATGGCCTGATGAAACGATCAGTTATTTGGAACTTCTCAATGGTCTCACTAGAAAGAAAGATTCTTAGTATATGGTTCTCTCATCTGATAAGACTTTGGGTAAATCCCCTAAATGCAGAGACAAACACAGAAAATGAAATTGGCTCCTTTGTTGCTAACTGGGAAATATTTCTCCTTCAAATTTCAAATGAGGCAAATTAAAGAGAAATTACTTTGGGAAAAATATTCAGGCTAAATTTTCACTATGATGATTAAACTCCACAGAATCTCAGTTACCTAGTATGCCCTACTCCCTTAAAGCATGCCAAAGCACTTTTCATCTCTGTGAATGTCACTGATGCAAAGGGAAACTGCTACCTTCTTAAGGGTACATATTACATTTTTAGACGTCTCTGCCTCAACTACTCTTAGTTTAAGGAATAGTTTGGGTCATTATGTGTGCTAGTCACTGGAGACAGCAGCAAAGGTAAGCAGAAAGTTGTTAGTAATTCTTCCTTATAGGTTACTGAAGTCCATCCTGGTACCCCTTATAACCTCCCAATCCATAACTCTTGGGGCCTCACATGCGTGTCTAATCCACCATCTTCATGATAGGTTTAAGGGTAGCTCTTCTGCCCTTCTGGGTCTACTGTTTGCTATTCCCTACAATGATGTGTGCTATGATTTGAATTTGTTCCCCAAGTTCATGTATTGGAAACTGAATCTACAAATCCATATGTTAATGATATTAATCGGTGAGACCCTTGGGTGGTGAGACCATTCACAGATCAGTGGCTAATGGGCTACGCAGAAGTGCTGTTTTATAAAAGTGAGCTCTCCCTGGCACTCTTGCTCCATCTCACTATGTGATGCCTCCCTCTGCCATATTATGATGCAGTAAGAAGACCCTTACCAAGTGCTGACCAGATGGCAGTTCCATGCTCTTGGACTTCCTGGCCTTCTGAACTGTGAGCTAAAGGATCTATTTTTAATGAATCACCTAGTCTCAGGTATTTTGATATAGTAACAGAAAATAATGTGTATCTGAGCATGTGGCCAGTCAAAGGTGGTTTTCTCAACTGGATGGAAACAGATGGAAGGGCTGGACCTGGGCTGAACCTGTCACCTTACAGGCAACAGGCCTGGTTGTCAGACTCTGGTTGTCCTGATCTGGAAGGCAGTTCATTCTTATGGCAGAATGTGGGACTTGAGGGGCACAGAGATAGCTCAAGGTAGAATAAAATTCCTCCCATCAGATAATCATCCTGCATCTCATTTGAGGGGAATCCTCCAATATCCTGTCTGGCAGCCTATCTCTATCCAGGATGTTAGCAGGGAGAAAAGACCTTGTCCTTGGCTAAGTCCTCACAAGGTTGAACTGGGTGACCTGTCAGCTCCCTTCCCTCGTGACAGAGTTCCAGTCACGGGGGAAGGGAGCTGAGCACCCAAGATGGGCTTAAGCCAGGGTTGGACTGAGGAAGCCTGAAAAGCCATTCTTACAACTTGATTTTGAATCTTTTAGCAATCTATTAATTCTCTCCTATAATAAATAATTCCATTTATGGATGTCCCTCGGGGTGGGGCTTGGAACCACTCTCTACATGTGGTCTGACCTGAGTATGGAAGCTCTGGCTCTGCCGCTTTGTTCTGGGGTTTCTTTTCCACTGATGCGGGCTGGGATTGCATTGGGCAAACACAGGGCTGCAAGTTACTGGGGGGCGGGGAGGTAGTTTAAGATAAAAACTAGTAAGAGAAAAAAATTATGTTCAAAGTGCATATTATACATGAATAATAGATTGTGAATTCTAAGCGTGCTCCTAATGTCAATTGATCTTTGTGGTATTGTGGGAAAATAAGGCCATGAGACTCACTGCATGTGACTCTAGTCACATGGACGAGAGCCCACTTTTGCCCAGAAGTGACTATTTGTAAATAAGGGGCCTATTTGGAGAAGGTGAGAGCTTGTTAACTTGGGCGGTTATAAATGGATTATGTGATTATCTTGGACTCACTCTCTTGAACTGTCAGCTTACAAGAAACAGTTCCTGCCCTCTCTTAACTTTCCTCAGACCATTCACGCAGATCTGAAGTAGCTCATCTCACCCCAAGAAAGCCCCCAAATTCACGGGTGCCTCTGTCCATTTTTACTTTAAAATGTGATTCTGAGAGTCATAAAAAAAATCAGGTCACCCAGTTCAAATTAAGATTCTTGACGGCAGATGTGGAGCTGTATCAAATTGAAAGTCAGTAGAAAATTTTCACACACAGAATCCTGGGCCAACTTCCTTGCACAGCATGGAAATCGTTTTAGAAAATCTAGCTCTAGCCTGTCATTAGTATTCCTGACTCAAATGTGTACCATAACCCATAATTGTGAGGAAACATCAGATGAACATTGCAGAACTTTCTACAAAATAGATGGTACATTTTAAAAAGTCAATAAAAGGCAAAGGAACTGTACAAGATTAAAAGACACTAAAAAGATATGACAGCTAAGTGCAAAATATAATTCTAGGGCAAACCCTAGGCACCCCCCACCCACCCCCTGCCAAATTCGTCAAAAGGACTTTTGTTAAACTCACTTCTTCTCTGCTAGTAGTTGGTAAACTATTAATTGCACATTCCTAAGTGACATTCATTTAAAGGAATCTTCTGCCTGATTACTGCTCTTTTTTCTGAAGCAGTTAGAATTCGTCTTAGGAGGCACAAGGAGGCTTTTGCTCAATGCAGTGACTAAGAAGCCAGCAGCAGGCAGCTGTCATTCCAATGAGATCTTTGACCACTAGGCAAACTCAACAGAAGGCACAGAGCTCAGGGGAAAGTGTTCTTCAGAGTGGCCATACCTGCTGTCGATAAATGAGCTGGAACACAACATTTTCCTGAAATAACCAAGTTCAACACTCTATTCCCCGAAAGGAAGCATGCTTTTCAGGCAAGAAGCCATCTGTTCCAAGTGTTTAGAAAACAGCTCTCCAATCACTGGTAGTTTAAACTTCCTTATACCCCAGTTCAATGTTTGATAAGGAAAGAGTGCTAACAGGATAGGAACTGAGTTACTATATTAAGAAACGGAACAAAAACCAGCCCCCTGCAGTTATTTTGTTTATGCTGCAGACCCATCTGTTTTAATTAACGTCATATTTACATGAGATCAGCTCCTGTGACTTCTTTTGCTGTAACTTCACATGTTTTGCTCTTTGTTGTTTTTCATTTTTTTAAAAAAAGTTTCTGCAAAAATAAAATTGCAAAATATGATTGAATGGAGTGTAATGGTGGAATCACATGGTAGCACTCTATTTCCCAAGGGCCAAGCCGACTACAATAATAATTCCTAACACACAATTCTCCCTGCTTTATATGTGATGAACTAAATCACAGTGGAAGGAGGCACACATCAGAACTCACACAGCCAGGCAAGAGTTGAACTAGGACTTGAACTACATGTCATGCTGCTTTTTTGTTTAAAATAGTCATTTGCACTCTGAGTCCTGATGACCCATCCTCTATTTTTATTTCTTCCTAAGATTGTCGTAGGTCTGGAAGAAGTTTCAGGCTTTAGTTGCTCATGGGAGTTCTTTGAAAACCTGCAGTTCCTGTTACCTGACAGCTGGTTGCTGATTCCTGCAATATCCAGAGATTGGGAGTCCAGCCCAGGTTCTCGTGAGCTCATGTTCCATGTGCTTCTAGAAGTTTAATTAGATGATGTCTCATTGCTATCCTTTGCTGTGTATGAAGCCATACTTAAACAGTGCTTTGAACTATAAAGCTCTTTTGTTTTGCTCATGAATCTGGGGTTGACTTGGCCCTGGGGAGGGAATGGCTTCTTCTCTGGGGTGTCATACAGTCCAATGATGGCTGGGTCCTTATCATGTTGAACACACCTGGGGGAGGTGATTCTTGGGTCTCTCTGTTCTCACTATGCTCGCTCCAAGTGACCACCTCAAGATAACTAGACTTCTCCTGTATGGTGACAGAAAACTCCCAGAGTGTGTGTCTTAGAGGAAAAAGAAGCAGAAACTTATTACCTAGCCTTGAATGCCAGGCAGTGTCACCTCCTCCATATTCTATTTGGTAGGGGTGAATCACTAAGACCAACTCAGAATCAAGGGGAGGAGAATCAGACTCTACCTTTTGATGGGTGGTATATTGAGGAATTTTCAGACATCTTTTAAAACTTCCACAGATTGGATCCAAAAAACTTCTAAGTGGTTTCTGTCTCTTCTGTGGACTGTTTGTATCAGGTTTCTTTCCACTGCTAACCCAGTGCCTGCTCAACCATGACATCTCTTCTCCCCTTTTCTACTATTCTAGGTGTCCCTTCTCTCCTTTGACCTCCGGTTTTCTGGGTGGGGCTCTGACTGAAGTGCTTCCCATTCCCCTTCCCCTAAACACCATAAATGCATCAAATTCTCTTGTTTGAAGCAACACCTACTACATTTGAAATGATGGACAGCCACTCCTTCCTTCCCCTTAATTCCAGCAACCAGAGTTTAGCTAAATAAATTAAGACACATTAAAAAAAAATCAAATAATAGCCACAAAAAACAATTTTTTAATAATACTTACATACATGAAAAATATTTCCTAATGGAATAACAATTCTTCTGAAGTCAAACCCATGATAGGAATTTTTAAACTCAATGATCCAAGATGGCTAAACAATTGTACTTCAGCTAGAATTGTAGACCCTTTTCAGTTATTTTTGTTTGCTAGTATATATTAAAGTTATATTTGGCATTCTTGCTCTTTGGAAAAAAAGAAGAGAAGATTAAGTAGCTTAACCCAAGTTACCTTATCAATCAGTGGAAGAATTAGTCATAAACTTACCTTTCTCAATTTCTGATACTAATACTCAATCTGGTGTGACCAGGATGTTTTTGATGAAGTTTTGTCCTAGGATTTTTTTTTTTTTGTCCTGTCTTAATACTTTTTTTTTTGTCTGCTTTAATGAGGCAGAAAACAAACAACTCCAGATCCCTCTAGACTCTACAGTTTTCCAAACTTTCACGGATATACTTGAACAAAAGTCATATTTTAACAAATAAATAGTGCCCAATGATATTTTTTTAGTAGGTAGGCATCCACATGATGTGGTCAAATGCCATCTGCTTGAGGAGTTGCAAAGTGAGAAGCAAAGTGCTTTTGAGACAACCCAGGATGTGGTGTTGAAAAGCTGCGTGTGGAGTAAGCAAAGGTTGAAGGCAGGGTGGATTCACACAGCGAGTACAGTAACCCAGTCCCATGATCTATCACCTTCAGGTTTGTTGTGTTTTGCCATGACAACTGCTTATCTTTAGTAGATGTTTTTGGATCCACAGCTGACACTTGAGGAAGTGGCTTTCCTTAACTGGCTTGACAAATATGAAAATTCAGCCAGAGAGCAGGAGATTTCCATATGGAGAATACTATGGAGACTGTTACTACTCTTTTTATGTTCATGTACATGATATAAAAAAAAAAAAAGACATTGAATGGAGAATGTTCATTACTCCAACCTCCTGGTATTCTCAATGAGATGTAATTAACCAACCATCTAAAGCTATTTGATCCACTCTAAAGCTATCACTGGGGCTTAAAATTGGTGAGGGGAAGATGAAACTTTTGCCTCTAACCCTTGCATCTCAGGTGAATTAGATCAACCTGAGGTCCCAGTGTCATATGGCAGACTCTTCTGTGCCACTCTAACCCTGCATGACCAACTTTTTGTCCACTGATAGAAGGCCCTAGTTCCTTCTTCTCACACCATCAAAGGATTCCAGAGGTTTCTGAGAGCTTTATCGAACAGACGTGGCAACTTCAGAGATGAGAAAAGTAACAAACGGTGAGGTGGCCCAAGGCTTTGGACCACTGGAGAGCACAGGTCCCTGCCGTCAACAGTAGCAACAGTGAAATTCCAGATAAATGCTGCCATAATAGATTTTAGGCCACATCTTCCAAGTCATCTAGATCTTTTCAGAATAAACTAGAAATATGGAATTTAAAAAGTTTAAAAATTTTCCATCTGATTCCACAAAGTGTTTACATGCTGGGACACAGATAATTCATATCTGGGAGTTAAATTTGGATCCTAAGCTACCTCTTTTACCCTCTTTGGCTTTGAGGATAGTGTGAATACTTGGGGAATCACATTCCTCCCCCCATGCCTGTTCCCAATAAACCTACAGTTCTGATAATATATGCAGAACTGCAGTAGTTTCTTTGGGGGCTCATCCCTCCATTTGGCTCCTAGCTGCCAGCCAGGAGTTGGGTCAGAAGCTTCGTTGCTTTTACTTTTATTTTGTTTCTGCTCTTCAAAGATGTAGAGCCAACAGCATTTTTGAAGTCCTCAATAAGCCTGTTAAGTATTGCTTTTGATTCTAGCATTGTTCCTGCCGTTCAATAACGGAATGGGACTTTCTTCAACCCAGAGCATTCTGCTTCGTTGGTTTTTAAGCTCATTTGTGCATCAGAATCATCTGACGGATAATTTCCAAAATAGATTCCCTGGGGTCACTGAGAAGAACCATATTTAGTCAAAGGCATATGACATAAGGCAGAAATTTATCACCTTAAAAGTGATTGCTCCAGGTTGGGATTGTGGCTTAGCAGTAGAATGCTCGACTCCCACATGCGGGATCCTGGGTTCGATCCTCAGCACCACACAAAAATAAATAAGTGAAATAAAGGTATTGTGTCCAACTACAACTAAAAAATAAATACTTTTTTTTTAAAAAAAAAGTGACTGCCCCTACAGAATGTGAGTTTATATAGGTTATATCTATCTATATTTACTCTGTCAGGGACTGAAAATTTCAAAATATGTACATATTAATGCATTTTAAGATGAAAAACCCATTGCATAAAAATATAAATAACATTTTTTGCTAGTGATATATTTGTCAAAACAAAACTGAGATCAAGAGGAGATCATCATTGCTTTACAATTTCATAAATCTCATCAATGTCTAACTTATTAGAAGGCGGCTGAACTCTTCATCTGTTTTGGCATTCAGTGCATTGCAATCTATTGTTTTGGTTGGAGTATATAAATAAAATTTAGCCTCATACAAATTTGTAAATGAAAAGAGAGTCATATTTTAAAAGCTTATTCCAATAATTATGGCTATTCCCATCAAAGCTATCTTAAAACATATTAATAAATTCTTTGTGCTTAGTTACATTAAAATCCACTGGTCTTCTTGCATTTTTTTTAACCCAAGCACAATTCTAAAATGTCATAAAGTTGTCATTTGGAAAATGGTCTGTTTGCGGACCTTCTAAATGTTGGCACATTTCGTTACACAGTCCTCTGGAAAACTCCTTCATAACTCTGGGAAAGAATTTGGGTGATAAAAGCAAATAATGCCTTAGCATTATTATGAAAATAATTTTGACACCTATGGACCCTCTGATGTAGCAAAAATAAATAAAAAATAAAATAAAAGTAAAAGGCCTTTCCTAGAAATGCACAGATCTGAAGGCACCTTCAAGGTTGTACTACAAATAGCTCAATAACCCTAAGAAGGATTCTCCATTTTCCTATGGTTTACTTTTCTTTCTTTCTTTCTTTTCTTTTCTTTTCTTTTTGGCGGGGGGCTGGTGGTGGGGGAATTGAACTCAGGGGTACTCAACCACTGAGCCACATCCCCAGCCCTATTTTGTATTTTATTTAGAGACAGGGTCTCACTGAGTTGCTTAGCAACTCGCTGTTGCTGAGGCTGGCTTTGAACTCATGTCCTATGATTCACTTTTCAACATACAATGGAAGTTTTGTCCTTGAGTCAGTGTGTATCAATGGGACCTGGGTTGGCATTTGAAGAAAAAGTTGTTGTGAGAGACTGTCACTCATGTTATGTGATATTTAATATCTCTGACCACCTTCACTAAATACAAGTAGCCTCCCACCCCACCGCAATCTTTATAAAAGCCCAGAACCCTAGATAAACCCCTTGGAGGGTGATATTGCTTACAGGTGAGAACTATTGGACTATGTGTCTTTTCAATTCTGATGTTGATTCTATTAAAATGTGAGAAAATACCCATTTAAACAATATAGAACATATTTTGAGTTTGTTTTTCCTGAGCACGTGTACATCTGTCTATGTAGACATTCTTAAGTATATTTGATTTGGATGAATGTTTGTGACTATATGGAAAGAGAGAAAATAGTAAGAGTAGATGGAGATGGAGGAAGAAAGGAGAAAACAGAGATATCATCCTGGAGCTGAACAGCGGGGTGAAAAGAAGAGCTAAGATTCCCCCCATCTCAGACCATCAAGCTCTAGGAACCTATAGGTAGCCATACAACCATCCCTTGGGCAACCCTGCTTCCTCCTTCTGGGGGTGAAAGGCTGAGTGCTGGAGCCTGCCTGGCTGGGTTTGGATCCCAGCTTGCTACTTCTTGGCTGCGTTACCTTAGAAAATTATTTAACCTCTCTGTGTCTGAGTTTCCTCATTTACTCAAATAATAAAATTCCCTACCTCTTCAATGTGATAATGCATTCAAGAAGTAGTAAGGAACAATAAAGGTTAAGGGTAAGGAACAATAAATATCAACTCACAGCATTGCTAAGTAAAGGCAGGAAACCCTACTCACCTCCACTAAATGGAGTTCACCTTTCAATGTTATGTCCACCTTTCTCTATAATATTTTTCTATTCTTCTTCCATGAGGCTGAGCAAGAAGCTGATTTTATCATACGTTGATGTGTGCACATGGTTTGCTAAGTAATGACAGGGGAAGGACCTTAGTTCAAACTGGAAGGTTTCAGCAAAGATTTCCCAGGGAGCTTCCTGATGTCCATTCTCAGTGAAGACAAAGACATTTTTCAAAGCCCATGGGACCCCCCCCCCATACCAGAAATCAGAGGGAATTCATCTGAATCAGTTCCTTTTGACAAGTCCCACAGAAGCAGGCCGAAATGAAATTCCCAATATTTTCAGCTTTCCAATGACCACTTAAAAGAAAATTCAGATTTAAAAATTTTAAAAGGCCATCCTTGACAAGACTTTCTACAGTGAGCACTTGAGAGGTTTTGCAGGTGGATCTTGGAGAGTTCTGCCTCTCCTGAACTTGGCAGTTCACCCAAAGGTCGGGTCTTCTTTCCTATCTTCCTCCAGAAAGAAAGACCTGGATTCATATTTGCCATTGACTCCCTGCAGAAACCTCCCCTGGGCTCCAGAGAATGTTCACTTTCACATCTCCAGAAAAATGAAGGAGGTGGAGAGATAAGGAAGCAAAAGGCACCTACCTCCCCAGTTCATTGTGGACCTTTTCGTGACTTGGTTTCCGGCTGACTAGTGCACTCTGGGAGAAGAATTCTGACAGATATGTATATTCCGTAAGCTTTGCGAGATAAGGAAGGTGACCTCATGACAAAGTCTCCATATGTTTGTGTCTCTGAATAAACACTCTCCAGGGGGCTTCTTGGCCTGTGTTTCTCATTTTTCTTCCTAAGTGGTCCTGATATTTGCCACTCTTGCCTCAAGATTCTACTAATGACCAATTTAAGTGCTTTTTGGATAATGGGCAAGATGATTTTAGGGTCTTTTCCAATCCTGTACAAATCTATATACTTGTAGAGATGAAAATGGCTTCTGAATTCATCCAGTTTAACCCTCTTATTTCCCACATGGAGGCTGAACTAAGAGAGGTTAAATGAACCTCCCAGATCGGGAAGTGTTTTCACAGCAGGACTGGGGTGAGAACTCCCAAACCGTAAGCCTTTCTTTGTCTAACTTATTCTGCGGTTCTTGAAATGGGGGTCCATGTGTTCCCTTGGCTTGATTATGGACACAAGCACACAAAAGCCACAGGATACAACTTGGGGCATCTCCCTCAATTTTCCCCTATGGTCAGTACTAGGACAACTTTCATATCACGCAACCACTGAGTCCCCAGCTTCCAGAACAGTGCCTGGCTGAGTAGGAATTAATAAGTGAATGGGGAAAAAAAGAATGCTTAAAAAATAAAACATGTATTTCCTCAAAAACAAGCTTGTAATGGACTCTTCCACTATTAGAAATATGTCAGTGGAAATATCTGAGAAACTATGGTGTTGCTAAAATCAGTGGTTTCAAAGAAGAATGATATCATATCCTTGTGCTTCATTTTTCTCTCTATTCATTTACAAAGTTCAATGTATTTTGAAATTGAATGAGTAAGAAAAATGTATCTTTTGTTCCTCTTTCTGAAGAACAATTTGTCCTTCTCACAGTTCTACCAACTGCCGACATTTACAACCAGCATAAGCTTTCTGTTACTTCTCTGAACCCCCAGACCAGGTTAAGTCTTCCAGGTGTACGTCACACTGTATGCTATCCTTCTTTGTGACATTCCGCACACTTGATCCATGCCTGTCTTTGCAGGTAGACTATAAGTTTTTTCATGAGGTGTGGTCCCTGTTGGCTCATTCACTGCCTGTCTAGGATTTGCAACTGGATAGGTACTTCATAAATAGGGTTTAATTGAAGCAAAATGAGTTTCCTGAGCTAATCATAGTAGTGATTGGAGGTACCTGAGCTCCAATCAGCAAGCTCAGCCTGCTGAGGGATATCAGCAGCTTGCTTCACATCAGATTCTAGACAGTGGATCCTGCTGCTCAGCCTCCAGGAGCAGAAGCATCTGTGCCACTGGCTTTTCAGAGCCAATAGGCACTCACTGTGACTCAGGTTATTTGTCCATCTCTTCCTGTCATGGTCACTGGTTCCCAGAATCACCCTATTCCCTTGTTGAGAATTATCGATGCACCAAGGAAATCGAAAGAAAGGTCTTGTTTGAAGCAGTATAAGCACTCAGGGCCAGAAGAAGATGTATTCAAGAGGCATAGAATTGCCTGAGTTTGGAGAGGGGAGGGACATGATGGGAATAGAGGACAGAGTGTGGTAAACTCTAGATGATTCCATGTTTTCTAGCTCCGGTGACTGGTTGAATGGCAACTCTATTAACCAAGAGTGGTGAATGGTAACACATTAACTCAGAATGATGAAAAAGAGGGGGATGTCTAAGGGGCAACTGAGAGTTCTGCTTGGAAGTGCTAAGTGTGAGATGCCCATTCCTGCAGTGGACGTGCCCCAAAGGTGAATGTGATGACCCACACTGGGAAAATAGATGACTTCAGTCTGCTGTCACCATTAAAGACTGCCCTGTTCATGGTCAACTTCTTCCTACCCAAGACCCTGAGATAGAGACCCCGAATCTACCCTTTCTCTCAATAAGTGGCCACTGTGACTATGGCCTTTGGGTAAGCATGACAAAGTGACAGTGGCTGACAGCTTCCATGGAGTCATGTGTCAAGACATTGGACTTTCCCCAGTTCCACTGAAGGTTCATCCTTGAGCATAACCCAAGAGGGAGCAGGGGTCCCTGCACCATGAGTGGTGGCTCCTGGTGATGCTTTGGGAGAGAACACATTGTAAACCTGCAATAAAGCTGTGGGGGTTTACAAATGTTGATAGAACAAAATAGAAGCTTGGGAATATTTTTATAGAATGAGTGGCACAGGCAGACAGGAATAGACTTATTCAGTCCTTATTTTATTAGAGATGCTGCATGGTCCATCCCTCTGGATGCTCAGCCAGGTGTCTAGTCTTCTGGCTCTCTCTCCATCATTCCCATTGACTTGGATTTAAAAAGGCCTCAGTTCTTGACTGCCCTTTGTTTTGTCCTAATTTTTCAGCTCCGTGTCTTTCTCTCATGGATCCACCATCCATCAGTCCATCCATCTGGCTTCTGTTCTCAGGTCATTGTCTCCTTGTCCTTTCAGCTCACCTATAAGGCAAAGCTCCGGACCTGGACTTATGTCACTTCTTACCCTCCTCACTCCTATCTTTAACTGATGTGGGAAAACCATGGAGGCAGGGGATTGATGCTGATGGTCTGTAGTCTTCCAGTCTGCAGACCACAAGACTTTCCCACAATCCTTTCATGTATCACCAGTGGCCTCCAAGTTCCATTTGGTTAAAGAGTATTCCAAACTCTAAACTCTTCTCATGCTCGGATACCCTTGCCCTTTCTGTGGATGCATCTACCACTGCAGCTTCAATAAAAATTAGATCCCTTTGTCCTGGTTGCGTAGAACACAAGGTATGCACACCAAGGAGTGAACACGAAATGATTTCGCTAAGACTTCAGGCTGCTGCAGTGAGAGGTAATGAGACAGGTTCAAAAATGATTAAGATAAAAATAAAAAATAGTAGCTAACACTTACTGAGCTCTTAGTGCCAGGCAGAGTTCCAGGGGTGTCACCTCACTTAATCTTCCTGACAACGTCATGAAGAAGTGGGAAACAGATTCCTGTTTACGCATGCTTCTTTGCTAGGAGAACCCCCAATTTAGTTCATTGTCATGGCAAGGTAAGGAGCCAAGATTAAACACACAAACCAATGGAACATTTGGGGTGGGGGTAAAGGAAGTGATTTTGAGACTCCAGTAAGGGTGGAATGTAAAAGACTAAGGATAAAGAAAGTGCTGGGGATGTTTCCAAAGATAGCAGTTAGACACAGAAATTCCTTTCTGAAAAAGAAGTTCTGATCTTTCCCCACTGTCTTCCATACTCCCATACTATACAGAGAGAAGTTAAGTAGAGAGTGGTCCACATGAGCTCAGCGCTACAGTTTATTATGGAATAATAAAGACCCCAGGGCTGTTCAAGAGATGAAACTTTTCTTTTTTCTTTCTTTCTTTCTTTCTTTTTTTTTGGATACTAGGGATTGAACCCAGGGCTCTCAACCACTGAGCTACATCTCCATCCTGGTTTTTATTTTTTATTTTGAGACAGGGTCTCACTAATTTGCTTAGGGGCTTACTACACTGCTGAGGCTGGCTTTGAATTTGCCATCCTCCTGTCTCAGCTGCTGCAATTACAGTCATGTGCCGCCTCACCCGACCACATGAAACTTGTTAAAGTAATAGTTATTCTCCTGAATTCCTGACTCTTCCAGCTGCCACCCTGGAGTGGAATGAAGAGACACAACTATGTAATCAAAGAAAGAAATGGATGATGAATGACCGGCACCTGGCCAATCCTCAGAGCATTTATTTTTAAAAAGTTCTTAAAATCCAAAGTTGCACCAATCGATCCAGTAGCAAAAATTTTAAAGGCCAGGCTGGAACTAAAGACATACAACTGTCAATGGCTCTTTTCAGAGACGTGAACTTGGAACAATTGGAATACAATCCAGCTGCCTTCACTGCAATCCCATCTTTTCTCCCCTCTTCTGGCGCCTGGTTCTGTGCAGCCACATTGATTGAGAATTCCTAAGTTGAATGATGGATCCACTTTGCATATCCCACCCTGGCTGCTCTGACCCTTTTCCTCCCTCAGAAGTCACTTCTTAACCACTTTCTGCTCACCATTATACAGCTCACCAGACATCTTCTCTAACTTGCTCCCTACATTAGGCATTGGGTGATCCTATTTTGCATGTCCCAATAGCAACTTGTCTCTATTGTGGCTCTGCTCTTGTTGACCTAGAAATGTCTAGATACTGGGGCTGTGTTTTAAATCATTTAATCTCTATGCCTACTAGGAACACTGTCTCTGCCATTCCCTCTGCTGCTGAAATGATTTTTTTCAGGTCTTGGTCTCTCTCTCTCTCTCTCTCTCTCTCTCTCTCTCTCTCTCATTTTCAGATCTCTTCTGATTCTCTAGCAGCACCCCATTTACTTCTTTAACAGCATGAGTCACAACCTGCAGGTCTTGAATCTATTTGCTTTCTTGTATCTGTCCCTCCCTTTCCAGAGAGACTGTGAGAAGAAAAGGACTTTGCTTCCTTGTCTCTGTCACAGAGCCTGTCATTGACTGGTATTCTAAAAACATCTCTTAAATAATATCATATCTGGTACATAATAGTCAAAACTAAAATTCAATCTGGGGCTGCTTTCCTGCATATCTTTCAGAAAACTAATGATTTTATTTTTATTGTTAAATTTTTTCCACTGTGAATATAAAACTTGAAAACCCCAAAATGCTTAGGTAGAAACTGTGCAGAAGGTTTTTTCATTGAGATGATGTCTCCTAGTGGCAAGGACTATATGCTTCTCTGGAGAGTATTGGTTCTTCATGAGCTTTCGAGACAAAGCATATTGTCTTTTAAAACCTTTACTTTTGGAAGGAAAAAAGGTTTTGAGAGGAATCAGTAGTACCCTTGGGCATTCTCCTGTGACTGTCCCCTGCCTGCCCTGTGCCAGTGCTGGGCTATTCTGATGCCAGCTCTACCCAGCACTCAGACCCCTATTAATTCATGTTCCCGACTCAACTTACTATTCAGGTGGAGTGACATGTTCAGAAAATATTGTTTCCTCAATAATTTGTGTTATCGTTTGTCATCAAGGAATAAAGGAGCCAGGATTTTCTTTTAGCATTGCTTTAATGGCCACCCTGGCCTTCAGCACACTGCATGGTGACAGTAGAAGACAAGTCAAGCACGGGAGGGGCACCAAGGGCATCTGGCTCTCTCCTTGTCACTCAACACAACTCATTCTCCAAAAGCAGAGTAAGCTCCCTGGCTCAGAGAGGCCCACCTTCGACCACCAGTCACACAACTCCCCTAAAATAAGGGTAAATAAGCCACTGACCCTTAGGGACAGAAGTTTGGGCTTCTTTGCCTTCACATTTCTTGAAACCTCCAGGTCGCTCAGGACTGCAGCACATAGAACTATGAAAACACGCTGGAATTTAATGAGCCTCACTTCTGCTTTTTCACAGCCATAACTATGGATGCCTTTAAGTCATTTCTCTGTTTAGTAACTGAGTTTCCCCCAGCAGTCCCTTCTATTTTGCCAGCATTATTGGCATAGAGCACAGCCAGTCTGGAAGCACAACCTAGTTCCACCAGCTGCAGTAGCTGGGAGATTTGGGGACAATCATGTGACCTCACGCACCCTCCTTTACATACTGACATAGGAGCCATCCTCCTAAAGGTATCTTCAATTAAATTAAAACAAGTCAGTTTTTTCCGCTACTGTGACTGAAAGACCTGACCAGAACAAATGTAGAGGAGGAAAGATTTATCTAGAAGCTAACGGTTTCAGAGGTCCATAGAAGGCTGCCTCCATTCCTTGGGACTTGAGGTGAGGCAGAATATCATGTTGGAAGAGTGTGGCAGAGAAAAGCAGCTCACATGATGATCGGAAAGCAGAGAGAGAGAGACTTTACTGGCCAGATACAAAAATATATACCCCAAAGCCATACCCCAATTCCCATCTCTTCCAGCCACACCCTCCCACTTCAGTTACTACTATCAGTTAATCCCTATCAGGGGATTAATTCACTGATTGTGTTCGGACTCTCACAACCCAATCATTTCTCCTCTGAACCTTCTTATATTGTCTCACTTGTGAGCTTTTTGGGAACACCTCACATCCAAACCATAACATTCTGCCCCTGGCCCCCCAAAGTTTACAACCATCTCACAGTGTAAAACATATTTTATCCATTTCCAAGAATCCCCACAGTCAACAGTTTTGAGATTGCTTAACGTTCAACTCCAAAGTCTTTTCTGAGGTTGAAGGCAATCTTGCACTGTGAGCTCCCATAAAATTAAAAGCAATTTAAAAGTATTCAATGTAGAGATTGGTGACTGAGATTGGGGGTTCCTGATTGCTTCATGGTTGTGACGCACCTGCTACGGAATGTCTCTGGGCAAGGGTACAGGATGCCCCGTTGCTATGGTGACACCCCAGCCAAAGAGGCTCTGTGAGAGAGTCTTATCAGTTTCGACCTTGATCTCAGACACATAGCTCCCTGGGATGGAGGAATTCTGAGCATGACAAGACAACCACAACAGTTCATCAGCTTTGAGCCTGCCCTTGGCTTAACAGTAACTTTAGACAATGGGCTTCCTGAGTGCTGCAGGAAGCTTCTAACATTGCAACTATGGAAAAGCTACTTAAATGTTTCTAAGGCTGTAACTTTCTTGGTCACAAAGAACAATTTCTCTATAGTCTTTAACTTCTTGATTATGAGACCTTATATAATAAACTTGTTGGATCCATCCTGCACTCACTGATCTCCATCAGAGTGCAGTGTTTCCACCTAATCCAGCTTTCTTTTGATACCTGAGTGTGTGTTTTCTTAATCCCCCATCACCTCTCGCTAGTTTCTTGGGTTTTGGCTGTGCAAGTAGCGGCAATCCAATATATAATGGTACAGAATAAATATTTCCACTCACAAAATTAGGATCAAAATTAGAAAAGAGGGATGGGACCGAAGCAAGACCAAAATCCAGCTGGGAAACAAGTCCTGTACCTCCATGTCCAGCAACAGG
Source organism: Marmota monax (assembly GCF_021218885.2). Taxonomy (NCBI): domain Eukaryota; kingdom Metazoa; phylum Chordata; class Mammalia; order Rodentia; family Sciuridae; genus Marmota; species Marmota monax. Next base: position 376,767 of record NW_026692194.1, read on the forward strand.
GGCACATGGCATTGAGATTCTCTTCAAAGGGCTTGTGTAGCTCCACTCCTGTGGCCTAGTTGGTTACAGCCCAGGTGGCCTTCCTGTTGGCTTGTCTCTGCTTAATTCCTGCAGCTTTCCTAGGACGATGCCCCACGTTACTGGCATTTCTTAATCTTGCAGCTTTGGCTTCCTCTTCAAATTTCCACACTTTGCCTTCCCAGGGGGTGCCTACAGGGACTCCTACCTTGCTGCACCTTGCCTGGCCTCCAAGGCCTTCCTTGGAAATCTTGGTGGAAGCTTCCATGACCCCCTATCTCCAGCATCTTGCATTCCTGCAGAAAGCAGCACCATGTGGTTGACACCAAATTCTGCCACATTTTGAGCACTAGCCAAGCCTCTAGGGATTTTGGCTGTAGCAGCCTGAGTGCCTGGGTGCTGGCTGAAAAAACTTTCCAGGCCTCCTTGTGCAAGACGGGTGGCCCACTTGTCTTTTCTCAAGAGAATTTTCATTTTTACTCCCTTGAACTTGAAATGGGTGTGGTCTTGCCAGCTCCTGAGATGCCCTCAAGCCACCTTTCTTATGTCTTTGGGCAAAGTCTTTTTTAGCATTTCTTTTTTCTTTTTTTTTAGTTGTAGTTAGACAGAATACCTTTGCATTTATTTATTTATTTATTTTTATGTGGTGCTGAGGATCTAACCCAGGGACTCACATGAGCTAGCTGAGCATTCTACCACTGAGCCACAACCCCAGCCCCAAGTCTTTAGCATTTCTTTAGTGGCGGTAATGTCCTTAACATCCGCAACTTCCTTAGCCCCAGTTTTACTCCATCTTTTTAAGTCCAGGTTTTCCAAATAGTTGTGCTTTGCTTTCTACTCCTGATCATCACAATAAATTTGGTTAAAAGCTAACAGCAATATCCATGCCACTGCCTGAATGCTATGATGCCTAGAAATTTTTTCCACCAGATAAAGAAGTCCATTGCTTTTAAAATCAGCCTCATAGAATGTCTCAGGACACAGGCAAAATTCAGACAACCTCTCAGTCAATTCAGACAACCTCTCAGTCCGAACATAATAGGAATGGCCTCTAGTCCAATTCCAATGGAATACTCCTCTGAACCCTCTTGAGTCCTGTCTTCACGGTCCATGGTCCTATTGGCATTCTGGTCTTCTGAGCTCCCATTGGCCATTAAGCTCCACTTACAACAATCTAAAGCATTTCCAGCTTGCACTGCTAAACCTCTCAAAATTTTTCCACCAATTCCAAAAAGCTCCAAATGCTTATGAACCACATGGTCAGGTTAGTAATAGGAATAACTCTTCTTCTTGGTACCAATTTCTGTTTTAGTCAGCTTTTTTGTAGCTGTGACTGAAAGACCTGACAAGAACAATTGTAGAAAAAAAATTTAAATTGTTTTTCATGGTTTTAGAGGTTTTCGTCCATAGCAAACTGGCTCCATTCCTGGGACTTGAGGTGAGGCAGAACATCATGGCAGAAGAGTTAGTGGAAGGAAGCGACTCCCATGATGATCAGGAAGCAGAGAGAGGTCAGGTCTCCACTTGCCAGACACAAAAAGTATACCCCAAAGCCATGCCCCAGTTTTCACTTCCTCCAGCCACACCCTGCCACTTCAGCTACCATTCAGTTAATCCCTATTAGGGGATTGATTCACTGATTGTGTTAAGATTCCTACAACCCAACCACTTCTCCTCTGATCCTTTTTGCATTGTCTCACGTGTGAGCTTTTGGGGGACACCTCACATCCAAACCATAACGATACCCATTTCTTACAATTCTGTCATTATTAAGTGGAATAATCCATGTAGCTGCTTCTATAATATCTGGCATATTGTTAAAGTTTAACATTTTACAATAGCAATAAAAGCATGGCTTGTCAAAAGTATAGCTAATTATCAAATGTATCAAAATTTATCATCATAATCACAAAGAGAACAGGTATAAAGCCAAACTGACCTTTTGTATCCATGACTTATCTTCTTTGGGCTGTTTTCTTCCTGTGTAAATATGAACATTATAATCTCCCTGAAAACATTACTGGGTAGATTAAGGAAGGTTATGTTAAAAATAAATAAATCAAGTCTTAGGTCCTGGTGATTAGTAAGTGTTCAATCAATTAGAAGTGTTTAAAAAAGAGAACTCAATGATAAAGCTCTCTTCTCTGTAAGAAATAAAATTCAATAATTCTTCTTCTCCAGAGAGGCTTTTCTGTTTATTTGAATTACTTCGTGTGTCAAGTGACCGGGCACATATCTAAAAGCATTGATTGGTCCTGAGTCTACCAGTCAATCAAAAAGCCAGAGGTTTCCAAACCTTTTCAGCTCATGGGGGTCTTTAGTTTCTTAGAAAGTATTTCACAGCACCATGGTTCAGAAGAAACACCTAATTATGCCATTCATTAGGCAAGGTCCAATAATTTAGTAAGCACTCATGTCTTACTAACAGTAAATATTTACAAAAATACTCATTAATTGAAAGAATAATGCTTCTAAAATTTTGTTTGCAAATAACCACAGTTCCTAATGGGATACATACAGTTTGGAGACAATACATGATTTAGCAAACCTTAGAATCAGAGTGGATGCTGCCACTCTCTTTTCCTGTTCCACGTTGATTTGTGTGTGGTGCTTGCATTTTATCATACGGCTAAACAAAATCCCAGCTTCAAAAGATTTGGTGTAATTAAAAGAATTGCAGACAACCTGCTGGCGAAGTGGCTGACTACCAAGCTGGTGGTCTGCTCTGGATTCCCACGGATATCAAGGACCACTGTGAATCCCTCAAAAATGTAAAATATCAGGGTGCCCTTGTGAGTTTGCTGCAGTGGCTAGTCGAGGGTGCCTTAGCACACGATTGGGGAACCACCAGAGTAGTCCATTTCTATGTGCCAGGAATCTGTTAAGCAAGTCTGTATAGTGATGCAGACAGACACAGCCTGTGCTCTGTGTTACAGATTAGATGAGACCAATATTAATGAAGTAATCTCCCAGTCAGAATGGTGATTATCAAGAATATAAGTAACAATAAATGTTGGTGAGGATGTGGGGGAAAAAAGGTACACTCATACATTGCTGGTGGGACTGCAAATTGGTGCAACCACTATGGAAAGCAGTATGAAGAGTCCTTAGAAAACTTGGAATGGAACCACCATTTGACCCAGTTATCCCACTCCTTGGTATATACCCAAAAGACTTAAAATCAATATCCTACAGTAATACAGTCACATCAATGTTAATAGCAGCTCAATTCTCAATAGCTAAGCTGTGGAAACAATTTAGGTGCCCTTAAAGAGATGAATGAATAAAGAAAATGTGATCTCTCTCTCTCTCTCTCTCTCTCTCTCTCTATATATATATATATATATATATATATATATATATATATATACACACACATATATATGTGTGTGTGTGTGTGAGTGTGTGTGTGTGTGTGTAGGTATGTGCATAATATATCACATTATGCACATACCTACACACACTCATTGAAATATTACTCAGCAATAAAAAAGAATGACCTTATGACTTTTGCTGGTAAATGGATGGACCTGGAGACTCTCATGCTAAGTAAGATAAACCAATCCCCCCAAACCAAAGCTTGAATGTTCTCTCTGATATGCAGATACTAATACACAAGAATAGAAGTTCAGTGGATTAGACAAAGGGAAATGAAAGGAAAGGAGGGGGATAGGATAGGAAAGAGAGTAGAATGAATCTGACACAACTTTCCTATGCACATATATGAATACACCACCAGTGAAATTCCACATCAAGTACAACCACAAGGAATGGGATCCCAATTAGAATAAGTTATACTCCATGTATGCACAATATGTCAAAATACACTCTACTTTCACGTATATCTAAAAAGAACAAGTAATAAATATATAAATAATCTTGCCAACAGATACATCATCATGAACAATGGTAAGCACAGGAAAGTCAGACCAGGTGGGGGCTGGCTGGGCCTTGTTCTCGGGCCTTAGGGGGGACTCCATCTGCATTTGGTTCTCAGCAGGTGTTTCCTTCGGAAGAAGCAGCTCTACAATTATGCTCCGCACGATCCTTCCTAGAACAATGACTTGGACAGGGAAGACCTTGTAAAGTCCCAGCTGAGGAATTAAAAACAAGGATGTTCATCTTGATGAAATGAATCTGACTGAGGAAAAGATTTCTAGCATCAGTCTGATTTTCAAGAACAGGCTTAAAGAGAGTTCTCCAGAAAGTTCACTTAATTTGTTTCAACTAAGTTTTTGCTACCAACCCTAGCAGTTGGTCCAGGCTGGAGGCCTGGAGCTTTCGGATGGACACCCTTTGTCAGGATACCACCTGTTTGGCTTCCTAGGCCTCTGTTTCCTGGGCTCTCATCTTCATCTCTAGAACTTGAAATGTCTAAGGGGCTAAAGAGATGAGCGATGACCTCAGGACTCTCTTGCCAAGCTAGCTTTGTAGATTCAGAGGACTCCTAAAAGATAATACTGTAGGGGAGAATTTTGACCACAGACAGCATCTCATCCTCTAATCCCAGGCCCACCAAAATGGCCTCACCAGATATTCTAGTTGCCTGTGGGTTAAGGGAAAGGCGTGAACCTAGAGCTCCCACTAGTGGCAGGAGTGAGCCACCAATGTTGCTTGGCATTTATTCCTTCCCCTTACACACACTAGGCTTAACAGACAGGCCTGAGGCTTACAGAAAGCTCTGTACAAAGATTAAGAATACTCTCTTGCCCTCCTTCCCTTTGATGCTTTTCGTAGGTGTGCCTTTCCTCCGGGTCAGGATGCTGAGATGGGGGAGTCCAGCAGCCTTCCTAAGGTATAGGCTGCAGATCCACCTTGAGCGCAGGTGCAGTGGACCCCTGTGCTGCCTTGAGGTCCAGCCCAGGTCCTTGGGGATCAAACTGTAGTTTGGGGCAAATATCTTTATTTTAATTTTTTTTTAGTTGTAGATGAACACATATCTTTCTTTTTATTGTTTATTTTTATATGGTGCTGAGGATCGAACCCAGGGTCTCGGACATGGTAGGCAAGCACTCTACCGCTGAGCTATGACCCAAGCCCCCAAAATCTTTATAGTAATAAAGAATGTGCTTATCTGGCATTTTACCAGAGACCTATCACAGTAATAACTATGTAAGTATAGGGTCAGGTATTCAGGGTTCCTGGGTCAAGGTTAATTCTGCCTCATCACATCAAACTAATAAAAATATTATTATTAACAACAGCTTAATAAATGCATAATAAAATGCACAATTAAGAGCCAGTTTTTCTGATCCTTATCCAGTGCCCTTCTCATGACATCCACAGATCAACAAGACTTGGATCTCATTTATCTCCTAAGGGAGAGAAAGTAAAACAGAAGAAGCAGAAACTTATGGTTCCTAGTTATGAATTTATGAAGACCTGGACATATTTCCAGGGGAGATTCCAAAATATGGGGAGCCCACTTCATTGGAGAACTAAGTGACAATACTAAAGTGGTTACCAAGTGCTATGGGTTGAATTGTGTCTCCCTGAAATTCATATGGTGACATTCTACCTTCCACTATCTCCAAATGTGTTGTGTTTGGAGACGTAGACTTTAAAAAGGCTATTAGGTACTCAGCTTTTTTGCTACTGTGACAAAAATACCTGATAAGAACAATCTTAAGGAGGAAAAGTTTATTTGGGGTTCACAGTTTCAGAGGTTTCAGTATATAGACGGCTGACTCCATGTCTGGGGCTTAAGGTGAGGCAGAATACCATGGCGGAAGAGAGAGAAAGAGAAAGAGAGAGACTCCTTCACTTGAGTGTGTACCTCAAAAGCACACCTCCAATGACCTATCTCCTTCAGCCACACCCTGGCGGCCTATAGTTACCTCCCAGTTAATCCATTCAAGTGGATTAATGCACTGATTAGGGTAAGGCTCTCATAACCCAATCATTTTACTTCTAAACTTTCTTACATTGTGTCACACGTGAGTTTTAGGAGAAATCTCAGATTTAAACCTTAACACTAGGTTAAAATAAGATCATTAAGTTGAACCCTAATCCAATATGACTGGTGTCCTTTTAGGAAGAGGTTACAAATGCACACAATGGGAATATCATGTGATGCGGAAAAGTTGGCCATCCACAACCCAAGGAAATAAGCCTCAGAAGAAACATACCCTGTCAACACTTTGATCTGGGCCATGGGATGGACTAGAAATTGGATTCCTATTTAGGTAATTTTCACTCTGCAGTTTTTATGTAAATGGCAAATGTTAACTGTTCACCACCTTGGGTGATTTTGAAACAATGACATCCCAAAGTTTGTTGAAGAACATTATGGAGGAAAAATGTTTTTCAGTGAAACTGTTCTCTACTTGTGTTTGGGTCATTTTGTGAAACTTCCGGCTGAAGACAAGCCTGGCTTCTGCATCTCCTCCAGGTGTTTCCCCCACACCAAGTGCTCTGGTGAGAACATGGGTCCTGGAGGGAAAACTGAGGCTGCCAGTCCCTCCAACACCATGGGTTGTGTAAGCACACTGCTGCTCCGGAAGCTGGGCATGGGCACATTGAGTCAAAGATTTGAAACTTCCTGTTATAGTTTGGATCTGGAACATTCTTCAAGGCTCATGTGTTAAAGTCTTGGTCCCCAGTGCAGGAATGTTCAGGGGTGGGACTTTGGGAAGTTATTCCATCATGAGGGTTATGACCTCATCACTGCATTAATCCATTTGCTGGTTGAATGATGTGAATGGACTCCTGGGTGGAGGTGGAAACTCTCAGGCGGGGCATGGTTGGAGGAAGTAGATCTCTGGGCATGCCCTAAAAGGGTGTTTTGGGTCCCCTCCCCCTTCTTCTTCCTTTGATTCATGACTCCAAAGGCCTTTCTGTCGTGATGATCTGCGTTACTTCAGGCCCAAAGCAATGGAGCCGGCCAACCATGAACTATACCCTCTGAAACCATGAGCCAAAGAAAATCTTCTCTCCTTTAACCTGGGTTTCTTTGGTATTTGTTACCAGTGACACAAGGTTGACACGCTTCCCATATTGACCTCTGTGCCCATTTTCTCAGGCTGTATCAGCCACTCAGATGTTCTTTTGGGGGCATGGACCCTCATCTAAGAGCCCCTATGTATTCAGTGTTGCTGGGAAGAATTTCTGCTCCATTGGGATATCACTGTATAGTGGCAGGTCTCACTGTGAGAGCGCCGTGCCAACAGGGAAATAGAGGATACAACCCAGTTTGAGGAGAATTTCTCATTCTGAGGAACTTAAAATGCAATGCATCTTTCATCCTCATCCAATAGCTAAACTTGTATAGTCCTTTCATTTGCTCTAGCCTGTTCTGTCCTAAAGACCATCTGGGGGGGTGAGTAGGCTGTTTATTTTCAATATGCCAGGTACACAGGTAAGGAAAATGATGTCCCACAGGGTGACCAAGACTGACAGCTACACTGCTGTCAAATTATGGCATGGAAATGTACACAGGAGAGATGCCCTTAAAGCAGCTGAGTGCTGGTTCCTGCAACATCACGGTCTTAACATTTTTCCTGGGGCTCCAAAGGGGAAAAAAAACTGGGACCAAGGAACATGTATGTTAAACTAACCCAGTAGCTTCCATGGTAACACAGTGACTAAGAATGTATGTAAATGGGCCTGTGCAGGGGCACAGGACCTAGAATAGGGCCTCCAGACTGATCATTCTTTAAGTACCTACTACACTGAATAAAGGTATCTGCACTTGTGTTGTTGGTAGGCAGAGGTTTATGAGGAGAGCAATGTGACAGATCTCTTAGATGTAGAGCACACCATAAAGTAGACTAAGGAAACACTTGCAATGATCTCTCGGGCTTAAACTTAACCAGCACTACCCACCATAACAGTGGACCACTTTATGCTTTGAATATAACCCTTGCTGCTCTGCCACTGTAACTTATTTTTAAAATGAACGGGTTTCGTTCTCTTCTTCTCTCCTTGCTCCTCCCTAATCTCTCCCCTTCCCTAATCTAAGGGGAAACACAATTACCTTTCTTCCCCATCCTAGACAGAGTTATCTGTCCCTGAGTATGCACACACCATCTGAAGGAAGTAATCCAGACTTTGGGGATGGTACCAGAAGATCTCAGAAATGACTATCTCCCAAATTAACAAGTAAATTACAACTTCAAACAGAGAACACGTGCAATGTAACCCTTGAATTGCCTCTTTAAAAGCCCTCAGTTCCTGCTGATGGGCAGAATCACAGCCTTTGGGACAAGAATCCCCTGTGTTTCTCCTTTGGTAGCAAAGCAATAAACTTTCTTTTTTCCTTTTTCTCAAAACCATGTCCTCATTATTGGACTGGCATTGGGGACAAGGACCAAGCTTTCAGCAACACGACTACCTGAACCAGAGAAAGGAAGTCATTTTTGCATCTGAAGTCTGTCCTTCTAAGTTCACAGCCTAACGTTTCTCTCCATTACTCTATCTTTTTGATCTTGACTTCTTTATCTACAAAAAGATGTTCCCATCTACTATAAGTAATAGCAATAACAATAATTATAATAGTTTCATTTACTAATAAAGAGCTATCTTAAAATGGCCTTCTTAGAAAATCTCCTGAAACCTGGGAATCCCCAAAGCCCCCTCTTTCCCTGAGTTTTTACTTACTTTCTATGGACAACTGTGGCCCGCTGCACTTTCTCATTCTTAAGGTGCTACATGACATTTCTGATCCCCTGAGACTAACTCATGGGGAGTCATTAACAGTCTATGAGGCTCCTTGGTGGGAGCTTAACACTGTGCCCACTCCAGGCTGACACAGCCCTGCAGGTGCTGGGCTTACTGAGCTGCCTTGGCTTAGAGGGAACGGCCCCCTCCCCTGGTTGAAGGAGTTAGTCAAAGGCGTGGAGAGCAGAGTGCAGGCTGGACTGGAGCTGGCCCTGGGCCCTCAGCTGTTCAGATGTACCTGCTGCCTGAAGGCACTCAAACCCTACCCTGGAGTCCAAATGGCCAGTTCCCTCCACCTTCTGCCTCCTTCCAATCCTCTCTGTGGGGTTGCTCACCTCTGGGCCTTATCTCATCACCAGCTATACTTTTTAATAGTCCAGAAGTGGCTTTGCCTTGCTGTATCCTCTTGCGGAAACTCTCTTCTCCTTGCTAGGTGGGAACTTCAAGTATGCCGTTGTCTCTTTCCTCTCTTTTTTTTTTGGTTTCTGGTAAAATCTCTGTTCCAAGTTGGCCAAGGTGGACTATTAGATCACAAAAGCTGGCGAATTTGCCAGAGAAGCAATATATCCAGTAACTAGAGATTTTTCAAAGTGTTAACTTTGTCCTAAACTTGCCCTAGCTCCATCCCTACCTACAGAAGTTTCAAGAAAAATGTTTTCCTCTGGGCACAGGACAGTTTGCAGAGTCTCTGTATTGCTAAAGGCAGGAGCAAAAGCAGAACCAAGCTACTTTGCTATATAGAAAGGTCATACTAGTACCTGACCCTGGGTTTTTGTTAGGCTTAAACTCCACTTACAATAAATAGAACAGTATGGCAGGAAGTAGTCAGAAGCCAATAATTGTTATTAATTCTTAATGTTATTACTATTACAATAATTATTAATTTAAATTTTACACATGTACACAAATTACATGTGTGTTTAACTATGCAATAAATGAAAAATAAAAATAACAACTTAAATAGGAATGCCAGGAAATGGAGACAGCTATCACTAGGGCCAATCCAGTGGTATATATTCTTGGTTTCATCATTTACTTTGCTTTAGAATCATACATCTTAATGATCAGGGTATACATATAAAGCTATGAATTATGAATCTCATAAGTGAATTTTTCAAGATTTTCCAAAGTAATTTTAACAGCAGGTGATTATTGTGTGATGGGTTTAAGAATTAGACTTCAAGTATGACAAGGCTGCCCTGTCTTATAAGACTCAGAGGGGGTACAGGGTTCCACAAACTTATTTGAGAATAATTCCATTTGAGAATGGAATACCTCTCCTCCTCCTCCTCCTCCTCCTCCTCCTCCTCCTCCTCCTCCTCCTCCTCCTTCTCTTCCTTCTAATGCTGGGGCTCAAACCTAAGGGCTCACATGTTAGGCAAGTGTTCTACCACTGAGCTGATTCCTAGCCCTTTTTATTTATTTATTTTTGGACCAGGGATTGAACGCAGGGGCAGTTAACTACTGAACTGCATCCGCAGCCCTTTTCTTATTTTTTACTTTATTTTATTTTGAGACAAATTCTGGATAAGTTGCTGAGAGCCTTCTTAAGTTGCTAAGGCTGGCTTTGAACTTGCAAACCACCTGCCTCAGCCTCCCTAATTGCTGGATTACCTGTGTGTGACATAGCACCCAGCTTGGAATCTACTCTTCAGAGTCTCTCTTGCAAAGAGAAGCCTTCCAAGAACAAACTTGGGTGAGCACTTCTCTAAGGAATTACCAAGAAATCTTCCAGAGGCAGAAATTTAATGTAGAGTTAGAGATGTTAGAGATGTACTGTAAGTACTGAAAACCTGTAGGGCGGGTCTATCCCCAGGCAGAGCCAGAGATAAATAATGGGCTGCTCTGACTTTGGAAGAATAGCAGGTGCTGTGGTTCTGTGTGCGGCCTCTCAAACTTCTGGGAGCAACAGATCTGCATGCAGATACACTGAGGTCTGAGCGCTTGATCAATGAAATATGCTTTGAAAAATTCTCACTGGAGAAAGGAAAAATCTGAAGTCTTCTAAATGGTGCCAAAACCACACCAAAACAAAACTAAACAAACAAACAAAAAACCCAATGATTCTCTACATAGAATAAATTGATCAGTTTAATTGAATGAACCAAATTGTTCCAGTGTTCTAACAGAGTAATTAATGTCAAATACGCAGGTGTTCTTACTGCTCTTCCGAGAGTATTAGAATACATCTCCCCAAGAATTTGAGGTAATTGAACACCTATTGTTCAGGTAATTATTATTATGGTCATTACTGAATTGCAGGTTGAATTTTTCCTCTGACACTTAAGCCATTGTATCATTAAGCAGACCTGGCTTCTATACTTGCCCTGTCACTTATTATATTTTCTCAGTTTAAGTAGCCAACCACTTGAGAGATGTTATGTTTGAAATGTATCAATTAGCTATAAGATGCATATCAATTTTGAAAGTATTGAAATGGAAAAATTTTAGAAATGAGATCCCGTGAGTCTGAGAAAATTTCTTAGCCTCTCTAAACCTCAGTTTCCTCATCTGTAGAATAGGAATAATACTATCACCTACCTAATAATATTCTATGAGAATTAGGATATTGCAGGCAAAGCAGGGAACAACATAGTTCAGACACAGAAAACAGTCAATAATTGTATTTTTTAAAAAAATGGCCCTGTCAAATGTAACTTTTCTAAAATGCTATTAATTGTAGGAGGAAGAATCACTGTTGTAACCTTGGGGTGCAACTGTCTTGTACAAAGTAAAGTATCACTGGCATCACTACCCAGATTATCTTTGTATAGAGATCAGTTACTCAAGATTGAATAATGGGCTGCTCTGACTTTGGAAGAATAGCATGTGCTGTTGCAGTAGCTGAATGCTCTAGAATTTTTGTAAATTTTATTTCTCTGTTTACCCTCAAATTCTTTGGAAGATGTATTATTCTAATACTTTCAGAAAGCAATGGAGACACACAAGAATGACTTTCAATGAGTAAATAAATAGCATGAAGAGCAAGCCAAACTGTTGATATTTACATAATTGGACTAAAATATGAAATCCTGCATAAGAACTTGAATTCTGAGGGTGTTAGCTTTATGTAATAGCCAGCATTTCAATAAGCAAGTCAATTCAGTATTCACAGCATAATGTCAGCTTTCACTAATTTTTTTTTAAACTGAAGGTAATATAGTTGGTAGTCTGAGTGTTCTACTTTTGTGAATTCAGAAAATCACAGATAAAAAGTATTCAAGAAATTGCATCTGCACTGAGCATCTACAGACTTGTTTCTTGCTATTATAACACAGTACTATTTTCATAGTACTTAAATTGAATTAGGTATTACAAGTAATCTAGAGATTATTTAACGTACTGGAGGATGAGGGTAGGATAATATACGAGTATTAGGCCATTTTATATAAAGAAGTTGAGGATCTGTGGATTCTGCAATCCACAGGGGGTCCTGGAACTGAACCCCTGAGAACACCAAAGGATGGCTCTATGCAGCCTTCAAATAGACACAGCACCTAATCCAGACCTCCTGTTCCCTCCTTATCAAGTTCAAGTTCTCACAGAACACATCTCGTGTTCGACCTCAGACAAGCTGAGTGGGCCACGTGCCCACCCAGCTCTTTCTCTAAAAGGGGACCAGCAGGCAAACCACTGCCCTCTTCAACAGCCTGAGAAGGAGCGACTTTTAAGGAAAATTGGGCTTTGAATACTTGCCAGAAAGTTGGCAAGGATAAAACACAATGGGCGGAGGACAAGCTCTGGCCAATGCATCATTACGTGGGCCTCGTATCCAAGTGCTCAGGTGGCAACACGTCTTTTTCTGCTCTCATCTACCAGGAGTGTTTTGAAAGCAGTCAGATCACATGAAATGGGCTGAAGACCTTCAGTGCACTATGCCCTGAAGCTGCAAGCCCCCAGCCAGGACAGGCGTCTTAGGCTGTCATCTCCGCAGGGCAGAGCCTGTGTTCAACTTATCACACGTCTCCCGATGGGGAAGGATGGGGAATGCATGGCCCTCGTTTCTCCCACACCACACCATTCCTATGAAGAGGTTTTTCTCCCTCAAAGTTCTTGCTGGCAATATGTTCTTCACACTTATCCAGTATGCCCCACTTGAAGGCTGCCTAGTCCTAATGGAAAACAACAGAATTCTCTAAGTGGAAAGGCGGTTTGAAAATAAGTGGGGCAGTTCAGCATGGAGATCTGAGAGACTCATTCTTTAGACATATGGAACCAGAGACCCAGGAGACCCAAATCCAGAGTTATTCCTAAGAGATCTTTTGAGGGTGAACGAAAGCATGGGGGACCATGAATGACTTCTGGCAAGGAGTTGGTGATGTGTGGCCTCCCAGCAGTCTCAAGACAAGTAAATGGGTATGACTCAGGGGTGTGGGAAAGGCCTCTGCTGCAGATATGTCTTCATCTTGATGCTGAATCAGAAAAGGCACAATTAGTGGTTCTCTCCCCAAACCCCTGACAGGGTTCTCTTAAAAAAAGAAAAAAGAAAAAGGAAAAAAAAAAAAAAAAAAAAAATATATATATATATATATATATATATATATATATATATATATCTTTGGTGTGTTAATAAGCTTTGTGTTACTATAACAAAATACCCAAGAGAATGGATTTAAAAAGAGGAAAGGTTTATTATTATTGCTCACAGTTTCAGAAGTTTCAGCCTGTGGTCATTTGCCTCTGCTGCTTTGGGGCCTGTGGTGAGGCAGTTGATTATGGTAGTTATATTTGGTAGAGAAAGCTGCTTACCTCATGGTGGCCAGGAAGCAAAAAGAAAGTAAGAAGAGGAACCAGGGTCCAAATATCTCCTTCAAGGACATGCCCCCAGTGACATAACTTCCTTCCACTACGCCTCACCTCCTAAAGTTTCTGTTAGCTCCCAATAGCACCACAAGTTGGGGACCAAATCTTCAACACATGGGCCTTTGAGGGACATTTAAGATCCAAATGACATTTTTATTCCTCTCTTTACCATTAAAAGATAGTTTCCAATGTGGCACTGTTTCCATATGTAGGGGCATAGCCAATATCACACCACACAAATTGGATTAATCCACTTCAATTCCTAGCTCTGCTGCATTGAAACCTCAGCAAAATAGACTCAATTATAATAAAAAATAATTGATTTGAGAGCTATAGGAGATGACATAAACAAAATAATTGTCACAGAACCTGGTGCAGAAATAAATGTATCTGCTTCTCTTTAATGGTAATTATTGTCATGATGTTGGTACTGATGCCAGCCAAGAATCCAGGGTGAATTTAGCATGCTGGGCCTAGGCAGGACTGAGAGGACTTCAATAAAGGAGAAAACAGAGGGAGAAATAAGTCAAAGTGTCAACTTCAACTAGTTAACAGGTGTGCTTCAGGGCAAACTGGCCCCAGTTTCTCTTCAGCATCTCCCTTTCCCCTTTTAAGGCCCTATTTTAGCTCCTAGCCCCATCTCAGGTGGCAAAAGACCAACATTGTAGCATTCCCTGCTGACCTCCTTAATCTCAATTTATCCCTCCAACTGCAACATGCCTTATCCAGCCAGACTCTCATTCTTTCATTATCTAGCTCTCTGCTGGGAATCGGATAATGAATAAACACAATATTCATGATCAATGGTGGCTTTGTGGTTATTTCCTAGTAACATAACATCCAAGTAAGGATTTCTTGATCTGATATGGGCTGTTTGAAAGGGGTGATGTTTTAATCAGAGCTATTCTCAAGACTCCTTAAAATCAAGTCCTCAAGTTCTTACTTTTTTGTCTGTATAGAAAGTCAATCTTGAAAGCAAGTTGAGAGTGTTCTCATATGTCAAATCTCAAAATCCTTGGATTTGTTCCTAAGTTACTGTCATATTGAGATTCTTTTATAACATCTTTGAGGTCAGTTTCAATCATCTGCAAAATAGGTAGGTAAATAAATCCATTCTTCATCCCTTAAGCATGTTGTTATAATTTGGATCATTTTTTGAGGGGAGTACCGGGGATTGAACTCAGGGGCACTCGGCCACTGAGCCATGTCCCAAGACCTATTTTGTATTTTATTTAGAGACAGGGTCTCACTGAGTTGCTTAGTGCCTCCCTTTTGCTGAGGCTGGCTTTGAACTTGCGACCCTCCTGCCTCAGCCTTCCAAGCCACTGAGATTACTGGTGTGCACCACCGTGCGCGTCATGAAATGTTCAATACAGTACACTGGATGTACGTGTTCCTTCAAGCATATATCCTTCATTATAATTTGCAACCTGCTTCTTTTCATGAAGCCTTCCAACAAAACCAAAATTCTGGGGATGTAGATCCGTAGTTAAACACTTGTGTAGCATGTGCAAGGCCCTGAGTTAGATCCTCAGCATCCTACAAAAAAGTTGGGAAAACCCAATACTCTCCTAACTGCTCTCTTCTAATAGCAGGGTGGGTCCCATTAACAATTCCTTTAGTCCTGAAATAGGATTAGAGCAAAATCTTTTTTTAAAAAAAGATTTTTTAGTTGTAAATGGACACAATACTTTTATTTTTTAAATTTATTTTTATGTGGTGCTGAAGATTAAACCCAGTGCCTCACACATGCCAGGCAAGCACTCTATCACTGAGCCACAACCCCAGCCCTAGAGCAAAATCTTGAGTTTATAAAGTTACTGTTCTCCATACAACATGCAGAGTCACTGCCTTAATTTTTTTCTAGAAACCTTTAACATTTTTTTTCATTGTTGGGAATTGAACCCAGGAGTGTTTAACCACCAAGCCACATCTCCAGCCCTTTTAAAAATGTTTTTATTAGAGACAGTGTCTTGCTAAGTTGCTTAGGGCCTTGCTAAGTTGCTGAGGCTGGATATGAACTTGAAATCCTGCTGCCTCAGCCTCTGGAGCCTCTGGAATTACAGGCATACACCACTGAACCCAGCTGGTAATGTATTATTTTTTGGTCAATCTAAACTTCATTTTGTGACAATATATTATCCCCTGCCTCAAATTAACAGAAAGTTGCATTTCTTTAGAGTTAATCAGCTTAGATATTGATTAGTTGTGGACAAAGCACTAGTTTAGGAGCCAGGAGATACTGGCTCTGTCACTATGTAATTTTGAAGGCACATATGGATATCTTATATTCAGCAAGGAGGGTTGATTTGGTCTTAGAGTCCCTTTCTAACAGTAAATGCTGTGTGTATTATACCTATCAATTGGTAAGATGTCATGCAAGGTGAGGAGAAGCTGGGAATGGTGGTATTGGCTATAATCCAGCAACTCAGGAGTCTGAGGCAGGAAGATTGCAAGTTCAATGCCAGCTTCAATAACTTAGACTCTTTATCAAATAAAATAAAGTAAAAAGGGCTGTGGATGTAGCTCAGAGGTAGTGTGCCCTTGGGTTCAATCTCTAGTACCAGAGCTAGGGGATGAGGAGCAAAGTTAATAACATGAAGTGAATGTACTTTCAGACCTATGGTTTCTAGAAAACCTTATGACACTGGGATGTGAGATCCAAGATCTCTCTCTCTCTCTCTCTCTCTCTCTCTCTCTCTGTCCTATTATCTGGCCTATAAGGAGCCTTTTTAGACATTTTTTCCCCTAATCACTCCTCTTCCACCAAATTTTCACACCACAGATGTATATCTGTGTTTGGTACATGAAAATAATAAAATTTTTCACACACACACCCTCCCAAGAACCAGTTTTCCTCCTTCTTGGTGGGAATATTATTACCCATTGAAAATGTGTAACTTAGGAGACTGAACTTTCATAGTGCCTAAAATTGCTGCTCAAATAAAAACTAGGTGTAAGAAAGGTCCGAGTTTATTTGCTTGACAACCATTTTCATCTTGAGTGTGCAAGAGACAGAGGTTGGAGGTGACAGAGCAGTTGAGAATGAGAAAAAAAATAGGACAGGAGATCTGGAAGCAGGAAGGGATTGGAGAGGGTGCTGTTTCTTCAAGGGAGTGGGTAAAAGAGGTGGTGCTCCACACTTTGTTGCAGCCTCAGGGTGGGACGGGTACTCTCCCTCAGGTCAGCCTATTCCACACCATCCCCCACTCCACCAGGCTGAAGGTGGGATCTCCAGACACCAGGGACAAGGGAGATACCTTCAGAACCTCCATAAATTCAAGGAAGAGAAGGCCAAACCCATTGACCAAAGGGACACTGTTGGCTCTTCTCAGGGCATTGCCAGTTGTAGTAGTGAAATTTGGGGGCAACTCCAAGTCTATTTCCATTTTCTCCTGTGCCATGTCCCTGTCAAGGATGAAATCGTTGCTTAGTTTGAAGTTCTCAAGGCTTTCTGGCTCTGGTTCACAGAAGGACAAACCATCGCCTTCCACAGTTGGTTGAGTTCTGCCCCTTCCCGCACGTGCTGTGTGTCTGACCAGATAACATGGGCTTACCTCCAGTTTGAATCTTTAATGTTTCCTGAAAAGTTCATGTGCGAAGCAAGGCAAGAACGTTAAGAGATGATCAGATTATGAGAGCTATAGCTTCATAAGTGGATCAGTCCATTTGACGGCTTAATAATTTGAATGGACTCTGGCTGGTAACTATAGGCAGGTGAGTCATGGCTGGAGGAAGTAGATCACTGGGAGCATGGTCTGGATTATAAATTCCCTCTGTTTCCCAGCTGCTATGAATTGAGCAGCTTTCTTCCACCAGGCCCTTCCACCATGATGTTCTGCCTCACTGCAGGCCCAGAGTGATGGAGTCAGCCAACCATGCACTGAACCTCTGAAACTGAGAGCCCCAAATAAACTTTTCCTCCTCTAAGTCGTTCTTGTCAGGTATTTTGATCACAGCAATGGAAAGCTGATGGTCACCTGTGTTATCCTAAATGAATGAGCAAGAGATAAACCAGTATGTAGGGAAGACCAGAGAATGGAGTTGCATTGATTGTACACAAGAGAGGGGAGTCATGATTCAGAACAAACTTATCAGTTTTAGAACCATGTGAACAATTCTGGTTGCATATTGAAATCAACTGGGAATTCTAAAAATTATATTTTGAAACCCCATCCCCAAAGATTTTGATTCAATTGATATCTGAGTAAAGTTTTATATCTAAAAGCATCCAGCAATTGATGTTTGGTGGATTTCACACCATGATTGCAGTTTGGGAAAAAAAAGAACCTTGGAGAGAAGCCAAGAATCCCAAGAATCTCTGAATGGTGGGTTAGAGGAGCCCTCAAAAATCACCTTAAATCCTCTTCCTTGAGCAGTGGGAGCACCAGTCATTTCAGTTTATGTCTCTGGGCCTCAGTTTTCCTGTCCATTAAGGGAACACATTGGATTAGACTCAAGAGTATCTTCCTGTTCTGTTATCCCATGATTTCGAGACAGTTTTCCAGCATCCAAGAAAATATAAGTTAGAAGATACACATCCTTATTAGCATTCTCTTCTCATTCCTTTGTCTGAAGTTGCCCTGGGAAGTCTTCTGAGCCTCCCTCCAGCCCCAGCCCTCTCTGCTACTGGACAAATTACAGCCTGAGCTGGTGGCAGCTGGAGCTCCGTCTTTGGGGCCTCCCTCCTCCTCCCAGCCTTCTCAACAGGATGCTAAGGATTTCATGTGATTTTTTTGTAAGGCATCCCATTTTAATTGCAGGAGCAGCCTCCAAGAGCTCTTTGTGCTGCCCGGCAAGCACATGACCTGATCACTGCTGGTATCTGCACAGGAAGTGGTGGAATGTGGAAGTTTACCCGATGTTAGTGAACGCGCATCTTCCCGTTCCCAGCCGGTGGAGCCCAGCCAGCGGTTGCTGTGGCACCATGCTTCTTTGTCCTCCCCCCTCAGCAGCTCTCGGTTGTCTCTGAGTCTCTTCTGCTTCTTACTTTTCTGAGCAGAGCTTGAGGAAGTTGGTCCAAACCAAAAACCAAGAATTTTTATTGCTTCCATCCTATGCAGCAGGCTCTGAACTAGAAATACAGCACTTGGTCTCAGACTCCAACCAAAATCTATTGGGAGGGGATCATCCCTGACACTCCTGAGTACAAACTGTCCCATCTGATACATAAACTTACTGGAAAATCACCAAATGTGCCTTAAATGTAAGAGAAATGTGCCCTCATATGTGGCATGCTCAAGGCTGGGAAGGAAAAAGACTAGTAGGGAAGATGGCAGGGGGATTACAGTGCACAGTGCAGACCTTCCAAGTTCTCAGCATGTGAGCTGGCAGGAGAAGGGGTAAGGTGAAGGTAGGGGGTGTGACTGGAAAAGGGGGCAGATTTAGTACAGCCCTGTTCATGGAATGGCTTTGAAAATAAAGGTGGGAACTCCTGGGTCCAACAGAACACCTGGCATGGGTCTGTCTCCAGAATTGCCCTCTAGAAACTGGCCCATGGGTCCAGGTGAGGTCTGAAGCTACCCTGTCATGCATCACATGCTTTTCCTTTTGAGGACAGTGGCATCAGACCTCAGATCTTGCCTGGCCCTCCCTTGGACTCATGAGGGCCTGGAGTCCAAGAAGAACTGTTTCTTGTGTTCTCCTTGAATGGAGAGTAATGTGGGCGGGGCAACTGAAGCAAGCCAGATTCTTCTCTTCACTGTCTGGTGCTTGGAAGCTGGATCCAGCTCTTCTGACTCATAAGATGGGTGATAGGAACAGGATAAGAAGCATCACCAGGCCAGGAGCGGGTTGGGATTCAAATGTGACCCTTCTACTTAGCCTGAGCTCTGGCTGCCAGACCCAGCAAGGTCTTAGGACATGGATCTCAAAACAGGCTTCAGGGCCTCCTCTTTGTACCTTCAAGCAGATATTCCCTGTGGAATTGTGACACAGGCTACCTTCATAGCCAACTCTGGGCACCCAAAGAGCTGGTGCATGGCATCTGTGGGGGAACATAGGGACATAAGCTAGCAGAACTAACCACAGGCACTCCTCAACTCAAAGGTTCCACTTCATTTCCTCCCAATCTTTGGCAAGGAGGCCTGTAAGAAGATGCTCTGTGCTGTCCCCAACCCCTCCTTCGGGGCGGTCCTCAGGGAGATCGGAGTGACAGAGCAGGGCCTGAGTAGCAGGAATAAGCAATACTGGCCCTCCTGTCCTTACCTCCCACTCTGTAGGTCATAAGTCCAAAGGCAGGGGGATTAACTGGAGTAAGGAAAACAAAGGGAAAGAACACCGGAGGAGGCACATGAGCCAGGAAGGCTGAATCCTCACTGTGGTGACCGGATTGGAAACCACTCATTAAGCCATGTGGCTTCTAAAGTTCAAGTAAATTTTAGAAGCAATGGAATAAAAGACATAAAATTGGGACAGATCAGAAAGGAAAACGGGGCCAGTGGTCTCCAGAGCTGAAAACATACTGGGGAAATCTATGAAGCTGTGCTTTTAATTTCATCATTATTCAATTTCTGCCCTGTGTTTTATAAGATACACGATGTAGCAATACAGTAGTATTTAGTCAACCCTCGATGTCTCTGAGAAATCAATTCCAGGACTTCCTGCAGATAACAAAATCCACAGATACTCAAGTCCCTTATGTCAAATTTCATGATATTTGCACACAACCTATGCACATCTTCCTGATATTTTAAACCATCTCCAGGTCACTCATAATATCTAAGACAATGTAAACCCTTTGCAAACAGTGGATATGCTGAGCAGATTAGTGAATAATGACAAGGAAAAGAAAAAGTCTGTACATGTTCAGTACAAGTGTAATTTTTCTCCCAAATATTTTTCATCTGAAGTTGGTTGAATCCATGGATGTAGAACCCACAGATACAGAGGGTTGACTGTAATTTATAAATAAAATAAATATGCCTATTTGGAGGGATGTGGGCTTGAACATTTTCTATTGATGTGGCATATGATCAAAAATACTTGGAGTCCACCTAACTAAAATGCTGTCAAAGACCATAAAAGGCTCAACTGGACTACCTGAGTCCTGACATAGATGAGGAATAGTCAGCTCTTTGCTGGGAAAGCCCCTCGGTCAGTAAACTCTCTTGCATTTGGACAAAATAGGGGGGAAAATTAATATATATGTAATCATGACTATTACTGTGTAAACCCACAATACACACAACTGGGGCCACTGAAAGGCAGGAAGAGACTGTAACACAGCTCATATCTGTTCACCAAGCTGTGTCCCCTGAGAAGGGTGCATCTGCTTCAAGGAGCAAGGGTCTTTCACTAGCTCTCATAAAGATTTTATATGGATTGGCAACCATCTTGTTCTTTCATTTTTCTTTATTTGGATATAATTTTCTCATAATTTTGCTTTTATAAATACAATTCATTGTTTTGTGGTTTTTTTTTTTTTTTTTTTTGTCTTTGTCTATGGTGAAGTTTGAGAATTCCTGGAGAATTTCATCTCGTGGTAGCATGACAGAATGGCGATGTGACCTTAGCCAAAACAGTCTTCTGGGGTGAACACTTGAGCACTGAATTGCATTGTCTGCCAGAGATGCCCTAAGGCCATCTGACTCAGCGAATCATTCCACATAGGAAACAAAGAACTCAGGCCTCAGCCTAGCTTCAGGGGCGGGACCAGATGTCTGCCTGTGTCCTCTGATGTTTGTCTCAAACTTCTTCACTGGACCTCACCATCCACCTTAGAAGGTTCCACTTTGCTCTGCCTGCCACTGCAGTGGAATAAAATGGTCCCTTTGAGTACAGCAACAGGTGATCATAGGTGTCCCTGCTTCCCCTCATCTTCTTTCAAACTCCTTTGATTTACTGATGTTTCCCCCCAAACCATCTCTTCCCTCTTAGGGAGTAATTCTGCTCCTCCATTGTCAGGTAGCACCAAGAAAAGGAGCAGAGTTGATCTCCTCTGGGTCATCGCTGGTACTCCCGGGACCCTCAAGCATCAGCCTTGGGCTCCTTCACTGATTTCACAAATTCCTTGACTTCTTCTTCCAAGACCTTGTTCCTCCTCTCAACATCCTCCCGGGAGCGCTCCACATTGCGGAGAGTGATTTCCAGAGCCGCAAACTTCTTCTTTTCCTTCTCCAGTTCTTCATTGAGCCTCACCACTTTAGCCCAGACGTCATAATTTTCCTTCTCAAGGCTACAAGGAAAGAAGGAAAAGAATGAAGGAACCGGGTATTAATTCGAGACCCTTCACCCTTACTCAGAACCTCCTGCTCATTTTCCATTCCAAAACACAAGACCAGATCCAACAGGCGCCTCTTATTGATGTCCTTCCTCTCAGGTAAAGACCCCCCAGTAAATATGAATTCATGTCTGAGCCCCACCTTTGTCATTTAACACCATCCTGTGACCTTTCTGGCATTACTGTTTTTTATGTCATCTTGTGTTTTGTATCTTCAACCAGATAATAAAATCTTTGAAAGAAGAGACTATCTCTAATGTATGTCTGTGACCACCTCTGCAGCACTTTGTACCTGTTCTGTTCAATAGAAAGTATGGAAGCCTCATCCAAATTCCAGACTCTCAACACCTTTGTGCACATGATACCTCCTCATCCTGCTCCCATGCAAAATGTGGTTTGGAGCCTGCCTTTATTAAGGTCCTTCTGGGGGATCAAGACTTAGAAAGCAAAGGGAACTGCTCTTAGGAAGTCTGGTCTAGCAGCCCCCCACTCCCACTTCTGAATCTTGCTTCAGGTGAAAGATCTGCGGCTTTCCTGAATTCTCAGAATTTTCTTCCATCCCTTCTTCCCTCCCTCTTTCCCTCCCTCTTTCCCTCCCTCCCTTCCTTCCTTCCTTCCTTCCTTCCTTCCTCTTATTCTCTTTGGATTGGATATTCAACTCAGGGGCACTCTACCACTGAGCCACATCCCCAGCCCTATTTTGTATTTTATTTAGAGACAGGGTCTCACTGAATTGCTTAGGGCCTCACTAAGTTGCTGAAGCTGGCTTTGAACTCACAAAGCCTCCTGCCTCAGCCTCCCAAACCTCTGGGAAGAATTTTCATTATTATTGGCCAAAATCATAATAGACTCCCAGGTGCCCCCTGCCAGGTTAGGCTGAATTAACCCTTAGGAATAAGTGTACACTTTGAATTTTTAAGTTAAAGGAAGAGATTTTAGTCCTATGGGGTGAAATTCAGATCGGATTGTGTGATTGGAAATTTGACTCAGCTTCATTCTGTGGGGTGCTCCCTCCCTACTCTCTGAACAGCCTGCCCAAGTTTATGTGGAGACTTGAGCTGCCATCAGAGCCCATGTCTCAGATTCTATCTTCTAGGGCCTGCCTTGGCTTATTCTGCATGTAACAGCCCAACTTCAGAGCCTTGCCTATCCCTGTCAATCTCTTCTTAGAGCAAACCTTGTCCTATTCCTTTTGACTCTCTCATTACAAATCTAATTTTCTTCTCCATGTTCTATGATGCCTTCTGGATTGGAGAAAATCCCAAGCAAGATACTGTGTTAGATCTTGACTCCTGAATCCAGTGGAGAGGTGGAGGCTGGATGGGCTCAGGGGCCTGGCTGACCTGGGTTCAAATCCTAGCCCCAGCAGTGATTAGTCATGTAACCTTTAGGAACCTTCTATACTTCCTGAGTCCCCCTTTCTTCTGGGAAATGAGGGTTCAGGATTGCTGTGGGGGTTCCATGACAAGATGTTTCTGAAACACAAAACTTAGAGTACGCTAACTGCCAGGCTGTCAATCCTCCTCCCTCTGCTGTGGACAGGGGATCCCCTGACAGGTCGATTCACAGGACTCTGTTCTATTCAGGAGCAACCACCTTTGTGGCAGCTGCTTCTCTTTCTACTTTGTCAATGACACTTGTCTTAGAGTGTGATGTGAGCTTTCTCTAGGGCTGGTTTGTTCACTGCCAAGATGTCACAGAAAGCATGTAATTCCACAGATGATTGATTATAGGTTCTTAGACAAAGGAACTGCATTTTGCTTTTGATGGAGCTCTCTGCAGGGAACAATGGATGGGGGCTCACAGCAGTCTTCCTTTCAGGTACCTGAGTCTAAATGGATGAAGTATTCATAAATACAAATCCCCATTAATTCACATTTCAAGATCTTATGACTAGTGCTCATGCAGGCAAACTTAGATTGAGGTTTTCCTCTTGCAAAAAAACAATTTGCTGGCCAATCATTAGTAAAAAAAAAATTATCTACCCAAAGGAATAAATTGTGGGCAAACATTTTTGGAATTTGTATGAGATTGTAGCACCAGCTGCCCTAACTGGCCTCCCACTTCCGTTTGCCCCTTGCAGTCTGTGCTCAACAGAAAGCCAATGATCAGACAAAGCATTAAGTGAGGTAGAAACTGTCCAGAAGCTTCCATCTTAATCAGCCTTCCTGATGGCTGACAACACCCTACTGTGCGCTGAACACCCTACTTCTCTTCCCGGATCTCCTACTCATCATTCTCCTCCTACTCCAGGCTCTTTGTAAGCGGAATATGCCAGACCTACCTGCTTCTAGGCCTCTGCACCTTTGCTTCTCTTTCCCCATCTATGGGCCTGACTGTGTCCTCATCTCCTTTAGGCCTTTACTTACACACCTTCTTAGAGAGGCCTTCCCTAACCATCCCATTTAACATAGCACTTCTAACTGACTTCCTGAACTCTCCAAGGCCGACAGCATTTTCTACCATCTGGCATGACATATATATATATATTTAGAGAGAGAGAACATCTTTATTTTATTTTTATGTGGTGCTGAGGACCCAACCCAGCACCCCGCACATGCCAGGCAAGCGCACTACCTCTTGAGCCACATCCCCAGCCCCGTTATTATATATTTTTATTGTTTGCTTGTCCTCACTAGAAGAGAGCTGTCTATAAGCACAGGCACTTTTATCTGTGTTGTTCAGTGCTATTCTCCAACATCTAGATCAGTGCCTGGTCCACAGGAGGTGCTCATGAAATATTTGGAGACTCCACAAATGATATGATAT
Source organism: Marmota monax (assembly GCF_021218885.2). Taxonomy (NCBI): domain Eukaryota; kingdom Metazoa; phylum Chordata; class Mammalia; order Rodentia; family Sciuridae; genus Marmota; species Marmota monax. The sequence continues at coordinate 401,236 of NW_026692194.1, forward strand.
GAAATATTTTTTTAAAGTTCTTCTTAACTCATTAAGGACTGTTTACCTTAAGGGACCACTATCTGGAAAATGTTGGTAAAGCTATTTAGGCTTAGCTATTTAGGTTTTTATTAATCTAATCTAAAGTTTAGGGTTTTCATTCATTGAGGAATCTCATTTCTCCCTTAACCCTTTGACTTATTAGGCTTGACTGCTCTTAGATTACTGTCTTCCCTAAAAGTTTCATAATGTGAATTTTTTGGCCAATAAGAACAACATCTATTGCTTCCATAGATGGAAACCAAGTACCGCCTGGTGCTCCTCTTACCATAACTTACTTTTTAATCTGTTCCTCATACATTTGCTTCTGTGTTTCTATTTCCTTTTGTAGTTCCTGGACCACCCTCTGCAAAGAATCAATTTCCTCTTCTCCAGAGTTCTTTCTTGCAGGCCCAGTGTCAGAGTCTGTGCTGGCAAGAGGATCTCTCTTGGAGTCACAGGCAGGGGCAGAGAGTGCACTGGGTTTATTCCCAGGGGACCCGGGCTGGGCAGGGACATTATCATAGGTGGAAGTCCTCTGGGAGTCCGAGAGGTGGCGCAAGTCTTGAGACAAGGTTCTCCTGTGCCCTTCCCCTGTCTTAGCGTCTGATGAAGGTGACCAGAACTCATTTTTAAAGATCTCCACTTTGCTACTGTTGGCACCTTGAAAAGCTGATGTCAGGAAACACTTCCGGTTAGGGAGCGTTTGAGTCCTTTTTCGGGATTGCAGCTTCCAATCTCCTGGCTTTTCCTTGGGGGCTTTGCTGTTGTCCTGATGCTGGTCACTTGGCTGTAGTCCAGTAGGGCTTGTGGCATCAGAGTCACTTGCCTAGAAAAAAATGGTCATAGGTGTTACATGGGATTTTCCCATCTATGTGTTCTGCCCCTAAGATAAGGACTAGAGTCTTGCAGAAATGGGTCACATCTGTGACACTTTTAATTAGGAGACCGTCTCTTAATTTGTCACTTTTCTTGATTATCTGCATGGTAATTTTCCAAAAAGATACTGTACATAAGGAACTTGTCCATGCTCTAGAGATGAAGCACTGATTAAAATCATTTGCTTGACTGTGGTAAATGAATTATTTTATGAGCGAATGATGGGAATCCTTCCTATGGTTCAAAATCCAGAGACCATAAAGAAAAGTTCAATAAATTCAATTGACATGCATTTCCATAACCTCCAAAAGTAAAAATAGCAAAACTAGAACAAACAAATTATCACATGCTAAACAAAAGCAAAATGACAAATTGGCAAAAATACTGGCAATGCATCTCCTAGGCAACTCTCCCCAATATATAAAGGGGTAACTCCCATTGGCTACTCTTCCTATCACATAAAGCTTACACAAATTGGGAAGAAAAAGATCAACAATCAGCATAAATATGGGCACAAGACAAGATTAGACAGGTCATAGATGAAAAAATGCAACCAGACCTTTCACATAAGAAACAATGTTCAACCCTCTCTCATAGTAGGAGAAACTCAAATTAAAATTATGAAAATACCAGTTCTCACCTATCAGATGGGCAAACCCCTAAATCTGATGGAGCACTCTGTGGTGAAACTGTAGAGAAATAGGTTCTTTCATGCATGGCTTGTAGAAATATAAAATGACACAAACTCTAATCATTTTTATCAAAATTATAGTTTTTGATCCACTTACCCTCTGAACCAGCAACCCCACTTCTGGGAATTTATCTCACAAATATATATAGCTGACTACAAAAGGAAGTGTGGTCAAAGTTATTCCTTGTGGCCTTGTCTGTGGTGCAAAGGGCTGAAAATAAGCTGAGCATCTACACAGACTGGTTATGTAGAGTATGGCACATGTACAGAATAGAATACAATATACCTGCTAAAAATATGAGGTCATGTGAGGTAGCTGTTTATGTGTCAACATGAAAAAGTCTCTAGGGTATACCACAATGTTAAAAAATGCAAGAGACAGAGTAATGTGTACATGTAGAAAGAGTGCAGGTAGACAGAAAGAGAGAAATCATGCTACATTTTGTGTAAAAAGAGAGATAACAATTTACATTCAAGTCTTTATATTTGTACAAAAAATGAAGGCATGAATAAAAAAACTAATAAAAGTAGGAAATAGGTGTGTAAGAATAGGAGAGGGAACACGACTTTTCAATGCACATCATTTTCCTCACTTTTTGAACCATGTGTATATATTGTATATTTTAAATTTAAATGAGAGAGAGAGACAGAGACAGAGAGACAGAGACAGAGAGACAGAGACAGACAGAATTGAGCACAGAACATAAAATGTGAAAATCAGGGTTCAATCTCCCTCTATCATACTCCCTGGTGTCAGAAACACCTGGGTCCTGAAGTGGGAACTAGACCCGAGTCCTGGTCTATAACATTCTAGTGCTGTCATGCTGGACCAACTGGTCGACCTCTCTGGCCTAAGCTCCTCAATCAAAAAATGTAAATGGCAGGGTAGGGGTTGTGGCTCAGCAGTGGAGCGCTTGCCTAGCACAAGTGAGGCACTGGGTTCAATCCTTGGCACCACATAAAAATAAAATGAACGAAATAAAGGTATTGTGTCCATCTACAACTAAAAAAAATTTTTTTTTTATGATCATGGTAAATTTTGTCTTACAATCATGGTGAGAACTCCAGAGGTGATCTAATTAAGTTTCCCAGCATAATAGCTGGCCATAGCAAACAGCAAATAGTGGAAACCTGACAAATAAGTATAGCAATGGCTATTCTCAAAGACTGCTAGGATAACGTTTTTCACAGGAAATATGAACATTTTTAAAGTGCAATTTAATTCTTGAGTGTTAGTAGGATGCCTATGTCCAGACATTTAAGAAAAGCCACAGCTACAATCACTATCACTTTTGTTTTCTCATCTTCAGGACTAATAGTAATATATATATATATATATATATATATATATATATATATATAGTTTCAGTTATCTGGTCAACCAGAAATCTTAAATTCATTTCTTGGCCACACATAAAGATGAAGCTGCTATAAAAGTTCACATGGTCTTTTTAAAAATATTTGCCCTTATAAATATATAAAAATATTTGACCTTTGTAAATTATTGCCCTCGAGTCATCTACATGTTGGAATCTGCAGTTTGGGGACATTGGGAACGTGAGCTCCAGCTCTTCTGTACAAATGAGGGGACTGACATTGCTGAGACAGCTTATCAGGGAATGAGAAGTATTACACGAACACATCACTTACTCTGAGGAAGGGATCACGTTTCAGGGTTAGCAGGAAGCCAGTTCTCTCTGGACTTTCACACAGAACTTTCAACAACTCTCACCAAAACATTTACAATGTGGTATCTATTTTTTCCCCTTGAACTTCCCTGGTATGTGTTTGAAAAGGTTTCTCTTTTAGAGAGACTTGCAGAGGGGATGGCACTGCCCAGTCTTTAGGCAGCTTGTATTCATGTCAGTAACTCCATCTCCATGAAGCCCGCAGAAGCCAAATTTTAAAAGAGGCCAGGAACTCAAGATGTATTCAGTGGGTCTGCAGCAGCTGGGGCCCCTGCCATAGCATCATCCATAACTGCCAGATTGTCACCCAAAGCAGCTCTACACGGAATGACCTGGATGAAAGGAAAGTTCTATGGTGACAGAAAGTTTTCTCTGTGTCTTACCGTGTTACTGAAGCTGTCCGTCCTAGAAATTGGGGGGTCTTCAGTGGCATCCCAGCCCACAGAGCTTCGGGGCACTGGAGGTTTCTTGGGATCATTTTTCTGGGCAGAGGGGGACAGGGGTGCATCCTTGGATTTCGGGAAGAGGACTTCATGGTCTCTGATCATCATGGTCATCACTCTTTGGATCTGAGGAGTCCCTGAAAGAAAGAAGAAAGAGATTTGTAGTGCTGGACTATGGGATAGGAGGCAGGTAGTTAGTCTTCAACAGTTTCCAACCATGGTTTATCTCCAAACTTGGCCCTAAACCACAGGGCCCCAAAGAACCTCATTTTGCTTTTTTCAGGACCCTTCTTAATTGCTTGGAGTAAGAAATTATGGTGAAAGGGATGGTCTAAGGTGGTGAAAGAGGGAGCCATGAAGGATATTTTCAGCCTATCATTCTCTGGATTCATTTCTGATCAGGAAAATAGCAATATGACAAAAGAAAAAAATGAAGACATCATTCATTTATGCTGTGGTCCTCAGTGACACCTGGTTTCATACTGGACACCTATCAAATGTGTGCTGGGTACACTACCTTCCAGCACCCATGGCAGGCATCAGTACTCAATGCCAGGACTTTTGCTTATGGAGACAAGACACAACCTCAAAAGTCTTCTCCATCCAGGTTTTCAGAAGCCTTTTTGTGATCTGACTTACAACATGAAATCTTGTTTACTCCACCTAGTGAAGAGTGTTTAAAAGTAATAAAAAAAAACTAGGAAACACTAGTTGTTTCACATGTCAACCTACTATGCTGCGTGCCCACAGGCAAGTTCTTGTTCTCTCTCAGATGTGTGGTTTGGCAAAGGGATGTCATTCCAGCCCTCTTTGCCTCACAGGGCTTGTTAATATGATTCAGACAAGATAATCAATTGAAAGCCCTTGGCAAAAATGCAGAGCCGTGCACAAACAGGAGGGACGGTGCTATCGTTTGTTGCTGCCTCTGGGCCTGCCTTCTCTGCAGGACCAGGCTTGTGTACCTCTCATGATCACAGCAGGGTCTTCAACCTTCGACCGGATGAGATTCACACCAATCACAGTAGCCAGGTTGTCCACGCTCATCTTGTTGACAGCACAGTTCAGCTGGATTTCATGTAGAAACCTGCAGGCAGCCAAGAAATCCCACAGTAGAAAACAGGAAGTTGCCAGGAGAAAGTACTTACAGGTACAGCAAGATTCTTGCTAGATCTCTACTCTTTCCTTCTGTCTCAGGAATGGAATCTGCTCTGCCCACAAAGAGTTTAGCTTTGGCCTGAAAGATTCAAGACTAAGGAGGGAAGAGAAACCATGGAGGACTGCCCAGCTGCTGGGGGCTGGGTGGGTCTGGGCACACAGAATCACATAAGCGGGCGGCTGGATGAAATTCAGGGAGCTAAGGGATGACCAGGGGGACTAAAATGGGCAAGTGACTGCCCTCCTGTCTTGCCTTTACATACTTGTCTCCCAGTTCTCAGAGACATCCCCTGATGTCTCCAGAGAGGACAACTTTGTCAGTGAGGTCTCAGAGTCAAAAGCCATGGTGCCTCCTCCCTCTCATCCTCCTCTCAGAGGGCCCAGCAGAGGCTCTGACCCTCAGCAGGTCCAATAACTGACCATTAATTTTGACTATATTTTTACCCATTTGAGGCATGAAATTCTCAGATTCACTGTAAAAGAAACAACCACCACCAAAGCCTGAACGAATCTATAAGGGAATTTCAGGGTACTTTTGCTAAAAATATTTTTAAATGGATAGACTGAAGCAACATAACTCTACCACCATGTAAAACTAAAGAGCTAATAAAAAAATTTTACAAAATATGATAGCAATAGTGATAATCAGAGACTTGCCAAAACCTAGGAAGTTTCCAAATATAAAAAAATAAAAATAAAGTCCCAAATATACAGAAATTATTAAATAGTGATATGTCCAAATGATAAAACATTATGAAATATTACGGAGTCATTTATAATCCTATTTTATGACATAGGAGAGTGCTCACGGCACAAATATAAGGCAAAAAAGTCAGATGCGATTTAAAAATTTCAATCTGATATAAAAACGTCTTCCTATTTTTAGATGGATGTATGAAAAGATCCATCACAGAGAGAAATCTCCAGAAGGAAACGTGTCCAAATGTTCACAGAGATTAGTGCTACAAGAGGGATTGTGTAATTTTCATTTTTTATTTACAATTTGCTGTATCTTTCTGGTTTCCAAATCAAGCAAGTAACACTTTTATGATCTGGAAATTATAACAAATTTATTTTTACAAAATAGAAGACAAAATTTGGGTCTGTCTGGGATGGTGACTCAGGTTCCCACCCCAGCACACCCACATCACAAGGATGTCACATGGCAGGTCCCCAGAAAAGGTTGAAGGAAACAAAAAGCGTGGCTCATAATAAATGTCTCTGGGTGTTAAGTTATGGTCCTGTGTCAGGAAGACCAGAGATCATTCTAGAAACATTAAAAAGATTCTGGGTTCTCTGGCATGCCCCAGGACTCTGGCAAGCATGAAGGAGGAGCTTGTTCATTCTGAGTGCCAACCAGATTTCTAGGGATCCTTGAAATTATCTTGTAGAAACAGGAAGCTTCCTCAGTGTTATGTGAATAGGGTTGACCTTTCTAAGTTCTGGGTCTGAATCACTGCAATCTTGGAAATAGTTTCTCCTTTTCTAACCAGGGAATTCGTTCTGAATTTTCTGATGTGGCCAAACATAGTAGAGTTGACATCAGGAGACCCTCACCTGCAGATGTAGCTCAGGAGACTATAGTTGTCCCGAGGAAGGCTGGAAAGCTGCTTTATCAATTCCTGCTGAGCCTGGGAAGAGATTTTTAACACTAGTAAGGAAGCCTGCCCAGTTGCCAACGATGAGATCAAGCAACATAATTGGTGCATCTGTGCAGAAACAACACTTTGGCAGTCACTCCTGTTCCTATACTTTTGTGAGTTTTTAAAAATTACTTGGAAATAACTGTAAGTTCTCAGAAAGTTGCAAAAAATAGCACAGGGTGTGTCAAAGTTTTTGTTATGGTGCATTTTTTTTTTTTTACATTTGACTGTAATTCTGCCAGCCTACTCCACCCTTGACCTTGAGCTACTATAAAACCTGGACAATTTTACCCACTCACACAATAATTGTTTGCTTAATGCATGTTTGAGATGTGATGATCCATTAAATAAAGAATTGGACCACAATCAAATATCTCAGAATTACTTTCAAAGTAAATAGGCTTAAGAAGGCTTACAAGCTCTGTAGCCTTGCTGAGACCTGCTGGGACACAAGGACAGGCTGACCAAGCCAGAGAGCTGGTGCAAGTTTGGGCTGGTCAAGCTCTGTGACCGCAGTGGATATCAGGAGTGGTTGCTGGAGGAAAGCACGTTCCAGAGAGAGGAAGGACACGAGACCTTTGTTCTTTTCAGCTATCAGTGGGGTCTACAGTCATCATCTATGATCTCCAGCTTGTGAGAGTACACAAGTTCACATGTGGCCCAAGGGCACCCTCATCATAAAACCTGAGCTGCTCTCCTGGAGAAAACTCACCCTGTAGCCTTGTCAGTCCAAATGCAGCCTCATGGTGTCTGATCCAGAGTGCCTACTTCATGATGAGATCCCTCCTTGTCAGCTGAGTCCTCCCTCCAAGCAACCACCCCTGCCATATTTTAGCTAGTGAGATCTTGGCCCTTGGTATTAACAGAATATGCATCACCATGGACATAGAGACTTTCAAATATGTTGAGATTGGAGATGTTGGGAGAAGGTGGTCTAACAGGAGGAAGTTCAGGGGTTGGAATCTTGTTTGGGCTGCATCTGAGAGTCTTTCTTCTTCTCCCTAGAACTGAGGGGTGGGATATCACCTGAAAAATCTGTCTTTTTAGCCCAATTTTAAAACTTTTTTCATAACATTTTTTCATAAAACAATAAAATTGATTTATTAAAAGTCTATAAATCAAGACTTTTCACATCCTCATCTCCCTCACCCCACAAAATTCATAATTTACATACAAAATATCCTACATCAGATCATGTGATCTGATTTTTATTCAGAAAAACAGCTATAATGGCCACAGCAGGTTAGCTACATCTTTATTGCTCTCTTCCTGTCCCAATTTTGAAATGTAAAATAGCCTTTCTACTCATGCCGGAATCTGAGGCTTCCCACTGACAGTCAGGATGGCCATTCTCACAGCTGTGTTTTCTTAAGGGGTTAGGACACTATTTCTTCATTCGCTTGAAAATTCTATTTAAAAAAAAAAAAATATATATATATATATATATATATATATATATATATATATTCTGTGGATGTGACCTTCAAAAATTCTGAGGCAGATTAGAAAATAAACCCCCATACCAATATTCTTTAAAAATGTCACTCACTATGTCATATCCCTTAGCCCTCAAAGCAATCCTGGATATTGTGAATATTATGAAAATTTTCTCAGCCCCTGTTATCTAACAAAATAGCTAATTGATACATGTGGTTATTTAAAATTTAAATAAAAACAGGGCTGGGATTATGGCTCAGTGGTAGAGTGCTCCCCTAGCATGCACGAGGCACTGGGTTCGATCCTCAGCACCACATAAATGTAAGATAAAGATATTGTGTCCACCTAAAACTAAAAAATAAATATTTTAAAAAATTAAATAAATTAAATTAATTAAGAATTTGATTCCTCAGGTACACTAGCCACATTTCAAGAACCCAATAGCCATGAGTGACTAGGGGTTACTACAGTATATGTGGACAGTGCAAATATATAATGGTTCCATCCTTATAGAAAGTTCTATTGGTCTGAGAAAGTAAACCAAATTTCATAAAAGATGCCTAATTTGCTGAAGGGTAAAAGCAAAGTTAAGTCCAGGTCTTCATCAGAGGTTTTTCTGTGCACCACTTTGCCAGACAGAGTTTTAGAAAAAGTCATGCTGAGTCAACCTAGTTAAAAGGGGAGACTTAGGCCCCCAAATTAACTGTGTAGCACAAATATATTCATGGACATTTGGTATTAAAAGTCTTTGTTTAAAAAATGAAGGTTTTATTACTGTTAGTTATTTTGTTGATTAGTCAATTGGTTTTCTAATATGATTCCTGTGGTGATGGTGGTGGACTATGAGACCTCTATGGAAACAATCTGCATAGGATCAAAACTCCTGCTGGTGAACTTACGTATTCTCACTAGCATGATGCTGCAGATGGTGATTCCAGACCCCACAGTCAGCTATCACAGAAAAAAAATTCAAAGCAAACCTCCCTATCCTTCCTCTCTCTGGCATGTGCTTTCCTCCAGTAACCATTCCTGATATCCACTGCTGTCACAGAGCTTAACCAGCCCAAACCTGCACCAGCCCTCTGGCTTGGTCAGCCTGTCCCTGTGTCCCAGCAGGTCTCAGCAAGGCTACAGAGCTCTTAAGCCTTCTCAGGTCTATTCTCCTTCTCTCATTATTTTAAAAGTGATTCTCAGATAATTGACTGTGGTGCATTACCTTCCTTAGAGAAGGCTGGGTACCAATCACCATGATTGGCATCATCTGTCATTATGCTGCAGAGGAAGGCCCAATTTGACAAAGCATCTCACCAAAGGGTGTGGGGCCCCCTGACTCACTGCTTCCTTCCACAAGAATGTTCAGGAAACCAATCACTTTCTTCTAAAGCAGGACAACTGAACTAAGGAGACACAAACCTTTGCTTCATCTGCATTCATGAGCTGCCCACAGAGGAGAAAGCCCTCATACTGGCTCCAGGGAACCACTGGCTCTGGGAGGTCTCGGAGGTAGAGCTTTAACAGAGAGGCCACGGTGTGCACATCTGTGTCTCTGGAAGAAAATAAGCAACACTCCTTGACTCTCCAGAACTCTCCTCACCTCCACCCTGAGTACAACCAGGAGTTCGAGGGGAAAGTTGCAATCTGTAGAGTCCCACAAATTTTTACTTATTCCTCCTTCTGGAACCCAACCCTGTACACTTTCCCCCTCTATTTCCACCCAACTGCTTCAAAGTTAAATTCAAGGCCCACTTTTTCACTAAACCATTTTCTACTATTTTGTCTTTACTGCTTTCTTCTTTCCTCAATTCATTTAGATCTAAACAATTTGCAGTCTAATTTGTCTCTAATTTTTTATGTGTTGACTCTTTTATATCTTTGACCCACTGACTTCTTTAATCTCCCAGAGTGCTTAAAATAACTCTCAGATTCATTCATGGATTTCCTCAATAATCCATTCAACTGATAAGCAACGAGAGAACTTTTTTCTTTTGTTTTGTTCTTGTCAAGCACAAGGATTTTAGATCCAAGAGATACACAGGATCCCTGACCTCACTGGCCACACAGCTGGAAGGACATCAGTGTTTCCAGGTCCTTACCATGTTGTGTGGTTAGTGCCATGAAATGGGAAGCCCAGGACCCAGGAAGTGGATGGGCTCAGGAAGTATATCATATGGAAGTACAGAAAGGGAACCCAAGCCAGGGTTGGGGAGCCATAGGTGATTTTCAGATGAAGGCGCACCTCTGAGAAGTGTCAAGGAGTTATACCATGAGACAGGTGGCATGTGGCTGGAGGGTAGGCAGAGGAGTTCCCACTGTAGGAGCTGGGACAACATTCAGATGACTGTGTGATCGAGTGAAAGAGACTGGCTCTGTGGTTCAGTTTCTCTGTTTAAAGCAGAGGTTGGCAAACCACAGCCTGGGAGGCAAATCTAGCCCAGCCCCTGCAAGCTGAAAATGAGTTCTATGTGTTTGAATGATTGGGGTGAAAAAGCTCAAAGACTATCTCACAAGATGTCAGAATGGAGAAGGTTGCTTTCCTGAGGCTGCTCTGTGGTGTGAAACCAAGAAAGCAGACAGGTAGCTTCTCAGCAAGGTGGATGAACAATAGCAACAAAAAATGGTGAGGGGGACTTTACTGGAATTTAAAACTGGATACTGAAAGCAAATCAGAAACTCAGGAGGCTGGGTATAATAAAATAAGGAAGAAATCCTAGTACCACAGCTGCGACGGCCAGAAGCACCAGCCAAGGTGGTTCCCCCATGAGCCAAGTAGAAGGACAAAGGAATTAAAGGAACCTGAATTTTTAGGAGGCCTGAAATGTGTCTGGGTATGAAGAGTTTAGAGATCAAACCCAAACTGTGTGACACAGAGTGTGCCTAAGTGACCAGGAGAATATTAAACATGGAAATAAGTTTACACAGGGGACAACGGGTCATGGAAACCCACCTGACTCCCCGGCCACCCCAATCTGGTTGTTTGTAGGATGGGCTGGGAGACACGTGATAGGCTGGGAATTCGAAAAGGCAGGGGTGGGACAAATTGAGTTTGGAGACTGAATCCAAGACCAGGAAATATGGGGTCTGCAGGTGACATAGTGGCTCCTCCAACACACAAGTAGAACCCAGGGGAGGACCCTGGGGTGCAGTCTTCCAGCATAGACTGGCAATTGCTGGGCCCCAGAGGTGCACCAATTTAAAATCTCCAGACCAGCTGGCATTCAGTAAAGAGCCTGGAGCCCACCTAAGCCTAAACCCTGCCTCAAGGAATTCCACCTGTGAGATTACCACTCCAAGCAATCCAGAGGGGTAGTGCATCACACTCCAGACAACCTCACCTAAAACTGCTGAGACAAGAAGCTGAGAATCTTTTGAACTCCAACAAAAGAATTCTTTAACTTTTCATCTGTTTTTTTTTTAAATTTCCTTTTTTCTTTTCTTTGTTTAATTGTGACCTTAATGGTTCATGGACATTTATACATATTCATATTTGTTTTATTTCCCATTTCTAGATTTTGAAAACAGTCATTGTTCATGGATCAGTTTTTTGAGGACTAGGATGCTTAATTAGTATATTTCAGTTTTGTTTTGTATTCTTTTATTTTTATTTAAAATATATATATATATATATATATATATATAAAATCTATTTCCCTTTCCTTCTGCTAACAGCCAATCTATATTTTTTTCTGTCTTTTACTCTTCCTTTACTTTTTTATTTCTATCTTCTTTCCTACTCCCTCACAATCATCATATCCTATATCACTTCTATTCTCTTCCTGTTCGTCATTCAAAATTGTAAACCCTTTTGCAAACTTACTTTTCTTATTGTAGGCAATAACTGATCATATTATTTCTGGTTTTTTTGTGACACCTAACATTGTCATAGCAGGAATATTTGGTTTAATGCCATATATTCTTTGCATGGTTGTTGTTATTATTTCTCTCCCCATAAATGGTAATGTACTGGAAACCTTCAGGGACATTATAAGTCCACAGGGTAGAAACTCTACTGCCTCACATTCATATTATTAGATGGGTAGACATTCAAACAACATGAAAAAGAAAGAACCAAATCATCCCAAACAAACCAAGATACACCAATAACAGAATCCATTGACACCACAGTGGAAGAAATGTTAGAGAAGGAGTTTAGAATGTAATGGTTAAACTGATCTGCAAGGTAAGGGATGATATAAGGAGTGAAATCTTGCAGTAAATACAGGAAGTGAAAGATCACTTCAAGAAAGAGAAAGAGATTCTAAAAAACATCAAGTAGAAATATTCAAAATGAAGGAATCAATAAGCCAAATTAAAAATTCAGTTGAACGCATTAAGAGCAGACTAGATCACTTGGAAGACAGAGTTTCAGGTGATGAAGAAAAAATATATAATCTTGAAAAGAAAGTTGACCATGGAAAAAGATATTAAGAAACCATGAACTTCCAAGAAATATGGGATAACCTGAAAAGACCAAATTTAAGATTAATCAGGATAGATGAAGGCTCAGAGACACAAGTCAAAGGAATGTACAATATTTTCAATGAAATAATATCAGAAAATTTCCCAAACCTAAAGAATGAAATGGAAAATCAAGTACAGAAAGCTTACAGGACCCCAAATGTGCGAAATAACAACAGATCCACAACAATTATGTAAATGCCTAACATACAATATAAGGATAAAATGTTAAAGGCTGCCAGAGAAAAACGACAGGTTATTTTTAGAGGGAAATCAATCTGGATCTCAGCTGATTTCTCAACACAGACCCTCAAAGTTAGAAGGTCATGGAATAACATATTCCAAGCTCTGCAAGAAAACAGATGCCAGCCAAGAATACTATACCCAGCAAAGTTAAGTTTCAGATTTGACAATGAAATAAAAACCTCCATGATAAACAAAAGTTAAAAGAATTCACAACTAGAAAGCCTATACTACAAAACATACTCAATAAGATATTTCATGAAGAAGAAATAAAAAATAAAAGTGAAAACCAACAAAGGGAGAAACTACACTAGAACAATAATCAATCAAAGAAGAAACTAATTCAAATTAAAATCCAGAAATAAATCAAAATCACAAGGAATAAAAATCATATTTCAATAATAACACTGAATGTAAATGGCCTAAACTCATCAGTCAAAAGACATAGACTAGCATATTGGATTAAGAAACAAGACAATAATATGCTGCCTTCAAGACACTCACCTCATAAGCAAAGACATCCACAGACTGAAGGTAAAACGATGGGAAAAAACATATCATTCACATGATTCTTGTAAACAAGCAGGCGTTTCTATACTTACATCAGATAAGTATAGAAACTTTCAAACCAAAGTTAATCAAAAGGGACAAAACAGGACATTTTATACTGCTTAAGGGAATTATACATCAATAATACATAACAATAATAAATATTTAAGCCCCAAACAATGGAGCATCTATGTACATGAAACAAACCTTTCAATTTCAAGAATCAAATAGACTACAACACAAAAATACTGGTTGACTCTAACATACCTCTCTCACCATTAGATAAATTCTCCAAACAAATACCTAGATAAAGAAGCTATAGAACTAAAAAATACAATTAATTAATTATGATTTAATAGACACATATAGAATATTTCATCCATTGATGACTGAATACACTTTCTTCTTAGTAGCACATGGATCCTTCTCTAAAATAGACCATATCTTAGTCCACAAAGCAACTTTAGCAAATATGAAAAATAGAGATAATACCTTGCATTCTATCAGATCATAATGGAATAAAATTAGAAATCAATAGTAAAATATAAAAATAGAAGCTACTCTAACACCTGAATACTAAATAATATGCTATTGGATGGCCAATCAATAGCAGAGAAAATCAGGAGTGAAATAAAAATACTCAGAGGTAAATGAGAAAAGCAATATAGCATTCTAAAATATCTGGGACACTAGGAAGACCTTAGAAGATGGAAAGATCTCTTGCGTTCCTGGATAGGCAGAATTAATATTGTCAAAATGGCCATACTACAAAAGCTTTATACAGATTTCATGCAACTCCTATTAAGGTTCCAATGATGTTCTTCATAGAAATGAAAAAAGCAGTCATCAAATTCATTGGAAAAATAAGAGACCCAGAATAGCTAAAGGAATTCTCGGTGAGAAAAGTGAAGCAGGAGGTATCACAACATCATACCTTAAATTACACTACAGAACTATAGTAACAAAAACAGCATGGTATTGACAGCAAAACAACAATGGTACAGAATAGAAAACACAGAGACAAACCTACATAAATACAGTTATCTCATAATAGATAAAAATGCCAAAAACATAAACTGGAGAAAAGATAGCCTTTTCAATAAATGATGCTGGGAAAACTGGAAATCCTTATGTTAAAAAAATGAAATTAGACCCCAATCTCTCACCCTGCACAAAAATCAACTCAAAGTGGAACAAGTTTCTTAGCATTAGACCAGAGACCCTGCACCTACTAGAAGAAAAAGTAGACCCAAATCTACATCATGTTGGCTCAGGAACCAAATTCCTCAACAAGACTCCTAAAGCACAAGAAGTAAAAAAATCAAGAATCAATCAATTGGATGGTATCAAACTAAAAACTTCTTCACAGCAAGAAACAATCGAGAACATGAAGAGAGCCTATAGAATGGGAGAAAATCTTTGCCACCTGTACCTCAGGGCATTAATCTCCAGGATGTATTAAAAACTCAAAAAAACTTAACACCAAAAATCAAATAACCCAATCAATAAATGGGCTAAGGAACTGAGCAGACATTTCACAGAAGAAATACAAATGGTCAACAAATACATGAAAAAATGTTCAACATCACTAGCAATTAGAGAAATGAAAATTAAAACTACACTGAGATTTCATCTCACTCCAGTCAGATGGCAATTATCAAGAACACAAATAACAACAAATGTTGGTGAAGATGTGGAGAAAAAGGTATGCTCATATATTGCCGGTGGGATTGCAAATTGGAACAACTGCTCTGGAAAGCAGTATGGAGAGTCCTCAAAAAACTTGGAATGGAACCACAAATTGACCCATTTATCTCACTCCTCGAAATATACCCAGAGGACTTAAAATTAGCATACTATAGTGACATGGCCACATTAATGTTAATATCAGCTCAATTCACAATAGCTAAGGTATGGAGCCAAGTTAGGTGCCCTTCAACAGATGAATGGATAAAGAAAATCTGGTCCATATATAAAAGGGAATATTATTCTGCCATAAAGGCAAATGAAATTATGGCATTTGCTGGTAAATGGATAGAACTGGAGGCTATTATGCTAAGTGAAATAAACCAATCCCCCAAAACCACAGGCTGAATGTACTCTCTGACATGTGGATACTGACTTACAATGGGGTGGGAGGTACAAGGAGTGGAAGTTTAATGGAATGGAGAGCGGGGAATGGGTGAAGGGAGGGGGGATGAAAAGGGGAAAAACAGTAGAATGAATCGGACATAACTTTACTATGTTCATATATGAATACACAACCAGCGTAACTCCACATCATATACAACCACAAAAATAGGAAGTATACTCCACGAGTATGATATGTCAAAATACATTCTACTGTCATGTATAACTAAAAATAAAAAATAAAAAATATTAAAATAAAAAAATCTCATGACATGTGAAAATTATATAAAATTCAAATTCCAGTACCCATAAATTGAATTTTAGAAGAACACAGCCACATTTATATATTGTCTTTGCTTTCTTACTGTAAGAACATCATGTACTACTTGTGGCAATGACCATCTAGCCTACAAATCCTAAATATTTAATATGTGGCTCATTAAGAAAATTTTTCATACCCACAGCTTCCAAGAGCTGTAAGGGAAAATAAATCTTCACCTACCATATACAGTCATGTGTTGCTTAACAACAAGAATGTGTTATAAGAAATGAGTAATTAGGCAATTTAGTCATTGTGTAAACATCATAGCGTGTACTTCCACAAACCTAGATGTTCCTATGCTGTAAACCTAGGCTGTATGGTTTACACTATTGTATATGTGGTCTGTCATTGACCAAAACCTTATGTGACAATATGATTGTCTTTGAAGCTCTTTAGTGAAGAAATGTTTATTTCAGGTTAATAAAAACTGCTGTTCCTCAAAGGAAACTCTGGGAGTATACTGAAAATCTTTGAAGTGGTAAGAGGTCCAGGCAACCTGAGAATCTCCTTGGTTTCAGGATTGGGGATTATAGATCAGACTGGGTGGGTGCAACTCCTGGACCAAGGAGAGGATGGGTGGATAGGGACAGGAGAAGGGAGCCATTTGAGGCAACAGAAACAAGAACACCACGAGTACCTGATCGTAAAGCTACATCTTGGATTTGTGAGTATATTTTCCTTTTTGGTTTTGCTCTTGGTAGCCTATAATTGGCACTATCTTCTGAGAACTTCCCCTTTTGCAACTTGTGAACTTTCTACCTCAAAAGGAGAACACAAGCTGGCCTGGAGCCCTGTCTATACTCCATGGCTGACCTCAGGAAATCTGGGGCGGGACCATTCCCTTAACACAAGGATTCTGAAAAAAAAAAAAAAATACCCTGCTTAGTCACTGTCTAAAAATGCCTTTAGGCACAGTCAGGTTGGGAAATGTACTATTGTTGAAACACAATGAGAGGTTCCCAAGAAAAATGGCAGAAAGATAATCAGCTGACAATCTGCAAGACCGCAGTCTCTAAATGCTCCTATGTGGCAGTTCATCCCGATATCTTTATTAGAACCTAGGGACTCTGGTTTGATTGGGGCCTCTCCTTCACCACACACATCCATCAATCTCCCAAAGTCCCTCAGTTCTGGGATGTCATGTTGAGCCCTCAGCCCCCACCCCTTGCCTTTCACTGCATTAGTTCAGAAATTCATTGCCTTTTCCAGGATTCTGTGCCACCTCCTCTCTGAAGTTCTGCTTCCAGAATCCTGTTCCATTATACACTGTCCACTACTTGTCATAGCCCCCAACACAGAAAACACCCATAGATTGAATGAAGAAAACAAAGAAATGAGAAAAACAGCATAAATAGTAAAAAACAAACAAAAATTGTTTAAAGTGAAACAACAATAAAAGAGACAAATCATTTGATACAGTACATTCCCTGCTATACTGCATGCATGTCTGTAGGCTCAACTCCTATCTTCCCAAAGGGTGGCTTCAGAGTAGTTCTCAGCTTTCTGCCCTACTCTGCACGTCCCGTTCCCTGTATCCTGGATGTCACTTATCCAAAAGGCTCTAGTGCCAGTTCACATCATCTCTGCTATAAATAACAGCAAACTCTCTTGACTGTGCTACAGGTCCCGAATTCTGAATTGTGAACAGAACAAAAGGCTCTTTCTGTTGTACACCACAGTTCTTGGAAGTGTCTGTGCAGGACCCATGGCTCAACTGGAATAGAGAGGTCCTCTCACAGGGCCAGGCAGAGGAGAGGGCAGAGGGAGAACCGCAGGGGAGGACCACGTACCTGTCAAAGGAGGGCCGCTCCCCGGCATCAAAAGCATCTCTCAGCTGCTTCACCAGGTTGTCCTGACCGGGTAGGCGGAAGATGCCCTCTTCATTCACACCGTGCTCGAGGATGAACTCTGCACACTTCTCCACCAGGATGGGCACCAGGTGGGGGCCGAACTTCTGTTCATAGGCCACAGTCTCATCCAAGCGCTGGCCAAACACCGCTGGAAAGAGAGCAAAGCCCATCATTCGGACCTTTCCTAGATCAACTGACAGATCAAAGTGCTTTGCTTACTTTTCTGTGTGGCCTGTGGCTTTAAAGAATTCAGTGCAAAGATACTAACCAAAACACGGGAGACAAATTACTCATTATATTTCCTGAAGCTATAAATTTGGGGCAGTCTCTGTCAGGTTTTTTTTTTCTATTCACCCACATATTTATATATTTAAAACAACAGCTGGAGTTAACAAGTACTTGTGTGCTAAGGATGGTACCAAGTATTTTGTACACCTTTTATTATTTAATCTTGCACCTGTTTTACGTTAAAGACGCTGAGCTTAGACATGCTAGTGAACTTGCCAGCTCATATATAGGACACAGCACCGTCAGAATTCAAGCCCAGACAATAAACTCCTGGGAACGTGCAGTAAACCATGACAGCAAGCAGCCGTCATTCTGCTTGAGGCAGAGAGCACGAAAGCATAATAGCCACACAGGGTTGTCTCATACTGTGCTAAACCATTGTGACATTTAAAATAACTACTATTATAAACATTGCCACGGTGCACACATTCTCCACCCTCCTGGGGTGTATGCAGCACACATGCATTATGTCTAATTAATTACTTAATTAATTAACACTTGGCTAGGTGAACAGACATTTCATTCTTTTGAACTATTTCCAGAGGGCACATTCCCACATGAAGCATTACAGGGTCAAGTGGTTTGAACATTTTTATGACCTGATGGTATGCAAATTGCTTTCCAAAAAATCTTTTCTCCAATTGCACTGCCTCCAGCAGAGCAAGCATGGACCAGCGCCACCCCAGCCCCAAAAGCACTGGGCTATCTGGAATTCCCCCACCCACCCTGGGTAACAAAATGAGTTTCTAAATGAGCACAATCCTTGCCGACCTATTCTGCCATCAAGCTCCAGGCCCCTAGTGTCCTGAGGGTTCAGAAGACAGGCCGTGGCTTCAGTTCTATCATTCCTGGTCCTACTTCTTTTACAACCAGGACTCTGCTCCCCCTGGCACTTCAATCCCCAGGACACCGGTTTGCAAAGATCCTAGGTTCTCCTCATGATTCTATCTCTGGCTGAAATGCTCTATCACGAGTCTAATTAAGGTGGATTCCACCTATAAAGAGCTACACCAGGCTCTCTCAAATTTTCTATGTCCTCCTGGCCTTCACTGCAGCCAAACTGTCACAGTTTCTTCTTTTTACCATTTTCAAAACCCTCCTGCTCCCTACCTTCCTGAATCACTGCTCTACCCGAGCAACAACATTTCACTGGGCTTGAATAATCATTTAGTTCTCCAATTGCCACAGCAGTGGTCTTCAGTTTGCTCCTCCAAACCTAGGACCTCCTCTGAGCCCCACCCCTCATCATGTCCCAAGTGCTGGAAGGTGAGAATGTTGGGTCTAATCCCAACCAGATCGTCTGGGCTGCTGTCTGTCTCACTGCATTTCAGTGAGACTTAGTTAGATTAAATAGTCCTGTGGTACAAGTGTGAAAGCCAAGGCTGGCATTCCTCAGGTTGGCCTGGCACCCACCAACATTTTTGGTGTGACTTACTGTCATGCCCCAAAGGCACCTCACCCTGATGTTCCCAAAACACAGTGCTCTCCAGTCTCCGTGTCCTTGGACAGTCTCTTCCGGCTGCCCAGCCTGTTCTCTCCCTTCCCTGTCTGATGGATTCTATGTGTTTTCCCTGGCCCCTCTCAAATGGGGCTGGTCTCTGCTGGCAAGTCCCTGGATAGACAGTCTACATGCCTACTCTGTGCATCTGCCTCCCTTCTCAAATGTCCTATTTCTTCCTACACCGAGCCTATGTGCTGCAGGAGATCAGAAGCCCCCTGAGGCCAGGAGCAGGGGGAGGGTCTCTTTTTGTCCCCAATATTTAGCATAATGTCTGGCACAAGGCAGATGCAAATTCTGCTGAATTACTTAATGAATTAACTTATCCTTAAGCAAGTATTTTGGCATTTCTTTAGTTGAAACATTAGCAGGCATCTCTGCAGACATGTAGGACCTGATTCTTGCTTTCTACAGCTTACCATCCAGTTATGGAAATGACAGGACCACACAAAAAATGGCGAGAGACAACCAGAGAATGTCCATAAACAGAATTAGGTTTCTGTTTGTATGTGAAAGGAGGTGAAGAGAGATTTCCACCAAATGAGAAGGACACGATTAAAATGATCTGACTTAAAACAGACCACATGGTATTTGGGAAATTCCCTTTGAAGAGTTTTTTGTGAGGTCCAGAGAGTGGTCGGCCCTTAGGGGGCCAGGCAGATGTTTTTTGGAGCAGTTAAAACTTGGGTTCCAGGAGTCTTCAGGACTCACCTGGGGGAAACCCAAACATAATATAAGGATGAGAAGTCAGGCTTTTCTCCTCAGCGGAGACCATCAGCCTTGCTGTGTCCGGCCTCCACTCCTCCAAATACTCTGAGTTGTTCTCATGAGGACATTCACTTCCCAACATTACTTTTCCCTCCAACATGCCCACCATGCCGGTTCCCACTACCTTCCCCACGTCTTCATCAGGCCCCTGGGAGCCATGAGGAACAAGCCATTGCCATCTCCTGAAAATTTATAATTCCAATCTTTCTAAGACCTTGGTTCCAAATTATCGTCACCCCCTTGAGCTCACTACCCCTTCCCTCCCCTCTGTGTCAGTAGGTAACCTTGTCTCCTCTGTCCCTATGTTTCCAAATGGAGAAGACGAGTGTACTCCCTCACCCCCAGTCCTGCCTCTCTTTCCTTCCTCTACTTCTGTCCCTGTCCTCTCAGGGGAAGGAAGGGTTCTGTCTTCCTGAGTGATGCTTTCCTGAATTGTCAGCTCCATCCCTTCCATCTCATCTGGGACTTAATCTTTATAATATAAATTGTATTCTTTTGATATAGAGAGCCTATGTTAGCTTAGGTCTTTGGCAATTTATGAAAGAATAATCTTCTACCCAGCTCTTACGACCTGCACCCAAATAGCCTGATGAACAAAATTCCAAAAATTAGAATTATCCATAATACCTTTCTTTCCCCCAATATAGATCCCATCCTACATATGCTTCAAATAACTTTCTATTTTTGATGCTGACATCTACATCATTCCTGCAATGGTTGCTTTTTTCCTTTCTTTCTTTTCTTTTTTTTTTTTTTTTTTTTTTGGTACCAAGGATTGAACCCAGGGCCCTTAGCCACTGAGTCATATCCCCAGCCCTTTTTTTGTACTTCATTTAGAGACAGGATTTGGCTGAATTGCTTAGGGCCTCACTAAGTTGCTGAGGCTGGCTTTGAACTCACTATCATTCTGCCTCAACCTCCCAAATTGCTGAGATGATAGGAGTGTGCCACTGTGCCCAGCCTACAAGGGTTTCTTTTGCAGCTCTGTTTCAAGAAAAACCCTTCTACCAGAATTCACAAAATCATTCAGCAAATGCCAACTGAGCATCTGTCCTCGTGCCAGGCTCCTTGGTGGCTGGAGATTATGATAGAAAGAATGAAAGGTGATCTTTGTGCTTAAAAACTCTTGCGCTAATGCCATTCCTCCTATCCACTACCTGGAAACCCAATCATTCTGAGTTTCGATGTTTCTTCAAAGGGATCTGGCCACTCCTTCCTCTGGGCTAATGGAGCCCCCGATGCACACCTCTGTTTTTATGGCCTCTCCTGTAGTTTTATGATGATTTGTTTAAACATCTTTCCCTTCCACTGGACTGTGGCTCCTCAAAGGCAGACAGCTTGTCTGGCTCACCATCTATTTTTATCTCCTGGCACAGAAATTGGCACGTGATGGACCAGACCACCAAGAGCTATTTCTACCTGCTGCCTCCCATTCCTCTGGGTCTCCACCCCTTCTCTATTCAGCATTTCTCCAAACCTGCTCTTGTCTGGAGATCAATGGCCTTTATAGTTCTAAGCCCAGGAGTCAAATGTCCAGGCTGCTATTAGCAGCATATGACAAAGCAAATCACTCCCTCTCCTCAAGACGCTTGCTCATGTCGCCTTGGGTACACCACTGTCTCTCAGTTCCTCATTTATCTCATTGGCTGTTCCCTCTCGGCCTCTCCAGATCATTGGTCCTTTCTCACTGTCCCCTAAATGCCAGAGTGTTCCAGGGCTTCCCATCCCCATCTTCATGAGCTTCCTCATAATCTCATGGCTTTAAATATCGCACAGATTTAAAGACTCCAAACTCTACATCTCCAGCCTAGAAATGAGTTGAAGCTCTTTCCTCCAGCCAGAACTCACCACTGTGGGCTACATTAGGACCACAGTGCCTCTTCTTCCATGAGACAAAGAACATTCTTGTTACTTTTAGTTTGTCTAGGTCAGGTTTTGTCCTTCTTCAACTCAGATCACATATGAGGAGTTTGGAATCCAAAACTTCAGTGGAACTCCAAAGACCCAAGCCTGAATAGTACTGATTTCTGATCTCTAGACCCTTATCTCTACCCTTTGATTCTGAGTGGACGTGAAAAAGCCTAAATGTGGGAAAACAGATAAACAGAGACAAGCCCAAGAAGAAAACAGGAAGAGGCCATTGAAGGAAGAAGACACCGGGGCAGGAGTTACTGCAAGGCCATTCTCCACGCCAAGGACAAGAAGAGGCAAGTCCCAGGCTGCCACTTCTGTGTCATGCCCTAGTAGACTGGACCCACTCTTTCAGGGGACTGGTGCTCCATGCTGACTACCCTCTGGCAGCAGGATGGGGTCTGATCAACTCCTACTCAGAAGTCATCACCACTTTGAGCCAGTCACCATTACACAGGCATTTCCATCCTAACCATTATAACATTCCATTAATTATAATTGCTCTACGTGATAGAATTATTATAATTGCTAAAGGTAATATCATGATCCTCATAATTGGCCACTTTAAGTTAATTTTGTGCTGGGAACTGCCTAAGATGTTTTCATGTGTGCTATCTAGGTTGGTCCTCGCCAAGCCCCACAAAGTGTTCTATTTTACAGATGAAGAAGAATTTATCTTTAGGTCAGAGTTACTCTGTGGGTCTATATTTACTGCTTTAATTCCTTTTGTTTAAAGTCTATAGAATAAAATTTCAGATACCATCAAGTCTCAAGGGGAGGGACTAAGGGATGGAGATTCTTGGTGCTTATTCCACAGTCCTCTGGCCATCCCGTGCCATCCCACTTCCGTTCCATTATGTCTACCTTGTTCCTCTCCAGCCCTCCAGACCTAACGGCTTTGGACAGAAGGCACCCACCCCACCCTGAACAACCACAGGCGGGTGACAACTCATTATCACAGACTGGACAACTGCCCAGTCTCTGTACACAGCACATCCTCCATCCTCAGCTCCATCTCCCCGTCCCAAGTTGGGTTAGAAAACACCAGGACCCTGGGGTGATTTGGGGAACTAAAGATGGAAAGATCAGCTGTCACCTCCCTCCCAATCTCATTCTTTCTTTGTCATCACTCAAATACCCCACCCCCTGCATACCACCAGACCCTGAGGACAGTCTTTCCCTCACCCCCACCTGCCATCCCAGAACTGGTCCCCATGTCCCAGTGGCTCAGTTCCAGCGTCATCCCCCATCCCTGGCAAGACAGCAAAAAGGAACTGAGAAAAAAGTGTGTCTTCTGGCAGAAGAATCGAATCACAAAAGAGGAAGAAATACCTTTCTTTCGGAGACCAGGGGTTTTCCTCTTGAAATCCCAGCAAAAGAGCAGCGCCAGGACAGGAAAGCCACAGTCCAGTTCCCACCGCGGCATCCTGGGAATATGAGGCATGGCTGCACCGAGGACTCAGAGCCTCTGACAAGCTAGCCCCAGGCCTCCTCTCCTCCCGGCGTTGGAAGAACCATCCCTTTTCCTTTCCAGATCAGCACATGCTTGCAAACACTACTCAGGCTCCGAGTCCCATACGGAAACCATGGGATCTGTCTGCACCTGCCCCAGCCCTCCTGGCCCTGATTCCCACACCACTCCCCTCCTCACTCACCTTTACACACAGGACCTGTGGCTTTTAAAGAGTCAACATAAAGCTGTCGGTGCTGCAATAAAAATAAGTGCCTCCTTTTACTTAGCAGCTAATTGTCAACAGCCATTCAGGGGATAGCTCAGAGATGGATTAAAAAAAAAAAGAAGAAGAAAAGAAGAAAAGCCCAGACGCTTACCAGCATTGCTCCATATATCAAAGTGTCTGGCAGGAACACAGAATTTCACTTAGCATTTATGAAGCCAGCCCACCCTTCCCTGGAAATGCTTTCAGAGTTGCACGTGGCTCAGAGACAATGCTCTTGGAAGTGGGCTGTTGGGTAGACCAACATGATCTCCCACCCCCACAGAGAAGATGAAACCCACATTACAGCAACCGAACAGATAAACCCAGGAGGCCAAGAGTGGGCTCTCAGGGACACAGAGGAACAGGCAGGAGCAAGGTTGCCAGGAAGGGCCCCGGGGTAGTCTCACAGTGCCAACCTAATGCTCATCCCTCCAGCAGTCACAGTTCAGGAATGGAGGACTCAGCTTTGACACCACCTTCTTCCTCCGTGTTAAATCCACTCCCGCATCCTGACAATATTTCTTCCAGAATGTTGGGTGAACCTGTTTCACTCTCTCCATCTCCATGACCACCACTCTTGTCCATGCTTCTCTTGCCCAGATGACAGCCTGACTTTCACATTTAGTCTCCTGCCTTTATTCAGATCTGAGACCTTTGGTTCAAGTCATTCTTTTTTCTTTTTTCTTTTTTTTTTCTGTGCTGGGGATTGAACCCAGGGCCCTGTGCAAGGCAAGCATTCTACCAACTGAGCTAAATCCCCAACCCTCAAACCATTCTTGACAAAGCAACTAGAATGATCTTTTAAATATAATCTGTCTCAAGAAATGCGCTCAAGAAATAGTTGTTGAATAAATAAATAAACAAGTATCTTACTTGAAACCTCCCAATGGCTACCTGTTGGTCTTAGGATGAAGATCAACACCCTTGACCAAACCATCTCTGCTGTTACCACCTTCCCTGTCCTTCAGAGCCTGTTCTCCTGCCACAGGACTTCTGCACATGCCACTCCCTCTGACTGAGATGCCATTCCTTGTCCCCCTTCTCTGCCTGGCTAGTCTCATCACCAGCTTAGGGATGCCTTTCTTTACCTTCTTGACAAATACTCATATTTTTTTTCACATACTACCATGTATTTTTTTCCAGGTGTAATTTTGTATTTTTCCCTTCACTCTTTTGACTGACTTTTGGGCCTACTAGTAGACTGAAAGCTCCTTGAGAGAAGGGATTTTGTCTTTTTTTTCTCTCTCCTCTCTTCCTTTGTTACTGTTGAACCCCTGGGGCAGGCACCATGGTTGGCATGATGCATGCGCTCAAGAAATAGTTGTTGAATAAATAAATAAACAAGTATCTAACTTAAGTTAGGAGCTGTATGAAGGTGAGACAAGGGAATTAGGTGAAACAAGTATAAATCATTTCTTTTAATATTCACTTCAGCTAGAGAGAAAGGACTAGATCACATGGAAGAATGGTGAATCACAGAGGCAGCTTATGCCACAGGCTAAACTGTGGTAGATTGTGAAATCCTGTTCTTAAGGATGCAGAGAACCTAAAAGAATTAGAGAAAGAAAAGGTACTTAAGCCAGAGAACAATCTGATATTTACATACTATATTATATGCCTTGTACTGGCAAAATCACAAAGGTGCTGAGAACACAGGACCTGCCCCAATGCCCACAATTGGAGCAGAACAGAACTATGAACATCTTAATGCACTACTTCCGTGCCCAGAAGTGACCTGAACTAAACTTGAGATGGCTAATGTCAAGAGGAAGCCGTAAAAGCAGCCTGCATTAATAAAAACTGGCAACAGAAAGCAGGTTTCAATGTAGGGATCCAGAGAAAGCATAGAAGGGGTAGTTTGGGGAAAACAGGCAGAGCCAGACTGGGACACGTTGACAGAAGTTGGGATGTGATTGACTATTCCCTTTCTCCTACTTATATTAGGGAAACTTGGAATTGCAATCAGAATTTCCTGGGAGAAGAGTTGGTCTAAACTTTCCAGCAAGAGGGTTATGACAAGCTTGCCTACAGAGAAGGCTGAAAAGCGAGGTGCCATTCTCCAAGGTTCAAGGAAACTCCAGAGCCAGCTCCCAGGCAGGAGAGGCTAGGTGAAAGATTTGGAGAGCCATGGAGACTTCGTGGCCATTTCTCCAGTCAAGGGAGAAAGGAGCCAAAAGCGAATTGGGGGCAGGAAGAGGTGTCAGCTCTGTAGGATTATCACCAGAGTGACTTTTCTAATTTAATATTAAGATTCACTACCTGGGGTGTACAGATGGGCTAACAGTTGTCTGTAAAATATTTTGCTGTCGAGAGAAAAATTGGTTGTGTCTAGTTATCATTCCAGAAGTTTCCATAGCTTTTATCAGATTTTCTAAAGGAGTCTTTGAACCGTAGAGAGATTCATCCAGACTCATCCATGGCATGCTTAGAGAAAATTCTAGAGGGAGGGGGTCAGAAGAGCTGATCATCATTCAACAGAGAGGACAGCCTGGGAGAGTAGAAAGTGACACTATGGGAAGAGGTAGCCTTTCATTTCATTTCATTTAATAACTGTTTATTGAGCACTTGCTATGTCAGACACTGTTAAGACTCTGGGATACACCTACTGACCAATATAGAGAAAAACAATTCCTGCCAAAGAAACTAACTATGAACAAAGGAAAATGAGTACAATATTTAGCTTGTCAGAAAGGAGTACATGCTAAAGAGAAAAATGAAGAACAGAGTGATAGGGAGGGTTGGAGGAAGGGAAGAAAGGGTTAAGGGTTAAATAGAACGGTCAGGAGAAGGCCTCCTGAGGTGATCTTTGAGCAAGGACCTGATAAAGGTAAAGAAGCAAGCCATGTAGCCACCCAGGACAAGAGGATGCCAGGCAGAGGGTCCTGAGGCAGGAGCATGCCTCGAGTGTGAGAAGAGACAGGTGTAGCTGGACAGAAATAGTATGCAAGATCATTCTGGAAAACAAGAACAGAGAGGTAACCAGGTACCCCATGAGTCAGTATAAGGCTTTTAACTCTTACTCTGAGTAAGAAAGAAGCTATCGGCCAGTGTTGAACAGAACAGAACCTTGATGTGACAGGTTCAACAGGCTTACCCCAGCTCAATGACAACAGACTGCAGGGAGGCAGGGGTGAGGGTGTGGAAATGTTTGGAGGCTATGGCTGGAATTTGGACAAGAAAGGATTCCTTCTCCAGGGGGTGGTAGTAGTGAAGGTAGTGGGTAGTGGGTAGCTCCCTAGTGGGAAAAGCCACACAGTTGCACGAAGGACTAGAAAGAGGTGACAGCAAAACATCTCAGTGACTTCACAAAGCTTGGGGGACATGTCCTGTGGACCTAGGTGTGCGTGGACCTAGGTGTGCTTTACAAGTGGTACTGTGCAAAGAAACCTTGGCCCTACCTCTTGCCCCACCCCTTGGACAGGCCATTTATTCCCTTAGAACTGAAGTTCCCTGACTTAGGAATAGAAAGAACAAGTATCTGATTTGCCCAGTGGCCTTACATGGGACTTTGCTGTCTTAAAATGCCTTCTTAGGCTGGGATCTATGATTTGGTTCACTGGGTGACTTTAAAAATACCCGAGATGCCACATCAGAACCAACACTGATCTCTGAATTAATAAGTAGTGATGTACTCTGACTTCCGCTCCCCTGGACTTTCCACCACCTACAGGACTTATGCTTGATTTGCTTCTCAGGGTGGCGGCTTTGGGGTGGGGGGCGGGGAAAGAAGTCCCCTGTGTACTCAGACAAAGTACAGCAGGTCACCATGGCAAGGCTCAGTCAAGCATCGCAAAAGGCATAGATCCTGGTGAAAGTACATTGACAGCATTTTGACTCAGAGCAAATGCATATTTGGGCAACATTGGCTGTCCTGGTCAATATAGGCAGCCCGATAAGCCCTATACTGGGGAAAGCGGAAAATGTCAACAGGGCTCGAAATAATATAATCTAAGGCAAGAAGGAAGGTCACACACAGCTAAGATTATGCAGGCTGAAACAGCATATAATCAAGCTTTAATACATAAAAATCCTTGTCTTATCCCTTAGCACAGTTTAAAAAAAAAAGTGTTTAGGGCCTGGGAAATGGTTAACAAAACTATGTAACTCTTTCTGCTACAGGATACAGATGGCTGGGCAGGCACTCTTGAGTTTAGCTGTCCCATTCAGGTCACATTTTTTTTTTCTCAAAGCCCTTGCTGGTGGGCCCAAACCAGAGCTGCCTGCCACCCCAGGTCTTGGAACCACAAATGAACTCGGGACCTTAGCTGAAATAGGCAGTTTTTTTCTCAGTTTATAATGGGACTGTTTAGGATGAAACTGTGCTTGTGGGAGAAGAGGAGGAATGCTAGGTTGGCATGGCAGTACTTGGGACAGGCAGATGCATGTCCATGCCCACTAGATGAAAACAGGCAGATTTGCAGAGAAAAGCAGGAGAAACTGCATGTCGCCAGAGAAACCGACAGGATAAAGCTCACTTCCACATTCCATCCCTCACCCCTGGCTCTTGTCAGGCCCCCTCACAGTTTCTGCTTTTGGTTTCTATGAGTAGCTCCTCTATCTGCCTGGTAAGTCCTCTCTCTGTGTTGTTTAATGTCATCATATATGATTTCTTTCCAAATAATCCCTGAAATGCATCAATTAAGATCCTTTTTCACAACAGGTTTGCCACAGGAACATGTCGTGAAAACCACCACTAAATCAGAGCCAAATGGGAAAGGAAAAGATTCATATTAACATTGTTGTCATCGAATATGTAGATTCCAGCAAAGCCCACCACTACCGGCCATCTGGTCTACAAATATGGTGGGATCTACCAAAAGAACCATTGGAAATTTTGTAAAGGAGGCTGCTGAGATGGGAGAGGCTCCTTTGGATATGCCTGGATCTTGGATACACTGAGAGCTGAGCATGAGTATTGTATCACCCTTGACATGTCCCCTGGAAATCTGAGACCAGCAAGTGTTACACGACTATCTCGATGCCCCAGGACACAGAGACTTTAACAGAAACCCAATTACAGACACATCTCAGGCTGACTGTGCTCTCCTGATTATTGCTGTTGGTGTTGGTGAATTTGAAGTTGACATCTCTGAGAATGAGAAGAACCCTGAGCATGCCCTTCTGGCTTACACACTGGGTATGAACAAACAATTGTTGGTGTTAACAAGATGGATCCCACTGAGCCATCCACAGCCAGAAGAGAGATGAAAAAATTATTAAGGAAGTCAGCACCCATACTAAGAAATCTGGCTACAACACCAACACAGTAGCATTTGGGCCAATTTCTGGTTGGAATGGTGACAACATGCTGGAGCTAAGTGTTGATATGCCTTGGTCCAAGGCATGGAAGGCCACCCACAAAGTTGACACTGCCAGTGGAACCACTCTGCCCGAGTTTGGATTGCATCCTGCCATCAACATGTCCAACTCATGAGCCTTTGTGTCTGCCCCTCCAGGACGTCTACAACATTGGTGAGATAGGTGCAGTCCCCGTGGGCTGAGTGGAGACTGCTGTTCCCAAACCTGACATGGAGGTCACTTTTGCTTCAGGCAATGTCACAACTGAGGTAAAGTCTGTTGAAATGCACCATGAAGCTTTGAGTGAAGCTGGAGACAAAGCAGACTTCAATGTCAAGAATGTGTCTGTCCAAAATGTTTGTAGAGCTGGGCACAGTGGCCCCAGCCTGTAATTCCAGCAGCTCAGGAGACTGAGGCAGGAGAATCATGAGTACAAAGCCAGCCTCAGCAACTTAGTGAGGCTCTAAGCAACTCAGTGAGACCCTGTCTCTTAATAATGTACAAAAAAGGACTGGGGATATAGCTTAGTGGTTAAACATCCCTGGGTTCAATACCCAGTTCTGAACACTCCCCCCCCAAAAAAAATGATGTTTGTGATGGCAACACTGCTGGTGACAGCAAAAGTGACCCAACAGGGGAAGCAGTTGGCTTCACTGTTTGGGTGATCATCCTGAATCATCCAGGCCAACTCAGTGCCAGCCTTGCTCCTGGATAGAACTGTCACAGCTAACATTGCCAACAACTGTGCAGAGCTGAAAGAAAAGATTAATTGCCATTCTGGTAAGAAGACAGAAGATGGCCCTAAATTCTTGAAATCTGGTGATGCTTCTATCATTGATATGGTTCCAGGCAGGCCATGCGTGTCCAGCTTCTCTCACTATCCTACTCTGGGTTCTTTTGCTGCTTTGTGACACGAGACTGACAGCTGCTGTGGATGACATCAAAGCATGGACAGAGGCTATTGGAGCTGGCAAGGCCACTACATCTTCCCAGAAAGCTCAGGTAGCTAAATGAATGCCACTCCTAACATTAAATATTTGTTTAATAAATATGAAAATATATTTAATATACAGTGGGAGAACCATCTCAGAATTGTTTGTCTCAATCAGCCATTTAAGTCTCAGAGTTAAAGACTGGCTAATGACGACAATGCATCATAAAGACTTCAGAAGGAAAAGGAGAATGTTCTGGGGCCACTGTGTGTGTGTGTGTGTGTGTGTGAGAGAGAGAGAGAGAGAGAGAGTGTTTTAAGTTATTAGTTTTTAAATCAGTACTTTTAATTTTTTTTTTTTTTGGTTCCAGGTATTCAACTCAGGGCACTTACCCACTTAGCCACATCCCCAGTCCTTTTTTTTTTGTATTTTATTTAGAGACAGGTCTCACTGAGTTGCTTAGCACCTTGCTAAGTGGTCGAAGCTAGTTTTGAACTCGCAATCCTCCTGCCTCAGCCTCCTGAACTGCTGGGATTACAAGGTATGGTACACCCAGTCTCTACTTCTACTTCTTAATGGAAACAACTTGACCAAAAATCTGTCATAGAATTTTAATACTCCTTTAAATAAAGTTTAATTAGGGAACAAAAAATGATAGGCACATGGTGAAATTTTTAAGTTATTAAATAAAAGATACCAAATTGCATATATCCTATGTTTATCATTCTGAAAAATGTTTGTATACATGTAAAACAAACCTAAAAGTACCTCTCATGGTTTAAGGGGTATTTTTTTTTTCAAATTTCCATAAAATTATCATGGTGTTCTTAAAACTTTTGGAATAATCTGTTGGGTAATCTAACAGATTTACTATTTAAACCCTGAAAGTGTCCATAAATGATTTCTGAAATAAGAAGAAATTAAAATTTCTTTCTAATTTTATATATTTCTAAAGTGGTCCTGAAGTTGACACAAATACGAGTATCCCTAAAAAGCTGGAGAAAATTGTGTCTTGTGAGCTCATCCATATCAATTCTCTCACATTTTTATAGAAAAGAGAAAACACACTAGATTCATGGGCTTGTTGATTTTAGAAGCCTTCTGCCATCACTTTTGATGTTGCTGCTGTTGTTGGCTATTTTGCAGTCAAGATATACTTCTCTGGTGTGGAAATATCAATAAAATTCCCAGAGAGCTCAAACACTTGAATCATGTAATCCCGAGAAGTGTTGAATACAGAATTCACCATGTGCCTGCAAGACCTCCAGTCTGACTGCTCCTATTTTGGACAGCAGATTTATTTTCTTGTGCCGATCAGCTTGTTACAGCTCTTGCTATCAGCCCTCTTGGGTCCCATAAGTCCCATAACTGGGAAGATCCATAGGTTCCATGTGGGTTAGTGCTGCGAGGAACCCTGGGTCAGCTGGACCAATCTACTCATTTCACAGATGGGAGTGCTTTGGCCCAGAGAGTCTCCTCTCTGGAGATGCTTTAGGGCATCACACCCATCTGATGATCAATGCAAAGGACTTGCCATCCCTACAGTTGATCTGGAGTTGACCCAAGAGAAAAGCTAAATGCTCTCAACCCTCTTTTCTTTCACATTCAGCAGAGGACTTGGCCATGACCACGGTCTCAGCATTGTTCTCTGGTTGTCTCCCTTGAACCACTGTTTCAAGGAGGGATCACATTGGGAGCTACTTCCTCTTCATGCCTGAGATGCCACAGATACTTGCCCAGGAGAGCCTGGTCCCTTACCTCCAGAAGGTGTGCCAGCAACTCTCCTGAGGAATTTAACCCACTCCTCCATCTCTGCTTGGGAGCTGGCCATGAGGACATAGGAGTCCTGTCCCATGCGATTCTGGTCCCATGGGGCTGGAGGGAAAAGTAGAACACATGAAGGTCTTAGAGTGGTGGGGGAGGAACTTTAAGTAAAAGAAGGAAAGGAAGCTGAACCTGCACAGATTCCTTGACTCAGCAAACACTACCAGTCAAATAACATAAGGCATTCTCCAAGATCCCAGTGCGACTGGATCTCCATGCACTCTTATGCTTTTTGCAGAAATTCTAAATCTACAGAAAAATAATTAAACACCATGGTTTGCAATTGGGATGGTTTCGGCCTAGAGCTGCTTTCACAGAAGACAGATGCCAATCCTCCTAAAATAAAGAGGAAGTTCACCATACAAGTTCAGCATTAGAGACAGGATCAACCCCACAAGTCTGGAGTCTTCAGGTCATTATGTCAATCATGGGTACTTCCCTAAGCTAGCTAGCTCGGAGCTCAATTGTGGGAAATTGGAAGGAGACAGTAACCTTAGGTGGGAGTGACAATGAATATAAGTGTGTCTTTTAGCAAAATCACTACTTCCTGTTCAGATCACTGTTCTCTTGATTGTATAAAACTTTGCAAATGGTAAGTTCTCAATATTTAGTTAATGAACATGTGAATTTGTTAGGACTTTCTTTACCATTTTCAATTTAAACCTAAGATACAGACATATGTAGTATTCTTGAGTTTGGTATTCTCAAAAGGGTGAGACGATAAGGAGGCAAAGGTGGTACAGAGGGAGACCAAAGGAAAGAATGGGGGAAAATGACAGAAAAAGGAAAATCAGGAGAGAAGGGTAAGAGAGGGAAAGGATGGGTATTAACCTAGTAAACCTATGAGACTTAGGTTGTAGACCATGTAGTTAGTACAGATCTGGGACTAGAATTTTAACATCTTCCATGAGACTCCTTATAAGCAGGAATCTACAAAATTGGAATTTTCTTTAGTTGGCTAAAAAAAAAAAAGGCTTTAGAAGGGATAAGAAAGTAATAGTAATACTTTTCAATTATAGGATACTGTCATCTTTCAAAATAGCCTTGTAAACCTTAACCTGTTATTCTCACAGTGTCAGGCCATGTCCCTCAGAGAGAGCCTATTCTATTGCTATGTTTTGTCCAAACCTGTATTTTCCTACAGGCAACAAAAGATTTTCAAATTCGCCTTGGTTCTGGTCTCCTGGAGTTAGCGAAATGTCACAAGCCTCTCATATTTTCTCCCTTTGGGACATCTTGTCATCAGATCATCAGTTTGTCTGACCTGAAGGGTCAGTTTGTGAAAGCCTTGGCCATTCGGAAAAAATCCTACGATCTGGATGTTTCCAAAAGTAAAATGAAAAGTAAAACGTGCTTGGGGAAGAACTAAAAGATACCCTAGGTACCAAAATGTCCCTTTGAAATAAAATGAGGAGTTGTATTATTTCTGTTTTATAAATAATAAAATTGAAGCCCAAAGATCCAAAGATGCCCAGATGGTTACTGCCAAACTCACGGCAAGATCTAAATTGTTGCCTGCCTCACATTTTAAAAATAATAGCCTAACAACAATTAAAGGCTTCTATCTGAACCTTGTAGGACTAAAACTGCTGATCCCAGAGAGATGGTCCTGATTATAAAGCCCATTTCTTATGCCAGCATTGGCCTCCAAGAATTGTCATATACAAAAGGAGTATAAAAAGAGGAACTGAAAATTCTCTGCATTAAAGAGAAAAATCTGAAAATTCACAGCATGAAGAGCAATCTCACTTTAGGTTGGGTGGAGCCTTAGGGACAGTGGTGGCTATAGAAAAATGGTTCCCTACCTTACTACTGCTTTAGAATTATTTGTTGTTATGAAGTGTATGTTGGGGGGAGAGAATGAATATGAATCTATCCAAGAATTCCCCCAGCAGTCTAGGAAACTGCTGTGAGCATGAATGACCAAGAGAGGACAGATCTTCCTCCTGCCCCACAGAGCAATCTTCTAGGGAACTGGACTTTGGTGCAAAGCCCACAGTGAATTTTTCAGGGGAAGCTCTCAATAGAGTTTTCTGAGTTGAAAGCTCAGGCTTTGGGAAAGGTGTTCCCATGGATGATTGTGTCCCACAAATTGCACTGGGAGAGGGATTTTAAGAACAAAAGAGGTTTTAAGAGGAAAGGATGGGATTTTCCCAGAAAGGAAGAAAGAAAGCTAGACCTTCAAACCAAAGGAGGAAGAAAGAAAGCTAGACCTTCAGATCAAAAAGCAAGGGTGTGCCCATGAGGGAACCACCCTGGGACTCAGACTTTTTTCCTTTATTTTCTCGAATCATAGCCGGTGTTAGGATTTTTCTCTGTATTATATAATTCTCTCTACTTATCCTCAAAATGTCTCTGCACTTACATGACACTACTATATACCAGACCCTGTACCAAGTGTTTCATATGGATTTCTCTACTTTACCCTCATCCTCATGATCACTGTCCCCATTTATGGATAAAGAAACAGAGACAGAGGCTTGTTACACAAATTATAAGTGGCAGCATCAGGATCTGGACCTGGGCAGGCTGGTTCTAGACTGGGCACTTCTACCCTTTCTGCTATGCCTCCTTCTCCATCAATGTCCTGATCTATGCACACAGCTGCCTTGTGCAAGTGGGATTAAGGAAAAGGGCATTCTGGGAACTTGTAAGCTCCCCTGCCATAGCAGCAACACATCACAGCCAAGTGGGCAGTCTTGACGACTCAAAGGACTAGGGCTGGCAGAGGGGCAAGAGACAAGGAAAAGCAGCCTCAGTGGGGCAGATTCAGGAGTCTGAGCCAAACCGCCCTTGCTTCCAATGCTTTCAAGGTGGTAACTCTTGCTTGGGAAGAGGATCCTCCATCATACAGATCAAGTGTACAACAAGTGACATGCAACACCTAGCATGTGCTAAGTGTTAAGTGTGCAGCAAGTTGTCATTTCTCATTAGGTCCTCTTGAGTTGCATGAGACTGCTGACTTCCCATCATTTTTAACCCACCTAAAGAGCCATTTAATATGGTTCATTTATATTTCAACTGTTAATTTTAATGTTCCATTCACCTTCTAGGCTGAGCTACTTTTAGTGGTTACAGGATAATCCACTGTCCATATGAGGGCTGCAGGGCTTGGGACAGTATCTAGCTCCAATTACACTCACAATGTGCTTATAGAATTGAGCTGAATGATCACCCACTTAGGGCATTACTCAGGCCCTTGATGCTATCCAACTTGGATAGGCTTATGAACTACATGAGGATCCTCTATGTTATTAACAGGTTGACTGGTTAGTTGGTGAAGGACTCACTGAATAAAATCTTGACTTCTAGGATCCAGAAGTCAAATGGGAATATAAAACACCTCTGTCTAACCATTTGGCACCTACCTGGAATGACTTCAAAGACAAACTTCCCGGCTTCTTCTGGGTTTGAGGCAATCTCTTTGATGGTACTTCCTGGTAGATACATGCAACCCTGAAAGATCCAAAGTCAGACCTTTAAGATAAGCAGAAATTTTATCCCCTATGAACTAAAATTAAATTGAAGAACAGATGGGATAAAAATGATGGGGCGAGGAGGCAGGCAGGTAGAGAGGAACGGGAAAAGTGGCATCCAGATATTAATGGGGGCCCTTCTGCTCTTCAGGCCTTGGCCAAATTAAGTGGCAGCAATCTGACAGCAAGCTAGATTCCTAGAAAGAGAAGGTCGAGGTCCAGCTGGGAGAATGTGCTGAGAGGATGTCATCACCAACACTTGCCACATTCCACCTTTCTAAGACCCAACTTCATGGTCATATAAGACACATGATCCTTGTGAAGGCAATGGCGGACACCAGTGGGACCATAGTACTTGCCAGGCCACCAGAGGGGGTCAATAGGATGGAAGCACAGGTGCCTTTTGAAGGGGAATTTAGTAGCAGCAGTCAATGAGAAGCACGGTCCAGATGCCTGCCCTTTGTTAACCACCTTGAATGTCTGATTCATTTAGTTCCTCTGGCAGTCCTCCAAGAAAGACATCATTATGCACATTTTGCAAACAAGGAAACTGGAGGATGAGAAAGATTCTGTAATTTGCCTACACAGGGCTGGTAAATGTCATAATGGTAGTACATCCCAGAAGTGAGTTCAAAGTCAGTGCCCCCAACCGTTATGGTAGGGAACAAACAGCTTAAACCTCCACACCACCCCTGGATCCATGGAGAAGGAAGAGAAGGTTCAGTGACCTCAGAGGCACAGATGCATTTTCAGAAAAACAAGTCAATGCCACCGTGTGTAAGCCTGGTGCATTATCACCTGCAGTGCACTTTCACACACAAAGTCTCACTAGATGGGCTGAGGCTATAGCTCAGTGGATGAGCACCTGCCTAGCCCATGTGAAGCAATGGGTTCGTTCCTCAGCACCACACAAAAATAAATAAATAATAATAAAGGTATTGTGCCCATCTACTACTAAAAAAAAAATTAAAAAATCTTACTAGATCCCCACCACAGCTCCAGATCAAGAGCAGGGCAAGATTTATGACTTCTACTTTGCAGTCAAGGAGACTGGCACTAGGAAAATATAAAGGACTACACAAAGTGATATAGCTAATTTTAATGGAGTTCATTATTTGTAACTTATATCTCACTGGATGTTGAAAGTAATGCCTCTAAGAAGACTCATGTGTCTTTATTTTTTTTTAAAAAAAAAGGGGGGGGGGGGGAGAAGAAGACAGGTGACCCAGAAAGCTATAAGTGTGAAGAGTTTTCAGAGAATCTCAGAAGTAAGAGCAACTCAGGAGCCTGAAAGAATGAGTGTTTTTTGAGAGTCAGGAAATAAAGATGTCTAAGACTAAATGAGGAAGAGAAAAAGAGGAGGAGAAGGAGGAGCTGGTGGTGGTAGAGAGGGAGAAGGAGAAGCAGGAGGAGAGAGAAAAAATAAAAAGATATATGTCTATAAAATGGAATTCTGTAATTCCTTAACGTTCCTCTGATTTTATTACTTAAAAATAACCTCCATTCACATGATCTTCACCATCTTTAGTCAATCACATCAATGCCTTCAGGAAAATGACCTTGAGATTGTGTTGCTGCTAGGCTACTTCTGATGAGTTATGGCACCAGAGCAAAAGTCCCTGTTGCTTTTAGACAGGAAGGAACAACTGCTAGGCAGGGAAGGAAAGTCAAGTTCAGAGTGAACTGCCTCTCTAGGCTGGCAACTGGTACTCCGTATCATTTCAACAGAAAATAGTAGAAATAAAATACTAAATAAATATCTGCTGTTTACTGAGCAGTTACTAGGTGCCAGACTCCTATCTGATTTCCCTGAATATATTAGCACATGTAATTTTCACAAGAAATCTATGATTTCTAATATTTAGTATTAGAAAATCTAGTATTTTCCCCCACTGCAAAGATGAAGAAATAAAGCTTAGAGAGGTTAATGAGTGGACCCAAGATCACAAGCTAGTTCATAAGAAAACGATGATTCAAACCTTGGTCAGTGTGATTCCAGAATTATAAATAAGGCCTTATTTAAAAGTCCCACCTGCTAGAAGAGTTGAACTTATTCACTCCAAGGCATAAATTATAAATTTCTGGTCCTTTCCTCAGACCGAGCAGGAGAGACCCTTCAATATCGTAAATGGATAAAAAAGATAGGCTGCAGGAAGAGACACCAGTTGGGGTGAGGGTGGGGTCACTGATGAGGAAGAAGCTGTCCCAGAAAGGGAAGGGCCCAAGCGGCCTATAACCACTTTCACCCACTTTGCAAGTTGACTAGGGTAGACCCTATGTAAAGACAGGGGAAGGGTATAAGGGTTTTGAGGCCACAAGTCCTGCAGCATCGAAGCAGGGGTGACAGATATGGCAGTGATATGCTGGAGTCAGAGGCTACAGGCTCATGAGAACTGTCATTTCAGGAACTTGAGCCAGCTGCCAAATACAGCCATTAGGAAGACCTAAACCATACGAACCTGCGATCAAATATTTTAATAAAGATTCACTCAAACTTTATAACTTCCTAATAACTTACTATATTTGACTGTTATTTCTGTTGTGGTGGTTATTTTCATTTGTAGTTATCTGTGTGGTGGAAATTTGTATGACATGGTGCTATCTCACAGCTCTTCTTGAGGTCAGTCACATATTGGTGGTTTGAATCAATCATGATAGGAATACCTGCACCACAGAAGTTGGTGAGTACCACACACAAGTCAACTTCCCCACCACAGAACCTGTTGTTAAGTTTTCACCAGCACACCACTGACAGAAAATTACCTGTTGGTTTAAATTCCTACACTCAGAAATGTGGGTCAAAAGGTTTGTACATTTTAAAGACAAAATACCCTCCAGAAAGGTTGTTTGAATTTTCATTTCCTCTAGTTGTGCATGAGGATTCCTGTTCCCTAGGTCTAATTCACTAAAATTTCTAGAAAACCCTTCTCAATTTGATAAGGGGACAGTGTTGTCTCAATATCTTATATTGCTTGTCCTTAACGAGATTTAACTTTTTAATATATGTTTACTGGCCATCACATTTCTTAGATAAATTGCCGCTTTGAATCACTGCTCATTTTCTCTTAAGTCATTTGAACTTTCTCATGGATTCAGACAAATATTTTGAATATTAAGAAAATTTGTTTATCAGAGATACATGCAATTTTTTCTTGAAATTTTATTTTATTATGCTGATTTTTAAGATATAATTTTTATTTATGAAATTAATTTTTCCCTTATGTCATCTTTGTTGTGCTTTAATAAACTTTAGCTTCTTAAAGATCATGCAGATAACTACATGTTCATTTGGTATTTTTATAAATTTATTTTTTTACATTTAAGTCTTAATCTAGAATCATGAATGGTGTGAAATGCAATGTGGAAATGTACCTTTGCTCTTACCTAATAAATTGTCTGTAAAACTTTCATTTCATTTCATTACTAGGAATCCCAAAACAATGTTAAGTGACAGTATAGTAATAGTATTTTAAGTATATTTTTCTTTATTGTAATGAAATAATTATGAGTGTATGCAGTCTATAAGCATGGCCACTTAATTCTTGTTTGTGATAATACCTAGATGTTAGTCCAAATTCCCAACAGTAAGAAATTAGTTAAATAAAATACAGAATATCCATCTGATAAATTATTTTGCCACTATTATTATTTATATCACAGAATAATGTCAATATTAAGGGGCACTATTCATGATACATTATTACTTTTTAAATTAAGTAGTATTATACTAATTTTACATTTACAATAGATGACTTTCCAAATGTCTATGTATAGGGAATACTGAACTTTTATTTCTTATTGATGGGATTGTAATTTTTTTCTTTGGGTTTTCTACATTTTTCAAATTTCCTACCATGCACATGTATAACTTTTATAATCAAAATACACATGACGATATATAGTAAAATATACTCATTCTTCTGAAGGAATTCTAAAAACTTTATTTTTAAATTTTCTGCATCTGAAAATATTGTTAGATTTTAACAAATGCTTTATACAGCTACCTGTTGAGAGGCTGTGTAGTTTTTCTAATTTTCCATAGGGCATTGGTGAATTACATTTAATAGATTTCTTAAAAATAAATAATCTTTGAAGCGTTACCTAATTATCTCAGGCTAACCAAATCCTGATAAGCCTTGGGTTTCCTCCTCCTAGAAGTAAGGGGAAGAAGCAAGGACCTCCAAATACTAATTTTACTCTTCAGCATTAGTCTCTTTTTACAAAACAGTTTCTTACACATGCTTCATATCATTGGATCACGAAACAAATGCAGGCAATATAGTATTGTCTCATTATATAAAAGAAGAAAGAAGCACCCAGAAAAACTAAATAATTACATGACCAATTGTGGAACCAGGACAAGAACACAACTTTTTCTAATTTTCACTCTCTACACTTCACAGAAGCAAAAGTCACCCAGCGGCCCTTTCCACTGCTTTGGGGATGGTCAAAAAGGACTGACACCTCCCTCACTCATTGCAGATGGGAAAACTTCCCACACTGTCTCAATGCACCAACCACCACTGTCTTGGCCTGGAATTGCTCACCTCTGCTAAGGTCTGAGTTGTTCACAAAGAAAAGGAAGTCTGGTTACCACACACAGGACACCAGCAATAACAAAGTGTGTGGTAGGGACTCTGGGGCCCTTCCTCAGCCTCTAGAGTGACAGACACTCAAAACACTCAGAGCCATCAAGGGATGCATGGTTAACCAAGTCCTGCTCATCTGCTGCTGGTCCTCAAGCCTGCCTTCCAAAATTGCTGTCCTCTTCCAAAATGACTATTTCATTTTGGCTTCACCTGTCCATATCCACACATTCTTATCCTCACTCTTTTCAGTCAAGACCACCTATTCACCTACACAGACAAAAGCTCTAGGTGGGTACCCAGGCATCCTGGTTGTCCCAAGACATCCAGCTTACATCTGGAATCTTCTCTTTCTCTCACATACCACAATGGCCACAAAGAATCCATAAAGTGAGGAAGAAAGTCCTAGGCCCAAAAATTGGGATCGCTAACCCTACTCTTACAGCCTTGTGCATGCCATCAGGAAACCCTGCTCACTCTACCTTGAAAGCACCTCCGAAGTCTGACCACATGCTTCTAGCCCACTGTGATTCTAAATAGCACAGCCTCTCACCTAGATTGCCTTGTGTCCTGTTCCAGCCTCCAGTTATTTTAGAGCATGGTACCCAGAGCCATATTTAGAGCATGGTACCCAGAGCCATAAACTAAAAGATGTCACCTCTCTGCTCAGAAACCTGCAATGCCACCTGTGATACTCAATATAAATGCTCAAGTCCTCAGAGAGGCCTATATTGCCCTTCACGAAAAGTATCCCCCACCCCAAACTCTGACTTCAGCCCTCAATTCATTGGCCTCATCCTCTCTGGTTCTCATTTCCAGCTCTCTCCCTGCCACAATGACCTCCTGCTACTATCCACACAGGCCACCCATGCTCCCCTTTAGGTTTCATGGGGGCTGTCACATCTGCCTGGAATGCTGCTTCCCAAGATCTGCCACGATAACTCCCTCTCCTAAAATATCACCCTCTTCACAGGGCCACTCTGACCACCCTATTTAAAATTGCAACACCTCCCCAACTTCTCCATATCCCTTACTCATTCAATTTTTTTCCTCCTAGAACTAATCTTTTTCTAACAATCTACATACTTTTCCTTATTATGTTTATATTCTATCTTTCTAAGCTCCATATGGCAGCATTTTTACCCGTTTTACTCACTGGTTAATTTTCAGTACGCAACATACCATCTGGCATTAGAACGCTAACGTTTCAATGCCTTATGTTCAAACATTACAAATGATCAATATATACTGATCAAAGGAACAAATCAAAGAGCCCCCAAATCAGTTTTCCTGAGCCCAAATGAACTCTCTGAGCCATTGACTCAGTGTTGCCACCACAATGGGATCCTTGACTTAGCAATGCACTTAGGAAGCAATGCACTGGGGACAGTGCTCCTGTCATCTTTGCTACATTTATGTATCTAGAATATAATAAAAAAAGCAAAAGCAAGCTCCCCACAGATGGATATGTGTGCAGCTCTATTGAGAAGGCCCACGTGAGTTTAGGTGCTGTCTAACCTGGCCCCAGCCCGGCCTCTTCTGTGCCTGCAGAGGGAGAGCCATATTAATGGGGACAAATGCCCGTAGGGTACCTGCGGCTTCATGTCCTCCTCGTCCTTGTAGTAGTAGAGTTGCTGTGCCCTCAGCACAAAGTACCTCTGCTGCCAGTTTTTCACGATTGACCTCTGCTTCTTCAGCCATCCCATCTTGATGGGCCTTTCCAGGGGGTTGGGAGTGGACGATGGGTGAAAGGCCGCCATCTGCTCACCGGTCATCACGCTCCTGGACCGAGCTATAGAGAGGAAGAGAGAGGCCGACTGACCGAGGGACATGAACCAGTGAGCAAAGGGCGAGTGGGGAGGCAAAAGAGGAAGCCCCGAGGGGGCTGAGGAGTGGGGTGCAGCCACTGCTGGGTCCAGCTCAAGGGTCCAGATCTGGATCAGAGAAAGTCCCCCCCGAAGGCCGGGAGAGGAGCGAGGGGCCCCTGCTGACCACAGCCGGACTCAGCGACTCGCACGCCGCCGGCCAGCAGCTGCTGCCAGCCCCCGCATTCTGCAAAGCGAAAGATTGGCTGGAGCCTTCTAAAAAGGAAGTGGCCGCAGCATCTGACAAAAGGTGCTTCCTTTTCCTGCGTGGGAGTTAGTATCTGACAAGAGAGAGGAGAAAAAAATAATGCCTCGCTCTGAGGGTTCACGGTGAGTTCCACGCAGCTGCTTTTGCCTCCGGAAGCTGCCTGGGCATTCTTCCACAGCCACGGGTTCCAAGGAAGAGCTGGGGTGTTAGCTCTGACCTCACTGTCCAGTGGAGTCCTTGTCCAGAAGACCCCACTAAAATCCCCAGGGCTGTCCTTGTGACCCCCATCAGGCAGTTGGCACTTCCTTGATTTTCCTTCTGTGTGAGGTGCTGGACCCTTCTGTCCCCCTGCCCACTGAGAGGATTTATAGCCCTTTATGCTGAACCAAAGGCCTTGGGTATTGCCTTCCTATTACCATTCCAGTCAGGTGGTCACTGCCAATAAAACTCAGAAGGACGACCTGAAGCCAGACCCCTCCACCCACTGCAAGGTATAACTGACTTTTGCCTTCCCACAAAAGTTCTACATGGTCATTCAGTTGGGTCTTGACCTGTGCCTCCTGGGTGACTCTCACCCAGGGCAACTCTCTCTTTTTCCCTTGCCTGCACCAATCAATCACTCTGGTCCCCATTCAACATTTCCT
Organism: Marmota monax; assembly: GCF_021218885.2. NCBI lineage: Eukaryota > Metazoa > Chordata > Mammalia > Rodentia > Sciuridae > Marmota > Marmota monax. The sequence continues at coordinate 443,755 of NW_026692194.1, forward strand.
TCTGATGTCCACCTTCCTTCTTTCCCAGCCAGTTTAATCATGACTCTAAAACCACTCAGAGCTCCAGGGCTCCTGGACTTTATGTTGGTTCTCCACAATTACTCATACAAAGCATCTGCATTTCTTTCTTCTGGCAAAGGTTGCTGGAGGAAGTTTCCATCTTTACAAACCCTGTATCAGAATTTGTTGATCCTTGGAACATTCAAGACATAGCTGAACTAAGCCATCAGCTCCACTCTCACCCCCATTTCACCTGATCAAAGAGCAGTTTTTGCTTTCCTGGATTTCTTAACCATGAATAAATTATACAAATTCTCTGAGCCTCATTTTCCTCATAGTCCCCTATTATATGGAATATTTGTGGAGATTAAACAAACGAACCATTTGGCACTGTCCCTGGACAAAGGTAAGCATATGTCACTCTTATTTTGTCAAAAGTGACTTTACATCCTACTACAAATATGGAGATCATTTCTGAGAGCTTCCTCAACTTCTTTCTTCAAAATGTTGCTCTATCATTAAACTTCCTCTCTTCTTGCATTCCTACATTTAGTGCCTTTAATTGCCAATTTCTCCCCATTGCTTTTGATTCCTTTATTCCCATCTCCTTCCAGGTTTATGGTTCTCAGCTTTTATTCATGTTTATAGCATACTTTCAAATACTAGAATTTTATACAGAATGATAATCTTTATTCCATTAATTCCGGTTGTATTCAGAATTATCATCTCATTTAAGGTTCTGCCCTTCAGTTCTGTAGTGCTGTCTGCAGAGAACTCTGTCCTAACTGCAGTCTCTTGACCCTCACAAGGGGTCCACATTCCTGTAACATACCCTCACACCTGGGTTCCAGCTGAAGTCACTTCTTACTTCCCACAGGGACCTGGAGAGGTCTCAAGATGCACCTCACTCAGCCCCCAACTAAATGAACATCATCACAAGAGTGTATGTATACTCAATATTAGTGTAAAAATTGGTATTTTGATGAGAATTTGGCAACATTTGTGCAAAGGGTTTGTTTCATGTCAGTGTTTCCTGGCAACCCAATAGAGAACTTTGTTTCAGATCTTGTTCCTCAGCCATCTGCTGTTTTCAAGGTCTTTCACTGGAGCTGAGCACTTACTCTAAGGCTGTGCAAATGATCCAAAAGAACTACAGGAGGGTTTCTGCAGGAGTACAGTGGGGAGGAGGGAATTTGAAGGCCTATATTCAGCTCTGTATCTCTCCAAGTCAGACATGTACCTTGCAAAGATGCTTATCTGCCCTAGAAAGAGGGCAGACAGAAATGAAAAGTGTGGTTCATACATGAAACTTTTAGAGAAAGTGGAAGAGCAAGGCAGCCCATCAGATGTGGGCATTCTATCCCACCTTAATAGTCTCTGTGTAGCTTATCCCAATGTAACTTTTGTGATCATCCACCTGTAGTGATATTAGACATGGGGTGGTGGTGCTTATTGCAGTAATGTAATAAGGAACCTTCATGAGGCCACAAAAGGACACCACACAGGAGAGGGGAAGATCAGCAGGTGTCACACAGTGGCTACAAGGACTCAGGCCTCTTGGGCCACCCAGAGAAACCCAAAGACTCTGGGTTTTTGTTTTTGGTTTTGGTTCTGGGGATTGAACCCAGGGGCACTCAACCACTGAGTCATATTCCCAGCCCTTTTTTTAATATTTCTTTTTTTTTAAGAGAGAGAGAGAGAATTTTAAATTTATTTTTCAGTTTTCAGTGGACACAACATCTTTGTGGTGTTGAGGATCGAACCCGGGCCGCGCGCATGGCAGGCGAGTGCGCTACTGCTTGAGCCACATCCCCAGCCCCTCCCCAGCCCTTTTTTAAAAATTGTATTTGGAGACAGGGTCTCACTGAGTTGCTTGGGGCCTCACTAAGTTGCTGAGGCTGGCTTTGAACTCGCAATCCTCCTGCTTCAGCCTCCCCAGCTGCTGGGATTATAGGCTTGCACCACAATGCCCAGCTCCAAAGACTCTGTTAGGACCATTATGGGAGACAGAAAAAGTGAAAGGTGTCCAGCAGCACAGAAGGGGTGGGGCAGGCATTAGCAAGAGCCACTAAGACAACCACAGATTGAAGAGAATTCACTCTGCATAGAAGAACTCAGTTGTAGGGATATCAGTTTGTGCTTAATTCTGGGGAATTTTTCATGCCTTTTCATGGCAAAAACAACAATAACCACAACAAACCCCTTCCCCTAGGAGCATCTGAGTGTTGCAGAATGGCCTGGTAAAGCAAGAGGTATGAGGACCTTGTTTTCTCAGAGTTGGCCAAAAGGAGATTTGATAACCTTGAGACAGCAAAGCAAACCACCTGTTAGCCTATGACTGGCCAAGGCCTGACTACCTTCTTTTGTATTTTCAAATGATGCTGCTCACCACATATCCAGCCAGTATTTTTTCAGTGCTTATTCTCATCCCACTAAAATTGATTTGACTATGGGCCTGGGGCCACCCACTACGAGTTAGAGGATATAATGGCTCCACACTGACCTCTATACTACTATAACAAGGCCCAAACACTGGGGGCAGGGAGGGTTGACAGCTAGGTGCTCAGTGAGCCAGTGACTAAATAGGGGAATTTTGGATCCTACGTGAAGAGTGATCTGTATCTTAACCCTCAGCATTGTTCACAAGCCAGACCTATCAAGGGATGGTTCAGATATCAGAGAAGAAAGCCAGGTGGGCCTTGGTTCTGACTAAGTTTCTTTGCTAATCTCTTTGAACAGTCTCTTCTTTATGGGTGTGAGTTGTTCCTGGATAAAATAAACAAAGATATCTATTACTATTAATGGAGCTGTTTTTCATAATGAAAATAATAACCATGATAAGCTTTGCTTGTGAGCCATTCATTGTACACATCATGCGTGTTCCCTTGGGGAAGGAGGTCCGAGTCAGGTGTGGACTGCAGAGGTGCTGCAGTGGACCAGGATGAGAAGGCAGTTGTTTAAGATTCATAGAACACTCTGGAGCAAGTGGGTAACTTGGTGAGACTAGAAACACATCCTTACTGTATTAGAGAGAGAAAGAACAGGCTCCTAGCTAGTTGTGCACTGTCCAGTACATTAGCCACTGTGACTGGCTGTCTACATTTCAATGAATTAAAGTAAATTGAACTAAAATTCATTTCACCAGTCACACCAGCCTCATCGCAAGTGCAACACATGGCTACAGTAATGGACATCAGAGATAGAGAAAACTTTTGATTCTGATTCTGTTGGTCAGCACTCACTTCCTGGAATCTGAGTGCTATCATTACAAAGTATGGGGTTAAGTGAGCCATAAAAATGGAGAAATCAGGCTGGGGGTCCCAGAGAAGTGGCTCTAGATGGCAGAGTAAGACCTCAACCTTGAACCTGAGAGGTATCAGGGAGCCATTTCACATTGCTGAGCAAAAGAGGACCACAGGTGAGTTATGTTATTGGACTGTTTGTGTTGAGTTTGGATCTGAAGATGAGGGAATGTGCCAGAAAGAAATAGAGCACAATTGGTCTCATCGCAGACGGGTCTCCTGAGCTGCAGACCCCATCTACCCAGCTGTCTGTATGTCTGTATGTACCTAGTGAGATTCTCAAGCTTACCACATTGTTGTCCAGGCTTATCACTGACCTCCTTCTGACCTTCTATGATTTCCCTGTCTGCACCAACAACCACACACCAACCTGCCATCCTTCACTGGTCTCTGTATTTTACTAAAAGGGGACATCTTCCCAGCCAACTAACACTAGAAACCTTCTCCTTCCTCCAGTAGGCACAGACATGGTCCTTGTAAAACACAAATCTCATGTTTCCTTCTCCTAAAAGCCTCTGATGACCCCCAGCATCCACCTCCTGAAGAGAAGCTATATTTTAACATTATTATAGTATGCACTTCATCTTATATTAAATGAGAAAAAGAAAGGAAGATATGAGGGGTAAAAAGATGGAGAGAGGTGGATAAAGGAAGATTAACTGGACATTGCAGTAACTTAAGTATGAACTGGGAGGGCCCAAGTTAGGATGATGCTAATGAAAATGGAAAGACTATAAAAGGCAGAAGTAAGGCAGATGGACAGACCTTGGCTCTTGGTGTAGCAAGGAGCAGGAGGCAAAGATCTCTGAGTGGCTCAGGTTAGCTAGTCTTTTCCATCAATCATTCAACTCATAGTAACTACAATGGCCGAGCACTGTGTCTGCACTGGGAAAAGTATCTGGTTCTGGGGATCTAAGTTCAGCTAGAAATAATTCTACTTTAAAGAGGTCCCAGAGCTGGGAGAGCCATAATTGGAAGCAAAGAAGGAAGTCTGTTTTGAACAGACAAGTGAGGCTGTGTGGAATTCAAAGGTAGACTGAGAGATTCCAGTTTCCCCCAGAGTTCTGGTTTTGACAGTTGAAGCCTCAGGATTTAAAAAGTGCTTGGAAGAGGTGCAAGTGAAAACCAGGAGATATGAGTGACTTGAAAATCTCTGAGCAGAAAAGCAGCATGATAGATATTCGGAAACCAAAAAAGAAGCTGAACACAGAGCAAACTAGCTGAGGGAAGCATTTACCACTTCAGGCTATGGAGACAGACAAATCTAGATGCAAGAGATAAGGTTGTTATTTCCCTGGGGATTTTTAAGATCTCCCCATATCCTAAAGAAGCATCTGGATAACTAAAGGACTTTTGTAATTATTTGCTGAGTAGGTGAAATAAATATTTTAGAATGAATTAAGAGCTGCCCTCAAGGTATTTAATATTTTAACAAATATTGGCAAATTTACTTAATCTTGCAACTTCTAGATACATTCACTTGTGCTCATTCAAACAGAGTGGCGTATAGAAAATATAATCCCTAATCTAGTAACAATAAAAACCAATAGTTATTTATTGATTTATTGAGTACTTAAAATGTACTAGCCACAAAGCAAGTACTTTGGGTTTTTTTTAATATTTATTCTTAAGTTTTAGATGGACACAGTATCCTTATTTTACATGTATGTGGTGCTGAGGCTCGAACCCAGAGCCTCGTGCATGCTAGGTGAGCACTCTACCACTGAGCCACAACCCCAGCCCGAAAAGCAAGTATTTTGCATTATTAGTTTCATTTACTGCTCACACTAACTCTTCATGATAAATACCACATTGTCACCTCTGCTTTAAAGGCAAGGAACTGAAGCTGGAAGAGGTGAAATGATTTGCTTCAGTTACGCAGCTAGAAATCTGATTTCAAAGCCCAATATCCCTATTTAGGCTACACGGCCCAGAAAGGAGCATATATTCTAGTGGTAAAGAGAGGCAAAAATGAGGCAAAATTTCCACATTACAAATCAAGGTAGTTAGAGAATAAGAGATGGAGACAGAAGAGACAGCCCTATCCTTCCTCTGCACAAGAAAACAGCCACAATTCCTAACTACCATGTGAAGTACCTTGTCTTAGTCTGTTTCTGCTGCTGTAACAGAACACTTGAGGCTGAGTGGGTTTGTCATCATGAATTTTGCCTCAACATCATGCATAAACAACTCTGTGCTACTATTTCCGCCCAACATATCCTCTGCAGGACTCAGTAAGCCTTGAAAAAAACAGTCACAGAGAAATGGTACTGAAACCTCAAGCCCACCACCGGAGCTGTGCCGAAACCCAACAGGAAAATGGACACATTAGGTCATAAGCTTGGTCTTACCAGTGGTCTGTGCCCAAGCTGATTGAAGAGACGCAAATATTCAGATCAAAGCCAAGTGTGACCAAGGTGTGGGGAGGAGGGAGACACAGTTAAGTAATGTGGGTCCAGCTCTCAGACCCAGTGCTCAGGTGGAGATGAGAACCCCTGGGGAGCCTCTGGGGCAGCAGTGCTGTCACCACTGGCTCTTGAAATGATAAAGCTAGGTCCATCCATCCTCGCCCACACCCTGCATGGTATACATGTGCACAACCCATACATGTGCACAACCCCCCCACCCCCCCACACACACAGCCTGTGACCGGCCTTTGATCAGAATTTGGGATGAAGGACCTCAGTTTCCACCAGAAGAAAATGAGGACATTTGGCTACAGAACTTCAAGGCTCATTTTCTTTTTTCTTTCTTTCTCTCTTTATTTTGGGTACAGGGGTTTGAACTCAGGGGCACTCGACCACTGAGCCACATCCCCAGCCCTATTTTGTATTTTATTCAGAGCTAGGGTCTCACTGAGTTGCTTAGCGCCTCGCAGTTGCTGAGGCTGGCTTTGAACTCGTGATCCTCCTGCTTCTGCCTCCCCAGCCTCTGGGATTACAGGGGTGCGCCACTGCGCCCGGCAAGGCTCATTTTCTTAATTCTTTTTCTGTGAATAAAGCAAGCTTCCCTCCATTTAAAAACACTCACCGTTCAGGGAGGGGGAAGGACTTTTAAAATCTTTCCAATTTAAGACCTGTCATTTGGACTTTTAGACACACTTATCCTGTCATTCTCTGGGTTTATTTTAATTCTAAATATCATTGTTAACTTTGGTAATAAAAATGTTATCCCTTCCAGAAGACAGACAAGCTGTAAAACTGACGACTGCACCGAGGCGCTCTCTGTGTACTCTGAAATTAAACCGCACGGGCCTTCCCGGGACACTTACCCTTGAGACCAATTTATGTAACTTAATGGATGGACACATCTAAAAGTTGTTCCCTGAATGCAGGCCTCAGCAGCCAGGAATTTAGGGTTCAGTTACCTCTTCTGGGTCTGTGTGTGTATCTCCATCAGTTGCAACACCTTCCCAGCCGCTCTCTGCTCTCTCCGCCCATCTCTGCATAACAGGAAGCCAGTGTAATAACAAGAAGCTCTCAGAATTGTGAACACTTCCTACTAAACTCTGCCCTGGCGCTGCCTTTTCCTCAGCACAAAGCAAAGTGGAGATTTGGCAATCTGCTGGTAAATTTAGCCTGAGTTGTGTAATGTGACTGGTTAACTGCTTATAGGGAAACTATCTGCCTTCCCAGGGGTGAATAGAAGGAAGAACAATTCATATCATGTAGGACTGTGGGGTAATTAGCCCCATAAGCTCTGTTGAGTAATGTGTCAAATTAAAGCCATTGAGAGAAGCATTGATCTCTCCATCGTCAAAGCTCGTCACTCATTTTAGGTAAGGCATTCCACGTCATTGGTCATTAACATTCATAAATAAACAATGTATTAGGATGCTTGAAGTTATTTGTGTTTCAGAAACACAAATAAGAGCCCTGCATTTCACAGTAAGGATCCTTCCAGGTGACAATGTTCTGGGACTAATGACAATCAATCCTGGGACCTCAGGAGCCTGAGAGACTTTGTCCTTCCTAAGATAGGGCTCCAGTCAGTTCCTGAGCCTTCCCTGGTCTTTGGGAATCCTGATTTTAGCCTTTAACTCTACTGAGAGTGTGAAGAATGAGCAGTTACTTGCCATTGATGGGCCTGGGATACAACCTGATAAAAAATCCCATCACACATTGAGGCACTATGTTTATGGATAGGAGATAAATGATGCCAAAAATTATTGATTAGTTTTGTTAAGCATGATCAGGGCAATGTAGTTAGGAATAAAATATTCATATTTTAAAAGATGCTTACTTAGGCATAGGGGGGGAAAATGACATTGCATCTGAGATTTGTTTTAAAATATCTCAACAAAGTAAAGAAAAGGAGAGATGCAGACATAAAGAAATCTAATGTTTAATTTCAGCGATGAGTATACACAGGAGTCTGTTATTCTCTGTGTTGCTGCTTCAAGTGTTTGCAGGATAAAAAATATCTTTTTTAAAGATTCTAGTAGGCTTATTTTTTTTCACACATCAGTGATTGCTCTGAACTTCAACTTCAGCCTTTCCCAGGCCTGCATTTCCAAACCTGTTAGTTAATCCTTTAGCCCACAGCCAGTGATACTACCCAGATGTTATACCACACACTTAACATTCTCTCCCTGTCAGACCCACCCCTCCATTTCCCCTGCTCTGTCATTTTATCAGTTAATGAATGAAAGGAACAGAGAGGGCTTCCAGTGTGGAGAGTGTTACCCGTAGAGTCAGCTTTACTCAAATACTCGATGGTGGTGGAGAGGCGGAAAATGCGGCAGAAGCCCCAAGGGAACACCAGGTGAACTTCGAAGGAGCCCTGGACAGAATGACCACCTGGATTTCTAGGGGACCTGACTTCCTGGTGACAGCTCCCATTTCCAAATTGACATTGAAGTGATCAAAAGACTATCTCAGTAACAATAAAGGGAAATCTGAAATTAGTGAAATGAAAGCTGAAATGATAGCGCACGTGTGTGTGTGTGTGCGTGTGTGTGTGGTGTGTAGGTGGGCGTGAAGGAGAGGTGCTGCATGCACGAAAAACTCAAAATGGAAACAGTGAGAGCAAAATAGTCTCTGTGTAAGAAAAAAAGAAGGACTAAATCTCAGGGCATTTTATAAAGTTAAATAAAACAAACGCTCCACAAAATTGGAGGTTTTTGCTTATTGTTGTCATTCACCTATTCTGTGTGCAGAATATTCCAGGAATGTGAGAATATTTCAGTACTAAGAAATATTTCAATACTAAGAAAACTAATAAATGGTTTATCCCATGGAGAGTTAAAAGAAAACACCTACATATTCTCAAAAAATCATGAACTTGCTTTTGACAAATCCAACTAGAGTCTCTATTAAAATTTAATTAACAAGAATTTGAATAAAATTTTTAGGTTTTCGGAGGAACAGTAGGAGAGAATTGAAAGGGTACTCTATGAAAATTCAACTACTGAAAATTTAAAGGATTCCAAATTCTTAGGAATCGGGTGATGTATTTGCTTGGTGGTTTAGCTGCGTAAGAAAAAAAGATGAAGTACAGATGAGACTTTTTAAAGAAACAGAAAATGACACAGCAGGAAATTTCTGATGTTTCTTCAGTGTTATATAGTTGGTATTGTGGTGTGTGTGAAAATTTCCACTGTTGTGACATTTTGCATTTCTGTTAAAAAGTCAGTCTTACAGAAGAAATAGAATAATGGAAAAAATAGAATAGAAAAAAAATTTAAAGGTCTTGCTTAGAGCTACTAACTTGTGAAAAATTAATATTTTACTTCTTTATAGAATTATGTCATTCACCAGCATTTTTACCAATTTCAGGCTATGCTTCATGGTTCTGAAGTGAGGCTCTGAGGAACACAGAATTTTCCCTTTGATTCTGCCGACATCTGTCAGTTCCATTTCCTCTTTAAAGCTGTCAAACTTTATCAGCTGTCTGAAAAAAATGCTGTAGAGGGTTTCCCTTTTATCATCCAAGGTACTCACAAAAATGTTTGGACTTATTTCATGTGTATCTGCAGGCAACCGTGGTGCCTCTGTGGGACCCAGGATCTCCTGAAGCTCATCCACTGGATTTTTGCCCTGTTAGGTCTCTGTGGGTGGCCAGTCCTTCACAGGAGAACTAGAAAAGCTCCTTTGTGTGTATTTGTTTGTTTGTTTGAGCTGATAGTCATTGGTGCAAAGAAAGAGTGGTTGTACAAGTTCAGGAACCACAGAGTAACAAACAAAAGGAAGCACCATTCAGCAAACTGAGGCCATGACACCAAGATTTATTCTCCATTCTGAGTACACTGAACCTGGCCCAGCTAATGAGACCTTTTTAAGGTGAGAAAAAAAACTTGGAATGTTTGACTTGGGTTATTTTTTCTAATTATTTTTAATTGTGGTAAAATATAATAAAGTTTACCAGTGTAATCATTTTTAAGTGAAAAGCACATTCATGTTGTCATACAACCCATCACCACTAGCTATCTCCAGGACTCTTTTATCTTGCCAAACTGAAATTCTGTATCTATTAGATAGTAACTTCCCATTTCCCCTTCCTCAACCCCCGTTAACCACCACTCAGCTTTCTGTCTGTCATGAGTTTATCTTCCCTAGGTAACTTATGTAAGTGGAACCATACAATATTTATTTTTTCGTGACTGCTTTATTTCACTTAGCATAATGTCCTCTAGGTTCATCCACTGAATTTTCTTCTTTTTTTAAGATTGAATAAAATTTTATTGTATATTTACCATATTCTATTAATCCACTCCTTTGTCGAGAGATCACTTTGACATTTTAACTATCATGAATAATATTTCTATGAATGTAGTATACGTACATCTTTTTGAAACTCTATTTTCAATTCTTTTAGGTGTATGTGGTACTGGAGATGGATCCCAGGAGAATTTTACCTCTGAGCTACATCCCCAGCCCTTTTTTCCTTTTAAGTTTTATTGTAAGAGAGGGTCTCACTAATTTGCCCAGGCTGGCCTTAAACTTGTAATCCTCCTGCCTGTGCCTCATCAGTCAGTGGGATTACAGCCATGTGCCACCCCCACCCACGCACCCAGCGGCTGTCAATTCTTTCAAAAGTATAACAAAATTGGAATTGCTGGAGGATATGGCAATTTTATTTTTGACTTTTTGAGGAATCTCTATACTGTCTCCCCCAGAGGTTTCACTGTTTTTGTTTTTTTTTCATTCCCTCTAACGGGACACGGGGGTTACAATATCTCCACATCCTGTCAACACTTGTTGTTTTCTGCTTTTTTTTTTTAAATATTGATCATCCTAATGCTATCTCATTGTGGTTTTGACTTGTATTTCCTTAATGATTGGCCATTTGTATATCGTTTTTGAAGAAATGTCCTATTCAAGTCCTTTGTTCATTTTTGAATTGGGGAGGTATGGTTTTAGTAGTTCTGTATATTCTGAAGGTGTTTGTTCCCTGTGGGTTGCCTTTCTTATTGTGTTGATAATGTCTTTTGATGCAATGGAGTTGGCCAACTATAGACTAAACCTCTGAAACTGTGAGACAAAATAAACTTTCCGTCCTCCTAAGTTGTTCTTGTCAGGTATTTTGGTGACCGTAATGGAAAGTTGATTTAACACATCTTACATCTATTCATTCTCATCTATTTTTTTTCCTTTAGTTTCCTTCATAAATGTTTTGTAGTTTTGGTGACTTCCTTGGTTAATTCCTAAATATTTTTATTCTTTTTGATGCTCTTATAAATGGAATTGTTTTTTTAAATTTCATTTTTGGATTGCTTACCACAGTTAGTATATAAAAATGCAAGTGATTTTTGAGTGTTGACTCTGTGTCCTGCTGGTTGCTGGATTTATGAGTTCTAACAGTTCTTTGGTGAAATTTTTGTGTTTTCTGTGTACTTCTTCCTTTCCAATTTGGATGTCTTTTATTTCTTTATTCTTGCCAACTTCTCTGACTAGGACTTTTAGTAGTATGTTGATTTTAAGCAGCAAAAGTGGGCATTCACCTCTTGTTCCTGATCTGAGCAGAAAAGCAAAAGCTGTCAGTCTTTCTCCATTGGATAGGATGTTCACTGTGATTATTTTTTTTTCTTTGTACTGGAGATTGAACTCAAGGACCCTTAACCACGGAGTCACATTTTTTTTTTTTTTGAGATAGGGTCTTACTAAACTGCTTAGGGCCTTGCTAAGTTGCTGAGGCTGGCCTGGAACTTGTGACCTTCCTGCCTCAGCCTCCTGAACCATTAGAGTACAGGCATGTGCTACTCATGCCCAGCCACTGTACACAGATTTCATTATGCTTAGATATTTTCCTCCCATTTCTAACTTGTTGAACACTTTCATCATGAAGGGATGTTGAATTTTGTGCTTTTTCTAATCAATTGAAAGGATCATGAATTATTTTCCCTTCATTCTGCTAATGTGGCGAATCAGAGTGATTGATTGATTTTTTTTTTTTTACTGTTGAATTGTTCTGGAATTCCAGAAATAAATCCCATTTTTTCATGATGTATCATGTTTTGATGTGACGTTTAATTCGGTTTGCTGTGTTTTGTTGGGGATTTTCCTATAAGTGTTATAAGGGATATTGGTCTGTTGATTTCTTGTAGAATTTTTTTATTGGCTTTGGCTATCAGGGTAAAGCTAGCCTTGTAGAGTGAGTTAGGTAGTTTTCTCTCCTCTAAAAGTTTTTGGAAGAGAGCAAAGGATGGTAATTCTTCAAATGTTTGGTAGAATTCACTGATGAAGCCATGAAGTGTTTTCTTTGTCAGGGAACTTTTGATAACTGATTCAGTTGCCTTACTATTATTTATAGGTATATTCAGATATATTCCTTCATGAGTTAGCATTCATAGGGTTGTGTTTCTAGGAATGTTTGCATTTAATCTAGGTTATCAAACTTGTAAGTGCAAGGTTATTCATAATAATCTCAATCCTTTTAGTATCTGTAGGATAGGTAATAATGTCCCCACTCTCATTTCTGATTTTCATCATTTGAGTCTTTGTTTTCTCATAGCCCATTTAGTTAATTTTCTTGATCTTACTATATAGAACCTTGCATATTTAATTTTTTAAAATTTTTGTTCTTTTTAGTTATACGTGATAGTAGAGTATAATTTGATTTATTTATGCAAATATGGTGTACATCTTATTCTAATTAGGATCCCAGTCTTGTGGTTGTACCTGATGCAGAGATTCACCATAGTGTGTTCACATATGTACATAGGAAAGTTATGTCAGAATCATTCCACTGTCTTTCCTATTCCTTTCCCTCCTCCCTTCCTTTCATTCCTCTTTGTCTAATCTACTAAACTTCTATTCCCACCCACCTTGTTATGTTAGTATCCTTATATCAGAGAGAACATTCAATCTTTGGGTTTTGGGGACTGGCTTATTTTGCTTAGCATAATAGTCTCCAGATCCATCCCATTTCCACCAAATGTCATAAAATCATTCTTTTATGGCTGAGTAATATTCCATTATGTAAATTTATCACTTTTTTTCTTTATCCATTCATCTGTTGAAGGGCACCTAAATTGGTTAGCTATTGAGAATTGAGATGCTAAAAAAATTGATGTGGATACATCGCAGTAGCATGCTGATTTTAAGTCCTTTGGGTATATGCCAAGGAGGAGGATAACTGGGTCAAATAGTGGTTCCATTCTAAGTTTTCTAAGGACTCTCCATACTGCTTTCCAGAGAGGTTGCACCAATTTGCAGTCCCACCAGCAATGTATGAGTGTACATTTTTCCCCACATCTTCACCAGCACTTATTGTTACTTGCATTCTTGATAATTGCCATTCTGCAGGAGTGAGATGCATTTCTCTAATTGCTAGAGATGTTGAACATTCTTTCATATATTTGTTGACTAATCATATTTCTTCTTCTGTGAGGTGCCTGCTCAGTTCCTTTGACATTTATTAATTGGGTTATTTGGTTTTTTGTCATTATGTTATTTATCTTATTTTTTTGTCATTATGGTTATTTGGTTTTATGTCATTATATCTTGGAGATTAAGGCTCTATCTGAGGTGCAGATGGCAAAGATTTTCTCCCATTTTGTAGGCTCTCTCTTCATGTTCTTCATTGTTTCCTTTTCTGTGAAGAACAATTTTAATTTGATACCATCCCATTTACTGATTCTTGATTTTAATTCTTGTGCTTCAGGAGTCTTGTTGAGGAAGTTGTTGTTCCTAAGCTTACATAATGGAGTGTTGGGCCTACATTTTCTTCTAGTAGATGTAGGGTTTCTGGTCTTGCTCCACTTTGAGTTGAGTTTTGTGTAGGGTGAGAGATGGGGATGTAATTTCATTCTGCTACATATGGATTTCCAGTTTTCCCAGCACCATTTGTTGAAGAGGCTCTTTCCTCCAATGTATGTTTATGGCGCCTTTGGCTAGTATAAGAAAACTGTATTTATTTGGGTTAGTCTCTATTTCTTCTATTCTGTTCCATTGGTCTTCATGTCTGTTTTGGTACCAATATCACGCCGTTTTTGTTACTATAGCTCTGTAGTATAATTTAAGGTCTGGTATTGTGATGTGTAGAAGGCCGGCTGGCTGCAAAATAACCAGGGGGTGACGAACAACTTGTGCACGTTGATACAGCAGGAGAGGGAGCCCGACTCCCCCCCTGCGACGGCAGCGGCGGCAACGGCACCGGCACCCGCCGTGATGTTTCCTGCTTCACTTTTCTAAGGATTGCTTTGGCTATACTGGGCCTCCTATATATCTAAATGAATTCCATGATTCCTTTTTCTATTTCTATGAAGACCGTCTTTGGAATTTTAATAGAAATTGCATTAAATCTGCATAGCATTTTTGGTAGTATGGCCATTTTGATAATATTAATTCTGCCTATCCAAGAACATAAAAGATCTTCCATTTTATAGAACCTCAATTTCTTTTGTTCTGTAGTTTTTCATGTAGAAGTTTTTCACTTCTTTTGTTAGATTGATTCCCACATGGAATCTTGTATTAAAATATAATGTCTTTCTTTGTTTCTTGTAGCATTTTATATTTCAACTCCATTTTGTTTGATATTAGTATAGCTTAATACACTAATGGAATACCTATTTGCATGGAAAAACTTTCCTTTTAATCTTTTCACTTTCAATCTATTCCTGTCTTTGAATCTTAAGTGAGTCTCTTGTCGACAGCATATGGCTGAACCATACTTTCTTATCCATTCTGCAGATTCTCAATCTATCGAATGGAGAGCCTAATCTCAATTATATTTTACTTCTGTAAATTTGCTGTTTGTTTTCTACATGTCTTATAGCATTTTGGTCCTTTATTTCCTGCATTACAATCTATTTTACAGTGTTTAGTTGATTTTTTTAAACTTTATTTTGTTTATTTATTTTTTATGTGCTGCTGAGGATCGAACCCAGTGCCTTGCACATGCAAGGCAAGTGCTCTACCACCGAGCCACCACCCCAGCCCTAGTTGATATTTTTGTAGTAAAAGGTTTTTAATTTTTTCTTGTCTCCTTTTGTGTATATTATTTAGCTCTTTTCTTTTGGTTATGATTGGAATTACACTGAACATATAAAATTATAATACTATAACTTGGAACTTATGCCAACTTAACTTTAATAGAATGCAAACACTCTGCTTCTTTAACAGCTATGTTCCCATACTTTCCAGTTGTTAATTTCACAAAATTATGTCTTTATATATGTGTATCCAAGAAAATAGCTAATTTTAAAAGAAATCTTTAAAATTTTTAAGTCTAATAAATTATATAGAAAACAAAATGTATAGTTATAAACTAAAAGTACAGTAATATTTGCTTCTAAACTAATTGCTTTTTATCTCACTTGTCTTTTAAATTATTCAGCAAACAAAAGTTAAAAATATACACCATTGTTACAATAATACTGGCTTTTCAAATTGTATATGTATTTACCTTTCCTGAAGTCCTTACTACTTCAGATAGCTTTGTGTTACTGTTCAGTAACTTGAATTACTCTTCAGTGTCCTTTCATTTCAACCTGTGAAGACTCTTGTTGTCATTTTTGCAGGGCAGGTGTAATGGTAACACATTCCCTCCGTTTTGCATTATAATGGAAACATCTTAATTTTTCTATCACTTAATTATCTCTATCCAAATAATTTTGCTGGATATAAGATTCTTGGTTGAGAGGGTTCCCCCCTCCCTTTTAGCTCTTTGGAAGCTTCTATCTTCCAAAATTTCTAATGCAAAATCTGTTCAAATCTTATTGAAAATACTTTGAGTGTGATGAGTCACTTCTCTCTGTTTGCTTTCAAAATTCTCTTTATTTATTTATTGACAGCTTGATTGAGTTGTGTGCCTCTGTGTGGGTCTCTTGGAGTTCATCAGACTTAGAGTTCATTAAGCTTCTTGGATGTTTATATTGATGCTTTTTCATCAACTTGGGGGATTATTCAGTTATTATTTCTTCAAATATTCCCTCTTCTGCTTCTCTCTTCTCCTTCTGTGACCTCCAAAATGAGTCCATTGGTCAGCTTGCTGGTCCCAGATGTTTCTTAGCTCTGATCACTTTTCTTTTTTTTAAAAATTCTAATTTGTTACATATAACAGCAGAATGCATTGCAATTCATATTACACATATAGAGCACATTTTTTCATATCTCTGGTTGTATAGAAAGTCTATTCACACCATTCGTGTCTTCATACAGGTACTTAGGGTAAGGATGTCCATCTCATTCCACCATCTTTTGATCACTTCTCTTTACTCTTGTTTTTGTTCCTCTGATGCAACAGTTTCCATGACCCTGTCCTCCTGTATGCTGATTCTTTTTTTCTTCCTGTTTGCATCTGTTTTTGAAACTCTCTCTAGTGAACTTTTCATTTCAGCATAATAATTTTCAGTTCCAGAATTTCTTTCAGTTTCCTTTTAGGGTTTTTAATCTTTTCATTGATATTTCCGATTTGTTCATAAATCATTTTCTTAACTTTCTCCACATCTTCTTTTAGTTCTTGGAGTATCTTTAAGCCCTTTGTTTTAAAGTCTTTCATAGTAGACTTGCCATCAGGTCTTTCTCAAAAACAGTTTCTATTTTTATTTTTCCCCTTTGAATAGACCATACTTCTCTGTTTCTTTGTATGTCTTGTGATTTTTGTTGTTGCTGTTGTTGTTGTTGTTATTTTTGTTGAAAACTGAATCATTTGAATCTAATGCAGTGATTCTAGGTTATCTACCCCCTTTCTCAAGATTTGATGGCATTTTGTTTTGGTTCTTTGTTATGACCCGTAGAGGGTATCTCTGTGTTAACGATCAGCCTGAAGCATAAGTTTAAGATCTCAGTTCTTTTCTGCTATGTTTGGGCATGCTCAATGACTTTCTAATTTCGTTAATATATGTAGTTGCTTTTGAGTGTCCTACTCTTCAATGTCTGACTTCCAAAGGGGATGAGGAGGAAATTGAAGGAAATGAGGGGGAAAAAAGTACAGGGTCTTTAAATCTTCTGAAGCTCATTTTAGTCAGAGAAGCAAGAGCTCACAACAGTGGGGTGAGATGCAGGAAGAGTGGTGGCCAGTTCTTTACCTGTTTGATCAGAAGCAACCATTAGTGATCAGAGCACAGATCCCTGTTATTTGGAGACCAGGTTCATTCCACCTACGCTGGCTCCTGCAAGCTGAGTACAAGCTGCATGCATAGCTTGTACTCAGCTTGCAGGAATGCATGCATAGCTGCATGCCATAGGGCTGGGGTGGAAGATAGGCAGCTAACAGTGTGCTGAGAGCTGAAATTGAACAAAAGAGAGCAACATTTACTATCCAAGTCTTCCCTTGTGAGATTCAAGTCTCCATGAGACAGCAGACTTCCAAGATAGTTACATCAGATGGATTGTACAAGGGTAATTATTGTGTAAGTGGACAGAGATTCTGCTTCTTCCTATTCTACCATCTTCACAGCAACGCATTTATGGGTTACATTTTAAGGGAATAATTCACTAAATTTAATGCATGCATGAAGTAGATATTCATTAAACATAAAATATAAACTGGCATGAGGTACATTTAGGAAAGAAATGGTAGACATTTTAATGTGAAATTTAACAAATGGAAGAAAAAGGATTTGTTTCGTGTGTAGAAAAATTATATTTTTTCCTCTTTTAACTTTTTAACCAAACTATTCTGTTTCCTTTTTCTTTCTCTGCATTTTTTAAAATTGCATCAACTGCGAAATTGGCTGACTAAAAGTCAGACTGAAAAGATGTGGGATGGAGTTGCACTGAGATGAAATAAAAGACTCTGAAAACATCTGTTCCTTTTAGCAGATATTCCAAAATACCAATAAATGACTACAAATAATTGACTTGAACATTAAACTTCATTGATATACAATGTGAGTTTTGTTATACCAGGGATGCAGTTTGGGAGGATGAATTTCCAGGATGTGGTTCAAATTAAATTGCACAATTTTGAGAAAGAAGATGCAAATGATATTCCCGAGTAGTCGGCCATATTTAAAAAAAAAAATACACAGACCATTCTATTCTTCCAGAACTTTTCTCTGAGTGATAAAAGATATTTTGGAAAATGTGAATTTTATGATCTTTGGGAGGCCTGGAAAAGGAGGGCCAAGGATACAGAGTGAAACAGGAAATCTATGTTGTAATGCCGGTGTGTGGGTGTGTTCACAGGCAGTGCAGATGGGAAAAAATGAAAGAAAATGTCTACAAGGCACTGTAGGGAGGAGTTGAATGGAAGACCCAGAGTCCATAATGCTGATATTCACAGAATTTCAATTTCAAATAGGGTGAGATTATTAAAAACAATTCTTGACCCTAAAAACGCAATCTATAAAAGGAAAATTTGATATTAGATTTCATCCAAATTATAAGTGCCCTGTGAAAGAGAATGAAAAGTGAGTAACAGATTGGGAAAAAAATATTTGCAAATCACATGTCAGACAAAAAACTATATTCAAAATATATAAAGAAATATCAGGATGGGAAGGAGAGAGGGCATAGGGCAGGAAAGATGGTGGAATCAGACAGAAATCATTAACTGAGGTACATGTATGATTACAGTGGTGTGACTCTATATTGTATACAACCAGAGAAATGAAAAGCTGTGCTCCATTTGTGTACCATGAATCAAAATGCATCCTGCTGTCATGTATAACTAATTAGGAGAAATAAAAGACATAAAAATTTTAAAAAAAGAAATATCAAAACTCAACAATGATAATAAAACAGGCCAATTTTTTAAATGGGCAAAATATTTGATTGGACACTTTACCAAATAATAAGATGCTAACCATCATTAGTCAGTAGGGAAATGTAAATGATATAACACTACAAACATATTAGAAGACTAAAATAAAATTTAAAGGCAAATTAACAATATCTAGGACTGGTGAGGACTTTCATACATGGCTGTTACTGTCAAATATAAAATGGTACTGTTACTTTAGAAAACAATTGGGAATTTCTTATAAAGTTAAACATATACTCACATCTAATCCAGTGATACCATTCCTCAATATTTACCCAAGAGAATGAAACACTGTTTTCACATAAAAACGGTAAGCAGATATTTGTAGCAGTTTATTAATAATCTCTAGTAATTAGAAATAACCCCAATATATTTCAACTGATAAATGGATATATCCACACAATAGAATATTATTCAGAAATGAAAAGGACAATGCTGTTTGTACAAGCAATAACATGGATGAATCTCAAATGCATTATACTAAATTTGAAAAACCAGACTCCAAAGAGTGCATACTGTACAGTTCCGTTTATCTGTCAATTCTGGAAAGAGCAAAACTATAGGGAAAGAACAGAAGATTGATTGTCTCAGGTGACAACTGAGGAAGAAGAATTAGCTAGAAATAGATAATAGAAATTTTTTACAGCAATGGAATTGTTCTATATCTTGATTGCGGCAGCTGATATATGATTCTGGATTTGTCAAAACTCACGTAACTGCAGACCAAAATGAATAAATTTTACTGAACGTCCATTTAAAAATAAACATTTTTTTCAACTTCTTACTTTTTTGTTTTGCACGTTTATTACACAGAATTGACACTCGAGCCTCCTTGTGACCTTTCAATGTTTCCATAGCTAATACAAGTTCTAAATGAAAAAAAAAAAAAAAAGTAACATTGGCCATTTCCCAGTGGCTTGGATGAAGTGAGTGACCTTACCAAACTGAAATGTGGGGAAATCTTCCCCACTGATCTGGGAGTAAGTGACCAGAATTGACCAACAGTGTCCCCTCATTTAGCTTGTCCTGTTGACAGGTGGTAGGGACAGCCATGGCAATGCTACACCTAGCAACAAGCCCAGTGTTTCAACTTCCTGTTATGTATTCTGGAATCCCAACCATGTTGATATTCATCAGTTGAAAGGTATCAGGGTTATTTCTAATTTTTAGAGATTATGCAGAAACAAAGGAATGTAGCCAGTGGTGTTTCCTTCCATAAACATGACCTCTTAATTCAAGTACCCCTGAATTTTAGTATAAGGAACAATGACATGTTGGGAAAGTGTGTAGTCAAAGACTGCAAAGGAGTTCTCTTGGGGAGAGAAGTAGAAAGTTCTTTGGTGTCAAAAAGATCTGACATCTAGTCTTGGTGCTGTCACACCTTGCTGTGTTCATATTGGGCACTTTACATACTCTCTCCAAGCCTTTATTTTCTTATTGTCTTAAAAAACAGGTAATGTACTCAATCAAATTGGTTTAATCTAGATAGAAACATAGATAGATAATGGTTCTCAACTGAGGGTGGTTTATACACCCTTCCCCACCTGGCCATGGACATTTGGCAATGTCTGGAGATATTTTTTGGTTGTCACAACTGAGAAGGCTGCTGTCGGCATTAGGTGGGTAAAGTCAGGGACACCGATAATATCCTATAATGCACAGGATGATCCCAATAACAGAATTATCTGGCCCCAACATGTCAAAACATTGGAAAGAAATCTCAATGTATAAATAGTGTATATGTAGGCACAATTTTTCAAGGATAGCATATTCTTTCACAAAATAAAAATTTGAGGAAAAATCATGGCTCAACAAGAGTAGAAATCGAGGCATATTTTTCAGATTTTTGAGTCCTCAGAAGAGCTCAAGGGCCTTTTTCTTAACACCCTCTGATTTACAGGATTCAGTTCCAAATGTCTATTCTCTGGGAACCTCAGACCAAAAAAAAGAGGTAAACTCAGGTCAAGTCAGTTGTTCACCCTATTCCAGTCAGCCATGTGGTAGGGACAGGATTGTCAATCAAGTTCAAGCTTGTGGCCATCCACACAAACTGGGCTGGGAACCCTCAGAAAGGTGGAGTTTGGAAAACAGCCACAAAGAAACCTATTACATTGGCTTGTCAAGGGGTAATCATGCCACCTACCCTCAGAAGCGTACTCAATAAATGGCTATGGGTTCCAGGTAACTTAGAAAAAGGAATAGCAGGTCTCTCCTTGAAATGAAATTCATAGTATTTCTTTTTCATTTCTGTATTGAAGAAGAAGTTTGCACGGAATTTATAACACCAGAGACAATTGCTATAAAACAAATGGAGCCACAACTTATATTCCACGATTTGCATAACTGATTTTCTTGCTCATTATAAATCTTGCTTATTCCTGGCAGTCCCGAGGTCGCCTCCTTATAGATTGCAGGGGGAAGGGTAGTTTTGCCTTCCCTGTATGATATAAGGACAAAGTGAAGGGACTGAAAGGACAGTAAATTCCTGCCCCCTCCCAATCAGTGGGGTCACCCTCACTTACCCTCACCCCCTCATCTCAGCTAACTGACCATACTACAAAACTGATATGGAGCTCCAGGTCTGTATTTCCTGAGTAGTTATTTTTCTCATGCTCACTAGTAAAATATGAATTGTATTTTTCTCTAAGGAAGAAAAAAAAAACAAAATTAAAGTGCTCATTTTTCCCCTGTAGCCCTCAATATGAAAAAGCTTTCAAGTTGCCTATGTTGTTTGCTGCCTGAAGGGTAAAAAGAATGAATGTCCACTCAGAGAGAAGAGGTGGAGGGGAGGTGGGTGAGCAAGAACCGCCACCCCGAGTTCCCTGAGTCAGAAACTGGGGAAATCTTTGCCCAGACATTAGCCTTAGTCATCAGGAAGACTTCTGATTGTAGAAGCAAGAACCACCCCTTTGTGACCCTATTCAGCAGTATAAATCCCATGACTGAGACCCAACCTCCCTTGGGAACAGGTCAGTCACCCATGTGCTCTTCTAACTTAGCTTCAGAAACCGAAAGTCCTACCTACTTCCCTTCCATGAGAAAGTCATCATCATCTCTCTCTACTAAACCACTGCTCAGTCATTAATCAGGACAGAAAATATGTAAATAATGTTTTTTAAAAAGCATGCTTTTGTCTTATTTTAATATCACTGGGGTGGAGGAGAGTTGGCAGGGCAGAGACCAGACCTAAGCAATTCCACTAAAATCTTTTTGCCTGCTGTATGACAGGCACTGCTCTTGTTCTTTGCCTAATCTAAAAGTGAACAAGAGAGAAAAAGTCCTGACTTCAAGGAGACTACTGTTGCATGCAAAGACATGAAAACAAATGAGGTCATTTCTCAGCAGCATTACGGAGGAAACAAAGTAAGACGATGGAATAAAGAGACAGAAGAAGGATTGCAGTTCTGCTAGATCCTGTGGTCAGGAAAGACCTCTCTGGAGGGAAAGTGAACTAAAGTGGAGGAAGGCCATGGTAAGATCTGGGAAAGGGTGTTTCAGGGAGCACAGTAGACAGGTCTTGAGATAGCCACAAGCACCATTTCCAGAAATGGAAGGTTGGTGTGTCCAGTGTAGTGTCAGAGCGGCAGAGGAATAGCACATGGGTCTGGGGACAGGTCAGGGGCCTGGCCCACAGGTGGGGGATCCCGAGTTTAAATTTCACTTTAAGATCTCTGATGGTTTGAAGACATCATTTGATTTCTACTTTTAAAAGCCATTGAATCTGGCCATGGTATGGAGAATATATAGTACAGAACAAGAATAGGGGAGGGCAGGAAGGTTAGTGAACAAAAGACTGTGAGAAGTCATGGGATTTATAACACCAGAGACAATGGAGTGGATCAAATTGGAGACATGGACTGGTGATGAATCCCAAAGTGTTTTTTCCAGTGGGGTGGGAAGGAAAAAGGTGAGCAGAAGTTGACTCTAGGTTTTTAGCTTAAGCAAGCTGATGAATAGCAGGAGCTCATACCAATTAGGTAAGCTGGGCTGGAAGAGAGAATGCAGAATCCTGTGTTGGCCAACCTTGGAGAGAGCATCCCATGAAGCATCCAAGTGGGAATGAGGAGCTGCCCAGAACCTAGAAGAGAGGTGAGGGCTGGTGACAAAAGTATGGGTGAAGTATGGGTGGAGTTCAAAGCCATCGGAAGGGTTGAGATCACCTAAGTAAGGAGGTTGGATTAAAAAAAAGAGAAGATGAGAGGAGTGAGCCTATGGATTAGGACGAACTTTATGGACATGTAGCCTGCCCAGTTTCAAAGGGTCTTGCACTTAGGAAGTCCCTGTACTTGGTTTAAGGCGCAGCTGCCACCATCTTGGAATCCTTAATGCCTTTTGAACAGAGACTCCACATTTTCATTTTGCACTAACCCCACAAGTGATGTAGACAGCGCTGCCTGGGACACCTCAATGTTAAGAGGTCTGGGTTCAGAAGGACATTCCATTAAAACTAACTCAGAAAGTGACCAGCAAGGTCAGGTAATAAAGCCAAGGTGGGAGATAGTGGGGTGCATCAAGGAAGCCTTGAAATAAACTACGCTAAGGAGAAAACAGCTGACTGCATTAAATGTTGCAGGATAATTAAGTAAGAGGAGGATGGAGGACTCCCCCTTGGCTTGGCGAGGTATGGATGACTAGTGGCTTTGATTAGCACTCCCTGGGGGGTGGCATGCAGCAATGCTTAATGAGGCTGACAGCAGAGGGAGAGGGGACCAGGTCCAGCACTGACATTTGGGAGCCTATGGCAAGAATACAAAGGGAGGTCCCTGCCTTAAAACCCAGGCTCTTCCCACCCCCAGCTCCATTTCGCATAGAAAGGACCCCACACACATTCACATGGACACTTCAGCCCCAAAGTCAAACTGCTCTGCCACTCCCTGCAACCCACCATCCATGGGACAACCATCCCAGGAACACACTTGTAGCTCCTGGCCGTCTGTGGGGGGAATTGCACAATCCCATGTGGTCCAGAAGGCAGGCTGGGCCCCAGGTCTGGGTGGGCATGTCCCTTGGCTTGCCTCCTTTCCCCTGCAGGGAGGCAAACAGCTAGAGCAAGGCTAGAGCAGGACGTTCTAAAACAGGAGTCTCCAGGTGGAGCCTGTGTCGTCCATGTCTAAGGGTGATTAGAGGCAAAGGTGTGGGTAGAGGGAAGCCCCTGATTATAGTGACATATAAACATTTTAGGTGAGGTATGGGGAAAATTCTGAGTTGACCAGAGAACTGGTTCAATTCAGGACTTGGAGAGAAATAAGGCAAATAGATAAAAGTTTATGGATAGAAATGCGACTACAGTGTGTTATCTGCAGGCGCCCTCTCCTGGCGCTAAGTCAAAATAGCAATCTGGGACTGGAAACTATTTCTTTTTTGGAAGAAACATATGGATTTCAATTAGCATGTAAAAACTTACCCCTCGTAGATTTTTTAGGGGATGTGGCTGGGGGGGGGGGAATAAAAAAAACCTACAGTAGTTACATATCAAATTCTGTGTCAGCTCTTTAAACGTCACAATGATGATTATGCTTGTGGTGTCTGGTTCTCTTTAGTGGGACAGCCCTGTTTCCCCCTCAGTCTGTCTAGTGAGACTATCGAGTGTTAATCTAGCACAAGGTCTAGCACACAATAGGTATCCAACAAATATGTGTCAGCCAGAACGGAAAACAATGAGCACTGAGGTGTGGTTTCACAGGAGGAGGGACCAATCCTACTTGGGAGGGTGGAGGCCACAGTGACGGGGAAGGAAGAATAGAGTAGAAAAAGAACCCCAGGAAGTAGAATGACAAACCAGGGAGCTAGATGGAAGATTTATAAGGGCAGGAATTTTTGTGTGATTCTGGAAAGAAGAACCCTGAAAGATACTGATAGGTGTAGCTTCCAGTGTGAGCAAGAATAAAAGATTTGTTAAAAATAGATGGAGGAAGCTAGCATGACAGTTTCAAGTGGGTTGAACAGAATATAACATTCTATGGGTACTAGAAAGAACAACTGTTCCTATTTTAAAGATGTTTTTCCCTGACTTCATTTTTACCCCAAATGGGGTGACCTCATGGGAAATTCAGCTCAAGAAACATACAGAGGGCCTATCAAAATCATGGCAATTGTTTTCTCAAAATACCTTATATTCTCAGGTCTAGAGAGCTGATTCTGAGATGACTAGTTTTTATACTGAGAGTCCCATGTCTTTGAACTCTCTACATTAACAGGCAAAGGAAGACAGCTGGTCACCCTGGTGGGGAAGGAAAACTTGCAGTGCTCAGAAGGAGAAGACCAGTGCCAAAAGGGAGGATAAGACAGCTGGGATTCAGGAAAGAGCAGAGGACCCGTGCTGAGAAGGGACCAGAGGAGACAACTGTGTATCTGTCATCAGCCTAACTCTGGGTTGTGTGCAGGATAAGATGCCTCTTGCACCAGCAAAGGGGACTTCTAGGTTTTAAGTGACAAGGTGCATGGAATAAAACCTAGAGCAATCCTGAGAGGGGAAGGATGTACTCACAGGAACCCTTGGGGCTTCACAGAAGAATTGAGGACAAGAAAGATGGGAACCTCCTTTCAAATGTCCTCTACCCTCACAATTATATTTAAAAATAACAATCTGAAAATGAAGAGCAAGCCAGGTGCAGGATTCTTAGAGCAAGTAGGAAAAAAACAAACAAAAAAAAAACATTGTGCTGTTCCTCTAATCCCCATGTAAGTGATCACAAACAGCTAACCACGGAGCCTTAAGGAGACCCAAACTAGCAATTTTCAACCTCTCTTCAGTGGCCACAAGTACATGTGACACTAGGAGACAGTAACAGCTCTGGAGGAGGTGGCTCCTAACTCATGGAGGAGGGTCTTCCAGGCAGTGCACAACTGTTTTCCCACCTGATGAAAGGAAATGAGGACATAACACCTGTCACAGCAGCACAGGGACAGTGGTGCTTCAGGAAACTCACCTGGGGCTATCCCTATACTTTTAGAAAAATCACAACTCAGACATCTTGCTGATTTGGGAACGAACTGGCAACAATAAGCCCACAAAACAAAAAGAGAAGAAAACCAACACAATTGATCAGATTCACGTGAATTAAGGAAAAACTGAACGTGTGGAATTTGGAGGAATAAAGAGTAAGAAACAAAATACAACCTGTCAACGACAGACCAGCTATGTTTGTGGGTCAGGGATGGAAATTGGGCAGGAAAGTAGGCCAATATTATAACATCATATGTCTAAAGAAAAGAAAGACAAACTCAACTTGACCAAGAGGAAAGAAGAAAGAAAGAACCAAAACAAACAAAAAATCCTATCCCAGTTGGCTTTGGTTTTCACCAATGACTTGATCCTAAGGGGTTGATTGATGTCAGACCTAATTGTAGTTATGCCCATGATGGTGGCCATAATGACAGCTAATGTTTATGGGTACTTGCTATATACCAGCTGTTACACCAAGAGTTTGACATAAATTGTCTTCTTCAATCTGCACCCTAACTGTATGGGTTAGCACTATGATCGCACCCATTTAACAGTGGAAGAAGCTGAAGGCCAAGGTCACATAGCTAGCGATTGTGATCCTGGGATTCAAATTTGGACAACCTGACTCCAAAGCCAGCTTCCCAACCACTGTACTGTTGCTGGCGTCTTCCATTATAGTTATGTTAGTCTTGGGCAGCAAATTCCTTTTAGGAAACATTATGAAACTACTTTAAAATATGAAAATCATTCTACATCAGACTCAGGAACTCTATGCTATAGAGCTTCCTCTTTCACTCTGAAACTCCAAACCAACAAGGAAGCACACAAATGGCTGAGGCGCCATGGGCCAGATGCCAGCAGTACAGTGTCCCAGCCTCATCCAGGCTGTGTGCCCATTGGGGACAGATGAGTGGCATGGGGAGGGAAAGAGTGAAGCAGCTGTCACCTGAGTTGGTCACAGTCTTGGTGATAGAGATCTCAGAGCTTATGGAGAGTGTGTTGTGGTAGCAAAGTTGAGAAAGACTTTCTCTAGAAAGGTGTGCGTGAGGGAGGACGCTCAACCTGAGTGACACAGCAGGGGAATGCTCCTTAACAACTGCCCATTACATAGAGGTGAGCAAATCAATGTTTTATGAATGAATGAATAAATGAATGAATGAAGTGACTGGCCTGGATGTACTGAAAACACCACAGTTTTATGTAACTCCAAAGAAAGAATATGAGTGATCATAGAATTGGGTTTTCTTTTTTGAACTAAAGTCAATGACCCTCAGCATTTTGATGTTGTTCAAACCCTTCTGAGAAAAATCATAACACTCAGTTTCTACTAAATATGAAATCTCCCTGCAGGATGTCTGAGGAGTTGTTTGTTGATATATTGCATACAAATACCCTATTCTTAAAAGAGACGATGGGGTTTTCATATTCACAGAGAAAATAATTTTCAATGAGAAAAAGACAAAGACAGTAAGTATGTAAATCAAATGGGTGGAAGTCACTGTGCCTAAGCTTCAAATTTAGCTCCGCTTCCCAGCAGTCACGATAAAGATGGAGAGCCAGTGAGTTGCACTGCCTTGTCAGACAAGAGGAAGCCCAGCAGTCCCTCAGAGGAGGTGAAGTTTTTTGGGGGGGCTCTGAATTCTCAAATAACTTTCTCCCACAGAGTTATGCATAGGAGTTCCTGGCATGATCCTGTCCTGGTTTTCATTTTTTCCAACACAATTAGGAGCAACTTTCATGAAATCATGACTTTCAGTAAAGATAAAAACTGAAGGTGTGATATTAAAACACAACCCAGGGAGCTCTCTCCTATGAGGCCGCTAAGATAAGGGTGTCCAAGCACAGCTGCAGGTATGATCCGAGGTTGGAAATGAGATTGTCTATAAAGAAAAGAAGCAGATGCTTGCTGAGCACCTCATATGCCTTATGTGCATGAAATCTTTTCTTCCTCTCACCATACGTGTTATTAACCTTAATTGTAGAAGTTAAGCGATTTGTCCCACATTCGCTTTCAATTGGTGATCTGGGCCCAAGCTGGTAAACTGTTCCTCCCTGTTCTACACCACAAGCCCTCCTGGCTTCTGCCACTCCTATCAAGAATATCGAAAAGATGGTTCAGCGCTTATACAATGATGCCACTTTTTTTTGAGGCAATTTGAGGTTATTCTCTCCCATGAGGCATAGAATGGTGGTGTTACATATTTTACGAAGAACAAATTATTTTGATTAAAAAATAAACGTCAGTTAGTTGGTAGGCTCAACTTGTATAATGCAAGTTCAAAAGCATTCACGGATCTCACCCCAGAGGCAGTCCATGGTCTTCTAAGCTGCAGACATCACTGTGTCAGTGGTTTGGAAGAGTATTATTATACTCTCTTT
The DNA here is from genome assembly GCF_021218885.2 of Marmota monax. NCBI lineage: Eukaryota > Metazoa > Chordata > Mammalia > Rodentia > Sciuridae > Marmota > Marmota monax. Next base: position 471,532 of record NW_026692194.1, read on the forward strand.
CCAGTGGTTAGCAAACTTAGGGACTTCAGATAGATAGGATGTGCTCAGTGTGACCAAAGCGTGGGTGGCAACTGGGTGATAAAGACTATGCACAGAAAAATCAGTTTGGGACTCACTGAAGAATATGCTGGTCTATATCTTAAAGGATTGGTGGCACTGGGGAGAGGTGTGGTGGGACCAGATTTCCCGCTCACTGGCACCCCTAGTGGCTCCCAGAGGTGTTCTCATCACAGGACTTTCCTTACTGTCCGGGATAATTTCCTTGTTTGTGCCTCCACTTAACTTGTGAGCTCTGCAGGTGTGGTGAGCAGGACAATCTTGACACTGCGGCCTAAATTATGGCTACCATTATTTTTCTGGAAATCAGTTTTTAGTTTTTTAAGAAAGCTTTCCAAGAAAAAAGGCTGAGGCAAGAACTGTAAATTCTTTTTCTCTCTTTGTAACTTTCATATCTTAGTTCTTTATGGGGATTCTGAAAATTTCCCATGTCATCCCATCACATCACATGGTGTGTGATGGCATCCCTCCAAATCTCCCATTCTCTGTGGCTCTCCCCATGGCTCCCCACTCTCGCAGGGCACCATTTGGTCTCTATTGCTCTTTACACCCTCCCTCCCACATCTTCTATCTCAGCTTCCCTAAATATTCAACCATGATGCTGTCTTCTGTGAGATTATTTTCTTTCAAGTTGCCTTGAATAAGAAAGGACCATCATCACCAACCTCATTCTCTCCATCGGTCCCAGGATTTTTCTGATACCCACAAAGTGAGCACTCCTTACTCAAGGACTACCCTCCAGCTGTGGGGAGTCTCCATTGAGCTCCCCCATGGCATGCGTGAAAGTGCTTTATACACTTAGATTTATGAGACAGAGGAACACAGTACCACTGCTCCTGTAGCATGTGGATATGCATACCCACACCAGGGTCAGAGACACACGCATCAAGAGCCCCTGAGCTCTTGATTCTGACCATCCAAGTGCACTTGGCTCCCAATCTAACAGAGAGAGTCATAAGTCAGCCATGCTTGTGTCTGCAGGCAGGACTTTGTGCAAAAGTGACTATAAAACAAGTTTTGTCTATCCTTCACCACTCAGGTTGCTCCTCATTTTGCTACAGGAGGCACAGAGATGACACCCACCCCTTTTCCCCAGGTAGCCAGAAGGTTCTTGGCCTGGACAGCAAGAAGCATGTCTCTCATGAAAAGAATTTAATTTATGACTAAAGGTAAGTCAATAACATTTTTACTCAAACAAACAATAAAAAACTGAGCTCCCAAGTGTGCAAGATCAGCTCATCGGCTGGGGTTGTGGCCCAGCGGTAGAGCGCTTTCCTAGCATGTGGGAGGCACTGGGTTTGATCCTCAGCATCACATAAAAGTAAATAAAATAAAGGCATTGTGTCCAACTACAACTAAAGTAAATAAATAAATTTTTAAAATGAAGAAGAATGGTGTAACCTCTGCAAAAAGACAGGTGTGGGCACTGGAAAAAAGCACCTTTGTGTCCATGTTCATTGTTTAAGGAAGGCGTGCTCTTATTAAGGAGCCTTCATGTGAGGGGATCTTTAACCATCAGGGCCTGGGAGTGAACCAGGAAATGCAGTGACATCAGCCATATCAAACACATTACACCAGGTCCAGAATCCAGGCTGGTCTGGATTAGTTCATGTTGAGTTTGATAATGAATCATAAAGAATTCTTTCACCAAAACTGAACTCCCCAAGTGTACAAGATCAGCTCATCACAGACTGCATGATTTTAGGATTCCCAGCTGAGGAATCAGCATTTCAGAGTTCAGGTAAGGCACAAAATATGCTCAAGCAGACTGACCTGGTCTCTGTGGAACCATGTAGCTCATTGAAAAAGGCCTTTGTCTCATGAGACTAGGAGTCCAGAAAGTCTAGAAAAAACCATGTATGGCCCTCTCTTAGTGGAATCTCTTCAGCTAGACCAGGGCTTTGGAACTAGCTGCTGAATTTCCACAGAGTATGTGCCCTCTGTAACAACATAGGCCAATATGAGCCTGGATGAGCCGTGGGCAATATGCTTTAGCTTTCTGTATTTTTAATAATGCAGCTCATATTTGTTTGTTATAGAAAACCTGGAAAGAACTTGTAAAGTAAAAAAATATGTGGATGAGTATATCTCACCCATAAAATTTTTACCTATTGCTCACTGCTATTAACAAAGATTATAAATCTTTATAGATTTTTGAGTGTTCACTTACATGTGAGTTTCTTTGTTCATTTGGCATACAGTAATATAAACTCTCATGTACTACTGAAGATAGGGAGGTAAACAGAATTCCATTCTATTCTTCCATGACTTCCTTTTTTGCCTAATATTAAGATTTTGCTATTCAATTTCATACAAGTGCATAGCTACAATTAATTGCACTTTGCTTTTGTGCAGTATTCCATCTTAAAAAGATGCTACAGTCACTTTCCCATTTTGTGTGTGTGTGTGTCTGTGTGTATGTGTGTGTGTGCATGCATTTGTGTTGCAGTACTGGGGATTTGAACCCAGGGCTTACACATGCAAGGTAAGTGCTCTACCACTAAGCTATGTCCCCAGCCCCTCCTATTATTGATGATCATTGGAGTGTTTCCTGTCTCCATTATTACATGCAATATTGCTATAAAATATCTACACATTTATTGTGGTTCCCATGCACAGAGCTTCTCTACGGAATAGTCTCAGGAGAAAAATGCTGCTTTGTAGGATTTGTGCATCGTGGGTTTTACTGAGCCGTGCCAAACTGTTTTTAAATATGGTTGTATCCTCAGCCTTGAGAGATCCTGCTGCTCCACTCGGGGGATAACAGTTGTATGAGCAGTCATTTTAGTCAATTTGGTGGGTGAGAACAAGTATGTAATTTTGCTTTTAATGTGCATTCCCTGGTTATTGATATTAAGTATCTTTTCATTTTTATTGGCCAAGTGTTATTTTCTATTCTGTGCAATGCCTATTCATGTTATTTACCTATTTTTAAATATTTCCCAAGACTTCTTTATATATTCAAATCTATCTCTATGTATTTATATATGAATCTATCTAAAACTATACTTTCAAATCTGACTTCTTTTAACAAGAATAATAATCTTTATTACATAAAGTGTTATGGTTTTATAAATTGAGTTATGATAGTTTTAAGTACCAAATATTTTTATTACTTTCACTCTGATGTTTTTTTTTTTTTGAGAGAATTTATATATATATATCTTAGTTTTCGGCAGACACAACATCTTTGTTTGTATGTGGTGCTGAGGATCGAACCCGGGCCGCACGCATGCCAGGCAAGCGCGCTACCGCTTGAGCCACATCCCCAGCCCCTCACTCTGATTTTTTAAAGGGCAAAAATAGAAACTACGTCAAATAAATAATGATTAGGCTTATAGAAAATGGAAAATCAAGTGTGTCGGGGGGACCCATTATTGGTTTTATTCACTCCATTACTTAGAGACTACAATGAATAAATTTCTGTTTTTGAATAGCTTTTCTTTTTTTCTATATTAAATTTCAGGAGGAAAAAGTTAAACACAGCCACCTCCATAGTCACTTTCATTGTGTATCTTAGGATCATCTACCTACTTGGCTCCATTTTCTCCTATTTTGGCTTAGGGAATCTGAGAAAAAATAATAATAAGATGTGTTTGCAGTAGTTCAGTACGGGTGGCCTTGAGATTCACCCAGTAATCTTTCAACTAAAACTCCCAAACCACAAAGTAGAGGGGACTTTCCTTGGATGGTTGATACCCTCTCCATGTGGCATCTACATTGCAAGACACTAAATGTGCCAGATCCTACTTTCCAGGGACGACAATTCCGCTGGAAAGACACAAATGTGTATCTGAGTAACCGAGTGAACACAGTGGAAGGTTCTAATTTGGTTCTAATTTCTGGACTAAAATTGAAAATGGTAAAGGATCAAAGGAAGAAACATGTGCTCCTAGGCCCTCAAGTCAAGATGGTTGGTTCTGCATCTCCCTCTTCCTTTCAACCCCTCTTTCCTATCAGGATCCATAGGACACATGGCCTGTGTCATGTGCTCTCATAACTGCACCAAGATCCATCATGGTGGTCTCTAGGGCCATCCTGCCATCCAAGGGTCTTCAGCTCTCCGAGATGGAGTGCAGCACAGAGTCTCCCCCACTCTCAGACACTTTTGCTTTCACTCCGGCCCTGGATCAGCACTCAGGGTTAAGGGGAACTGGAAACTCAAGAGAAGACAGGGCCCTTTCTTGGGCAACACAGTGGGTCAGTGTCTTGTTATTTCCCCAGCATGTGTCCATCCTGGTGATCTTTCTGAGCTACTGTCTATCCTCCTGAAGTCGTATTTTAAGAAAAACTTCCTAAAAATCAAGCTAGAGAGTGTATCATGAGGTGATTTGTAAGTTCCAATTTCAAATGACCTTATAATCACCCCTTTCTGTGATCCTCTAGGGACACTATCACCCCCACTCCATGCCTCAGGATATATTTAACAATGTCAAGAGACATTTTCCAGTTGACACAATGGTTGGTGATAGAGAGGTGCTACCACCTAGTGGGCAGAGGCCAGGGACACTGCTAAATATCTTATAATGCACAGGAGAGTCCCTACCATAATGAATTACCCAGCCAAAAATGTCAACAGTGACCAGGCCGAGAAACCGTGATCTACTCCTTATTACCCAGACTGGAAAAATGAAAGATCATTGGCTTCCCTGACATGACTCCCAATTCCACAGGTCCTCCTAATGGAGGTGGCTTCTTTAACTATTAAGCTAGTTCCTACTGTTGCACCTGGACACAGGATGCTGAAGAGGAGCCCAGGGTCCTGTAATTGAGTCATGGACTCTCTTCTTTCTGAGAATTCAGCTCATGATCTGGATTCTAGTTAATACCACCACATTGGTGAAATGCAGTGCACAGCAGTCCAGTCCCTCGGGGCAACAAACTTGTTGACGCCATGGATAAAGTTAAAGGCTCCTCTAAATTTCATTATCATTACTTTTTTTTCATTAAGAAAAATACTAAGTAATATCATCTGGTAGTCCAACTTTATTCAGTCAACAAATATTTCTTGTGTGGCCAGATAGTCCAGGTACTAGGCACTCTGCTAACTGAATGATAACTCCCCAAGGCTAGTACACTTGAACCACCGCACCTGCAGCAGTTCATCATCTGATGAGTTCTTGTTAAAATGCCAACTCCTGAGCCTCCCTGCAGAGATTCTGACTTCATGCATCAGGATGAGGGCCCAGGAGTTTATAATTGTTAGCCAGCACTTGAGAGGACTGAGAAGAAGGGTATCCATGGAACCCCACTTTAAGAAATGCTGGTAGAAATCATGAAATCCACACAGACTAATCTTAGGCTTGAGAATCTAATGTGGTAATTTTCTATATTCCTGGGGGAAAAAAAATCACTTACCTAGGAATTTTCTCAAGTTTTCCATTTTTAAACGGAGAGTAAAACCCCAATACCTGCTCAAACACAGATAGTGAGAGAGCAGAATGACCTTATGTAAGGAGAAGCAGGACATTTCCAAAGGAACAGAGCTATTGGAGTTCTACCTTGAAAATGAATTTTTATGACATATAGAGTGAGCATTGGCCAAGTATATTTACTTCAACAGGAGAAAGAGCTCTTGCTTATGTAAGAGATACAAACAGTACCTATTCCTATTCTCTGAAATGACTTCAGCAGAAAATGATGCCCACTTGATTAGAGAGCGCCAGTCCTCCCTAATTACCAAGAAAAGTGGTTTCTCTGAGTACTCAGTTTTCTTTCGAACCCTTTCTCAGTCACTCCCCACTAGTGACTTTTCAATAGAACACTTATTTTAGTAGCATGCCAACTGCATGCTACTAAACCTAAACTTGCTCCAAGCAAGACTTTCAAGCTGTTACAAACACCTTAACATTTCTCTATGTCCAATATTAGGGACATTATCTCACTATTCGGAATATGTGTATAGATATAAAGGCATCACTAAATGCAACCCTGAATTACTGTGATCAGTTTAATCATATAATACATTTACATAAAGACTATCGTGATAACAATTAAATAAAAGATGAAGATTAATGTATCATCATCGATAGAGGGAAAGGTGTGAACTAAAGGTCGGATTATCTCAGAATTATCCCTTAAGATAACTAATTAAAAACACGTGTCTGTTTCAACTTTTCTGAGTTCCCTTCCATTCTGTTCCTTTAGAGACCTTCAAATGTCTCTGTCTTGTCCTCTCTGTCTACTTTTTGCTACAGGTAGCCCCACAGTGCCCCCCTGGGCTTACAAAATAGGATACTGTTGAGCTTACTCACTGATGGAGGCTTTCAGAAGACTCTAGCCTTCCAACTCCTGCTAAAAGCCATTCAAAATGTGGATGAGTTTTCAAACCAGAGGGAGATGGCTCTTCCGTGATATACAGAGGAAAACTCAGTTTAGTGTGTGATCTGGAGCCCACCACCAACCAAAGAACCCCAATCTCATACACCAAGGAGTGCCATTTCTCCACGATTTCCAGAAGAAGACTCCCCCTCCCCACCTCACATTTTGGTGGAACTTGGTGTCAGCATATTAATTTGAATGCAAATTTCCTGCCCCCAAACTCAAATTTGCTGCAAGATCCATGTTTAAGTAGACTTTGCTCCCAGCAAACCAACATGCAAATGGGGGGGGGGGTTCAAGTACAAGAACCACAGCAGCAATGAAAAGACACGTGGGCCATACCTATTTTTGCAGCCTCCATTTTTAGGTTGAAATCCCAGTTCCTTGGCAGCTTGAGGGACATTTTGCTTTCGGTTTAGGTGAGTAGCTGGTGAAGCAGCCAGTCTGTCCCAGTTGGTGCTCTTCTGGACTTTTCGATCTCGTCCTCTGCCTTGTCTTTTCCCCTTAATGTTCGCTTCACAAGCCGGGGTTAGGTTTGAAGTTGATCTGCAACGTGTCTCCTCCTTTCTCTCAGATGCAAGGTCCATCCATCTGTCAGTTGGAGATGGCACCCAAACTCCCCTCGTCCCCCACCCACAGTCTTCCAGGGACTGATACCTGCTTTCCTTCTTTCAGTTTTAGCGGAAATATCCCAGGTGACACTTTGCTCTGAGTTGTGGGAAGCAGAGATCCTGTTCGAAAGAATCTCAGGCCTCACTGAGGCAAAGTTGTGATAAACAACCGCTCCTCTCAGCTTTTTTTTTTTTAACTGTCTGCTTCCTTGCATTTGAGGAAGTGGGTGCTGCTCAGTGTGGAGGATGCAGGAGCAGCACACTTTCTTGAGAAAATCATTTGGGGAAATGCTTGTCAAGCTGGAACGAAAGCATCTGTGACATAGGGCTACAGTTTTACTTAAAGGAAAAGCAAAACCCCAAGATCCTTCACCATATTCTTCCACTCTGTGTTCTCCTCACCTAAAGGATCAAGCATCCCCAGATAGCCTGTAGACAGCCAGCATTCTGCCAAAGTTACCTTCTTTAAAATCCTTCTCGTGTAAGGACCATGTAGTCGGCTCTCTGCCTGCACAAGGTAAAGGTTTCTACCAGCCTGATGTAGGAAGGGTTTGGTGTATTGAGTCAATAAGTCAATTTCGGCAGGTAGACCCCTCGAATATCATCTTGATTATTTGGCATTGAATCCAGGGTGTGTGTTTTAGAATCAGACCAACATGGATTCAAAACTCAGTTTTTCTACTTTCTAGCTCTACAACTTCTAACAAGCAATTGAATCTTTCTGAACCTCACTGTCATTAGAAAAAAAATGAGGTAGCTGTGGCTGTATAGAAATTTTGCAAAGACATCTAATACAGACCTTGACACACAGTGGTTATACCACAAACACTATTTCTATCCTTATTCTATTTAGTTCTGTGACAGGCTTTCATGTATTTAACTGGGTCAGTCTAACCTAGTGGTTAGGCATTTGGGCCCTGGAACCAGACTGCCTATGTTCAAGTCTTAGCTTTATCAAGTTCCTTGCTGTGTGACTTTGGAACCAGTTCTTGACCACTCTGTGGTTCAATTTTCTCATTTGCAAATGAAGCAAATAATAAAACCTGCTTCCTAGGGCTGTTAGAGAGCAGGTACAAAGCACTCAGAATAATCACTGCTGGCCAGCAGATGAGTTATGCATTCTTGGCCCATATTCATTCTTCAGTCCCCTGGGTGACTCTCATACTTTCTTCTTCACCTCCCACATGCTTACTCTGTTGATGATCTGGCTTCCTGTCTCATTAAGAAAACTGGTGCAACTGGACAAGAACGCCTGCAAATTTCCCCAACCAATCCACCTACCTACCCACATGTGAGCCTGTGTGCTCAGCCTGCTGCAATAGATGAACCCTCTCCTATGGCTTCCCCAGCCCTACTGCACCCTCATGTTCCTCTCTTTCCTGGATCTTTCCCATTAGCATTCAACTTATTCATTTTATCCCATCTTTTCAAAAATCTCTTAATGCCACTTCTTTGACTGTAGCCCCATTTCTCTCCTTCATTTCTGAGCAAAGCTTTGGTAAGAGTTGTCAACATTTGCAAATGTCTTTCCTTTTACTTTCTTCTAATTCTCCCTGTTGATGTAGTTGTCCCAGTACTCCGCAGTATATCTTCTCATCAAAGACACTGGTGACTTTTCTGTCACTAATCCCTGAGGTCAGTTTTCCATTTTATCTTGCTGACCTGTCAGTAGTGTTGACCCTTTCTTCAGATCTGAGCCCTCTTTCCACGTGGCTCCTGGGAGCTATGACTGGCCTGATTATCTGCCTGCCCTCTGGCTGCTCTCTTGAGTCCTTGCTGATTCCCTCTCCTCTCTCTGAGTTCTAAATACTGGTAGAAACCAAGACTCCATCAGTGGACTTCTTTTCCATCCCTACTCACACCTAAGTGAGTTGGTCTATCGCAAGACTTTAGAAACCATGTATCTACAATCACTGCTTGTATATTTCCAGCCCAGATCACCCTCTGAACTCTAAATCTCTGCTTTGCTCTCTAATAGGGATCTCAAGCTAAACTTGTTGAAAACATATCTAGAGACCAGGCTGAAGGAGCCGTGGTGACATGGGGCACATTCTTCCATTGGAAATGAAAGAAACATAAGACTGAAGAACCACGCAAGTGTATTTCAAGCCTCTGCTTCCATCCTGTCTGCTTGCATTCCATTAGCCAACATGGGTCACATGGCCAAGTTCAAAGTCACTGAGGCAGGAAGTGTGCACAAGAGCTAAGGGGGAGACATAGGGGGAGAAAGGAAGGGCAGGAATGATGCAGATCAAGGCTTCGATCCATCTCACCAACTCAGTATACCCAGCTGCCCTCAGCTCCCCAGCAGTGCTAGATTCTTCTGACCTTAACTCTGCCAGTCAAGGACTTTGAAGCCTCCAATCTTGCTCTACTGCCTGCCTGACTCAAACACCAGTGTTCTTTCTCCTGACCTAACTGTGTGGGAGAAAGCAAGTAGCAAGCTGAGCTCTAGCCCAATAGCATCTCATGGAGAACTTGACATCAACCAAAGTTGCAGTCCTGGGATCTTTAACTTAAGAACTCTGAAAATATTCTGAAGGTGGCATTTACAAACACACAGGGAACTTCCTTTACTCTTTAGAGTGGCGTCCTGTGAGTCTTGGAAAAACTCATGACCCATGGGGGAAGTTAGCTGTGCATCGCGCATACTCAGAAAGGCAATCAGGAAAAGTGTCCCTGGAAAGGCCCGGTATGCAGCCTTTCCCCAGCAGAGCCTCCTTGGGGTGTCATCTCCTTGGGTGGGGGTAGAAGGCTGCTATCTGTCCTCTTACTGCTCCCCTTTTCTGACTTTCCTGGAATGAAGAGCCAGATGTCCGGTCATAAAGTTGAAATTAGCATCCACAATAACAAAAGCAAAATTCGTCCATTTATTTGCATATTAATGCTAACCATTTATTAAGCATTAAATATTTGCTGGATACTGGAGAAAAGTTCACAAATACGCAGAATTGGTTTCTGCCTCCCTCCTTCATCCCTCTTTCCCTCACACTCCCATGTGCAGCTAACAGTTTGTTGAAGGAGAAGAACAATTAAGTTAACTATTAAATATAGCATGAGAAGTGCTGTTGAATTGGAAGAAGTGTAGGGAGATACGGAGGCGATATGGAAAGGGGCATATTGGGACTAGGAGAAGGAGGAGAGGCTTCTGGGAAGAAGTGGATTTCAAGTTAAGGTTTGCTGGGTGGGGTGGCACATGCTGTAATCCCAGCAGCTTGGGAGGCTGAGGAAGGAAGCCAGCCTAAGCAATTTAGCGAGACCCTGAGCAACTTAGAGAGACCCTGTCTCAAAATTTAAAAAAATAATAATAATTAAAGGGTAGGGATATAACTGAGTGGTTAAGTGCCTCTGGTTCAATCCTGGTACCAAAAAAAAAAAAAAAGGTTTGCTGAATGAGTTAGGGAGACAAGAGTTCCAGACACAGCAAACAGCATACAGGAGGCACAGAGGCAAGAAAGAACTTTTTGGATTGCTCCTAAGAAGGACGAATGGAATAAGAGGGAGGAGAGATGGAGTTGGAAACATAGGCTGAGGCTGGTCAGGATGGCATCACACAAGGCCCAGTGAGCTTTGGTAAAGAGTTTGACTTTACCCACAGGGAACTAGAAATCGATGAGGACTTTTAGCAGGGTAAGGGTTAGGACAGTATGGGAGATATCTGACTGTGTGTGTGAGAGGGGTCAGCAGCAGTGGGCATGGAAAAAAAGGAAAATACACAAGCACCATTTACATGACAGAATTGCTAACCCCTGAGGAATTATTATGAAAAAAAAAAGAGAGAGACAGAGAGAGAGATCATGATCCTGACTCTGGTCACTGGAGGGGCAGAGATTCCAGTCACAGAGACAGGACACACACAAGAAGAGTGAAAATCAATGTTGAGGGCAGGGAGTTGAGTTACTCTTTGGAGAAGGGGGTGGGCTGGGTTTGGAGACCATTGCACTCAGGGACTCATGGAGTGCCCGAGTTCAGATCTCCTGCAGCCCGGTAAGCCTAGAACTCAGACAGACTCATTCATTCATTTGCTCCCTCCATAAACATCTATCCAGGACTCCACTGGATGCTGAGTAAACAAGGATGGTTGGGAATCTGGCCTCATCCTCAAATGACTCATGAGAGAGAAGTGTAGATGTAATAGTGTACTGCGCAAGGTTCAAAACTGGTGCATGCATAGGGTGGGAGCAGGAAATGGGCAGCTCTGCTTGGATGGTCAGGGGTGGCTTCCCAGAAAATGTGATCCATGAGAGAGTCATCAGGAAGCAAGGTGGGAGGGCTGGGGATGTGGCTCAAGCGTGCAGCCCGGGTTCGATCCTCAGCACCACATACAAATAAAGATGTTGTGTCCGCCAAAAACTAAAAAATAAATATTAAAAATTCTCTCTCTCTATCTCTCTCACTCTCTCTTTAAAAAAAAAAAAACAAAGAAGCAAAGTGGGGAATCAGGAAGAGGACACTGTAGGCAACAAAATGACAGATAGCTGTTAAAACATGGCGCCCATTTAGGGAAGTGGCTACTGTGGGAGATGGCCAGGGGTTTCAGGGGCCACTGGGGCCAGAGCCTGAGCCAACTGCAGAAGGACTGGACTACTCTGAGGTGACAGAACATTTTGAACATTACTATCATTGTTATTTATACTAGAAGAGAATTCCATGATCTTTGTAGAATTTTTAAAGAAGTATAAAGAAAATGAAAATTGTTGTTACCATTTAATATACAACAGTCTTCCTTTATCCACACACACAAAAAATATGCTCAAGACCTCCAAGTGGACACCTGAAACTTCAGATAGTCCCAAGCCCTATATACATTGTTATTTTTTCCTATACATACAAGCCTATGATACAGTTTAATTAATAAATTAGTCATGGTAAGAAATCAAAAATAATAAAATAGAACAATTGCAATGATATGCTGTGATAAAACTGCCAGCATCACTACTCTTATGCTTTTGGGCCATTATTAAGTAAAACAAGGATTCCCTGAACATGCCCATTGAGATACTGCAATGGCTGATCTGATGAGCAGAGAGCACAGACTGACTCTTTCAAACATGTCAAGTGCACTGAGTTGGGCCAAAACCTTACTCTCTAGTGAGGCCATGCCAGTTATCATGGTAGCCACACTTGTATTATTGTTCCTTATAACAGACATAAGAATAAAATATCAATTTTTTCCTTTTTTTACATTTATTTATTTTTTAAATTTTTATTTATTTATTTTACATGAGCTTTATTATTATTATTTGCATTACAATTCTTAAAACACCTTCATACCACAATTTATCATATCTCTGTATACAAGATATGTTGACACCAAATTCACATCTTCATACACGTATTTTGTATAATGATGAGGTTCTCCTTCCACCATCCATGCAATTCCCCTTCTCCCTCCCTTTTTTCTACCTACATCTCTTTCAAAAGCAGGGAGAAGAAATTAGCCTGACATTAAGCACATTGGGATTGAACATATTTCTTGGTGGATGTTTCAGCCCTAGTTTATATTTCCCACCTGACTCCTGCAGGTGGCTGAATATGGGCCCCCATGTCGTAGGGACACTCAACCAGCAGCTAATACTAAGTGCTAATGGCTGCATCTTGCTATCTTTTTTTTTTTCTAATAAATAGTCTTTTTTTTAAGAGAGAGAGAGAGAGAGAGAGAGAGAGAGAGAATTTTTTTAATATTTATTTTTTAGTTTTCAGTGGACACAGCATTTTTGTTTGTATGTGGTGCTGAGGATCGAACCCGGGCCGCACGCATGCCAGGCGAGCGCGCTACCGCCTGAGCCACATCCCCAGCCCTGCATCTTGCTATCTTGAATGATAGATTCCTCAGTGTATGTATCTTGGAATGTGGAGACACCAAAAGTAAAGATCTTTTTCATTTGGATTTTAATAGTCTATTTCTTTGAGTGGATTTACAAGGTACACATTCTAGGTTTTATTCCCTTTTCCTTAGGTCCATTGAAAAACATCACTTGGCGGAGGAAGAGATTCCTGTCCTCTGGACTCTCTGTGTGAGCTCAGTAAACCAGGTTTGGGCTCCTGGGCTCAGACCAGAGCCTTGTTCCTCCACCTCTGAGCACTGAGTGGGAGCTGAGTGGGAGGTGTTCCGTCTCTTGTTTGACCTCGCCTCTGGCAGGATCCCCAGCATTGGACCTGATGTCTGGTTATAGTTTGATGGTCTATTAACTTTTACTGTTTGAACTATCCTATAGCAAATATATATATATATATATATATATATATATATATATATATATATATGGAGGTCTGAAAACCAAGACTGTCATTGTTTCTGCTGAGCATTTAATTTTACCTGGAAGAAAGTTAATCTGTGGATCATGGGGTTATGGACACAAATGTCTATTTCAATGGGGAATTTATTATGCAGGGCTTTATAAAGAGAACTGATGTCTTTAAGTGGAAGCACCCAGAGCAAATTAGGAAGAAATATCCTTCACATAACACCTCCTTTTTGGCCATTATTATGGGTGACATTATATTAGATCTAATCACAAGAAGCTAACAATATTTGATAACTTTTGACCTGCAAAACAATTTCATGTAATTCAATGAGATAGGCCCACCCTGCTTCCTGCCACTTATCCATGCAACACATACCAAAGAAATTGTGCACCTGCATAACAGATGCTGCCAGTTGCTAAGAATGCACCCAACCGCAAGCCAGGCTCAAATGCCTGCTTCCATGGAGCTTATTCTAGTGAGAAGAGACAGACAATAAGTGAAAGAAGTAAGTGTAATATGTTAGATGGGAGAAAATGCTTTGAGAAAAAGAAGAAGTACTCTGGGAAGAGGCAAGAAGCGTTAGTTTAGAGGAGAAAAGGAGGGAGAGCGTCATTTTAGGTAGTTGGACAGCAAAGTCTCCATAGAAGAAGTGACATTTGAGTAAAGAACTGAAGAAGTGGGAATGAGTCAGCTAAACATACATGGAAGAAACTTTCAGCAGAAAGGAGGTCAAGTACAAGAGCCCAGGGCTCCATCAGAGGTGGGAGCGAGCCTAGCTCATAAACAAGGAAGAAAGGGAAGGTTATTGGAGACAGGGTCAGGAGGTAAGATGGGACTCACTGTGCAGGGCTTTATAGGACATTGGCTTTTACTTGCAATGAGGTTTTTGTGGAGGAGTGATTTAATTCATGTTTTTAGAGATCACTATGGCTTCTGCGTTGAGAATAGAATGCTGGAAGGCAAAGACAGAAGCAGAGACATCAAAGGCTGAAGTCACGGTCCAGGTGAGTGAGGACGGTGGTCTGAACCAGTGTGGTTCATCCAACACACCCCTCATGGTTGTGCAGTTGTTACACTGTTCAAAACACCACACTCATGGGTCGATGGGGCTGGAACCCAACCACCATATCAGGCACCAGCCCAGAGCCTAAATGTGGAGCCGCATCTACCCAAAGGAACATTCTCTGCACAAAGGCTCTGTCCAACCATGAAGATGTGGGAATGATGTTCTTCTAAATTTTACAAAAGCAATACCATATGAACTAGGAAGTGTTCTGGTGGTAGCCCAGGGAAGTGGTGAGAAGTACTTATATTCCAAGTGTATCCTGAATCAGTTTTGTCAATTTCACCAACAGATTGTTTGAAGGATGTGAGAGAAAGGGAGAAATCAAAGTAAATTACAGGTTATTGTCTGAGAAAATAGAAAAATGGAGATCCCACCTGCTGAGATGAGAAAGACAGTGGAGGAGCAGGCTGCTGAAAGGGTAGAGATCAGCACATATTAAGTTAAAGATGCCCAGTAACCATTCAGATGGGCCTGGTCCAATAGACAGTTGGATATGAGTTTTGTATTGATGACTGAGATCCATGAAATGGCGGATAGTTTAGATAATATAAAAGACTTATTTCCTTGGCCTTCAATCATTTTGGTCACACAAAGTGGTTTAGAAAGTCTTAGCATGGTGGCATATGCCTGTAATCCCAGCAATTTGGGAGATGGAGGCTGGAAGATCACAAGTTTGAGGCCGACCCGGGCAACTTAGACTCACAGCACTTCAGCAAGACCCTGTATCAAAATAAAATAACAGGGGCTAGGGATGTAGCTCAGTGGTAAAGTGCCCCCTGGGTTCAATTCCCCAGTAAAACACACACACACACACACACACACACAGGGTTCTGGAAGAACATTGGGAAATGCAATTGGTAACAATCTACAGGGAGAACAGGAGCCTGAAATCCCACATTCTGAGCATCCTGCAGAGGTCGGGCACTGTGGGCTTCCCCAGCTGGGTCAGCTGCACACCCTTCTTCTCCTTTATGTAGAAAGAGGCTAGTAAGAGAAAGGTTTTGCTCAAGAGAAGCAAACATTGGTTCAAGCTGAGCATGGTTCCTGTAGTCCCAGCTGCCGTCTATGACCCGCGTGGACAGCTAACTAAAAGTCACTCGAGGAAAATTTCCAAGGCATCAGAATAAAACACAGACACACAATTTACCTTTAAATCAAGCTCTGGGATGGCTCCTCTGCCCTCAGCCTCAAGCTCCCCAAACGGGAGAGCGAGGACTCACACGAGAGACTGACGAGAGAGCGAGCTCATTTTGGAGTGGACTTTTATTAGGGGGACTCTAAATTCCTAGAAATTTCCATCCAATGAAAGTCAAGGGGGCCAGGGTTACAAGGACAGGTGAGGTAATTGGATCCCTGGGGATGTGGGAAGGCACTCCCCTGCATGAAGACACAGTCCCTCGCACCCTAAAGATCGGGGCTATGGTCTGGGTTCCCTAGGCAACCAAACCACAGAGTGACCCACGATGCCTCACCAATCAGAAGGGGAGACAGACATGGTCACGTGCTAGTTTGGCCTCCCACACTCAGCTACTCAGGGGGCTGAGGCAGGAGGGTCACATGAGTCCTTAAGTTTAACAACAATCGTGGGCAACATAGTGAGACCTCCTCTCCTCCTCAAAAATCAAGCAAACAAAATAAACATTTTAGGCTCTGATGTGGTGTAAGCTTAGAGGATAGGTGTTTAGGAAGTTGGGAAGCAGTGTCTGGTCCTTAACACAGTGTGAAGTTGAGTTCAGAGAGGGCTATAGTTCACCCACTGGAAGACAGGAAGCCATCTTCTAGGCTGTCCAGATAGTTCCTGAGGCCTCAGCTGATGGTGCTGCCCAGCTGTGCAGTTCTGCTTTCTGGCCCCAGTGGCTCATTGATTAAGGTCTTTCCCTGTTATATCTTAATTAGATATTTACCCCCACCCCACTCACTTTCCAGTGTTGAGTATGTTCATACTCAATGAATTAGGATTTCTCCTCCTCCTGCCAAAGTGGGCCTAACTCTCCTCTTTGGAGCAATAAGCTCTGTGGATATCTGGGAGCCTTATTTTTCCACTATATGTGATCTTGCAGGACCAAGCAATGTGCTTGTCAAACCACCCAAGGTATGCTCATAGGTCTAATGTGTCTCTATCCTACACTGACTGGTCTCCCCCGTCTCCCCGGTCTCCAAGGTCTTGTAGCAGAAGGTGCAACTATGAGCCCTAACCCCCAGGAGAGAAGGTTAGAGCAATTTACAGGATGAACTAGCCAAGCAAGACAGATGAGCACAGGAGTGGAGGGACAACATTTTCTATCCCATGCTCTCCACTCTCAAGGGTCCAAGAGTCTCCATGTAGCATAGGAATCCCTCAGGGAGGCCCTGCTTGTTGGCAGTGTGCAAGCACTCACCTCGTACCAGCACCCCAGAGATGGATATCAGCAATCAAGATGCTAAGATTCGGTGCCCTTTCTCCCAAGTCCTCTGAATCCACTGGACTTGCCACTAATCCCTACAGGGAACCCCAGGGCAGGAAGCCCTTCTTCCTCCTTGACCCTGTTCTGGATGGTTATCCTCCCTCCTATAACTATCCTAGGTTTTTATCTGTCCCCTCTTTCTCAGTCTCATCTATTACCAAGAGTGGCAAGGATTCCAATACATGAAGCTCATTCCTATCATTTTCAAAGTCCCTCCAGGTCATGGCTTTTTGTTTTGCAGCTGCTTTCTGAGTAGGACTATAGGCCTAGGCCAGCGGCTCAAGGAGCCCCACATGGGTAAATCCACCAGAGTGTTCCTCACTGTGGATGACCATTCTCCCTCCCTCACCAGCAGCCACAGTATACTTGGGCTGCTGTTGGCTCTCTTAAGCCCAGATTTTTCACCATTGTGTCTTAAGAAGAGAGAGTATACAGGAGCTGGTGTGCCTCTGCTGGAGCACAAGATCTTGTGTTTCCAGATGAATCCAGACCAAGCATGCCTCTCACTAGCTTGGGGAGCAGGGGGTCTTCTTGGAGAGTGACTATGGATCTTCTAAGGATGTCTGATCAAGTGTCAGTTGCTCATGTTTGAACAGTGCTTTACAAAGCTGTCCATGGGCATCCATGAGCCCAAAAATGTAATGGAAGGTTGGAGAGTTCAGGAACCTGAGCTAGGGGACAAGAAGGCATTAAAGAGTCGAGAGGCCTTTGAGCCAGACTCCCTGGATTCAAAGTGTACTTCTTTGGCCTCCTATCTGTGTGACCATGGGCATGTTGATTAGCCTTTCTAAGCTTTGCTTTTCTCATAGGCAAATTATATCTATCTCCTAAAGCTGATGAGAAGATCAAGTGAGGTCATCAATGAAAAGTACCTCATATGGTGCCTGACAGGTTACAAGTTCTTCATACATGATAGACAAGAAAATAATTTCCATTGATGAAAGTAGAAGTCCCAAAGAGCCTTCAAGCTTCATTTTATGTGGTGTATTAAGAAAGGAAGCTGGATGGCTAGCAAGTGGAAGTGTGCTATCCCTGCTCCAACTTGGGGAACAGAGGAAACCTGCTTTTCCTTGTGTAAAAGTTCCATCCAGCTGCAAAGCCAACTTGGGCCAGATGCAGAGAGGCAAGTGAAGGAGAAAGGAAGGGCGCTCTCGGCCCACAAAGCACTGCAGGGTTGCAAGGCTGGAGGTGGTGGCTAATTTTGGACCACAAAACCATTGGTGCGGTTTAAGGCCCCTCCTTGCCTGCCCAGTGGCCCAGCACGTGGGCAAACAATGACACACCCAACTTGTTTAGCTTGGACTTATTGGGTGAGAGGAAGTGGTGAGCTGGGGAGGGGTGGTTGGAAAGGAGAGAGTCATTACCCTGACACAGAGAAGGGAATGAGATCCAAGGCAACTTGGATCTGACAACTGGGGTTTCACGGGGAGAAAATCCAATGCCCCAGCCTGAGAGCTACTTTTCTAAGACAAACCTGCAGTGCTCAGCACCAGCCAGCTTACTGTCCTGGGATCACGAGATGCTCAGCAGGGCACTGCCAGAACAGGAAGTGACAAAGGCAGCTGATTCCACAGCTGATATGAAACTCAAGGTTCTCACTGAGTAATTACACGAAGAACACCCAGACCTGCTGGGGGAAGGGAGGACTGGGGATGGGGGATGGGGTACAACTTTAAACCAGGTCCACACATTGGCAAAGATGACCTTTTGGCTTTCGTAGCCATTTCATTTCTCCCTCATGACTCACATCATGCCCTCGTGCGTAGAGCTGATACTATACTCATCTCATTTTACAGAAAGGCAGGCAATAGAGTTTATCTAAAGATCAGGTCGGAAATCCACATTGTGTCCATGAGTTGTTGCAAACTCTAAAAATATACGAAGCGATCCTTAAAATATCGAAATATAGAATATGAGCCTTGAAATAAAGTATAAAATTCAATATAAAAAAGGAATTATTTTTCCGAGTGTAAATTCTTATGGTAACAAGAAGAGGTGAGTTTTTGCCCAGTTTCATAAAAGGAATCATCGTGCCTTATCTGATATGCAAAAAAACTTGTGAAATTTGAAGTAGCCAGTTCAAGTAAACTTGTGTTCATTTCCATTTGAAACTATCTCTAATGTTAAGTATTTCTAATGTTAATCTAGAGTTGGCATTAAAGTTGAGCCAAGAAGTTTCATGAGCTGATCAGATACATGTACAAGAGGCAGGAAAACAAAGAGGAGGTTAATTCACAAAAAAAGGCTCTGGAGTCTGGGGTGCTGTAAGTGAAGCATTCCATGAGCATGTCTGGATTTCTATAAAAACTTATTTCAGTTTTGAACGATGATATTGGTCAAGCAGAAAAGTCTATTGGGTCACCTTCAAATGTTCCAAAACATCTGGGATGGGAGAGGTGTATCAGAAAATTGTCACTAAGTTTTCAAATCCCATAGATTTTGCTCACCTCGATATAACACTTTTGAATCTGTGAGGCAGGAAAAGACTCAAAGCCGACCGTGGTCTTTATGGACGAAGAACTTGCCCTTTCCTGAGGATACCAATAACAAAGTGGTTAGAGCCACATAATTAAGAAGAGTTTGATCTTTGCACAGAATGAAGCTTTTAGGGTAAGAATAGGAGATATTATTTTTTAAAACACTATTTGAAATGTCTCCATGTGTGTGATTTCTGCTCTGTCCCGGCTTCATTTCTCTGCTTCACTGTAACAAAAAATTTTAAAAGGGAAGAAAAAAAAAGCACAACGAGTAAGGACAGAGCCACAGTGTTCTTTAGGATGACATCTCTCAAGCCTAAAGAACTACCAAGAGGCAGCATTAATACCTGAGTCCTGTGATTTTAAAGGTAGGGATTGTCCCTGTCTAGGTGTGTGATTGCTAGAAAAGGGCCCCAATCAGTCAGCTGATAGAGCACAGGAAGCTGCCAAAGATTTTCACGAAAACCATTCATTTAGTCTTTGCATCACATTTCAAGGTTCCTTCTCAAAATACACACAGACTTTAAATCAGTGAATATAGGTCACTAGACAACCCTTGGACAGTCAGATATCACTCTTGCTCTTTGGGGAGTAAGGCAGGTGATTATGATACTAACATGAATTAGGTACCAAGAGAAGTTCAGTAGCCTGCAGCCCTGGGCTCTGGGTGCTGATCCCTGCCTTATTCTAATTTGTGGTTGTTTTTTCTTTCTCTCTTTCTCTTCTCTTCTCTCTCTCTTGAACCATCCAGGGCCTCACACATACTAGGTAATAAGCACTGTATCTCTGAGCTCCACCCCAGCCCTTTATATTTTTGAGACAGTGTCTCACTAAATTGCCTAACCTGGCCTTGAACTTGCAGTCCTTCCCCAGTCTCCTAAGTCACTGGAGTTATAGCTTTGCTACACCACACCTGGCCCTGTGATTTCTGAACTCCAGACTTCTAATATACAAGGACAGAATGAGAAAATCTATTGTAGGAATTAGGACTGTGTATGTGTGAAGTACATGGTTTATAGCACACAGGTATTAAATAGTAAAGATAATTGTTAAATCACCTTAAAATAGTATCTGACAATAGGCTGTGCATAATTGATAATGCCCCTAAAGACATCTATGAACTTCATATCCATTTCTAGAACTTGAGAATGTGTTCTTTTATATGTGTGTAGGAAAAAACAAAAACCTCTTTTTCAGTATATATTCTTAATACTTCACTTTACTTCTGGTAAATGGGAGTTTTTCTCCCATACCTACCAATTCTCCCATGCTAACTGGGTGTCCTACAATTTAATTCCATTCTGACATTATCTACCTGGAGTTGGCAACAATCCAACAGGTTAAGGGCTCACTTCCACAAAATTGACTCCACTTCAGACACCAATCTCAACTCCGAGGTTGTCGCCTGTACTTCTGATTGGCCAGCTATAAATCAGAGTTCCCATGATCCCCTCCTCAGGTTCCATAATGTGTTAGAATGAGTCACAGAACTCAGGAAAACACTATGTTTCCTGGTTCATTGTATAATAAAGGATCTGCTGAATGATAAAGATAAGCAGCCAGACGAAGAAATATACAGGGTGAGAACTGAAAGGGTCCCAAGTGCAGGAACTTCTGTCCATACAAGGTTGGGGTGCATCACCCTCTTGTCACATGCATATTACTCACCAACCTGGAAGCTCTCAGAACCCCGTAACTGAAGGATTTTTTTTTTAATGGTTCACCATGTAGATATGGTTGATTATTAACTCAACTTCTAGCTCCTCTACCCTCGCCAGAGGATGAGGGCTGAGGTTTGGGTTCCAAGCTTCTAATCATGGCATGATCTTTCTGGTGACCAGGCCACATCCTGAAGTTACCCAGGAGCCCTTCTAGAGTTGCCTCATTAGAACAAAAGACACTCCTATGACCCAGGAACTTCCAAGAAATTAAAGAACACTGTCAGGAACCAGAGCCAATGCCAAATATCAGAACCAAAGATGCCCCTAGTTCCCTGCCCCTTAGAAAATTACAAGGGTCTTAAGAGGGTCAAATTAATAACCAGGGAAGAGACCAAATATTATTTCACAGCACGGTAAAGTGGATTTGCAGATGTGGTTAAGTCAAGGATCTTGAGGTGGGAACCCCATCCTTGGATTATCTAGTTGAGCCTTAATTATAATCACAAGGGTCCTCGTGGGAGGCAGGCAGGAGAAGATTGGACTACAGAGATGTGAGTCCAGAGGGAGAGGTCAGAGGAATACAAGGACGGGCCACAAGGCAGAGAATGCAGACAGCCTTTAGAAGCTGAAAAAGTAAGTTAAACAGATTCTCCCCTCAGATTCTCCATAAGTAACCATCACTGCTGACACCTTGACTGGGCTACTGAGACCAATTTGGGACAATTTTCCTCCAGAACTATCTGGGAAAAAAATCTGTTTTCTTAAGTCGCTGAGTTTTGTGATAGCAGAAAAAGAAAACTCATACAGAGATTATAAAATCCATTTGCTTGAGTGGCCCCTGAATTGGCTTTGGAGGCAATTTCCAACAAAATCATCATCTCTATTTTTTCAGAACAAGATTATCACATATATATGACACAACTATTTTGTTCCAAGCTCAAAAGTAGGCCAGTCTTTCAAAGGAGAATGCATGGAGTGAGAAGAACTGAGGCCGTAAAGCAGACCCTACACCAGTCTTTGTGCATTGGAATCCCTTGGGATCTTTTTAAAATGAAGATTCGGATTTAAGAAACCTATAGTAAGGCCTAAGACAGGAGGACCCCTCTGAGGGAACACATTTAACTGTCACTGAAGAGATCCCCTTTAATGAATCTTCCCTTAACTAAATTCCAAATTCTCTACAGTCCTTTGTCCAACTTCTTGATAGTGTTGAGTAGTACTCACAGCTAATAGCAGGCCATTTACTTCTATTTCCACCAGGCAAATTGTATAGAATGACTCAGTTGTATTGTTTTCCCCAGCGAATACATCCCAAGGCAATAGGATCCTCACTTACTGTTCTAATAATAATAGCATTCTTACTATATGAAGCAGATGAAACCAATGAGAGATAAGTGCAAAGAAGAATACAGAGCTCTTCAACGAAAACTAAGCTAATGGCTTTAGTAAGACAGAATAATTACATATAACTCTAAAATATGTCAATTCACCTGAGGGTAATCGGAAGGGGAAATCATTAAAAAAAAAAAACAAAAAAAACTCTGTACTTAGAATGCCTTAACAATACATCTCGGTTTCACTTCCATTGTAAGGAAAACCACCTTTGTCTAATGGATAAAATTTATGCAAGAAAAGACATAGGAATATGCATCTACTTTGTAAGTTAAAATGTAAAAAGAAGTCAAGCAATCATCCTCATTCCCACTGTGGTCAAGGTGTGCTTATCTATATTTCACATCTTTGACTTCACATTTCCAACACTATACCTAATGTCCCTGTCAAGCCTCAGCACCCCAGGCCTGTTGGACTGTGATTAAACTCTGGTCTGTTGTAGAGGAAGGGTCTGAAGCCCAAAAGGAAAGCAGTGAATTGACTCAGTTCTAGAGTCAGTAAAAAGTCATCTTGGCCCTGGGCCAGATCGTGATAACTCGTTCTTTATGAACGGGGCCCCTGGTTAGATATAGCAGAGGACCTATGGTTCAACATGTGTTTAACTATACCAGAAACATCAAGAAATACTGCTAAACACAAAGAAGACTGTCATGTTCTGATGGGGGAAGGGGTCTGTGTGTATTGTATGGCTAGGATCAAGGAAGACGTATCAGATTGAAGGAAGTTTGGGCCAGAAAACTCCATGAAGGAGAATAAGGATGCCTATTTGAGATGGCCCTAGAGACCCCACAGTGGTTTCTCACCAATGCAAGTGCTACCTAAAGATAACATCATGTGAATGAGGGTTTGAATAGAACTACACACACACACACACAATCTTAATCTGTTTGTGCCAGACAATGGAAACCTCGGTTTCACAAAATTATAAAGGCAAAGGGACCCATACACCACATTTTCTACATCACCTTTAGAGAGAAGGATGTCCACCCAAGCTCCAGAGGAGGATAAAGATAACCCAGGGCAACTCAGGCAACTCCCCTGTCAAGCTGACACCTGGCAATGTTCCTGTCTATCTTGGAGGGTTTTACATAGCACATAAGAGTTACGAATCCCTTCCACAGCATCAGAGTATGTCCTACAAGGGTTAGTTCCATGGATGTTCACTGACCATCTTTCCTCCTCCTTTGGAAATGGGTTACAAGAAACAGTGAATACTAACACCCAATAAAAGCAAACTATTCAGTCCTTCTGATTCAATTTGGCAAACCAAACACACTCCTTTCTCTTTATGCCCCCACCCCTCCCAAGTCCCATCTAAATGGAAGTAAAGAAGCTCAAGGAAAAATGAAGGGTATGGGAGAGTATCAGCATGCCAAGGATTTTCATAATTTCTGGAAACCAGTAAACGGGTGGAATTACACAAAGGGATGAACATTAACAGAAGAAACAACCACTCAGACTGGGGGCCAGAGATGGCTGCAACAGAGCAAGGAGCCTGGAAAGGCCCTGAACTCAGAAATGGCAGGTAGAAAAAAAAACTCAACAGAGACCTAAGGAGTAAACCCTGAGTAGGTTCATTCTCCTATTTCCCCTCAGCCATTCGCTTAATATTGATCTTTATGCACCAACCTAGAGTCAGAGAGCTGGCCTTTGCAAGCCACTTATTCTTATGTCTGGGAGGAGCAAGAGTTTCAGAGTAAGTACTTGGCTGCTAAATCCTGAGTTGGATTTTATTGTTTTTAGCTTACAGATACACATATCACACAACAAGAAGTCCAAGGGGAGGGGGGGACTCCAGCATGGCAGTTTGGGGGCTCTGAGATTTCACTGAACCTCCAGAGTCTTTGCACTCCCAGCTCCACCCTGCTCTGTGTGTCAGCTCACACCATTGCCCCAAGTTAGCCCCAGCAGGTCCACCCTGTCATCGAGACTGGAAAACACACAGAGGAAGGACTGAGCAGCGCTCCTGTTATTCCTGCACATCTCTTCCAAGAGCAAGAACTCTTTACCCAGGAGCTCCCTAAAACAAAGCTTCCGCCACCTCATTTGCCAGAACAGGGTCACATGCCCAGCCCTAAACCAATCCCTGGCAAGGGAAAAGGTATGGGGGAGGGGGCAGTTGTCTTGGAGCCCTGTTTCTCAGACTTGAGCACACAACAAAATCACGTGGGGAACTTGTAAAAACACCACATAGATTGCTGGGTTCTACTTCCAGAGGTGCCACTTGAGTAAGCCTGGGGTAGGGCCGGAGGATTTGCAGTTTTAACTGAGTTCTCAAGTGCTGCTGATGGTGCTGGATGGAGAAACGGATTTGAGGAGGCAAGGACAGAGAAAGGGCCCAGGTCTCTATGCATTTTTCAGAGTGCTGACTTCCTGCCCACAAGTTTCAAGTTAAGCCTTCCGGTGCACATGTCCTACTGTCATGCTCAGAGCTTAGTCATCCCTCTCAGGCAGGGAAGTTATGATTGTAACTATCAGAAGAACTGAAAGCAGAAATGTTCAAAAGTGGCCACCTCTGTGGAGTGGCTGGGAGAAGAGGGGGAGATAGGAAAAGTGGTCAGACATTTTATTATTGTTGTATGCACATCTGGAGGGATTTTTTTTTTCAACTCTATGATTGCTTTTCTAAAAATACTTTTGTACTGAATGCTTTTCTACTAAAGAATTTTCTCATCTTCCTTTCTTGAACCAGGCACATCTGTGTCTCCAGATCAATGTTGTGAATGAAACTTAATGTATGTGGAAGGAGCTTTTCTTTCAAAGGTACCAATAATTGAGTTAAAAAATCATCATGAGGTTCACAAAATATTGACCTATGACTTGCACTAAAATTTATCTTAAGAAGGCACTCTTCCCCCATTGAAAAAGATATTTTGACAAGGGCCTAGAGGAGCAGATCACCTCCACTCCTCCCCAAGTTACCATCACCAGCACCATAGACCTCCATGAAGGACTACACCAAGGTCCAAGAAAAATGAACTGAGTGTCCAGCAAATAAAGGGAAAAACCACTGGACTTCTTCAGGAAATCTTGCAGAGAGCAGAAAAGGGAAGGAGAGAGAATGGGTGCCTTTGAGAGGGAGGGTGCTCTATTTTGTGTGAATTTTTTTTTTTTTTTTTGCGATGGAAACCTAAGAGGCCAAGTTTCGAGGGCAAGATCAGATGAACCCAGATGACACAGGAGGAAACAGAAGGCCAAGGAGGCTGAGAAAGCTTAAAAAGTACCTAAAGTTTGTCATCCCTAAAGAGATAGCCGAGATCTTGTTGTTTACTTTTCACAGTCCCAGTTATTAGAGAGTTGAACATTTTCACCTAAATCTCAAGAGGCAAGTCAGTCCCCAGCTGACTCCTAGTGATAGAAGAACTAGAAAAGGCCAACAAGTTTATATCAGGGAGCAAACATTTCAGTCCGTTGAAATTGTCAGAGGACTGCGTACTCCGACCTCCCAAGAAGGAGTTGTCACTCACCTGCTGCAGAGACATCTTTCTAGAAGCACGCTTGGGTGAGGTTGATCCATCAGATTCCAGAGCCACCTGGTCTGGAAGTGACTGTAGACCAGAAGCTGACCATGTCCTTTAGATGGAAAAACTCCGAGAGCTCCTAGGCTGGAGTTTATCTGTGGAAGACTCCAGAAAAGCCAAATCTGATCCATTGCAGAGCACTCTCTGAGTAAATAAATAAAAACTCTTCTGTTATTTTTATCGTAATTCACCCCATAATCATTATTTCATTCATCATCTGAAGAATAGAAACTGATTCAAATGATACTTATGTTCCATTAGATTCTGGTCATCATTCCCCTTTAATACTCAGGAAATAATCTGAAGTTCTGCCATTAGCACAAAATTATTGTTATTATTCCATTTGCTCGGGAACTTAATGGATTCTGTTCATCAATTTCTTTTCTTTTAATGTTCTTTTGGAATTCAAGTGTGTGTCTTTTTTTTTAAGGCACTTTCATTTCTCTTCACAATTGTAACACTAGGTTGCATTATTATTTTCCCTTCCTTTCTATGGCCAATTCTCCTGTTCATTTCCAAATTATCTATTTGACCCATTTGCCTAACATAAAATTAACCTCATGCTATTCTGTCTTAGGTAATTGACTGTTTCCTGTATGGATCAGATGGATGGGCTTGTCATAATATTCCTCAATAAAGCATCTTTCAGAAAGGATAACTTTATTACCTTAGGGAAAGTCATTCTTTAACTTATTAGGGGGGTGGGAAATATATTAACCATTTAGTCTTATAATCCAAACTCAATTGGACTCTCTTTCTTTGTCTGCACTCCAAGAAGGGTCATAGGGCAGATGTCCACATTGGCTGGTCTGTGTTTCATTTGTTCTAACCCTGAGGGACAGTAACCTAAGGCTGGCTCAGGGAGGCAAAGTGGGACTGACAAAAAGGCACATTCACTTGCCAAATTATAAAGGATATTCAGATCTTGGTTTAATCTGTTTCAAATTATAACCTGGGAGAGAAATGTTTTCTCTTTTTCCACATCCATTACTGTTGAAAATATTTAGCAAGGGGAAAAAAAAAAAATCTTGTTTCTTAGCTCCCTCTGCTGGACTTTCAGAAAAATCATTTGTCCTCCTTCCTCCTACTTGATACTGGGTTTTGCATGCGTTGGAGGACCAACTTCCTGCCAAACTTGAGGTGATAGGGAAGCCAGATTTATAACAACTAGGAAAAACAGTCTTTAGTTTCTCAAGGAGCCCAGTGTTCCAAAAGACAAAAATGGAAATGGAGCTTTTCCAAAGTTGAATCTGCATTAAAATACAGATTTTTCATCCCACAAAGATATAAAGAGATCCAGGCATGTTTATTCCGAAAGAGTCTACTTCCCCACAAGTTCTGAAGTTGTATTTTATGTTTAATGCAAATTACCATTACCAGTTTAAACTTAGACCCATTTTGCAGGGGAGGTTTTGGGGGGAAACAGCTAATGGGGAGAATAGCTAATTGCTAACCTGCCTCAATATGCTTGGTTATGTAAATGCCTGCATTTAGTCAGCTGTTCATCACTGTGACCAAAATACCTGATAAGAACAATTTTGAGAAGGAAAAGTTTATTTAGGTTCACAGTTTCAGAGGCTCAGTGCATGGTCAGTCAACTCCATAGCTCTGGGCCCAAGATGAGGCAAAACATCATGGCACAAGGGTGTGGCAGAGGAAAGTAGCTCTAGACATAGCAACCAGGAAGTAGAGAGAGTTCTGCTCACCAGGAAAAAATATAAGCCCCAAAGTCACACCCCCAGTAATCTACTTCCTCCAGCCACACCCTACCCATCTACAGTTACTACCCAGTTAATCCATATCAGTGAATTAATCCGCAGATTATGTCACACCTCTCATAATCCTCTGAAAATTCTTGTACTATCTCAAACATGAGCTTTTGCGGGACACCTCACATCTAAACCATGGCAGCCCCTATAACCTTGCTTCTTAAGGCTAGAACTTCAATTCACTTAATCCCATTACCCTTTCTTCACAATTCCTATCCTCCTAAGAGATTCTCAGGTGCCAGTGGTAGCAATTCAGAGAGATGTTCAGCATCTGAGTTTCCAAAGGCCTTGTTGCTTTCTGATCCTGGGTTTTCTCATGTTTTCTTAAGGGTTTTGCTAGTGTCATTGCATTCTCTTTGTGGTAAGCCACAACCACACAGCCACCAGTAGCAGAAGGATCACAACATTTGACCTGCTTACAGTTATGCATTGTGCATGAAGGCAAGGAAGACAGGGCACTGTGCTAAATGACCTGTGTAGCACACCACACCCATAGTCCTGAGGTCTGTAAATCAAACCTATTCCTGGAAAGACAAGAGACCTTGCTTTGTCAGTTCAGCAACTAAGAGATGAGTTCTCACTGGCCAGGGCACTATTTACACTTAAAAAAAAAAAAAAGGAATGGTTACAAGACTCTAGGCTATATCCCTGATCTTGGTCAGACAAAGGTCATCTTTTATCATTATTAGATCCTGGATTCCATGGACTTCAATCAAGTTGTCCTGCTACCTAAAATAAAAGTCAGTAAACAATATCCTAAAACACATATTTCAATTCTATTCATAATTTTAATGTCATTTATACTTCACATTTTAGCTCTAAGCATTATATTATTAATTGCAGTTAAATGATAATTAGAAAACAAATAACCTGGCTCTGATCTGCCTACACTGTTCCTCTACCCTATGTATTTCTGGTTGTCCCCATGGGCTGTGTGCACTCTCACATGTCTGCATGGCTTAATGAGCACTGCCATTGGCTGAGCACCAGGGTTTTGCTTCAAATCTCCACTGCACAGTAGTTTCCTGACTTGTGGTCACCATCACTCTGCAAAACAGATTCTGTCCCTGCTCAGTGCAGCTCATCCAGTACTGCTGTGCTGGGCTGCTATGCTGCAAGTAGTAGGCATGGGGCACCAGACTGTGCATTGTTCTAAAGAACCATCAAAAGAGAATGGTTCCCTTCATGTTGTGTTGTATGCTGGATGAGGGGTCCCAAAGCAGGATTGCTTGAATTTCCTGTTTTCTCTTCAATCCTTTCCCTTTCCCCAAGTCATTTGGGCATCTAAGCAAAGGGTAGATTTCAGCAATAGCCATTATGTCCCTCTTCCACAGGGAACTGCATCTTTAGTACTGGTTCAAATTCCTTATGTGTGGCTTCTTCTTCCCTCAAGCTATGACCTCCCATCGCAGGTTTCTTTCAGGCCATCCCACCAGTTTACAAGAAATACCCACTTTTGTCTGAACCCCAGCAAGATGCAGATAGAGGCTGTAGCACCAGTCAGATGATTCTTCTGCCCCCAGTACAAACAGCAATCTGTCAAATCTCTTCATCAATTAACCAAATATGGCTGAACTCTTCACAGGAGGCTGCACCTTCAGTTGCAATTTCCATACTGAAAATGTGTGTTTCATTAGCAGAGGTGCTTTTCCCCAAAGGAACTTAGAAAAATGCAAAGCAGCTTTTGGATGTCCATAATGCTATTGGAATCACTGCATTTTAATTGACATTTATAAGGTTTTATCCTCAGGAGTGGTGAGATGGTGAAGAGGCACGTGTCCAATCTCAAGAACAGAAAAGGTCAAATTATTCAACTAAGAAATCATTTTTTTGGAAGCAATTTAGTGAAGCTGAAGAGAAAATTAA
Organism: Marmota monax; assembly: GCF_021218885.2. Taxonomy (NCBI): domain Eukaryota; kingdom Metazoa; phylum Chordata; class Mammalia; order Rodentia; family Sciuridae; genus Marmota; species Marmota monax. The sequence continues at coordinate 500,966 of NW_026692194.1, forward strand.
AAACATTTTAACAACAAAAACATGTTCATTCTTGATGGATCTCATATTAACAATGAAAAAATAAGCATCAAAGACACTTAAAAGTGAAAATTCAACTTCTGAATTACGTACTGTAATCACAAAATATCAGGTTCTCATACCTGATTTTTAAAGGTATTTTTATTTTTTTATTTATTTAATATTTATTTTTTAGTTATCGGCGGACACAACATCTTTATTTTGTATGTGGTGCTGAGGATCGAATCCGGGCTGCACGCATGCCAGGCGAGCGCGCTACCGCTTGAGCCACATCCCCAGCCCCCTTTAAAGGTATTTTTAAAAAGTGATGTGTAGATAGTATTTCATGCCACTGAGATTTGGGAACAGAATTTGAGACCCCTTTGAATTTTCTACATTAAATTGACAATTTTTACAGCAATACAGAAAAATGAACGCTTGTTTGTCATTTGATTATACCACTTCTTCTTATACATGTGGCCATTTTAATTAGCCCAGTGTAGATACATCCTCCTTCTTCCCACGTTCCCTCCCATACCAGTATCTCTTCTCTTTCTCTCTTCTTCTACTTCAGCTTTCTATTCCCTTCCTACATGTACTTTTGAATGACATCAGATCTTTATACTTTAGTATGCTTTTATGCCAATGAGTCATCTCCTTCAGGGATAGTTGAATTCTAAAGCTTTATCTCCAAGTATGTCCTGAAAAAAAAAAACTTATTTTAAATGAAAATCCAATATCAGTTGTCCGGGGAATATATGCAAAGTTAATTTAAAACTCCCAATTCCACAACCTTGAAATCCAAAGTCTTCAAGCCTTCCTGATGATTCTTGTAAAATCCTCAGAAAATCCTCTTGGGATTTTCTGCCAATGGCTCTATATGTGCTGTCTCTGTCATGTATCAGCTTGGACTCAGTGTTACACTCCATAGTGCACATCCCTCTACCATTCCATATACTCCATTCTACCTTCTTTTTTCTTTGATCTGAACAGCCGCTGGGCAGGCCGCTGGAAGACAACCAACTTTAGGAGCTGAGTGAATGACTATGCTTCCAGCCATCTTTGGAGCATGACCAGGAGAGGGGATATCAGAAGCAATGATAGAGAGTAGTTCCTGGAAAGGGACTGCCCTTATACATTTAGCATTATCAGCAAGAATTGAAGATAGTGTTCTTGCAGCAGAGGGGAGCAACAAAAATAAATAATTTACCCACATCCCAAGAAAATAAGTTTGGGGAATGAGGTGAAGTCAGTACACACTGGCACCGGCCACACCTAAAATGGTTTATTGGGAGAAACGCTGCTTCTCTCTGCAGGCAGGTTTCATACATATGGTGCAAAGATGGCTTCACTATGTTTTCACTGTTTGAAGAACATGAATATAACTGCCTCCATCCCATGGCCCAAACTCTAAATTAATGTCTCCTGATTTAAAGAAAAACTGTCAGGCAATCAGAGCCATGAGAAACAATTCGAGGTAATGTGAATAGGTTTCATGGATCCACCTTCTAAACCTATAGTGAGATATCTTAAGCATCTTTTTCTCAGGTCTTTCTTCTCAGTATCTTCCATATTGAATGGAAGTTACTCCCTGGGAAAGTTCTCCCTCCTATCTTCAACTCTCAACCTAAAACTTCCTGAAACCCATCCTACCAGGCTCTTTTATCTCATTCCTAGATTTATTGTATTTTTTTTATCAATTTCTCTAGCTAACATTTCTCCCATTCTCTAACAAACTAGACCTCATAGTGATAAAAATAACCTTTAGGGAGAAGAGTAGCAGAGGGATAAGGAGGGTAGGGAGGGTCATATGATCAAAGGAAAATACCATGTCAACAATGGTCCATTTTCCACAATGTTACTATGGGCAAGGGGAAGAGTCAGTGATTAAGAGTACTTATGCCTATTTTATTTTGTCTATATCATACAAGGACAATAAGACCTCTTGGAAAGAATCAAGGGATGTATGTCTGTGTGTGTAAGTGTGTGTGTGTGTGTGTGTGTCTGTGTTTGATAGGAAGGAAACATGTCTACTGCTTTCATATCTGGGTAAGAGACTTCACTGAAAAAAGAAAAACAATAAAAGCTTAGGGTAGAATTTTCTGAGGTTGACAGTGACAGATGTCCATGGACTCTATTAGAGCCACTTGAGCAGGCTCTTTCTACCAGAAAAGACCATGTCGATGAAAGCCTTAAGCAAGAGCAAGAGAATTCTTGGAAGTATAAGAACTAACATGAAATCGCAGAGCAAGTTGTCCAAGTCCTTGAGTGGCCTGACTCATCCATACTGATGACCCCAGGGAGACTCTAGCCTCTTTTATCATTTTGCTTTCTGCCCTTCAAATTTGGTAGTATATTTATGTAACTGCTCAAAGCAATCATCCTCACCTGGATAGGAATTTTCCAGACTAGGTTCCTGTGAAAATGGAGAGTATGGCCCTCCTGCCCCAGCTGTTGGCAGGAAGTCAACGTATTAATTTACTCCCATTGGTTAGAGCCTTGCTAAAGTTTCACAGTCCCCATGCAAAGGGAACATTTCTCTTAGCAGTGCACTTCCTGGAAAGCTTCCTACCCAGCTGAGCACCTGATGATTAGAGACCTTCTCCAAATGCAAAAACCTGTGACATTGGAGAACTGAATTCTCTCCCCAAACATTCTAACCCTTGGGGTCTCAGTACGATGAGTAAACCTTTCCCTGCACAGCAGAACCTGGAGCCCAGTCCTGGGAAAACATGGTCCCCTGCCCAGCACTTCATCATCCCTCCATCTGCAGGAGAGAAGCACATGTTCTTGACAGTCAGCCAGTAAGCGCTGTGTGCTGGGATACAAGACCACAAAGGCTTTTTCATTGTAGACAAACAAAAGTCCAGACAAGTTCTACTCCTAAACACACTTACAAATGATCAAGTATCTCTTTGGGGTTAACATGCAATATTCAGATTTTAACCCATTTTGTTTCATTGCTGCAGATGTAAAACACCTATAAAAACTCAAATTGAACAACAAATATTAACCTATTTTAATACCCCGGTGTTGTGGAAATATTCAAAGAATTGAAAACTTGGGACTTGATGGGTTAAATAGCAAGTGTAAAGATCAAACTAAAACATTAACTCATGAAATTGATTATTCACTATAAGATTTTATGTCACCTTTGAACCAAAGGATATGCTGTATTTTATTCCCTAAGACTATTGCAACAATTCCGGGAGCTGACCACCCCTGAATGCTGTCTGTGTTTGGGGCACATACTACATTATTTCATCTGAACCATGGCCTGTTCCCCTCTCACTCTAGCCTCACTCTTACCGGGATAGGTTCAGGCCCCAGAAAATGGAGACAGTGCAGAGGCACAAAGTAACCTCAGGCTTTGTTCTAGTCCAGTTAAGGATTCACTCTTCATCATGAAATTTAATGCAAGTAAGCATGATTTAAATGAAGCCCTGCAAAACTACTCAAAATGAGACCAGCAAAGCAAGATTTCCAGAGAAGCCTTACAAAGAGAAGCTGGGAGCCATGGGTGGTAATGGCACTCATTTCCTGCTGGCACTTTCTCATCACACTACACTACTTCTCTGTTTTTCTGCTTTATCAGTCAGCAAAACGAGAGGCTCATGACAATAAGGCCCACAGCCCAGAGACCACGATTAAATGCAATATTCAATACCAATTGCATCAGAGCCAAGCTTCTGAGACTGTTTGCCTCTTTCAACAGGAGGAAGATGAAGATTGCCTAACCCCTCTGGTTTCATTTCCTCTCCTATGAAAGGAATTTCTGAACTGTATTTTCTCTAGAGCGCTTAGTCCCCAGTGGCCATCTGTCTGACGTAAACCTGCACAAGGAGGCTGTGGTGGATGGCAGGTGGGAAGAAGATACACAGTTTGTTTTCCCAGGAACAGGGCCTCTAGAAAGTTCTGAGATTAGTCTACTCTGCCCAGAACTGACACTCTTTCCCCACACAACCCTCACAACAAGCCACACCCATTATTTATCTTCTAGTAAAGAACAATGACCAAGAGATTCAAAGACCAGATTTTTATCCCAAATCTCTACCATCTGTGTGGTCTTTGCATAAGACTTCATAAAATGAGGGGATTGGACAAGGTAATTTCTCAGTTCCTTTCCTGTTGAAGAAGGGCATTACAACTCTTTGGGGATAAAGGAATTTCTATAATCTAAAGTTCCTAAACTTTGAAGTCAGCAGGGGATGCAGTAAATAAAGCAAACAACTCTTTGGGTAGAAATGGCTTCCTGGGAATGTTATTGATAAGCACTTAATTTTCATACCAGACATATTTCCGACAAAATTAACTTGTTTCCTTATTTAGAATGAGATGATAATTTCCACTGCAATTACAATGTTGAATTTGTGTATAAAATTTTTTAATTTCTCCTAATTAGTGATTTCTGTTCTGCCCAGTAACTAAGAGATAAATGGATATGTGATCTTTCTTCCAAAAGCCTGGGTTTTTATGAAATAAGTAAAAAAAATAAGAGCTCAAAAATGTTTTGGAATAAATGAGTGATATATATTATTATATAGCATATATAATATTGAGTATATATAACTTTGTCTAACTAATTTATTTCCTACCATTTATGTGAGTTTTACATGAAAGTGACCAAGCCCAATTATTATGCCTCATTGTAGTCCAGGAACTAAAATACTAACTAGTTTCTGCAGGTACAGGAAGATATTACAATATAGGTTGAAAGAGAGAAGATAGACTAAATAGTGAAGGGTAATGTAGTCACATTGAGCTTTACTTCAGATTTGCTACCATAAATTTAATTATGTGTTAAATGAAGTTTCAGATTTTCCAGCCTATACACAGAAACTAAGATGTACTTTCCTGTGTGTGGTGGGGTAAGGACAAAACACATATGCACAGGGTGGTGCTCATACATGTTCGGTGACCTGGATGGGATGTTGGACGCATTTAGGGGAAATCATTTCCATTGGAAATCATAAAAAAGAAACATAGAAGTCAGCATTTAATGAGAGGAGTTCTATATTTCTCCTAGCAATGTGTGAGAGTTGCAGTCTCCACATTCTTGTTGATGTGTAGTATTGCCACTATTTTGTTGTTGTTGTTGTTGCTTTTCAATTTTAAACATTCCAGTTGGTTGGGAATTAGCTTTCAGTATATTTTATTTTTTGAAATCTCCAATTTTATTTTTGTTGATAATTTTCAGGGATTCTTTAAATATTCTGAATTCAAAAGCTTGTCAGAAATGTGTACAAGTCCTGGAGTTTGAACCCAGGTGTGCTTAACCACTGAGCCATACTCCAAGCCCTTTTTAGTTTTTACTTTGAGACAATGCCTCAATAAGTTTCTGAGGCTGGCTTTGAACTTGTGATCCTCCTGTCTCAACCTCCTGAGTCTCTGGGATTACAGGTGTGCACCTGGCTGCACTGTAATATTAAGATGCCTATTCATGTGTCACCTTTTCAAAGAAAATTTCCCTGACCATAAACCTAAAATAATTATTATTCCTGATTGATGCCAGTCTTTTTGTTTTTTCTTCATGTTCTACATTATATATTCATTTACTTGTTTGTTTCAGTTATATTGGAAGCTATGTATAAATATCCATTCATGAATGCATGCCTTTCTTCAAATATGTATTTGGAAAGAAAAGGTCCCTACCCCCACCAAAATATAAACTCTATGATAAAGTAAAGCTTTGTGTGATTGTTTACCTTAGATCTCAAGGGGTTAGAGCATTGCCTGCCAAGCAGTAGGCTTGTAGTAAATATTTGTTGAAAGATTGCATGAATTAAGGACTTTGACCCTCCATTGCAACCTTGTCTGAAAGGGAATAAAATTTTTCTAAAAGTCTACTACCAATTGTTTCTGCAATGTTAAGCAAATTTCTAGGGCAAAACCTCCTTTTCTATGAAACAGAATCTTTTGATTAAGTAATATTTTCTTTCAGTTTGAATATGGTCTTGAATATGGCCTGAAAATTTCTACAGAAATGCTGTTTAATGGAAGTGTTTTTAACTGGAAGTATCCATACTAGACTGGCTAACAAGGGTAGAATATGAGTTTAAGGAGTCTCAATAAAAATTGCTTAAATGGAGGGGCAGATCCAGTAGAGAGTTGTTTTCTTACAGTTTATCATCTACCCGGATTAACCAGGGTCAAGCTTTGTAGCCATCTATTGTTTTGAATTGCCGCAAAATCAAGAGTTAAGCTTCTGACACATACTATTGCAAACATTTCTTTCTCTTTCATAGTTAAGATATTCACAACTAAATATCATAAAAACTTAAGGAAGATAAAACCTCCCTAATACTTCCTCTCGATCTGTCCCACAATAGCACCCATCTTTTCCTCTTAATTAGCATTACTTGATCCTTAGGTTGTCATTGATGTCATTTCCTCCAACTCATCCCGTATATTTCATCACACTACTTTGTAATCTCATAGTTTAGTTGAGGTTTTCCCAAGAAGAACTATCCACCGTGTTACTCAAAAATTCACAGGAATTTCACCATGTGAGAATTAATTTATTAGAAGGAAGAGCCTCCACCAGATGTTAGCCTCCTGTGAGGGAAAATTAAAAAGTCTAGATGTTCTCCCAGTAGAGATGACAGCTTCTTGGATGAGGATCTGGAAAAGATGAAGAATCACAACATCATGAGCTCTCTAGGGCTGCAGTGGCCTACTGGAAGTCAGAGTGGACTATTTGCTCTTGAACATTAAGATCACACATACACACACACACACTTACACACACACACACTTACACAAAATCTGTTCAGCTTTATCAGATCAGATCTCCTGAGGCTGTAAGACTCAGAGTGAAAAACTGGGAAGAGCATTTGACCACCAGGCAATCTACCTTGAGACTATGATTTTAACTGCTCAGCTTTGAAAAAATAATAAATAATTAAATAGAACATACCTGTTAACCATAGAGACAATTTGGAGAAAGCAGTATATCAAAAAGTTGTACTAAGATAAAGGAAGAAATCATACTTAAGAAATAAGAAAAATGCTGTGAAAATGGAATATTCAGTAAATTTAAGGACTCATTGCAATTAAAAATAGGGAAACATAAGTGGAAAACTCAATGGGATAGAAGTCTTCCAGCAATAGCGCAAGTCAGCCTCCTAACCTTTCTCCCAGCTTCCAAACTTGGGCCATTCTCCCACACTCCCTGACTGTTCTTATTGCAATAATGCTTAGTTTTAAGCGATTATTTACAGCCAAATCAATTCCTTGATTTAAATACTCCAATCCATTCCTCTCATATGAGGGAAAAAAATTTTTACACTCTTCACCACGGCCTATGAGGTCCTGGGTGACCTTGGGTGCGGCCTCCTCTCATGCCCATTTTCTCCTTACTCCAGGTATACTAGCCTCTTGCTGTTCTTTACTTCACAAAGCATCGCCTGCCCCCAGGGCTCTAGTAAGTCCTACTGTTAGAAAGATCTCCCAGGTCTTTGCAGGGCTGGCTTCTTCATCTCAACCTCCAGAAACTAAGCTGCTCCTGACCTCTCTATCTAAACCACCTCCAACTCCTCTCTATCTCATTCCTTCAATTGTCACTTCCTAGCAATTTATTCTTCTCTTCTTTCTTCATAGAGATTATCACTATCAGAAGTTACATGTTTATGAATGTATTCGGTTTTGTGTTTGATTGATTGACCTAAACCATAAGTTTCATGAAGACTAACTTATCTTATTCATTACCGAATTTCCAACACCTATGTGGTCTTAATACATAGTAAGCATTAAATAAATAGTTGTTAAAGAAATAATGAATGAGTAATGTTGGATGGGAAAACCAATAATACCAGCTGCAATGACTGTTTTAATAGAATTCCTAAATTTTTAATCTGTGAAATAATAAAAGTAAAAGTTTTCACAAAACAAAAGAAATTGGTTTTATTTTTGTTATACCCATAGACCCAGATGGGAATACTGACAAATATAATATCTGGTCTTAATGGTATGCTCTGACATTTCTTCTCTGATCCCTAGAGATAGCTCTCTTCTGGGAGAGCTTCAAGCACAGAAGGGGCACAACACAGCATTGTATTGACTAAGCATGTCAACAAGCCAGCAGGTGCCCCTGCTTGGTGTTTGCATGAATATAATTCTCCCTCTGGGGCAACCCAACAGGAGACAGCATGCTTAGTTCCAAATGAGCTAAAATCTCCAGGAAAGTAATTTCTGACCAAGGGCTTAAAGAGAATGCTCTGGGGAAGGAAAGATCCAGCAATGCTGATCTGTTTTTTCAAAACTATTCGGATTTCTCTCAGCTCCAAGTTCTGGGCATAGGTTTTTTTTAACCCATGAAGGAAGTTTTTTCTGAAAGGAACATTTAGACTGTCAGCTCTTCTGGAACATCTTCATTGTCATGGGGGATGTCAAGAGAACAAGGAGAAATCCAGTGGTAAGCCAAATATCTCATCTTACCACAAATCATAACCTCACTCTCCACAATGCCTTGTCCCCCAAGGAAGGACTTGGCAGGTGTCTTCAGCATGACAGTGCAATGTTGGCAATTGGAATCCAACTGCAATCCAGCAACAGCAGGAGGCCAGAGTCAAAAGCCAGGAACTGAGAGGTAGCAAAGCCTACCAGCTGATTCTGCAAGCAGATCTGGGCGGGAGGAGGGAGGGGCTTAGAAACTTAAAGTCTCCCAAGTGGGCTCCAAGATAGCAATCCTAAGGAGAGTTTGGAGTCTTTGGATACTTGTGGAGATCAGACGTACAGCTTCACAGGACTGAAGTCAAGATGTTGGCTGGGCTGGTTCCCTCAGAAGGCTCCGAGAGGAGAACCAAGGATGGCCTTGGTTTGTGACCACTTTCTACATTTTCAAAGTGTACCACTCCAATCTCTGCTGGGGCCTTCCAGGAAACTAAAGCATCAGTGAAGGCCTTCCTTCTGCCCAGTTTTTGCAAACAGGCCAGAAAGATTTCAACATGTTACTCAGAGTTACAGGCATTTGTTTATTAGAAGAGATTTAAAAAGGGAAAAGGAAGACACTCTCAAGGGAGTGGGTCCTGTCAGACAGAAAAGGAACACTCCAGTTATATTGGGGGGGTTCCAGAGAAGTTTCCAGAGAGTCCCGTTCAGGTTCACTTCTTGACTTTTGACTGAAAATACAATGATGTCAGACTTTCAAGTCCCCACTGCCATGACAGCTCCAGATTACTTTGGACCATACTGACTAGCTCTGATTGGAACCTGTTCTTACTGATTTTATTGTTGGGAGGGAATTATTCTTCTCTCCCTGAGTTGCAGAATCTGGTCTGTATAAGGGTCACAAAAGTCACCCCCTGAAATCTTGCAGGTTATTTTCTGAGAAAAGTAACATACCTTGTCAACTTACGCCAGGAAGAGCTGCTCCTCAAAAGTGAAAGCACGTGGGGGTCAGTACAATGGGTCCAGTCTATAGATCCTTTCCCCAGCCTCATGTTCCCACCACTCATGTCTGTCTGTCACCTGTCAATATCACCACCTCCTCTCTGTCACCAAATCTAGCCCTGCCTTCTACCTTCAGGAACCCTTCTATATACCTGCAGGCCCATTGGATCATCTTCCCAACTCACGACCTCAGTATCCTTGACTTAATAATATCCATGAAGGCAAGATTCACAGGTTCCAGGTGTCAGGAACTAGATATCCTAAGGCCATTATTGATTCTGCTAACCCTAAGCCACAGGCCCTGCTGGTTTCAACAGATTGAATTGAGTCACCCACCCACATCAGAAATAGGAGAAAACAATATAAAAAGGAAAATTTAATCTTAGTTTGACTAAAACAGGGTAGGTAGCTAATTTATCTCCTTGTCCTATAGGAACATTCCAATTTATAGGAACAAAAGCCAAGAAATCCTCATATATACATTTTGCCATGCTGTGCTAGCCAGAAAATATGTTACAATTCCAGTTTTTCAACTCTTGCTGGCACCTGCCCAAACTTTAGGGCCATTTCCTTAGTTTCCACTCTCAGCACGAGGAAATTCAGTTTCAGAACAATAATTTATCAGGAAATTAGGGGAGTTGAGAGGAGCTCTCAATCATAAAATATAAAGTAAATTATATTTATGTGTATGCATGTATGTACATGTGTGTGTATGTGTGTGTGTATGTGTGTGTGTATATATATAATATATATATATATATATATATATATATATATATATATATATATATATATATATAAAATACCCACTAACTGTTCATTGTTCATGGGGAAAATACTATTACTTGAATGCCGATTCTTCAGATCAAGATTGATTTGAGGCCAGGTGTGGTGGTGCATGCCTGTAATCCCAGAGGTTCTGAAGATTGAGGCAGGAGGATTGTGAGTTCAAAGCCAGCCTTGGCAAAAAACACGGCACTAAGCAACTCAGTGAGACCCTGTCTCTAAATAACATACAAAATAAAGCAGGGGATGTGGCTCAGTGGTCGAGTGCTCCTGAGTTCAATCCCCAGTACCCCACCCCCCAAAAAAAGATTGATTTGACTTTCTTATTGTAATTGGTTAGATCCTTGGTGATACTGTGTCCTTGCAGAAGGAAACCCTTCCCCCCATCACAGATATACCCCAAATTGGACTGTGAATAATTCCTAAAAACAGGTTTACTTTGAGTAGATAAGTGTATATTTTACTCACTGAAGCTCATATTACCAAGGTCCCTCATTAGGGCCAGCTGCTCCTTAGCTCATGTTAGATGAAAGTTTAGGCTTCCTGGGCACAAGTCTACCTGAGTGGACTTCCTACTCATTAAAGATTGAATATGTTCAAGTTTCGAGAAAGATTAGCAATCTACCATGAATGTGGAAAAGATTAGGGAATTCTGCCAAAACAAATGCATGCAGTGTGGTCTTAGACTGAAAGAAGGAGGATTTTTTTTTTCCCTCTCTTCTTGCATTGGGAGACTTTGAAAGAGGCAGAAAAACCCCTATCATCCAGGTCAGCTAGTAAGGGGCACAGCCCACAGAATCCAGTAGTTTTTGGAGCCTGAGAAAGTGAACGACCTGTCTCGGTGATAACAAGGACCAAGAAGACATCTGTTAAACCTAGATTTTCATGGGGGAGGCCAGTAATACTTGGAAGGAGGATCATGCATTGATAGGTCTGCCGTGTGATGGGCGGGTGAGATGTAAACAAATGTGGTATCACTAGCTTTTATTGAGCATGAGGTGGGAATGGCGATGGTGTACCTACTTGGTTTGGTGATGCGTTGTCATGTAAACACTGATTGACTTGTGAAAACATTTTATCTGAAAACCCAACCTTCTCCTTGTGGTCAAAAGTTCTTTTAAATGTTGGAAGGACCACTTGGAATGAGGGACAGTTTGTTTTGCAAACTACTATTTTGAATTTTTAAACATATTTTTCTTGGTAAATCCTAAAACTAATGACACTAACATTCAAATGCCTCTTCTAATTCAGGGATTTCACAGGTTGCTGTGTATATGCCAAAGAAGAGCACCTTCTCTGTCCCCAACTTTTCAATGCTCTTCAACTAAAAAATTGACTTATTAACTTGTCACTATTTTTTTTTCTTTTGGTACTGGGGATTGCACCCACTTTATACTGAGTGACAGTCACAGCCCTTTTTATTTTTTGAGACAGGTTCGCACTAAGATGTGGAGGTTCTTGCTAAGTTGATTAGGCTGGCCTTGATCTTGCCATCCTACTGTCTCAGCCTCCTGATTCGCTGGGATTATGGGCATATGTCACCACACCCAGTAGTCAATTATTTTTTTGTCCAGTAAGATTGTTTACTATTTTTTGATGTTCAAAATGTTCTTTCTAGAAATTCATGGAAGTCTTTGGTTGGCCCACTTCCTAAATAAAAAGGTCCAAAAAACTATAGGAATAATTTTAATGCTTCATATTGTAACTGCTCTGACTCTGGGTTGCAAAAAATATTCCCTACAAACCATCTATTCATTTTAGCATTCTGGAAACGTTTCAGAGAACTCAGTCTGAAACAGCCTCAGGTGCACACTTCTCTACTATTCAGAGCCTCTGAGCTCCCATTTAGGTGACCAGTTTGGGGTCTTTTCTAATTATTGGTATGTGGAAGCTGACAGCTCCCTGGAACCATCTGTCTTACCTACTGCCTTTTAGCCTTTGAGACAAGAGGAAAAAACAAACAGAAAAAAATTGTGTACTTAGATTGAATTTCCACCATGGGACCTTCATCCTCAAATACTCCTCTGTACACTGGTAGAATAAAAGAAAGACCAGATAGGGTGTTTCCAACTTGATGTCATTCAAAGGTATCCTTTCCACTCCTTGGCCTTGTGTCTTTAAATAAAAAGTGGAAGAAAACCTAGAAATTTACAAACACTATATCCTAGTAACCTCATGTTCTAAAATCAAAACGACCTGGTTTGGAACTCTAAGGTAACCACTTACTAGACAAGTTACCTTCAGGCACACCATTACCACCAATCTCATAGGGTTATGTGGATTAAATAAAATCATGCTTGTAAATTACTCATTACAGTACAAAGCATTTGATTAACTAGAATTAATAATATAGTTTTATAGTATAGTACATTATTAGATCCCATATCACAAAAGCCAAAAAATAACAGTTAGGTAATCTCTATCCTTCAAAAGAAAAGTATTCCCATGATAAAGGAGATAAGGAGATGCACCTGGAGATCAGGTTAAAATATACACACACACACACACACACATTCATACACATATATACATACACACTCCTCATAGGTGTGGTAACAATTAATATACAATTGTTCAGATTGGATTTTTATTAAGGTACTAATATTCTGGAGAACACTGATATCCCACTCATGTGGTGTGACAATGTAACTCTGGTTGAAAATTGTGTGAAAGACAAAGTGTAGTTAGAACTAACAGTGTCTGAGCCTTAGCATTTAATTAAGACATTTTCCCTAGAGTGGCATCTAGAAAAAGAACTCCTCAAAAAGTGATTTAAACAAAATGGAAATTTGTTTTTATCTCACTTAGGAGAAGTCCAGAGATAGTCAGTCCAGTGTTGGTTTGGATACCACAGAGTGGCTCATTTTCCTTCCCACCCTCTTGTCTACCATCACTATGGTGCAAAACTTATTTTCATTATCCAAGATGGCTGCTAGAGCTCCTACTAATACATCTTTTATCTCAAACTACAGGATTTTAGAAGATAAAGAGAAAGGAACTTCTCTTCTTGGTGGGGAAGTAAAGGAACATGCTTTCTTTACTTAAAACCTCTTAGGTTTTACCAGTAGATACGTGGTCATAGGAACATCCTTAGCAGAAAAGGAGCCCGGGAAATAAAATCTTTACTCTGAACTAAAAACATGATTCTTTCACTAAGAAAAAGAGGATACTGAGTAGTGGAAGAAAGCTAAATTTCCCAGGCACTCTAAATTCATTCTTTTTTTTTTTTTAATATTCTGCCTCCCTTTCCACTCCTGGTTTCTCTTTCTTCTTCTATTTCTCAAATGGTTATACTAATCTTTTCTATAAATTTTATCCTTTCAATTTCTCCTCCCTTCCAAGGATTCCAATTACTGAAGGAAGGAAAGTGTTAAGGCAGCTAGTCTGCAATCCACTTCTATCCTTATTAGCAGAGGAATTCTCTCAAGGTAAGAAGATAGGTGACCCAGTCTAATCTTGCAAATTGATTGATCACTGGATCTTCTAGAACAGAATCATGGTTTGATATGAGAAGAATCCTCATCTGTTGAATTCTTTTAGCAGGATATGCTTACCCCTTATATTACTTAAAACCAGAATCTATAGATTTATAAGTTATGACCTCCATAAATAAGTCACAAAATTCCTATAGGGGCCTGTTGAAAAAGAGAGAGAGAGCTGTTTCATAACCTACAAGTTGTTAAATACCTATGTGAGAGAGTTCTGGAATCCTTGTTACAAGAAGAGTTTTCCAGGCTGCTCAGATGAGTCTTTGCCACGTAGATCAGAAAGAGGGCACAGGAATAGAAAGTTGGGGAACCATAGGCCCACTGAGGTTTCCTCAAAGAAAAGTGTCCCATGAAGATCTTTCAGTTTAATTCCACTTAAATCTGTGTACCTCCTCCTTCCTGTAGTCTCCATCTCTAGCAGTGCCCACCCCAGTGTGCTTGTCTGAGCCTCTCTCTGAGGCAGGTGTTCTGAAGCAGTTCAGAAGGACATGAACTTGGATGGGGGAGAAAAAAGTAGCATTCTTCTCACTAACCCATAGCTGAACTCTAGCATTTTCTGCCATTATAGAGTAGGCAACAACCACTCTAGGCCTAGCAGTCCCTGAGACCATTGCCCAGAGGAATCACATCACATTACAGTTTGGTGAACAATCTCAAGGTATCATTCACATTCACTGTTACCTCAAAATCACGGTAGTAGCTGGGCACAGTGTCGCCCGCCTGTAATCCTAGCCCTTGGGAGGCTGAGGAAGGAGAATCACGAGTTCAAAGCCAACCTCAGCAAAAGCAAGGCACTAAGCAACTCAGTGAGAACCTGTCTCTAAATAAAATACAAAATAGGGCTGGGGATGTGGCTCAGTGGTCAAATGCCCCTGAGTTCAATCCCCAGAACCTCCCCACCCCAGCAAAAAAAAAAAAAAAAAAACTATGTTAGCTAATAGCCTTGATGTTGAATCTTACTTAAGGCATTAAAGATGTACTATAAAGAGATATAATAGAAATAAATATTTATGTAATTTTATCACAAACTTTCAAAATATTTTGATAACTGAATTTCAATACAATTGATTTCTTTTGTAGCTCTATGTATTTTATTATATAAATTTGAAAATATTATTTTAAAAAGGGGCTAGAAATATCACTAAATGCCAAAAAAAAAAAAAAAACCCTGAGGAACTCAGAGGTTAAGGACATCTGCACTAGGGGCATGTATTGAGGGCAAATAAAACTTCCCAAAAAAGAAAAAGAGAAAGAGGGAGTTGTGCTATACTGGTTTGGAGAAAATATGGTTAATTTAGGAGCTGACTTACCATTTATTGATTGGAATATGTATTTAGTTTGCTAGAAAGTCCAAGGAAGGCTAGGCAGGATGGTGCATGCCTGTAATTCCAGCAACTTCAGAGGCTTAGGCAGAAGGATTGCAAATTGGAGAGGTCAGCTGTAGGAACTTAGCAAGACCCTAAGCAACTTAGCAAAACCATGTTTCAGAATTAAAAAATAAAAAGGATTGGGGAAGAGGCTCCGTGGTAGAGCACCCCTAGTTTCAATCCTTGACACCCAAAAAAATAAAAAAAGTTCAAGGAAGGCCCAGAAAAATCACTTAAAGGCTGTAGCAGAGTGACAAGCTCTGGAGTCAAGCTGCCTAGCTTCAGATCTCTGCCCACCATTCAATGCCTGCGTGACCTCAAAAAACCACTATGCATTGAGATTCGACCTCCTCTTCTGTATAAAGGGCTAGGAGGCTGGGTGAAGACTTAGACCGAGGAGTCCTATGACATATACAGCTCAGTCCAATGATCCTGCAGCCACTCTTGTTTTGAGTAACCTCCTCTGTACACCCCTTCTCTTGTTTCCCTCTGGAGATGGATGCTTCCCTCACCCCATCATACAGGTCTGCTTCCTATGGCCAGTTTCTCTCTCTTCCCCCATCCATATCTCCTCTTAGCAAAACCCACTCTCAGATGAGGCTCAGATAACCCTTATTTAGTTGTGTGTTTGGGGGTTTGGGTCACCTCTTCAGGGACGACAATCCATCATTGTATAAGAAATCCTTCCCTGGTGAAAAGCAACTCCAGATTCTAGGAGCACAAAAAAGAAACGTTTCTCTTCCCAAGTGAATGCTTTCGTTTTTGCTTCTAGTTCTCACTTGTCCAGTTGAAGTTCTACATCATCCAAAAATCTCCCCCGCCTCGCTCATCCTCAATGGCAGGGGCAGGAGGTAACTTGGCATCTGAAGCCTCTGAACCCTGGCACATAGGGCCTTCCTGCCAGTCTAGACATGCCACCAAGCATGGCTTCTGCATCCCTTTCCTCTGCTCCCTAAGGCACACAGCTGTTTAGTATCTTTCTTTGATATTCCTAGGGACCCACAACTAGGTATCTTAGAGAAAGAGCAGCTATGAACACATCTAAGCATTTTTCTTTCCCCCTAAACCCTCCCATCCTCCATGTCTGTGCTGAGTTCCCAGGGGTAGAATGAGCTAAACCTGGCTTGCAAAGGAGCCAGAAATGTCTCTGCTAAACTGCTTAAGGGTCTCCAGAGAGGGCCAGACCGGGGTGGAACAGTCACCTCAAGGATTCTTGGCAAAGATCCTTCCTTTCTAAGATTTTGATGCTCTTGCATGAAATGATAGGCAGGCATGTAGAAGAATCCTGCACTAAGCTTCAGGAGCCTTGGGCTCTATCTCTGGCTCTCACGGTGACCAGCTGTGTGACCCTGAACATCTCTCTTCCCCATTCTGGAGTTCAGTTTCATTGACCATGAAACAAATGTTTTGAATTTGATATTCTCCCTTACACTCTAGGAAGGAGAATTGGACTCCTTCTTTGTGGATGCATCCCAAAATTTATCTTATTTTTCAAGAAACAGGACTCCTATTTATAATTTCTTGGCCATCTCGCCAATTCCTTAGCATTATTTTCCATAATGAGCATGGAACTTGTGTCATGCTTCAGAGCTTGCTGTAGTGACCACCGCATTGCCTTGTTTTAGTGTCTTTAAGAAGCTGTTTTGAAAATAGGCACTAAGCAGGCAAAAGCTTTTACTCTAAATCTGTCCTTATCTTTTATTTTTAGCTATGAAAATCATTTAATTTTACAAAATCAAGTCTTTATGCTTCTGTATAGGACCATGTGAGTATGTCTTTGTGCATTAAAATATTTTGAGAACTGAAAAGAAATACATAATCCTACATGTCACCTTGCTGGGCTCACCACCCTTTTCTGGAGAAGCCAGCAGCTGAGTAGCCAGTTTGATGAATCTGAACACAGCAGGCATGGTATGTTCCTGTCTTGTTCACTTTGCGTGTGTGGGCATGGAGCCTGTTCAAAGGGTTTGCCCTAGCTTACATAATCAGCATCAACTGGTCCTCAGATTTCAAGTCTTGGCACCTAGATGCTAAAAAGCATTCATATTTTTACCAGTGCAGAATTAACGGAAGCGGATACATTAAATCAGTTCCATCTCTTCAGGATGGCAAGGGGAAGTTTGTAGGCAATAAGAGCATGAGGTAGCACTGTTCTCACAGCTCATATGATCATGGAATTGACTTGATATTCACTCAAAGACCGTCTACTACAGCTAGGAAACAGATAGGCAGGAGAGAGAAATTACAGGAACTGTATGGTCAATCATCCTATATATACATCTATTTTTATTTCACTGAATAGTAACACTTTCATTCACTATAAAATCACAAGCAGACACTAATACCCAGAAATATCACAGACAGTTAAACAACTGAAAAATTTGATACATTTTAGGCTGAAAAGCAGAAAGGAATTTTGTTGTCATATTTAAAAAAAAAAAAAAAAAAAACCTTTCTATTTAATACAGTCAACTCTTGTTTAGTATTCTTAAAAGTCATGGTAACCATAATGTCCATAAATTGCATTATCTTATTATTTTTTTAATCCAAAAGCTAACTAGTGATTTTTAGAATGTAATATGTGATTCTATTAGAAAAAATAAGATATTCTTTCCAATGTGTGCTTGGTTTAGGCTAATAATTTAGTTAACTTTTATTTTCTTAGAAAATTCTAACTAAACCGTAGGGTAATTCGGTTGGGTGATGAATGAGAATATATAGGTCTTTGAGATGTATTTTCCATGGAAATAAAGAAAAAATAAACCTTGCTGCCTAAAACAAAGAGTTGACCATACTTGGAGAGAAAACATGACCCAGGAATCCCAGCCTCAAAAATGTTCTGCTCTAGAATTCAACAAGAAGGACAAGACACGTCCACTCTGTAGGTCTACACACTCATGAGAATAAAAGCAGATGGAGAAACATTATTATATCACACAGATTCATGCTGACTGGGAACACACAAGGGAAGATGGTCATTACTTCCAGAATCATGAAGATGCTTTGATTTTGGAGTTTCCAACACCCTGCGCCCAGCTCCTGACTGGAGGCCCATCACCATTCCCTTCAAGTTTTTGCTTCCAAGTCCCTCAGCTCTGCTTGTACCATGTTTTTAGGAACAGAATGCATGAGGCTCTGCTTTAAAAAAAAAAAAAAAAGTAGGGGAATAATTCACAGTTAGAATACTGAAAGAAGGAGATGGCAATGTAACAGGGTTTTCTTTGTCCCAGCACATTACCCAGAATTATTATTCTTTTTTTGGTTTTTCTTGGTGTTTTGTATGGTCGGAAGCATTTTCTCACATAGGTTGTTGGCCACATCCATGAGGTGTTGTGTCAACTTTCAAAACTTCCATGCTGGACAGGCATGGATACATAAGAAAGAAGGAAAGGGTTGAATGAGAAGCCTAAATAGGTTTAGGACAGAATAACTGAGAAGCAAAGATGCAGTATCCTTATACCCAAAGAACTGAAGCCCCTGCCCTGAGCTCCAAATGCTTTTAGAAGTCCTGTTTTGATTCTTCCCTCTGTATTTCCCTTCACCCAGGGGTGAATAGTCCATGGAGCCACTCCCACCCTGAGCCCAGGCTTCCCTTCTCCAGACTTGCCCCAAAGATTCAAAACTCTACAATTCACTGTCCAAATGGTGGCCAGGGTATTGTGGCTTCTTCCTCATGTCCATCCTCTTGATGATAAGCCTTATGTCTATGCAGATCCATACATAAGGCATTGTGTGGCAGGGGAAGGGGGAGTTTGCATGAACTTGGCCATGAATCCTCAGGTTTCTATGTGCAGGCATGCATGGCTGCTCCCAGTGAGGGTCAGAACCAGGGATGAGATGAGATGGGACTCTCCATTGCATTCTTTCCCCAGCCTTCAAAATGTTAGGAGTGAACTCAAGCCTAAGAGTACTCTTAGAGATGAAGCTCGACCAGTATATGATGAGTAGCTGCAATGACCTGGAGAGATCTTCATGCTGTCCACACATGTACTGTGCTCCTAGATACTTGCTCCAGCTCCCTCTTTATTCCAGAGTCTTCGCCACATTTTCCTTGGTTTAATGCCTATTTCATTTTGTCAACGAAATATCATCAACATGTTAGTTTTCACCAGTGCCTACTCATCATACAAATTAGGCATTTAATGAATGTCGACTACTAATGACAGTCTCTTGTCACATCAGTTTTCAAAATCCTGAGCTCCTTGAACACAGTGTCCTCATGACACATTCAATTTGTCCTCTGCAGAAAACCAAGAATCGGTGGTCCATGTGTATATCCAAGCACACTGATCCAGGACCCAAAGATCCTGTCTTGGGTTTAAACTTTGGCAAGGTCCTTTGGATTATTTCAGTCTCATGCAGTCCACCTCTTCAGTGGCAGGCATCCCCATGGTTTTGAGATCAAGGTCAGCGCTCGACTTACTTCCATTATAGGAAGCCTTCCAGTGGAGCAGCATAATCTTCTTGAAGTACTTGATGGTGTTGTTCTTGACGGTCACGAAGCACAGGGTGTTGATTATGCTGTTGCTCATGGCGATGCACTCCACGATGTAGAAGGCGGTGAGATAGTGCTTCTCCTTCACAAACACCGCGGGGAAGAAGTCACGCACGATGGTGAAGCCGTAGAAGGGCGCCCAGCACAGCACATAGGCGGTGAGGATGCACATGAGAACCAGCACGGTCTTCCGACGGCAGCGCAGCCGCTTGCGGATCTGCTCTGTCTGGAACCCGGGGACCGCCTTGAACCAGAGCTCCCGCGAGACCCTGGCATAGCACAGGGCCATGATGACCACCGGGCCCAAGAACTCGATGCCAAAGATGAAGAGGAAGTAGGACTTGTAGTAGAGCTGCTGGTCCACCGGCCAAATCTGGCCACAGAAGATCTTCTCCTGGCTCTTGACAATGATGAGGACCGTCTCCGTGGTGAAATACGCAGATGGGATGGCGACCAGGATGGACACTGTCCACACCAGGGCAATCAGGCCAGTGGCTGTTTGACACTTCATCCGTGGTCTCAGTGGGTGAACAATGGCCAGATACCTGGGGCAAAACACAAATAGAATCATGCCCTGTGAGAAGCCAATGCTGGGGTACCATTTAATTTTTTGCAGGGGAAAGGCAGACTCGATAGCAAGCCCTGGCTCCACCTCTAATTAGCTGGGCAGCCTCAAGTCGGTTTTGTTTAATCACTTAACCTCAGTTTCCTTTCCTGCAAAAGTATTTGTTTTTAAAGATTAGATGTGATAATGTATACTCATTCCTGGAAGACGTTTTAAACTTGGTATATAATGAAAAAAAATGGCCACAATTTTCTAGTCTGGCACTATTCCCAGGTCTTTCCGGTTTTCAGGACATGTATCCAAATTATCAAGAGGTTAAGAGACAATAGGCCGGATAACTCCAAAGAGTTGCTGGGAGAACTCACCCTTTCCAGTAGAAGCAGCAAGCTAAGCTTTGTCTTCATCCCACATTAAAAAAAAAAAAATATATATATATATATATATATATATATATATATATATATCTGCATGCAGGGGTGGAGGAAATGCACATTGCCATTTATCTCATTTTCCAGATGGAAAATGGAGTCTATTGAGAGATGAGTGACTTCTCAAGGTCACCTACACAAGACCCTTGATAGAAAACATTTAACCCTACCTCACAGGGTTGATGTGAAAATCAATTAAGAATATACACGAATGTATTTTTTTTAACCACAAAGCATCAGACAATAAAAGATATTGCTTTTTGTTCTTTCCAAAAGAACCCACATTGTAGTTACCACAGTGGTCCAGGAAGGAGAGAGCACTTTCTGGGGGCCGTTAGTCATTTGTGTGGTATGACAGTAGCCTTTCCAGAGGATGCACACACTTCTGCAAAGAGCTCTGGTTTCCTGGAAGGCTTTCCGTGCCTGGTAGGGAGTGGAAGTTGGAGAAGAAGAAAAATGGGAAGTGAAGTGGGAGGGAAGGACAAATCAGTGCTGGAAATAAACATGTTCTCATGTGTCCACAGCTTATCCCAGGTAGAATGGAGTGCAAATGTGACAGGGGCCTGAAGGAAGGCCAAACCAGTTCTGTTTCCTTTGAAACCGATCCCTTTGAGGTCATGTTTCTTGGGATTGTAAACTAAAGAGAGCTTCATTTTTTTAAAAATTTTTTCCCCTAATTGTAGTTCTCTTACTTCCATCCCTCCCCACATGACATAGGCAGCCAAAGCCATTGAGTATATTTGAGAGGTCACTGGAGTGAGATGCCTGCTCTCTTCCAGCTCCCAGAAGATGTTAAATGATGCTGGATAGGTTGAGTCTACCTACTGGACACCCAGCTGGCTGCCCTGGCCACCCGCATCCATTCCCGGCACTCTAGCCAGCTACTTAGTACTGAAAATGGAATGGAAATAACCACAGAATATTGACAACATTTTGACCGTTGCACATGCGTGAGGCCTTTCATCAAAGGCCACAATGCTCCCAATATTACAGGAACATCAAATGTGCTTGGATTTGCCATTAAAATTAAGAGTGTGGAGTTCTGTTCTCATTGGTGCATTTGCTTTCTATTTACCTCACAGGGTTCTGCTGGTTGTCACAGAAAATTTCTACCTTCGTATGTGTTCACAATATGACTTTTTTCTGTTTCTTCTCCCAATAGTAGCTTTCTAACTCTTTATGATGAATCAAATTCAATGTTTTTTAATGAATACGCAAGCCAGAACCCCATCTAGAACCTCAAAAGACCAAGAATCTAGTCCCAGATTTCCTGCAACTTGCTATATCAATTTCAGTCTTTTTTCTTAGCACTGTTGGTTTAATTTTCTCATCTGTAAACTGGAGATATCACCCTGATATTGTAAGGTTCCAATGAGCTACTGCATATAAACAACAATAAGCTATTAATATACAAGAAGCTACTAGTACCTTAAAATCACTTTTATTTTTCAAAGTTATTCTGTATTCACAACAATGTTCTTGATAAATTTTGCTTTTGCAAGTCCTCGACAACTTTCTACTTTACTGAACCCAAACCTTCACTTCAAAACTAACCTTCAAGGTTATTTTATCCTGACTGTCTCTGACATCATCCCAAATCCATCCCTAAAGGATCAGTGTCATGAGCTGTGCAAAGGACATTCCTCATACACTTACCACCTAGTAAGTTGCAGAAAAGAGTTTCAGGGATTCCCATCAGCCTTGGCTGGGTGAAGGTCAGAAATGACTCTAGTATTGGTAATTCTTGCTTCTGTTTGTAAAGAAGTTTACAATTTATAGAGACTTTTCAAATCTATATTTTCATCAGGCAAGCGCAACCCTATTAGAAGGGTAAGAGAGCAAAGATACCCATTTTATGGATGAGTAAGCTAAGTCTTGGGGAAGTGAAATAACTTGCTAAAAGCCACACAGCTAGAAACTGACAAGAGCCATGACCCACATATTGCTACAAATCTGGAGGCCTCTTCAATATGCCATTTGTCCCTTTACTTTCAGTAAGAACAAACAGTGCCCTTTCCTCCACCTTCCCAGTAGCTCAGCAGCCCTTCACCTTTCCCTCCATCATGCTGAGTTTTACCCACTGATGTTCCAGGAAGCAGTCAGATAATTGACAACTACTTTTCTCAACTTATGAGCATGACCTTGCTTGCCCTCTGCATCTCCAACCTCAATGGTTTCGGTCCAGATCCACCCAAAGCCAACAGTTCCAGGAGAATAAGGAATAAAGCCTGTTGGACAAAGTAATGCCCAGGAAGTAGTCTGTGAGATAGTGGGCAGGGTGATCAAGCACAAGATTGGCTCCCTTTCTGTCCCCAGGACTCAACCCCATGCAGCCATGGTAATGGTTACAGCAGCTACTGGCCTGGTCATGGGATGGGCAGAGTGTACCACCTGCTTCCTGGGGTAGCTGTCCCCAACTGATGAAGGGTCCAGGGGGCATCTGTGCTTCCTAAGGCTGGACTATAACAGTCTGTGCTTCCTAAGGCTTTGCCTGTAACAGTCATTTCTCTCCATCCCTTGTGTCTCTTGGACATAAATTCCATGACAGCAAAATTTTTTTTTAATCATATCCTTAATCCTTGGAATCATACTTGTCACGTGGCAGTCACTGTAACTGCTTGTTTGAATGAATGCCTGCATGAGGGAATGAATGTTTAGGATGGATTATGAATGGAGGGGCTGACAGACAGGCAGAGTCAAGAGACACTGAAGTCAGGAAGGCCAAGGTGAGACTAGGATGGCCCAACCTACATGAACATGGTAGGGGGCAGGAGTAAGTTTTACCAGGACCTGGAAGTTGAAAGAATGTTGGAGAACAGAAGGACAAGGATAAAGAAGCCTTCTAGTTTGAACAACAGAATCGAGAGAAGAAACAGAGCCAGGTGCAATGGCACACATCTGTAATCCCAGCAGCTTGGGAGGCTGAGGCAGGAGGATCAAGAGTTGAAAGCCAGACTCAGCAATTTAGTGAGGCTCTAATCAAATCAAGGAGGCCCTGTGTCTAGATAAAATATTAAATAGGGCTGGGGGTGTGGCTCACTAGTTAAGCATCCCTGGGTTCAATCCCTGGTACCAAAAAAAAAAGTTAAAACAGAAATCCAAACAGGTAGAAAATACATAATTCTGTTCTGCCATATCTTGAGAGTTACATATTTTAAAATTCTTATATTATTATTTTGTGTAAAGCACATGGAAACAATTGTTTCAGTGAAGACCAAAAAGGTTAGCCAATTGAAAATATTCATTAATTTACCTGGTTTTGTGGTTCTTGTTCTTTGAAAGGAGATTAATATAAGAATTTTCTGATACACTCTTCATTTAATGCTTACTCTATCTTAAACATTGTCCTAAGCAATTACAGAGATTACTCCATTTAATCCTCAAAGAAATGCAATACATTAGATTTTCTTATTGTCCTCATTTTGTAGATGAGAAAACTGAGGGAGATATCGGTCAAAAAACCAAGGCCTTACAACAAATAGGTGTTACAGTAGCAATTCAAACCCAGAGTAACGGCTAACACTATTCCTACAGAAATTCCATTAAACAAAAATAAAGGCATTTTTACAAACTGTCAAGGTGTGTGTTACACCAAGATAAGAATTTAGTTGCCTTGAGCTAACCAAATTAAACCTGAAGATTACTCATAGGATTTTGAATATCACAAAGGAACAGACAAAAATCAGTGATTCCTAGGCCACAAAATTTAAATTACATGATAGCAGCATTTTTACAAAAACATAATTTGAAGAAAAAATAAAAAAAAATCAATTAAAAAAACTTAATGCCTTAGGCAGCTGGTCAGTCAGGCCAGGCCTTGGATGGCAGTGTTAGTACACCTTGTTTTCCACCAATGTCTGGATGCATTGGGATAGACATCCCACTCTGAACAATAGCAGTGCGCTCAGTGTAAAGTATGCCCTTCAATTCCTCTTTCTTATTACATCTAATCTGTATTATGTCAACTAATGGTTCAAGAGAAATGCTCACAGTATTTCAGACAAGCTGAGTTTGGTATGAAATTAGGATATGAGCTTGGAGGAGTTCAGTGGATTGAGGTTGATTGATTGACAAAGATAATACCGCCACATGTTAAAGATAACCCAGTGCCCTTCAGTTTATCCTAACTTCTTTCTCCCTTGAAGCCTCCTATGGTTGTCAGATCTGATGACAAGTGGGCCTTCCGTGGTGAGATGGATCTCACTCAGGGAACAAGGCCCCACTCCATAGCAGGTACCTACTTACACTCCTTTTTGTAGCTCAGAGAAACTGGGGGGCAAATATGTCTTGCTAGCATGAAAGTTCAGGAAACAACCCCATATTCTTTGTCTTTAGAAGTAAAGGGAACAGTTTCCATTTTCAGAAAAGGTTAGAAGTCAAATCCCTGGAGCTCTTCCTCAGTAGCTCTGAAAGGAAACTTAGGTGAATACTGTGCTTGATCACCACCCTCCTGCTATAGAGTCCTTGCCTAAGTGGACAAATGTTGTGGGGCTCTGCCACTTGTGTGGAAGACCATGACCAAGGTGAGGCTGCCATCTGAAAGAATGATACCTCCAAGCACCTGCTCTAGGTGACAGACCAAAAGCCATTTCAGCTACTAACTCCCTGACATTCTTCCAGTGGCTGCCCACTCAGTGGTTTTAAAGCCAGGCTCCTCTGTAGTCTCTTTCCTTAAGAACAGACTTTTTCCAGGTTATTCCACTTTGATTACCTTGTCCCTAGCTTCAGAAAGCATGCTCTATTAGCTGTGCTTCTCGCTTGATCACTGATCTGGGGTGCCTGAACTGTGAGAGGCAGATGGAACACCCCGGAGCCCTGAGGCAATGGGACAGGACAAGCGTGGGTGCTTTAGGTTCTCTGGATATAAAGGGAGGCAGATTGTTCAGCTCCCAGTACACAGAGTCTTGATTTGACCCTCAGGGTTACTGTCTTAGATGTAACAAGATGCTTTGTAATGAAAGTCAAAGTGGGCAGAGGAGCTTGCAAAGACCTCCCCAGGAAACAAGGACCACTCTGGCCCATTTAGCACAAGTGTATACCAATGAAACAACTAAATATAAGAAAGGTTTGCCGAGATTGCTCTTATTGATTTTATTTACCAGTTCTAAAAACAGGTCTCTTGCCGAGCTGCATGCAAATGGGTTTGAAGGCACAAAGCCATTCATGTAACCACAACAAACAAAATAAGGAAGCATAGGTTACCTTGTTTCTTTTCCAAACAATTCCCTCAATCAATGAGCCATCAATTAGTGCTAAGAGGTCGTGTGTTAGAGGAGGAAGTCTTGAGGAGATAGAAACTTCTCCTAAGATATTAAAATAATTACTTGGAACTTAAACTTGTTCCTGAACATCTCTTATGGCTACTCTTAACCTTGAACTGGTACAACATCTATGAGCAGGTCCACAGCAGGCAAACCAGATGCCTTCTTACTGCCCAGCTCCAAAGTGCCCAACTCTGCCTCCTGTCTCACCAAAGCTGGAAAACTGGAAATCTTCCAACTGTCCAGTCAATGGGGAAACTTTTGAGTGTCTCATGCCTGCAACTGCAATAAAGGAAGGGATCATTCCAATGGCCCCTCTTCCCTGACTAACTTTGTTTCCCCCAACTACCCTGCACTCACCTGTCAATGGCGATGGCCAGCAGGGCATTGGTGGAGACATAGAGAGAGACGGTGCGCAAGTAGTTGACAGAGGCACACAGGACATGGCCATGTTCCCAGGAGAGCTGGCGCACCACATAGTAGTCCATCTCAAAGGGGCAGCAGACAACAGCCACCAGGAAGTCAGAGATGGCCAGGTTGGCGATGAGCAGGTTAGTGAGGTTACGCAGCTTCTTAGAGCGGGCTAAGGCGGCAATAAAGATGAAGTTGCCAATGCCACAGACCAGCATGATGCCCACCAGGGCCATGCCAATGACAATCTTGGCAGCAAAGAATGTCCGGGAGTTCGTCACATCCTCATCCTCATCCAAGGGCATGTCATAGTCACCATAGCTGAAGTTGAATGGAAAGGAAGCTGTGTGGGCTCCATAGGGGTTGAGTACAGAGAGGAAACTGGTGGAGGAGTTGGTGACATTCTCATCCACGACCCCCGTAGTGATCTCCATCTGTCCCTGCGGAGCTCTGAGTGATACTGCTGGGAATTCCGGAGAAATCTCTGCAGGCTGATGTCCCCTCTCTCTGCTGATGCTCTGCTCTCCCTCAATGAGTCAGTGTCCCTGCCAGCATCCTTGGGGTGCAGTATCCGAGCTCCATTCTAAGCCTTTAAAAGACATACAAATAGTTGGCTGCATGTTGAAGTGAACCTGGTTGGATTTAAAATCATTCTGTAACCTAAGCAGACCCATTAGCCACCTGCTCCGAGTGAACATAGATAGGGTGATGGAGTGGAAATAAAGGAACCAGTGAGAGAAAACAAATGAATGAAAACCACATCTTCACTCAATTAGAGAATGCTGGATAGCTGTAGAGATAATGAGGCTGTGCTTCCATTTATTTCCATTCCACTCAAAAAAAAAAAAAAATGATGCATTCTTTCTCAAGGACCAAAGTTGGGAGTGTGAGGCAGCTGAATGGAATAGAAGTGACCTATTCCAAAGTCCACTCACTATCCTAAAAGCCAGACCAATAGTCCTGTGTGGTAACCACAGATCCTTTCCAGTGGCTCAAAAGAAACTCCTCTGTATGCCATTGAAGAGTGAACACTCTGAGACAACCCCATCAGCTCTTCTGAGCTATTCTTCTGGCAAAACACAGCTGTAAAAATCACAGAGCTCTCTCCTCCCTGGGCTTCCTGTTCCCACATCAAAATCTGTTGTGACCCTAGAAGCTGGATACCATGTTTCTCCAGACCTGTCCCCAGGCAGAAGCTTGCAGGGTGGAAGTCACAGCCTGTCACTAAATGAGTGAGTTATAAAGAGAACCTGAAAACAAATTCCTTCCTTGGCTGGTTGCGTGTCCTGAGGTAAATAGCTTAAACACTCAGAGTTTCAACATCCTCCAGACAGGAGATCAATATCGTCTGTAAAGCATGGAGCTCCCTGGAGAGGGAGAGTGTTACACCCCAGAACTGCACTCAGGCCTCCCAGCCAGTTGCAAACATGGGGAGGGAAATCCTGCTGCAGAGACCCCACACCACATACGGGGGCTGGGATGGGAAAAGAGAGGAAGCCAGAGTTCCCTGTCCCTTCTTTGGGCAGTCCCTTCCACAGCCAAAGACATCAGGCCAGGGAGCTGGATGTAAGAGAAGGGCTAGGTTTGGAGAGCATCCTAAAGCTCAGGAGAACGGGAGGGAGAAGAATAGCAAATCTAAATTCCTGGAAAGGGGGGACATAAAGAAGAACCCCCCAAAATCCTGCTGCCTTATTCCTCAAAAAGACAAGACATCTGGAGCATGTCTTTATGGAGGGTTAAATTCCCTCTGCACCTCAATGAAGTTTAGACCCACTGCTGCCTCCCCCTCCCTGTTCTTCACCCTGAGTTGGCCTTTTCTCTGAGTTATCACTTCGGTCCATCTCATCCCTGCTCTCTGTCTCTGTCAGGTGTGAGGCAGAACCCAGAGATGAAAAGCCAAAAGGGTCAGGCTTGGAAGCCAGGAAGGCAGGGCTGCAATACCCTGGGACACATCTCACCGCTTGCAATCTCTGTGTGTCTTTGAGGCATTCCACCTCCAGAGAGGTACCCTACAATCACCTACCAGGAAGGCTCAAAGTCAGGATTTAGAACAAAGAATAGCAGAAACTTCTAAAGGGCGGTGGGGGGGGGGGGAGACTAAGGCATTAGGAGATTAAGGACTGGAAGAGAAATTGCTCAGGGATCCTTTCCCCTGTATTCTCAGCCCTCAAGGAGGACCCCAGTTCCCATCCTCCGCTGTCCTCTGGATCGCTGGAAGCGTCCCTTTGCAGCGCTTGCTGATAAACTCTCTCCTGCTCCCAACTTTCTCCTAGGAGCCTAGGTGGCTATGCCTAAAGAAAGAGGGAGGGGGCAGATTGGCTCCCCGAAGAAACGAACGCAGTCCAGTCCCTGGAAAAGTCCCCTCCCCATTCAAAAGCTCCGGCTTCATCACCCTCACCACGCCGGCCTCTGCGGGCTGGTACCACTTGGGGTCTTTGGAGCATCTCCCCGGAGAGCGCGCTCAGTACCTGCGGCATCTCGGCGCCCAGCGGACGAGGGTCAGGTTTCTTCATTCTAGGGCCGTGGACAGTACAGGCTTTCAGAGACCCGCTGGCGGGGACAAGTCCCCTCTCTCCTTCTCCTCTGGAGGATCTCTCCCGGATAGGGAGGGAGTTGCGCTGTCTCTAGCGCGGCAGACGGGGAGAGCCGCAGCGAGGCCACCCCCTCTGGAACCCGCCCCGCACTCGCTGTCCCCGCCCCCGGTGGTCGCGGGGCGGCGGGGGCTCCGAAAGGTGAGCTCCGGACCAGGGCGCCAGGCTACGGGGGGTGGCAGGGTCCCCTCTCGAAGTAGGGGTACGTCGGGGGTCTCTCGGGCACACGCGGGGCTTGGGAGCCGGGGGTCGTCCTTCGGCCGTTGTGTCCGGGACGCAGAGGCGGCAGCTCGCGGCGGGGACGCGCTGGAGGGAGGCAGCCCAGGCGGGCGGTGCGTTCCCCGGGCTCAGCCTCCGGAACGGCCGCCTCGGGCGGGAAGGAGGGCGCCACGCTCTGAGCAGGGCTCTGCGCCCAGCCTGCCGGGGGTGTGCCCGCCCCAGGGCACCCGGCTCCACGCCGCTTCACCTGACCGAACCACCCAGCGCGGCCACCAGAGTGGGCGGGCGGACAGGGCCCCGGCTGAGCCTAGAGCTTTCAAAGGACCGGGAGGAGCCTCCTCTGCTGCCCACAACATGACCCTCACAGGATATGCGAGGACTGGCCCAAACCTCATCCTCTCCAGGGAGCCCAGCGGAGCGCCAGGGTCATCTTCATCATCAGCTGCCTGAGATCTACTTTCTAGAGAGCAAAGCGAGGCGACGCGGGCACCACGGAGAAAGGAAAGGTCTCCTCAGCCCCCAGGGAGGTCTGCTCAGAAGAAGGTTGGGACGACCAGAGCTGACTTCCAGAACACGGATCTCCTTCAAAATCCTATAGATTTCTCAAAACCTTGAACATAGAATTTCCATATGATCAGCAATTCCACACCAAGGGATATAACTAGAAAAAAAAATTGAAAGCAGGAATTCAGATGTGTGTGCACCAATGTTCACTATTCACAATGGTCCAAAGGTGGAAACAACCCAAATGTCCAGCTGATGAACGTTTAAACAAAATACATGATGTGTACATACGGTAGAGTAATATTCAGCCTTTAAAAGGAGTGAAATATAACAATGTTGGTGAGGATGTGGAGAAATCAGAATTCTAGTGTACCACACTGGTGGGAATATTAAATAATGTGATCACTTTGGAAAATAGTATAGTGTTTCCTCAAAATTTTAAAGAATAGACTTACCATATGATTCAGCATTTCTACTTTGGGTGTATATCTAAAAAAATGTATGAGGTATTTGTACATTATCAATATTATTCACAATAGCCAAATCATGGAAGCAATAGAAGTGGACAAATGGGCAAACAAAATGTGATATATGTAAATGTAAATATGTAATGAAATTCAGCCTCAAAAAGGAAGGAAATTCTGATATATGCTGTAACAAGGGTGCACCTTAAGGACATTATATTAAGTGAATAAGCCAGTCACCAAAAGACAAATTTTGTATGATTCCACATCTAGATCAGACAAATTCAGAGTCAGAAGGTAAGTATGATGGTTTCCAGAGGCTGCAGGGAGGCACGATGGGGTTTGTTTAATAGGTTCAGACTTTCTGTTTGAGATGATGAAAAAGCATAAATTGGTGAGTTTTATGTGTATTTTGCAAAAATACCTGTCCCTTAGAACAGCTCAGATCTCTTTAGCAAGTCGTACATCCAGTGTCTATCCATGATTGGCCTCCAGCTGTCCATAATGGAAAAGATGCTGCCCAGGATCTGGACTGTTATTTCACTTTGCCACTGTTGAACTGTGTGACTTTAGGCAAGTTACATAACCTCTCTGGGGTTCCATTTTCTTACTAATAAAATGGATGAGTTGTGCTTGCATTAAGAAATCACAACCAGATTCCAATAGTTCATGCAGTATCTTCTTGGGGCCTGCATCCCACTCTGGACAAGTTCTATCATTCCTGCAAAACTCCTGTCATTTGCAAAAAAAAAAAAAAAAAAAAATGTCATACCACTTTCAAGTCTGAATCTCAAGCTTCCTGAGACATGGAACAGGACAGTGGTAAAGAGCTTGGGATTCAGAGTCACCTGCCTGCTTTCTGTCTAGCTCTACACACATGACCTGTGTGATCTTGGGCAGTGTGGTAACCAAAGCCCACTTTCTTCATTTGTAAATTAGGGTTGACAATAGCTCCTACATCATAAACTTGTTGTGATTATTAAACAAAGTAAGGCAGGTAAAGTGCTTAGCTCAATGATTGGCATTTAGCCACGTTTCTGAGAAATGCCAGCTATTACTGTAACTGATTCTTTCCCTATCTTGCTCTGTGAGATCCTAACCAATCTAAGAGACCCTGCTTACATGCCATTTCTTGTGGGAAATATGACTTATTTCTCCTACTTATTTTTATTTCTTCCTTATCACTTAGAATTTTTCTTTAAATGCACTTTTGTGTATCAATTTGTTCTCCATATTGTACTGTCCCCTGAGGAAGGGCTAGATCACCTTCAGTTTTGCATCATATTCTGCAGTTGTTTCTCAAACTTTCCAGGTGATAAAAATTATCTGGGGTGCTAGTAGATCTTACTAATTCCTGGGTCTGACTGTAAACCTAGAAATGGGGCTTAGAAATCTGTAGGTTTAGCCAACACCCCACCCCAGGTCATTCTTATTGCCAAATGTGTTTGAGAATATGGTAACATAGACCAGAGCCTGGCACCAGGTAGACATTGATTTGTCAGTGTAGACATAGCATATGTTTTCTTGACTCTGTTTATCTTTTCCTGGAAGTAAAAAAAAAAAACAATTTCACTATTTATTTATTGCTGCTTATCAAATCATCCCAACCTAGTAGTTAAAGCAAACATGTATTATCTCCCAGTTTCTGAGGGCTAGGAATGTCAGAGAGGCTGAGCCAGGTGATTCCTGGCCCAAGGCCTGCCATGAGATTGGAATCAAGCTGTCATCCAGGGCTGCATTCTCATTTGAAGGTTTAACAGAGAGAGAAATGTGCCCTTGAGTTCACTCATGTGGTTATTGTGGGGCCTCATCAAGTGGGTCTACTTGAGTGACCTCACAGCATGGCATCTGACCTCTCCCACTTCTACCATATGTCTTATACCATCAGACAAACCCTAGTAAAGGGAAGTAGGGAAGGGGGACCACACAAATGCATGAACACCAGAAGGTGAGAGCCACTGTGACTAACATGGAAGACATCTTGGAGGCTGGTACCAAGTAGAACTCCAGATTTCCCCTTTCTCCTTCACAGTCCTGGTAGGAAATGGTAGTTGAGGCCAATAATGAGGGTAGCCACAATGGAGACATTTCTGTCTGACCTGAGGCTGGACAGGCTGTGGATGACTTCTGGATAAATGGATATGCCATGGTAAATAAGTCAGGAGGACATAAGGACATAATTGGGATGATTCATTGGACTTGTTTAGGGGAAATGTAATATTGGGAGTCGGTGTGGTCTGGCAGGCTTTATGTGCTACAGGTCCTATTGGGGCTCCTTTGAAGGGTTTGGGAGCCTGTATGTTATTTTCTGCTTTCTTTCCCAGCCCTCTCTTCAGCTGAAACTCTCTGAGTATCCAAGTAGAATCCATTTAGAATTTTGATAGTCTGTCTCTGTGACAGAACTAAACTAGGACTACCTTGGCTTAAAGAAATAACTGTAACTCAAAACTAATTTTTAATGGATGAAAAGGAAATGAGTTAAAAAAAAATGTGGAACTCCATTGATAATTATTCCCCAAAATGTAAAGCCCCAAGGACACCAACAACTGAAAAATTGGCCTGTGATTAGTTCACTGCCATGAAGGGCAGAAGTACGTTGGCTCACCTTGCCTACAATGATCCACAATATCTTAGAAAATTTGCCTCCTCAGGAGTCTTGACAAACAAGATCCAAAGAACCTTTTGAGGAAGCACTTTCTTTGGAGATGTCCACCTACCCCCAAATAATGTTCTTGGATGCTTTTATTTATTTTTTTCCTTTCCTATTC
Source organism: Marmota monax (assembly GCF_021218885.2). NCBI lineage: Eukaryota > Metazoa > Chordata > Mammalia > Rodentia > Sciuridae > Marmota > Marmota monax. The sequence goes on from NW_026692194.1 coordinate 533,700, forward strand.
CATTCACAGGTATAATTCCAAGAATAATTCTCATTTATTTATTTTATCCCATAGTTATATCCCTTTGGGTTTAGACATGGAAGTTTTGAACATCTTAGTGCTTTTGTCAACCATGCAACTCCTGTGATATAATGAATACCACATATAAATCTGGCTCTAGGAGGACCTTCAAGTTCATTTGGTGAGTACTATTCATTGAGAAAGGAGCCAACAGATGGTCAAAAGGGAAAGCCATTCACCCAATATACAGAGCCAGCTGATTTCAGAGTCCATATTCAAGTCCCAGTCTCCTGATGTTTAGCACATCCCTCTACCCACTTCTCTGGCCAGCTATATTCACAACACTATCTACCTGTTCTCATTTTGACCTTCTCTCCATGATCCTTGGCTCCAGGGCCCAGTCACAATTTCGCCTCTCTGGAAAATTTACTAAATCAGCTTATATTCTGCTTTCATCAAATTTGTTCTCTCAGCACACCCTCATCCAGTGCCATGAAAAAATCAAGGATTCCTGGAAGATGCCAGAACTGGCTCAGAGCTCATCCTGCCTCCTGTTCCAATTACCTCTCCAGCATCCGAGCCAGCCATGTTTGACTAGCTTCCCAAAGCCCACTCAGCAGGTTGCGCGGGCTGCCCTCTGCCATCCCCTAAGGCCTGCTGGAGGGGATATGAAGGAGCATTTGGATAGGTACACAGACAGGCCCTGTTTCTGAAAAAGAGCCTAAACAAAAATTGTAACTCTTTCATTATTCTCAACTTGCTTTTTCTGGGGGGTAGGGTAGGTACTTAGGATTGAACTCAGGGACACTCAACCACTGAGCCACATCCCCAGCCCTATTCTGTATTTTATTTAGTGATAGGGTCTCACTGAGTTGCTTAGCACCTCATTTTTGCTGAGATTGGCTTTGAACTCAAGATTCCCCTAACTCAGCCTCCCCAGCCGCTGGAATTATAGGTGTGTGCCATCACACCCAGCTAAGTGCCTTATTATTGCCCTAAACCAATTCTTAATGAAATTATTTTGGAAGTGAGAAAAACTATTCAATACATATGAACAGTTTTTCCTATTTGGAAGCACAAATAGGAAATAGCATAGAAGAATATTTTGAAAAAGTAATAAGAACATTAATGTCCCATTAATATCAAAATATTATGAAGGTTTAAGAAGACAGTGATAAGATAATGAGCTTGAGCACAAGGGCACCCACTGGGACGTGCGTAGGCATAATGCCTGCAGACTTGGTGCAGTCATCCTCTGGAATATTTTATATGGGGAGAGTGAAAGGGAGAGGGAAGGACAGGGACAGATCACCCACTACCCCATGGTATCTGCCTCAGAGTCAAGCCTTTCTGACTTAGTTCCATTGTGACAAGGCTATATAGGTGGCAGGACTTCTGGAGACAGGAGAACACAGGTAATACCGCTATCAGACTCCAGTACACAGTCAAGAAGAAAGGCCTTCTCCTCTTGTTAGAATAATGTAGGCTGCTTTTAATGCAACCAGGGCCACATTTAAGGCATCAGTGCCCTGACACCTAAGCTACAGCTTCTCAAGCCACCCTTTCCACTGATCTGGAGCCATCCCAGGGGAAGTAACCATCCTAGAGGAAGCAGCCCCCAAACGTCTTTTAAGAGGATGTGTTGAGATATTGGGCAGGAGGGGAATATGAGAGGAATATTCAAAAACCCAAATATAAGCCCCCACAGGCTCCCAGAGATAAGAGTCTGGGAGGTTTTGCATTAGGTAGGTAGAGGTAGGAGGCAGTTCTATCTTTATGTGGGCCTATTGTTGTTACAGGCTGGGGACGCTGGAGTTACCTGAGAATGCATTACAAAGCAAGCAGCCTGTAACATCTACATCCAGAGTACCTCAAGGAAAGCAGTTTGGTGATTCATATCCACTGTCTTACTAATATTTTCCACTAATACTTTTGATTCAGATTTATAGTTTTGAGGAAAAATATTAAAGAACTATTTACACATAACCCTACAAGGGATAATAAAATGTTAGAAAAAAAATTATTCCAAATTGAGTTCTTGTGTTAGTTTTCTAGGGCAGCCATAACAAAATATCACAAACAACAGAAATTTTGGAAGCCGAAGTCAAAAGTCAGGGTATCATGAAAGGCATGCTCCTTCTGAGTCCTCTGAGATACTCGGTGGAATACTTCCTTGTCTTCCACCTTCCATTCACCCCTGGTATTTCTTGGCTCAGGGCTACATCACTCCAGTTCTGGCCTCTGTCATTGCATGGCCTTCCTCTATGTGTGGTGTCTTCACATGGTGTCTTCTTTTTACAATGCCACCAGTCATAGCAGATCAGAATCCACTCTACACCTTATCATAACCTGATCACATCTGCAAATATCCTATTTCCAGGTCAGGTTATAATCACAAATAACAGGGCTTAGAATTTCAAGATGTCTTTCACAGGAACACAATTTAGCCTGTAACAAATATGTTCTGACACGTGTATGTGTGACAGAATACTACGTAGCTATTAAAAAGTGGGGGGCTGTGAAGTAAATCTATAGCTGTTAGAAATCAGGATCAAAGGACAGTGAGGGAGGTGATCAAAAAGAATCATTTGGGAGCACTTTTGGGGTACTAGTCACATTCTGTCTCTTGATCTGGTAGCTGCTAACATGAGTATCTTTGGTTGGCAAAAAATTATGCAGCTTTATATTTACAGAATGTGTGCTTTTCTGAAAGTATAGTCTATTTCTAAAAAGTTATTTAGGATGTGATGCTATAAAAGTACATTGATTGACAAGGAAAAATGATCTATTACTGAATGGAAAAAAAAAACACATTAGGTTAACAAAACTGTATTGCAGCATGATTCCATTTGGAGAGGAAATGTGTGCTGCCTACATCCACAGAAGAAAATGTCTGCAGGGGCAAAAGTAAACTGCTAACACTCTGCTCAGAGTGGAAAGAAAATGCAAGTGTTTTTCCCTTCGGCTCATTTATTTGCATTTTCTGATTTTAAAATGAACCTGTATTATTTGTGTAATGCTTTAAATATCATAAAGGAGAAAAGGGTGAAGTAATTTAAAAATCAATGAGCAGGAGACTCAACTATTAGGGAAAAACATTTATTTAAGTCTTTCTCTCACACTACATTCCACACTACATTATGGAAGTATAAAAAGTTTAAAGTTAAAAACTGAAAAGAACATTGGTGAAAATTTAGTAGAGGTTTTTACTGGGAAAAAAGCAGTATATGATATCTCAAAAGAGAAGATTGATAAATTTTTCTGCATTAAAGTTAAGCATTTGTGGGGCTGGTGTTGTGGCTCAATGGTAGAGTGCTTGCCTGGTGCATGCAAGGCCCTAGGTTTGATTCTCAGCACCACATAAAAATAAATAAATAAAAATAAAGGCATTGTGTACAACTAAAAGAAATAAATATTTTTTAAAAAAGTTTAAGCATTTCAAAGTAAGAAAAATCATAAACAAAATTAGAGTAAATGTCAAACCAGTAAAAATATTTATGTTGAATTTTTGCAAACAAAAGGGCAAGATCCCTAACATATGAAGTACTATTGCATTTTACTAAGGAAAATACTAGTGTCTCAAGATAAAACAGGCAAATACACAAATAGGCAATTGACGAGAAATGAAAATAACAATAAAAACGTATTCAAAAATGCTTATCCTCACCAGTAACCCAAAATATGACATCTACAAACAATATGGAACCATTTTGTCTATTAAATTAGCCAAAAACATAAACTGTAAAAATAGAAGTTGGATTAGTAGTTTAAGAATTTAAATAAACAATCTAACATTGGAAATATCTTGGCCTGAACTTCCTCCTCAGATACTTTCAGTCTTTACTGCATTCTGTCCAAAATTGCTTTATAATAAATATACACTGATTCGGTGGATTCCACTCAACCATTTCCCTCTGTGGATTTTAGATCTGTCTGACATTTGTTTCACTGCCACCAGCAGAACAGCCAAAGGCGCCAGGCCAGAAAGGTGACATCATTCAAAGTCACATCAAGCATCAGAGCTCTGTGCTGACCAACTGCTCCCTGTACTTACAGAGAAATACACAGGACGAGGTTGAATTCAAATTACACCTAGGGAAATTTTAGTTTAAAATATGTCATGAATCTTTTGTCAAGTTACAAAACTGCCTACTATTCAGATGATTTTCAAGTGGTGTGTGTTTATGTGTGTATGCGTGTGTAAGTGCGTATATTTGTATGTAGGGAAGTAGGGAGAGGTGTACATGAAAATGTTCCAGAAACACTATTTTAAAAAATCTTAATTGGCTTTTTTTTTTTTTTTTTTTTTTTTTTAGAATCGGACAACACAGAAGCACTTTTATCACTGGCCAAAAGCCAGGAAGTGGTGATAGAGTTGATTCAATGAAACCAATTTCAAAGTTAATTAACAAGTAATTAAAGAGCAACTGGGAAAAATGTAAGAACAAGAAATATTGAGATAAAAAGACTAGGACTGTCTACAAAGTGGGTCAAGTAGAGTGGAAGCCCCCATTTAGCAAGTGGGTGTTTCAAAAGAGTTGAAGTTGCCAAGACAGAAATGCCTTTGCATAGAGGAGCACCTTGTTGTTGACTCCATAGCCTCTTTACCAGAATTTTTCCTGTTGATAAGGCCACCTGAGTCTTTCTCAGGTGTGTGCAGAGCTTCTGCTCACCGGTGCCGGCAAATATTATCCTTAGAAACAAGGATTGTTATACACACACACACACACACACACACACACACACAATGTTTAATGAGGCACAGTACACCAAGCATATATTTTCAATGTTTAAAAATATTGTCTGTAATCACAAAAGTTACATGTTGTACAAAACTAAATTCTAATAATACAAAGTATAAAAAGCAAAGAATCTCACACCTACCTTTATCCCTATCCCTATTAGCAATTGGGTGTAGATATTTTCTTAAATGCGGAGTGTCTTGAAACAAATTTATACAGCCAGGTGTCATGGTATATGCCTGTAATCCCAGCAACCGGGAGGATTAGGCAGGAGGATTGCAAGTTCAAGGCCATCTTCAACCAATCAGAGAGACCCTCAGCAACTTAGTGAAACTCTGTCTCAAAATAAAAAATAAAAAAGTACTGGGGATATAGTTCAGTGGCAAAATGTGCCTGGGTTCAATCCCCAGTATAACAACAACAACAACCTATACAGAACTAGTTAATGTGATTTTTGCACACATTAATGTATATTTTTACCAATTCAGAGGATAGACTATAAAGTGACAATGTTTAAAATACCTACCTCAATACAACAGCATTAGTATAACATCCTAATGATGAGCATGGCTTGTTAGAATCTTTATATACATGTATCAAAGAGACCAGGAAGAAGATGGAACAATATGTGCCTTGGGAAGAGTCCAAGCTCAGATTATTTTCCCTGTGGAGATGATATGTTGAAGTCCATTAGGAAAAGACAGTAGTAATTATGAGTCTCTGTCATATCCAGACAGGCAGGAAATGGGTGAGTCTTGGGTCTGCAAGAGGGAAGACCTTCTTTGGCCATGTGATCTGGAGGCCTGGAGAGGCTATATGGAACATATAGGGGCAGAACTGAACTGCCTGGGCCTAGAGAGGAAGACGGTGGCATGACCCAACCTTTTTCCTGACCTGTGGATGATGGTGGAGGCAGTAACAAAAGTCTTGATAATGTGTTGGAACCCTGATGTCAGGAAGCATCCTCAGTTCCATCTCTAGCCAGAAAAACAACCGGAGCTGGCTCTCTGCCTGCAGTATCAGGTAGAAATGCATTATGGTGTTGGAAAAAACAGTAAAGAAGAAAGGCTTCTGGTGAGAGTCTCTGGGTTTCATGGTTTAAGCTCAGAGCTCAACTACACATTCTGGAGAAAACAGGTCACATAGCAGATGTGGTATCGTTCAGGTTCAAGGAGGTATATTTGAGTTTCGACTCCATTAGTTACATGTGAGCAAACAAGACTTGGGATACAAAAGTGTCTTTGGAAATCATGGATTTTTTCTGGGAGGTAGTGGGAAAATAAGAAAGAAATTCTCCTAAGGGGTTAACATGTAGGTTCATTGGCATTTACTCTTGATAGTAAAAATAATATGAACTCATTTTGTACTTCAATCTAATGACATGAAAAAATCAGGGAGACTATACAGAATTTATGTACATACTTTTTTTTAAGTAAGTGGACATGATGCCTTTATTTTTATTTACTTATTTTTATGTGGTGCTGAGGATCGAACCCAGTGCCTCATGCATGCTAGGTGAGCACTCTACCACTCAGCCCAGCCCCTATGTACATGCTTTTATTGAACAAAAATCTAACTTATGTTTTGTTCTGCAGTTTGCTTTATCCACATATCCATGTGGTTTTCCTTTTTATGCCATTTGTGTGTATACATGTGTGTACGTATAAAAGATTTACCTCACCCTTTTTTAGTGTCTGAATTCTGTTCCACTGTGGATACATACCACAATTTCAATGTAGAGACCTATGGATAGTTATTTATGTTATTTCCAGTTTTCACTACTATAAACTGACTCCACACCTCACTTCTCTAACACTAGCTATTACTAGTCATTTCACAAAGGATGTTTGCAATTTATTATGGCAATAAAGCTATGAGCTTCAGAATTGACCCTCTATAGTAGAATTGTAGAAAACAGATGGTAAGTGCGAGAAGCATTTGGGGTGTGGACTGGCCATTCTAGAACCACAGAAAACTGAAAATTAGTCAATTCCTGCTAGTAGGAACTTCCCTGTACTAGACAACTGTATGCTTGAGCTTCCCTGAAACTTCTCCCCATTCTGCAGAACTGCTCAGTGAGCTGCACAAAACATCCAGACAGGAAGGCGTTGGGGGGGTATGGGGGGTGTTGGGGGGGAATGGGGGGAAGGTGCTGAGTCAAGACCAGGTGCCTCAGGCCAAACTGATAGCCTTTCTGTGGCCTAAGAGCACCCAGGAGAAAGAGCTTTTTTTTTTTTTTTTTAATTTGTACAAATGTATACTAAGCACTAACAATGGCCCAGATTCTGTCTACGAGCTCAATCCTTGGCCCTTAAAGTCTTTGCATATCAATTCAGTATGCCAGTTGATGAATATCTGCATTGAACTTCACATTCCAGAATTCTACACTCAGTTGGGTGAGGAGGATTCAGTACCAGGCTGGAAGCCTAGAGTGCAGGGTTCACATTTCTATTCTGCCGCTATCTGTGAGATGGTGTAGGACTTGCTTACCTTCTCTGTCTGGGATTCAGCTTTGTTAGAACTTCAAAATTCTCTTCCAGCTCTAACATGATTCCTTCTGGAGTCAAGGATAGAGATATATGCACTGCCCAATTTGTTCCTAACCTATGAGATGATCTCTCTGGGCTTTGAGACCACAGACCTGCCACTGGATGAGGGGCCTGGGAAAAGGTAGAAAGACCACTTTTGACACTATGATCACACTCTCACCAAATCCAGCCACCTTTGTGCCCACATCCTTTCCACCCTGGTCCATGTCACTAGAAATGTCATTTGGTTGCTGCAAGTTCCCATTCTGCTCCACTTCCCCAAACTTCCAATAGTGTCACTCAAGTTCTTTTACAACTGAAAGAGGGTTTGGCAGATTTCTGGTACTTCTGGGAGATCTGTATGATGTGGGAAGCCTGCTGCTTGCCTGATCTCTTGGTAAGCTGCAAGTACTTGTCAACATCATCATCTGGGCTGTTTGTCCAATCCTGATCTGATGTGCATGCTTCAGGATATTCTTTTGGGGGAGTAGTAGCAGCCTTTGTGTAGAGGGCTTGGTGTTCCGCCTGCCCGGGCATTCATGTGGATGCTATCACCTATGCTAGTGGCCACTGCACTGGAGGTCTGAGCAAGACTGCTTACTCCAACCACTCCATCTGCTCTGCAGTTGTCTCCTCTCATGAATGACATACAGCAGCATGAGTTACCTCCACACAGTTGATAGGAGCATCAGTCATGTTAAGTAATGAACCTGGGCTGGCTTCTTTACATAACATCTGCCATTTCCTGCCAGATATACAAGTGATTTGGGGACTTCCTTCTGGGACCTGTGGCTTTTCCCTACTGAAAGCTTACCCCTCCTATCATCTTGGGTGGTACTCAGATTTGCTACTGGGCTTGATTCACAAGTAAGGGGAGGGTGGGGACACACTAATTTCAGTTCACTTTTTTTGGGGGGGTGGGAACGGTTACCAGAAATTGAACCCAGGGGCACTTAACCAACTGAGCCACATCCCCAACCCCTTTTTTGTATCATGTTAGAGACAGGGTCTTGCTGAGTTGCTTAGGGCCTTGCTAAGTTGCTGGGGCTGGCTTTGAACTCCAGATCCTCTTGCCTCGGCCTCCCAAATTGCTGAGATTACAGGTGTGCACCACTGTGCCTGGCCACTACACATATTTTTCCTTTTTAGATTCATTTCAGGTTCTGGATCTGCCTGAATTTGCTGCACATTATGTGAAGGTTCTGTTGATCTCCTGCACTTCCCTGGAAGAGATGTTTTAATCCTTGGCAAATCATATTAACTAACGTTCTCCGAAACAAGTGGGTCACTCTAGAGAGTATGTGTCCCTTGTTATGTCTGCTCTGCTCTCTGGCCTCTATATGTAGCATTTTCAACTTTGACAATTTATAATTTTCTTGACAATTTTTTCCTTATCTCTCTTCCCTTTATTAATGAAGGTCACAACCAAACTACCCTTCCCCAACACAGAACACCATACCATTGGTTCAACCCCTCCATTCCACTGTTAACACATCCTCCCTTTCTTTACGAAACAGTATATCTTTGATGCTGACCATCATCCCCAAACCTTTTGCTTTAACTCAGTGAAACAATAATGTGTTCATGAATGAAACAATAAGTACTCATCTAAAATGTCTCAGTTGTAAGATTGTGTGACTAGATTATACTTGGATTCAGTAACAGGAAATAAGCAACTCACACTAATGGTAAAATTATTTGGATCTGTTTTAAATTCTATTTGACTGACATGGTAAAGAAGCAGAAAATGAACTAAAAATAGATCTGGCTCTGGCTCTTCTACTAACTCTCTGTGTAGCCTTGAAAATGCTATTTCACATTTCTGAGCCTCAATTTCCTCACCCACTTGATTTACAAGTTTACTGTAAATCTATGATCATCAAGACAGTGTGAAATTGGCATAGGATAGATATAATCAATGGAACAAAGAGTCCAAAAATAAGCCCATACATCTGTGGTCAGTTGGACTTTGACAAGGGTACTAACACTTTTAGTTGGAAGAATAGTCTTGTCAATAAGTCATACTAGAACAATCTGATATTTACATACAGAAGAGTTAATTTGGACTATTAATAATGCATTTTAAAATTAACTAAAAATGATTCAAAAGACCTAAATATAAGAGCTAAAATTATAAAACTCTTAGAAGGAAACATAGGTTTAAATCTTTGTGAGTTTGGATTAGACAAAGTTTTCTTAGATGACATCTAAAGTACAAGGCAACAACAACAACGACAACAAAACTAGATTGGACTTTATCAAAATAAAAGCTTTGTGCATCTAAGGTGTTAAGGTGTATCGAGAAAATGAAAAAAAAAATCCAACAGAATGGAAGGAAATATTTGCAAATCACATTTTTGCTAAGGGTCTAATATCTAAAATATATAAAGAAGTCTTCCACAACAGAAAGACAAATAACTCAATTTAAAAATAAATGATTGATTTGAACAGACATTTCTCCAAAGAAGATATATAAAGAGTCAACAGGAAAAGATGCTTAATGCCATTAGTCACAGGAAAATACAAATCAAAATCTCCATGAGATACCACTTCCTACACATTAGGATAGCTATAATAAAAAAAAGGAAACAGAAAATAATAATTATAGGTGAGGATGTGGAGAAATTGTAACCTTCATCATGCCTTGTGGTGAGAATGTAAAATGGTACAGTCACTGTAGAAAATAGTCTGGCAGTTCCTCCAAAAGTTCAACAGAGTGACATGACACAGAACTTGCTTTCCTCCATATATACCCAAGATAATTGAAAATATATTTCCATTCATGAACTTGTACATGAATTTCATAGCAGCATCATTCAAATTGCCATAAATATGCAACTGTGTATCAACTTAAGATGATTGGGCAAAAAATATGGTATATCCAATACAGTGGAATATAATTCAGATAAAAAGGAATTAACTGCTGACACATGCTATAATGTGTATAAGCCTTGAAAATATTATACAGAAACAAAATGCAACTAATTCTGCGCTTCTTTTCAAATTAAATGGCAAGCAAGGATAAATACATATAGAGACAAAAAACAAAATGAGTGTTGCCAGGGACTGGTTGTAGGGGAGAATGAGGAATGACTGTTATGCACTGAATGTTCATGTCCACCCACAAATCCATATGTTGAATACTTAACCTCCAGTGTTTTGGTATTTGGGGGCCAAACTTTGAGAATGTCATTAGACTTACATAAGGGATTGCAGGTGGGGCCCTATCTTTGCTACTATCGACTGCCATAGCAAACTAAGATAAATCAGGTGGCTTAAACAACAAACGTTTTGGTTCTCACAATTTTGGAGGTTTGAAAGTCCTAAATAAAGATGTGGCTAATTTGGCATCTGGTGAGGACCTACTTCTTCAGTTGCAGACTGCTTTCTTCTTGCAGTATCCTCAGGTGGTAGTTTGAATTTAAACATGAGTTTGAATTCTGGTCCTGCCTTTACTATGTATGACTTGTGTGTGTGTGTGTGTGTGTGTAAGTCTAATATTTTTTATACCTTTATTTTATTTATTTACTTATATGCAGAGCTGAGGATTGAACCCATCTGGGCCTTACACCTGCTAGGCAAGCGCTCTACTACTGACCTCAACAGCAGTCCCCCTTGTGTTCTTCCTATAAAGGCACTAAGTCCATTCATGAGTCCTCCACCCTTATTACCTACATTTTGGGGTCATGGAAAGGAGTGAGGCCCAAAGTTTAGCAATTTGAATTATTAGTTGAAAAGGCTTTAGCGAGAGTATTTAGTAAACTCAAAGAAAAATCCCCTATATTCTTATTTATTCAGTGCCACACTCTCAACTTTACAGACGTGTCAGATTCTAAAACTATTTACATTAAATGGTCCTCATCAAGCCAGGATCAAACACGGACAAGACTTCCCTGTGCACAGTGGCTTTGCCAGAGGTGTACAAGTTATTTCTGGGTCTGAAGAAGCCTGACTCCCAAGAGTAAGAGCGCAGGTTCTTCTCCAGGGTTCTTTTCCTCCGTGGAGCCAAAAGAAGAGACACTGGGTCCAGAACTTTTCCCTCCCATGGAAGAGAGCAGACATTCATTGAGCACTTCCCCATATATACTGACGCCATGCACACGTCATCCATTTAATCATCACAAGCACTTTATGAGGTGTGTCCTCTCATCAGCTCCATTCTACAATTAAAAATAAAAGGCATGAAGTCCCCCCAGTAACTTAGAAGGCTAAAACAGGAGGATCATGAATTCAAAGCCAGCCTTAGCAACTTGGTGAGGCCCTAACCAACTCAGGGGACCCTGTCTCGAAATAAAACAGAGAAAGGGCTGGGGATGTGGCTCAGTGGTTAAGTGTCCCTGGGTTCAATCCCTAGTACAAAAAAAAAAAATTCCCATAGTCACACACAGTAAACAGCAGGGCCAGAATTCAAACTTAAGTTTTTCATACTAGAAACATGCCCATTCTGTTTTGGTGAGGTAAATAAAGCAGGGATTTGAAGAACAGAAGATGATACAGGACTGGCCTCCCAGCTCTCAGTTTTGTTTGGGGAGAATGTTGAGTCTTCTTGAGGTTTTGTTTTGTTACCTGTATTAACATAGTTTAAAAATAAGAATTGTGCATCAGAATCAGCTGAGAAACATTTTCCTTATACACATGCCTGGGATTCACCTCCAGGAAGAACTGGCTAGGAAAATAATAAAATATGTTAAGTTTTTCTTTAATTTCCAAAAAATCAAGAAGAAGAATAAAAGTAGCAAGATTAATTGAGCTCAAAATGTATTGAATAAAAAATATAGGCCTTAATTAATCTGGGGCTGTTATTAGCTCTTAAAGTTGTGAGGAAATCTCAGTAAAGGTGTTATTTTATTTTATTTATTTATTTATTTTTTTGTGATCCCTTGAATCAGGAAAGGTGGCCTTATAAAGATATTCTTTATCAACAACCACCTTCAAACTCCTGTTCTTTTTTCCTGTCTTCAATTCAACTCACTCCCTCTTTTGACTGCCTGCTATTTGAAAGACTACATTAAAAAAAAAATCACCTCAAGAAGAAAAGGTAAATCAATAAGAAAAATTAACATATTAACATTTATTGACTGTTTAATATAATTGGCTCTCCATAACCACGGGTTATGCCATGGGTGGATTCAACCAACTGTGGATCAAAAGTATTTTATAAACTGAGTGTATAGATATTTCTCTAATCATTATTTTCTAAAAAATATTGTATGCCAACTATTTATATCACATTTACCTTGTACTAGATATTGTAAGTAATCTGGAGATGATTTAAATTGTAGGGGAGGATTGCATAAGTTACATGCAAATACTATGCCATCTTATATAAGGGAGTTGAGCATCCACAGATTTTGGCATCCTTGGAAAGCAAAGTGGGGCGTCTAGGAAACAATGGTATCCCCTGTGGGATGACTTGTATGTAAAGTCCCATGTTAAACAATGGTAGTCTTAAGGGGAGGAAAAGGGAAACAGAAATTGGGAGGGTATTTCAGAAAAAGAGATTTGTTTATCTAATATACAAAATAGCAAAATTGTTTTTTGCTAGATTTTGATTATTTTAAATGTGATTAATGATTCATTCAATGTGTATGTGTCTTGTAAACACCCTGTCCCCCATACCCCCCCCACACCCCACACACATTCTTCTTTCAAGATATTGGTCAATGATTAGATTGTATTATTTGTTAATAATTCTGTGTTCACACTTGTCTGCAGGTAGAGAATGCTTTCCTGACTCCACTACCCTCTTTGGGCCTGGTCCCATGTCTCACCTTGGTAGACTTTGGGCTTGGTCATCTGACTCACCTTGGCCAATGGAAAGTGAGTAAGCATACTCTCTGTGACCACTTAGATGGTTTGGCTCAGCCTTCTGAGTTCCTGTCTTCTGCTTAAGAACAACATGTCTCAGAAGTGGCTGCTTGGTCCGTAAATGGGAAGACCCAGGGAGCAGAACCAGTACAGCCCAGCAGTGTCAAGGAGAGTCACAGATCCAATCTGTTCTCGCGCCATGTAGGTTTTTAGGCAGCAATGGGTTTGAGGGGTTGGTTGAAGAAATGTTTATAGGTATTAATTGTCAATTGCTGCATAAAAATTATGGAAGCTTTGCATCTTGAAACAGCAACTTGTAAACTTTGAAGAGCTTCAGATCCTAAAATGCTTACTATAGGACCTGGCAGCTCTCAACCAACAGCATTTCTTATTATCATCCATCATCTGTGTTCCCATCATGGCTTAGTTATAAGAGGAGACAGCATGGAGCCTTGGACAGATCATGAATCTTATCATCAGGCCAATCTAGGTTCAAAGTCCTTTGCTGCCTTTTATTAGTTGTACTTTCCACTTCTGCTGGAGGAAGGGAAGCAGCAGTTTGCTTGACACAGGTGGTTGAGAAAGTAAGTGGGTACATATAAAAGATATTTGAAATTGCCTAGAGAAAGCCAAGGATCAGACACAGAAATCCACTTTAACAAGGCTGGATGAGGAAAAAAATAAACATTTTAGAACCAGAGATCCCAAATCCACATGTCTGTGGGCAAGGGTAGAAAAAGTCTTTGCTGGTGGTATCTCTGCTGGCTGCTGGGGAAACTGGCCATTTGTGCCATGGCCCATGCTGTGGCCTGCAAGATGCTTCAAGCAACTTAGAGAATTTGATAATAATTGTCCACTGTGGGGGCCATAGTGACATCACTGACCACATGAAAACAAGATGATACCAATCTGCTATAAAAGCACCAGGACCTACTATGAGAAGTTATTTTAAAAAGGTAGTATGCCCAATTTCTCACGTCCAGCTGTAGATGATGTGTTTATGTATCACTCCATGGCCTATGACTCTTCTGCTGTTGTTTAGCGCTGGGATCTAACCCAAGGCCTCATGCCTGCTAGGCAAGCGCTGTGCCACTGAGCTTTACCCGTAACATGTGACTTGTGATTTAGGCTAAATAACCATCCTTCTGAGTTATTTCAGAAGGATTTCTACCTTAATATTTCTACCTTAATTCACCACTTTTCGATGTGTGCAAACAAATGAAGTGATAGTTATTCATGTATTGACTCTATTTATAAAAGAAAAATCATCAAATGATTCTTACTGAAAGTCAATTGAGCTGATTGCAAAAAAGATTTGATCCTTTTCTCAACACTTAGAGGCACAATTATTAAGCTTTTGGTAGATGATTCTAACAAAGGGAAGCATTTGACATTGTAAATGCTCTTGCCATTCAAGTAATACGTTGAACGTTGGAGATAAAATTACTTGTTTCGTGCTTTCTGTTGTCAGATTTGGAAATGTTTGTGCTTTTGGAGAACAATTTTGTCAATCAGTGTCTCTTCTAATTGTATTAGAATTGTATAGTTCTTCTAAATTTTGGTTGCTTTTTGAGCATAAACAATTTAAAATCTTCAATTAAAGGATTCAATGACTGTAACAACAAAGCAACTTAAAATTTGAAGCTTTTAAAAAAATAGCAATTATTGAAAGCTAAACTTCTAAACAGAAGCATTGACATTTATTCCTGTAAAAGCTAGAGGGACTGAAAAAAATCAAATGATTTTAAACTCTGATAGTGCTTTGGAATATCTCTACTTATGAAAACATTTTTTTTTACAAAATGTGGTAAAACATATAGCATAAAGTTTATTATCTTGAGCATTTTAACTGTAAAGTTCAATAATGTTAACTATATTCACATTGTTTAGCAACTGATCTCCAGAACATCTTCAGCTTGCAAAATCGGAACTTCATACCAATTAAACAATTCTCCATTTTCCCCATCCCACTCCCTGGAACTATTATTCTATTTTCTGCCTCTGTGAATTTGACTCCTCTAGCTACTTCATAGAAGTGGAATCAAACAACATTTGTGTTTTGTGACTAGTTTATTTCACTGAGGATAATGTCTTCAAGTTTCATCCATGTCATAGCTTGTGTCAAAATCTCCTTTATTAAGGCTGGGTAGTGCTCTATATCGAATAGATGTATGGATTGGGTTGTTATTCAATCATCTGTCAATGGACGTGGTTGCTGCTTCTACTTTTTGGCTATTGTGAATAGTGCTGCCATGAACATGAGTATATAAATATCTGTTTGAGATTACTTTCAATGTTTGAGATCATACTTTCTGACTATATACCCAGAAGTGGCATTGGTGAATCATGTAGTAATTCTGTTTTTAATTTTGGGGGGAACTGTCATAATGTTAAGCACACTATTTTAATACCCACAAAGGGAAACAAGCTTCCAATTTTTTCCACATCCTCACAAACACTTATTTTTTTACATTTTGTTTTTGATGTTGGTCACCTTAATACATGTGATTGTGATTTTGATTGTTTTTCCCTGACTGGTAATGCTGAACATCTTTTTATAAGTGTTGGCCATTAATTATCTATCTATCTATCTATCTTTCTATCTATCTATTTATCTATCTACTTTTAGTACAAGGGATCGAACCCAGAGGTACTTTACCACTGAGCTATAATCCCAGTCCTTTTTATTTCTATTTTGAGACAGGGTCTCACAAAGTAGTTGAGGGTGTCAGTAAATTGCTCAGCCTAGCCTCCAACTTGCAATCCTCCTGTCTTCACTCCCAAGTCACTGGGATTACAGGTTTATTCATATATCTTCTTTGGGGGAAATTTCTATTCAAGTCCTTACCACACTTCTGAATCAGCTCATGTGACTTTTGCTTACTAGGGTATAAGAGTTTAAAGATGATATGTGTATTCAGTATTAGTCTCTTATCAAATAGACAATATGCAAATATTTTCGAATACTTTCTATCATTTTGTAGGTTGCCTTTGTTTCTTTGATTACATCCTTTAATGTGTAAAAATTTGAAATTTTGATGTAGTCTTATTAATTATTTTTACTTTTGTTGTCTGTGCTTTGGTGTCATATCCAAGAAAGCTTTGTCAAATCCAAGGTCATGAAGTTTTTCCCTATGTTTTCTTCTAATACTTTTGTAATTTTTAGATCTTATGTTTAGGTCTTGTTTTTTTTTTGGGGGGGGGGGGGAAGGGAGGGGTATGAGCATTGCTGAGGCTTGAACCTAGGGCCTTGTACATGCAAGGCAAGCACTCTACCAACTGAGCTATATACCCAGCCTTAGGTCTTGGTACATATTAAGGTAACTTTTTAATATGACATAGAAATACACTGAATTCTTTTGCATTAGGAAATCTAATTTTCCCAGTACCATTTGTTGGAAAGCAACAAGAACAACAATAGGTCCTTCCCCCATTGGATTGTCTTGTTACTGTCATTGAAAATTATTTGACCCTAAAGATGAAGGTTTATTTCTGGGCTCTCTATTATAGGTCCAAATGTCTATCTTTATGCCAGCACTACACTGTTTTTTGTTTGTTTGTCTGTTTAAGGTACCAGGAATTGAACCCAGGGCCTTTCACATGCTAGACAAGCACTTAGCCACTGAGCTATGTTCTCAGTTCCACTGTTTTGAATACTGTAGTTTTGGAGTAAGTTTTGAGATCAAGAAGTTTAATCCCGGGGCTGGGTTGTGGCTCAGAGGTAGAGCACTTGCATGAGGCACTGGGTTTGATCCTCAGCACCACATAAAAATAAAATATATTGTGTCCACCTATAACTAAAAAACAAATATTAAAAAGAAAAAAAACTCTAAGTTTGTTCTGTTTCAAGACTGTTCTGTCTACTCAGGATCTCTTGAAATTCTGTATGAATGTTAGGATACATCTTCTATTTCTTCAAAAAATGTCAATGGAATTTTGATAGGGATTACATTAAATCTGTAGATCCTTTTCGGTAGTATTGGCATGTTGTCTTCCAATTCATGAAGACAAAATGTCTTTTTGCTTATTTTTATTCTCTTTAATTTCTTTTAGCAGTTTATATTTTTTATTGTGTAAGGTTTTCACTTCATTATTTAAATTTATTCTTTTGGATGTTATGGTAATCGGAATTATTTTCTTAATTTCCTTCTCAGATTATTTGATGTTAGTGTATAGAAATACAATTTATTTTTGTGTGTTCAATTTTTATCTTGCAACTTTGCTGACTTCATTAGTATTTCCAAAAGGGTTTTTGTTTTGTTTTGTTTTGGGGTTTTTTTTTTTTTTTTTTGGTAGCATCTTTAGGGATTTTTACATGTAAGATCATGTTATCTGCAAACAGAGATAATTCTTTCTTTCCAATTTTTCTGCCTTTTATTTTTCTTGCCTGATTACTCTTACTGGAACTTTCAGTGTTCTTTTGAATAGAAGTGGTAAAACCTTGCATTCTTGTCTTGTTCCTGATCTTAGAGGAAAATATTTCAGGTTTTCATCATTGAGTATGATGGTAACTGTGTTTTTCACAGGTGGGCATTATGATGTTGAGGTAAATTTCTTTCTGTTCCTCATTTGTTGAATGTTTTGTTCATGATGGGGTGTTAAGTTTTCTCAGATGCTTTTTCTTCATCAGTCTTCACTGCAGATATCGAATATGGAATATGAAAGTTTCCTCTTCTTGTAGTGTCTTTGCTGTCACGATGAGTTTGACAGTATTCCCTCCTCTTTGATTTTTGGAAAGATTTCTGAGGAAGATTGGTATTAATTCTTCTTTAAATGTTTGGTAGAATTCACCAGTAAAGTCATCAAGTCCTGGCTTTTGTTAATGGGGAAGTTTTGATATGGCTCAATCTTTGTGCTAATTATGCTTATTCAGAATTTTTCAGTCTTGATAGGTTTGTGTTTCTAGGAATTTATCCATTCCCAGTGTTACTGCTGTTTATCAGTGAGGAGTCCTTACTTCCCCTATGCTGAAGTATAACACCAGAGAAGCACGTTGAGGCAAGTTTAGAGTGGAATGTAGAAGCTTTATTAAAGGACAGCAGAAAAGACTTCTCCTGGAGGAAGAAGGGGACCCAAGAGGTGGAATCCATGGAAGGGGGAGGTCTTCCCTCTTTTATAGCTAAGGTCTTCTTTCAGCTTTCCTGCATTCCTGTCACATTCCTGTCCTTTGTTCTGTTATTTTGCAGGGATGGAATGTAGGTGGGAAGGCCCCCGAGGGTTTAGGGACAGGTGAGCTGAAGGAGTAATCTGGGCAGGAAGGGCTTTTGGATTAGTGTTTCCACGTTTGCTGGGAGCTGCTTCATCTTACTCCATATTAGACCCGATTTACCTGACTACACTAACTACCTATCTATAAATCTGGCTTCACCAGTAGGTTACAAAACTTGTTGGTATACACTGTCAGGGTTTTATCTCATAATCCTTTTTATTCCTGTAACACTGGCTGCAACAGCACACCTGTTTCATTTCTGATTTTAGTTTTTTAAGTCTTCTCTTTTTTTATAATCAAGTTAAAATTTTGTAAATTTTATTGCATTTTCCAAAGAACCATCTCTTGCTTTATTGATTCTTGGTGTTTTTTATTCTCTTATTATCTTGCTCTAATCTTATTATCTCCTTTTCTTTTTTGCTAGCTTTATGTTTACTCTCAGTAAATTTAGTTTGCTGATTTAAATCTTGTCTTGTAATGTGTTAATAGCTATAAATTTCCCTCATAATACTGCTTTTGCTGCATCCCATAACTTTTGGTATGTTGTGTTTTGGTTTCATTGGTCTTAAGATATTTTATAATTTCCCTTGTGTTTTCTCTTTTTCCATATATTTTTTTTGGGGGGTTCCATTTTTTTAATGCTAAATTGTATGGTTTTGATATTGTTCTTGTAGATCAGAAACAGGTCCCATAGTGTTGAAGATTAACACTGGAGAAACACTGAGGCAAGAGTAGAAAGCAAGTTTTATTTCAGAAATGGGCAGAGATTTCTCCAGGGAGAGGGGAGCCCAGAGCTGGTTACCCATAGGAGTTGGTGTGTCTTGCTCTTTTATAGACCCCACACAAATCCCCCCACCTTCTCTTTCTTCTCTATGTGCCTAAGGACAAGAAGGAGCAGGACCACAGAGGGTAATCACTTGTGTTGGGAATTTCAACCCCCTGAGCTGGGAAGTGGGATCCTGGAGGTTAACTATTAGCAACCCAGTGATAACCAGCCACCATCCTCTCTCCACCCCCACCATTCATTATCTGCAGGGAGTGTCAGGCCTTCTGCCTTCTGCCCCCTGCCTCAGTTTGTTGAGGAATGTAACATTTCCTGTTCCCTCAGGCCAGGCTTTTTGGCAAAGAAAGCATGTGGGAAGTCAGAACAAGGGCCTCATTTTATAGAATTATTCTCTTAACCCCATGTTCCCACCATCCTCATCTATTATGTCCCCTTTCAATTTTCCTAAATATATTGACTTGTTTTGTGGCCTAATATATGGTCTATCATGAAGAATGTTCCACATGTACCTGAGAATAATGTACATTTTACTCTTGTTGGGTGGATGTTCCCTCTATGTCTGCTAGGTCTAGTTGATCACTGATGGTATTTGTGTCCTTAGTTTGTTTATTGATTTTCTATCAGGTTGTTCTATTGATTATTGAAGGGGGTATAAGTAACCTCTCATTTTTGTAGATCAGTTTCTCCCTTTAATTCTGTTAATGTTTGTTTTATATATTTAGTAGCATTCATGTTTGGTACATATACATGTATAATTATTAATATTCTTGATGAATTAATGTTTTAATCACTATATAATAGAATCCTTTGTCTCTTATAATAGTCCATGACTTAATATCCATTTTGTCTGATATTAGTATAACCACTCCTGTGCTCTTTTTGTTACTATTTGCATGGAATATCTTTTTTCAATCATTCACTTTAAAAAAAATTTTTTTAAGCTGCAATATCTTTATTTATTCATTTATTTTTTACATGGTGCTGAGGAGCGAACCCCTGTGCCTCACATATGTGAGGCAAGCACTCAACCACTAAGTCCCAACCCCAGCCCTCATTCATTCACTTTTAATCTTTGTATGTCCTTTGATCTAAAGTGAGTCTTGATTAGGAAGTAGTTTAATCTACTTACATTTAATGTAGCTATGGGTAGGGAAGAACTTATGTTGCCATTTTATTGTTTTCTATATGTCTTATGGCTTTCCGGTTCCTCAGAGTAGAGTTTTTTGATGGAGTTGCTATTTGTAATTTGGTACCTTTATATCCTACACTGGAAAGAAATGAAATTGAGTAGACCTAAGACTTTACAACATCTAAAACTCTTTACTGAACATTTTTTAATGAGTCTATTTTGTAAAAATCCTTGGGAATACTCTGAATAGAGATAAAAGACAGTACTTCTGAAAATATTTGTGTCGACACATTGTTCCTATTAATGTTAAACAAAATAGACTTGGGAATAGTCTCCATTTAGCAGAATTTTCTCTAATCTTACTTAGTGGGTACCTCAGAATCTAAGGCAAAGTATTTTCTCTACTAACAATGTTATGTTCTGCAGAGAAGAGAAAAACGAAGTCAAATAATTTCAGATTGATTACCTAAACAATGCAACTTTGAAGACTTCAGGTAACTTAATGAAAAAAAATTAAAATAAGACCATATTGAAAAGCCAGATTCTTCAGTAAAATATTGATATCACAGAATAAGAGACAGATATGGCTATGAAATTGACTAAACTACAAGAATATGTATTTTGAATAAATATTGTACTTATGCAATTTTTTAATACTTAAATAACATAAGAAAATCTTAAAATTTGATTAATTGTACACTCATGTTTAAGTTTCTAAAAAGAATTCATTTTCAAAAAATTATTTGAATAAATCAATTTTGTAGGTCAGTAAATACAATAAAACTAATTCACTGGTTATTTTTAAAGCTGGCGAGGGAAGAATAGAAGTTCATTGGATTAGACAAAGGGGAATGAAGGGAAGGGGGGATGGGAATAGGAAAGACAGTAGAATAAATTGGACATAACTTTCCTATGTACATACATGAATATACAACCAGTGAAACTCCACACCATACACAACCTCAAAAATGGGATCCTAATTAGAATAAGTTACAGTCCATGTATGTATGATATGTCAAAATACACTCCACTGTCATGTATATTCAAAAAGAACAAATAAAAAGTAAAAGCAAAAAAAATCACTGAATTCTAAAAAAATTAGTATTCACTTTCAGAAATGTCCCAGTGTTGTGCTAATTTATGTAGTCACCCCTGGCTATACATCTTTGGCAATCCTGAAGTCCTGAACATAAGCTTCTTAAGCCTGTAGGCTTTGTTTACAGATGTTGCCACCAATAGCCCCTGAGGTCTTTACAGGCTGCATGCACCTAATGACCTAAGACCACTGGAGAAGTTCCAAGGTAGATATCAACCAGAAAGAAACAACCCAGCATGTTCTGCAACAACCAAACTGATCCTGATGATGAGGGGAAATTTTCTCTTAGAAAACTAATTCTCTATGAAGTATTTGAGAAAGTATTTGGGGGATTAAAACAAAGGGCAGGGGGGGTGGTGATCTGCAAAGAGCACATATCAGGACCATAGAGAGGACTTTGGATACATAAGAAATAACCGCAGCAGTTACATGTGCCTACCCAGTACATGCTGGGCACATTATATACATCTTTACTGCTCTACCTTTCAACAACTGTAGGTGGCCAGTTTGCTAGGCCCGTTTTACAGAAGTAAACCCAAAGGTCACTGGGGTATGGTAGCTCAGTGCTGCTGCACTACAAGATCTTCGCCGGTAGAGGGCAGTGGAGAGTACCAAGGAAAGGAAAAACATAAGATGAGGAAGGTAAAATCATGGCTATGCTAGAAAAACTTAACTTGTTCATATCAACCAACATGAACAAAGACATTAACAGAATATGAAGAAAAAATTTAAGTGATCAAAATAAACAGGTTTTGGAGGCACACGAAAGCAGTGGTCTGCTAGAGCCCACATTAATTCAACCAAAACCAAATATGCCCTTTTTGGGGTGATGTGTGTGTGGTGAGACAAAGCTGGAGATTAATTATGAAATGGCTTCAACTATCAGCCATCCTCCAGAAGTCCACTCTGAAGTGGACTGCAGAAATAACACAGGTAATCAGATCCAAGGGCTGCTGGGAATGATGCAAACACATTATTCTTCCCAAATTAAAATGCTCTATTCATGTCCAGAGCTCGAAAATTCGTTTCTCAGTAAAGGTCATGAAAAGCAAACAGTGCTTGAATTTGATTATTAAGCCAGCTGTCAGTCACTGCCAATGACAGAGACAGGAAGACATTCAAAGGCAGGAAGTCAACTGTAATTAGCAGCTTGGGATCCTTACATCTCTAATCAGGATCTCCTCTTTCAGAAACACTTCATTTATCACCAAAAGAATAATGCCAATTTGGCATCTATTTTATTCCTTTATTGTGTCTTGGGCTTTTAAGTAGCAAATCTAGCAAATAAGACCTTAGATCACTAGGATGATGGATTTCAGTAGGACCAATAATTGAACTGATCTGTCATTATCTGTCTATATTCTAAAGTGGGGCACTGAAGCAAAGCAAAGCATATGATAATAATTGAACCTCATGGCATTTCATTTTATTTATATGTTTAGGCATGAGGGGGGCTGGTTCAGGCAGGAAGACTGGTTCTATATATGAACCCATCACTACTAATTATGGGTAGCTTCAAAAGTTAAAAGCAGTTTACAGGGAATGGTCAAGTTTGGCAGATTAGATGGGGGCACTTGAACTATTGCTATAGAGCAAATGAGAAAGAGGCCTAAGTCACCAACCATTCCCTCATAGAACCACCACTTCTACTATTTTCTCTCTGTTGCTTTGGTAAACTCACTTAACATTTCTAATTTTTAATTTATCAGTTGCAGAATGGAAATAGTGTACCCCAAAAGGGAATTACTAGTGATGAACTGAAGGTGGTGGTGATTTTTGGGTGGTTTTTGTATTTGTTCTGCTTGTCTGTTTTCTCTAATGTGAAACTGTTGGCATATCATAATATTTCAGCATTCTTTGATACATCATAGTTTCCTAAAGATTTACAAAGAACAAAGACCTTAACAGAAATGAAGAAAAAATTTAAATGATAAAAATTTAAACTGATAAATATTCTTCTGTATTTTTTGATGGCACTTGATACATGAGGGCATAACATCACTAACTCCAGTTACAGTAAACATGCTTTTACAGTCAACATCACTCCTCAGTAAAGGCGTCTTCTGGCAATAAAATTAAACGATAATGAATCTTTTACTACTTTCATCCAATAAATTATTTTTCAGTCATAATGATGAAACAAATCCTTTCTGAGGTTATAAGTCTGACCAAGAGGTGCACAGAGAATTTCAGGGATGTTAGCCAACTTGTCAGCAATTTGAGAAACTACATTACTTAAAGGGCATGATTAATTACAATTTTCAATGGTTTTTCATTTTTTTTTTCAGTACAATGATGAATACAGAGAAGAAATTACTTTATTAGATTGAATCAGATAAAAATGATAGGACTTTAAAAATGGAAACTAAGACTCAAATGCATACTTAACATCCATAAAAGCCTAATTTTTTATTTTAGTATCTTCCTGTTATCTACATACCAGAATGTATAATACATAATCATTAATATGCATACAAGTTCTTCATTATTTCCTTTTGAAGTTTAACATTTATAATTTGGGTGCTATTAACGGTGATGATAGAAATGTTTAAATTTCTCCTATATTATGAATTGATCTGTCTGACAGCTGATATGGACTTGGATTTTGTTGGCTAGAGTCTCACTTTTTCTTCTAGAGTATTCATTTCTCAGAAATCACAAGATGTAAATTCAATTCACTGGAACAAACACAGAGAATAAGCTATGTCTTTGTATGCAGCACTGAGCTAAGTACTATGTGAGAAAAAGAAAACACAGCCCCCGCCCTCAAGAAAACTAGACTCTTAATGACTCTTCCAGCATGACCCATCCTTTCCCTCTGGGGACAGCACCCTCAACCAGAAATAAGGGAGCTTCACAGAGCTGTGAATGCCCCTGGTAATACTCCCTCTTCCTCTTCTACAGGACAATACAACCTCAGTTACCCACAGACCAATTGCAATTAGAGCTGACACCATCCATCAGGATTTATACTCTCGACCCTGTAGGCTTAGTCACCACCAGAATCTAAGATTCCAGATTACTCATTTTTCACCTGGTATCTTATATTTCTCTGTTGAACAGGTACACAACAAACCAACTAAGTTTCTCATTCCTTCCCACTCCTTCCCATCCCTGGTCTTCGTGCCTGATCCTCTTCCCCTACATCTTCATAAGGCCCTTGCCTTGTTTTACTCTGGTCTCTAATCAAATATCACTCCTCAGGGAGCCTTCTTTGACCACTCATCTTAAATAGTCACCACCACTGGCCCCCTCCCCCCATTCTGCATCTCTCTCTTCTTCTGCTTTATCTTCATAGCATTTATTGCAACTAACATAGTCTCTGTTTTGTGGGTGTGCTACTCCGCTTTTGATTAGTGTAACAAATACCTGATTGATCAGCTGATGAGGAGAAAAGATTTATTTTGGCTCACAGATTTGAAGATTCCAGTTCATGGTTGTGTGGCCCCATTGATTTTGAGCCCGTGGTTGGAGCGCAATGAGACACAAGCTGCTCACTTCATGGTGGCTAGGAAGCAAAAAGAGAGAGGAAGAGACTGGGACCCCACAGTCCCCTTTGAGGTCAAACCCTAATGACATAAAACCCTTCACCAGACCCCACCTCCCACTAGGTTCTACCACCTCCCCATAGCACCACAGGCTGGGGACCAACCCTTTAACACATGGCCTTTCGGGGGCTCTCCAGATCCAAACTGTAGATCCAAACTGTCATCCTCCTAAACCGTAACCTCCATCGAGGAAAGAGCATTGTCTTATTCATCTCTTCATCCTCAGTGCCAAGAATAATTTTGCCAAGTTTCTAGCTACTCAACAAGTCTTTTTGGGTGGAGAAAGCAAGGTTATATAAGTTTTATTGTATATACATAGTATATACAATAAATCCAATTTTAAAAATTCACCATAAAATTTTGCTTATGCTAGACAATGATGTCTCAAAGTGAGAACTTGATTTACATTGGCCATTTCTCAAATTTATTTCATCATTGTATTGCTTTTTTGAGTCTCACCTATAAACCTCCTAAAGAATCAAAAATCCATTTGGGAAAGACTGCTGTTGACTATGGAAATCCACTGAGGATAGTTTAGGAGAGAAATGACAACTTCTGATACCCAAGCAATCTCCTGCTCCCTTCCCTCCCTCCTCCCCACCAATTTCCAATTTCTTTTCTAGACCAGGCACAGAACCCCACTTTCAGTAGTCTGGACACTTAAAAGAGAAGACAATCTCTACCTCCTGGTGGCCACCTGGGAGATTCTGTTACCCAAAGAACCTCATGGCCATGTGTCATCCATGCTTGTCTCACACAGATGACAGGAACATCCATCTGGCCTTATCCAATCTTATCCCAGTCCATTCTCTTCTTTATTCTATACATTCCTGTGAATTACCTTGACCCTGGCTTCAGCTCTCTATCCTGCTTTTACATTTCCTTTGTCGTCTGTTTCCCACCTTATGTATTTCCATAAGCTGCCTTGGGTCCTTAATGAAATATGGCCAGATATGAATCTACAAAAGCCCACAAAGAGCGACAGGATGCATGTAGGCAGAGGAAGAGATTGGTTTGTATTTACATATTTGCCTATTTGCAAAGTTGTAGTCAGCAAAGATGAAGGTCACGAAGCACTACACCATGAAATGAAATGCCATTTCCACAGGCATTTTATGGTAAATTGCACTTCACTGTTCTGTAGTCACTATTGTGGCTAAGGTTTTGAGTTAGCTGTCTTACTGGAACTCTCAGCATGAGCTTAGTTTTGCCTGAATCATCTGTTTTCCAGTCCTCAATTTGTTCTTCCAGAGAGGGAGAGCAGATTCCCATAAGAATTGAGATCTTGGGGCTGGGGGTGTAGCTCAATGGTAGAGCACTGCTAACATGTGCCAGGTCTTGGATTGGACTCCCAGCACTGCAAAAAAGTTAAAAAAAAAAAAAAAGAAGAAGAAGAAGAAGAAGGATTGAGTTCTTTCCTTGAACTTGTTTAAAGTTGGGGAGGATAAAAGAAGAAATATGAGTGTGAGACATTTGCCATTAGCTATTGTAAAAGAAATATATCTTAACAAGGAGGAACTAGTGGTGTCTTTTCTAGCATCCATAGTTCGGAGGAGACTCCCAAGTTCAGTTCCAGGCACTATTAGGCTGTGGCAGGTGAAGAAATATGGTATGGCAAGAGCTGGCACCTGCTCAAAGAGAATATTGACCTTCTCTTCTATGGCTAATTTATCTCCACTGCTTGGAAACTTCATTTCTCCTTCTGAGCTGTTTGCTCTGAGAAAGCCCAAATTTGGTGTTCTGAATCTGGGCTCAGTTCCCAAGAGGTTAGTTAATGCATTTATATATGTGGCAAGGCTGAAATACAGCAGTTGCCAGGCAGCAGAAAAACAACTGTCTGCCCTCTCACAAATACGACTTTAGATCCAGTTTAGAACCAACCAAGGCATGTCATGTTATAGAGGAAGTGCATACACTTGAGAGACAGCTCTGAGATGGC
Source organism: Marmota monax (assembly GCF_021218885.2). Lineage (NCBI taxonomy): Eukaryota > Metazoa > Chordata > Mammalia > Rodentia > Sciuridae > Marmota > Marmota monax. The sequence goes on from NW_026692194.1 coordinate 560,483, forward strand.
CAGGATTTTTGTCACTCCAGTGCCTCAAATTGAGATTGGCACTTAAAGGGAGATCAGTAAGTAGCTATTGAATGAATGAATAAATGAATGAATACAGGAATTACAGAGTTCAGTACAACTTCATAGCATTAGTATTTAGTGCTCAGCAGTTCACAGAGAACTTCCTGTACTGAAAATGAATGAATGAATTCAACAGGCTCAGGCTGATCTGTCCTCTTAACACCTAGAACTCCCAAATACCCAGTTCCTCTTTACCTACTTTGCTTACTTAACCTGAAACTTCCCTCCCAACTGATGTAGCTTAAAGCTATGTATGTATAAATCTCTAATAATAAACATATAAGTTTTTGCAACGTGTTGCACACTGGGGTCTGAAGAGCCAAGGAAACTTTCTTTTGAGAAACCCTGTACATATTGGAGCTCAGGGAGCACTGACAAAGCACCTGTATAACTGAATAAACTATGAGACTCACTACTCAGCAAAGTACCAGAATGTCATGTTACAGCATTATGTCAGACGTTTAAACAGACAACACTAGAAATTAACTCTTCAGCAGTTCTACTTCAGTCTGCGTCCTCTATTACTAAGTTTTGGAGAAAGAACAGGAAAAGAAAGATCATTAACAATTTGTGACAAAAATTTTCTCAAATAATCATAGTATTGGTTATATAGCTTAATCATAATTTATGCTTCAATGTAATAAATATAAGTCCCCCTCCATTTGCTGAATGCAACAGACATTCATTCCTAGCTAAGGAAAATAAGAAAAAAGAAAGGAAGCTTTCATCACCCAAGGAACTGAGTCAGCTCCAAAGACTCCACAATGGACGTTCTAGAACCTGCTTTTCCACAGTCGGAAGTGTAAAGTGTTCCAGTTCTGACTCCTTGTTTCTCTCTTCACCCACTACAAATTCCCTGGAGAGAGCATTATTGGTTTGGCTGTAATCAGGGGCCAGTTGCTGGGACCAGAAAGGTCACATCATGTAGCCATGTTGAGGTCCTCTCCTGTGCATTGTTGTTCTCAGAGAGGCAGATTCAAGGAGTGGGGCAGCTTCCCTGAAGGGCTGGCTCTCCCAGGGAGGCTTCAAAAGTTCTTTAAAACAAACCAACAGCAGCCATCATTGGCATGGTGATGTGTAGAGTACAGATGCAGGAAATTACATTAACTTTACATTCATTCTGATAGGACAAATAGATACTTCTGTTTTGTTTAAAACAAAATTTCTTAGAGTGCTGATGATTTTTATCACCTTAGGGGGCAACAGTCAGCGTGCCAGTTAAAAAAAAAAAGTTTGGTAAAAATAAACTTACATCTTTGAATTGGAAATGTTTACATAAATATTGACTGCTAATCCCAAATAATGGTTTATTTCATAGATCACTAAACCTGCCAAGTCAAGAAAGGAACATTTTTTAAAAATAAGGTGGCATGGTTAATATTTAGGCATGGGTATTATTAGCACCATCTTGGGATGTCAACCATTATTTAGAAATAACAAGTGCTGTATCTAAGAAGAAAACCAGACAGATTGATTGGGCAGCTATTAATGAGACCTACCAAGTAACATGATATTATCTCCTGTCAACGCTGTCAAAAGAAGGTAAATTTCTCCAGCATGTAACTGAGGGTGCTGAGCACACAGTTTGCTTGATTTCAGTTTTGGAATATCAGATTTCTGTTTTAAAGCCAAAGAGATGAATTCCAATGATATCCTTTCATTAAATTAGCATTAACGCAATTAGGGAATATTCCATGTTCCCCACTTATGCCCTCGGGCAGGATGGGGTTGTTTGGAGACATAATAGCTCAAATTCTTTGACCTGCATTTTCTTAGCCTCCTGGTTCTTTACCTTTCCATGCTATAATATGTAGAACAGAAAACATGCTGGTATTCATCTGCTGACCTAAGGATTCAGACAAGAAGAAGAATCCAAGCACTAAGGTACAGGAGAATCCAGGTCATTCATTGTTCACAGTGGACCCAGAACATCAGGAGATCCCAGAAGGTGAGACTCCTTTAGGGATAAAGAGTGAGAATTCATCACTAAACTGGCTCCTATTTTATTTATGATATTCCTCCACCTCCAGTCTGTATAAACCCCTCACCCAAAATTGCCTTACAGGGTTATATTGTTAAGTGCCTGGAATGTGGAGTGTCCTGGGGAAGTTCTGCCATCAGATTTGGACTAGGACATTCATTGCTTAACACACATGACATGGAGCATGCCTTGAATCTGTAAGATCTCTCATGATTTAACCAGTAAAATAGTTTTTGTTTTAATTTATGTTTTGATAAAATCCCATGGGCCAGCTTAGGAAGATGACTCCTGGTCACCAAAATAGTTTTGTTGATAGAAATGTTACTCTAGCATCAGAAATAATATAGGCTTCATTCTGAGACTGCATGCTGTCTCTCTCACTCCCAGACTCAGTTGGTATCCCCAGCAATATACATATACATATATACGCACATATGTATTATATATGAATACACACATCTTTCTAAGGCAAATGGCACTTGAATTCAGTGTTGTTATAAGGTTCAATATATTAATATGTAGATTGAATTTGATAGTCCATCCCTACAACCTTTCCCTCCTTATATCCACTCTCATTCTTAAGTACTGTAACAGCTATCTATGTACCATCTTGGTCATTTTTTCTACTCATAGGCAAATATACTTCATTTCTGCATAGAATCGCACTGGGCTTATTATTCAATGATGTCCTTAAAAAAACACCATTTCTTGGAGATATTTCTGTATTAGTACATAAGTCAACCTTTTTTTTAAAACTTTTTTTAGTTGTAAATGGACACAATATCTTTATTTTACTTATTTATTTTTATGTGGTGCTGAGGATCGAACCCAGTGCCCCACACGTGCTAGGCAAGAACTCTACCACTGAGTCACAACTCAGCCCCTAATTTTTTTAATGGTGGCATAATATTCCATAGTATGGACACTATTTAATTTATAACCACTTCCCTATTGACAGATATTCAGGTTGTTTCTTTTTTGTCTTTTGTTTGCTTACTTGTTTTCCTTTTGTCTCTTGCTACAGATATAGAGCTGGATTTCCTGGTGTATTCTTTTATTTATTTGTTTGTTTGTTTGTTTATTTTTGGTACTGAGAATTTAATCCAGGGGTGTTTTAACACTATGCCATACCCCCAATCCTTTTTATTTTGAGTCAGGGTCTAAGTTGCTGAGGCTGGCCTCAAACATGGAATCTCCTATCTCAGCCTCCTGAGTCCCTGGGATTGCAGGCATGCACCACAGGGCCCAGCCAACGTATTCACCTTTATGTTGAGATCCAAATGTTTCTGCTGGACAGTTTCTAAAATAGGAACAGCTGAGTCAAGTACTTCAATGTTAATAGGTATGGCTAAATTGCCTTCCAGAAAGACCTGACCAATTAGTACTTCCTGGTTATCACTGAAAATTATAAATACTTTAGGTTTGAAAATCTGATGGTCAGGAACTATTTCATCATTTTAACTACTGGAAGGGCTGAATATGTTTTCATATACACATTGGCAAACTGTTGATATCATCTATCAGTCTCTTGTCCACTTTTCTTTTGCATCATTTGTAAGGTTTTTAAAAAATATGTATATACTACCCGTGCGGCAAATACTTTCTCTCATTCTATTGCTTCAGAATTGAAACAAAGGTTTCCTAATTTTTTTTTATTACCCATAAATCTTTATTGAAACCATATATTTACTCCATCTTAGACTGGTATAAAGTACTTGAATTATATTCCAATATTCATAATAAGATTCATGAACATTCTGTGCTGTTAATTTTGGCCTAAATATTGAATCATTGGAGAAGCATTAAGTGCCAGTAGAAGAAGGAGTTTCATGGCATGGGTTCTAGTTCAGTTGCATATTCAATGAGGATGAATCTCTATAAAGAATCAATTTTACTCTTGCTGCACAATAAGAGAAATAGATTGGCTGATCCCCATTTTTATGACTGAAATATGTCTATTATTTTCTTTATAGATTTTAAAATATGATTTTTTTCATTTAAAAGGGCTTTCCTCAACATTAGAGATTGTTTTACAATTCCTTCTAATATTTTTCTGCAGGTTTGTTTTTTAATCCACCTGAATTTTATTTTTCTGAGACTCTGAAGCCAAGAGTATAAAGTCATCATTTTTTAAAATCTCCCTCTTGAGTTAAAATTGCATTTTTCTCATAAATCACCCCCCCCCCCAAAACACACACTGGATCTGTTTTCAGAGTTTCTATTCTGTTTTATTCATCCATTTGTCTTTCGTTGAACCAACACCTCTTTTTAAAAAAAAGTGTGTATAGCTCTACTGTTTAGATATAAACATTTGACAGGGTAGGCAAATCTTCCCATTGTTCTTGTACAAAAATTATTAATTTGCCTAGCTTTTTTCCTTAAAAAGTGACTTTAGAATCAAAGTCTAAAACCATAAAAAAAATCTATTTGAAATTTTGAGTGATACTGCAACTAAATGGATAGATTAACTTAGGGAAAATTTATATTTTTCAACACTGCATTTTCCTATCTAGAAATGTGTTCATCTTCATTTATGTCAGTCCTTCGTGTCGTTCAGTTTCAATACTTTAATTGTTTAGGTCTTGCACAATTGTGTCAGGTTCATTACTAGGCATTTGGGTTTTTGTTGATCATTCTAGATAAGGTGCTTATTTCTCACGTTTCTGACTAGTTATTGCTTGTGTACAGGGAAGCTGTCAAGTGTTGGTGATATTGTATTTAGCCACTTTCTTTAAAAAAAAAACTTGTTTTAATAACTTTTTCAGGACTTTTGTTTGTTTGTTTTCTAAGTAGCAGTGTTGCATAGAGTACATAAAATTATCATTTCTTTTCATTTCTATTTCCTAAGGAAGACTCCCCAGAACACAAAAAGTGGAGGTGATAGTGGACAATCTTGTTTCTCTTAGGAACGCTACTTGGTTTCCCTATGACATTTGCTTCGATTCTGAAAACTAAAATGTATTCTTTTTTTTTTTTAAAGAGAGTGGGGGAGAGAGAGAATTTTTTTAACATTTATTTTTTAATTCTCCGTGGACACAACATCTTTGTATGTGGTGCTGAGGATCGAACCTGGGCCACACGCATGCCAGGCGAGCGCGCTACCGCTTAAGCCACATCCCCAGCCCCTAAAATGTGTTCTTTCATCCAGGCAAATCAGTACTATTCCACTGCTAGCTTACCATTAGCTTTCCTTTTATTTGTTTTTCAAAGGGAACAAAATTGAGTTATCAGTAACTTATCTGGCCTCTTGTGAGAGCATGCCATTTCTTTAATTTGGTAATGTGATGAATTGGGTTAATAGATTTACTGATACTGAAGTAACTTTGCACTCTCAGCACAAATCCTTTTAGGTCAGGAGTCTAAAAGCCTTGCTGGAGTCAACTGAGAAATTATTTAGGATTTTTATACCTATGTTCATTCATACTGAGATAAAATAAATTTTTCAATGCTGTCTTCAGCTAAGGAATTGGGGAGTTGCTATGTTTTCCTACAACTATAGTAGTTCTAACAGGAGAGTTATTTATTGAGTAAAAGTTTGGTAGAATTCATTTGCAATTCCCAGGATCTAGCACTATATTAGGAGTAGAACCTTTGAATACTTTGCATTTCCCTGTAGCTATAGATCTATTTAGATTTAAAAATCTTTTAAAGTAAATTTTAGTAAATTATATTTTTAGTAAGTCATGTATTCATTAAGATTTATAAATTTACTGACATAAAGGTGCACATATCCTTTTACAGAATTTTAAAACATCCATATTTGTAGTTTTAACCCTTTTCATTTCTAATATTTGTCCCTTTTTTGCTAATAATTATTTGATTGAGCATTTCAAAGACAACTCTATTTTTTGTCTTATTGATCAAGTCTACTGCTTTCTAATTTTAGTCTATTATCTCAAGATTTTATTTTATTAATGTAGAAATACCGAGGTGCTCCAAGAAATCAAACACGTGCTCAGAAGTGGGTGGGTAAGCAAGCTTTACTCCTGTCAGAAGGGAGTGCTATCTAACCTGGCTAGCAAGTGCCCCTGAGCTGCAGTCCATCTGCTGTTATCCCTAGTGCAGCGGTCCCCATTGTCCTGAGTGGAGGAGCTGGGGTTACATCGACAGGATTAGCTGATTTTTAAAACTGGGGTGAGCACAGGGAAGGACTATGATTAAAATGGCTACAATGGGTTCCAATTAAAGCCAAATACTATATTCTGAAAATGGGCCACCTTTCTATTTCTCATGTTAATTCTCTGCTTTCCTTGGGTTTATCACTTTTGTCCAGTGTTTTGAGCAAACTGCTCAGTTCATTTATTTTTAATCTTCTTCTTACTTTTTAGTTAACATAATGCTGCTCGTTTCTTATTTCTAAATAATTTACAATTTCAACCTCATTTGTTCTTTTTCACAAGAATTGTTTTAATCTATTCAGAATGCTAGATTAAAATTTTCCATTGGGTACATTTATTTTTCCTGTCCTTGGCAGTTCATTTCTAATTTCATTACACAATAGGAGGTATTCATTTGTGGGCTCCCCATGGCACATCATCTGAGGAAGCTGTCTGATGGTGCAGTTGGCACCAGTGTGAGCTGCTAAACTTATACCTAATGAAATTCAGAATCTCAAAAATAATTATGATGGGGTGGTAGAAGTTTTATACTAACAATTTTATGGTTTCAAAGAGTATTGGCTACTTTGGTTTTTTTTTTTTAATTGTTGATAAACTCTTATTTATTTATATGCAGTGCTGAGAATTGAACCCTGTGCCTCACATGCACCAGTCCAGCGCTCTACCACCGAGCCACAGCCTCAGCCCTAAGTATTGACTACTTCTATTCATGGCTTTCCATCTTTTATGCATCATGAAAAGAGAGTCTCAAAAACTAATCCCAAACTTTGGAATGATTAATTTTCTTTCGAGATGCCTCCAAATGTGCTTTATTCTCATCATTGGGGCTGGACTGACTTGGTCATTGGATCCGTGAAAGTCGGCTCACACTACCTGCTCTCCAAAAGCTCTTCTTCGACAGCATCCCATCATCCAGTGTGGGGGTCTGTTATGGTTTGGATGTGAGGTGCCCCCCCCCACCCCGATAGCTCACGTGAGACAATGCAAGAAGGTTTGGAGGAGAAATGATTGGGTTATGACTTTAACCTAATCAGCAAATTAATCCCTCATGGAATTAACAGAGTGGTAATTGGAAATGGGTAAGGTGTGGCAAGAGGAAATGGTTCAATGGGGGCGAGACTATGGCGTATATATTTTGTATCTGGCAAGTGGAGTCTCTCTTTCTGATCTTTATGTGAGCTGCTTCCTTCTGCTACACTCTTATGTCTTGATGTCCTGCCTCACTTTGAGCCTCCAGGAATAGAGGCTGCTGTCTATGAATTGAGACCTCTGAAACCATGAGCCCCCAAATAAACTTTTCCTCCTCTAAAATTGATCTGGTGGGGTCTTTTAGTCACAGCATCAAGAAGGCTAACTAAAATAGGGTCTATTCAATACTAACACTAGTGCCCTATCCTGAACCAGTTAGTTTATGATGAAGTCCAGTACTTATCCTTATGAAGAGTTTCAGAGGGCCTTCCAATGAACAGCAAAGTTGAGAATCACTGTTGTAATACTTTTAGTTAAATTAAATAATGTTAACAGAAGTACAAATATCCATTCCTTCATATTCACAGCTTTCTGAGTCTGCCTCTATACAGATTCCTTCTTCCTGCCCATAAAACATGTATGGTATTCTCACTACGATAACAATACACTCCAAAACAAACCTCTGTTGCTTTCATTGATATCTGAACTTCTCTGGAGTTATTGCCAACAATACATTTTTTCCCCTACCATTTCATCCTGAAAACTCTGCACTGCCCATGATATAATATTCTTTTTGTCATGATTCTGAATGTTCAAGTAATCATATATCCATTTAAAAAATATTTATTGAACACCAATTATGTTCCAGGCATTATTCTTGGCATTAGGGATTAGCAGTGAAAGAAATGAACAAAAATCCATTTGTTTACAATCTAAAGCAGGAAGAAAGAAAAATAAACATAGACAAATTACACAGTACATTAAGAAATGAATGTAATGGGAAAAACAAAGATGGGTTAGGGGACTAGAAATGTTGTGGGTATTGAAAGCTGAAATGTTAAATGGGGTGGCCCAGGTGGCCATTAGACATTTGGACAAATTCTTAAAGGAGATGACTAAATATCCTATTACCCCAAATAAATTGCAAGCACATTGAAAACACAAACTCTATGTTCTTTGAATTGCCAGTACCTAAGACAGGGTCTAGAACACAAGGGTACAACTGTTGTTGACTATGATAATAATTTTTTGTGTACATACGATGGCAAATAATAACATCGGTAACAATTATTTCTTTTCTTTCCATGTGCTTTATAGAGGTATAGCTTTGTAGGTTAGTTTTGCAGACTGGTAGAAGGCATCGATGAGGGAGTATAAAGAGACTACACACACACACCATTATAGACTCCTAGCCAACAAGGACAACTTACTGGGAATAAGGTGACCTCACAGAGCAGGGATGGATATAGCAGGACAGTGTGCAACTTCGCCCTCCATAGGGAATATCAGTGACACTGAACTTTGCACATATTAATTGCAAGAAAGTCACTATCCCTCTATGCTCAATTTGACATCACCATTCTGGAAGAATCATACTTACAATCCATCTGCTTTAATTACAATGAATCTTTACAACCACTAGGATCTTACAGTTTTAGAAACAAACTGGGTATCAATAAGGCTGTTCTCAACCTGGGAAAAAGCAGAGTTAATACACAAGTATTCCCCCTGAACTTCATGTCTCTAAAAATAATAAATAAAACAAACAAGAAGAGAATATCTTCATGTCTCCAGTTTCCCAAGATACTAGGAAACCCTCCTCTCAAAAGATTAACTAAAAATATTTGCTTTTAGAATTAAGCATACAAATAAGAAATATATATGTCATAATTTCTACTATGATGAAGAAAGCTGGGACATAATTTAAATTCCATGGACACACCATTATAGGGAGAACTGGTTCTTATCTGCAGTTTAAAATAGCAATTAATTAAGGAATGAAGTTTTTGTTAATGTTGCTGTTGAAACCACTGACAGCCTAATGTCAGCAATTTTCCTCTCTATTCTAGAAATCACAGATTTTAAACACTGCCTAATTAAAAGTGGCAAATATTCATTACATTGTAATTAATTGTTTTACACACACACACACACACACACACGCATATACAAAAATAAAGTGTCCTTAGGATGATTTTTAAAGCTGTATCAAACTATCTTAAAAAGCAACTGCCACCCAGTGTGGTGGCACAAGTTTGTAATCCCAGTAGCTTGGGAGGCTGAAGTAGGAGGATTCCAAGTTTGAGGCCGGCCTCAACAATTTAATGAGACCCTGTCTCAAAATTAAAAAAAAAAAAAAAAAAAAAAAAAAAAAAAAAGAGCTGAGGATGTGACCCAGTAACCCTGGGTTCAATTCCCAGTAACAAACCAAACCAAACCAACAAAAAAAGCAACTAACAAGAACTATTATATTACCCTACTATATCAAGAATATCTTTAGACTTTAAATGCTTTTCTATTTTTAAAAGACTGAGGGGGCGTGGAATGTGATGATCATTATTATCCAAAGTACAGGTATGAAGACACGAATTGGTGTGAATATACTAAGCATACAACCAGAGACATGAAAAATTGTGCTGTATATGTGTAATAAGAATTGTAATGCACTCCGCTACCATATATAAATAAAACAAAATGTGAAAAAAAAAGACTGATGTTACTCTTTGCATTGTTTTTAAATACTAGGGTTACTGAGATAAAATACTCTATAACATTCACCCGTTGAAAGTGTATAATTCATTAGTTTTTAGTATATTTGTAGAGTTGTATGATTATCACCTCTATCTAATTTTAGAACATTTTTATCACTCAAAAAGAAACCTTAGGCCCATTAGCAATCTTTCTCTCCTTCCCACTGTCCAGGTCCCTAGCACCCGTTACTCTCTCTCTCTCTGTATGAATTTGCCTATTTTGGACATTTCATCTAAATGAGTTTATATAATATGTGGCCTTTTGGGTCTAGTTTCTTACTTAACATAATATTTTCAAGGTTTTTCCATGCTGTAGCATGTATCAGTATGCCATTCCTTCTTAGGGCCAAATACTATTCTATTGCACAGAAATACCACATTTGTTTATCAATTCATCAGATGATGGACATTTTGGTATTGCTTCTTTTTACATATTAAGAATAATGCTCCTATGGACATTGTGTGTAGTTCTCATATGGACATGCTTTCAATCTTTGGGTATATACTGAGGAGTGAATTAAAGAACCCCTTAAGGATTTAGTCAGTGCCAGGATAAGAATAATGTCAAAGATTTTATTCATGTTTGTCAAGCCCCCAAGACTAAAGAGACATTAGCAGAAGAAAAAAAAAGTTCCCAAATAATAATAGAATAAAATGTAATAGTCTAGAGAAATATCTTATCCTTGCTGTGGTTTAAGTGAATTTTAATACTGTGCAATTACTTGGAGAGATATTTGAAAATAAATCTGTTTAGCTCTTTTAAGACAAATCTTGAAGTTCCTTTAGAGTAGATAACACTAATGTTTCATAAGGATGCTTTTGGTTTAGTGATTTATGATTTCAATAATATGCCTTCTGCCCTGGGTACACACATCCAACTGTTGTTAAAAATTCTACATTATATTTTAAAAATTCTGAGTCACTTAAAATGAAGAGTATTTCTGGGTAAAAAGTAGTTTTAAAATATAAATAGAGGAGGAGGGAAGATGGCGGCGAGGGGAGTGCATTACCCCCGTGTGCTGCTTCACTGTGTGGGAGTATGACAAGTCAGGACGGCTAAAGGATATCTTGTTAGGAATTTCCAGCAATAGTGGGGTGCGCCGGAACCTGGAGGAAGGATTTCCATCGCATGAGGATCGGCTACGGGGACTCAAACGCGAGAGGTTTGTCGCACGGAGGGTAATACTGCTTATTCAGCAAATCGCCCCGCGGCTAGAGTCTGCAAGGCGCGCTGGGATAGAGACGCAGGGTTACAGCGCTGCAGTTTCTGCCAGACGCGCAAGCACCGCACTCAGGGCTGAATTCTGGGTTCGAGACGGGGAAGGAAGCGGTCCATCTCGGTTCTCCACACCGGTCAGACCACAGAGGAGGCCAGCAGCCACCATGTTGGTAAACTGACGTCACCACACCTGTTTTTGACTGACCGCAGCTCATTCAGCCATAGAACAGGTAATTTCAGGCTGCAATTCGCCTGCGGCTTGCAGACAGATTGCTAGGGTTCAGCGCCTGGGGGCTTCTTAAAATCTGATCTTATCGGAGTGAACACGGAGCGCAGGGCGGCCAAGTCCCGGCTCCCGGAACCATCCCGGAACCGCCCTGGCTCCGGGCTGCGGAGACTGCAGAGGCTGCTTCTTGGACCCTGCTAATATCAGAGCAAACACGAAGCACCAAGAAGCCGAATTCCAGCTCCCGGAACTGAGCCCGCGGGGACTGCTTCTTGGAGCTTACACTTATAGGAGCTTACACCGAGCACAGAGCGGCCGAGTTCCGGCTCCCGGAACCGTCCCGGAACCGCCCTGGCTCAGGGCTGCGGAGCCCGCGGAGGCTGCTTCTTGGACCCTGCTACTATCAGAGCATACACCAAACACTAAGCGGCCGAATTCCGGCTCCCGGAACTGAGCCCGCGGGGGCTGCTTCTTGGAGCCTACACTTATAGGAGCTTACACCGAGCACGGAGCGGCCGAGTTCCGGCTCCCGGAACTTCCCTGTTCCGGGGCTAGGAGCCCGCGGAAACTGTGTCTCGGTCCGGGTCCTGCTGAGGGCAGGTCAGGACTCACCCATTGCTTGGGTTGCCTGGCAAGGGGAACGAAATGCTGCCATTCGCATAGGATACCAACATGGCAGAGATCTGATGTCAGCAGAAAGCGGTGGAGGAGAGATCTTCATCAATACCAGCGGTGACATAAGCAGTTGGTCTCCTGGTAAGGGGGGTGAGGCTCAGTCACCCGAGTCTCCTCAATTTGTCCTCGAGCCGGAGGGAAGGAGCCGGGCCGCCGCCAGCCCCCGGAGCAGGCCCAGCGGCTCGCCAGCGTGGTGACCGCGTGACCCCAATTGGAGAGGGGGCGGAGCGGAGCCGCCACCCACACCCGCCAGGTGGGCAGACCCACGACCCAGTAGTACATGGGCGTGGTAGGAGGGGCAGGGCAGAGCCGCCCTTCGCGCTTGCAAGGTAAACAGACCTGTGACAGCCTGGCGGGTCAGGCCCAGTGGCCTGCCAGTGTGGTACACACGTCACCCCAACTCGAGTAGGGGCAGAGCAGATCCTTATCCCACGCCCGGATCAGGCCCTGCCGGTGTGGTGGTCACGTGACCCCAATTGGAGTGGGGGTGGAGCGGAACCGCCACCCGTGCCCGCAGGGTGAGCAGACCAGTGATCAACCTGCAGATCAGGCCCAGGGGTCCGCAGGCGTGGTAGGAGGGGCAGGGCAGATCCGCCGCCAGCGCCTTCAAGGTAGGCAGACCTACAACAGACCGGCGGATCAGGCCCAGGAGCCTGCCGGCGGGGTACAAACACCACCCTAATTGGAGTAGGGACAGAGCAGAGTCGCCTCCCTTGCCAGGAACAGACCCAGCATCCTGCAGGCGGGGTAGTCACGACACCCCAATTGGAGTAGGGGCAAAGCAGAGCCTCCACTCGTGCCCGAAAGGTGGGCAGATCTGCGACCGACCAGCAGGACAGGCCCAGTGGCCTGCTGGTACGACAGACACGACACCCCAATTGGAGTAGGGGCAGAACAGAGCCGCCACCAGCTCCCAGAACAGGCCCAGTGACCTGCCGGCGTGGTAGCCACGACACCCCAATTGGAATAAGGAGAGAGCAGAGCCGCCGCCCGCACCTGCAGGAAAGATACGCAAGCAGTATGAAAAGACAAGGAAAGAAAGGACCACAAGCAATGCAGGTCAACGCAACTTTAGAAGAGGTAACAGCTGCAGCAGATGGAATGTCAGATAAAGAATTCAGGATATACATGCTTCAGATGATCTGGAGTATCAAGGAAGACATTAAACAGCAAAATCAGACAATGAAAGATCACTTCGACAACGAATTACGCAAACAAATCCAGGAAGCAAAGGATCAACTATACAGGGAGATAGAGGTTATAAAAAACAAGCAATCAGAAATCCTAGAAATGCAGGAAGCAATAAACCAACTTAAAAACTCAATGGAGAATACTACCAACAGAGTAGAACACTTAGAAGATAGAACATCAGACAATGAAGACAAAGTATTTCAACTGGAAAAGAACATAGACAGCTCAGCAAGACTGTTAAGAAACCATGAGCAGAACATCCAAGAAATATGGGATAACATTAAGAGACCAAACTTAAGAGTCATTGGGATACAGGAAGGTACAGAGCTCCAAACCAAAGGAATGAGCAGTCTATTCCATGAAATAATACAAGAAAACTTCCCAGACTTGAAGAATGAGACAGAATCCCAAATCCTAGAAGCCTACAGGACGCCGAATGTGCAAAATCATAAGAGATCCACACCTAGACACATTATAATGAAGATGCCCAACATACAGAATAAGGAGAGAATTTTAAAAGCTACAAGAGAAAGGAAGCAGATTACATTTAGGGGCAAGCCAATCAGGATAACAGCTGATCTTTCAACACAGACTCTGAAAGCTAGAAGATCCTGGAATAACATATTTCAAACACTGAAAGATAATGGGTTCCAACCAAGAATTGTGTATCCAGCGAAATTAAGCTTCAGGATGGAGAATGAAATTAAAACCTTCCACGATAAACAAAAGTTTAAAGAATTCGCAGCTAGAAAACCATCTCTTCAAAACATCCTAGCCAAAGTATTACAGGAAGAGGAAATGGAAAATAACAATGAAAACCAACAGTGGGAGGTAGGACAGTAAAGGGGGGGGGGAAACAATCAAAGAGGAAAACAAACAATGTTTAGTAACAGAAATAAACAAATATGGCTGGAAGAACAACCCATATCTCAATAATAACCCTAAATGTTAATGGCTTAAACTCACCAATTAAGAGACACAGGCTAGTAGAATGGATCACAAAACAAGACCCAACAATATGCTGCCTACAGGAGACGCATTTGATAGGAAAAGACATACATAGGCTGAAGGTGAAAGGTTGGGAAAAATCATATCACTCATATGGACTTCGGAAACAAGCAGGCGTGTCCATACTCATATCAAATAAAATAGATTTCAAGCCAAAGTTAATCAAAAGAGATAAAGAGGGACACTACATACTGCTTAAGGGAACCATACACCAACAAGACATAACAATCATAAATATTTATGCCCCAAACAATGGTGCAGCTATGTTCGTCAAACAAACTCTTCTCAAGTTCAAGAGTCTAATAGACCACCACACCATAATCATGGGAGACTTCAACACACCTCTCTCGCCACTGGACAGATCTTCCAAACAAAAGTTGAATAAGGAAACTATAGAACTCAATAACACTATTAATAACCTAGACCTAATTGACATATATAGAGTATACCACCCAACATCAAGCAGTTACACTTTTTTCTCAGCAGCACATGGATCCTTCTCAAAAATAGATCATATATTATGTCACAGGGCAACTCTTAGACAATATAAAGGAGTAGAGATAATACCATGCATCTTATCTGATCATAATGGAATGAAACTGAAAATCAACGATAAAAGAAGGAAGGAAAAAGCATACATCAATTGGAGAATGAACAATAGGTTACTGAATGATCAATGGGTTATAGAAGACATCAAGGAGGAAATTAAAAAATTCTTAGAGATAAATGAAAACACAGACACAACATATCGGAATCTATGGGACACATTGAAAGCAGTTCTAAGAGGAAAATTCATTGCTTGGAGTTCATTCCTTAAAAAAAGAAAAAACCAACAAATAAATGATCTCATACTTCATCTCAAAATCCTTGAAAAAGAAGAGCAAAACAACAGCAAAAGAAGTAGAAGGCAAGAAATAATTAAAATCAGAGCTGAAATTAATGAAATCGAAACAAAAGAAACAATTGAAAAAATTGACAAAACTAAAAGTTGGTTCTTTGAAAAAATAAACAAAATCGACAGACCCTTAGCGATGCTAGTGAAGAGAAGAAGAGAGAGAACTCAAATTACTAGCATACGGGATGAAAAAGGCAATATCACAACAGACACTTCAGAAATACAGAAGATAATCAAAAACTATTTTGAATCCTTATACTCCAATAAATTAGAAGATAGTGAAGGCAGAGATAAATTTCTTAAGTCATATGATCTGCCCAGATTGAGTCAGGAGGATATAGAAAACCTAAACAGACCAATATCAATTGAGGAGATAGAAGAAACCATCAAAAGACTACCAACTAAGAAAAGCCCAGGTCCCGATGGGTATACAGCAGAATTTTACAAAACCTTTAAAGAAGAACTAATACCAATACTTTTCAAGCTACTTCAGGAAATAGAAAAGGAGGGAGAACTTCCAAATTCATTCTATGAGGCCAACATCACCCTGATACCTAAACCAGACAAAGACACTTCAAAGAAAGAAAACTACAGACCAATATCTCTAATGAACCTAGATGCAAAAATCCTCAATAAAATTCTGGCGAATCGGATACAAAAACATATAAAAAAAATTGTACACCATGATCAAGTAGGATTCATCCCTGGGATGCAAGGCTGGTTCAACATACGGAAATCAATAAATGTTATTCACCACATCAATAGACTTAAAAATAAGAACCATATGATCATCTCGATAGATGCGGAAAAAGCATTTGACAAAGTACAGCATCCCTTTATGTTCAAAACTCTAGAAAAACTAGGGATAACAGGAACATACCTCAATATTGTAAAAGCAATCTATGCTAAGCCTCAGGCTAGCATTATTCTGAATGGAGAAAAACTGAAGGCATTCCCTCTAAAATCTGGAACAAGACAGGGATGCCCTCTCTCTCCACTTCTCTTCAACATAGTTCTCGAAACACTGGCCAGAGCAATTAGACAGACGAAAGAAATTAAAGGCATAAAAATAGGAAAAGAAGAAATTAAATTATCACTATTTGCAGATGATATGATTCTATATCTAGCAGACCCAAAAGGCTCTACAAAGAAACTATTAGAGCTAATAAATGAATTCAGCAAAGTGGCAGGATTTAAAATCAACACGCATAAATCAAAGGCATTCCTGTATATCAGCGACAAATCCTCTGAAATGGAAATGAGGACAACCACTCCATTCAAAATATCTTCAAAAAAAATAAAATACTTGGGAACCAACCTAACAAAAGAGGTGAAAGACTTATACAATGAAAACTACAGAACCCTAAAGAGAGAAATAGAAGAAGATCTTAGAAGATGGAAAAATATACCCTGTTCATGGATAGGCAGAACTAACATCATCAAAATGGCGATATTACCAAAAGTTCTCTATAGGTTTAATGCAATGCCAATCAAAATCCCAATGGCATTTCTTGTAGAAATAGAGAAAGCAATCATGAAATTCATATGGAAAAATAAAAGACCCAGAATAGCAAAAACAATGCTAAGCAAGAAGTGTGAATCAGGCGGTATAGCGATACCAGACTTCAAACTATACTACAGAGCAATAGTAACAAAAACAGCATGGTACTGGTACCAAAACAGGCGTGTGGACCAATGGTACAGAATAGAGGACACAGAAACCAATCCACAAAACTACAACTATCTTATATTTGATAAAGGGGCTAAAAGCATGCAATGGAGGAAGGATAGCATCTTCAACAAATGGTGCTGGGAAAACTGGAAATCCATATGCAACAAAATGAAACTGAATCCCTTTCTCTCGCCATGCACAAAAGTGAATTCAAAATGGATCAAGGAACTTGATATCAAATCAGAGACACGCCGTCTGATAGAAGAAAAAGTTGGCTACGATCTACAGTCGGTGGGGTCGGGCTCCAAATTCCTCAATAGGACACCCATAGCACAAAAGTTAATAACTAGAATCAACAAATGGGACTTACTCAAACTAAGAAGTTTTTTCTCAGCAAAAGAAACAATAAGAGAGGTAAATAGGGAGCCTACATCCTGGGAACAAATCTTTACTCCTCACACTTCAGATAGAGCCCTAATATCCAGAGTATACAAAGAACTCAAAAAATTAGACAATAAGAGAACAAACAACCCAATCAACAAATGGGCCAAGGACCTGAACAGACACTTCACAGAGGAGGACATACAGTCAATCAACAACTACATGAAAAAATGCTCAACATCTCTAGCTGTCAGAGAAATGCAAATCAAAACCACCCTAAGATACCATCTCACTCCAGTAAGATTGGCAGCCATTAGGAAGTCAAACAACAACAAGTGCTGGCGAGGATGTGGGGAAAAGGGTACACTTGTACATTGCTGGTGGGACTGCAGATTGGTGCAGCCAATTTGGAAAGCAGTATGGAGATTTCTTGGAAAGCTGGGAATGGAGCCACCATTTGACCCAGCTATTCCCCTTCTTGGTCTATTCCCTAAAGACCTAAAAAGAGCATGCTACAGGGACACTGCTACATCGATGTTCATAGCAGCACAGTTCACAATAGCAAGACTGTGGAACCAACCTAGATGCCCTTCAATAGACGAATGGATAAAAAAAATGTGGCATTTATACACAATGGAGTATTACTCTGCATTAAAAAATGACAAAATCATAGAATTTACAGGGAAATGGATGGCATTAGAGCAGATTATGCTAAGTGAAGCTAGCCAATCCCTAAAAAACAAATGCCAAATGTCTTCTTTGATATAAGGAAAGTAACTAAGAACAGAGTAGGGACGAAGAACAGGAGAAGAAGATTAACATTTAACAGGGATGAGAGGTGGGAGGGAAAGGGAGAGAGAAGGTAAATTGCACGGTAATGGAAGGAGACCCTCAGGGTTATACAGTGGAGGGGGTAGAGAGAGAGGAGGGGAGGGGAGGGGAGAGGTGGGGAGGGGGGAGGGTGGATGATGGGAAAGGCAGCGGAGCACAACAGACACTAGTATGGCAATTTGTAAATCAATGGATGTGTAACTGATGTGAATCTGCAATCTGTGTATGGGGTGAAGGTGGGAGTTCATAACCCACTAGAATCAAAGTGTGGAATATGATATGTCAAGAAATTTGTAATGTTTTGAACAACCCACAATAAAAAATTAAAAAAAATAAATAAATAAATAAATAAATAATACTTTCTCCTCTTCTAAAAAAAAAAAATAGGCAAAACAAAACAAAACAAAACAAAACAAAAAAAACCCCACACACATGCTTGCGTACACATGGGTTCTCCCTGGAAGTGTACATAAGGAAAGCAGAAAGCAGGAGCTGTCTCAGGCTGGGGGCAGGAAGGAAAAAGAGACTTCCTTTTCTCTGTATTCCCTTCTGTACTTCTAAATATAAATTTTTTTTTTGCATAGTAAAAATTAAGACATTTTAAAAAAAAATATATATATAAATAGAGATATACTTCATCAAACTGAAGTATAAGAGGTACCTTGTTTGATATAAGAAGCCAGAAACTTAAACACTGGCAAACAACATGCTACTTTGATCTGAGCTCTGAGCTCAAAAGAACTAATATCATTTAAGAAATTTATGGTTAGAAGAATGTGAAAATGGGGCTGGGGTTGTGGCTCAGCGGTACAGCACTCACCTAGCATTTGTGAGGCCCTAGGTTAGATCCTCAGCACCACAAAAAAATAAATAAATAAAGATATCAAAAATAAATATTAAAAAAAGAATATGAAAATATTCATATTCTTAATGCAAAGGCAGAACCATGAAAGTTAACATAATCAGGTAGGACTTTAGTTTGAAAAACTGTCAAATTCAGACCTGTAGTAAATTACAGCTGTGTGACACAAAATAACATAGATTCCCTGCAAAGTGAACATTTTTCTTCTATAGCTTAGATGAATCTATTTCAGTATCCAGTTGGTAATAATTTCACCAAGTTACAAAAGATACAACTACTAAATGAAATCACAAAGCTCATATCTAGAGTACTAGAAAAATAGTAGCCATTATGTGATGGCTTTGCTTGGTTTTGCTTGAAGAATCACTTCAATACAATGAAAGACACATGCTTTCTCAACCATCAAGTAATTTGCCTGGTTATACTTGCATAATAATCTACAAAGACAGTGACTGAAAAAAAGAAAACGAAAAAAGAGGAAAGTTTTGTACAACCAAGGCTTTTACTTTTTATTATCAATATACAAAGTACAGGGAAAATATGATTCCTCTTTAACCTCTATCTGCTTTCTACTAGTAAGTGCTTAAGTAAGGCAACAAAATAAATTCCACCTACTACCTTAATGGCTGACATTTCAATATTTTACTTGCACAAAGTCAATAGCAAAAGTTGTAGCTATCAAAAGAAAGAAAATAATGATTACTCTAGTACCTCCTTACTTCCTGAAATTGAGTCTTATATTATTGCAGAAAAGAGTTATTTTTTTCTTTTCATAAACTTTTTTGCTTCCTTCAAAAGCTCTTCCACGTCTTCCTTCTCTTGATCTTCCTTCCCTGGTTCCCAGTCAGAATCTTCATCTGTTGGCTCATATTCTTCTTCCTCATCATCTATAAAGCTGTCATTCAGGTCAGATTCATTGGGTTGTCCAACATCATCATTATCTTCATCTAAAACAGAGTATTGATATATAACACATCAATTGCCATTCAACCTGGGATTAGAGATAAAATATTTTTCTGCTTCTATTTTATTAATACATAGCTAACCACTATACATTTTAAGAAAGCACATTAAAATGACCATTTTTTATTTATTTTTCTAACTTTTCCTATTTTGAGGTTCCTGGAACTAAAATGGCCCATGAGTCAAAATAATGGTTCCTTAAAAAAAACCATGATTATAGTGGTGCAATCCTACCTTCCCAGTTTCTCACTGCCCTTCCTGGGATCCTCAGCCTCCACTGACTTCCCTATTCTCCACTGACCTGGCCAAAGAAACATGAGTGGAAACAGAAGCTTTAGGAGTTCTTCTGTGGTTCTGTCATTGTCATTTTTCCCTCTGCCACATGAATGTCATATCCCTAATCAGGGCTAATCCTTTACTCTGAATCCCAGGATGAGAACACACATGGGACAGAGGCACAGCCAACTTGCAGCTACACCATGAAGGACAAATACACCTATTTGTTTTTGTGATACACTGAAATTTGGGAGTGTTTGTTATCAGAGCAAACACAGCAAAATCTGATTTGACACATCAGGGCTATAATGAAATGAGAAGATACAGGTTAGGTATATTGGAAAGTTAATTTTATAGATCTAAAATATTCTTAGAGTTCATGTTTTAATAAAGGCTAGGATTGCTATGGTAACAGCCACTAAAATTTTCAGATTTCTAAATAATATTACAATACTAGAAAATTTTTGTCTCCAGATTCATTTATCCCTTATCCAACTCTTTATATTCTTTCGGTAGTGAGCAGCAGAGTTGGTTGAGAGCAGGGTAGTGGCAGACTCTAGGATAATGTGGAACATCCAAGAAACAACTAGGAAGATTTCATCTGGAAACCTCAGTGTAGAGGACAATCCCTGATGAATAGCAAATATATAGGTTAAAAATACTAAAGTCTGCTGGACAACTCAGAAAAGTCCTGCCATATTTGAATTCTCTTCAGATTGTTCCAATGTGTCTTCATCTTCACTCTGAGATCTTGGATTCCAGATTGCTATAGAAGAAGATCTCCTGTCAGACTCCCCAACTTATATATGGATGAAGAGTTTTTGTTTTCTGTCTCCTTCTCTACCCTGAAAGACTACTGAAAGGAGAGTTAATTTTCTGGGATTACCTAGTGCTTTCAAGGGAAAAGTGGCTTCAGGCTTACTTACTTCTCTAAATTCTTGACTTCCCTTTATTTTTTGCCTGATAATTCCTTACTTTTTAAAATAATGTCATGATGCTTTAAATTAAACAGTATTTTAAAAATATTAATGTCTATGCTTTTGTATATGTTTTGGTCTTCCTAAAATATTTGCATGCAATATGGATTTAAAACTTAATTTGATGGGGAAATGAGATTAATTCAAAAAAATAATATATCTATCTTTCAACTCTGATAGCCCATTGAGTTTATATTTTTCTTAATATCACTACTCATTCCAGAAAAGATCTGGGATAGCTTATATCAATAACAATAATAACATAATAATAAAATGCAAATAAAAGAAATAAAGAACATAAAAATCAGTATACAAAAAGCCAACCTCAATATTTAACATTGTTATACATCGAGCATCAAATTTCTCTCCAAATTTCTTTGCAGCCAAAGCTAAAAAGGCTACATGATAACTTGTTCTGTTCTTACTAGCATAATATATTATACTATATGACATATCAGTTACTTAAGGAAAATCTTATGGTATATTTATACATATAAACACTTCCTGGCATAATATATTATACTATATGACATATCAGTTACTTAAGGAAAATCTTATATTTGTACATATAAATACTTCCTGGTAAATATATTGAGAGAATATTTTATGTCTAGCTAATCTCACTCCTTCATTTTTAAAAGTGATAATATACACTGAAGAAATACTTGGGACTCCAAGGTAGTTGGAAGTTGGGGAATAAAGTGAGGAGGAAAGAACACTAATCTATGTTCTTGTCCAGTTTTCTCTGAGAAGTACCTATCTATATAACTTTTTTTAGTAGGATGGAAATATACCTTATCACACAGTAATGTGCTAATGATATCCCAGTAAGCTGTTTCCCTTCAGGTTCTGAAGCTACCTTAGAGGATTTAAAAAAAAAATCAATATAAGCCTAAAACAAATTTCAAGTTATCCTTTTATCTTGCTGGCTACTCCTTCTCAGTCTCTTTTGCTGGCTCTTCCTAGAGTGCCCCATGTTTCAGGTTGGGACCTCTTCTTTAACCTACTACTTAGATGACTCCATCCAGTCTTAGGTCCTAAGTCCACAAATTTTTCTGACTCTCTCTCTCTCTCTCTCTCTCTCTCTCTCTCTCTCTCTCTATATATATATATATATATATATATATATATATATATATATATATATATATATATATATTATGTTCAACTGGATAATTAACAGACACTTGGAACATAACAGTTACAGAACCCAATTCTTGAGTCATCACACCCAAATCTGGTCACTGTCTTATCAAGTGTTGCATACATGACTCCTCTAACCCTTCTACCTTCCAGCTCAAGTCATCTTGAATATACTCATCACTGAAAACGCAGCTCCAGTATGTCAAGAGAGCATGTTGGCTCTACCTTCGAAGTATATCCGCTGTATAGTAACACCCTGTTTCAAATACTGTTATTTTCTTCCTGAATGCAATATCCTCCTAATTGGCTTTCTGGCTTCTATTCTAGTTTATTTTCCACAGGGAAGCCAGAAAACTTTCCAACAGCTTTGTATATCACTCTGAATAAAGTCTGAAGTTCCCACTTGTAGATTTTGGTTTCTAAGACGCTACATAACTGGCTAGCTCACTACTGGCTTTTCTAATCTCATTTCATGCCATTCTTCATAGTATACTCTCTGTTACATTTTCATCTATTCTTTGCTGCTCCTAGAAGAGTCCAAACATGATCATTACTAGGGCTTTGAAACTTGCTATTCCCATTTCCTGGCAAACTTCACATAATTACCTGCCTTGCTCCCTCTTTCAGGACTTTGCTTAATGTCAAAATATCAGAGTGTACTTCTTTTATCATCCTGTCTGAAATAGTATCACCATGTTTCTTTGCTATTCATTCTCTTTACACAGATTTATTTTTTCTTCTTAGCAGTTATCACCATGAAACATCATGCAATTGTTTATATGTACACTGTCCACTTTGTAAAATCCTACAGGGGCAGGCTTTTGTTTCTGTTGAATCCTCAGATTCTATAATGCTACTTACCATGTATTTATTGAAAATGTGAATGGATAAATGAACTACAACATTATTAGTTCTACAGAATTCTTCTTACTTTTATTCACTAGCCTGCCTATCAATGTAATGAATTATGGAAGAGACTGGCTAAATGAGTTGATTTTAAGCCTCAATGAACATTGAAAATCTTCAGCAATTTATTAAGCAGACTCATTTGTTGAAGCAGTGAGGCTTATTAATCAGAAAAATTTCATTTATTTACTCAAAATTTATTTTTATCTATCATTTACACTTGTTTTTTTTTTTTTTAATGTCTACACATTCATGTTACTTTAAGAGGAACTCCAGAATATTAACAAAACCATTACGCATGGAACTCACTGTGGCTGATAGTCAAATTTCATTTACTGTATTTTAGAAGAAGAACAGGTACTTGGTGCTTCAAATGAAGCACCAGAAAAGGCAAAGTCATAACATAAGGGCAAAGGCTGTTCTGGAATTCAGCAATATGCCCTTTATTAGTGGTATCATACAGATAATACTTAGCATGGTTTTAAATGATGACATGTGATTTCCTATGTGAAGATAATCAATGGATTTTAGTAGTAGACTCAATCAAAAATTTAAGATATTATACAATGCAAATGCCATTCAGATGGGAAGGTTTATTATATTTGTTTCTTTGTTTTGGTAATCTTTGAAGATATTTTCAGAGAAATGTCAGTTTCTGTCCTTAGGAAATACACTGATTCAATGAACTTGTTGATCTAAATAATTATATGATTTCCTGAATAACAGGAACCATTTCAGGAAGCAGCTCAGAAATAATATGACTAGCACCTAACCACGAGTAAAACATCTGCCTTTAACATAAAAATGAATGTTTTTATGCAAAAGGAGTATAGAAAACACTGAAAGCAGGGGGAAAAAAACCCCACAACCTCTGTGAATACATTCTCTAACTGCACAAGCTGAAACATAGAGCATGGAATGTAGGCATCTGAATTTAAAGTGATGTAACTAGTAAAGTTTCCATAAAACTTGCTATAGATCAAAGAAAGCTTCTTAGTTAGAGAACAAGACAGCTGAGTCTTGAAGAGTCACATCATAGAAGAATCCTGAACTACCACACCAGTATTACATAGAGATGTAATACAGTATTACACAGTATTACATTGTTGTTCATGAAAAACTTATGTAAGCAGAAAAATAAAAACAGGAGACCTAGCAGTATCTGTTTAATTTTTTAAAATCAATAACAATATAACTTTTTGTAGTTTTGTTTTTATAGTCATTATTTCTAGTAGATGTACACAAAATTAAACAGCATAATGTACTTTTGAAAAAATTAACAGCCTACAGCATTTTCTTGTAATACACTTTGTTTATTTGAAATATAATTGTTGAGTATATCAGAAAAATCAGAAGTGAGCTTGTTTCTTCCAAAGCAAGATGAGCCTGGAAGAAATGTGTTTCTTTTATTTATTTTTCTTGCTTTTTATCTAGTAGGCTTATAGGTTTCTTTATTGTTATTCTTATTTGATTGCCCATCCTCTTACCCAACAAAAATGTCTTAAAAATATGATGGTTTGTGGGCTGGGTTTGGGGTGCAGTGGTTGAGCACTTGCCTAGCATGTGTGAGGATTCTCAACACCACATATAAATAAATAAAACAAAGGTCCACTGATAACTAAAAAAATATTTTCTAAAAAATACCATGGCTTGACAAATAACCTAATCAATAAATGGGTGAAAGAACTGAAGAGACACTTCTCAAAAGAAGAAATACAAATGGCCAACAAGTATATGAAAAAAAATATTCAATATCTCTAGCAATCAGGAAAATGCAAATCAAAACTATATTGAGATTTCATCTTACTTCAGTCAAAATAGCAATAATCATGAATACAAATATAATAAATGCTGGTGAGGATGTGGGAGAGAAGGTACACTCATATATTACTTGGAATGCAAATTAGTATAATCACTCTGGAAAGCAGTATGGAGAGAGTTCTTAAAAAAAAATGTAAAAACTAGGAATGGAAACTACCATATGATCCTGCTATCCCACTTCTTATTATTTATCCAAAAGAACTGATATCTGCATACTATAGGAGTATAGCCACATCAGTATTTATAGAAGTATTTATAGTAGCACAATTCTCAACAGCCAAGTTATGGAACCAACCCAGAAGCCCACAGACAGACAAACAGATTGAGAAAATGAGATACACACACACACACACACACATATACACAATGAAGTTTTCCTCAGTCATAAAGAAGAATGAATTGTGGCATTTGCTAATGAATGAATGGATCTGGAGAACATCATGTTAAGTGAAATAAGCCAGACTCAGAAAGTCAAGGGTCAAATGTTTTCTCTCATATGCAGAAGTTAGACTGAAGTAGGGGCAATAAGGGGGATACAAAATCCTATAGAATAGAAGAAAGATCAGTGAAGTAAAGTAAAGGGATTGGGGGTGGAGAGGAGAGACAGGAAAACGGAGGAACCGTGGAATGAAACTGATCAAACTATCCTATGCACATATATGAATATAACATAGTGAATTTCACCTTCATTCATACACACACACACACACACACACACACACACACACACACGGTGCTAATTTACAAAAGAACTATGAATAAACAGAAGAAATACCAGGAGAGTGGAGAAAAGAGAATGGGGGAAGGGAGGAAGGGAGGAAAAAAGTAAGTATGAGAGACTGAACTGGAGCAAATTATATTCCATACTTGTATTAATTATGTCAAATGAACCCCAATGTTATAATACACTAATAACTATAATATACTAATAAAAAATACTATGGAGGAGGGAATCCAAGATGTTGCAATAGAGGAGGTACTGTTTCTGGCTGCTCTGTGCATGAATCCAAGAAAGCAGTCAGGCAGCTTCCCCACAAGGTCTCACTCACCTAGACAGAATACAACATCTCAGAGCATGTGACACGACCACCAGTCCTGTGACCACCTGTGCAGAAATCAGAGCCTCTGTGTTCCCGCAGTTTAAGCGCACGCACACACACACACATACACATACACACACCCCTCTGAGGCGATGTAGCAGAATCACCAAATCAGCACTTCTGCAGAATTCCAGACTGTGTTCTGCTCCCACGCAGGTCACCCGACTGCATTCTAGCCACAGCACAAGGACATCCCAGCTCCCCCAACCTCACCAGACACCCTGGCACTGGAAGCAAATGGACTCCATCTTGGAAAACCTTTCTCACCATTTTGGTGAGTGTGGCTATCAGCACAGAGCTTTTGACTGAACAGGTATCTGTGTTTCCAACTCCCCTCAGCTGCGATAACTCAGGAACAGTGACTACCCAATACAAAACCCGCTCTCAGTTGAACAGGAGTGCCGCCCCCCTGGAGCGAAATGGAGGGTGAGAGGTCAGCATTTGGGACCTGATAAGCAAGAGAGGGGAGGGGTCTAAAACCTAAAGCAAAACAGTGAGACCAAGATTAGGGAAGCTCCAGGCAGGAGAGGGAGACAACACCGGGGATCAAGTCTTCTCATCCAGGTTACCTACACCACCCTGAGGGCAGAGACTCAAGCTTAAAATAGACAACTCCACCTACTGGAAGAGAAGCAGTAAAGAAACAGAATTCTAAGAGTATTTTTCCCCCCTTCTTATCCCTCTTCTTTCTCCTCTACCCTTCTATCCCCTGGTCCTCACAACCACAACTTATGTGAATCCAAGAACTTTACATGAATTAGAATTCTGAGAACTGAGTCACCAGAATAATATAATATAGAGGAATTGCATAAGCCCCCCCTTTTCTCTCTTTTTTTCTTTCTTTCCCTTTTTTTCTTCTTAACCTCCAAATTTTACTATTTTTACATCCTGTAATTTTCTAAATACATATTTGTGTTTGTTTTTATGTACTCTACGGTCCTCCCACGTACTTGTCTACCCTAAATTACCTCCTGTCTATTCTCCTGCTACTAACCCTCTTCATTAGAGTTCTCCTCCAAATTTCCTAAGTTATATTAATCCTATACCCTCACATCTTTCCCCCTTAGCATATTGTCCTACACCCGACCCCTAGTTCACTGTCTGCCATCAGAAACTGTACACCTTTTATGAAACTACTGATTATATTTTAAATAATAATTGAATCCAACATTTCTGGACATTGAGACTAACTATAAATGTCTTAATAACAATAATTTGTTCATAGGTGATGTATTGTTGATATTGGGATCTGTTAACATTGTCTTTCTCCACAAAGGAGGGATCTTGGAACCATACAAGAGCACTACAAATCTATAGGGTAAAAACAATAACACACCAGTTCCACAGAGCTGGAAAGAAAGAAATGCGAGCAACATGAAAAGACCAAGGGAAGAAAGTACCACAAACAATTCAAGACAACACATTAGAAGAACTGACAGCTACAGCAGAAAAAATGACAGTGAAAAATTTCAGGATATACATGATTAAAATGTTTTAGGATCTCAAAGAAGACATTAGAGAGCAAATACAGGCAGTGAAAGATCACTTTGAAAAAAATAGCATGGCTTGAAAGAAAGAGGACTAGACTTGAAGATAGACATCCAAATATCAGTGTTATATAAAAGGCAATGACAGGGCTGGGGTTGTGGCTCAGTGGTGGAGCACTTGCCTAGCATGTGTAAGGCACTGGGTTCAATCCTCAGCACCATAAAAATAAATAAATAAATAAAATAATGGTATTGTGTCCATCTATAACTAAAAAATATTTTTTTAAAGGCAATGACAATGAACAAGTCACTTAACCTAATGGAATTTACCTTTTAAATCTATGAAGAAAATTATTAAATGATCTCAAAGACCATTTCTGATTCCAAAATTGTAATTTTAAGGCCAAAGTAGGAAAATTCACTTTCTCTATAATCTTCTCTTTATATTCACAAATCAGTGAATATAAAATGTGAAGATGGACTGGCAGCTTGGCTATTTGAATGCAAAATAAAAGAAATAAGTTTGTGTTGGTTTTTTAAAACTTGACTACCTGATGACAAACAAACAAATATAGAAAAAGTTCTTTTAAAGAAAAAAGTCTTTAAAAAGTAATAAACAGCATGATATTAACTATGTTTTCATATTAGTATATGATAATTTCTTATTTTTCTACTTCTGCACAGGAATTTGTAATATAACAATTTGAATTTTATTTTCAATATTTCCTTTACTATTTAAATTTCACTGTCAATTCTCATTTCAAGAACTAAGTCTGTAGTGTTAGCAAAGAGCAGGCCATGTTAGCTCCATGATGGAAGAAATGCTGGAGTGAACATTTTTACTTTGCTGATTTTTCCAAGTAACTTTCTAGTATTAGAATAAAAGATGGCAACTGCTTCATAGCAGATTAACAACTTGATCCTTTTTTTTTTTTTTAACAACTTGATTCTTAAAGCTTTATTTTCCTTTTCTTTCCTATAAATCTTAGGACCGATTTTCTTTAGGTACAGAAATAATTTGATCCAATATCCCTAAAGATGAAAATTCACTATGTACTATAATAATATTTTTAATAATGTTTCTGTTTATTATTAAAACATTTTTTGGAGGGGGGGAATTGAACACAGCACCTTGTACATTCTAGGCAAATGCTCTAGCACTGAACTACAGGCCCAGACCAAGACTTTTTTTAATGCATCAATCTAGCTACTAGTAGGTATTCTTATTTTGGGAAATCATTTTCTATACTTCTGATATACTTTATTATACATACAGTTTATTTCTTCTTTAAATACCATTGCATCAGACCTTCTGATATTC
The DNA here is from genome assembly GCF_021218885.2 of Marmota monax. Taxonomy (NCBI): domain Eukaryota; kingdom Metazoa; phylum Chordata; class Mammalia; order Rodentia; family Sciuridae; genus Marmota; species Marmota monax. Next base: position 589,315 of record NW_026692194.1, read on the forward strand.
CATATTTTTTAAGCTTTCCCCAAACTAAGAGTCAGTTTATAAAATCTCTTTAAATTCCACTAACTTTCCTTAATATTTTTCTTTTATAGATCTTCAGGTTTCAACTTCTCAGGAAGAAAAAGAATGTATATATAAACACATGTGTATATCATTGCAGAACTATAGAAATATTAAAGTAGTTATCCTAGAATATTCTACATTTTCATCCATGAATGGTAACAACTGCTTAGAATAATGTATCCTCCAAAATAACAGAGGCCAGGAAAATGACTGCAAAGATCAGGTGATATAAGACACTGATGATAATTTATTTTAAATACTGTCAACAGGTAAGGTAGCTGGGAATGTATTAAATAAAAGTTTCCTGGCACTGTTTACTCTTGCATTCAGTGTCTTATGCCAAAAGCACTCTGAAAATGTGTTGAAAGTTGGTAAAATATTAAGCCAGTTTAGATATACAAGAAACAACAGATGACAACAAACTTATAAAAAACAATGAACTAAACAAACTGTTACTGGAATAGAAAAACTTTATAGATTGAAGTGTTTTAGGAGTGTTACAAATCAGAGATTAAATAGTAAAAGTTTAATATGATAATCTTATGTGGGTACCATGTAAGTCTTATTATCTTGTTATATAGTTATGATGCCCCCACCTCAAACTCAACATGTGTAATTTGAAAACAAAACAAAAACCTACCCAGTTTTTCTTCCTAATCTCTATTATGTGTAAATGTCATCTCCAGTCTCCTGATAGTATTATAATTATATAACTATAATCTAGAGTCATCTCTATTTCCTTTACCTCATCCCAGACCAATACCATGGCTCATCGGTTGGCAAATCCTATTGATTCTTCCTTCAATACCTCTCTCATACCCAATTCCATCTTTCCACTCTCATGGTGGCCACGCTCTTTCTGGTCCCTTACTTGAAGACTTCACTAATCTCCAGAAGATTTCCCTGGATATAATTCAGACTGCTGTTCATTACCAGCTTGATTTTCACAAAATACTGGCTCACCATTATTTGCCAAAGTGCCCACATCTTTGGCTTTAAAGATCCTCTATAATCTGGTCATGATATACCCTTTTGTATCAGCCATAGTGATTACTGGGAGTCTTCATCAATTAAAACTACCTGCTGCTTCTGAACACATTTCTTTTTATTGTCCTTGACTGTTATTCACTTTCTCTGGGTTGTACTACACCCACTCACCACAAAGTCAAGAAACAAAGATAACTGAAATCCTACCATTTTGAAAATCAACTTCAAGTCTACCTTGATAAGCCCCATCATAGAGTGTTCCTTTCATTTCCTCCAAGATTTCAGAGCACCTCACAACAAACACTGAGAGCCAGAGCTACTTCTCATAGTTATAAACTAGTTCTCATGTCTCTGAGACCTTGCAAAAATAGAAAAAAGATAATAAATAATAAGATAGTATAAGAGTAAATGAATTAACATATATATGAGATTCAGATCTTGGGTAACGTTAAAACTATGGATTTGGGAGATGAAAAAAAATCACCTCAAAATTTAATTTAATACTTGAAATATTCCAGATTCTCAATTTATAAGTTTAAAAGGGGAAGAGATGTTCTGAATGTATTGGTGCATAGTGACTCCTGAAAGTACATTAAGTAGTCCTCCCTTAACTATGAGGGATATATTCCAAGCTCCCCACTAGATGCCCCAAACAGTATTATGATATATACCTATATGTATGGATATATAGATGTATGTGTATATACTATATATACACACATGTGGGAGGCCATCCTTGCACATAATTTGAGTTACCTCCCTGGCTGGGCAAGAAGCGTATCCCTGTGTCCAGAGCTTTTCTCAGGTCCGAGGGCTTGTCCTTGTGGAGGCGTGTCTGGCCACTACCCTGAAGACCCAATCAACTTTGGGACACTGCCCCCCTTAACCTTCATTGGATGGGATTTTCCCCAGAATTTTTTGTCCCCCAATAAAAGTCCACTCCCTGGTGTAATCTCTCTCTCTCTCACTAGCCTCTTCAGTAAACCTCGCTACTCTAATAGGTAGCTGGAGGCTGGAGGTAGGAGAAGCCATCCTGGAGCTGGTTTAAAGGTAATAGAGCCTGCCTCTTTAATTCAAAACTCCCTTCGGATTTCTCACGTAGGTGAACCTTCATTTATGAAGCCTGTGCTGGCTGCAGGCTAAACACACATACTATATATAGACATATAGTATATATACATATATACATATATACATATATATACATATATACATATATATACATATATATAAACCATATATATCTATACATCCATATATAACTAAAAATAAATAATAAGTAATAAAATGTAATTATAATAATATAATGTTATTTAAAACTTATGAATTATTTATTTCTATATTTTCCATTAAATTTTTCAGCAAAAGTTTACTACAAGTAACCAAAATAGTAAAAAGCATAACAAATTTGGATACTTTAAACTATGCTATATGATGCATATGATAACTTAAGTAAACACATCCTATTTCTATAAACATATATAAATGTCAGGAGACAATGCCATGACTTGTTAATATACCTCTAACAAAATGTTATTACATTATTACTTGAAAAGAGCTACTTTGTTTACCATAAGCACATCATTATATACAGCTTAATAAAGAAAGCATAACATATAACCCCTAGTTTCTGTTAGCTGAGATAAAGGGAGTATAATTATATCTGAAGTACTGAAGTGTTACAATTAGAAATACTAAATGGAATTCTTTTACTGTGAAATTACTTTCCTCACTTTGCTACAAGTTAGTTTTGTATATGCTTGTACAATTGAAGGCAAGCATAGCATCCATAATATATACTTTATTTTTTCCTTTGTGGGCAGAAATATTGTTTGATGAACTAGTCTATAAATAATATAAAGAAAGCAGAATTTTTTAAAGGGAAAAATAGTAGAGTTCAGAAACAGGACAAACAGAAGGTAAAAAATGTAAACTGAACAGATGGATATTTGATGTCTGTCCCCTCTCCTTCGTTCCTCCCCAAAGCTTCAATTTCTCTTGGGGATCCCTGGGTTCTGAAGAAGGTGACTCTACCCTGGTTTAAACTAAGCAGAGGCCATAGTGCTTGGTTCAAGGGTAAGAATATGACTGAATCCAGTAAAAAGAGTGCATTTCACTTTTCCCCCTATGAGAGTTAGGATTAATCATTCTCATTCTCCTCAAATGTTAACACAGGTGCTTACTGGACCAGCTGAATAGAGTGTATTACAGACCTTGAGGTGGGACAGAATGCTTTAGGATGATAATACTCTTCTAGACAGATGAGGGAAGGAAACTAGGTCCTTGGGGACATTATGGACATTATAGACATTATAATGAGCCAAAGCAAAAAAATCTTGTCTAAATCCAGTTTTACCTTAGCACTTTTTATTTATAGGAGTCAATGAGTTTTAATTATCTCTTAGGTCAGCTTGAAATTTTGTTTTCAGGTACTTAGTAAACAAAAGAATCCTAACAGATACAAGGAAAATTATATGTTGTTAGACAATGATTGGGGAAAACATTTGCTGTTTAAAAGGTTCACAACTTTTAATATATATATTAAAATCAGCAATTCAACACATTCACAAAAGCAAAGATAAATTTTTATAATACCTAAAAACTGCATCTAGATTTAAGAGGAGAATCATCCAATGATTTCATTTTGAGTTCCCTGAAGTAAAATTACTTACCTGTAAGAGTACTATGTCTATATTCTATCTTGTGCTGGGGATTCTTTCTGAAAAAAAGAAAAAAAAAAGCAAAAATAAGATCTAGTTTTACTAAAAACTAATAAAACTATTTAAACTAGAATACTAAGTAACTTACAGAAAAAATTAGGCCAAAAACCTTCTTATTGAAAAACATTCTTTTTAATTACAGTATTTACTAAGTACCTATTCCATGCCAAGCACATTTCTAAATGCAAAGACAAGAGTTATGCAAAGATATGCATAGGTATACAAAGATGAAGTTCATACTTCAGGAACTTATACTCTAGAAAGATAGGATGAGTCAAAACATAGTATGTCATGTTTGTAAGACATACTGTATTTCTGAAATGTCATTATCACACACACAACAATATAATGTAAAATATATGACACAAATATCTGAATGTATTTAGATAAATACACATGCACATATTGTCCAGAAAGACACTAGTAAGGCTCTCCTTGAGTCCTAAGGAAAAAACCGTTTAACTAATGACTCTCGGAAGAATGCCAATTGTTTGTTATAAGGAAAAAAAAAGAAAGTCAATTTTGTTGATAAATTCATATTACGTATTCTAAAGCCAAATATAAACTACTAATGGAACATCATTTTAAAATTATATGTATCTATGACCCATTTCTTCTATTATTAGTTAAACAAATATTTGGTACCCTGTGTGTATAAGATATTTTCCAGATAATGTAAAACTTTGCCAGCAAAAATCCAAAGCAGATGTTAATCATAATCCATTTGATGGGTGGTACTCCTTCCTGAGGTGACAAAAAGGAGGATCATGTATACTAGTAATAGATACATGCTCAAATATACAACTTTCTAATATATCTGTAACAGAAAATAATTATTTTTACATGATGAATTTTCATTTGCTTATTAATTCTTTAAGTACTGGATGAAATTTTCATTGTATTCTGGCTTTAAGCTGGCACTGAAGTTAAGATATATGGCAAGTTATACATTCTTACCCTTGAGGAGACAGAGTCTGGGACCAGGGGCAAAACAGACATTTGATAAGCATTTTTTTTAATTTAAAAATGAGAAGATGGGAAGTACCCCTTATGATATCTTTTAGGAAACAAGTAATAAGTTCAGCCTTAGGCCTTCTTTCTCAGACTAAATAATCCTTGTTCTTCATTAAAATTTTTTTCCATTAGAAAATAAAGCAATTTTTAAAAAGCTAAAGAACTTAGGTTAAGTAAGGATTTAAACGTTTCCCTAAGTCCTCCCACTCAACTTCATATTTCCATATATAGTTCAATGGTTAAAAATGGCCAGGTGGTAGATGTACAATGAACGTGAGCCTAATGAGATAAAGTTCTTGTCTAGAGGCTATACTTTCCAACTTTAGTAATGACCATAAGAAGATAGAGGTCCAGGCAAATTATGAACTGGATTAAAAAACTTGTATAATAATCAGGTGAATAGAGGACACAGAGACTAACCCACATAATTATAGTTATCTTATATTAGACAAAGGTGTCATACATTGGAGAAAAGATAGCCTCTTCAACAAGTGGTGCTGGGAAAACTGGAATATGCAACAAAGTGAAATTAAACCCCTACCTCTCACCATGCAGAGAACTCAACTCAAAGTAGATCAAGGACTTAGGAATTAAAACAGAGACCCTGCGTCCAATAGAAGAAAAAGTAGGCCCAAATCTCCATCATGTCGGATTAGGCCCCAACTTCCTTAATAAGACTTCTGTGGCACAAGAATTAAAATCAAGAATAAATAAATGGGATGGACTCAAACTAAAAAGCTTCTTCTCAACAAAAGAAACAATCTGTGAGGTGAATAGAGCACCTATATTTTGGGAGCAAATCTTTACCCCTCACACATCAGATAGAGCACTAATCGCTAGGGTAAATAAAGAACTCAAAAAGCTAAACACAAAAACAAAACAAACAAACAAAAAACCCAAATAACCCAATCAATAAATGGGCCAAGGACCATATACAAGGATATACAATCAATCAATGAATATGTGCAAAAAATGTTCACCATCACTAGCAATTAGAGAAATGCAAATCAAAACCACTCTAAGATTTCATCTCACTCCAGTCAGAATGGCAATTATTATGAAGACAAACAACAATAAGTGTTGACAAGGATGTGGGGAAAAAGGTTCACTCACACACTGCTGGGGGGTCTGAAAATTGGTACAGCCAATATGGAAAGCAGTATGGAGACTTCTTGGAAAATTGGGAATTAAACCACCATTTGACCCAGCTATCCCACTCCTTGGCTTATACCCAAAGGACTTAAAAACAGCATACTACAGGGACACAGCCATATCAATGTTTATAGCAGCATAATTCACAACAGATAAACTGTGGAACCAACCAAAATGTCCTTCAATAGATGAATGGATAATAAATGGATGGTGTTAGAGAAGATAATGCTAAGTGAAGTTAGCCAATCCCAGAAAACCAAATGCCGAATGTTTTCTTTGATATAAGGAGGCTGATTCATAATGGGATAAGGGAGAGAGGGAGCATGGGAAAAATAGACGAACTCTAGATAGGGCAGAGGGATGGAGTTATAAATGATGATGGAATGTGATGATCATTATTATCCAAAGTACAGGTATGAAGACACAAATTGTGAATATACTTTGTATACAACCAGAGATATGAAAAATTGTGCTCTACATGTGTAATAAGAATTGTAATGAATTCCGCTGTCATATATATAAATAAGCAAATAAATAAATTCTAGTCAGTCTGAGAACCATCCACTTTATTGTTTTTTTTTTTTTTATTGGTTGTTCAAAACATTACAAAGCTCTTGACATATCATATTTCATACATTTGATTCAAGTGGGTTTTGAACTCCCAATTTTACCCCAAATACAGACTGCAGAATCACGTCGGTTACACATCCACATTTTTACATAATGCCCTATTAGTAATTGTTGTATTCTGCTACCTTTCCTATCCTCTACTATCTCCCCTCCCCTCCCCTCCCATCTTCTCTCTCTACCCCATCTACTGTAATTCATTTCTCTCCTTGTTTATTTTCCCATTCCCCTCACAACCTTTTATATGTAATTTTGTATAACAATGAGGATCTCCCTCCATTACCATGCACTTTCCCTTTTCTCTCCCTTTCCCTCCCACCTCATGTATCTGTTTAATGTTAATCTTTTCTTCCTGCTCTTCCTCCCTGCTTTGTTCTTAGTTGCTCTCATTATATCAAAGAAGACATTTGGTATTTGTTTTTTAGGGATTGGCTAGCTTCGCTAAGCATAATCTGCTCTAGTGCCATCCATTTCCCTGCAAATTCCATGATTTTGTCATTTTTTAGTGCTGTATAATACTCCATTGTGTATAAATGCCACATTTTTTTTATCCATTCATCTATTGAAGGGCATCTGGGTTGGTTCCACAGCCTAGCGATTGTGAATTGTGCTGCTATGAACATCGATGTAGCAGTATCCCTGTAGTACGCTCTTTTAAGGTCTTCAGGGAATAGTCCGAGAAGGGCAATAGCTGGGTCAAATGGTGGTTCCATTCCCAGCTTTCCCAGGAATCTCCATACTGCTTTCCAAATTGGCCGCACCAGTTTGCAGTCGCACCAGCAATGTACAAGAGTACCCTTTTCCCCACATCCTCGCCAGCACTTGTTGTTGTTTGACTTCATAATGGCTGCCAATCTTACTGGAGTGAGATGGTATCTTAGGGTGGTTTTGATTTGCATTTCTCTGACTGCTAGTGATGGTGAGCATTTTTTCATGTAGTTGTTGATTGACTGTATGTCCTCCTCTGAGAAGTGTCTGTTCAGGTCTTTGGCCCATTTGTTGATTGAGTTATTTGTTTTCTTATTGTTTAATTTTTTGAGTTCTTTGTATACTCTGGATATTAGGGCTCTTTCTGAAGTGTGAGGAGTAAAAATTTGTTCCCATGATGTAGGCTCCCTATTTACCTCTCTTATTGTTTCTCTTGCTGAGAAAAAACTTTTCAGTTTAAGTAAGTCCCATTTGTTGATTCTTGTTATTAACTTTTGTGCGATGGGTGTCCTATTAAGGAATTTGGAGCCCGACCCCACAATATGTAGATCGGAGCCAACTTTTTCTTCTATCAGACGTAGAGTCTCTGATTTGATATCTAGCTCCTTGATCCAGTTTGAGTTAACTTTTGTACATGGCGAGAGGAGGGGATTCAGTTTCATTTTGTTGCATATGGATTTCCAGTTTTCCCAACACCATTTGTTGAAGATGCTATCCTTCCTCCATTGCATGCTTTTAGCTCCTTTATCAAATATAAGATAGTTGCAGCTTTGTGGATTAGTCTCTGTGTCCTCTATTCTGTACCATTGGTCCACCCGCCTGTTTTGGTACCAGTACCATGCTGTTTTTGTTACTATTGCTCTGTAATATAGTTTTAAATCCGGTATCGCTATACCACCTGATTCACACTTCCTGCTTAGAATTGCTTTTGCTATTCTGGGTATTTTATTTTTCCATATGAATTTCATGATTGCTTTATCTATTTCTACAAGAAATGCCATTGGGATTTTGATTGGCATTGCATTAAACCTATAGAGAACTTTTGGTAATATCGCCATTTTGATGATGTTAGTTCTGCCTATCCATGAACAGGGTATATTTTTCCATCTTCTAAGATCTTCTTCTACTTCTCTTTTTAGGGTTTCGTAGTTTTCATTGTATAAATCCTTCACCTCTTTTGTTAGGTTGATTCCCAAGTATTTTATTTTTTTTGAGGATATTGTGAATGGAGTGTTTTTCCTCATTTCCGTTTCAGAAGTTTTGTCGCTGATATACAGAAATGCCTTTGATTTATGCGTGTTGATTTTATATCCTGCCATTTTGCTGAATTCATTAATTAGTTCTAGTAGTTTTTTTGTAGACACTTTTGGGTCTTCTAGGTATAGAATCATGTCATCTGCAAATAGTGATAATTTAAGTTCTTCCTTTCCTATTTTTATGCCTTTAATTTCTTTCGTCTGTCTAATTGCTCTGGCCAGTGTTTCAAGAACTATATTGAATAGAAGTGGTGATAGAGGGCATCCCTGTCTTGTTCCAGATTTTAGAGGGAATGCCTTCAATTTTTCTCCATTCAGAATGATGCTAGCCTGAGGCTTAGCATAGATAGCTTTTACAATGTTGAGGTAAGTTCCTGTTATCCCTAGTTTTTCTAGTGTTTAAAGGGATGCTGTACTTTGTCGAATGCTTTTTCTGCGTCTATCGAGATGATCATATGGTTCTTATCTTTAAGTCTATTGATGTGGTGAATAACATTTATTGATTTCCGTATATTAAACCATCCTTGCATCCCAGGGATGAATCCTACTTGATCATGGTGCACAATGTTTTTGATGTGCCTTTGTATCCGATTCGCCAGAATTTTATTGAGGATTTTTGCATCTAGGTTCATCAGAGATATTGGTCTGTAGTTTTCTTTCTTTGAGGTGTCTTTGTCTGGTTTCGGAATCAGGGTGATGTTGGCCTCATAGAATGAATTTGGAAGAGCTCCCTCTTTTTCTATTTCCTGAAATAGCTTGAAAAGTATTGGTATTAATTCTTCCTTAAAGGTTTTGTAAAACTCCGCTGTATACCCATCCGGTCCTGGGCTTTTCTTGGTTGGAAGTCTTTTGATTGCTTCTTCTATTTCATCTATTGATATTGGTCTGTTTAAGTTGTGAGTATCCTCCTGACTCAGTCTGGGCAAATCATATGACTTAAGGAATTTATCGATGTCTTCACTATCTTCTATTTTATTGGAATATAGGTTTTCAAAATAATTTCTAATTGTCTTCTGTATTTCTGTAGCATCTGTTGTGATATTGCCTTTCTCATCCCATATGTTAGTAATTTGAGTTCTCTCTCTTCTTCTCTTCGTTAGCATGGCTAAGGGTCTGTCGATCTTTTTTATTTTTTCAAAGAACCAACTTTTAGTTTTGTTAATTTTTTCAATAGTTTCTTTTGTTTCAATTTCGTTGATTTCCGCTCTGATTTTAATTATTTCTTGCCTTCTGCTACATTTGCTGTTGTTTTGCTCTTCCTTTTCGAGGGCTTTGAGATGAAGTGTGAGCTCATTTATTTGTTGGTTTTTCCTTTTTTTGATGAATGACCTCCAGGAGATGAATTTCCCTCTTAAAACTGCTTTCACTGTGTCCCATAGATTCCGATATGTTGTGTCTGTATTTTCATTTATCTCTAAGAATTTTTTGATTTCCTCCTTTATGTCTTCTGTAACCCATTGATCATTCAGTAACATATTGTTCATTTTCCATGTGATGTAGGATTTTTCCTTCCTTCTTTTATCATTGATTTCCAGTTTCATTCCATTATGATCAGATAAAATGCATGGGATTATCTCCACCCCTGTATATTTACTGAGGGTTGCCCTATGGCATAATATATGGTCTATTTTTGAGAAGGAGCCATGTGCTGCTGAGAAAAAAGTATATCCACTTGATGATGGTTGATATATTCTATATATGTCAGTTAAGTCTAGGTTGTTGATTGTGATATTGAGTTCTATAGTTTCTTTATTCAACTTTTGTTTGGAGGATCTGTCAAATGGTGAGAGAGGTGTGTTGAAGTCACCCATAATTATTGTGTTGTGGTCTATTTGATTCTTGAACTTGAGGAGAATTTGTTTTATGAACGTCACAGCACCATTATTTGGTGCATAAATATTGATAATTGTTATGTCTTGTTGGTGAATGGTTCCTTTTAACAGTATATAATGTCCTTCCTTATCCCTTTTGATTAACTTAGTCTTGAAGTCGATTTTATTCGATATGAGGATGGCCACCCCTGCTTGCTTACGAGGACCGTGTGTGTGGTATATTTTTTTCCCAACCTTTCACCTTCAGCCTGTGTATGTCTTTTGCAATCAGATGTGTCTCCTGGAGGCAGCATATTGTTGGATTTGTTTTTTTAATCCATGTTACCAGCCTATGTCACTTTATTGGAGAGTTTAAGCCATTAACGTTTAGAGTTACTATTGATATATGGTTTGTACTTCCAGCCATGTTTGATTATTTATCTTCTTTTTTTTTTATTTAATTTAGTTTGTTTCTCCATGGTTAGCTTTCCCCCCGCCCTCTTTTTTTTTTATAGAGGCACTTCCCACTGATGGTTTTGGTTATTGTTTTTCATTTCTTCCTTGTGTAGTGTTTTGCTCAAGATGCTTTGAATGCTGGTTTTCTGGCTGCAAATTCTTTTAGCTTTTGTTTATCATGAAAGATTTTTATTTCGTTGTCGTACCTGAAGCTTAATTTTGCTGGATACAGAATTCTTGGTTGGCATCCATTGTCTTTCAGTGTTTGAAATACGTTGTTCCAGGATCTTCTCGCTTTCAGCGTCTGTGATGAAAAATCCGTTGTTAACCTTATTGGTTTACCCCTGAATGTAATCTGCCTCCTTTCTCTTGTAGCTTTTAATATTTTCTCTTTGTTCTGTATATTGGATATCTTCATAACAATGTGTCTTGGCGTTGGTCTACTGTGATTTTGTGTGCTCGGTGTCCTGTATGCATCTAAAATTTGTATATCCGTTTCCTTTTTTATTTCTGGAAAGTTTTCTGTAATTGTTTCATTCATCAGGCTACTCATTCCCTTGGTTTAAATCTCTGTACCTTCTTCTATCCCGATGACTCGTAGGTTTGGTTTTTTTATGTTATCCCATATCTCTTGGATGTTTCTCTCGTGATTTTTAACCAGCCTTTCTGAGTTGGCTAGGCTCTTTTCAAGATGATATATTTTGTCTTCATTATCTGACGTTCTGGCTTCTACTTGCTCCACTCTGTTAGTGATACTCTCAATTGAGTTTTTAATTTGGTTTATCGTTTCCTTCATTTCTAGAATTATCGTTTGATTGTTTTTTATAATCTCTATCTCCTGATAAAGATGCTTAACTTCTTCTTTTATCTGTTTATGTAATTCATTTTCAAAGTGTTCTTTCACTGTTTGGATTTGCTGTCTCGTATCCTCTTTAAGGTTCCATTCCATCTGTCTAAGGTATTCCTTGAGTTCTTTATATGACCATTTTTCTGCTGACTCTAGGTCCTCCTGAATATTTAGGCTGTCCTTCATTGTTTGTACCCCTTTTCTTCCTTGCTTTTTTATGCTGCTCATGTTACTTTTTGTTCTGTTTGACTGCTGAGTTACTGTTTACTCTTATAAATTTATTTGATGCTTGGGAGGAAAGATATTAGAAGGGAAGGGAAGAAGTCACTAAAGAGAATGAGAGTAGGCAGGTAGAATTCAAGGAAGGGGGAATAAGAAAATTGAAAAGAAATGAAAAGACAAAAGAAACAAAAACAAAACACACACAAAAAAGATAGAAAATAAAGAAAGAAAGAAAAGAAAAAAATTTTTTTTACAAAAATAATAATGATAATGAAAATTAAAATTAAAAAAATTATAATAATAAAAATAATTTAAAAAAATTAGAAACATTAAAAAAAGTTAAAGAACAACAACAAAAAAATATTGAAAATGAAAGAAAAAAAAGAAAAAGAAAAAGAAAAAAAAATGATAATAAAAATAATAATAAATGCAGTCATAGAGTTCGATTAATTTCTCTTCCAGTAGGTGGAGCTGTGCCCACTGGGTCAAGCTTCTCCTCTCACTAGGTGGGAACCAATCACTGTGTAGCAGCTCTTCCTCACAGACTGGGCGGGTCTCCAATCCTGAGTGCCTAGGGCCTTCTCTTGTGTTTCCTCAAGCCAGGCCGCGCTCACCTGTGACGCTCACCACAATACTGGCTACACGCCATGTCTGCTGCTCCTGGGAGCCCTGTTGCGCTGGTTTCAATACAGTTATCTCCTCCGTCCGTGACGTCAGTTCTCTGCCTAGGTGGTATCACATGCAAATGGTGACCGTTCGTTCCCTTTGCCGGGTGACCAATGCAACGGGTGGGTCCTGACTGTCTCTCCCAATCCCCGTTTCAATCCTGTGGCCACTGCCTATGAAGGCTCGGTTGGTTTTTACCTCTGAAAGTTCCTAAGGGCCAACCAGTTATTTCAGCGGGATTGTTAGTGCTGAGTCACGAGAAGCAGGCGAACCAGAGCTTGAATGCAGCCGATCTGGGCTCGGTGTGTGTGTTCTGAGGGGCCCAGACTGTACACCCCAGATCCACGTCAGCTCAGCATTGCCTAGTGATCCTGAGCAAACAGCATTTATACAATTTACAGCTCCCTATGCCCGCGCAGTTGAAGAGGTCAGAGACTTGATCTCTCCTCGCCCGCTGCCATGTTAGATCTCCTCAATGATATTCATGTTGCCCTTACAGCTTCCCGGCATAAGCAAGTTCTTGGGATTATACAAACTGCTGCTTCTGCTTCCAGTCCAGATTTCTAGAAATTAAACCCTGCCGCCGTCACCTCTTCCCCGGGGCCACGCTCAGGGACGCCGCGCTCGTCCGCGACCATAGCTGCGGCGCCTACCGGTGCCCAGCCCCTGGGGCCCAAGCGGCTGCCATCACGGCTCTCCGGCCCCCTCCTCTGGAGCACAGGTCCCCTCGCAGGGGGATGCAGAACAACCCCAGAGCAGGCTCTGCCCGAGGGTGCAGCGGCGAACAGGCGACCCAGGCGCTCAAGGCTGCGGTCCAGCCTTTGGAGGGCAGGGCTCAGCACGCAGCCCAGCTCCAACCTCTAGGTGCGGCTGCCGGACAATGTATACATAGCCATCAAGACAGCTAGCAGAGAGCAAATGGCGGCTCCCGCGCAGTGGATTTTCGGCACAGAAACCGCAGCCCAGCCAACAATCCCAATGCACAAACTCTCCCTGTATAAAAAATATTCAAAAAAAAAAAAAGGCGGGGCGCACTGAGCTTTCTTTGCCTAGGGTACTTACAATCCACTGCTGATTACACATTCACCTTCTCTGCCCGGAGCGAAGCGAAAGAGGAAGCAGATGGGAGCAAAGCGCCCGCGGCTCTGGGCGGCAAAGCGTCCGGGAGCCAAGCCTCTCTTTTTCGATCTCTTTGTTCTTCCTGCTGCTTGGCAAAGTGGTCCGCTACAGATTAACGGTGAAAGGAGCTCTTACACGCTGTGCGAAATCTCGATTAAAGCCGCTGCTCTGAGCACCACGCTCAGCACTTCAGCAACCCCCGTGCGCAGCGGCCATCTTCGAGCATGGCAAAAGGCTTGATAGGGGTGACTGTAAGTCCATCCACTTTATTGTTGTGTCTTATTTCCAGCAGTGCCTAGTACTTACATTTGCTTCAAATATGAGATTTGCTTCAAATCCTCATCATAACTTCTTAGATAATAGGAAGTAATTATAAAAACATAACTTTAAAGGAACTGATAAAACCCAGAAAAACAGAGTTATTGCTTAAAAGCTGTGGTAACATGGAACCTGTTTTCTACAACTACTACTACTTTCAAGAGTTGCAAATGAAAGATGAAAATCTTCACAATACTCTCTAATAGAACTTTCTGTGATGAGGGGCAATTTCTCTATCTATGCTATCTGCACACTGAGTACATGCAGCTATTGAGCACTTGAAATGTGGGTAATAGAGCCAAGAAACTGAATTTTAAATTTTATTCTTATTAATGTACAATTAAATATAATAGCCACATGTGCTTATCACACTGAACAATACATTTAAAAAATGAGCTCTTCCCTGCCAAGATAAATTTAAAATTAACCAAAAAAAACTCACAAGACATTATCTTCTTTTCAGAGTGACCCTCAAAAAAAAAAAAGTAGAAATTCTATAGAAATGCTGTTATTCAAAGAGGGAGGGTAATAACTAAAAGAGGGTAGAGATCAAAATCAGAAAGATCAAATCAGAATTCTGGCTCAACCACCACCTTACAGGCTAAGCTGCAGTTTCCCCATTTGTAAAATGAAGATATCATAGAACTTGCACCCATACAAAGCTGTTGTGAGATTCCATAACATAGTAAGTTTATAGTCTAAGAGTTTAGAAGGTGGTAAATAATTGATCTTAGCTATCAACTCATTCCTTATTAGTTTCAAGAAATATTCAGAGTAATTATTATACGCCAGGCCTTGTTAGGTGACAGTGACTTTCCTTACTGATAGTATCTTTTCTTGTTAAAATAACTTTTCCTACAATGTGAACATTAAACAATGCAAGACTACAACTGTAATTAATTAGGGTCATAACTCAACAGTTTTGAGAAATGGGAAAAAAGATTCTATGTAAGATTGTGAGGTTGGGATAATTAACCTAAATCTGACCTTTGATGAAAAGAAACTCAAACTTGAGAAAAATGAACTGGACAACTTAGATGTGAAGAGAGCTGCAAATAAACAAAGCTGTGTGATGATTTGTAGGAAGATCTTTCCTTTCTGTACATGCTAGTGCAAGTCACTGACTTGTTAAATTCAGTGTTTTTTTAAGTACAGTTAATACTGGGCATCAGGGAAGGAAGAACAAAAAAGCAAAGATATTAATACCAAAAGTATTCATCTTTAATTTAGAAAAAAGATAATTGGGATCTGGGGTTGTAGCTCAGTGGTAGAGCAACTTGCCTCACATGCCTGAGGCACTGGGTTTGAGCCTCAGCACCACATAAAAATAAATAAATAAAATAAAGATATTATAGACACTCTCAAATGACTAAACCTCTGGCTCTTACAAGTGAAGAACTGGAACCAAGGAATTTAACATTGAGACTCAAGTACAGATTATTCACTGAATGAGGGTTAAAAGATTGCTGAAATATGTTGTAAAACTAGAATGTTTAAAAGTCACATTAACATTTTAAAAAGGGAAAGCAAAGATACGGTATCAGAAAAAGGGGAGGGTACAGTTTAGAGTTTCAGCAGATGGCTCTCCATTTTCTATTCTCTAGGAACACATTCACAGTTGCACTCACAAATCCCATCTAAATACTCTAACCTTACATATTACCTAAAAGAAGTCCAGCCATTTAGGAAAAAAAATGAATGAAGAAAACAGTTTTACAGTTGCATATTCCAAAATGGAAGAACAGAAAATCTATTATGAAATTTTATAATATATACTTTATATACATACCTTATATGCATATGTGATATATGTATATTATTTTGATCACCTGTCAAATGAGTTGCTGATTTTTCTTACATTTTTAATACCTTTCCTAGTTCCTATAATACTATCTTTTACAAGGTAGTATTCAACTATGCTTTTCATAGATTCATCTACATACTAAAATATAATCAACTTTTTGCCTTCAAAAACATTTTGATTAACTTTCATAAGAGTTTTCAAAATGATGTAATATTTGTTTTTCTATTTTCAAAATTAATTTTTTGTCAAAATTTTATATATGTTGTTTTGAAACATATATACATTATGGAAGGGCTAAATTGAACTAATTAACAAATGTACTACCTAACATTCTTCACATTTTGTGTGGTAGACCAGGTAAAATTGACTCTCTGAGATTTCCAAATATACAGTACATTGTTATTAACTACAGTCACAATATTATACAATAGATGTCTTGAATTTACCCTGTTTTACATTTGCTTCAAATGGATGAAACTTTGTATCCTTTGGTTAACATCTCCCCAACCCAACTCCCTTTTGCACCTGGTAACCACCATTCTATTGTCTATTCCTGAGAGTTAAGACTTTTTAGATTCCATATGTTACTGAGATCATGGAAGTATTTGTCTTTCTCATCCTGACTTATTTCACTTAGCATACTGTCCTCCAGATTCATCTGTCTTGACAGGATTTCTTTCTTTTTTAAGGCTAACTAGTATACCATTGCATATATATAACATTATCCACTCATCTATGATAGACACTCTAACCGATTCCCTATCTTGGCTATTGTGAATAATGCTGCAATGAACAGAGGAGTGAACATTACCTCTTTAATGATTTCATATATATACTATATACTCTGTAGGAGGATAACCGGATCATATGGAAGCTCTATTTTCAATTTTTTAGGAACTTCCATATTGTTTTCCATAATGACTATACTAATTTACATTCCCACTAACAACAGGAAAGAGTTCTCTCTTCTCCACATCCTTGCCCACCCACACTTATTTTTTCGTATGTTTTAAAAATATATATTTTAGTTGTAGATGGACACAATATCTTTATTTATATTTTTTTATGTGGTGCTGAGGATCAAACCCTATTTTTACATATTTTAATAGCTATTGTAACAAGTGTGAGGTAATCTCTCATTGTAGTTCTAATTTGCATTTTCTTGATGATTAATGATGTTGAACATTTTTCATACACTTGTTAGCCGCTTCTCTGTCTTCCTTTGAGATTTTTATCTATTCAGGTTCTTTGCCCGGAATATTTTTAAATTTTTAACTTACGTTATCAGTTTTCTTTTTATTGAGTAACTTACATAATTTGAATAGTAACCCTTTATGTATGATTTGTAAACATTCTCTCCCTTTTTCTAGGTTGGCTTTTCATTTTGTTGGTTATTTCTTTTGCTGTTCTTAAACTTTTTAGTTTGATGTAATTCATCCATTCATCCACTTTTGCTTTCATTGCCTGTGCTTTGAAGATCATAACCAATATACATTGGTCAGACCAATATCTTTAGAGTTTTTTTCCTTTATCCTCTAGTAGTTTTATAGTTTTGAGTCTTTTATTTTTGTATTTTGTTGTTGTTGTTCCAATTAGTTATACATGACAGCAGAATGCATTTCAACTCATCGTACACAAATGAAACACAACTTCTCTTACATTTTGGTCTTTAATCCACGTTTAGTTGATTTTTTGTTCATGGTATGAGATGAGGGCCTAATTTAATACTGCTGCATGTGGATATCCAATTTTCCCGCCTCCATTTATTGTGTTCTTGATGTTTTTCTTAAATGTCAGCTGGCAATAAAAGTGTGGATTTACGGGACTTACTCAAACTAAAAAGTTTTTTCTCAGCAAAAGATACAATAAGAGAGGTAAATAGAGAGCCTACATCCTGGGAACAAATCTTTACTCCTCACACTTCAGATAGAGCCCTAATATCCAGAGTATACAAAGAACTCAAAAAATTAGACAATAAGAGAACAAACAACCCAATCAACAAATGGGCCAAGGACCTGAACAGACACTTCTCAGAGGAGGACATACAATCAATCAACAAGTACATGAAAAAATGCTCACCATCTCTAGCAGTCAGAGAAATGCAAATCAAAACCACCCTAAGATACCATCTCACTCCAGTTAGATTGGCAGCCATTATGAAGTCAAACAACAACAAGTGCTGGCGAGGATGTGGGGAAAAGGGTACACTTGTACATTTCTGGTGGGACTGCAAATTGGTGCAGCCAATTTGGAAAGCAGTATGGAGATTTCTTGGAAAGCTGGGAATGGAGCCACCATTTGACCCAGCTATTCCCCTTCTCGGTCTATTCCCTAAAGACCTAAAAAGAGCATGCTACAGGGACACTGCTACATCGATGTTCATAGCAGCACAATTCACAATAGCTAGACTGTGGAACCAACCTAGATGCCCTTCAATGGATGAATGGATAAAAAAAATGTGGCATTTATACACAATGGAGTATTACTCTGCATTAAAAAATGACAAAATCATAGAATTTACAGGGAAATGGATGGCATTAGAGCAGATTATGCTAAGTGAAGCTAGCCAATCCCTAAAAAACAAATGCCAAATGTCTTCTTTGATATAAGGAGAGTAACTAAGAACAGAGTAGGGTCGAAGAGCAGGAGAAGAAGATTAACATTAAACAGGGATGAGAGGTGGGAGGGAAAGGGAGAGAGAAGGGAAAATGCATGGAAATGGAAGGAGACCCTCAGAGTTATACAAAAGTACATACAAGAGGAAGTGAGGGGAAGGGGAAAAATAATATAAGGGGGACAAACGAATGTCAGTAGAGGGAGCAGAGAGAGAAGAGGGGAGGGGAGGGGAGGGGAGGGGAGGGGGGATAGTAGAGGATAGGAAAGGCAGCAGAATACAACAGACACTAGTATGGCAATATGTAAATCAATGGATGTGTAACTGATGTGATTCTGCAATCTGTATATGGGGTAAAAATGGGAGCTCATAACCCACTTGAATCAAATTGTGAAATATGATATATCAAGAACTATGTAATGTTTTGAACAGCCAACAATAAAAAATTAAAAAAAAAAAAGTGTGGATTTACTTCTGAACTTTCTGTTCTGTGCCACTGGTCTATTTTTACGCCAGTATCATGCTGTTTTTATGTTTTTACTAGTGCACTATAGTTATAAATAATAGGTTTCATTTTGACATATTCACAAATGCAAAAAACATAACTTGCTCCATTGCAATTCCCAGTGCTTTCCCTTTCCTTTCCCTCTTCTCTCCCCTCTCTTCATTCTACTCTAATGGTCTTCCTTCTATTTATTATTTTTCAAAATTATAGTTATACACAAAAGTGAAATTAATTGTGATATATTCATATATGCACATAGCATAATGTGGTCAATTTCATCCTGTAGTTCTTTCCCTTCCCATTCCTTCCCCAATTCCCTCCCTTTACTTCACTGTTCTCCATTCTATTTTAGTAAGATCCCTCCCTTTAAAAAATTCCTATTTTTCTCTAGCTTTCACAAACAAGAAAACATTTGACCTTTAAGTATGGGAGTTTGGTTTATTTCTCTTGGTAGAGTGAAGCCTGAATTCAAACAATGCCATTTACTGGTTGTATGACTCACAAGTTTTTTCTTCACTTGAAAAGCCTGGACAACACCAGCTACCTTACTTGGGGTTGTTCCGAGGGTTGTTCCAAGCTGAAGTAATGCATACACATTTGTAAGCTATTAAGCATTTTATACATATTTGCTATTAATGACATAAAAATCAATTTCACTTTAAGATTTCCAATAGGTGGAAATTCTATGTGTTTGTAAAGGTAATTGAAAATTAATACCAAATGGCTGAATTTTTCCTTCTATGATGTGTATTTCCCCAATCATATTTCATTCATTTATACAATAATTTCTAATATTTAATTATGCATATTCCATTTTTAAAAATCAGTTGTTTCAAAATAAGACGAAAATGTCTTTTTCATATATTTCTGGGTCATGGCTAGGTGGTAAATGAAGTTCTTTGTGGATATATAAACTTCAAAATAACTTTTGAGGGCAATGACAAATTCCACCCAGATCTTTTTCTTAATAATAAAAGGAATTAATCAAAACTCATTGATAAAAAACAAAAGATTCTTTCACAAATGTCATTTTCTGTAATCCAGCATGTTCCAAAATAAATTTTTATTGATGTTAATTATTAACAATAATCTTTTGAGTTTTAAACATAAAATTATTTTACTTTAAAATATATACTTCCTAAAACATTATTCAGGTTTTCAAAACATAGGTGCATCAACAACAAAAAGTTTAGGTAATAATATATTTAAAATATAAGAACATAGTGTTGTATAAATTTTTCCATTATGACACTTATAAATCTTTATAACTATAAGAAAAATGGAAAATTTGACCCTTTCTAATATTTCTTGATAATGTCCTATGAACAATGTTTAAGTAAGAATAAAAGAGACTCTACAACTATCCATTTCATTTATTCTGTCAAAAAATTCATTAAATATCTACTATGTGCCAAGTACTGTTGTAGGTTGCAGAGGCACAGTGAGTAGTGAACAAGCAATCTCTAATTTCATTGGGTTTATGTGCTAGGACATAAAATAGCTAAATACATATTTATAATTTCAGGAAGTGATTGCTATTAAGAAAAATAAAGCAAAGGGTACAGAGATTAAATGAGCATGGAGATGTGGGATAGGTTTTTAGGTAGAGAAATCAGAGAAGGCTTTTCCAAAGAGGTAAATCAAATGCATATCTGAAGGAAGAACACTCCAGCAAAAGGAAACAGTAAATGTGTTCATATTAGATAAGGCCCTTTAGTGGAAACAAGGTAGGGTATTTGGAAAAGCACCCAGAAATTCCTATGGCTCAAGGGAAATGAGTAAGGAGGAAATGAAGTCAGTGAAAGAACTTATAAAGAGTTCATTATGTGAAACCATTGGAAGGTTTTGAGTGAAAAAACAATATGATAGCACTTACATGTAAAGAATTACTCTAGTTGCTATGGGGAAAATGAACTACAGAAGGGCAAGAGAAAAAATAAGGATATCAGTTAGGAAGCTACTCAGTCTTTCAGGTAAAACAGTTGTTATGTGAGGTGGTAGTGGTTGAGGAAATAAGAAGTGATCAGAGCCCAGTGTATTTTATAGGGCCGTATTGAATGTATGATATGAAAAAAAGAGAAAAATCAAGAGTGCCTTTTAGTTGTAGGCCTGAACATCATGTAAATGGTGGATTCATCTACAGAGATGAGAAACACTTTAAAAAGAGTTTCACAATAAAAACTAACAGTTCTATTTCAGATGCAACCAGAAGAAAGCATTTAAACACATCAATCTAGAGTCATTAAATTGATGAATTAACTCACCTAGGAAGTAAGAATAGAATGGAAAGGGGAAGAAATACAAAAACTGAGAAATCCAAAAACTTTCCCCTGGAAAGGGCAAGAAATCTAAAAACTGAGCTCTGTGATATCTATGAATAAGGAAGTAGAGGAGACAGCAAAGAAGGCTAAATTTGAGAAGCCAGGAACATAACTTAGTGACTTCATGAATATAAATATATTGAGAGGACTCCAGAGTATAAGCAATCCAATCTGTGTTTTTCATGTTTTAATGAGGAATTGAAACCCATGTATATCAAATGACTTATGCAAAGTTATGCTGGAAAATTAGCATAGCCAATACTAGAACCTAAGTCAGCTGATTAAAAACTCATTCTTTCTCCATCATAGAACTACCTAAAGTTTAACTACATAATGGTATAACAGAATACTAATTTTCATTTTCATTTACTTTCCAAACATTGATAACTTACAATGATTTTTTTTTTTTTTGTATCAGCAATGAACCCAGAGGTGCTTAACCACTGAGTTACATCCCCAGGCCCAGGCCTTTTTCTTTTGAGACAGGGTCTTACTAAGTTGTTTAGGGTCTTGCTAAGTTGCTGAGGCTAGCTTTGAACTTGTGATCCTCTTGCCTCAGCCTTCTAAATTGCTGAGATTACAGAAATGCACCATCACATCCAGCAATACTATTATTTTTAAATGAATGTAAAGAATGGTTTTACATCATGTTCTAGAATAGTGACTAGCACACCTTTATGCTCAATATTTAACAGTCACACTATATTTTTATTTTATCCAAAAAAATAATTTATCTTGATCTTTAAAATTCAATACTTATTTTAAAACCTGAAGCAAAAACACAAATTCCATATTATCTAATATCTAGGTCTTAAAATTTTGAAGAAAATAATTAACAAATATAGTCTGTTGTTAAATATTGAAAGAGTAAAGTAGGATGAAATAATAGAAAGCATTCAATTTGTTAACTGAAAATCACTACAATTTACCATGTGTTACAAAAGAACTGAAAATTCTCATATATATGTAACACTAAATATAACAAAGAAAAATAAATTTATTTTTATGAAAATGAATGCATATTTAAATAAATGAGAAAAACAAAACACAGAAGACATTCCAGTGTGTCTTGTCAAGGCTACATGAATATAATTTATGTTGTTATTGTGATTTCTAAGTGAAGTTTAAAAAAAAATGATAGCCAAGTCTTTTGTAAAACTGTATACCAAGTGATTAATAGTTAGCTTAAATACTTTGAGGATCATATTCTTACACATGACTAAAGAACTGCATGCATGAAAATGATACAAGAGGTTATTTCTTCTACAAGTAAAATCTATAAGGTGGAATAAGGTCCTACTAACATTGATTATTCTTATCTATAAATAATGTGATTACCTCTTAGTCCATTTTATGCTGCTATAACTGAATATCACAGAGTAGGTTTCTTGAAAAGAATAGAGGTTTATTTATCTCATGGTTCTGGAGGCTAGGAAATCTAAGAATAGACAGGTTAGAATCTCTCTTCCTCTTCTTATAAGGCCACTCCAGGTACCATGGAGGCTTCACCCTAATGACCTTATCAAAGTCCTAATTACTTCCTAAAGGCCCGCTCGCAAATACCATTAATATATGATTTTGACTGGTAAATTTCCAATACTGAATCCTAGGGCCGTACCCAAACCATGGCAGCTTCATACAGATTAATTCTGGGTATTCTCAACTACCTGACGACTAGAGTCTTCTTACAAAGATCTAGTTATTTTTGCTTTAATAATATGACCTAGATTTATATTAAATACACATATTCTTTTTATTAGGCTTCGAAAAATATTATCTTGTAATTTGAGATAAATATATCTGTATATGATCAATTAAGGCAATACTGCATCAACTTGGAACACTTTCCAAAAATTAAAAAGAAAATAATATAAAACTTTGTATTGGCCTGGTGTTGTGGCTCAGTGGTAAAGTACTTGCCTAGCACACATGCAGGCATTGGGTTCGTCCTCAGTACCAAATAAAAATAAAATAAAGATATTGTGTCCACCTAAAAATAAAAAATAAAGAACTCTTTGTATCATAGTTACGAAACTGGATCATCAAATAACAAAAAAAAAATGTCAATTTTCTTTCTATTAAATATATGTTTTGAATAAATGAACTATGTTTGCAGCAAAACACTGTGTTCTTTCACACTATACAGGCTATGTTGAAGATTCAGTATTACCTAAGAGCACTTAGAGTTGATGATCGACATACCTCTCTTAGACATCCCTCTTAAAGAACATTAAAATTTTAACAAAAGGAGGGCACTAGCTTCTGAAAAAGATCAAGACACCAACATTTTCATTTGCAAAATACATGTCAGCCTAAGATTTGTTAATCTTAGGCAACTGCTACACAGTTTAACTTCACATTCTTAAACTAAGTTGGTGTAACATGGATTTCACTCATTTTTGCATGTATGTATGCTAAGTTAGGTCTTAATTTAGCAAGTAAGAATAGGAATAACAATCTGCATAAAATCCTATTACTCACCAAAGGAAGTGAATGAGTCACAGGCAAATCCAGTGATCACTGGATTATGCTGGACATTACGTATCTAATGTTCTAATTCAGACAAGTGCCTTAAAGTAATCAAATCCAATAAACTAAGTTTTCTGCCAAATAGCAGAGTACAGTGCAAAAATAAATTAGTTAAATGAACAAGATACTTAAAATGACAGCACCTCTCTAGTGTTTCCAACTGATATTTTCAAGTGGAATATAATTTTGTAAGATTTCAAAAATATCATAAGTCAGAGAAAATGTTAATAATACTTGTAGTATAAAATAAAGTAAAACATAATATTAAATATCCTTTTCTAAAAACCAAACTATGGAAATCTATATTTTTACTAAAATATGAATTTACATATCCAATCCATATTTGTGAAACTGTAATATTTTTCTTTTGTGGTTGTAGGAAAAAGCTGGTGTGCACTTACATGAAAATGTGCAAACTAACTTAGAGCACTGTATCACTTTGATACAGTAGGTTTATTTTCTAGCACTAAATAGTATATGGCTAATAAAATACACAAAAGATTGGTGAATAGTAAATTGAACATAATATGGCATTGGTTCAGTTTAGCAATGATATAAAATAAGTCTATTAGATATTTTTTGTCTAAATAATAATGATAATGTGATAAAGAGAAGGTATGTAAATATATATATTTTTTTCTATTATTTTTTGACCTGGAAAAGTCATGATTTCTTCAAATTGCCTTAAGTGGGGGTTTTCTTTTGTTAATGTTGTTTTCTTTATGAAATAGTTTGTCACTTGGTTAAAAAGACACTACCATTCATGACTAATAATCATGGAGTCAGGCAAGATCATGGAATAATTCTGGACTGAAGGAGAAAGATTTGGTTTTGATCTCACAAGCTTTGGGTTTTGGGCAAGTTTATCTTTCTTAGTTTTCATTTCCTTATTTTTAAAACTCAGGCAGAGTAAGCAATCATATCTCACACTCTCTAAAGGTCTATCTGAACTATAATAAAAATTAGCAAGAGAAAAAAAAAACCCTCAAGTTTTTATCTACAACTAGGATCAGCATGCAAAGGAGATCAATAGATGAAAAAATGCACCATATCTCTAGATAAATATACTTAGATATAGATATGAACATTTTTATTAGCACAAGTAGGCTACTAGTATTGGAGTAATTTCTCTTAACCATTTCCTGATCTTTTAAAGATATCGATGACCTAGAGACAGCATGTTCAACATCAGTATTCTAAGTACTCTTTGTGCTTTAATTTTTTCTCCTAAAGAATAGGCATATTTGGCAGGTCATAGTGGCACACACCTATAATCCCAGTGACTTAGAAGGCTGAGGCAGGACAATTTTAAGTTTGAGGCTAGTCTCAACAACTTAGCAAGATTCTTAGTAACTTGGCGAGACCTGTCTCAAAACAACAACAAGACAAAGTTGTGTGTTAAGAACAGGAGGAAGAGGGGTAGAAAGGTAGAGAGAGAGAGAGAGATGAACACATTTAGATTTTGCTTCTGGAAAGGATATAGGACACCACAGTGAACCAATACCCTTATTTTTACAACTAAAATAAACCTGAAAGATGGTTAAAATTACTTATATAATAGGAATCTGAGAGCAATGAGAATTTTAGAATATCTAAAAGATATTTTAAAAGTTCATTTAGAGATGAAAAACTCTCCCTATGTGAGCTGATAATCACCGCTTGTTTCTTCCCTAAAGCCAGTTGCCAGTTCTTGATGTGGTAAAGGATGAAATTTTGAGCCAAGTATAGGAACTCTATTTGAAGAAAGAGAAACAAATAGAAGTTACCATATGCTCATGAGGTTGTCATAACAGTTTGTAAACTGAAGGAGTTCCAAACACAAATTGTTTTTTCCTTAGAGCAAAATTTGCTGAGTTCCTGGGAGATGTAAGAAGCAGAAGGTCTAGGTCTAAAATTTCAAAAAGGCAGTGTAAAATCTCCCACTCATGCAGCATTTCAGAGACAAGTCCCCCTATAGGGACTTGTAATAAGGGTAGGTACCTGTAACAAACATATAACTATTGTCCCCTCCAATAATTGTGCCAGAATTTAGGAAGCGTAAGTGACAGGCGATGGGAGATCAAAATCTACAAAAGGAAGCTTTGGGGCTAAGAAGAAAGAGCCCTGCCTCCCAAACAAAAGTCTAGAAAAGCTGTACTAAAAGGATAAGGACAAACCAAAGAGAGATTGAATTTCACTAAAACTTTAACCTGGCTATTTTTATCTAAATCTCTGATTGGAAAGAGATGATTAGGATTTGCCAAGTATAAAAAGTACCTTCACTAATATCTAATAACATCTAGAATTCCTACAGCTATTTTTATATACAATGTTAGAATTATAATTTAAAAATACTACAAATGAGCTGATGTGATGGCATATGCCTGTAATTCCAGCAACTCAGGAGGCTGAGGCAGGAGGATTGCAAGTTCAAAGCCAGCAACTTCATGAGGCCCTAAGCAACTTTGTGAAACCCTGTCTCAAAATACAAAATAAAAAGGGCTGGGGGTGTAACTCAATGGTAAGTTGCCCCTAGGTTAAATCACCACCACAGCACCCCCAAAACAAGAAACAAACAAAATAAAAAGGGCTAGAGATATGGCTCAGTGGTTAACTGCCCCTAGGTTCAATTCACAGTACCAAAAAAAAAAAAAAAAAAATACTGGATAAGAAAAGGTAAAATTATAGAATAAATAATCAAGAGGAAAAAAACTACAAAAGCAGCAGATCCACAAATGCTAATTAGCAAATGAGCATTTTAAAATTAAGACTAAATATGGTAAAGATTTTAAAAATGAGGAAAATGAATGAACACCTGAATAATTTCACCAAAATAAGAATCTATAAAAAAGAATCAGATTTATATCATAGAACTGGAAAATGCATTATCTTATATTAAGAATTCTTTGGCCAGGGCAGTGGCACATGCCTATAATCGCAGGGGCTAAGGAGGCTGAGGCAGGAGGATCCCAAGTTTAAATCCAGCCTGAGGAAAAGTGAGGTGC
Organism: Marmota monax; assembly: GCF_021218885.2. Taxonomy (NCBI): domain Eukaryota; kingdom Metazoa; phylum Chordata; class Mammalia; order Rodentia; family Sciuridae; genus Marmota; species Marmota monax. The sequence goes on from NW_026692194.1 coordinate 616,035, forward strand.
TAAGCAACTCAGTGAGACCCTGTCTCTAAATAAAATACAAAATAAGACTGGGGATGTGGCTGAGTGATCAAGCTCCCCTGATCACTCAATATTCGCCCCTCCCAAAAAGAATTCTTTGAATGGGTTCAAAAGCAGAATAGACAAAATTGAGAAGACAGCATTAGTAAACTCTAAGACCAGTAAAGTAGTAAATATCAAATCTGAAGCAAATCTTTTTCAGATTAAGAAAATAATGGAAAGAACAAAGCAATGCAGAAATGCTATGTGAGACTTCATAAAAAGGTTTAATGTGTGTTTAACTGGATTGTGAAAAAGACAAAATTATTATATGAGGCAGAAGCAATATCTATAACAGCTATGAAATCTTCCCAAACTAATGAAAACATTAATGTGGAAAAAAACTAAGGGAACTCCAAATAGGAAGAATACAAGGAGAAATATATGGGAGGCACATACTAATTAGGTTTTTGGAAACAAAAAAACAAACATACAAGGCTTAAAAGTGACCAAAAAGAAAGCCACATTAATTTCAAAGGAGCAACAATGAGAGACAAATAACTTTCAACTAAACCTATGGATTCAAGAATCAATGGAATGATATCTTCAAAGTGATAAAAAAATTTTTTGCAAAGCTAATATTCTATATACCCAAATGAAAGAGCCTTAAAAAAGAACCAAAATAAGAAAAATTTCAGATATATGTAAATTTTAAAAATACCATTAGATTGCTACTCTAAGAAATAACAAAGAAGTTCTTAAGATTAAAAGAAAATAATTACAGATGAAAGAACCAAGGAGAAATAGGGGAATACAAAAGGATAAATATGTAACTAAATATAAAAGAATGTTGATACTTAAAATAATAGCAGAGGGCTAGGGTTGTGGCTTAGGGGTGGAGCACTTGCCTAGCACACATGAGGCACTGGGTTCAACCTGCAGCACCACATAAAAAAATAAACAAAGTTATTGTGTCCATCTGCAGCTGAAAATATTAAAAAGCCAGGAGTGGTGGCACACACCTGTAATCCCAGCAGCTCAGGAGGCTGTGGCAGGAGGATTAAAGTTTAAAGCCAGCCTCAGCAACTTAGTGAGGTCCTGAGCAACTTAGCAAGACCATGTCTCAAAATTTGAAAAAAATAAGAAATGGGCTGGGGATGTGGCTCAGTAGTTAAGCTCCACTGTGTTCAATCCCTGGTACTTACTTACTTACTAAATTAATTAATTAATTAAAAAAACCAGTCTTTTGAGTTGATGTATAGATATAAAAATATATGATGACAAGAATGAAAAAAAGCAGAAGAGTAAATAAATGAATTAAAGTGACAAAAGATTATCACACTCTGGGAAATGGTTAAAGTATCAGTAGTAAGATAGAATGTAATAAATCATGGATATCTATTGAAATCTTACGTAAATGCTAAAAAGAAAAAAACTAAAAAGTCAACAGTGGAAAAAAACTGGAATAAAAATGGATAACTCAAGGGCTAGGTCAGTAGCTCAGTGGTAAATTCTCAGCACTACATAAAAATAAATGAATAAATACATAAAGAAATAAATAAAGATATTGTGTCCATCTACAACTAAAAAAATATTAAAAACATAGTTAACTCAAAAGCAGTTAGGCAAAGAAGAATAAAGGAACACAGAATATGTGGGACAAACAGACAACAAATAGCAAAAAAGAAAAAATATACTCAAAAATATCAGTAATTGCAATCAACCAACAAGCATATAAAAAAATGTTCAGCATCTCTAGCAAATGCAGATTAAAACTACTCTAAGATTTCATCTCACTCCAGTCAGAATGGCAGCTATCAAGAATACAAACAATAATAAGTGTTGACGAGGATGTGGGGAAAAAGGCACACTTTTACATTGCTGGTGGGACTGAAAATTGGTGCAATAACTATGAAAGGCAGTATGGAGATTCCTTGGAAACCTGGGAATGGAACCAACATTTGACCCAGCTATTCCACTCCTTGGCTTATACCCAAAGGACTTAAAAACAGCATATTCCAGGGACACAGCCACATCAATGTTTATAGCAGCACAATTCACAGTAGCTAAATTGTGGAACCAACCCAGATGCCTTTCAGTAGATGAATGAATAGGGAAACTTTAGTGTATATATGCACAATGGAACATTACTCAGCATTAAAAGAGAATAAAATCATGGCATTTGCAGGTAAATGGATGGAGTTGGAGAATATAATGCTAAGTGAAGTAAGCCAATCCCAAAAAACCAAAGGCCAAGTGTTTTCCTTGATATGAGGATGCTGACTCAAAATGGCGATGGGGGAAACATGGGAGGAATGGAGGAACTTTAGATAGGATAGAGGGAGTGGGAGGGAGGGGAAGGGAGAGGGCAAAGGGGTAGGAATGATGGTGGAATGAGTTAGACATCATTACCCTAAGTACATGTATAAAGACATGAATGGTGTGAAAATACTTTGTGTACAATCAGTGACTTGAAAAATTGTTCTCTATATGTGTAATATGAAATGAATTGCATCCTGCCATCATGTATAACAAATTAGAATAATTGAATTAAAAAACAGTGATTATATTAAATGTAATTGGACTAAATACTCCATCTAAAAAAGACTATCAGACTGAATTAAAAATAAAAACCAATGAGCCAACTACATACTATTTATAAGAGATGTGCTTTAAATATTAAGGACACAGTTGAAAGTAACAGAATGAAAAAAGTATTCACAAAAAAATAACCAATGAAAGCTGTGCAAAACAGACAAAATAGGAGATCCATTTCCAGTTATGAAAGGGAAGGCCCTATCAGACCAAAACTCTCATAGATAACAATTACACTTTGAAAAAATATGTAAAAAATAATAATTAGAAGACAGTGTTTGGCTAACAGAACAGGTAGAAACTAAAAAGTCAATGTGTAGCCGAGAGAAACAGCTCTGAGTTAATTTTCCATTTTTATGGCTTTTCCAATGAGGACAAATTTTAACATTCCTCTCTTAGTAACTATCAAAACATCTACGCACCCCGCACCCCCGCAAAAAGAAATCAGCAAGAATATAAAGAATCTTAAGAAAACTATAACCATTTGACCAAACTGACATTTATGGAATCTTACTTTCAGTAATTGCAGAATATACATTTAAATGCCCATGGTATATTCAACAAAGATAGGCTATATGCTAGGCCTAAATGAATCTTAATAAATTTCTAAAGACTTAAATTCAAAAGAGTACAAAATATGACATAGAATTAAATCATAAATCAATAATAATAATTAGATGTTAGAGCAATCCCAAAGCACTTGTAAATATCAGACAATGTGGACTTTAAGGTAAAATCATTTTGGAGACTAAGAGAGACATAGTCATTGGGCCAAGCAATTTTCATGTTTTAGAACAGATATCTAGTTAAACCTCCAGCTTTAACTACAAGTTATTAGTAAATACAGGGGAAACACAATGTTATCCTTTTAATACAATAATTAAAATCTAAACTATGGGATACTCCTAAGAAAAATGACTAGCTTTCTTTAAAAATAGATTACAAGGGAAAAAAACTGAACCTATTCAATTATATGGTCACTGTTATCATATATGGACCTTAACTGGACACTGATTCAAAGAAACAAAGTTTAAAATATTAAAATGTTAATAAAGGAATTTAGATATTAGATAGGATATTAAATGATTTTAAAGATTTACTTAATAATGGTGTTATATGTTTTTAGAGATATATGCAAAGATACCTATGGATAAAATGGAATAAAAACATGAGCTCAAGAGATTTGCTTCAAAATAATATAAGGGCAGGAGTTAGCAAGTAATGTGTAAGGGGAGGTGAAATAATAATAGCCAGTTTCAGTTCGCCAATTATTGAAAATGTGTGATAGATTCATTGGAATTTATTCTACATTCTCTATGTGCATATAAAAAATTCTCTATTACAAAAATTTCTTTAAAAATGAAAAGTCACATCAATGTAGGGTCATAAATTATGACATGAGCTGTGAAAAACCATTTGGAACAAAAAATGCAAATATATTAACTATATCATGAAACAATTCCCTCAATACTTAAAGTTCCATTGCTTTGTTTCTCTTTGTTCCAGTCTTATTACTTCATCTTTGTGCCCACATTGCACTGTTTTAATCACCATAAGGTATAACAAATCCTGCCACTGTTCTTCATTATTTAAGATTGTCATGGCTATTTTTCATTCCTGTACACAACTGTAAAAGTTTTAGAATCACATTATACATTTTTACACAAAGAGCACTGTGATTTTTGAATGAATCTGCATAGAAATCAATTTGAGGAAAACTTTCATCTTAACAATACTGAATCTTTGAATCACAAACACTTTCATCTTTATAATTGCTTGGGTATTTCTGAAAATTTTTTCTCACTGAAGTGTTATAGTTTTCTCCAAAGAGGTCCTAAGAACTTAATATTTTTTGATGTTCACATAAATTTTACCTTTAAATTTTTTTTATTTTCTAACTAGTTGGCGTTGGTAAATAGAAATAAAATTGATTTTGAATATTGCTCTCTGTATCCAAAAGCCTTCCTAAACCATTATTAATATTTATAACTCATCAGTAGGCAATTTTGTATTTCCTATGTCTACAATAATACCATCTGGGAGTATCAGTGTTATTTATTCCTTTCTAATTCTTACCTACTTTTCTTTTCCTGTCTTACTATACTGCTTTGAATTTCCAGGACAATGATGAATTAAAGTAATAAAAATAGGCATTTTTTTGTCACATTTTTATTTCAGAAAAGAAATTTTTAATATTTTACTTTTAAGTATGATATTTGCTATAATTTTTTGTAGCTATTCTTTATATTAAAGATGTTCCCTTTTGTCCCTATTTTGTAGTGAATTTTGATCACCAATGAATGCTGATTTTTTTCAGAATTTTTTTTAAATCACATAATTACTGGGATCACCATATAACTTTTCTACTTATTTTAATGACAATGGCAAATTACATTATTTTTAAATGTGAAATGAAACATTTATTCCTAAGACAAATCCCATTTGGTTGTATTAAATTTTCCTTTTGATTTAATGCTTGACTCAATTTTTTTAGAATACTTAGAGCTACATTCAAAAGTAATGTGTCCTTCTTTTACTATTCTTACTGGGTTTTGGTAGCAACTCTTAAGATGAGCTGGGGAATATACTCTTTTGTCTTGTTTTGGAATAGTTTATGTAAAAACTTGACTTTCTTCTTTAAATATTTGGTAGAATTTGCCTTTAAAGCCACATGGATATATCACTTCTTTGGGAGGATTTTAATTACATATTGTTTCTTTAATGCAATAGGATTATTTCAATTTCCTTTTTTTCTTATGTCTGTTTCTTAAGTTTTGTTCTTCTAGGAATTTGTTCATCTCTCCTAAATTTTAACTTTCTTGGCAAGGTTGATCATAAGATCCCCTTACTCTTTGCAGGATATTGTTTTTGCTGGAAGGGAGAACTTATTTTTCATATGATAAAGTGTAAACCTTTTGATTATTCTTTCCAGACTCAGAAGCCTGTTTTGACATCTTACTGAAAAGCACAATCACCGAAATTGGAACAACTTCTGGGTGTCCAGTAATTCAATAATCTATATTCAAATTTATCTATAAAAGATGGCTGTCTGGCATTAAAGGTCTCTTGTACTGGAATCACTACTTCTTTCTGTGGAAGTTTGGTTCAATTCAAGTTCCCTCATTCATTGAACAAAGTTGCAAGATACCAAGCATAAGGGTCTTTGCTCTCAAGATACCTGGGAGACATTCTGGGAAAGAAGCACAATCCAGGTATTGTTCAGCGGTAGAGCACTCGCCTAGCATGTGCAAAGCGCTGGGTTCAATCCTCAGCACCACATAAAATGAATAAATAAATAAATAAATAAATACAATAATAAAGGTATAAAAAAATCACATCAATCTTTTGTTTAAAAAAAAAAAACAGAAGAAGCATAATCTAAGAAATGAGTTCTACTCTGTATGATCCAAGATGCTATAGAAGCACAGAAGACAGGTACTCTCACTCTTCTTTTCCAATTGAGTTTTATGTGTTGGCAAGGATGGTGGAGTGGTAGAAGTTAAGAAAGCAGGGAAAGGGCCTGAAGGGTATAGCTCAGCGGTAGAACACTTGCTACATGCTTAGCACACGACACCCTGGATTCAACTCCAGAAAACAGGAGTGAGGTAGGAGGTACAAAGAGAGCTTTTAAATTATCTGATTTGCATTTTAGAAAGTTAGAAATGAAGGAATTTTTCAGGTATGTATAAGGTTAATAACTATTTAGAATAATCTAAAAAAAACCATAATTCTAATCCTATGTATTAACAAAATAAAAATCTATTTTGTATAGAAGTTCAAAAACTAAAAGTTGAAGGCTTGAGAGGCTGCTCAGTTTGTCCTGAATAAATAAGAGAGTTTACAGAGTGAGGAAACAGAGCCAAGCATTTCAATTTACATACCTATAACAAGATGCTCCATAGGGGCATTCAGGCCGATAATCAGTTTCATCTTGATCTATGATTTGTACACCTCCATAATCACTATCACCAGGGTGGCTGAAGTGTTGAAAATGGACAGGATTCTTCCTATGAGGGTAACAAATATACTATCAGAAAAAAATTAATAGGATATTGAAGATTTTTTAGTGGATATAGCGGGAAATCAAGCAATAAACATCTCATTATTCCAGAACAGGAACCAACTTGCTAACCAATGGCATAAACATAAATGACATCAATTTTATGTTGATGACATAAAATTGATGACATGTAGTCAGTTCAAAACTCTCATAGAAACACATAAATTTCTGGGATCATGTGAAAAATCATGAATATCAAAGGACAATTTTCAAACATATTGCATACATATATATTAATAAGTATCCAAATATCATAAGCATATACAGCATTTAAAGACTTAACAAAGTGAACACATCTATGTACCTTCTGCTAAAAAACATAATATTACCAACATTCTACAAAGTCCCCTTTCAATCATTTACTACACAAAGGTTAACTATCTTGTCTTCTAAAAGCATTTTTCTAACTCAGATCTCTTTAATAAATTTATTAAAATTTGAGAGAGCTCATGTTTATGTAAGTTATTTACCTTATTTGAAATAAAAATGAGAAAATACATTACTTTTAAAATAAAAGTAATAAACCCTCTACAAATTATCACAAATAACACATCTTAACACAAATAATCCTTAAGGAAAAAAAAATTTGTAGAAATGTAGCATCTGTCTTAAAATAAGGTATCTGGCTTCTCCTGTCCTTTTCTGCATTTAATCATTAACAATAAAACACATTATATGGCCTCTGACAAAGTCTATGGTATACTTGTGAGAGAAGGGCAGTGAAAAAGAATAGACACAAAAAAAGTTTTGGTACTACTATTAAAACAGCTTTAACAGATTTTCCAAAGGTGTTCTGGGGGACTTTCATGGGTTTCTGGATCATACTTTGAATAGTGATATTATAAAGCAATAGACCAATGTTATTTGATTTTGAACTTAAATGGAAATACACAGTATGTACATAATAAGAAATACATAGCCTAACTTTTTTATATTTGTATGATTAAAACATATATTAAAATTAGAAGGTGTTTTCACTACTAAGTATTATTCCATTTATAAAACTGTTAGTTTATCCATTTTACTCTTGATGGTTAATTTAATCTACTAACTTATATAAACAAGACTGCAATAAGTATACTGAAATAAGCCTTTCGGTGCAGACAGAATGCATTTTCCTGAACATACTGTTAGGAGCGATGATAGTGTATATTTTTGCTCAGATTTGATAAATGTTGCCAAATTTCTAAAATGATTGTATCAATTTTCACTTCCACCAATAGTTATTAGAGTTTTAGGTTTTCAACAACCTCACCAACATTTGTTCTCGGTTTTTTGTTTTGTTTTTTTGTCTGAATGCATAATTTATAGCATAAATTTACAAACTATGGGAAGCATACCAAATATGGCCTGCTGCCTTTTAAATTTTTTACTAAAAAAAAAAGAATGGTTAAGATGGTAAATTTTATACTAAGTATACACTTCATTATATCCACATTATGTGCAGTCAATCCCCCCAAGTTTTCATCTTACAAAACTAAAAATTTGTATCCATTAAAAAACAGCTCCCCATTTGCCCTAACCCCAGACCTCAGTAACCGCCATTCTAGTTTATGTTTATGAGTGTGACTACTCTAGATATTTCATATCAGTTGAATCATACAATATGTGTCTTTTTGTGACTGATTTATTTCAGTTAGCATAATATTCTGAAAGTTCATCCATGCTGGAGCATACGTTAGAATTTCCCTCCATTTTAAGGCTGAATACTCTACTGTGTGTAGACACCACATTTTATTTACCTGTTCACCCACTCACAGACATTTGTGCTCCTTCCACCTCTTAGCCATTATGAATGCTATCAATACAGGTGTGCAGACAATTCTTTGAGATCCTGTTTTCAATTGTTTGGAATATATACCTAGAAGTAGAATGCTCTGTCATATGATATTTCTATTTTTAATTTTTTTGAGGAAATTCAGTTGTTTTCCATAGTGGTTGCACCCTTTAATAATCCCACCAATGGTGTACAAGGGTTCCAAATTCTCCACATCCTTACCTACATTTATTATTTTCTCCTTTGTTGTTTTTGATAGTGGCTGCCCTAATAGGTGTTAAGTGATGTTCACTCAAGACCTTTCCTCATTTTTTAATTGGGTTATTTTTTGTTTCAAGTTTTATGAGTTCATTATGCATTCTGGATGTTAACCCTTTCTACTTGTAAGCATATATTTTCCTTTTCTCGATGGTGTATATTAATTATACAGAATATGGCATATTAATTCATGCATATAACATAATTTGACTAATTCCACTCTAGTAACTTCCCCTGCTCTTCCTTCCTCCCGTCCCCCGACTTCCTTCCTCTACCCTAAAGATCTCCCTCCTTTTATTTTCATGAGTTCCTTTTTCCTTTTTCTTTCTTTTTTTTTTCCCCGTTTTTTTCTTGCTAGTTTCCACATCTGAAAGAAAACATACAGCACTTATCTTTCCAAGTCTGGCTTGTTTTGCTTAACATAATGCTCTCTACTTCTATCCATTTTCCTGCAAATCACATAATTTCACTCTTTTTTAAGGCTGAATAAAACTACAGTGTGGATACATATTACATTTGATTTATCCATTCATCTGCTGATGGACACCTAAGCTGGTTCCATAATTTGGCTACTGTAAATTGTGCTGCTATAAACATGTAAATGCATGTATCTCTAAAGCGTGATGCCTTTAATTGTTTTAGATAAATACCAAGGCCTGGTATAGCTGGACCATTGTGGGAGTTCCACTTTAGATTTTGAAATCATACCTATTGATTCCATAGTGACTGTATTAATTACATTCCCACAAACAGAGTATAAAGGGTTACTTTTTCCCTACATCCTCACCAGTATTTATTGTTACTTGTGTTCTTGATAACTGCTTTTCTGACTGGAGAGAGAATCTCAGTATAGTTTTGATTTGCATTTCTCTGCTGGCTTGAGATGTTGAAAATTTTTCATATAATTATTGGTCATTTATATGTCTTCTTTTGAGAAGTGTCTGTTTAGTTCATTTGCCAATTTATCAAATGAGATCTTTTTGTTTTTGTTTTATGGGGGAAGTAATTCTTTACATATACCAGATATGAATCTTCTGTTTGAAGAGTATCTGGCAAACATTTTCTTCCACTCTATAGATTCTCTCTTCATGCTGTTGTTTCCATTGTTATGCAGAAGCTTTTTAGCTTGATGTCATCCCACTTACTGATTCTTGGTATTATTTCCGGAGCTATAGGAGTCCTATTGAGGAAGTTGTAGCCTATATCTATAGTTGGAAGTGTTTCACCTGTTTTAGCAGTTGCAGTTTCTGATATTATTTCTAGGTCATGATCCATTTTACATTGCCTTTCACCTCTTGGTTACATTTATTTAATATATTTTATTAAGAATTTTTGCGTCCATGTTCATCAAGGATATGGTCTATAGTTTTCTTTCCATGAAGTGTCCCAGTGGGATTTTAGTATAAGGGTGATACTGGCTTTATAGGATGATTGATATAGGCTTTATATGATGAGTTTTGAAGCATTTCTTTCCTTTCTATTTCATGAAATAATCTGAGGAGCATTGGCAATAATTCTTTAAAGGTGTGGCAGAATTCAGCTGCAAATCCACATAGACCTGGGCTTTTCTTTGTTGGAAGGCTTTTTATTACTGCTTCAATCTCATAATTTTCAAACATTCCACATTGTCTTTTTATCTTGTTGATTATATCTTTTGATGCATAGAAGTTTAAGTTTTTGATGTAGTCTTATTTATCTACTTCTAGTTTTATCATCTGTGCTTTAGTGTCATATCCAGGAAATCTTGTCAAATCCAATGATATGAACTTTCTCCATTTTTTTCGAAGAGCAGTGTGAGAACTCCAATTTTTTTCCCCCAAGACTCTTTTGACTATTCACAGTCCCTTGAGAGTCTATACAAATATTAGGATTCATTTTTCTATTTGTGAAAAAATATGACTGGGATTTTGATAGGGATTGCATTAAATCTACATATGACTTTGGGTAGTAGTGACATCAGCACTGTCTTTGCTATTACAGTTGCTTGCTTATGCACTACAACAACAGACATGAGTAGTTGCAACAAAAACCATATGGATGGAGAAGTTGAAAATATTTACTGTTTGGTCTTCTAAAAAGTTTAACAATACTGATCTGCACTATTATGTTTTAATATATGTTTCCCCAATGACTAATGAGCTTTAAAATCCTCTTATATGCTTATTGGCCATTTAGATATCCTTTTTTGCAAAGTACCTTCTGCTCCTTTTTTTTTTTTTCCCCCTGAACTGGTAATCATTTTCTTTTTTTGAGCAGGGTGGTACTGGGTGAGGATTGAACCCAAGAGGACCTTACTACTGAGCTACATCCCAATCTCTTTTTATTTTTTATTTCGAGATGAGGTCTTGCTAAGTTGCTTAGGACCTTGTTATTTAGTGCTAAGGCTGGCCTCAAGCTTGTGATCTCCTGCCTCAGTCTCTCAAGACTCTGAGATCACAGGTATGTGCAATCATTTTCTTATTGCTTGCTAATTAATTATTTTTTACATAAGTCCCTTGATATACATATAACTTCTTAGTGGCTTGCCTGTTCACTCTTTTAATATTATATTCTGATTTACTGAAAATGGTAATTTTAACATAATCCAATTGGTCACCTGAATTACCTGATTATGATCATATTTTAATCAGGCTAAGGAAACTTTGCCCATACTATGAATGTATTCCACTATGTTATCTTCTGCTAAATTTATTGTTATATATTTTACATTTAAAAAAAATTAAATCCACCTGAAATTTTTTTGGGGATTGATAGGTATGGGGAAAAATTAAGACTATTATTTTTCATGGATAGCCAATTGCCAAACACCACTGATCAAAAGTTCATGCTTAATGCATGGACTGGCAGTGGCACCTTTATCATAAAGTTAGCCATATAGGTTTGGTTTGAGACCCAGCATTCTTTTGTACTATTTATCTAAACTTATACCAATATTACAGTTTTATAATAAGACTCGTTATTTGGTAGCATTTAGTCACTCATGTTTGCGCTTGAGGATTTTATTCAGTATTCTAGGTCCTTTGCTATTCTACTATAAAATCAGTTTGTCAACTTACACACCCTGTGCACACATATGCTTATACACACACAGAGACACAAACACACACGCACACTTTACTAAGATTTTGATGAATGTCTTTAACTTATAAATTTTGATAAAATGTATATCTTCATAATATTGATTCTTCTTATTTATGTGCATAATACACTCCTTATTTAATTTCTTAATATAATCACCACATATATTTTGCATCTTCTGTTAAATTTAGTCCTGGCTAGTTAAGGTTTTAATACTGTCACAAATCTTCTAGTTTTAAAAGTCCTGACAGTTGTTGCTGGGATACAGAAATGATTATGCTAAATTCATTTATTAATACAAAGAATATGAAGTTTATTCTGAATTTTCAAGTTAGATGGTCATGTCATCTGTAAATAATTATAGGTTGATTGCTTCCTTTCCAATCATATTGTCTATTTCTTTTTCTTGCCTTATTGTACTGGCTATGATCTCTATTATAATGTTGAATAAGAGTAGTGATGATAAGCATACTTGTTTAGTTTTCACCGTCATGAAAAAAGACTTTTATATTTCACCCAAAAGTATGATGTTCCTTACTAAACTGAAAATATCTTTTATTCCTATGTTGCTAAAAATTTTTTCACAAATGGGATGACAAATTTTATGAAATGATTTTTCTGTATTGAGATGATCACTATGATTTTTCTCCTTTAACTTGTGCTAAAGACTAAATTATGTCTCTTCAAAATTCATATATCAAAGCCGGGCACGGTGGCACATGCCTGTAATCCCAGCAGCTCAGGAGGCTGAAGCAGGAGGATCATGAGTCAAAGCCAGCCTCAGGAACAGTGAGGTGCTAAGCAACTCAGTGAGATTCTGTCTTTAAATAAAATACAAAATAGGGGTGGAGATGTGGCTCAGTGGTTGAGTGCTCCTGAGTTCAATCCCTGGTACCAAAACAAAAAATTCATATATCAAAGCCTTAATCCCTAATATGACTATATTTGGAGATAGGGCCTTTAAAGAAATAGTTAAATAAGGTCAAAAGGATGAATCCCTAATCCAATATAACTGGTACTCTTTATAAAATAAGCAGGAGACACCTGGAAAGCACTAATACAGATAAAAAGCCACGTGAGGACACACTGAGAAAGCAGTCATCTCCAAGCCAAGGAGAGAGATCTCAGAGTAAACCAAATTTTGGAGATTTCAGGAATAAACAAATTTGCCAACAGCTTGGCTGAGGCCTTCAAGCCTCCAGAACGAAATGAAATATAAATTTCTATTGCTTAAGCCACTGAGTCTGTGGTATTTTGTTATGACAGTCTTAGCAAACAAATACAACCTATTAATATGGTGAATTACATTAGTTGATTCTTAAATATCAACTTTGCACAAGTCTGAATTTGAAATAACTCTTTGTAGTGACAGAGTATTCTTTTAATATATAGCAAGAATCAATTTGCTGTTATTTTGTTTAAGATTTTCACTCTATATTCTCATTGGATTTTGCTATCAAGTTTATGATAGCTTCAAAAAATTGAATTGGGAGATTTCTTTCTATATATTCTCTGAAAATATTATATAATAATTACCATTTTCTTTAAATGATTAATGTAATTCACCAGTAATGTACTCTGGGACCATACCTTTCCTTATCAAAGTATATAATTATGGATTTAATTTTCAATGGATATAGGACTATGTTGATTTCATATTTTTACTTGTATTCATTTGGCTAAGAGTCCCCCCCCTCACAAGAATTTGTTCATTTCTTTCAAATTTTAAATTGACTGGCATAAAGTTGTTTATAATATTCACTCATTATTTTTTCAATGTCTATAAGATTTTCAGTGAAGCCCCTATTTCCTTCACAGTATTAGTAATTTGGCCTCCACTTCTGCACTATCCCCACTTCCTCCTACTCCCTACTTGTCCCCTCTTTTTCAGTCATTCTGAGAGTTAATAATGCTATTAGTTATTTCAAAAAAGAAACCTCTGGTTTCTCTATTTTATATCTTTATTTTTTCATCATTTTCTTCTCTACCTTTATTATTTTCTTCTTTCTACTTTCTTTAAATTTGTTATTCCTTTTCTAAGGTGAAAGTTCAGTTCACTGATGGTCTTTCTTATTTTCTCATATATGCATCTAAGACAATTAATTTTCCTCTAATACAGATTTAAGCACATTATAAAAGTTTTCATAAGTCACAGTTGTAGTATAATTTAGTTAATATATTTTCTAACATCATTAGAAGCAAATTTCTTAATTTCCAAATACTAGGGGATTTTCTCATTCTACTTTGTTGATTTTTTAGTTTAATTACACTGTACTCAGAAATACCCTTATTTTTGTTCAGTTTTAATCCTTTAAAAAAAATTTTTTAATGTCCTAAGAGATGGTTTACTTTGGGAAGTGTTCCAAAAGTACTTTTATCAGTTTTTCAGTGAAGTATAGTAAATACCCAAAGCAAGTTTGTCCACTGTTTTGTACAAATCTATAGTCTTACTAATTATTTTATCTGACTGACTTATGGCTGACAAAAATAATAAAATCTTCTATTATAATTGTAAATGTATTTCTCCTTTTAACTTCTGCTCTGTGTGTTTTCAAGTTGCAATATTAGGTGCATAACAATTTAGTATTTTCATATTAAAGACTATTTTATCAACATGAATGGCTTCTCTATTTTAATTTTCTGTTATTATACCAGACTACCTAAGACTGGGTAATTTATAAAGAAAGTTTATATAGCTCATTGTTCTGGAGGCTAAGAAGTTCTAGATTGAAAGGCTGCATCTCGTAAGGACTTCATTCTGCATCATAACATGGTAGGGAAAAAGGGGAAAAACAAGTGAGTATGTAATAAAACACTGTTTTATAACAACTCACTCTTGCAATGCCATGAGAGCAAAAATTCATTCACGTAATAAAGACATTAATCTATTCATGACAGTTTTATTCCCATGATCCAAATACCTCCCCCTATGCTTCACCTCCTAACACTGCCACACTGGGGACTAATTTTCTAACACAAAAATTCCAGGAGATATTCAAACCATAATAACTTCAATATCTTCAGTAATGTCTTGCCTTAATTTTTACTTTTTTTTTTTTTTTTTGGTACTGGGAATTGAACTCAGAGGCACTTAACCACTGAGCCACATCCCCAAGCCATTTGAGTTACTTAGGACTTCACTAACTTGCTGAGGCTGGTTTTGAACTCATGATCCTCCTGCCTCAGCCTCCGAGCTTCTGGGATTACAGCGTGTGCTAAGCCCAGTTCTTACTTTATCTTTTATTAGTAATGCATACACAAGATCTTCTTTAGAGTTTAAGGGTTTATGTTTCTCTGTCTTTAAAATTTTGACTTTTATGTGTCCTTATATTTAAAGTATGAGTCTTACAAATAGATTGAAGAATTTTTTTTTTTCTTTTTATCCAGGGTGACAATCTTTCTCTATTAAGTGAGCGTATAATTCCTAATAACTAATAACATTAACTCTACCATCTTACTATTTTCTCCATTTATCCAACTGTTTCCTTTTTTCTCCTTTCTTGCTTTCTTCTAGTTAATCACATTTTTAAATGAGTTCATTTCTCTGTTTTCATTAGCCTCTAATTATATAAGCACTTTTTGGATGATTACCCAGAAATTTCTTATTAATTTTTAATAAATAATGTTGTTAAAAAATAAATTTTAAAAAATAATTGTTATTTATAAATTTAACTTTTAATTTATATCTAATACAAATTATTACTCTTATAATTTATGAGCTATTACAAAGCTATGAATGCTTTTACTTGCTTTAATCATCAACCACTTTAGTGCTATATTTACTTCAATATATTTTGTACATCTTAAAAATTATTATTTCTTAATATAGTCAATATTCATTTATACTTATACTCATATTTTCCTTCCCAGGAAATACATTTATGCTTCCACATTCATGGTCCCTCCTGCTTGGCAAACCCTGAATTCCATTACTGTTGTCCCAAGAGACTGCCCAAAACTCTGCTTGGCCCCTCAACCCTCAGTCTGAAACATTAAAAATTTGGCAGCTTTCACAAGGAGAATAGGAGACTCAAAGTCTTGGCTGCCTCTGATGTTTCAAATGTGACTGTTTAGCTTTTCCAGTTGGTCTCATGGGAAGTTTGGTCTTCAACAAGATTACTTCACATTTACCAGAGGTAAAAATATTGTTACATACTATCACCTTAAATGATTTACGTGAGTTTATATAGATAAAAGCTATAAATTATACTTAAGACATAAATTTCATATATGCTAATAACAGACAACTCAATTTATGGTTGATTTTTTTTTAAAGTAATGTACTCATGGAACACATGATATTAAACAGAAAAACTATATGACCCCAAAGGAATAAAGTCTTCAAAGAAGATTTTTTGGAAGCAACAGTTCCTATAAAGTTAAATGTTACTGTTGTTGTTTTGTTTCACAAAGGATTGAAATAAGATTTAATTGTTTTAGAAATGCTGGATTTGAAGTTCCTGCAGATGTAAGTGGTATATTCCTGAATAAAATTCAGTACAGAAATCTATTTGGGAGATACAGATTTGGGAGTCAACAACATGACATCAAGGGATTGAGTAAAACTAACGTTCAAGAATAATATTCTATTCAGTATACTCTATTCTTATAATCTTGAGGGAAAGCAAGGAGACTTAGGAGATTATTCACTTGTCCTAGAGAGAGACATGGTATAAAACAAAGCAGTATCAATGCAGCTAAAGATAGCTGCATTTAATTGATTTCTACAATGTACATATATAGCAAAAACTCAATATTGTTATTTTCTCCCCTTTGTTATAATTATAAACATTTTATTTTCAAGGTTTGAATGTTAAATATTTTTACATATTAATTATATATACATATCAAAATTAGTGAAAAATAAAATAACTAAAGGTAAGACTTAAAACTAACTTGTATCATTATCAAACGTGAATAAGTGAATTATGGTCTTGATAAAACATTCAATCACCTTTTAACAAAGACAATGATAGTGCTAATACATCTTCTGGACTGAATTGTGTGCCCCTCAAAATTCCTGTGTTTAAGTCCTAGTCCCCCATGTGACTGCATTTGTAGATAGGGTTATGAAAGAGATAATTAAGGTTAAATGAGGTCATAAGAGTAGGGCCCTAATCCAATATAAATGGTATCTTTATGAAGTGAGGAAGAAACACCAAAGAGGTATCAGTACTGTGAAAAGGCTAAATGAGAAAATGGCCATCCCTAAGCCAAGGGGAGAGGTCTCAGAAAAAAAACAAATTTGCAAACACCTTGGTTTAGGCCTTCTAGTCTCCAGAACTCTGAGATATAAATTTCTGTTGTTTAAGTCACTAAGTCTGTAGTATTTTGTTATGGCAGGTCTAAGGAACTAATACAAATTCAAAATGGGATTCTTCAAAATCCAGAGCAAGATCAGGCTTATGTACTCTACAAGTTTTAATATGACATTCTAGATATACAATAAGGCCACTGCAAATAGACAAAATTGTATATAAATGCAAAACTGAGAACTGTTGACACTGAAAACTACAATTATTTGAATGCTAATTTTAAAAAGAAATAATACAAACGTAAAAATACCAGAATATATGGGGTAAATATACTATCTGCATAGAAGACAACAAACTCTACTGGAATGCACTGCTATGATATTTAGTTTGACAAGTTGGCACTCAAAGAAATCCTTTTGAAATTGAACTGTACAATTATTTACGTGCTACTATAAACATTTCAGATGAAACTATAGTCTAAAACTAAGATGTTATAATTTGAATTCACAAAATATGAAGTTAGAAAATACAGGACAATGTGATTAAGTGATATAAATACAGGAGCAATCAATTAACCCAGGAAATATATATTCAGTTGTTTTAGAAGACTGGGGGTGTTAGGTCATTGGATAGAGTGCTTATCTAGCCCTAGATTCAATCCATAGTACCAAAATAAATAAATAAAAATATACAATAAGAGACCTAAACACAATTAAAAATTATCATAATAGACTATACCCAACAACTATTTATGAAGCCATCTCTAGAATATTAAGACATTAAATAGGCAGGTATTTAAGTCTGGGTGATTCCATTTTCAAGTCTGGATTCGCCAGTATTCAGATTCCTGCATTAGTCAGCATGTCTACATATAAAACATTCAATGCCCCATTGTATCTTAAGAGCTTCTGGCAGGATTTGCTAGAATGCATATAGAGAAAGTGCAAACCAGTAGAAAAGCTCCTAACTTTAGGCTAATGGGTTTTATTAGGTTTTTGATATACTACAGCATATATCTATGTAGCTACGTACTGTTAAAATACTGAAATTATATTCTACTCTAATTTCATTTTACCTGTAGCAGTTTGCCCCATACATGCAGGATGTTCTCTTGACTCTGTTTTCTTCGGAACCTCCTGGAACTGAATCACTTGTTTTTGCATGCAAAGTTTCAGGACTGAAGGAATCAGAGGTAGACTCGGGATGAGATCCTTGAAACTCACCACAGGATGATCTGCCTGGAACACTCGAATAACTCTCAGAATAGCTCACTGCCTTGTCGTCTTTATTTGGTGTTCCTTTAGTTATGATTTTATGTTCAGAAACCTTACCAAGCTCCTCTACTGGAATTTCATTTCTCTGTGTATTTGTCTTCAGAGTATTTATATCTGTGCTACTCAGAGTAACTGTAGAAAATGATTCTGGCATTTCCTATTACAAAATAAAAAAATCTGAAATAAGTGAAATGTTTTTGAAAGAAATTTAAGCACAGAAGCATGAAACTACAATATCTATGTAATATGTAAAATTTTAAAACTTTCAAGATTCACATTTTAAAGTTACTTAAAAAAAAATCACTATTTTCTGTCTCTGTTAGGTAGCAGTTTGACATGAGCAGTGGGCCAGGGATTTAAGAAATACTTAGTGAAGAACAAATCAGTAAATCAACAGTCCTGCATCAGTGGCACCTCAAGGTCTGACAAGATAGCCTTCCAGGACCCTGTCCTGATCTCAGCTCTCTAAACTATTCCTTTTATAAGAGGAGGAAGATAGATGAACTCAGGGGGTAAAAACCAGGGGTAAGGACATGTTTGCTCAAAAGGGCCAAATTGCTGAAATATCTTAAACAAGATACACAAACAATGCTGACCAGAAAAAAATGGAACTTGTGACTGTGACAAGACCCTGAGTCCCTGGGAAAGCAAAATATGAGACAAATAACTGTCAATCCAATAGTAGGTGGATCTGGGAAGTGGAGACTTTTAAAGCTGTTTCATACTCTAAGTTTTGTGTGTGTGTTTCTGAATTCTTCTCAGCAAAGACATAAGAACCAAGGATAGGACAAATCTCCTCCATAACATCTCTAGTTTAGCAACTTTGAAACAATTTGCAACTATTAGAAAATAAATTTAAAGTTGCACTAAACCTTTATAATTATGTCAGACGTTCAATGAAAAATAATCAGAAAAATACAAATGAAACATAAAGATTTAATTTCATTTGAATATAATCTCTCAAAAATAGCTCTTAAATGTCTCTGTTCAAACATGTGTCATTCTGTTCCCATACACTGTCCTTATAATCCTATAAAATTACTGAAATACTTTATTTCTACCCTCTAAATATAATTATGGTTTTTCTGTAGCTGAATGGTAAAACTGTTCCTAGCTCACACAATCAAAAATTCTGCAAGAAGGTATGCAATGACAAATTCAGAAAAAAAAGCATTTCCCATATAAACGTTTAACCAATTTAAAGATGTTTTGAAACAAATAAACATTTTCATTAGTACTGTAGAAGCTTTTTAATTTATACTTACCACTAGCATAAAGAATAATCCTAGTCTTATCTTATTAAATGATCTCTTAATAACTTATCCTTCCTGTGAAGTAGAAGCAGTGCTCAGATACATACAAGCCATCCTGGTAACCATTCATACGATGTGATGACTACATACCAGCTACACATAAATGCTCACCTCCATATATAAGTAAGGAACTCATATATATTACTGCCAGCTAGAAAAAGCTGGTTTGATATTACTTAGAATCCAATAGTTCAAATTTCTTAAGTTATTATTAATATGACTTCTTTTGAAGTATTTACTTTAGTGTCTTAATATTTTTCTTTCTTTTTTAAGAAATATGGTATATTTCAAATAAATACAGTAAATTTCAAAATACTACTCAATACTATTCACCTTGCAAATGGAACTAACCTAGATCTTACTGTGGTTCTGTATAGTAATAGATAACCCACAGGGAAAGCAATCATTTGTCTAGCTCTTGTAGCTTAGCCTTGGCTGGTAGCATTCATGTCACATCTCTAACAATATACATTGCTTCTAAGCTGCTCCATCCCAGTCTCATACAGCTACTATAGGACCATCTGGAACGTACTAGCAACTGAAACTCTCGGATGGGAATGGGGCAATCCTGACCTACCTCCCCACACTTGGTCAGCTCTTCTCAATTTTCTTTTTCCCCCTTCAGCAATGGGGTAGATCAGCAATTCCATTACCTAAGCAGATATCCAATAAAATGTCAGGCTCTTATTCCTGCTGGCATTTCTAAACTCCATAACTAATTATCTTACAGTGCCTTTTAGAAAGGAAGGAGGTAAATTCTCCCCACAAACACTGCACTATCCTAGACCTTAAAAGGTTCTGGCATCTTGGTTCTCTCTGTGTAAAGCCTGGGGATAGAATGGGACATTAAAGTAATAATGACATATTTAAAGATGTTTTTAACTAAACAAGAGCAATATGTATACTATAATACTCTTCAGCTTAAAAAAACTTCCCATCTATTTATATGTGTATTTACTTATGCAAATCAGATATAAAGCTTGAATGAATACATAAAACGAATACATAAAGTAGATCCAAGGATGAGGCAAATCAAAGTGTTTAATCCACATGCTTCCAAATCTGCTTTTAACAAAAAGCATATAGTATTTTGCTACATAAAAACTGAAAATCCAGAGGTAATCTTCCTCCCTTGCTCTTTCTCCCAACCCCATTAGGGAACAGGGGTGGAAGGGAAAGGGAGGGAGTATGGGAATAGCAAGGATAGTGGAAGGAGACGGTCATCATTATACAAAATTAATGTATGAAGATGTGAATTTGGTGTCAACATACCTTATATACAAATAGAGATTTGATAAATTGTGGTATAAAGGTGTATTAAGAATTGCAATGCAAAAAAATTATGAATGTAATGCACTCCTCTATTGTGATGTATGCAAGAAATAATTAAAAAACCTGAAAATCCAAAGAAAATGAAATACAAGAAATGAAATCTATAGCATCATAGTTCAACACTCTCTAATTTCATTAAATATAAAGAAGAATTTGTTTTATTTAAAAAAA
Source organism: Marmota monax (assembly GCF_021218885.2). NCBI lineage: Eukaryota > Metazoa > Chordata > Mammalia > Rodentia > Sciuridae > Marmota > Marmota monax. The sequence goes on from NW_026692194.1 coordinate 637,145, forward strand.
CCTAAGGCCTCACAAGGAGTATGTTTAATTGACATGCTAATTTACCCTCTAAAAAAGAAAGGAATAGCAATATTATGGATCAGGAGTTCTCAAATATATTCTAAGAGGTACAAAAGTTAGAATTCATAATGCTCTTTTTGGAACTCCATGAAATATTGATAGACAGTAGACCCTTGGCATTCAAGAATTTAACAGTTTCAATTATTTATAAATGATCCCAAAATCCATTACCTGAAGTACTCTGTAAGTTTGCTGAGATATAAATCTGTACTGTGCCAATTACAAAGCTCATGAGCTAAAGCAACTTGTGAATGAGGGAACAGAAAAGATGGAAGGCTCTCGATATGAGGGGTAGGAGGAAAACAGAGAGCTCCATTTTTTTCTAAGCATTTCACATTGCTAATTTATTAAGAATTGATGCAAATGTGAAGGATTTAGTATAGAAAGCCAGAGATACGTGGTAGAATGGCCAGATCCCCTACAATCTGAAAATACATGTTAAAAACTTCAGAGAACAAAGAACATGAAGCTGGTAGAAGGCAATATTGGTGCTTGCAGGTGACTGGAATGTACTGTTAAAGCTATTAAAATAGTCTATTAAATTGCCCAAGAAGTCCTTTCCAGCCCCTCAACCATCTGAAGTTTAATATACTACAAAGAACAGGAAAAAGAACTTCCTTCTAGAATAAATTCAATGAGATAATTTGTTGTTGTTTCCAAGCTTTCCTTGGCACAAATGTCTGTGCCAGTTAGTTGCCTTATAAGTCCTACATCGACTCCATTAGTATACACATGCTAATGTCTGAAAAATCCCAACTTCCTGGCCACAACCTCATTCCTAAGCTTCAAATTCATATATTCTAACACTAGCTCAACATTTCTGCCTCAATTATTCTATGCGCTTCAACTCAAAATGCCAAAGCTGAAATCCTGTCTGTATTCTCTACCAGTTTCTGCCAACAGAACATATCCATTAATCCTAGCCAAAAATTTAGATGTCCTTTATTCCTGTACTTTCCCAAAATCTAAGCAACAACTTCTGCAGTTTTGCTTTCATAAATATTTTTCTAATCCAATGCCACTTCACTATCCTTTTAGTCACTGCCCTGCCTCTAATTCTCTTTATTTCCTGACTGTGTTAATGCCATAATCTCTTCCCTCTCTGAGACTTTCAACTTGTTCTCTTTTAAACTCTCTTCTAAAGAGCTAAAAGGGTTATTTCTGTGAATGAAAATATTTCAAGGTCCTCCCTCTGCAAAAGTTCCCACCTCACATTGCTGCCCTCCATAATATCAAACTTCTAAGAAAAGTAGTTTCCCGCCTACTACAGGTTGAGTATCCCTTAACCAAACTGTTGAGGACCAGAAATGTTTTAGATTTCAATTTTTTGGATTTGGGAATATTTGAGAAGATTTTATTGGGTTGAGCATCCCTAATCTGAAAACCCCAAATCTGAAATACTTAAAAATTCATAACTTTTTGAGCTCTTTGTAGTGCAAAAAAGTTTCAAATTTCAAGGTATTTCAGATTTTGGATTTTTAGGTTAGGGATTCTCAACTTATATTTAAATTTCTTTTGCTCTTCTACCAGCTATCCCATCTACCTGGGACCTGATGACTTATTCTGATGAAAAGAATGTGGTAGAAATGGCACAGTAACAGTTCTAGCTCTACATCTTAAAAGATCTGGCAGCTTCTTTGACCCTCTTAGTATCCAGCTGTCAATAAAGATGTTCAGTCTAGACTAATTAATGGTAAGTGGAAGGTGGGAGACCCAGCCAGTTCCTAGTTATCCATTACCCCTTGATGAGGCACCATTGATGTTCCTGGAGCCATCTCAGATGCTCCAGCTTCAGCACAGCTCCTAGCTAAAATGCAGCCCAGCAGACATTAAAAATATGCCACAGAAAAATTGTCCAAATTGACCCAGCCAACTCATGGAATTATAAGAAAAAATAAATCTTTGTTGTAGTGAGCCACTAAGTGTTGGGGTTGCTTATTTCACAGCAAAAAAGAGCAGATACACCTTACAATTCTATTTTGCTTTAAACTGGATCAGGCTTCCTAATATTACTTCTGACAAAGTTCATGATTTATGTAAAATTATGTTTTAAAAAAATACCATTGTTTTCATCTGTTTTGTGCTGTTGTAACAGAATACTGCAGTAATTTATAAAGAAATAAATTTATTCTCTCCCAGTTCTAGGGTTTGGGAAGCCCAAGATGAAGTCTCCTTATAGGGTAGAAGGTAGAAGGGCAAAAGAGAACGAATGTTGTCTTCTGAGGTGACAGAAAAGCAAAAAGGGTAAACCCACTCTTAAAAACCCTTGTTATAGCATTTTTTAAATTTTTATTGTTTTAGTTGTAGTTGGACACAATAACTTTATTTTACTTTTATGTGGTGCTGAGGATTGAACCCAGCGCCCCACCTGTGCTAGGCGAGCAATATACCACTGAGCCATAAACCCAGCCCCTGTTACAGCATTTTTAATCCATTCATGAGGGTGAGGACCTCATGAGCCAACCCACCCCCAAAACTGTTGCACTGTGGATTTAGTTTAAACATAATTTTTTGGAGGGGACAAAAACATTCAAACCATAGCAACCATTCTTTTCATTAATCAATTCAAGAACTCTAATTTTCACTTCTAAAATAGACAATTACATAACTGTTAAACGTTTCAGAAAGACACAAGAACTGATGAAAAATGTGAACTACTTCAGAGCAAAGTGAAAAATATGAACTAATTCATGAAGCAAAGTGATTACAGTCACAAACCCTTTCACACAATCTAATCTATATAGGAGAAAAATCCATTGTATCCCAAATGAAAGGATCTATTTGAGACTTGAGGTTTCTAGCAATGTGATCTTGGGACAGCTTTCAACTTCGAGGGCACATTAAAATACTAACATACTAATAAACAGACCACACAGAACAAATGAGTAGGAATCTTAGGAACAAGGACTGGCAGGGGGGAGGTGATTTCTATCCCTTCTCTTTACTTATTTTTCTTTAAGAGAATATAATTCATTTTTTCCCAAGTAAATAATCCCACTTCTGCTCTGAAGCCCTCACCAAAACTGTTCTTTGAGTTCTTAATAATTGGCAAATGCCCTCCATCTGACTAGACAGGTGAGCCCAACCTATTATTTTCTCTCATTTTTCACTTTCTCTCACCTGTTCTGCAATGTAGCTATTTCTACAGGACCAGCTGAAAGAAAGTGGGCAGAGATGCAGGTGGGCTCTGGAAAGGCCCTACTCAGGCCTTCAGTCTCAGTCATGTTCTCTGGCCCAGCTATACCAGAAAGCTCTGCATAAAGGAGGGGTAAATCTCTTGCAGAACCCTTAAGGGAGGAAGAACATTTAGCCAAGCAGAGCTCAATTCTTTCTGGGACTTGTCTGTAATACTCCCTTGATGTCATCAAAATTTCAAAAATACCTCAAATATCTTGGATTTGCTTAGTATTATTTATCAATTTAAAAGATATAAAGTTTTTCTCATGGTTATCAAACTTTATGACTTGGAATAAGCACAGTAAAACATATATACCATAGATGTTCTTTTGAATAAAATAATTTCTCTTCTAAAAAAAAGGCAAAGGCAATTGATATGTTCAGAGGTCAAAGAGTAGAATGTGTGAAGGCTCAAAGTTTATCTAAGAAAAGTTTAATTTTAATAAGTTTTTATGTCAAATATATATGAGCCATAATATATTTTGCTTTCACTTATAAAACTTGACTCTATAAGTAAGCAAAGTTGAGTCCATAGGGACTGGATACATTTTTCCAAAAGGAAAAGAAGCTCTACTAAGAGGCATAAGAAAGTAAATAATCAAATAATACATTTTTTAAAAATCACCTTGGATGAAATGATAGACTCTTCTTGATCAGCATTTTTGCACTTTTTTCCTGCATCATCTTCTGCTGATATACTTTCTGAATTTCCTGATGAAATTACTCGCTTTCTTTGCTGGCTCATGTTTACTTGGGTTTTATCTTTGGAGATTCCTTCTTTTCCACATTCTTGGATTATATTATTATCTTACACATATACATAAAGACAAAGAAAATTATATTCCATATTTCATATGTCAATATTCCATACAAAAAAAGAGACTAAAAGAGCAAATAAAATTAAAGTTCCGTTTACAGTAAAGCCAATTTAAAAAACCTTATTTGCAAATCACAAGGCCAAGGTGCCAGTGGGAGCTCCGTGCCTTAACTGTTTCACCTTACCTTTCTCTCTGAACTTTGTTTTCATCTGCAAAGTGGCAATTCTAATAAATCACAGAATTTTCAGAAGAAGTAAATGTGTTGATATGTAAACTATCTACTAAAGCACCTGACACATGTTAGTTATATATATTTTTCATTGCAGAACTGAATTTCTCTAAAAGAAAACCTGCATAGAGCAACTCAATGAACCTTGCATATGCTTACTAAATATTTAACATCCACAGTGAAGAATACAATTTATCCTAAACAAAGATAAGAACCCAAAATAACCCAAAAGGAGAATGACCTCTACAGACTTTGTCAAGGAAGACATTAAGACTCAATAATAATGGACATCTTATCCTATGTAATTTCAATATAGTTGGTAAGCCTAAGTGAGTATATTATATTTAAATGTCATAAATAATCTAATACAAAATCAAAAAGACCTACTTGTTTTTAAGAGAAAAATATTCATGGCTGGCCAGGCACGATGGTGCACGCCTGTAATCCCAGAGACTTGGGAGGCTGAGACAGAAGGATCATGAGTTCAAAGCCAGCCTCAGCAAAAGTGAGGACTAAGCAACTCAGTGAGACCCTGTCTCTAAATAAAACACAAAATAGGGCTGGGGATGTATCTTACTGGTTGATTTGCCCCTGAGTTCAATCTCCAATACGGCCCTCCAAAAAATTTCATGGGTAATTGTCTCTTTTATAATAGAATGATACCTTCAAAAGGGAAAAGACTTTATGTGCCTTGTTAATTATTTATTTCTTCCTTGAGTCTCCAATACCTACAAATGGCCTAGTACAAAGCTGGTGCTCAATAAATATTTTTGACTAAGTGAATTGTGAATATGAACAGAATTTGTCCCTAAATTCCCTGGAGATCCAGAATATAGGTATTCTGATATATATGATCTTTAATCATTATTCCATATTCTGGAAAAAGCTAGAAAATGCAGTTTAACTTTTGTAGGCCATACAGTGTATGTCACAACTACTTCACTCTACCTTTGAAACAAAAGAACAGCCACATACAAGATATATGTGGATGATCATGGTTGTGTTCCAATAAAACTTTATTCGCAAAAAAATGGCCTATAGTTTGCTTAGGATTATTCCGAAGGATATTGAAGTGGCCTGAAATAATATTCCTTAAATTCAGGGAAAAAAGGGCAACGGAATGCTGTTCATATTATCAAATAGGAATATGAATTGAACCATTATAAAGATAATGTACAGTAGTCCCCCTTTAACCATAGTTTCACTCTCCTGTTTCACTTACCTATGTCACCCATGAAAACTTCCAGAAATAAACAATTCATAAATTTTAAATTGCATGCCATTCTGAGTAGCATAATGAAATCTTGTACCTTCCAGCACTCTCCCACCTGAATATAAATCATTCTTTTGTTCAGCAACATCCACACTGTATATTGTTAGTCACTTAATAGCTGTCCTGGTTATCAGATCAATTGTTGTGGTATCTCAGTGCTTACATTCAATTAACCCATATTTTGCTTAATAATGGCCCTAAAGCACAAGAGTAATAATGTTGGTAACTCAGATATGCCAAAGATAAGCCATAAAATGTGTTCTTTAAGAGAAAAGGTTAAAGTACAAAACATTTTTTTTCTTTTAAGTACTATGGATTGAACCCAGAGGCATTCTAATTACTGAGGACACTCCTATCTCTTTTTTAAATTTTTACTTTGAGACAAGGTCTCACAAAATTTCTAAGGCTGGCTTTAAACATGCAATCTTTCTATTTCAGACTCCTGAGTTGTGGGGATTATAACTATGGATCAACTTGCCTGATAATAAAAGATATTTTCAGAGGAAGAAAAAAGAGACCATATTCACATAACTATTATATAATTTAGTATATGACCAAAATTGTTCTATTTTATTATTACTTATTATTGCTAATCTCTTACCATGCCTAACTTTGAAATTAAACTTTATCATAGATATAGATGGATAGGAAGAAATACAGCATATAAATTTTGGTACTATCAATGGTTATAGGTATCCACTGGGGGTCTCAGAATAAATCTCCTGCAGATAAGGGGGAAATTACTGTATTTATTAAATAAAACATATGCATAAACTAGTCAATACTAAACTTTGCCTAAATGACTTAAATATTCATCATGAATCTAAATTAGGAAACATTTCCTAGCATTTTAGGAAACTATCAGGAATGAGATTTAATAGAACTATACACCTTGGTGCAACATATGCAACAGCAGTTATGCATTCATAAAACCAAATAAACTAATAATAGTATAGCAGTTTTGCTTACTATACTGAGAACTATAAAATGTAAATTAAGACATACCTTCTATCAAAATGATAGTGGACCACATTCCACATGTTACACATGTACATAAAATTCTAAAATTAAATATACCTATTTAAAATAGCCAATTATTTAAAATTCTAAATTCTCTACTATAAATATTTCTTTAAGAACAAAAGCTAATTTCTTTTTATATGAGAAGGAGTTATTTTAATATTGTTAAAATGTTCTTCAAAAAGAGTATATAAAACAAATAGCTTAATTGGGTTATAGCAATTGTATAACAATTTAGTAAAGCAAATACTACTGTATGTCTAGGATAAGTCCATTTGGATGACAGAAATATAAAAGAAATTAACTATTAATGAAGTTATTTTTAACTGTTACTAATTATAGTTATGAGCTATATGAGTGATAGCTCAACTAGATGCATATGTGCCATTAAAATACATCACTTCTGAGCTGGGCACAGTGTGCACTCCTGTAATTCCAGTGACTTAGGAGACTGAGGCAGGAAGATGGAAGTTTGAGGCTAGACTCAGCAACTTAGCAAGACTCTGAGCAAAATGCTATTTGCTCAGGATCACTAGGCAATGCTGAGCTAACGTGGATCTGGGGCGAATAATCTGCGCCTCTCAGAACACACACCGAGCCCGGAGCGGCCGAATTCAGGCTCCCGTTTGCCTGCATCTCCCAGACAAACCAGACAAACCGCTGTGACTCAGCGCTAAATGATCCCGCGGAAACAACTTGTCAGTCCCTCCTGATCCTGCAGAGGCTAATACTAACCGAGCCTTCATAGATAGTGCCCACAGAATCGACAATGGCTTGGGAGAGCCGGTCAGGACCCACCCGTTGCTTCGGTCACCCGGCAAAGCGAACGAACTGCTGCCATTCGCATGGGATACCACCATGGCAGAATGCGGCGGAGGAGATAACTTCATTGAAACCAGCGGCGGCAGGTGTGTAACCCCCTAGCCCTCCCTCTCCACACAGCGGGGAAACCTCAAGGGCCCCTCCCACCTCTCCTGTGAGCACGATAGTCAGACCGAGGGAATCAGGAGTGGCGCGGGACCCCCGGCTATGGCTCCCACCAGCGCTGACAACTGAGGTCTCTTGCACCAGCTACCGGGGGCGTGGCTACCGGAGGGCAAGCAAAATACACTGAGGGTTCTCAGCCCCAAGCTCCACAATCTTAGGGTCTGAGGGAATGGCAAGCAGGGAGAGTGTGCCCAGTCGTTCAAGAAAATAGGGCTCCCAGGAGTAGGAGACCTGGCGTGTAGCCAGTATTGTGGTGAGCGTCACCTGTGAGCGGGGCCTGGCTGGAGGAAAAGTGGGGAAGTGACTAGACACAAGAAAAGGCCCTAGGCACTCAGGATTAGAGACCCGCCCAGTCGGGGAGGAGGAGCTGCTGCACAGTGATTGGTTCCTGTGTATTGAGAGGAGAAGCTTGGCCCGGTGGGCACAGCTCCACCTACTGGAAGAGAAGTTAATCAAACTCTAAGACTGCATTTTTTACATTTTTTTAAATTTGTTTTATTTTTATTTTTATTTATTTTTTATTTTTTTAAATTTTTTTTAATTTTTTACTTTTTTTGATTTTTTTAATCTTTTCTTTTTTTATTTTCCATTTTTTTCTTTTGTCTTTTCATTTCTTTTCAATTTCCCTATTCCCCTTTCCTTGAATTCTACCTGTTTACTCTCATTCTCTTTAGTGACTTCTTCCCTTCCCTTCTAATACCTTTCCTTCCAAGCATCACAACGCTGCTTATGTGTAATTTACTAAATATGTATAGGTCAATGTTCCGAGGTGTTATATAGTGCTACCAAGTCCCTAGCTTCCCCCAAATACTCCAGACCATTCTCCTGTTAATATCCCTTGTCAGTAGAGCAACCTTCCAAGGTTGCCAAGAGATACCAACCTCAATACCATCACATCATTCGACCTAAATATAAGTCCCAAGACCAAACCGCAGACCGCTATATGCCATCAGAATCCATACACAGTTTAGGAAACAAATGAATCTGCATTAAAGTGCAACAAAACTCATCATCTCTAGTCATAGCCTCTCATCACAAAAGAGAGACCCCAGAGACACACAAAACCAAATAAATTTATGGGAGTAAACAGTAACTTGGCAGTCAAACAGAACAAGAAGTAACATGAGCAGCATGAAAAAGCAAGGAAGAAAATGAGTACAAACAATGCAGGACAGCCTAAATATTCAGGAGGACCTAGAGGCATCATAAAAATGGTCAAATAAAGAACTCAAGGAATACCTTAGACAGATGGAATGGAATCTTAAAGAGGATATGAGACAGCAAATTCAAACAATGAAAGAACACATTGAAAATGAATTACATAAACAGATAAAAGAAGCAAATAAGCATCTTTATCAGGAGATAGAGATTACAAAAAAAAATCAAACAATAATTCTAGAAATGAAGGAAATTATAAACCAAATTAAAAACTCAAATGAGAGTATCACTAACAGAGTGAAGGAAGTAGAAGCCAGAAAGTCAGATAATGAAGACAAAATATATCATCTTAAAGAGTCTAGCCAACTCAGAAAGGCTGGTAAAAAATCACGAGAAAAACATCCAAGATATGGGATAACATAAAAAAAACAAACTTAACAGCCATCAGGATAGAGGAATGTATAGAGGGTCAAACCAAGGGAATGAACAACCTGTTGAATGAAATAATTATAGAAAACTTTCCAGATATAAAAAAGGAAATGGATGTACAAATTGTAGATGCATACAAGACACCGAGCATACAAAAGCACAATAGACCAATGCCAAGACACATTGTTATGAAGATATCCAATATATAGAACAAAGAGAAAATATTAAAAGCTACAAGAGAAAGGAGGCAGATTACATTCAGGGGTAAGCCAATAAGGTTAACAACGGATTTTTCATCACAGACGCTGAAAGCGAGAAGATCCTGGAACAACGTATTTCAAACACTGAAAGACAATGGATGCCAACCAAGAATTTTATATCCAGCAAAATTAAGCTTCAGGTATGACAATGAAATAAAAATCTTTCATAATAAAGAAAAGTTAAAAGAATCTGCAGCCAGAAAACCAGCACTGCAAAGCATCTTGAGCAAAACGGTACACGAGGAAGAAATGAAAAACAATAACCAAAACCAACAGTGGGAAGTACCTCAGTAAAGCCGGGGGGGGGGGGAGCTAATCATGGAGAAACACACCAAATTAAAAAAAAAAGATAAATAATCAAACATGGCTGGAAGTACAAACCATATATCAACAGTAACTCTAAACGTAAATGGCTTAAACTCACCAATAAAGCGTCATAGACTGGTAACATGGATTAAAAAAACAAATCCAACAATATGCTGCCTCCAGGAGACACATTTGATTGGAAAAGACATACACAGGCTGAAGGTGAAAGGTTGGGAAAAAACATACCACACACACAGTCCTCGTAAGCAAGCAGGGGTGGCCATCTTCATATAGAATAAAATCGACTTCAAAACTAAGTTAATCAAAAGGGATAAGGAAGGACATTATATACTGTTAAAAGGAACCATTCACCAACAAGACATAACAATTATCAATATTTATGCACCAAATAATGGTACTGTGACGTTCATAAAACAAACTCTCCTCAAGTTCAAGAATCAAATAGACCACAACACAATAATTATGGGTGACTTCAACACATCTCTCTCACCACTGGACAGATCCTCCAAACCAAAGTTGAATAAAAAACTATAGAACTCAATATCGCAATCAATAACCTAGACTTAACTGACATATATAGAATATATCAACCATCATCAAGTGGATATACTTTTTTCTTAGTAGCACATGGATCCTTCTCAAAAATAGACCATATATTATGCCATAGGGCAACCCTCAGTAAATATACAGGGGTGGAGATAATCCCATGCATTTTATCTGATCATAATGGAATGAAACTGGAAATCAATGATAAAAGAAGGAAGGAAAAATCCTACATCACATGGAAAATGAACAATATGTTACTGAATGATCAATGGGTTACAGAAGACATAAAGGAGGAAATCAAAAAATTCTTAGAGATAAATGAAAATACAGACACAACATATCGGAATCTATGGGACACAATGAAAGCAGTTTTAAGAGGAAATTAATTGCCTGGAGGTCATCCCTCAAAAAAAGAAAAAACCAACAAATAAATGAGCTCACACTTCATCTCAAAGCCCTAGAAAAGGAAGAGCAAAACAACAGCAAATGTAGCAGAAGGCAAGAAATAATTAAAATCAGAGCGGAAATCAACGAAATTGAAACAAAAGAAACTATTGAAAATATTGACAAAACTAAAAGTTGGTTCTTCGAAAAAATAAATAAGATCGACAGACCCTTAGCCATGCTAACAAAGAGAAGAAGAGAGAGAACTCAAATTACTAACATACGGGATGAAAAAGGAAATACCACAACAGATGCCACAGAAATACAGAAGACAATTAGAAATTATTTTGAAACCCTATATTCCAATAAAATAGAAGATAGTGAAGACATCAATAAATTTCTTAGATCATATGATTTGCCCAGACTGAATCAGGAGGATACACACAATTTGAACAGACCAATATTAATGGATGAAATAGAAGAAGCAATCAAAAGACTACCAACCAAGAAAAGCCCAGGACCGGATGGGTATACAGCGGAGTTTTACAAAACCTTTAAAGAAAAATTAAAACCAATACTTTTCAAGTTATTTCAGGAAATAGAAAAAGAGGGAGCTCTTCCAAATTCATTCTATGAGGCCAACATCACTCTGATCCCGAAACCAGACAAAGACACCTCAAAGAAAGAAAACTACAGATCAATATCTCTAATGAACCTAGATGCAAAAATCCTCAATAAAATTCTGGCGAATCAGATACAAAAACACATCAAAAAAAAAAAATTGTGCACCATGATCAAGTAGGATTCATCCCTGGGATGCAAGGATGGTTCAATATACGGAAATCAATGAATGTTATTCACCACATCAATAGACTTAAAGATAAGAACCATATGATCATCTCGATAGATGCAGAAAAAGCATTCGACAAAGTACAGCATCCCTTTAAACACTAGAAAAACTAGGGATAACAGGAACTTACCTCAACATTGTAAAAGCTATCTATGCTAAGCCTCAGGCTAGTATCATTCTGAATGGAGAAAAATTGAAGGCATTCCCTCTAAAATCTGGAACAAGACAGGGATGCCCTCTATCACCACTTCTATTCAATATAGTTCTCGAAACACTGGCCAGAGCAATTAGACAGACGAAAGAAATTAAAGGCATAAAAATAGAAAAAGAAGAACTTAAATTATCACTATTTGCGGTTGACATGATTCTATACCTAGAAGACCCAAAAGGGTCTACAAAGAAACTACTAGAACTAATAAATGCATTCAGCAAAATGGCAGGATATAAAATCAACACGCATAAATCAAAGGCATTCCTGTATATCAGCGACAAATCCTCTGAAATGGAAATGAGGGAAAAAACCCAATTCACAATATCCTCAAAAAAAATAAAATACTTGGGAATCAACCTAACAAAAGAGGTGAAAGATTTATACAATGAAAACTACAGAACCCTAAAGAGAGAAATAGAAGAAGATCTTAGAAGATGGAAAAATATACCCTGTTCATGGATAGGCAGAACTAACATCATCAAAATGGCGATATTACCAAAAGTTCTCTATAGGTTTAATGCAATGCCAATCAAAATCCCAATGGCATTTCTTGTAGAAATAGATAAAACAATCATGAAATTCATCTGGAAAAATAAAAGACCCAGAATAGCAAAAGCAATTCTAAGCAGAAAGTGTGAATCAGGCGGTATAGCGATACCAAATTTCAAACTATACTACAGAGCAATAGTAACAAAAACAGCATGCTACTGGTACCAAACCAGGCAGGTGGACCAATGGTACAGAATAGACGACACAGAGACTAATCCACAAAGTTACAACTATCTTATATTTGATAAAGGGGCTAAAAGCATACAATGGAGGAAGGATAGCATCTTCAACAAATGGTGCTGGGAAAACTGGAAATCCATATGCAACAAAATGAAACTGAATCTCCTTCTCTCGCCATGCACAAAAGTTAACTCAAAATGGATCAAGGAGCTTGATATCAAATCAGAGACTCTGCGTCTGATAGAAGAAAAAGTTGACTCCGATCTACATATTGTGGGGTCGGGCTCCAAATTCCTTAATAGGACACCCATCGCACAAGAGTTAATAACAAGAATCAACAAATGGGACTTACTTAAACTAAAAAGTTTTTTCTCAGCAAGAGAAACAATAAGAGAGGTAAATAGGGAGACTACATCCTGGGAACAAATTTTTACTCCTCACACTTCAGATAGAGCCCTAATATCCAGAGTATACAAAGAACTCAAAAAATTAAACAATAACAAAACAAATAACCCAATCAACAAATGGGCCAAGGACCTGAACAGACACTTCTCAGAGGAGGACATACAATCAATCAACAAGTACATGAAAAAATGCTCACCATCACTAGCAGTCAGAGAAATGCAAATCAAAACCACCCTAAGATACCATCTCACTCCAGTAAGATTGGCAGCCATTATGAAGTCAAACAGCAACAAGTGCTGGCGAGGATGTGGGGAAAAGGGTACACTTGTACATTGCTGGTGGGGCTGCAAATTGGTGCGGCCAATTTGGAAAGCAGTATGGAGATTCCTGGGAAAGCTAGAAATGGAACCACCATTTGACCCAGCTATTCCCCTTCTTGGACTATTCCCTAAAGACCTTAAAAGAGCATACTATAGGGATATTGCTACAACGATGTTCATAGCAGCACAATTCACAATAGCTAGACTGTGGAACCAACCTAGATGCCCTTCAATAGACGAATGGATAAAAAAAAATGTGGCATTTATACACAATGGAGTATTACTCTGCACTAAAAAATGACAAAATCATGGAATTTGCAGGGAAATGGATGGCACTAGAGCAGATTATGCTAAGTGAGGCTAGCCAATCCCTAAAAAACAAATGCCAAATGTCATCTTTGATATAAGGAGAGCAACTAAGAACAGAATAGGGAGGAAGAGCATGAGAAGACCACCATTAAACAGGGAAGAGAGGGGGGCAGGGAAAGAGAGAGAGAAGGGAAATTGCATGGTAAAGGAAGGAGACCCTCATTGTTATACAAAATTACATATAAGAGGAAGTGAGGGGAAAGGGGAAAAAAAACAATAGAGAGAAATGAATTACAGTAGATGGGGTAGGGAGAGAAGAAGGGAAGGGAAGGGAGGGGAGTGGAGGGGGGATAGTAGAGGATAGGAAAGGCAGCAGAATACAACATACAGTAGTATGGCAGTAGGTAAAATAGTGGATGTGTAACCGATGTGAATCTGCAATATGTATATGGGGTAAAAATGGGAGTTCATAATCCGCTTGAATCAAATGTATGAAATATGATATGTCAAGAGCTTTGTAATGTTTTGAACAACTAATAATAATTTTAAAAAAAGACTCTGAGGAACTTCACAAGAACCCATCTCAAAAAAAAACAAAAAAGGGGTTAGGGTTGTGGCTCAGTGATTATGTGACTCTAGGTTCAATCCCCAGTACCAAAGAAACTTCCATCCACTCTCTTACCCTCCAGAGAAATCAGTTATAACAACCTGTTAGTAATTAGTAGTCTTCTCAACTTTTTTTTCTAAGTTTAAGCAAATATATTTAAAAATACAAATATATAAACACATATAGGACTAAAAGTATAAGTGCTGTTCTTTTTGTAATATAAATTCCTAGAACTACAACTTCTGGGTCAAAATGTGTGGTACATTTAAAAACTGAAAGAGATACTGGCAGATGATGTTAAAAGTCTATACTAATTTATACTTTTATGAACAATGTTCAATAATACCCATTCTGCCAGCAATAGATTTTGATGAGTTAATAAATAAGAAATTACAATTGTATGTTTCTATTTATACTTACCTAATAGTAGAGTCATATGTTTATTAACAATTAGTATTTATTATTCTATAATACATCACATACAATATGCAAAATTTCTACTGAGTATAATATTTTTTATTATAGACAATTTTTTTAATCTTCAATCTTTTCTAAGTATGACAGGTAATATCTCCCAGTATATTGTTTACCAGTCCATTATATGCCTCTGAGTAAGTTTTTGCATGCAAATATTTTTAAAATATAAATCTGTCAATTTTTCCTTTATGGTTCTAGGTTCCCTATCATCTTCTGAAAGTCTTCAGAACTATTAAAAATATTTCCCATATTTACATCAAATGCATTAACAATTTTAAGTTTTATGTTGACATTATTAATTCAATAGACTCTATCTCTGAATATGGTATAAGTAGGGATCTAATATTACTTTGTCCCAAATAGATTATTTCCCCCAAGCATTTATTGAATAATGTATCCCTTCCTCACCAGTTTTAGCAGATAATTTTTATATTAAATGTATCTATTTTGATTTGTCTCTGAGTGTTTCATTCTTTCTAGTGGTCTAACTTCTATTCCTGTCATAACTAACAATTACTAAAAGCAGGTATCCAGCCCAGATAGCAATATAGGGGAATTCCAAAGAAAAGGTATTCAAAGTGCCCCTACAAAAATACAAAAAAAAACTTAATTCATTTTATACAAAGCTGACATGACTCTAATGTTAAAATTGCCATTTATAGCATGAAGAAAAATACTGATGTATTTATAAATATAGAGATGTCCTATACCAGATATTAGCAAATTTAATCTAATGGAGTATAAAAATAAGAAGCCATCATGACAAGGTTGAATTTACTCTGGAAACATAGACATGATATAATATTAAGAAATCTACCAACAACATTTGTCGTGTTCCTAGTGATAAAAACACTCAAGATCACTCCAGGAGAACTGGGCTGTGCAAAATAACCATACAAGAGACAGAAGAAACAGAGATACCTTTTTCTTTGGGGATCCTGTGATGGCTCCTCTGACCTTAAGGGTCCACAGAAAGAAAGACAGCAAGCAAGCATGTACTGAACCCTTTTACTGAGGAGAAGCCATTCAAATGAAACAAGAGGTCAGGTTTCAGGGGGTGAGTCTAGCTTTGAGATATCTGCTATCAGCAGGTTGACTGATATCTAGGAAGGCCACAATCAAAAGCAGAGCAAGAGAAGTAAACACACACAGGGCGTTTTCATGGAACATTCTAACCCAAACAGAGTAAAGGGATAATATCACAAAGGAACAGGTGAGCATAGCTCTATCCATGGAGCGACACGCCTATGTGTGAAGACACGTCCTCAATCTCCAGGACTAGGGCAATGTCCAGGTCACTATGAGATGTAGTGACAGTCAGAGCCTCTCCAGCTCAGGGAAAGAGAATGCAAAATCATTCAGATTGGCTGCCCACAAACATTAATTATATTAACACATGAAAAATGCACCATTATTTCTATGCCAAATTTTTTTTTCAAAAAAATTGAAGTTATTCATGAAAAAAACGTAAAAATAAAACAACCTAAGAATAGCATGAGTGTTTATCAGAATCAATACCAGCCAAGAGTTAAAGAACATATCAAAAACAAACAAACCAAATGTAAGAACATATAAAAAACAAACAAACCAAACCAGGATATTCAGAAAGTAAACGTAAGTGGCTATACAGTGACATGTTTAGAACATGGGCTTTACAGTCAGAAAGAGATAGGTTTCAGTTACAGCTCTGGCATTTATTACTTGATCTTGGATAAGTCATTAATCATCAGTTAACATTATCTGTCCTGATCCTAAGTACTCAAAAGATTTCAAAATATCAAGTTGGTTTTAGACAATCTAAGTAAATGTCAATGTCCATGGTACAGTACTACAGGTACAAAAGACAGAAGTTGCACACATATTAATGAGCCTAAAAGGTGTCCTGGAAGATGATTTTTTAAATATCTAGCAATGGTTTATTGATGCAGGTCATTAGTTACTTAGGTGAATAAAACAATTTTAAAAGCTATGCAATAGAAATGTCTAATTATATTAATTTTTAATTATCAGAATTCAAGTACACAACTGTTTATACTTCTTAATTTTTCCTCTTCTAAATTTGTATACTTCTTAACTCCATTAAAGGTATTAAGGAACCTAACTTTGCTCTTGTATGTACTTTTACCAAAATTTAAGTTTATATGAAGATAGGCTTGAATCCAAAAACTTTCAGATCTTATTTTGAAGCTTTAGCATTTTGGTGCATTGTGTGCCATGTAATATTCCAGTCCTGATCAATGTCAGATAACTGTCATTTGTATTTTCAAGGTGAAGTGCCTAAAAAGGCAATTCACATTTTATATGGTGTATCTGTCAAATGAAAGTTAATATAATAGCTGGTTATTTGAAGCAAAACATATTTTGAACTATTATAAGCAATCTAAAAGTGATAACATAAAAGCAACTATAGTATAAACAACTCTTAAATAAAAAGATTTGTACTTAGGAAGGTAGTTTGCATTGATATAACTTTTGGTCAAGAAAACTTACTCTTTCTATTGGAGAGAAATTGTTCTACTGAGGGAAAGTACCCGCTCCTTCCCACTACCAGCCCTCATTTTCCTTTCTACAAAGTGAGGATCATGTTTAATAAGTAATGTTACTGATAAAAATATTTTCCACATGAAATGACTATGGAGGGGATAATAACCATTATACTAAAATAAAACTCTTTATCAGGAAACTCTTTGATTTAGTTTTGAGAATTCTTCAGATTAAACCACATCCCCTTCAACATACAATGTATAACCTACTCTTATGATCCTACTCTAATCCAACTAGCATTGAAGAAGGTATATTCTGTACATTGTACATTTGATCAAAAATTTTCAAAGAATTCCATGACTACTGAATATGAGAATCATTGAGGACAGTAATATTCCCTCTTTAAAAAGGTACTAATTTCTACTATAATTTATAAAAGATAATGTTCAAAATAAAATTGACAGAATATCTTAATTGAACTAATCAAATCAAATAAAAGATTATAAATTCAGGACAAAAATATTAAAAGGAACAACTATATGAAGGCATTGGATAGTAAACAAAAAGACAGGCAGAGAAGAATCTAACTTTGAAAAATTAACTACAACTTTTGAATTTCTGTTTTCCTGAAGGTATTTCCCAATTCACAAGTAATGTAGAAAGCTTCAGTCTGGTTTGAGGTTAGTAGAAAAGACAGAAAGTGAGGAATAAAATCCCAGAAGAAAGGGAGCCCAAAAGGGGCATAGTGCATCTCCAAAATCCCAGCAGGCTGAGGCAGGAGGATTGCAAGTTCAAGGCCAGTCTCAGCAACACAGCAAGACACTGCCTCGAAATAAATTAACAAGGACTGGATGTGACCTGCTAAGAGCCATAGCCAAGTAGTATGATGCATGGCATTTTTGGTAGAAAGGTGACCCCCAGCAAGCCATTGAGATGATATGATTATGTTAAGATCTGCATTCATATGGATATTAGACCCCTGCTGTCCATCTTGGCCTGCTACTGGACTCCTGGAGAGTTCCTATTGGTTGGGGAAGTGCGGTAGGAGGAAATTCTGGAGGAGGGATTTCCTGTTGCCGGTCTGGGAGAACGCTGTGGGTTGGCATATTTCCCGGGAGCTTACAGGGCATTGGCCAGAGTTTCAAAAATAAAATTTGTTCCTGTTTGAGTGGCTCGTGATTTTGTGCCCAGCCAGACTGCGGCAGTGACCCTGTTTCAAAATACAATAACAAGGACAACTCAGTACCATGGGTTCAATCCCTAGGGCAAAGGAGGAGGGAAAGGAGTAGATGGAAGGAGAAAGAAGAGGAAGGGGGAGGAGGAGGAGGAGGAGGAGGCAGCAGCAGTGGAGGCAACAGCAAGAACAAAATTCTACAAATAAAAATGACCCAAATCCTTTGCTGACTATTAATGTTCATGGAAGAAACCCCAGGAATCCAGGGAAAAAGTCACAGTTGGAAACCAAAAGAACTAAGTAGAGAGACTATAGTTGCTGTCCACATCAGGGGAAACAAGAGACTAAGATCTGAATCCAGCCAGGTTAACTGCCTATTAGAACTACTTCCTTAGGAAAACATAATGAAATCAAGAGCCTTGATAATCTATTATTCATATCACCAATATCCGACAGAAAATCACTAGCTACAGAATATACAAAAAAAATATGATCCATATAATATTTAAAAAGCAGTCAATAGAAAATTAACCTGAGATAACCAAAGAGTTGCACAAAGACACACACTTTAATGTAGTTATTAGAAATATGGTCAAGACATTATAAAAGATGATTGTAAATCAGTACAAACACTTGGAAACAGTATGGATGTTCTTCAAAGACTAGGAATGGAACCATCATGTGACCCAGCTATACTACTGCTTGGTACTTATCCTAAAGTCAATATACTATAGTGATCCATACATACCCATATTTACAGCAGCACAATAGCTATCACCAGATGAATAGATAAAGAATATATATGCACAATAGAATTTTTTTTATACCAGGGATTAAATCTAGGGGCATTTAACCACTGAGATACTGAGGATGATCCCCAGCCTTTTTAAAATTTTTTATTTAAAGACAGGAACTCTCTAAGTAACTTAGGGTCTCATGAAGCACAATAGAATTTTATTCAGCTATAAAGAAGAATGAAAGTATGTCATTTATGGGAAATGAATGGAACTGGAGTAAATCATGCTAAGTGAAATAAGCCAAACTCAAAAAGTCAAGGGTCAAATGTTTTTTCTCATATGTGAAAAACATATGAGAAAGGTGCACATATATTGAGGTAGGGCAGGAATCTTATGAAAATAGAAGAGAGCCCATATGGCAGAGAAAAGGAATCATGGAGAAGTGGAGAGAAATGAGAAGTACTGAGAAATGACATTAACCAAACTATACCGTTCTATTATGTGCGTGTATAACTATGTAACCACAAATCCCACTACTATGTTTAATTATTATGCAACAATAAAAAGGAAATAAATCCTTTTTTTTCTTTTTGTGGTCTGGAGATCAAACTTGGCTATGTAGTCTACTATTAAGGTACACGCCAACCCCAAAACAGTTGAATAGGCCCCATGTTTTCATTTTGTACTGAGTCAGGTTTTCAGAAAACTTGAATGGAACCACCATATGACTTGGCTATCTCACTCTTCAGTATAAATCCAAAAGATTTAAAATCAGCATACTTCAGTGATGCAGCCACATCAATGTTTATAGCAGCTCAATTCACAACAGCCAAGTTATGGAGTCAACGTAGGTGTCCTTCAACAGATGAATGGATAAAGAAAATGTGGTATATTCACATGATGGAGTATTACTCAGCCATGAAGAAGAATGACTTTACAGCATTTCCTGGTAAACAGACAGAACTGGAGCAATGGGAATACTCAGCAGAAAACATACATTATTGTGATACCTATCATGACAATGAGCTATACTACAAGAGAGGTCACACCTTTTTAAAATCTCCTGTCAAAGACATTGTGCATTTGGCTTTTTAAAAATTCAATTAATGTAATCTCAGAAACTTGGGAGGCTGAGGCAGAGGATCGCAAATTCAAAGCCAGTCTCTTAACAAAGCCCTGAACAACTTAGCAAGACCCTGTCTCAAAATAAAAAATAAAAAACAGGCTGGGAATGTGGATCAGTGGTTAATCACCCCTGGGTTCAATCTCTGGTACAAAAAAAAAAAAATTAATGACACTAATTTTAAATGCTTTTTATTGTACTCACATTTTATCTTAGATGTGAAACCAATAAGTTAATTTGAAAATCTATATTAATATCCTAAATCTGGCACATAATACTGCTTGTTAGATGAAATATAAATAATCATTAGGATAATATTTGATACATGGCATAAGATAATATCTTGTGTTTTAAATTAGAGTCTATGTACACCTAAAAAATTCTTAGGTTAAGCTATACTGACACAACCACTACTCTATTTTTTCAGAAGAACTTTCTAAATCTGTTTGATATTTTCCTTAAAGTCAGCATTAGCAGAAACAAAAACCTACCTCCACTGATGACAGATGCTGAAAGGTTTTGATCACTTAAATTCTCTGCTAACATCCAAGCTGGAAGAACTCTTTTCCTCTGGGCAGGGTTTGACTGTTGCTTACTGAAGTCTCTACATTCACCTAGGAAAGACTAAAAAGACACCTATTCCATTAACCCCTAAAGACAATCACGCATCATTAAGAGTTTGTAAAATTATTTACTTTGCAAAAACACTACCATAAAAATATTCATCTACAACTGTGGTTTGCATTAAATTTCTTCCAGAAATTCATCATATCTATCAGTAGAAATGTCATTATAGTGTGACATTCTCTAAAGCTTAATATAACAGCAAAACAAATCAATGCTAGCAAGACTGTTAGAATAAGCCTAATTTTAGTTGTCTTTTGTCTCCTCAAAATAACTTAAAGAACATATTATGAGTGATGCTATTTGAAATTTCTTACCACACTATTAGTGGTAGTAGTCTGGGTCTTGGCTAGTTCTGTGCTTCTTTCTAGCTGTGAGGTGCCAGTTGTCTTATCAGGCAAACTAGTCACAGGAGATTTTGGTGCTTCATTCAATATATTATCTTCCTCAAGCATTTGGCTATTTCTATAAAATAAAATAGAAATTTGTTTATTAATCATTTAAAACACTTCTGCCAGAGACCATGTCATTGTTGTGCTCCTTTTCTCAAATTTAGCAAAAATTAAAAAAAAAGATTATAATATAATAGAATAAAATACATAGAATATGTTCTTTATCTTCTGCCATCCATATTGCCATGAAATAAATCATTCTTTCCAAATCATGGGCCTTAAAACCATAGTGATTTATGAAATGTGTGCCAATCATCTCTCTCCAGGCTTAAGAGCTATTTATTTATTCTTTGTATTTTCCCAGATAAAAGTTAAGATCACCACCCTGTATCTACAGAGATAATGTAAACTTTAAGACCATCATCTAAGCTAGATAGGTTCCTAGAAAAATAATTAATAAAATCTTGAATTTGGGTTTACACAACTGCTACCAGAATTCTGGCCAGTATCACCACCTGTGAAATCTCCTCAAACTTATAGTACAACTAGAAGCTAAATGTCCTTACACAGGCGTACCCACAGTCACATGGGGAACATACTCACTGAACTACTTAATTCATATTCTCTGCAAAGTGTATTAGGATCATCCACAGTTGTTGAGTTATTATTTAAAAAGCATATTGTATGCTTCAATTTAAAGGATATCATAAAATAAAGCTACATGTACAGAAATCATATCAGCAGTTGACAGGGACTGGAGGTAGAGTGAAGGGACTAACAAGAAGCAAAATGGACCTTTTGGGAGAACAAGAGTGTTATCTTTTTGCAGTGGTACTTAACATGACTATATATATTTGCCAAAGTGCACTGAATTGTACATTTTAAAAGAGTCGATTCTGCATGTAAACTATGCACCAATAAATGTGAACTCCAAAAAAATGAAGATGGAAGATTTTATAAATGTGTCTAGCTGAGAAGAATCCAATTAATAATTGGCTTGTTTTGTTTGTTTTAGTATTTCTTAAGCAAAGAATAATCTTTAAAAGCAGACTTGCTTTTTTTTTTGGTACCAGGGATGATTGAATCCAGGGGAACTTAACACTGAGTAACATCACATCCACAGCCCTTTTTTTTTTTTTTTAATTTTTTATTTTGAGACAGGGCCTCACTAATTTGCTGAGGCTGGCTTTGAACTTGTGATCCTCCTGCTCAGCCTCCCGAGTTGCTGGGATTACAGGCATGCACCACTGTACCTGGACAGGAATCATATTCAATGGCAGAAACAATATTCTACTCTATGAATATTCTGCATTTGAAATCAATTCAACAGCTGATAGACATATGGGTTTTTACCCACTTTTTGATTATTATGCATAATGTTGCTATGAACATCCATGTAAAGTCTTTGAATAGACTTGTTTTCAATTCTTTTAGTTACAAACCTAGAACAGGTTATTCTGTGTTTAAAATGCTGACGAACTATCAAAAATATGTTCCAAGGAAGATGTACCATTTTGCAATCCCATCACAATATATGAGTTCCTAGTTTTTCCACATTCTTAACATTTGTTAATATCTTTTTGAGTAAGGCCTTCCTAGTAGATATGAAGTAGTATCTCACTGTGGTTTTAATTGAATTACCCTATAACTCATGATATTGAACATCTTTTCATGTTCTTATTTAAAAATATTGTTCAAATCAGATATGCATTTTTATATTGGGTTGTCTTTGTGTTGTTGAATTATAAAAAAATTAGCTATTCTGAGTATAAATAAATTGTGAGACATGATTTACAGTTATTTCCTCTCATTCGTTTGGTGCCTTTTTACTTTCTTGATGGTGTCCTTAGAAACAGAAGTTTTTAAATATGATGAAGTCCAATTATCTACTTTTTCCTTACAAGCTTGTGCTTTTTGGTATTATATCTAAGACGCCAAGGCTGCAAAGATTTATATCTATGTTTTTCCTAGGACTTATATAGTGTTAGCTCTTGTATTTAGGTCATAGTGTATCATTCTTTTTACTTATTTCTGGATTTGGTTTGTAAATATTTTGTTATAAGAAATGTTGGTCTTTAGTTCTTGCTTTATTTCTTTGTAAAGTCTTGTTTGATTTTGGTATGAGAATTAGGGAAGCTCCAAAAAGCAAGTTAGGAAGTGTGTAATCTATTTTGGGGGAAAAAAAAAAAAGATGTAATAGTGTCATTGTTTCTGCCTTGTAAGTTTCACAGGATTTGCTAGTGATATTCCTTGTGGGAAATCCTTAAATTAACAATTCAATTTTTTTAATGGTCTAGGATTTATCAGAATTTTTTTCCTTCCTGTATCCATTTTGGTAAGTTTTATTTTTCAAGAAATATATCAATTCATTTAAATGGCCAAGTTTATTGACATAGTTTTGAATATTTCTTTGCTTTTCTTTTAAGGTCTGCAGTATTAATAATGATACTCTTCTATTCCTGATATGGATAATTTGGGTTTTCTCACTTAATAAGCCCTACTAAGAGTTTACCAATTTTATTAATTTTTTAAATAACTCACTTATGATTTTGGTGGTCTTCTTTTTGTCTATTTTCTATTGCATTGACTTTCAATCTTGTATAGTTCACTTTTTTTTTCCTACTTACTTTGGGATTAATTTGCTCCTTCTATCTTTTTAAAGTATAAGTTTTATATCTTTCTTGTCCAAGAACTAAACTGCATCTCACAAGTTTTTATACTGTTTCCAGTTATCACTGTTCAAAATGTTTTACGATTTCCTTTGTGACTTATTTCTTTGATCAGGAATTATTTAGAAATAAGCAAATTTTAAAATATGTGAAGATTTTTATATATCTTATTGTTATTGATTTCTGAGTTAAGATTGCAATTAAAGAATATACTCTGTATAATTTTGTTCATTTACTTCTACAGGTCTAAGTTTAGCTTATAAAGTTTAGCTTATAGAAGCTAAAATAAAATCAAATAATCTTCCAATGACTGGCTCAAAAACACTAGTGTTTGAATTTTAACTTTATACCAGATTATCAGTATGTTTATTCTAATACCTCATTTCCCTATTCTGTATTTTCTGTTATTTTTATAAAAACAGATACAACTATGTCTAAAAGGTTAACACCTTAATAAACTTTAGAAAGCTAAAAAAACGAGGAAAATATAGTCAATTTCAAATTAACTATCCTGGTTACTACTGAATGGAAAATACATTCTGATTATAAAGGTGAAAGATACCACATATGGGATTAATCATTATTGAGGCATAATGAGTTCCTCAGTTTCTAAAGTCAAATATTTTCTAGAAATGCACATGCATACACACACACACACACACATACACACACAAAATTATGTAGCTACTATAGCTCTAAATCAGAGCATAGAATGGCTTCTGCAATAACTGAGAATTACAACTATTATTACTAACTCTCATTTCACCATGCAGTCTTACCGCAATGTGCATTCCATGTCTGTTTCCGATTGTGTAGCAAAAACACGAAAAATGTACTTGTCAACTAACAAAGAAAAACTATCTCCAGGATTCAACCAGCGCCATAGATTTGTCTTCATTGGTAAGGGTTGGCTTTTCTCAGAAGACTGATAAAAACATGGATTTGTGTGTATCTATCAAAGAAAAAAAGAATACAGAGATTTTGTAACTTGAAACTACAATAGAAATACAACTAAATATGAAGTGACCGAGAATTTTGGTATCAAAACAACTTCATATCAATTTATACTTAAAAGTTTAAAAAACTTGGCTCTCATAAGTTCCATGATAATTACTTTTACATAAGTAAGAAAAAGACTACCTCCCACTACTCCACAAATCAAATAAAAAAGGAAAGTTATGAATTAACTGATTAAAAACATCTTCTGTTTTTCTTAGCAGAGACAATTGGACATTGGGACAAGAAACATGAACATCTTAATTCAATTTAGAAATGAGAAACTATGCAAAGGGAAATTTTTATCAAATCTCTCAAGCAAGCAACACAGTTTTCTTTCTAGTTCCCTTGGAAAGGAATCTTATTTTGTTTGAATAAACTGTAATTATAAAGATTATCATCCATATTTAAGTCACAAGTAGTAAATATATCTCAGTTAAAACCATTACATAATCTACTATTTTAAATTATTTTTGCCACTGATTATCTCCATGTTAACAAAAATGAGACCTGACTCAACAACAACAAAAAATATGTTGAAAGGCACTTTTAAAATCTCAACTACAGTCAAGTTTAAATGGGCCATTTCCATAGATCAGATAGCTTTCTGTCAACAATTTCATTGGGTTTTTAAAATAAATAAGTTTTAGTGTTGGACAAAGCAATCTAAAGTAATACAGATCTTTGATTTTGACAGATTTTTATACAGAGTAACTTCATCAATTTAAATGAGACTTTTTCTGGAGACATCAACAATCTCCAGTAGAGAAAAGTAATTACCACCCTAGGATTGGACATATGCTGAAGAACAACAAAAATACACATATAACTGAAGTTAGATGAATATAATCTACCTAATTCTGACAACTGTTTTATGAGAATTTGGTCACATGCCATTCCTATGTATATCTGCTATTAGAAACATTTTTACCCTTTAAATCTGTGTTTAAAACAGTAAAATAAAACTTGGAGATAAAAGATAGAGGTAAAAAATTAAAACAGAGGCAATACCAATTTGGGAGGCCATTATTTTATTGAGTCACTCTTATTATAAGAGTCATTTTTACAAAAATGTACACAAGACTGCATAAGATGCACTGTATTTCATGCAACACTGTATTCCTAAAGAGTCAGAAGTGGCTGATTTGTTAAAAATCAAGATATAATTTAAACTTAATATTTAAGAACCTTTCACTATGTTAATACTCAGCCTAATTTCTGTTGAAGTGGTCCTCTGCCTCATGGCAGATAGAGTTTTGGGGTGTAACAAGCACAGGACACATTAGCAGTTTCTGAGCTTATACACACTGCTGGACTTGAGAATTATTCCCTGTATACTCCTCACCCTATTAAGTGAAGCTCCCTTTCCTTTAGTATACCATGGTCAGCAGGGTTAGCAACTCTAGGTTCATGAAAGAAGCAGGAGTCTGAGCAGGAATGTACATAGCTTCTGTTTGAAACCTGTGTCTTCTTTAAGTGAGCTTCTTTCTTATTATAGAGTAAACAACCATAATCTTAGTCATAACTATTATAAAAATTCAGATGAATCTCTAATAACATTAAATATTAACAAAGCCCTATGCATACAAAGAATAGGATATTAAATACAAAGGCATAAAGTTGTAGGAGTAGAAAAGGCAAAACACTTAAGAAAGGAAACTATATTTCTTTACAAAGTTATCACAAACCTGAAGACAAAGAAATATTAAGTTTGAATATATTCCTCAGCTAAAAGCATTTTATTTTTAAAATACAGGTAATTAACCATTAGGCAGTTAGTAAATCCCATGAAGAAAATGAACCAATGTTCTATGATCATCATTTCCTTTCTCTTAAACTAGAGATCCCAGAATTAAGAGGAAAAATGATATTCCAAGAAAGTATAATGTCTGATCCTTTAACTTAAACCTAAATCTATAATACTCACTGAGAGTCAGATAAAAAAAAAAATCTGTCAAACTATTTATAATCCAACAAAAATGGCATCAAACATGAAGTCCAAAAGGCAGTTTTTAAAAAGTTATAAAGTAGGCAAATATTTAACAATATTAATAACCAAACAGGAAAAAGACAAACACATACACACACAAAAAAAGCCTGGAATAAAAACAACGATATAAATACATATAAGACAAAACTTAAAATAATACTGTAAACACTTTATGCCAATAAATTAGTAAGGCTGAAGTTGAATCTTAAACTGACTAAAAATAATAAAAGTACATTTATGAGTATGCCTGAGTTATTTTAAAGTATTTCACTATGAAAGGAAAAGTAGATTGAATTGGATCTATAATATTTTAAAAACACAAAAATTAGGGTTGTGGATACAGATCAGAGATGAAGAACTTACCTAGCATGGGTGAGTTCATGGGTTTGACCACCAACACCACCAAAATTAAATAAAAATCTTGGGCTGGGGCTGGGAATCAGTGGTAGAGCACTCACCTAGCACATATGAGGCCCCAGGTTCGATCCTGAGAACCACATAAAAATAAATAATAATATAAAAGTATTGGGTCCAACTATAACTAAAAATAAATACCAAAGGGGAAAAAAAAAAGCTTTCCAACCCCTCCCAAAATCAGAACCAAGTAGATTTAAAGATTTCACTGAATTTTCAAATTCTTTCTGAAGCCCAAAGAGATGAATGGATCCCCAATTCCTTCAATAAGAAGAATTTAACTTTGATCCTAAAAGCAGACAAGGGCAGACAAAATATTAGCAAACCCAAGCCCACTGTGAATAAAATATACAAGTTATCTATATGAGAGACATATTGTTGGTGCATGCATTTTAGCATATCTGGGAAATTTTAAATGCAAATTTAAATAGATTATGCTATGACTTACGAAGTGCTACAAAGGATACATTAACCCTGTCGAAATGGAACTAAAATATAAATCAATTTTCTATAGCTTTATCTTGGAGTTATCATTAAATATTAAAGAAAGACTGCTCAAAAAAGAGGCTTTATTATTTTCAGTGCTTTTTTTCCCTTAAATTTTAATAATATGAATTAAGGAAAAGCTAGTATAGAATTTTACAAATATTTTACAGTATATTCAGAACTAGGGAGAAAAACAATCATGACTCAGGAATTTTGTGAAAGAAAAAACACAATCACCTAAAGGCATATGTTCTGAGGATCAACATCAAAAGGCCAAAAAAAAATGTAATTTATATACAGTTATAAAACTACTGCCTAAGCTATTCAAGAATCAAAATGAGTAAGATTTTATTAAAATTAAATAAAACACTGACAGCTATGAATTCACCCTGAAAATATAACCAACCACTGGTAATACAGTAATTTACAGAGAACACCATCAGTTTGCCTTTATAATGCATTTTCTCCCTGCTGATATTAGACAGCAGATTAAATTTAAATGACATAAAAAAGCTAATATCATCTCCTCATGAGCTAACATCATCTCATGCACTATTTCCAAGAACTGCTGGAAAGCCAAAAAAAAATTTTAAAGGAGAAATACCACAGGGGAAAAAAAAAGGAGAAATTCATCCAATTTAAAAGTTTGAACTAGTAATTGCCTTTATTGCATGCAACAGCATTGTCAAAACTATTTCTTATTTGGTAGAGGATTTGGATATTCAAATTAAAGGAAAGTAAAAATGCATTTTATCATTTAAACATACATTCATACAACATATAGAATGTATCATCATAATAAAAAATATTTGCTATATGCAGTTATACAATGTTTTTTCTTTTTTATTTTTTTAAATAAATGATAGTGGAATGCATCACAATTCTTGTTACACATATAGAGCACAATTTTTCATATCTCTGGTTGTATTTAAAGTATGGTCTCGTGTCTTCATACATGTACTTTGGATAATGATGTCCATCACATTCCATCATCCTTGCTAACTGCCTGTCCCCTTCCTTGCCCTCCCACCCCACTGCCCT
The DNA here is from genome assembly GCF_021218885.2 of Marmota monax. Lineage (NCBI taxonomy): Eukaryota > Metazoa > Chordata > Mammalia > Rodentia > Sciuridae > Marmota > Marmota monax. Next base: position 665,851 of record NW_026692194.1, read on the forward strand.
ATTTAGAGTTCATCTATTCCGCCCATGCTCCCCCTCCATACCCCACTATAAGTCAGTCACCTTATATCAGAGAAAACGTTCGGCATTTGGTTTTTTGGGATTGGCTAACTCCACTTAGCATTATCTTCTCCAATGCCATCCATTTACTTACAAATGCCGTGATTTTATTCTCTTTTATTGAGTAATATTCCATTGTGTATATATGCCATGTTCATCTACTGAAGGACATCTAGGTTGGTCCCACAGTTTAGCTATTATGAATTTACAAAGTTTTTTTTAATTGTTGATAGAGCCTTATTTTTGTTTATTTATTTATTTATATGAGGTGCTGAAAATTAAACCCAGTGCCTCACAGATGCCAGGCAAGTGCGCTACCGCTGAGCCACAGCCCCTGCCCCTACAAAGTTTTAACTAAAACTTCCTTCAACATTTTATTACAGTTGCATATATAATATGCCTTAGATGGTCAAAGTATTTATGACTGATTAGGGAACAGAGAATAAATAAGATATAACACATATAAGATATAACACAGATAAAATGAATAAAGGATTAGTGGCTTGTTAATCTTGTTTTCATTATTTGTAAGATCTTAAAACTTCTATTAACAATTAGTCAGTTTTAGACTTCCTGTAAATTTCTCTATATTGCACTTTGCAAGGTTAGCTATAAAAATAAACAATCTATTTCAAGGTGATATTTTACTGAAACCAAATTAATATTATATTAAGCATTACATACAACAAAGGATCTATAAGAACATTGCCAAAGCTAAATGCAAATTTCCTTCAAGTAAAATAAAGTGAATACAAAATTCTTGAAAAAAAAACCTCGAAATTTAATATTTTTTTCTAAAACAGCACTCAAATTCTAGTACTAAACTTGTACATTTCCTTAAAAATGAATATTTTTTTATGTCTTCCAATGTTTGGTAAGTTGGCATCACTATTCTTTATACTTTTATGTTATAAATGTTTATACTTTTATGTTATAAATGTTCCATAATAACTTTTTAAAGACATAATACTTATCCAAAAAAGTACTCAGTATAAAATCTTCCTTTCATTAACATGAATTATAGAAGAGTGAATATAAACCATGTAGAAAGTCAGCGTTAAGATATGGATCTTTCACTTGAGAAGCAGCTGTATTATTAGCCATAATTGCTATTTTGAAAAAAGTAAATCTAAACTAATAATAAATTCTATCAGAAAAGGCAAAATATAAATTAAGAAATTCCTATATTCCTTCCCTTAGTGGGCTTTATTAACAACAAACAACTTTATGTTAAGCAGGACAGTTCATTACAAGGATGTTAGAAATTGGGGATTGGAAAACAACACACTTTTAAAAAATCCATAATGTCCCCAACTCCCAGAAATGTCATACATAGTTCTTACTACAGCACTTATTATGCATTAAATAATATTAATCAAGTACTACTATGTGGTAGGTATTATGCTAAATAGGTATTATGCTAAATATTAGGAATCCAAAGATTAGTCAGAATTCCTATAATAAAGGAGCTTATTATCCAGAAAGTTTCATCTAAGATAAGATAGCTGAACAGGAATCAAGGGATGAATAATTGATGGTAATTAATGGAGCTATCAAGGGATACTGACTACAACTATTAACGCTTTTTCTGAAATACTAAGACAATGCAGAATGAGATATAACTTTTTTAAAATTATGTACTCAGGTTAAGATAGGGTAAATTCAGCTCTATTCAAACATTTTCACTAGACAAACCAGAGGGAGCACAGGATTGGACATCTGCGCCTCCGCCAGAGCAGTACTAACTCCAGAGATGGGAGTTCAAATCATTCCCACAGGGGTAAAAGGGCCTCTTCCCCAAGGAACAGTAGGCTTATTATTGGGTCGCAGTTCTTCTACACTAAAAGGACTTATCATAAGTCCTGGGGTAATTGATCCCGATTATGAAGGTGAAATAAAAATTATAGCCAGTTCTCCAAGGGGTATATCAGTAATTTCACCAGGAGATAGAATAGCACAGTTATTAATAATACCCAGCCTACATGATAAATTTTCCAGTCGTACTATAGAAAGAGGTTCCAGGGGATTAGGCTCCACAGGTGTAGATTGGGCTATGCTTTCTTTAAATTTAGATTCTTGCCCAATGCTAAAACTAAATATTCAAGAACATGAATTTAATGGGCTACTGGATACAGGCGCAGACCTTAGCATTATCTCTCAAGAATGGCCAAAACATTGGCCTTTACAACAAGCCACTCAAACACTTCGAGGCCTAGGAGTGGCAACTAATCCCCATAGAAGTGCGATGGTATTAGATTGGAAGGATCCTGAAGGATGTGAAGGAACTATACAGCCATATGTATTGGATAATCTTCCTATAAATTTATGGGGACGAGATGTTCTAGATCAATTAGGTCTAACATTAACAAATAACATCAATTCAAATGCACCCACTATTATGGTTAGACAAGGTTTTAAGAAAGAAAAAGGATTAGGAGAACAAGGACAAGGTATGGTGGCACCAATACAAATAGATCAAAAAACAGATAGACATGGATTGGGTTTTTAGGAGGGGTCACTGAGACAATAAATATTACTTGGAAATCAGAAAGGCCAGTATGGGTTCCTCAGTGGCCCCTGACTAAAGAAAAGACACAAACAGCCCATGACCTGGTCAAACAACAATTAGCGGAGGGACATATACAACCTTCCGTATCTCCCCACAATACTCCCATTTTTGTCATCAAAAAGAAATCTGGTAAATGGAGATTATTGCAAGATTTAAGAGCCATTAATAATGAGATGGTTATTATGGGACTTGCTCAGTCAGGGATTCCCCAATTGTCTGCTTTGCCAAAAACCTGGTATGTTTTAGTTATAGATATTAAAGATTGTTTTTTTTTCAATTCCAATTCATCCTGGATAATCCACGTTTTGCATTTACTATCCCTGTGCTGAATCATGAAGGTCCCGATCAGAGATATGAATGGAAAGTACTCCCTCAAGGGATAGCTAACAGCCCAACTATGTGTCAAAATTATGTTAACAAAGCAATCCAGCCACTTAGAAATCAAAATCCTGAACTACAAATATTTCACTATATGGACAATGTATTATTGGCACACAAAGATAAAAACACATTGCTAGAATGTTATGCCACACTTACAAACTTATTTAAAAATTATAATCTAGAGATAGCAATAGATAAAGTACAATTAAATTTTCCAATTAACTATTTAGGAGTTCTATTATCCTCGACCATGGTCTGTCCACCAAAAATTCAAATACGAGTAGATCAACTCAAATCACTTAACGACTTTCAAAAGTTATTAGGAGACATAAATTGGATAAGGCCTTATCTAGGCATACCAACAGGAGAGTTGGGACCTTTATATGATATCCTAAAAGGTCCATCAGATCCAAATTCACCCCACATATTAACGCCTGAAGCAAGAAAGGCATTAAAAATCATTGAAACATATATGGAAAATATGTATTTGGATAGAATTGATATAAGTTTGCCTTTATTATTTATTGTACTACCAACAAAAAATATTCCTACAGGAGTATTTTGGCAAGAAGGTCCATTATTATGGATACATTTATATTATTCTCCTAACACTATTCTTACTAGGTATCCTGAGGCTGTAGGACAATTAATACTCAAAGGAATAAAAGCAGCAAAGGGAGGGAGTGTTTGGAATTTCTCCCAATAAAATTATTACTCCATATACAATGGATCAAATTGATGAGTTAGCTAATGAGTTAAATACTTGGGCAATAATCATGTGCAAATCTAATGTTTCATTTGACAACCACTTACCATCTAATCCTTTGTCGTCTTTTTGGTCTTCACACCCTGTAGTTTTTCCAAAAATGACAAGAAAAACACCTATCATGAATGCTCCAAATATATTCACTGATGGGTCAAATAATGGTACATCAGCAGTAGTTACCCCTGATCAAACCTTTACATTTTTAGTACCCAAACAATCAGCTCAAAAGGTAGAGCTTAATGCAGTATTACAAGCTTTTGTGATGTTTAAAGATTCTATATTTAATTTATTTTCCGATAGTCAGTATATAGTTAATGCTATAGTATCCCTTGAAGATGCTGGTAGGATTTCCCCTTCCTCTACTGTTTTCTCTTTGTTTTCCACTCTACAAAGTCTAATATGGGAAAGAAAAGATCCATTATTTATAGGACATATCAGGGCACATACAGGATTACCTGGAGCCCTTACTTTGGGCAATGATTTAGCAGATAAAACTACACATGACATACATATTTTTTCTACACTAGAAGAAGCTACAAATTTTTATAAATCCTTCCATGTCAATGCAAATACTTTAAAAAAGCATTTTAAAATAACTAAGGAACAAGCTAGACAAATAATAAAACAATGTCAAAATTGTGTGACCTTTTTACCACAAGTTAATCTTGGAGTCAATCCTAGAGGACTGATACCTAACCATATTTGGCAGATGGACGTCACACACTTGCCAGAATTTGGAAAATTAAAATATTTGCATGTTACAGTTGATACTTCTTCCGGATTTTTGATGGGCTCCCTTCATGCCGGAGAAAAAACTAAAGATATTATAGCTCATTGCTTACAAAATTTTGCCACTGTGGGCATTCCAAAACAGTTAAAAACAGATAATGGCCCTGGCTATACTTCTACCTCTTTTAAACAATTTTGCTCATCATTTGGCATTACTCATATAACAGGAATCCCATACAATCCACAGGGACAAGGCATAGTCAAAAGAATTCATCAAACTATTAAAATGTACTTACTAAAGCAAAAAGAAGGAATTGGGAAGGGGTATATATCCCCCAAAGATAAACTTAAAATAACCCTTTTTACTCTAAACTTTTTAAATTTGGATTCATCAGGGCTTAGTGCTGCGGAAAGGCACGTGTCCAAAAAAATGTACATAAGCCCAAGGTACTTTGGAAGGATATTCTAACAGGACAATGGAAAGGTCCTGACCCAGTGATTGTCTGGAGTCCGGGGGGTCTGTTTGTGTGTTTCCACAGGGAGAACAGCAGCCAATTTGGATTCCAGAGAGACTAACTAAAGCGATTTCTACAGATCAAAAAGAAGATGATTTGGCTCAAATCCATAACAGCTGATATCCAGAACTCCAGTTTGGCTATCCTTACATCTGCGACAGTGGTTCTTCCACACCAGGAGGCTAATGAATAATGAACACCATTAAGGCCTATATCAAATGTAAGAAACCTTGGATTTTGCTTGTGGGAATACCTTCAGACCCATATGCAAATTACAGGAAAAAGGATGGGATATCAAAAGAATAGTCAAACCCAAGTGGTAACCAGGATGTTTTTTTTAATATCTATTTTATTATTGCCCTTTCCCACATCATGAAGTTTTGTTTTGTTTTTTGAGCTCATACAGACCTAGGTTAATGTTTTTCTGATCAGTTTTATTTTTTGACTGTGGAGTTTTTGAGCATTGCAATGGGGATTTCACCTGTAAAAAGCTACAAGGCCTTTACTATTATGTGTTGTATGTATTGTGTTATGTGTGCACACTTGTGTTTTGTGTTGCATGTCTGTATGTGCATATGTCCATATATCATATATGAAGAGCGCTCATGAAAAAATGGATCCAATTTTTTTTTATTATTCACGTGATTTAAATGGTTTAATTTAAATTGGGTAAACAGCTGTTGAAGACTTTTTTAAAATGTGAACAAAAAAGGTTAACAGATCTGTTTGTTTACTTTCACCTTTCCTTTTCATTATATCTAATTCTATTCAGGATACTAAATTGTTTAGAAAATTGCTTTTTTTTTTAGTGCCTGCTGGAATGTTACATAATTTTTTTTAGCCATCACTGCCAGAATTCCTATCTTCATCCTAGTGCCGGTGAAGACAAAGATAAAACCAAACCACAGCTTCTGCGATAGCTATCACAACAAACTGTATAAACTGACGCATCAATGAATAATGTAACTCAACAATTGATGCTCAAACTAGGAGTCAATTTACTTGGAAGGAAAAGGACATATTAATGGATTCCTCTGCTTTGAACTGCTTGCAGAACTTGCCTGGACTATGTATCACTTGTATGCATTGTGAACTATCTGTTGGTGCAGTGAATTGTAGTAGTGCCGGGGTATCTTTGCTGATGATGTCATTGGTGGTACAATTTTTCCAAAAGGGGCTGTCAATTGGCTTGGTGTCGTGGGGTTTTGTATCCTCCCCTTTCTGCTTGTAGCAGGTTGTTCATGGTGTTTGTGTAAAAACCACTATCCACAAGTGTGGCTAAATTCTGGGCCGGTAGTCAATGACGGGTAAGATCCAATTGCAATGGTACCAACCTAAGACAGGAGGCTGACGCCTTGAGGTCAGTTCATCTGATGACGGGTGAGGACCATATGTAGTATTGGACAACCTAAGACAGGCATGGTCCCTAAGCCACATACTTGGTGTTTCATTAAACAAAAGGGGGGAGATGTTGAGAGCCACGGCTAGGTCAAGATGGTGCCTGGCATTTTGCCAGAAGGAGCGGTTCCTGCTGCCTCGCATGCCCACTATTTTTGAGCTTTCGGGGAGTTCCTAGAGAGTTCGCGTGGGTTGGTTGAGTTCCGGTTGGGCGCTCTCAGACTTCCTAGAGAGTTTGCATGGGTGGAGTTCACGGGTTGAGTTCCAGTTGAGTGCTCGGAGAGCCCCGAAGTTCCGGTGGAGCTCTCGGGGAGTTCCTGGAGAGTTCACTGTGGGCGGCATGCGGCATGGGTTCTAAAAATAAATTTCGTTCCTGCTTGAATCTTCAAGTGGCTCTTGATTTGTGCCCAGCCAGACTGCAGCACTATGTGGTAGGTATTATGCTAAATAGGTATTATGCTAAATATTAGGAATCCAAAGATTAGTCAGAATTCCTATAATAAAGGAGCTTATTATCCAGAAAGTTTCATCTACGATAAGATAGCTGAACAGGAATCAAGTGATGAATAATTGATGGTAATTAATGCAGCTATCAAGGGATACTGACTACAAATATTAATGCTTTTTCTGAAATACTAAGACAATGCAGAATGAGATACAACTTTTTTAAAATTATGTACTCAGGTTAAGATAGGGTAAATTCAGCTCTATTCAAACATTTTCCCAGTATGAGAATTAAAAAGATACTTTTCAGTCTAGAAGACACAAATTTTTAGACATATATAACCTACTCAAATTGAAAAGGAAGATATAGAAACCCTAAACAAATCAATATTGATTAATGAAATTAAAACAGCAATTAAAAGTCTTCCACCAAATAAAAGTCCAGAACCAGATGAATTCTCAGCTGACTTCTAACAGACCTTTAAAGAAGAACTAACATTAATCTTTCTCAAATTAATCCATGAAATTGAAAAGGAGGAAACACTCCCAAACATATTCTATGAATCCAGTATAATCCTGATGTCAAAATCAGACAAAAGTCACATCAAGGAAAGAAAACTACAGACCAATACTCCTGATGACCACAGATGCAAAAAATTCTTTTTTTTATTAGTTGCTCAAGACAACACAATTGATCTTGACATATCATACATTTGATTCAAATGGGGTGTGAATTCTTATTTTTCCACATGTACAGATTTCAGGATAACATTGGTTATACAGCCACATTTATACATACAGAAATACTTGTATCTGTTGTATTCTGCTGCCCTTCCTACCCCCCCTCCCCTCCGGTCCCTCCATCACCTCTCTCTAAAAATTTTTAATATTAACAAACCACACTCAAAAACACATGGAGAAGATAATATACCTATATATATGATTCCTAGTATTTAGTGTAATATCTACAACATAGTAGTACTTAATTAATATTATTTAATGCAGAATAAGTGCTGTAGTAAGAACTATATATGACATTTCCAGGAATTGGGGACATTATGGATTTTTTTTTAACTGTGTTGTTTTCCAGTCCCCAATTTCTAACATCCTTGTAATGAACTGCCCTGCTTAAAGTTTTTTGTTGTTAATAAAGCTCACTAAGGGAAGGAATATAGGAAATATAGAATGATCAAATAGGTTTCATCCTAGGGATGCAAGGTTGGTTCAACATATGCAAATAAATAAATGTAACTCACCACTTAAATAAAATTGAGGACAAGAAACATATGATTATCTCAATAGACGCAGAAAAGGCCCTTGATAAAAATCCAGGCTTCATTCATGTTAAAAACACTAAAGAAACTAGGGATAAAAGAAACTTACCTCAGCATTATGAAGGTTATACATGACAAACTCAAAGTCAACATTATAGTGAACACAGAAAAACTGAAAGCTTTCCTTTAAAATCAGGAACAAGACAAAGATGTCCATTCCCACCACTTCTACTCTATTTAGCTCTTTAAACTCTAGCCGCAGCAACCAAGCAAGAGAAGTAAATTAAAGGGATACAAACAGGAAAAGAAGAATTCAAAATATCTGTTTGCTGATGACTTGATCTCATATATATAGAAGACCCAAAACCTCTACCAGAAGACTTCTAAATCTGATAAATGAGTTCAGCAAAGTAGCAGAATACAAGATCAACACTTATAAATCAATAGTTTTCCTATATTCCAATATTGATTCCACTGAGAAAGAAACTAGGGAAACCACTCCATTCAGAATAACTTCAAAAAAATAAAATAAAATACTTGGGAATTAATCTAACCAAGCAGGTGAAACATCTCCATAATGAAAATCATAGAACATAGAAGAAGGAAATTGAAGACAACTTAGAAGATGCAAAGAAATCCCATGTTCTTGGATAGGCAGAATTAATGTTATAAAAATGGCCATTCTACTAAAAGCAATTGATTTAATGTAATCCCCATCAAAATACAATGACATTCTTCACAGAACTAGAAAAAAAAAAGTACTAAAATTCATTTGGAATAATAAGATCCATAATAGCCAAAGCAGTCCTCAGCAAGAAGAGCCATTCAGGAGGCATCACAATACCTGACCTTGAATTATACTACAGAACTACAGGAAAAAAACAAACATGATATTGGATCAAAATAGATATGAAAACCAATGGAACAGAATAGAAGATGCAGAGACAAACCCACATATTTACAGCCATCTGATACTTGACAAAGGTGCCAAAAATATATGTTGCAGAAAAGAACCTTCTTAACAAATGGTGCTGGGAAAACTGGATATCAATATGTAGAAGAAGAAATTAGATCATTATCTCTCACCCTGAACAAAAATTAAAATGGATCAAAGTCTTAGAAATTGGACCCAAACTTTGCAACTGCTAGAATAAAACATAGGGTCAACATTTCACCACACTGGTGTGTGAAGTGACTTCCTTAACAAGTCCCGTAAGGCTCAAGAAAAAAAAAAAAAGAATCAATAAGTGGGATGCCATCAAATTAAAAAGATTCTACACAGCAAAAGTAATGACTAAGAGTTTAAGAGACTCTACAGAAAGAGCTTTACCAGCTGGTCCTCCGACCAGGGATTAATATCCAGAATATATAAAGAACTCAAAAAATTCAATGCCAAAAAAAACAAATAACCCAATCAATAAATGGTCAAAAAAACTAACAGACATTTCTCAAAAGATGAAACACAAATGGCCAACAAATATATGAAAAAATGTTCGACATCTCTAGCAATTAGGGAAATGCAAATCTAAATGACAATTATCAAGACTATAAATTTTAATAAATGCTGGTAAGAATGTGCGTAACGGTTCACTCATACATTGTTGGTAGAACTACAAATTAGTACAACTACTCTGGATAGCAGTATGGAGATTTCTTTAAAAACTAGGAATGGAACCACCATATGACTATCCTTCTTAATGGTTTTTATCCCAAAGATCTAATATCATCATACTACTGTGATACATATACTTCAATGTTTATAGCAGCACAATTCATATTAGCCAAATTAAAGAATCAGAACAGATGTCCATCAATAGATGCATGGATTAAGAAAATGTGATACACACACACACACACACACACACACACAATCAAGTTTTAGTCAGCCATAAAGAATGTCATTATAGCATTTGCCAGTAGATGGAAAGAAATGAAGAGCATGATACTAAGTGAAATAAGCCAGATTCAGAAAATCAAGGATTGGATATTTTCTTTCATATGCGAAGTGAGGGCAAGATAAGGGAAGGTGGGAGGGTTGAGTATCATAAAGATATAGATAAGATCAGTGGGGTAGAAGGAGGATCAAGAGGGAGGGAGGACAGATGGAAAAGGGAGAAAATGAGGAATTAATTTAACAAAGTCACATCATATGCATATATAAACATATCACAGGGAATTTCACCTTTATGTATATGTAGAAAGCACCAATAAAAAATAAATAAGGGAAAGGAAGATCAATAGAGTAGAAGAAGGAGAATGAGGAGAGGGAAGAGAGGAGGGAAAGGTAGAGAACAGGTACTGAAATAAGGTAAATCAAATTCCATGCATATATGATTTTGTCACAATGTACCCCCAATACTATATATAGCTACAATGCTCTAAATTTTTAAAAAAAAAAAGATACTTTTCAAATTTAGAAACAGTTCAATACAAGAATAAAAGAAAGTAACACTTGTGTAAAAAGAAATACCTAGTGAAACAACAAGCAGTTGTACATAAAAGATGAAAATACAAACTGGTTTTAAAATATAAATTAATTAAATTCCATAATAATGATTTTATCATCACACACCTCATCCAAAATAAATGGACCCTCATACAAATAATACTTCATTCTCCTACACAACAGATTCTACAAATGAAAGAGAATAATCACATAATATACTCTCAGAATTGCTGACCCTGCAAATCATTGGGGCTTAAACTATAAAGTAAATAATTAAAATTAGAGCCCTCAATAGAGAATTCCAAATAAAAATTATTTTTAAAATCTCAGGGGACTAGGGATGTAGTTCAAAGGAGGAGCATTTGCCTAGCACGAGAAAGGCCTTAAATTCAAGACCCAGCAAAAAAAAAAAACAAACAAACAACAACAAAAAAAACTTGAGGTTGAATAAGTTCAAAGTTTTAGAAATATCCAACTCTATATAAAGTATAGAAATTTCTTAAAATATAACCCTGTGACACTATACAACTCCTACCCCAAAAAACCAACCATTACATAGTTACAGGCTTTCTTATACAATCTTATTTGAAATATGCAGTTATGAACAAGAGCATAATATATAAATGAACTGGCAGTCACTTTTTCATTAAATTCTAACCATACAAATGTAGGTTTGTCCTATGAGAAAAATCATAGTTTAACAATTTAGATCTTAATCTCCCAAGGATCTTCTGGCAATTAGAAGGACATATTCTGACATTAATTCCCTATTTCCATAACCTCAGAAAATAAATATTTCTAATCAGGCACTGAAAGGGTGAGAGACAAAATAATAAAATAAATAATGAATGACATATTTACCGGTTTGATTCGAAGCTGACCACCCACTACCTCAAGAATGGCATGTCTTCTGGATACTCTCTTGTCAGTTATCTACAGGAGAAAAAATTAAAAGTCCAAATACAGCTACATGCTTCAGAAAACACAAAACAATTAAGCAATTAAAACCCTTGGCAATGCTTCTGAAATCAGTAGGCTAGCTTGGAAATATATCATTCACCAAACAACTTTAAATTGAAATGATTATCCTCATTTAACAGATAACAAAACAACTCAGAAATTAAGAGACCTGCCCAAAGACACGGAAGAGTAAATGATGGAGACTAAGATCAGCTTGGAATCTAAAAGATCCCAGAACTTTACATGATAGTTCTGTTCATGATGGTCACCTAGTAGGGAATCTTACCAACAAAATTAATAAAATGAGAACAAAATGTATATAATATGTACTCATTAGGAATCATTTCAAATACAACAAATATATATTATGTTATAATGACAAAAATTTTAAGAGGCAGTTTAGTAAATGGTATAACTAAAGGCTATGGGGTCAGAGGAATATACAGATTAGGCAGACCTGTATTTAAGATCTGGGGCCATCATAGTAGTTAAGAAAACAGGTAGGCAATAGTGAGACTAGTAAAATCCAAGTATTTACAGTGAAGAAGAAATTAACATCTTCATTTTTTAAAAAAAAAAGCATAATTATATATTTATATTTATATCTAAACAGGAAATATATATATATTTCCTGTTTAGATCCAATAATGTTCTAAATGTGCTTACAATCACTTCTGCATACTCAAGTTCAAATATTGTTTGAACTTTAAATGCTAAAAATGATAATCATTCCCACTTCACTGTAAACTCAATAATTAAGACTACTTTTTTTATTATTTGAGATTGATACATAATTAAAACATTTTAAACCCCAACTTCACTTAACACCATAATTATCTCGCTCATCTCTTAGTTACCTTACTATCTAGCACTGTAACTCTGGCATTATCCACAGCAGGACCAAAATTACCTTTAAAAGCAGACTATTACAACAATGCATAATTACAATTAAATCCATTATCTCTGCAAGACCTTGCAAAATGTGAAAATGCCAGGAATTAGTACTCATTTTTTCAAAACCAGATAGCAATTCCATACTTAAGGCTATGATGTTATACAAGTATTAATGAAGTATCATAACAGAATGAGTATCACATAATGAATTTTCCACAAAACCAAAGTTAATTTTTAAAATACTTTCTACAATAAAATTTATTAAAGATAGCCCATTTAAAATATATGTAGTATTAGCCCCAATGGCTATTTCAGAGAAGTAGATATAAACTAATAGTCTATATTAACTTTCAAATAAAAAAGGACATAAATTAAAAGATTCCTTGATCTCATCATATCCAATGCATTACTATGCCAAAAATAATAGCAATTATTTATCAAGACCAAGACACTATTCTATACTTATCATGTATCATCTTTTTTAGTGTTCACAAAAATTATGGAGAAGGTATTATTGTCTTCATTGTATAGGTGAGAAAATGGAAAGGCAGAGATATTAAGCAACTACTCACCCTCAATATCATTACATAAAACTATTTATATCCTCAATATCATTACATAAAATAAAATCTCATTTTTAAAAACAATTTACACAGTTTATTGTCTAAACTGGAACATAGTAAAGAACTGGAAATAAGGGGATAATGGCTACTTAATCACCAAATAGATATACTGGTAAGATGCAGGCTCTAAATAAAGCTCCAAGAGAACTTCAGGCTTCCATTTGATTCTGCTTATTCTAATATCATACCCAAAGATGTCATCCAAATTCCTAATTCCCTTTTCATGTCATATAATAAAATAAATCTTAGGAGTCAGAGCATTGACAATGGAGAATAATGTCTGATGTTGGTCTGCAAGTGAAAAGAGAAAGAATATTAAAAAGCAAAGAAATCCAAGGACTCAAAAAGAATATACTAGGCCGGGCACAGTGGCATATGCGTGTAACCCCAGCGCTCAGGAGGTGGAAACAGGAGAATCGAGAGCTCAAAGCCAGTATTAGCAATTTAGCAAGGTGCTAAGCAACTCAGTGAGATCCTGTCTCTAATAAAATACAAAATAGGGCTAGGAATGTGGCTCAGTGGTTAAGCACCCCTGAGTTCAATCCCTGGTACCCCCCCACAAAAAAAAAAAAAAGAGTACACTGCCTAGAGGCCACTTAGGGTAGGAACAAATGTCATTACAAACTTCAAAGTACACTGACAGTATACCCAAGTTTACTTACTGATTAACCAAAAAATCACCACACTTAAAAATTTCAGCTGAAAACCAAACATGTCATATTTTAGGAAGGCATAAAAATAGTTGAAATTGAGGCATTTTAGCTCCTGTAGAATAAGTATAGACACCTAAACTCTAATCATACCACACACCATCCAAGAAGTAAAAAAAAAAAAAAATCAACAAATAGAGCAAATGATACTATTGTATTCCATATCTAAAGCATAACTGGGAAATCCTTTAATTTACATCTAAGAGGGGAAAAGAAATATTAAATCTAGATCAGGCTATAGATCTTATGATGTAGCAGAAAAAATCAGGTGGCAACTGGGAGGAAGAATGAGATAAGGAAGTGGAGAACTAGGGATCCAGGAACAGAGATAATATCTCTCCCAGAAAAAGTAAGTCACATCTCAAGTGGGGAATACTGAAAACACATCTCAAACCTAGTATTTCAGAGGCCCAGCTACTGGGGAACCCCAAAAAAGAAGGTGGAATATGTTGAACCAGATATAGCAAACTCAGAAAGAGAAACATCTCAGGAAGAAGGGGGGACTCCTGGAAGAAAGAATACATCCAATTACACAGATCTCGACTTTTAATACCATTCCCCCACTTAGAGAAACCAGAACTCTTTGGCAAAATGATTGATTCCATATCTGGGTGTAGAGGACCACAAACAAGTTAAGATGATGTTAATTAAGTTAAGCTGTGTATAATTATTAAGATGAAGTAACACCAGCGAGCCATTAAGATGATAGAGATTCCTTAATGACTGACTGCTGTATCTAATGATGTTAAGCTGTGTATAATTATTAAGATGATGAGGATTGCTGTAACTGGATGATGCTAAATTGAAACAAGCTCTGTATTCAGTGATGTATACATACCCCTGCAGTCCTACAATAAACGGCTCCCACTCCTGCTGTATCAATCTTCACAAGTTGCTCATCACCCCCCCACCCCCCACCCCGGTTAGTTTGCTGCAGCCAGACTGCGGCATCTGGGGAAAGAAGAAAGTATAATATGGACCTTGAGCACATGTCAACAGGACAGACACAGCAGTGTGAAAAGACTCTCACTGAACAAATTTGGAACAATTTAGCCATCAAAATGACTAATGATAGTAATAGATTATGACACATTAACAAACTGAAGAAATGGCATGGGACAGGGAAGTAAAGCTTTGTCTTTATAAAAGAATGTCAGATAAAGTAGAAGAAATCATAGAACACAAAAATCACTATGTGTTAACTACCAGTCTCAGGTCATCATCCTACAAACTGCTTACAAAAGAAACGGTATCTTTACTGTAACATCTGACAGACACCACCAGACCTAAGTGGTTACACTTATTACATCACTGATCAGTGAAGTAAAGGACCATATAAGGAGTGAATCAGAGAGAAAATATAGAAAGTAAAAGATCACTTCAATAAAGAGATAGATTTTGAAAGAAAAACCAAGAAGAAATCCTAAAAAGGGAGGAATCAGTAACTAAATTTAAAATTCAGTTGAAAGCATCAACAGACTAGATCACCTGAAGACTGAGTTTTAGGCAATAAAAACAAAGTATATAATCCTGAAAACAAAGTTGACCATGGACAAAAGATGTTAAGAGACCATGAACAGAACTTCCAAGAAATATGGGATAACTTAAAAAGCACAAATTTAAGATTTATTAGAGGCAGGCGCAGTGATGCACACCTGTAATCCCAGCAGCTCAGGAGGCTGAGGTAGGAGGATCATGAGTTCAAACCAGCCCCAGCAACTTAGTGAGGCCCTAAGCAATTCAGTGAGACCATATCTCTAAATAAAATATTCAAAAGAGCTGGGGATGTGGCTCAGTGGCTAAATGTCTCTGGGTTTAATCCCCAGTACCAAACAAACAAAAGAAGATTTATTGGAATCGATGAAGGCTCAGAGATACAAACAAAAGGACTGCACAATCTATTCAATGAAATAGTATCAGAAAATTTCCCAAACCTAAGAACAAAATGGAAAATAAAATACAGGAGGCTTACAGGACCCCAAATATACAAAATGACAACAGATCCACACCAAGACTAATTATTTTAAAAATGCGTAACATTCAGAATAAGGATAGAATTTAAAGACTGCCATAAAAAACAACAGATAACATATAGAGGGAAACCAATCCAGATGTCAGCTGATCTCTCAATCCAGACCCTCAAAGCTATTAAATCTTGGAATAATATATACAAGCTCAGAAAGAAAATGGATGCCAGCCAAGTATACTATACTCAAGCAATATTAAGCTTCAGAATTGATAATGAAATAAAAACCTTCCATGATAAACAAAAGTTAAAAGAATTCAGAACTAAAAAATCTGCACTACAAAACAGACTCAATAAGATACTTCATGAAGAAGAAACAAAAAATAAAAGTGAAAACCAGCAAAGAGAAGAACTACCCTACAAGACTAATCAATCAAAGGAAAAACTAATTCAAATTAAAAACTAGAAATAAATCAAAATGACAAGGAATAAAAATTGTTATGGGGGGGGGGGGCTGGGGTTGTGGCTCAGCAGTAGAGCACTCGCCTAACAAATGCAAGCCACATGATCCTCAGCACCACACAAAAATAAATAAATAAGGGGCTGGGGTTATAGCACTTAACTAGCACATGTGAGGCCCTGGGTTCAATCCTCAGCACCATATAAAGATAAATATATAAAATAAAGATATTGTATCTATCTATAGCTACAAAAAATATTTTTAAATAAATAAATAAAGGTATTGTGTCCAACTACAACAAAAAAAAAATTTTTAAATTGTATCTCAATGATAACATTGACTTTTTTTTTTTTTTTTTTTTTTTTTTTTTTTTTTTTTTAGAGAGAGTGAGAGAGAGAGAGAGAATTTTTTAATATTTATTTTTTAGTTCTCGGCGGACACAACATCTTTGTTTGTATGTGGTGCTGAGGATCGAACCCGGGCCGCACGCATGCCAGGCGAGCACGCTACCGCTTGAGCCACATCCCCAGCCCAACATTGACTTTAAATGACCTAAACTTATGAATCAAAAGACACAGAATGGCAGATTGGATTAAAAAATGAGACCCGGGCTGAGGATGTGGCTCAAACGGTAGCGCGCTCGCCTGGCATGCGTGCGGCCGGGTTCGATCCTCAGCACCACATACAAACAAAGATGTTGTGTCTGCCAAATACTAAAAAATAAATATTAAAAAAAAATTAAAAAAAAAAAATGAGACCCAACAATAGGCTGTCTCCAAGAGACTCATATGCAAAGACATCCACAAACTGAAGGTAAAAGGATGGGAAAAAACATATCATTCACATAGATCTCTAAACAAGCAGGGATTTCCATCCTCATATCACATAAAGTGGACACCAAGCCAAAGTCAATCAGAAGAAACAAAGAAGGACATTTCATACTGCTTGAGGGAATTATACATCAAAAAGACATAACAATCATAATTATTATGCCCCCAATAGAGCATCTATGTACATCAAACAAACCCTTCTCAATTTCATGAAGCAAACAGATCACAACACAATAATACTGGGTGACTTTACCATACCTCTATCACCACTGGATAGATCCTCCAAACAAAAACTAAATAAAGAAGCTAGAGAACTAAAAAATACAATAATAATAATTTAGACTTAACAAACATATAGAATATTTCATCCATCAATGACTGAATACACTTTTTTCTCAACAGCACATGGATCCTTCTCTAAAACAGACTATATCTTAGGCCACAAAGAAACTCTTATCAAATACAAAAAATAATACTACTTTGCATCCTAACAGATCATAATGGAATGAAATTAGAAATCAATGATAAAATAAAAAATAGAACCTACTCTAACTGGAGACTAAATAAAATACTATTTATGACAAATAGATAGCAGAAGAAATCAGGGATGAAATTAAAAAAGACTTAGAGGTAAATGAGAATAGCTATACAACATATCAAAATCTTTAGGACACTATGAAGGCAATTATAAGAGGAAATTTCATTGCATTGAGCTCATTCATTAAAAGAATAGAAAGTCAACAAATAAATAATCTTATAGTACTTCTCAAAGCCCTAGAAAAAGAAGAAATCAACACAAAAAGCAGAAGACAGGAAATAATTAAGAGATGAAATTGAAATAAAAGAAACAATCCAAAAAAATTGACAAAACAGAAAATTGGTTTCTTTGGAAAAAAAAATCAATAAAATTAATAAGCCTTAGCCAACCTAACAGAAAGAGAGAAGACTCAAATTACTAAAATTCATGAAAAAAAAAAAAACAACAAGGTGAGAGCAAATGAAAGAGAATACCAAAAAAAAAGAAGCAAAGACAGACTTCCATGAATCAGTGGTGCTTTATTAAGCAACGGAGGGCCTCATTTTCAAGGGGAAAATGATTACAACAAGAGTCTGAGTTTTATAGGGTTTAGCAGGGTCAGGTGATGAAGGAATTTTGATGGTAGGCTCATTCAGGGAAGGGCAGGAGCACAGGCAGGCAAACAGCTATAAGGAAAGTTTCATAGGGCCTACTGTACTAGGGACAGCTGGTTCAGCTATAGGTGGGAACCAGGTGTAAGTCCCTTCTGTGCTCTTCCCTATTTTCCCTTCCTTCCTTCCCTCTAGCTGAGGCCTAGGCTTCTATTTTATAACACTGCAATGACAAAAGCTCCAATTTACCACAGATATCTCTCCATACACATGGCACGAGGGTAGGCAGGGGAACAGTTATAGATAAGGGGAGTTCCATGTGGCCTATTTTCCATATCCTTCAAAAGGAAATATCACAAGGGACACTACTGAAATACAGATGATAATCCAACTATTTTGAAAATTTATACTCTAATAAAATAGAAAATCTTGAAGACATGGACAAATTCTAGACACATATGACCTACCAAAATTGAATCAATAAGACACAGAAAATTTAAACAGATCAATTTTAAGCAATGAAATTGAAGATGCCATCAAAAGCTTACCAAGAAAGAAAAATCCTGGACCAGACAGACTCTCAACTGAGTTCTACTAGACCTTCAAAGAAGAGCTAACACCAATCTTCCTCCAATTATTCCATAAAATATAAATGGAAAGAAACCTGCCAAACTCATTCTATAAAGCTATTATCACTCTAATACCAAAACCAGACCAGGATGCATCAAGAAAATTTCAGACCAATATCCCTGATGAACACAGATGCAAAAATTATTAATAAAATACTGGTAAATCACATACAAGAACATATTTAAACATAATCAAGTGGGGTTCATCTCAGGGAGGCAAGGTTGGTTCAACATATGGAAATCAATAAACATAATTCATCACATCAATAGATTTTAAAGATAATAATCACATTATTATCTAATAGATGCAAAAAAAAAGCATTTGACAAAATACACATCCATTCAATTAAAACACTAGAAAACTAGGGAAAGTAGGAATATACCTCAACATTGTAAAAGATGCATAGGATAAACTCAAAGCCAACATCATTCTAAATGGAGAAAAATTGAATACATTCCCTCTAAAAACTGGAACAAGATAGGGATGCCCTCTTTCACCACTTCTATTCAATCCTAGAAACTCTAGCCAGAGCAATTAGAAGAAAGAAATTAAAGGGATATGAAAAGGAAAAGAAGAACTCTAAACCATCCCTTTTTGCTGATGACATGGTTCTAAATTTAGAAGACCCAAAAACTCTACCAGAAAACTTCTAGAACTCATACATAAATTCAGCAAAGTCTATGGATATAAGATTGACACTCATAAATAAGTTGCATATCAGTGATAAATCAACTGAAAACTATCCCATTCACAATAGCCTCAAAGAAAATAAAATATTTGGGAATCGATCTAATAAAAGAGGCAAAAGACCTCTACAATGAAAACTACAGAACACTAAAGAAAGAAATTGAAGAAGACATTAGAAGATGAAAAGATCTTCCATGTTCTTGGATAGACAGAATTAATATTGTCAAAATGGCCACACTAACAAAAGTGCTATACAGATTTAATGCAATTCCTATTAAGTTTCCGATGACAGATGACATTCTTCATAGAA
Source organism: Marmota monax (assembly GCF_021218885.2). Classification (NCBI taxonomy): domain Eukaryota; kingdom Metazoa; phylum Chordata; class Mammalia; order Rodentia; family Sciuridae; genus Marmota; species Marmota monax. Next base: position 685,628 of record NW_026692194.1, read on the forward strand.
GTAGAAAAAGCAGTCATGAAATCCCTTTGGAAAAATAAGAGACCCAAAATAGCTAAAGCAATCCTTAGCAAGAAAAGTAAAGAAGGAAGCATCACAATACCAGAAATTACGCTATACTAACAGAGACATAGTATAGCATGGTATTAGCACCAAAACAAACGTGCAGACTACTGGTACAGAATAGAAGACACAGACACAAACCCACATAAATACAGTTATCTCATACTAGAAAAAGGCACTGTAAACATTCATTGGAGAAAAGATAGCCTCTTCAACAAATGGTGCTGGAAAAACTGGAAATCCATATGTAACAAAATGAAATTAAACCACTATTTCTCACCCTGCACAAAATTCAACTTAAGAGTAGATCAAGTCTAGTGGACTTAGGCACTAGAACAGAAACCCTGCACCTATTAGAAGAAAAGGTAGGCCCAAATCTCCACCATGTTGGTTTAGGTACCAAATTCCTCAACAAGACTCCTAAAGCACAAAAATTAAAATCAAGAGTCAATAAATGGGATGGATTCAAACTTCTTCACAGCAAAGGAAACAATCAAGAACATAACAAGAGACTACAGAATGGGAGAGAATCTTTCACCTGTACCTCAGATAGAGCATTAATCTCCAGGATATATAAAGAATTTTAAAAACTTAGTAGCAAAATAATAATAATAATAATCCAATCAATAAATAGGCAAGGAACTGGATACTTCACAGAAGAAGAAATAGGAATGGTCAACAAATGTGAAAAAATATTCAACATCACTAGCAATTAGAGAAATGCAAATTAAAACAACACTGAGATTTCATCTTGTTCCAGTAAGAATGGCAATTATCAAGAATACAAGTAACAATAAATGTTGGCAAGGATGTGGTGGGAAAAGGTACACTCATACATTGCTGGTGGGACTGCAAAATGGTATAACGACTATGGAAAGCAGTATGGGGATTACTCATAAAACTTGGAATGGAACCACCATTTGACCCAACTCCTGGACATATACCCAAAGGACTTAAAATCAGCATACTATTGTCATGCAGCCACATCAGTGTTCATAGAAGCTCAATTCACAATAGTTAAGCTATGAAACCAACCTAGGTGCCCTTCAACAGATGAATGAATAAAGAAAATTTGGTACATGTACACTCAGCCATAAAAAAAAATGAAATTATAGCATCTGCCAGTAAACTGGAGACTATCATGCTAAATGAAATAAGTCAATCCCCCCAAAAAACAAACACTGAATGTTCTGTTATGTGGATGATGACTCACAATAGGCTGGGAGGGGTGGGAGTGGAGGTTCACCAGATTGGATAGGGGGAATTGGGGGAAGGGAAGAGGAATGGGAATGGGAAAGACAGTAGAATGAATCAGATATAACTTTCTTATGTTCATATATACAAATACACAACCAGTGTAACTCCACATCATGTACAACCACAAGAATGGTTACACTCCATGTATGTATATCAAAATATATTCTATTGTCATGTATAACTAAAAAGAACAAATTTTTAAAAAGGAGAAAAGCAAGAGAAATATTCTAGATTAAAGGACATACTATTTAACTGGATCTTGAATTTTTTGAAATGCTAAAAAGAATATTATTGGAAATACTGGGCAGAACTAAATATGAAACATTACAATGTACTGCTTAGTAATAAATTCTTACAATATATAGCTATCTATAAATATCCTTATTCTTAAGTGATACAGGTTAATGTATTTAGCAATTAAGTGCCACCATGTATGCAATGTACTTTCAACTGTGTTCAGAAGAAATAAAAGCATGTATGCAAAGCTGTGGCTATAGTTCAGTGACAGAGTGCTTGCCAATCATGTGTGAGGCACTGGGTTCAATCCTCAGCACCGCATACAAATAAAATAAATGCATGCTGTCCATACGCAACTACAAAAAAATTTTTTTTAAAGTATGTATACACTCATATATATTACAGAAGAAAAATCAATCTCTTGTTTGCTTAAATTCTGTTTCTCACATCTCTGGTACTTGCAGTCAAAAGCAATTGTGATTAATACACATTACTCCAACAACTGTTATAATGATCTAGATATCTAATAACATATTCAAGGCTCTCTGTTCTTATATCACTTTTGTATCAATACAAAATATTGATACCATATGGATACCTAACCTTTGTTTCCTGGTTTTGAATTGAATGTTTTATTCATTATAGTATTTGTACAAGTTCTTTTTCTATTATTAAGATGTAAACATGGTGCCAGAAGAAAAGATAAAAATATGAAAACATAAAAATCGAATTGTGATTTGGTTGTTGCCAAATATTTATTTTTAGCATTTATGAAGTCAAACAAAATGGAGATTTTTCTTATACTACTAACAGAAATGCCTAAGTATTCAGAATCTGACCTGTTTTAACTACTGATCTCAAAATTCTCAAAGTAAAATCAAACCTAGATGGAGTAAAATCAGAAAACTACTGGATTCTGAAACAGAACACAATGGTAACTTTCATTTCATTTTATATAATATTTACTGAAAATAAATATAATATTTACTGAAAAAACCAACATCAGTTCATTTTTCTTATAATGTTTTCCTAGAAAAATTTCTAAAAACAATAAGCAGAAATATTTCATGATTTCAATTTCCTGAGACAGGGAAAGGAGAGCCCTGAATCCAAGAATTGTTTCCACAACAGACCAAGTTCACGAGCTGCTAACTTCTTCCCAAAGCTTTCCAGCAGCCCTACATGTACAATATGCCTTAATTTGACCAATATCTGATCTTCCTGGGGCAGCAGTAGAAAGCACCTATATCATCTTTTGTGAAGCAAGTGCAGACAAATCCAAGGCAGACACATTGATTGCCTTGTTCATGTGCAAGCCCTGGTGCAGCCAACAAAGAACTGACTAGATGTGTAAAGAAATTCTGTAACTGTTTGTAACAGCTATTAGCTTGTGTAAGCCAGTATTTTTTTCTTTTTTCTTTGTCTATATAAACTTTTCTGCTAATATTCTCAGCAAGCAGTTTGGGGACACAGTCTTCTTTGTGATGGAGCATGAGCACCAGCAAAGCCATGTTCATGTTTGCCTCTTCATGGTTTCTATCTCAAGCTAAGCAAAAGAACCCCAGGATGGGCCTGTATGTAACACTAAGAGCAGGGAGGTGTTAATACTAAGAGCTAGTTAACATCAAAATGAGCTTGGTACAAAAAAAGCTATACTTTGCATTTTTTATTTCTATCTTGAATTGAGCAAAAGAAGCCCATTCCAATAACTAACATTACCATTTAGCATGGTTCCTATACACATAAGTACAGCCAAATAGACAAGATATGTTTCTTTTCAATATGAACCATATGATATACTAAGGACTAAGATAATAAAAATTATATTATACAATACTTTATAATTAAGGGTATCTAGTTTAATCTATCCACAATAGACAAATTTAACAATAAGCAAATTCAAATTTTTATAGTAAACTAAAAATCATTTAAAATCGAATTTGAACCAGTATTATGGGAAAATTCATAAACTAAGGGAGAAATATGGAATCTATTTTAGGCATAATTTTCGTAAGATGTTTTCTCAATACTTTCGTGTTTATTGTGTCTCCAGCAATAAAAATGCAAACTTAAGACTGAAATTGAATGCAGACCAATTATTGCAAAAAAAAAAATCTTTCTATATACCAATCAATGTTCTTATATATGGAGCTTCCCAGCGTCAGTCCCAGCATGCACTCCAGAGTTCAGTCATTACCACTGAGACTCTACCATAACATTTGATGAGAAGTTGGTCTTATTCCACAGCAGAGCAAGTTAGTTGATTATGTTTAACATTACTGTTCTTACAATGTACCAAAGCCCGATTTAAGATAACATCTTAAGATGTTAAGATAGAGAAAGTTTAAAGAAATGGACTCAATTTTGGCCTGAAGCTTTCCATTAAAAGATTCAAAGGTGTTAACAAGCTCTCTTGAAAGGTTACTAATATACTAGATGTGAAATATTCTTTGGACTTGTGAACGTACTTTCCCATAAGAATAATGGTGTAAATGGCAGACTATCGGGCTAATTCATAAACAATTATTTTATCCACAACAGTGACCAAATGTGGATAATTTTGATTTTAAAAACTAAAATCCAATGCTTTTTGAGATACACTACTTCAAGCTTGTTGAATTGTTAGCCAATATAATAGAACTGCCTGACTTGATACCATTAAATTTCTACTCACCCAACCTATTTACCTTATGATACTACGTGCATAGTGAATGCCATATAAGTATAAGAACATCATCCTCATCATTAATACATTGTGATAGTAAGTGAAAACATAAGTAGAGCTTAGGAAGATGAAATTGGATTTAAATCCCCACTTGGAGCTTAGGAAAATGTATGCTTCTGAAAAGTTACATTACTTTTCTTATTCAGTTCAATTCAGCAGAGACCTCTTAAAGATTTGTGTCAATCATTTTATTTAGCATGTCTAGAAGTAGTTTTCAACTCTAGCTTTGCAACAGAATCACCTTCAGAATTTTAAAAAATACAGACATAAGACACTATCTACAAAATCACATTTCCAGAGAAAGAAATTCATACAAAAGTATAGAGATATGTGAGTAGATAGTACATTCCAGGTGAGTAGGAAACAGGAAGGGAAGATTTGGAGTCACTGATGTTATGCAAAGCAATTCCTTATACATCTGTTAGAATGGCCACAATATAAACACCTGGAACAATAGAAACTCTCATTCTTTGCTGGTAAGAATGCAAACAACACAGCCAGTTTAAAAAGACAGTTCAGCAATTCCTTACAAAACTTAATACACTCCTGCAACATAATCTAGCAATTGTGCTCTTTAGTATCTACCCAAATAAATTAAAAACATGACTATACAAAAACTTCTACATGGATGTTTATAAATTGCAAAATTCAGAAGCAACCAAGATGTCCTTTGGTAGGTGAAGGAATAAACTGTAATACATTCAAACAATAAAATATAATTCATCATTCAAAAGAAATGAGTCATCAAGCTTTGAAAAAGACATGGAGGAAATTTAAATACATATAATTAAGTGAAATCTGAAAAAGCTACATACTATACAATTCTAAAAATATGACATTCAAGAAAAAGCAAAACTGTAGTAGAGGCAGTAGAAAGTTCAGTGGATGCCAGGAGTTCAGGGGAAGGAGGAATAAATAGGCAGAAACACAGAGGATTTTTAGGGCACTGCAACTCTTCTGCACATTACTGCAATTATGAATACATATCATTACACGTTAGTCAGAACCCATCGAATACACAATCTCAAGAGTAAATCCTAGCGCACACTATGCACTTTGGGACATGCTGGTGTGTCAATGTAGATTGAACAATTGTAATATGTACCACATTGGTGTGAGATTGTTGATAGCAGGGAAAGGATGGGGGACCATATGAGAATTCTGTACTTTTTATTCAGTTTTGCTATGAACTTAAAACTATTCAATAAAAAGTTCTTTTCTAAGAACTGGGGCTGGGGCTCAGTGGTAGGGTGCACTGGACTGGTACACACGAGGCACTGGGTTCAATCCTCAGCAGCACCATATAAAAATGAAATAAAGATATCGTCGTGTCCACCTACAACTAAAAAAATTTTTTAAAGTTCTTTTCTAAAACTAACATTTTAAAAAAGTAATGTTTGTTAAACAGAATCATTGACATACGGAGAGTCTAGTCAGTATTTACTCAATTATCCAATATGCCATACACTTTCAAATCTTAGAGCCTTAACTCATATATTCAGTCAGGTTGATGGGCCCTTCCATCCCTACCACCACTTTCTACACACCAAATTACAACTGTTCTAACACTTCAAAGTCCAACTCAGTATGTCACTGAGTTCATGAAGCTTACCCTGATCCTTCATCTTAACCACAAGCATCTTCTATACTTCTCTGTACCAAGTAACATAATTCTGTTTGATTCATGGTGTTGAAAAAAATTAATTAAAGGTGATCTTTTTAAAATTAGGGGGGATAATATCTAAAATCCAGATGGCTTACTACTCTGTAAAAACAATATCACACTATAACCAGATTGTGGCAAAAAGCAGGAACTACAATGAGATCCCTCTCTTTGTGGCCTCAACCCTGAGGCAAGGTGTTATCATTTATTATTGTTCCTATATTGCTTTTCTTACTCTTCCCACTTTACTCACTTAAAAATGCATGCTTGGCTCCAGTCCCCATTTAAGGATTTACCCTGCTTACCTATCTGCTTATGTATCATACCTCTAACCTAGAAATTTCTTGACAGCAATGATTTATTTCACCTTCTTTTTGTTTCTACACTCCTTCTTATATACTTATCAACTATTTTCTGAATTTAGTAAATTATTAATCAATACAACAGCAAAACTAATTAACACATAATTATTACAAATGTTGCTACTTAAGCTTTAGTAATTGGTAGCACTGCTTCTTTACAATGTTCAAATTCACTTCAAAATTCAAAGATATTCTTTTTACATTCTGTATCACATTGGGACTCTTTTTGAAGGCAAGAAAAAGTAAGAAGCTGAGATACAAAAATAAAGAGATCATGTATTGAAGGCTTATAATGTGCCAGGGTCTGCAGCCTGCTGCCATATTTATAAAACACAAGTCAAAAATCCATCCATCTTTTAACCAGTCCCACAGTACTCTGTATTGGTGACACAACTCCTTAAGCAAGGTAAAAACTTGTTAGTCCAGACATATGATTACTAAAAGCACATACTACATTGAGTTTCTAACCTTGATATTTAAAAGAAACAAGCAAAGCCAAAAAACATTCCTAGGTTCCACCTTCAAATGTTTAATAGGCTAACACACTATGTTGAAAAGTAACAAGGTGTTATGTAACATTTAAATAATTACTTGCCCAGGAAAAATATATAGTACTGAACTCAATAACCTTACTACAATACACACACACACCCCGTTGGAACCAACTTCCACAAAACAACCTTTTTTTCCCAGAGGAGTAACCAATGGTCCATTAAGACACTGTAAGTTAACCAGGGTAATAGTCAACATTCCTTACTCGGTGGTATTGGCTGCCACATATCAATACAAGAGAGAACTCCTACAAGGCAGGGACCCATGCCCCACTTAGCTTTGTTTGCCCCAGCAGTACTAAGGTCTGCAAAATGCTCTACACAAACTGGGCAATACACAAGAAGTGTTAAATGCGGGCGAGGAGGGGGCAGATATGTATGTGCTCAGGAAGGCATTTTTAGAATTCCATAATGTAATCTGAAGCTTTTCTCTTTATTGTAACAAAGAGAATAAACATATATCTTAGTGGCAATATATTGTTCAATTTATTGTTCAAATTTCGTAATAAAGATAATAAAACCACCTGATTCACAGGGTCTTGAAAGGATTAAATCGAATGGTATATATAAAGTCTCCTAGTCAGGCATGGTGGCACAATCCTGTAATCCCAGTGACTCAGGAGGATCACAAGTTTAAAGTCAGCTTCTGCAACTTAGTGAGTCCCTAAGCAATTTAGTGAGACCCTGTCTCAATATTAAAAAAAAAAAAAAAAAAAACAGAAAAGGGCTGGGGATGTGGCTCAGTGGTTACACATGGCTGGATTCAATCTCCAGTATCAATAAAAAAAATTAAAAATAAAGTTTCTGTAGGTCAATGGCTGGAACACTACACCACATACTACTTAAGAATTAGCTATTGAGATTACTAAAAAAAAAAAAAAAAAAAAAAAAAAAAAAAAAAGTTATTATAATAAAAGAAAGACCCACAAAGCCAGAGCTGAAAAGAAATTAACTCAGGTGAGATAATTTCACTGTTGACAAACCTTTTTAGGGCCAGATTCTACTGTAAGTATTTTAGGCTTTGCAAGCCAAGATACAATATCCTCAACCCTTGGAGTAACTATTAGCCAATTTCACATTTTTAAACTGAAAAACTATTCTTAGTTCATGGTCGATACAACAACTCACAGTCCTAGTTTGCCAACCCCCTGGATAAAATGATAATGATGGTTAATACAGTCTGTGCTTTTAAAGACAACACAAAGAAATGTTTGTGAGTTGACTGAAAAACATGTTTCCTCAAACTTCCAAAATCCAGTCAGGCAGGACTTGTGAGGAATGGAGCCAGGACTTAAGGCCTCAAGAGCCAGCAAGAACCTCACAAGGCTCTCCAGGTCCGCCAAGCCCCCGCCCACACTTACTCCCAGCAGCGGCCCGCGACCGATCACCGTCTCCCCGGGCGCCAGGGCCACCCGGGGGCCGTCGCCCAGCGGCCGCAGCTCGAAGCCCCCAGACATGGCGGGCTTAGTTAGGTCCCTTCGCAAGAACACGGGCCCCTGCAGCCGTTTCCGCCTTCCACAGACACGCGCGGGGCATGCCCAGGCCCCTGGAAAACAGAGGGGGAGGGGGAGCAAAGACTCAGCTCGGGAGAGCTCACTCCTTGAGGGGCAGAGGCCCCAGCGCCACTTCCGGAGTCCCGCCCTCCACCCAAACGAGTGACGCAATCGGGGATTCCCCCTTCAGGTCTTACAAATTATTGTTTAAAAAACCCGGCTTCCCTACACCCCCATCCATTCTCACCGCCCACCGGGTTTGGAGGACGCCGGGCCTTGTAGTCCTTAGCGCCTTCCTTTGCCTTCGTTCAAGAGCTGAGACGACATAGAAAAACTACCAATCCCAGGAGGCAATGCGCGCGCCTCTGCGCCTGTGCGAATTTGAGTCGGCAGGGCGGGGCTAGAGTGGGCGGGACGTGAAGGATGATGGGGAAGGATTCGAATCCCGGAGGATTTAAATTGCTGGAGGAGAATCCACCGCTGCCCAGTAAGTAGGAGGGTCTTCCCTTCGCGGACCTATAGGCCTGCGCGCTCTGGGGCACGACCCATGCGCAAACCAAGCCTTCCTTCAGTGGCTTGGAATCGAGGTGACAGTTTTGACAGTTGTTCATTTGTCAGTGCCAGGTGTTCTTGGGTTTCGGGCAGCTGCAGCTCACCCAGAGCACACAGGAGGGTAACTAGGATGAGACCCGAGGTCCCGACCGTGGATTCCCGAAGGATGGAGGCTCTCCGAGAGTTAGTCTGAGCCCGACGTCCTACCAAACTGAAAAGCTTGATTCATGAAAGACAGAAAAGAAGTAGTTTTCTAGGCAACTAGTCAAAACTGAACTTGAAGAAAGATTCATAGAGAGATTTTAGGAACCTGGTCAAGGCACTCCCGACTGTCAATTTCAAAAACCTTCCTCCTCCTCCAGTGGAATTCTGATGGGAGGAAGCGTTTTATTCCCCAGTGAGAACATTTAAATGCAGTGTAACATCTTCCTAATATGAGATTCTTTTCAAAAACATGGTGGTTTGGCTTTGGTTTGTTTGGATGGTAGGAGAGGAGAATGTGCGAAGATTCATTGCTCATGACTCATCGTCTTGTTTTGTCAGTTTTCTTACTTCCCCAAAACCTCAAGACAAAGTCCTTTCCTGAACACAGGGTTACAATTCTAACCACTACAAGTAATTTGTATCATAAACAACCTAAAGTATGGGAGCCACTGTGGTCTGGGCAAGTCCAGAAACATTACTGTATAGCACACTTGAATAGGGCAATTGCTATTAGCTGAGCTAAAAGAAGCATTCCGTTGTATCTTGAACCCCTTCTACTATACCCTGAAGCCCATTTTAAAATGAAGTTCAAAACGTTCTAAACTGATTTTAAGTAAATACAAGCTGTCTTTATATGTGAAGGTAGCTCAAGAATAGCGATTTCAGAACCTTTAAATCTGTAGTCACATAATCCAGCTGGCTGAATTATAAACATTGTTTATAGTTATTGCTCACTTGCTTGATGCCTTAGATACTATTATACTTAGCTCATAATTAACTATACCAGTAGGATATCTTTAAGAGGCCATCTCTTAAACACTAGTTTGAATTAAATATTTGAGACTTTGTGTCATTATGACCAGGATCTCATTCTCTAGTCCATTTCCTTTAGTATTTGTGTCAAATTGAGCCCCTACCCACTAGGTGCAAATAGACAAACAATTCTTATATGAATTACTAAAAAGAATCTTTCTTATGATTAAGTCACAAATTATAGATGAAGAACTTAATGTCAAGACATCAGTTCTTACAAACAAGTATTCTTACTTGGGTTTGATAGAATTGACTCATACTCATTTTTAAAAGTACTTTTAGTAAATACTTGAATGTGTTCTCTCGGTAATTATAAACTCAATAAATATGGTCTGACATGGAGAATCATTTCCCTTTTGGACAGTGTTCTTTTAGAAAAAAACAACAAACAAAACAAAACATTTAGAAACAACCCCATTATTAAAAATATTCCATAACGAAGGTAACCAAAATGTTGAGTGCCTCCCATGTGTAATTCAGATGTGAGGCTATTTTATAAATTATCCCTGTCAATCTTTGTGAACCACATGAAAAGCAGCATTGGCACTATTTTACAGATTCAGAAGCTTAAGTAAAGAAGAGTTAAAATTCTTTAATCATACCCCAAAAGGTATCTCATTCTGAGTAGGATTTGTAGTCTTATCTGAAGAGACAGAATATGTTTAAACTTTGCCTTTTAGGTTACAAATGAAGATAATTTATTAAAACATCACGCTATGCAGAAAAATTCCAAGAGAAACAATAATTTGAGAGTTTCTGACATAGGATTGAATTCTGTGGATGCTGAGAAGGCAATAAACGAGAGTCAAAATAACTTTGTTGAACTGCTGCCTCTAGAAGTCACTTTTAAAATTTTCAGTCAGCTGGACATTCAGAGTTTGTGCAGAGCTTCTGTGACATGTAGGAGCTGGAATTACACAATAAGAAACAGTGACTCTTTATGGAAGCCCCACTGCTTGACTGTAAGAGCTGTGTGCCAAAGAGAAATAGATGACGACCTAGAAAGTGGTTATTCCTGGAGGGTAAGTTTACCCTTTCCTGTTCACAGTGCTTTTGACAGTATTATGGTGGTGGGTTTGGAAATGGTAGGATTACATATACAGAATAATGTACAGAGTGTGAGGACTTTGGGAAATGAGTTAAAGTTATTATTATTTTCCTGCTAAATACACTGACTCCACACTATCTCCCATTCACCCTTTCATATTTTCAAATCCTAAATTCAGGAACTTTCCTGTTAGCCATTTCAGTCCCCTTATCCAAAACATCCAGTAAACTCTGTGGCTCAGTCTCTGTGTACACACATATACATAAACACATGCACACATTCATGTGCATATACATGAATGTATTAACATGTGTATATCAATGTAAGAACCTAATATTCTCAGCCCTGTGAGTCAGCTTCTCTAGTTTGAACAAATTCACTAACCAACCACTTCCTACATTCTTTTTGAACAATGATGGTTTACCCCTTTCAGGTAATACTACTAAGGAATTACCAGAAGAGTAAAGTAAAGCATGAATGGCTAAGTGGCAGATACAGCAACATATGTTCTCCCATTAGCCTCCCAGAAAAAATTATGTGCCCGATGGATGCAGATACGTGGGGAGAAATTCTAGAAGCAGAACTGGAAAGATAAGTAGAAAAAAACTACAGTCAGATCTTGTGACTTTGAAATTTCAAAATGTCTGTACTTACAAAAGTTCTGTTGATATTTTTTATCTACCTTTTTAATATTTAACATTTAAAAGTAAAACTTTATTTTTGTTTTACACTTTAGTAAAAAATATTTTTTTGCTTTTATTGTAATGTGAAAAAATCATGAACTGTTTTATGTAAGAAATAATATACTGATAGAATGATTTCAAATGTATTGTTTAATGTACTTGTGTTGGTATTTAGTAAGACTTTAAATGTTAAGAGTTTGGTATTTGTGTTTTCTGTTTAATGATAATTCAAAAATTTAGGAAGCAACTTGAAAAAACTAACTTAAACAATAGACATAAATAAACTCATGGGAGGACTACATGAAAATAATAGCAATATATTTAAATGCATAATAAACTCACATTTCAATAACTTTAAATTTTCCATTCCAGTGGAATCAAATTGAATTATCAAATTGTTAAATGTTAAACCCGTGGTTTAGTTTAAAATCAGTCTGATTTTAGGGCTAAAGCTCATCAGATTAAGATTTCCATTACTTTCCTACAAACCTGAGATTATTCTCAGTGGCTGAAAATGTGTGGAGAGTTTCCAAAGCACAAATACCATCAGAACTGCTATACAATATAGTCTAGTAAAACTTCTGATGGCCTTAGAGCACCATCTAGTGTATTATTCATTGGTATAAAGACAAAGGACTTTCAGCTCCTTTTTGTTTTCTCCATATTTAAAAGAAAATCAAAATTATCCTAAAGAATCCTTGACACTTGACTTTGTTAAAGTTTAAAACTTTCAAAGAACCTTTATTTCAACTTTTATTTCTCTTTTTCGAAAGAGCAGATGATATAATATTCCATCATAGTGTTCATTATGAATCAGGTCACCACCATGTTAAAAAGTATTTACAAAACATTTTAGTTGGTATGGGGTTTTCTTCTTTAAGTGTTCTCTATGGCACAAAAATAAGAATCCAGAAAACTAGAATTTAATCAGTAGGCAACTAAAAGAAAGAATCCTATACACTCTATACAAATTGCCATTGTTGGATCAAGCAGAAAATGAGTGATAATCTTCTACTTACCTTTTTAGAGTTGGAAAAGGCCTTGAAAATCAGGCAGTTCAGTTTCCAGGGCTGTACAATAATTTCATCCTTCAAACCCTGTCAGTCAGCAAACCCAAGTTCAAATACTTCTTATAGGATCCCCACTATGTGACAGAACCGTCCTATTGTATGCTAGGATAACTCTGATCAATATCAGTTTGTCCTCATTGAACTGAAGACCACCTTTCTGTAACATTTGCGTATTAGTTCAATCATTCTTTGATTGCCACTGCTAACCTGTCTCTTCCTATGTCTTCTCCACAACTTATGCTATTCATAGAGCATAATTCCTGGACCCAGCAGTGTTCTCTTCTGCCCATGTCTTCTTAACAAAAATGTAATTGGAAAGGAAGAGACCCTACTAATTTTATTTAATAAGAGATAATAAGAAAGCACTTTGAAATTATTGGAAAAATTAAAGCTTTAAAGCATTTTATGAATAGCATCTGTGTACAATAGCATATGGACACATATAGTAGTATCATCTTTTGTAATGGATGTGAACTCTTGTCTTTGCCCAACCCTTTCACCATCTATTGCCTTCCTCTATTAATAGAGATCACCCTAATTGGGGAAATTGTCCTTCTCACTTCTTCCCCATGCTGTTATTTACAGTGTCCTGTCTCCTTTACCTCTGTGTGAGTCTAGGGATAGAAACATGACCAAAACCACCCTCTTCCATGAGTCAGAGGAAAAAAATCCATTTCCTCTTTACTGTTGAAATGGTCCCCTGCCACGCAAAAACAGATTATCATAAGAGAATATGGAGACAACAGGAAAGAGAAACAGCTACAGGAGAGGTCTGTTTGCATTTGGGACCCTGGTTTTAGTCATTCCCTGTCTGCGTACCTAAACTAACACAAATTGAGTTTCAGCCTTTGCACTAAAAGCCCTACCTGATGTAATTTCCTTTGTTTATTTGTCTAGGGGGTGATATTTGTGGTTTAGGTAAGTCTATGTTTTTAAGATATCAAACCTTGATTTGTCCATAGTGCTTCTAATTTTATGTCCTGAAAACACTTCTTTGACTCTTACTTCCTCATCAGTCATTCATTGCTCAATCTGCTCTAAACTGACCTACACTCCACATGATTAAAACTGTTGTTATCCAAGTTACAAATGACTTAATTGATGAATCCATTGAATGCATTTTGGTTGTTCAGGTATTTGACACCCATAAACATTCAGTTCTTATAACTTCTAGGTTTGGGGCTAGAACCTCTTGGATTTTTTCTTTGCTTATTCTAACCAGTCTTTTCAGTTTCTTTCAAAGACTTACTTTCTTTCTGCTACTTACTACATGTTGATGTTTCTTAAGGAACATCCTAGATAATCCCACCCACTCCTCCAGCATCAACTATGGCCATCGTTGGTGCTGATGATGTTCACACCCAGGACACAGATCAGATCTGCCCGGTAGGCTCCAGACACCTGAATCAGAACTCATTCTCTCACAGAAATAATTGTTCTTCATCCCAGACCTCAGTGAATGATGGGCTTTGTTCAGTAGTTACCATATTTTACTCTTCTCCAACATTCTCCATGTTCAAGCAGAAGTCAAGGTTTAGTGATATTATCATCCTAATACCTAGGCATTTCAATCCTTCTCCATATTTATCTCTGCTTCATTACTTAATTCCGATCCTTATCTGAAGTTAGGATTACTTTAATAACCTCTTAACTGGTGTACCTGCCTCCAGTTCTTTCCTCACCAGTATAATCTTTCTAAGTCCCCAAATTATCATATGACCTAACTTAAACACTTCAATGCATTCAGGTAAAGGTCAAAATTCCCTGGCAAAGTTTGTACAGTTTCTAATGATGTGGTCTGACCTGTAACTAGCCTCTTATCGCACCACTATTCCATCCTATAACTTTTTAGTTCAGTGACATCAAGCTATGCAGTTCTCTGAACATGTAAATTCCCTCAATTTTCTGCCTTTTGCACAGGCTGTTTGATATATCTATAAACTTCTTCCTTTGATCCTCCATGAATTCTTTTCTTGGCAAAATCTTTTGTAGAACTCATCACCTTAGCCTGGAAACAGTCCTACCTACTACTGTTCTGGATTAAGTGACCCTTTTAAGGTTTCTGTACTTCTTTGTTTATACCACACTCAAAGCTGTCATACTATGCTAAATTTTATATTTTCTTTTTCTGTCTCTTTAGACTGTGAATTTCTTAATGGCAGGGACCATTTTTAATTTATTCTTTTGTATTCCACACGGTAGTACTCCATAGATTTGTTAAATTATTTCTATAGTTTATTTATTTTAATTCTATTCAAAATAATAATAAAATTCTTTATTGTAAGTAATTTAAAATCTGCATTGTTATAGTAACAAATTTACTATATTGTTAATGGACAAGATTGCATTGAATTGCAAGTACAATGCTCAAGACATAGGAGATGTTTGATATTATTGCTACCAAAGGAATAAGTGTTCTACTCTTCTATAAAGATGTAAGACAAAAGTAGAAGTGTTTTGTTATTTTTTTAATAAACACTTGAAAATAAACTGAGCCTCAAAAGTACCACTTATTATTTTATGTTACTGGGTCACCTCAATCAATTTTATGTATTACTTTGCAAGTTAAATGAATAAACTTTAGTTTGGTTTTTATACTACTATTGCATTAAAACAATTCGTATAATAAGTTATAAGCTATGATCACAGTTTATACCAAAAGGAAAACTTTGGAACTTGTTGATTAGTTGTATGTTATGGACTTAAACCCTGCATTTATCAGAGCAAGCCATTAGCATCTGAGAATGTGAGTGGGTGGAGCAGAATGCAAGGAAGGCGCACTCGTACTCATAGATAAAGTCATGTGTTAAGTTTACCCAGTGTGTAAAAGAAGTAAGATTATTGGAAAGAGTGTTAAGGAATTTCGAGTGTTTTTTATTTTTACAGTTAAAGATTTAGTATTTTATTTTTAATATTATTTTAATCATACATGCACACAATATCTTTATTTTGTTGTTTTTATGTGGTGCTGATTGAACCCAGTGCCTCACATGTGTGAGGCAAGTGCTCTGCCACTGAGCCACAACCCCAGCCCAGTATTTTATTTTTTTAATTCTAATTTGTTATGACAGCAGAATGCATTACAATTCATATTACACATATGGAGCAGTTTTTCATATCTCTGTACACAAAGTATATTCACACCATTTGTGTCTTCATACATGTACTTAGGGTAATGATGTCCATATCATTCCAACGTACTTTCCTACCCCCATGCACACTCCCTTTTCCTCCCACCCCTTTGCCCTATCTAGAGTTCGTCTAATCCTCCCATGCTCCCTCTCCCAACCTCACTATGAATCAGCCTCCTTATATCAGAGAAACCATTTGGCATTTGGTTTTTTGGGATTGGCTAACTTCACTCAGCAATATATTCTCTAACTTCATCCATTTACCTGCAAGTGCCATGATTTTATTCTCTTTTATTGCTGAATAATATTCCATTGTGTATACCACATTTTCTTTATCCATTCATCTACTGAAGGGTATCTAGGCTGGTTCCACAGTTTAGCCATTGTGAATTGTTCAGCTGTAAACATCGATGTGGCTATGTCCCTGTAGTATGCTGTTTTTAAGTCCTTTGGGTATAAGCCAAGGAGTGGGATAGCTGGATCAAATGATGGTTCTGTTCCCAGTTTTCCAAGGAATCTCCATACTGCTTTCCATATTGGCTGCACCAATTTGCAGTCCACCAGCAATGTATGAGTGTACCTTTTCCCTCACATCCTCACCAACACTTATTGTTGCTTGTATTCTTGGTAATTGCCATTCAGACTGGAGCAAGATGAAATCTTAGTTTTGATTTGCATTTCTCTAATTGCTAGAGATGTTGAACATTTTTTCATGTATTACTTGATTGATTATATATCATCTTCTGAGAAGTGTCTGTTCAGTTCCTTGGTCCATTTATTGATTGGATTATTTGGAGTTTTTTGATGTTTAGCTTTTTGAGTTCTTTGTATGCCCTAGAGATTAGTGCTCTATTTGATGTGCAAGTGGTAAAAATTTGCTCCCAAGCTGTAGGCTCTTTATTCACCTCATTGATTGTTTCTTTTGATGAGAAGATTTTTAGTTTGAATTCATCCCATTTATTGATCTTAATTTTATTTCTTGCTCTATGAGAGTCTTATTAAGGAAGTAGGGACCTAATCCGACATGATGGAGATTTGGGCCTACTTTTTCTTCTATTAGATGCAGGGTCTCTGGTTTCATTCCTAGGTCCTTGATCCATTTTGAGTTTTGTGCATGGTGAGAAATAGGGGTTTAATTTCATTTTGTTGCATATGGATTTCCAGTTTTCCTAGCACCATTTGTTGAAGAGGCTATCTTTTCTCCAATGTATGTTTTTGGCGCCTTTGTCTAATATAAGATAACTGTAATTATGGGGGTTAGTCTCTGTGTTCTCTATTCTGTACCATTGGTCTACCAGTCTATTTAGTGCCAATACCATGCTGTTTTTGTTAACTATTGCTCTATAGTATAGTTTAAGGTCTGGTATAGTGATGCCACCAGCTTCACTGTTCTTGCTAAGGATTGCTTTAGCTATTCTAGATCTCTTATTTTTCCAGATGAATTTCATGATTGCTTTGTCTATTTCTATGAGGAATGCCATTGGGATTTTGATTGCAATTGCATTAAATCTGTATAGTACTTTTGGTAGTATGGTCATTTTGACAATATTAATTCTGCCTATCCAAGAGCAAGGTAGATCTTTCCATCTTCTTAGGTCTTCTTTGATTTCTTTCTTTAGTGTTCTGTAGTTTTCATTATACAGGTCTTCCACCTCTTTTGTTAGGTTAGAAACTTTTCTTAAATTTCTTCTAATTTATGACCCAATCTTAGACCAGGACATAATTATCAATAAAATCTTTATAAACTTTAGACCTTAGGATACTTGCATATTTGAAAACCTAACTTGAATTATATAACATTCCTAATCATTTTAATTTCATCTTTGCTTTGATTTTATATCATCTTTTCTCCAAGATGTCATATGCTCTAATATTAACAAAAATTAGTAGTAACATCAGGAAATTTTGAGAAAAATACATAAGATGGGAAATGATGTATTTTTATCTGGATTTGAGTTGGAAAGCCAGAAATGTCAAATTGATAAATTAAATCAACAACAGGCAAAGTTAATTAATTATAATAACCAAAATTTATTGGGTGCCTCCTCTCTGCAAAGCACTATGATTATGTGGGGGTCATCTTACTCTATTTTATGGTAAGAAACCTGAAAGAGAATGATCTTATAAATCTAGTTCATTCCCACTCCTCAGCACCTGTAAGAGTATATAATACACAGTAGGTTCCCAATAAATGTTTACTGAATGAATTTAAAAACTAAGAGTATCTAATAATTCAGATGGAAAAGCCAAGCTGGTGGGGCCTGCCTATAACCCCAGCAACTCTGGAGGAGGCGGAAGGCAGAGGATCACAAGTTTGAGGCCAGCCTCAGCAATTTAGCAAGGCCCTGTCTCAAAATAAAAAATAAAAAGGTCTGGGAATGTAGCTCAATGGTAAAACACCCCTGGGTTCAGTCTCCGGTACCAAAAATAAAAAAAGGAAAAGAAAGAGAAAGAAAAACAAATGGAAAAGTCAAGAATGTTCCTACTAGTTTTTATTCTGAAAAATTTTAAACCCACAGAAAAGTAAAAATATATGACAAACAATATCCACCTAGATATAAAAGCTGCTAACACGTTTCTTTTTTTTTTTTAAGACAGAGAGAGAATTTTTTAAATATTTATTTTATAGTTTTCGGTGGACACAACATCTTTATTTTATTTTTATGTGGTGCTGAGGATCGAACCCAGCTCCTCACGCATGCCAGGCGAGTGTGCTACCACTTGAGCCACATCCCCAGCCCTGCTAACATGTTTCTACATTTGTTTTATTTAATATTTATTTTTGTTAAAATATTTGAAAGTAAATTATAGGCATGATAATATTTTACCCCTAAAAACTTCAGCATGTCATCTCTTGAATATAGTTTTCTATATGTAGAATCATTTACACATCTGAAAGTTTTTAGTGTCAATATCATATGATTTAGAGTTCATTTTAAGTTCACCAGTGGACCTCAAAATGTCTTACAGATTCAAACAAGATTTATATATGTATATAGAGTTTTTTATTTTGTTTTGGTTGGGTTAGGTTGGATTTATTGTTTGTTTTGTTTTGTTTTTGTCTCATTAATCCCTTTTAACCAGAAGCATCTTTCTGCCTTTTTTTTTTAAGAACCGAAGTTGATTATCTCATAGAATATTCTGTAATTGATTCATCTGATTCTTCATGATTTGATTCAGGTAAAATATATTTAGCAGTTAGACTACAAAGGCAATGTAATATACTTCTTATTTCATCACCTAAGAAGCATGTAACATCTAATTGTACTATAGGAGATGGTAGTCTGACATTGGATTAAGGCAGTAACCAAATTTTTCCACTTCAGAGACTTTTGTCCATAGAATCACAGCTTCTTTTTTAATAATCCCTTTCTAGATACTCTCCTGTGGCTAACTGTGTGCTAAGTACTTTGTAGACATTACCTGACACATGACTGGTTTCCTCCAAGACATTTGCTAAGTTCTCAGTCTCTACAGGATTGAAAGCTAAGGAGCTAAACCCGTGAGAAACAAAATAGAGATTTTGCAGTCTCACAATACTGAAGACACAGTGATTACAACTGAAAACCCAGCAGAGGCAAGGGATCTGGTGAACAACCTAGGTTTTCAGTTAGAACCCCTAGGGGACTCCATTCAAAGGGCTCTATCCTCAATTTGACTGGATCCCTGATTTGATTCGGGTAAATAAAACCCACTGCCTAGCAGAGGACAGGGTGAATCCTCTCAAAGAAGATGATGTGGCCTAGAGTCTCTAGTTTTCCATATGCAATGTATACATTAAATTTATAAAAAATATCAGGCATGCTCAAAGATAGTACTAAATCATTTAAAATAAGATGAGCAAAAACCAGACCATAGAACCAAGTCTCAAGAACAGTGGAGTTTAAAATGCCAAATGTCTTCTGTGATATAAAGGGGTGACTCAAAATGGGGTAGGGAGGAAGAGCATGAGAAGAAGATTACCACTAAATAGGGAAGAGGGGTAGGAAGGAAAGGGAGGGAGAAGGGGAATTACACAGAAGATGGAATGAGACCCTCATCGTTACACAGAATACATGTATGACGATGTGAGGGAAAAAAAAAGAAGTGTGTCACATTAGATTGGGTAGAGCGAAGTGATGGGAGGGGAGGGGAGGGGAAGGGGGAAAGAAGGACAGCAGAATAAAATAACCATTATTATTGCTGTATGTATATACGTGACTGTATGACCAGTGTGATTCTGCAACCTGTATACTCAGAAAAATGAGAAATTATACCCCATCTGATTCAAATGTATGATATATCAAGATCATTGTACTGTCATGTGTAACAAATTAAAACAAATTTAAAAATTTTTTTTAAAGAATAGTAGAGTTTATAAATTGCCTATACACAATTTAAAAATAACTATGACTAGTATGCCCATGCAAATGGAGGAAAAAATGAAGTAGATTAAAACGGAGAGTTTTGCCAGAAAACTAGAGAATTAAAAAGAACTAAATGGAACTAACTGAAAACTACAATAACAAAATAATATAAGTGTGATAGCAGATTAGAACACTGTAAAAAGAGCATTTGTGAATTGAGAAATAGAACAATAGAAAAATGCTTAGGCCAAAGCACATACAGAAAAAAACAATTTTAAGAAAAAAGGATTTAGAGACTATGGAACAAATATAAAGGTTTGATACACTCATGTTAGAGTTCCAAAGGGCATGGAGAGAGAAAGGTAGCTCTCAAATTTCCCTCAGTTTAGTGGGACACTGAGGGTATCTCAAAAAGTTCCCATGGTTCATGAGAGGGCTATAGAAGTAACTGAGAAATAAGGCAAATAATAAGGTAAAGTAGAAGCCATGGGATTGACCAACTAAACCAGGAGCCGAATCATGGATGCTGCAGGGTCTTTTGAGCAATGGCAATATCAGAGAGATTTGCGGTAGCCCAGAGACAACTGTGGGAAGACCCCCCCATTCCCTGAGCACTAATTGTGCTAAAAACAGACTGCAAATGACAGAGACAAAAAGCACAATGAGAGAAGAGACTGTTGTCCAAAGTGGAAAGAGGCCTGTGCAGAAAGGCTGTTTGGAATGGGAAACAGCACCCTCACTCCTGATAGTATGCTGTGACTTAAGCTGCTTGCTCTCCCTAAATGCTAGGAAATGAAGGAAAAAAAGGAGAGAAGAATTCCAAATAGGGTGGAAAGGTTTATCAATTAAATACAGGAATTTCAGGTCAGCCACAAATCATTTTGTCTGTATGAGTATGTCCCAAATGTTGTATGGGACATATTTATACTAAAAAGTTTTTCCTTTTTTAAAATCCAAAATTCACATTTAACTCGGCATCTGTATTTTACCTGGCAATTCTAACCCCCAAAGATCAAGTAACGTGCTGACGTTGAATTAACACAAAAATAGCAGGAGCACTTTTCAGGGACAAGATTAAATCTTAGAATGTGTCCCATTCCCCACCAACTCCACATTCCTCAGGGAACAGAAGATGGGAGCTGACCAAGTGGTGACTTTGTAAAGTAACTCCTACCCTCCTCAGACCCATTCTGCCTAAACACACCACAAAATACCCAATTTCCAGTTTGATGTACTGGTATAGATCTTCCTTCTCCCAAGTTCCTGGAGAAATGTGGAACAGAAGTCTGCCATGAAATCCTCAAATGTGTCTGGAGGTTTCTAACTGGACCCTTCCAGAGATGCCTCAGATAACCCTCCTTTATTCTCCTGTCTTCTTTCTTTCATCTGGCAAACATCTCAATCTCTGGGTGTGAATGCTGATTTTGGACATATTTTATCCTTTTCCTATTTCCTATTTGTTGATAATTAATTAAATAAATATATGTCCTACATTATTCAATATTAATTATTTGCAATTAAGGAGATCCTCTTCTTTTTTCAAATGCCTGGGATCTTTTCCTTTGTGGCCTGACTGACTGAATTCTTCTGTTTCTACTCTGCTTTTGTTTTTTTGTTTTTGTAGGGTGTTTTTTTTGGGTGTGTGTGTGTGTGTGTGTACGTTTGTGTTTGGTTTTGGGGTTTTGGTTTAAGTCTTTAGAAATTAAAATCTGAGCTCTGACTCCATGTTTATCTGTATCCACCTTCCCCACAAAACTCACAGATGGAAGGCTACAGGAAAATAAGAAGTACTAGGGATGAAATATACAGTGGAAAAGTACTTAGAGATATCAATCCATTTTATTATTGTTCTTCACAGTAAAATAACCCTGAGAAAGGAAGAAAAAGAACTGAAAAACAGCAGAGGCTCAGATTAAAAAGGTAATTAGCAAAGCAAGGCCTGCTAGTCACGTTACTGATAAGAGATCAGCATCTTTGTATCCATTTCTACCATAAATAAACCCCCACTTTTTTAGTAAACTCATTCTGCATTTTCCAGTACCTTCTAGTCCTTGCCCAGTTAGGTCAGGATGAATGCTAAAATAAGATAAACCCAGAGTTTTACAAACCTTGCTGATTTACTGTGTTATAATAAAAATTAATTTGTCAAGGAAAAAATTTAATAACCATTTTTGAGGCCTATTTTTCAGTTATAAGTCTTCTGAGCCCTGCAGGGAAGGAACCAGCTAATGGTTTCCCAGTTTGCTCATTTTGATTTAGTTTTAATATAACAGAATGATACAATCTGATCATTAACAGTGGAAGCCTGGTAGAAAATACATAAAATTATAAAAGAAATATTCTAAAAATTACATTTGAAAATCTCTCAACTTAATGCTGTTTTTGTTTTTGTTGTTGTTGTTGTTGTTGTTGCCACCACCTAGGGAATAGACTGGGCACAATTTCTATATTCTCACTGTTTTAAAAAGAAGAAGAAAATTTAAAAAAAAAAAAAAGACTGTTTTTAATCACTGTTTTCCCTGTTGTTTTGTAGTGAAGTTTTTCTTTCTCTTAGACTCCTTTTATTCTTTTTACACTTGCTTTTCCCCTAAATGTTTTATTTAAAACATGACAGTATAATCACCTGATATACAATTGTTGACTTTAGCCATATTGGCTTCATTTTTATTTATGTCCCACTTCTAAACTTTCACCTACTGACATTTTGGACTGGATAATTCTTTGTTTGTGGGGTTGTTCTGAAAATTATAGAATGTCAAGCAGCAACCCCAACTGCTTTCCAGTAGCACGTCCTCCCAAAGCAACTGAAATTATCTCTGGACTTTGCCAACTGTCCTTGGGAAAAAAAATCACTCTCATAAAGAACCACTAGTAATCTGCATTTCACACATACACAAGCACACACACACCACCACCACCACCATCACTTATACACTTCTTTGAGTAGAAGTATTTAAAAGAAGGGTTACAGACCTCCTGGCAATTTAGCCCTGAATATCAAAGCATGTATTTCTTAAGGACATGAACACCTGCCTATTATCATAACACCATAAAAAGAAATTTATCTTTCATCTAATATCCACCCAAATTCAAATTCCCTCCATTGATCACAGAAAAGTGTATTTTCAAGCTCTGATTGCACACCAACCTGATAGTAAGAAGTTGTAATCTTAGTTTTTCCCCAATGATTTACCATGAACTTTTTCAGACGTTCAGTAAAATTGAAAGAACTTTCCCATCATGTTTCTCTTGCCATGAATAAAGTTAATATGTTTAAGGAACCCTTGTGGGTTTTGTGTGTATGAGTCTCTGTTTTTTTCTCAATTTTGAGTTCTTTGTAAATTAAGGAGATTCTTTATGATATATGTTGCAGTTATATTTCTCTCTGTTTGTAGTTTGTTTATTGACTTGGATATAGTGGGGTTTTTTCTAAAAAGTACACCCCTCTCAACTTTCATATTAAGGGGATATTTATTAACTTCTATTTTATCTAATACTTTTATTAAGAATGTGTATTGAATTTTATAAAAAGGCTTTTGGGCATCTGTGACTTAAGTTATAGATTTCTTGAGAATTATCAATAACTTTACAAATATTACATTATTACTACATGCTTCATAATAGTAGATTCTTGGTTAACACAGTACACACACAAGTTTCTCAAATTCAGAGAATAAATAATACTGAATATCATATTTTATAACCTTAACAAACTTAAACAGGCTAGCTTTCTTCCCCATAATTTACAATGAAAGTATCTCCCATTAAATATCTTTTATGGGTTTGTTTATAAATCAGATAGTCTTAATGGCATTTTGAAAGGTAGTTTTTAAAATTTTAAAGATACAAAAATGGAGATTCATAGAAGTAAAGCAACTTGAACAAGGTCAAATAGCTTGTGGGTGGAGGAGAGAGACCCTTTTTTCCACATCATCCTTGAGATGTGGTAAATGCTAACCACCTGCCAGCAGAGGGAGCAATATTTCTATTGAAACCCATGCAAAGAAAGCACTTGAGTTCCTCCCTCTAGCCATGTTTGCTGATGAAAAATTTCAGAAGTCAAGATTTGTCCAAATCACATACTTGAAACCAGTTTTTCCCATCCAATGTGGCAGGGTTGTACTGATAGTGGGGTGGGGTCTTTTTTTTGAAGAGAACACAGGGTTATGACCCCCCAAAATGAAAAACAGCCTCTACTGCTATAAATTTAAGATGCTAGGGGACATAATACCCCAATGAAGATATTTATCATCCCACTACACCCTTCAGTCCTTGCCTAGCTACCCAGTAGTTTTCTATTTTAATCTCCAAAGGTACAATTAATACCCCCCAACACACACACAAAAAAAAAATCTGTCATTTTTCTGTGCAGGTATCTTTCCACAGGGGTATTATTTCGTATCCCATGGGTGCCTAAAACTTCAGCCCACTATCTCCACTGATTCTTTAGTTCTATGAAGTTGGGCTGTAAGGGTGAGTTAATTTCATTGACTTAACAGATGTCAGCTTTGATATCATTGGTTCTAAGGGCTTAGAATCAAGTGTTTTTGGTTTAACAGTCTCTAAGTACAAAGAAATTTCTCATACTTACCAACATTGTAAATAAATTCTAATCTCATATATGATATGGATTATAAAAATAATTCACCTAAAGGTAGAAGCACTTGTAAAATTATGTTTTTATTCTTTCCCTTTGAAACTTATATATATGACAGAAGAAGCCAGGGGCCTTGGGAGAACTGAACAAGGTAATCAATATTCATGTACAAGATTCCATTTCATTTAAAAATAAATTTATCTCTGGGTGTGATGGCATACACCTATAATCCAAGAGACTCAGGAGGCTGAGGCAGGAAGATCATAAATTCAAGGTCAGTCTCAGCAACTTAGGCCCTAAGCAATTTTGATAGACCCTGCCTCAAAAATAAAAAAAAATTAAAAGGGCTGGGGATGTGACTTAGTGGTAAAACACCCCTGCATTAGATGCCCAGTACAAAAATAAAAATAAAAAAGTTATCACAGGTAAGTTTACACACACACACACACACACACACACACAGAGACACTAATATCTACTTCTCAAAATGGAAAGCAAAATGTGTCCAACTATAATACATAATTTTATCTCACTCTTAGTTTTAGTTTCTACTTTCCTGTCCCTGCCTAAAGAATCATATATTTGTAGTTCAAAAGTCATCATTCAGGATTAATAGCCATAGATAATAGCAACTCTGAGTTGAGTGCTTACTATGTAGAAGCTCTCCTCCCAATAACCCTTAGAAGAATTGCATTCCTGCAACTTCCCCCTATTAACTATGTGGTTAAATTATCTGTGCCTCAGATTTCCATCTGTAAAATGAAGATAACAAACGTATCCTACTATTAGAACTGTCATGAGAATTAGCAATCATACCCGATCTCCACATGCCCCACCATTCCACCACCTCACTCACTGCTGATGTTCTATAGATTTGCCTGTTCTGGACTTTTCATTTCATTTCATTCCAAGAAATTTTTGTATATGTTGTTAGATAGGATTTTTTTTTGTCCCAAACACAACTTATTGGAAAAAAATATTCTTTCCCCATTGAATGGTCTTACTATCCTTGTCAAAAACCAATTAACCAGGGCTGGGGCTATAGCTCAGTGGCAGAGCACTTGCCTCACAATTGTGAGGCACTGGGTTTGATCCTCAGTACTACATAAAAGTAAACAAATAAAGGCATGCTGTCCATATACAATTACAAAAAGAAAATTAACTAAAAAATTAAACTCAATTGACCAATAGATGTGTGGAGTTCATTTCTAGATTCTCAAGTCTGTTCCGTTGATCTGTATGTCTAGTCCTTATGCCAGTACTCCACTGTCTTAGGTTTTAAATGGGGCAAGATGAGTCTTCCAAATTTGTTCTTTTTAAAATTGTTTCAGCTATTCTGCCTCACAAGAGGGTTGTTTTTGTTGTTGTTAGGTTTGTTTTGTTTTAATCTTGCTTGGCTTTAGGAGTGTTCCATAATGAAGAGGGAGAGCACTGTTCCAGAAGAAAACACTTTTGAGTGATTGTGCTATTTTCCCTGCCAGTCTCATCCTGCAGTATATCTCTAGTCACTAAATTAGCAGAAATCATCAGCAATATTTTCACACTCAACGATCATTTCCCCTCTGGTATTTTCTGTATTGCACAGGTTTATGCAGTGACAAATAGAAACAAAGATATGGCAATAGAAACAGTGTCAACTCTGGTTAGTATTGATGCTCCAGGATGATTCCTTGCTGCTAACCAGTAGGACTTCTACTGGCATTAAAAAGACATATCAGAGATCTCAGAGCCTGGCACTTCAGGCCAGCCTTGCCCTTAAGAAGCTCAAATGGAGAGCCCAACCCAGAGATCACTTTTTTAGCTTGACAGCTTTATTTCTTTTTAAATAATGGCAGCTTATCTTTCCAGACCTTCATTCCATAAATACTTGGGGATTTAGAGTTAAATTTTGGCAAATTTTAACATTTTAATTTTATGCACTTCCTCCTTTAGTCTTTTGTGGCCTCTCTATTTTTGTTCTCTATGTTTATCCTTCAGCTTAGCTTAGCTTTGTGATGATTTTAGCTTTCTAAGGTTGGGCTTTAGAGTTTTTACTTTTCACTTTGTCTGCTCTTGACTTGTATATTGTGTCTTTTTTACCTTCTTTTAAATTTAACCCCAATTTTTTTTTAGACAAGTTCTAAGTGATTAACAAACTAGAGGTGGTCATAGCTTCCCCAGTTCTTTTTTTTTATTGGTTGTTCAAAACATTACAAAGCTCTTGACATATCATATTTCATACATTAGATTCAAGTGAGTTATGAACTCCCATTTTTACCCCAAATACAGATTGCAGAATCACATCAGTTACACATCCACATTTTTACATAATGCCATATTAGTAACTGTTGTATTCTGCTACCTTTCCTATCCTCTACTATCCCCCCTCCCCTCCCCTCCCATCTTCTCTCTCTACCCCATCTACTGTAATTCATTTCTCTCCTTGTTTTTTTCCCATTCCCCTCACAACCTCTTATATGTAATTTTGTGTAACAATGAGGGTCTCCTTCCATTTCCATGCAATTTCCCTTTTCTGCCCCTTTCTCTCCCACCTCATGTCTCTGTTTAATGTTAATCTTTTCCTCCTGCTCTTCCTCCCTGCTCTGTTCTTAGTTATTCTCATTATATCAAAGAAGACATTTGGCATTTGTTTTTTAGGGATTGGCTAGCTTCACTTAGCATAATCTGCTCTAATGCCATCCATTTCCCTGCAAATTCCATGATTTTGTCATTTTTTAGTGCAGAGTAATACTCCATTGTGTATAAATGCCACTTTTTTTTAGCCATTCATCTATTGAAGGGCATCTGGGTTGGTTCCACAGTCTAGCTATTGTGAATTGTGCTGCTATGAACATCGATGTGGCAGTATCCCTGTAGTACGCTCTTTTAAGGTCTTTAGGGAATAGTCCGAGAAGGGCAATAGCTGGGTCAAATGGTGGTTCCATTCCCAGCTTTCCCAGGAATCTCCATACTGCTTTCCAAATTGGCCACACCAATTTGCAGTCCCACCAGCAATGTAGAAGAGTACCCTTTTCCCCACATCCTCGCCAGCACTTGTTGTTTGACTTCATAATGGCTGCCAATCTTACTGGAGTGAGATGGTATCTTAGGGTGGTTTTGATTTTCATTTCTCTGACTGTTAGAGATCATTCTGAATGGAGAAAAATTGAAGGCATTCCCTCTAAAATCTGGAACAAGACAGGGATGCCCTCTATCACACTCCTATTCAATATAGTTCTCGAAACACTGGCCAGAGCAATTAGACGAAAGAAATCAAAGGCATAAAAATAGGAAAAGAAGAACTTAAATTATCACTATTTGCAGATGACATGATTCTATACCTAGCAGACCCAAAAGGGTCTACAAAGAAACTACTAGAACTATTAAATGAATTCAGCAAAGTGGCAGGATATAAAATCAACACGCATAAATCAAAGGCATTTCTGTATATCAGCGACAAAACTTCTGAAATGGAAATGAGGAAAAACACCCCATTCACAATATCCTCAAAAAAAATAAAATACTTGGGAATTAACCCAAATTTTTAACCTTAATCTCTATTTCTTTAAATTTTTAGTCATGTCCCTATTTATTTTCTACTTCTAAGCAAATCCATTACTTAATTTTTAGTCATTCTCATCTCAATTCCTATTATTACAGTTCCCTTTTTATTCTTTTGAATTTCTGTTCATATTTTTTCTTATAAATTATGTTTTCTTTTGTCCACAGTGTCTTTTACAATATTTTCTTCTTATTTTCCACCTCCTTCTTCTTTTCTCCCACACTATAATGGTGGACAGGATTTATGTGTCAAGAAGTAGCCCAGCTGTGATGAAGTCCATTAGATCCTTGTTTTTTTTTGTTTTTTTTCATCTATGCCCTTGCCTTGATGACTCTGCTTAGCACATTATTCATCTCCTTCACTGTTTTTCTCCAAGAAGAAATGTCCACTGGTTGTCTAAATGTTAATTGATATAACTGGTTATGCCTAAGACTCAAGAATGACTACCCCTTCCCAGGGCTCTGAGCTTTCTCCTTATGCAGGCAGGCAGCATGTTTGAAATAGCACTGGAATGAGTGTCTCTTTTCAAGGAGTTACATTGTTCTAAAACTAATGGCCTTTCATATATAACTAGTTTACATGAAGGATGAAGATTTAGGCATAAAGTACTGCTTCTTCCTTCAGTTTTCCCCATTGTAGTCAATTGTGTAGCCCACAGACTAGACAATACAAGATAGCCATGCAATTTCTGTCCATTGTACCTCCAAAATATGTCCTACATTTAACCCTTCTCAAAAATGTCACTACTTTCTTGGGTTAGTATCATGTCATTCCAACTTTGCTTCCAATCTTGACCCTTCTATCCATTTTCCATCCAGAAACCAATATGATCTTTTAAATTATCAGATCATGTCACTCCTACATAAAACCCATCAATAGCTTTCCAGTGTACCTCAAATTAATTGGAGCCTCCAACTGTGTGACTTGGTCCCTGCCTATCTTTGGTTCATCTTGTCCTTGCATCCCCTTGCTCATCCTATCCTTCTGGACTGGGAATTCAACTATGCCAAATTCTCCCATTTACAGCATTTGAATGTGCCATCCTCTCTCTCTCTGGGGTACTAGCCCCGCCCCCATTTGCAATGCTATCTCTTTCTAATCTTTCAAATAGGGTGACTAGCCATCTTGGTTTGCCTGGGACTACGAGGATTCCAGAGATGCAAGACTTTGAGTTTTAAAGCCAAGAAAGTTCCTGAGAAAATTGGGTCAAATGGATCATCTACTTTCAAGTCTTAGCTCAAGTATCATTTCCTCAGCAAAGCTTTCCTTGCCTGCTAGATCCAAGCAGATTTCCCACTGGAGCCCTTATTATTCCTCATTTCAACCCCTTTGCCTTCATAGGGAGGACCCTCTACACTCTGAAATTATTTTGCTATGTGTATCTACTTGTTTTTTCTTTGTCCCCTTCCCTAATGTATCACCCAGGGGTGCCATCATGCTTGTCATATGCACTGGGTCTGGCACAAGTTTACTGAAAAAAAAGAAGAAAGAAATAAGAGGAGAAAAGAAAGAAGAGGGAGTACCCTTAAAGTAACACTCAAGCTTAATTTTTTTGAAGAACTGTATCCTGTTTAGCCTTCTACAATCGCCCACAGAATGAGGCAGACAAATTTTTCACAAGCTACTTCTGCATATTTTTTTTTAAGTAGATCCATGTCTATTTTTTTTAATGACTTAAAACATCCTTTTGGTGTTTGTGGAGGGCTACCCCTGAGCTATCTGAATAACCTCTACTCAGCCTTGGAGCCAAGGAGATTGTGGTCTGGCATTACAAGTCATTTTGTGGCTTATTACGCAAAGCACATGAGCTCAGTCTTTACTCTGCAAGAGATGCTGCTCTGTAGCTCCGGACTTGGGCATTACCCATTAGACTTGGACAGCCCACCTCCTACCTTATTTGGCAAAAGAACATTCCATTGAAATCCTTTGAAGCCCCCTTGTATAAATAAAGAAAACACAGGCTGCTCTCTCTCTACTTCCAGTGTAGAAGCAGGACCCCTAAAGTTCGCAGAACCGTCCCACCCTCATTTTTCAAAATTATTTCTGTGTAGTGTGATTTTTTGCTGTATTTCTCAGCCAGCACATTTCACACAAAGGAAACCCAAATTTCATATCCCACTTGGGATGCGTGTGAGAGTACAAGAATTGAGAGGTTTATTAGTTTAGTTTGTGACTTTTCTTTTTCTCTCCTCCCTCTGTATCCTGAAGAGTCATTTGATTCTTTAAATACAGAAATGCACAAACTCCAAATGCCTCCAGATGTCAAGGCAGCACTGTAGGAAGAATGAAGTGGGCTGACTGTAAGAAAATTCACCTGATGAAAGACATAACCAAATTTGCCTTATTTTTACTGAACTGTGGCATAAGCATATAATCTCATACACATTTGTATAACTTTGGAAATTTTATTTTGAAAAGGAACTGGCACATAAATTGAAAAATATAAATATCAATAGTTATCCTGAATACCATGATAGGTTATCTTACGCAACTTAAATATGCATAGGAAAGGAATGTTAGTTGATATAAGTTATCAGGCATTCTTCCTAAGGCCTAACCTCTGGGTTTTAGCAGAGAAAAGGAGTTTTAATATTCAATTCCTTTCAAACCTTTGATAAAATCCAGCAACAAAGCATTATAAATATCATGCCTTTGAGGAAAATTATTTGTTTTACCTTGCACTGCCACTGCCTTCTTGCCTACTCCCATTCAAAATGGCACCTGGGGACAGAAGAACTCACATGATTTTGTGGCAGAAAAACTCATGCAACATCTGTTGTTTGACCGTTTTATCTTAGGCAACAGTGTCTGATGGACCTACAACTTTCTGAAGCATAGTTGACTGATCTGTCCCTGGACTTTCTGCTGGCATCTGCTGCTGACTTACATCTGATGTATGTGTGGCCTCTTCTCTGGGGCACAGAAGTGGTGAATGGGAGAGAGCTCTCATGCTGATCAGGCCTACCCTTAGTGGTGGCTTGCTGTGGACCCAAATCTCTTCCAAGACACTGCAGTTTCATAACTAGGCAGTCTCCCTCCAGTAGCTGCTGTGAGGCAATCTGTTCCCACCAATGGTAGACATGATGGTAAACCCTCTAGATTCCAACATGAAACAGAGGCTAGGAGTCTATATTATACTCTCTTCCTGGCTATGCCAGCTCATCCCACATGGGCAGGGAGCCTCTATATAGTCTCCTTCATGAACTCAAAATGAGCAAGAAAACTCACT
Organism: Marmota monax; assembly: GCF_021218885.2. Taxonomy (NCBI): domain Eukaryota; kingdom Metazoa; phylum Chordata; class Mammalia; order Rodentia; family Sciuridae; genus Marmota; species Marmota monax. The sequence continues at coordinate 717,190 of NW_026692194.1, forward strand.
CTGCTTCCTTTTATCTAATTCTTCTCTCCTGTCCCTCCTGATTCTTTCTTCCTGACTCTCCCACAACTTCAGAAATTGAATAGGTGTGTTTCCATCACCCCCACCTTCTCTGTGCTCTAGCTCCAACACTCAGGCATCCCAGCAGAAGGAATATCTTCTTTATAGTAGCTCTGTGGTCTGAGTTTACAGGCCTAAAAAGGAATAGGCCCTCTCTCTCTTATCATAACTGGATTTTAAGCCTATTGTCTGGTTGCCAGTGTAAAGAATGTCAATAATGAAATATTACCTTATTCTGACTCTCACCTAGCTTCTATAACAGATTCAAAGCTCTCCCAAGGCTGAGGGAGGTGATCTGTACTTGTAAAGGCATAATAACACTTTAGTGTTACATTGCACTTCCTTTTTTGATTTGCTACTTCTTTAATTTGGAACTAAAACCTCACACATTCTTTCTTGCTAATATGTAACTGTCAGGTCTTGTATTTCTTGTTATTGTTTGCAACATAATTTAGCTTTAAATGCTTTATGTAGAATAGATATTTATTTTTGATCATAATGGAAACAGCTGATTATGAATATAGGTGTTTCCAAATATGGATACAATCTTTGCACATTGGTTTTTACATCTGGGTTAACCAATCCAAGATATTTATAAAATTCTGCTCTTCCAAAATAGCCATAAAGTTATTTTTTATAATTTTGTTGTACTTCAGTATAGTACTTTTATTTATAGGAATTTTTCCACACTATCAAGTTAGATGGTGAAAAGAATAGTCTAAGCTCATTTTCATAAAGTTAGAAATCAGAACTTTTTGATATTTAGTCCTTAGCTACACATTTATACTTCATACCATGATTTCTATTTTTGGAATCTGACTTCACTGTAGCAAAGTAGGTCAGATTATTATTTGTCAGTTGAGTATCCCTGAGACACAATTTCACTAGGAATAAGTGGATTACATAATATGTTTATGTAACCACCTGTGAATGCTCACATAGGAGGATATATTTAAATTGTGATAAACTAAAATGTCAATTATAAGACCAGATTGTTAGCTCAATTTTGCTAGTTATCTAACACAGGGATTTTTTTTAATGACAAAACAAGTTGGATTTTTTTTAAATTAACATTTCAAAAAAACCTCTTGAACATTTTGCACAACTAATTCATTCAATTGCTATCCCAACAATTGTGCAGCCAATCTATAAACAGAGAATAGAACTGTCTGGGAATTAAGCACTGGAGGCATATTTAGTTTATAGTATACATCCATAGTATTTTCCATTTTTAAAATTTTAAGGATAGAGTATTCCTGGTGACTCTGTGATAAGCACTTGTATATATTATATCTTTGCAAAATATTCTGTCTTACAATTTAAGTTTTGTAACAAGTCCAGAATTAGCACTCACTAAAACAGGAGCATAGATACTTTCCTTTTTTTCCTATTCTCTAAAGATTCTCCAGTGACAACTTTCTGAAGTTTCCAACTTCTTCTTTAATGAATTTAAAATATTTGTACTGTATAAATTTTTTTGCATGCTAATGATAATGCCTAAATACTTCAAGTTTTCTTCCATTTTAGGGGGTTGGGAATGTGGCTTAATGGTAGAGCACTTCCCTTGCATGCATGAGGCCTTGGATTCGACCCATCATTACTCAAAAAATAAAACAAATGTTCTTCCATTTTAAATTTTAATTTGTCTATGTTAATCACACATACACCAAAAGTTGTATATCTCATTTTGGTTTTTTTGGCTTCATTTTAAAGCTAACTCTTTTATTGATTTTAGACATTTCAGTATTATAAAGCCCTTAGGCTTTGAAAGAGAGTACATGTGACCAAGAAGCATTTGTGGCCATCCTGCAGGTAGCCAGATGGCCTGGTGGAGATAAACACCACACCCTCACATGTGCATTACATATGCACAGAGACCATGGACTTTGGAACAGTATCACTGGCACCTTTGTTTCAGTGTGACTTCGGAAAATATAAACCAAGCCAAACAAGGGGACATTTGTAACTTTGTTGATTCATTGGTCAAAGATAAGAATTTCATAGGCAAATGTAAATGAAGAGGGGATGGAAAGAATGAGAGAATTGTTCATGAAGATATTTTCCAATTTCTGACAAAACAGCAGGTCCTAAGAAAACATGTCTAGAGGGAGCATGACTAGAACAGATGCATGAATGTATAATGATAGTCAAATGAGTGTGGGTAAAATGTACAAGTAACAAGAAAGTGTTACAATTTGAATGTGCTCTATTTTTTTGCCTTCCTTATAATGAAAACCTAACCTAGTCTTTTACCTGCTTGGGAACAACAAAAGGGAAGTCAATTTGCTTAGAGCTCATATAGTTGTTTGCCAAATAATGATGTTTTTGTCAGCAATGGACCTCATATATAACAATGGTCCCGTAGATTATATTGTCTTGTGACCTTGTAGCCATCTCAGTTTGTATAGGTACACTGTGTAATATTCGTACAATGACAAAGTCACTTACAGATGGATTTCTCAGAATGTCTCCCTGTCATTAAGTGAGCCTGTTAGTGATTCACTTTTCTTTTGTTTTCTCAACCTTGCTGAGAGGAGGCAATCAATAGCAAGCTATTGAAAGGTTAAATGAATAAGTAAAATTTGTGGGGAAATAAAAGGATTTTCTTTTTACCAGAGCAGGGAAAGGACTTTTGTGTACCTACTTTGTAGATTTAAATAGGGAGATTATCCTGGATATTCAGGTGGGCCCACTGTTAATCACAAGTGTTCTTAAGTGAGGATAAAGGAGTTAGAAGACTTAGAACCAGACAGATGTTTTCAACTGGCTATTTCTGACTATGAAATGGAAGGAATGTAGGCAGCCTCTAGAAGCTCAAAAAGGTATAGAAATAGGTTCTTCCCTAGAGGTCCATTAAGAAATACAGCCTGTCCACACCTTGAGACCATTTCAGACTTGGGCTGGGGATGTAGCTCAGTAGTAGAATAATTGCCTAGCATGTACAAAGCCCTGGGTTCAATCCTTTGTCCAACAACAACAACAACAAAAAAAAAAAAAAAAAAAAAAAAACCTCCCGAACTGTAAGATAATAAATATGTGTGTTTTAAGCCATTAAATTTGTGGTAATTTGTTATAACAGTAATAGGAAACCAATATGATAATTTTATATAAAGAATATATATAAGCAAATGTAAAAAAATACACTAATTTTAAGTGTATTCACATATTAATACATAAAGACCATTCTAGAATCCTATAAGATTCTCTCATGCAAATTCCCAGCTCCTTCACTACAACCCCCAAAATGGAAAAAAAAAAATTCACTCACTCTTGATACTTCAGGACTTCCCCACACATTAAGCAATTCTTCAGACATATACTGGATATCCTACAATTCATTTATAACATCAGCTATCCGAAGTTAGTGCAGATCCTGTAATTTAAGGGCTCACTATGCTTACAAATCTGGGGGCATTTAAGACACAAGTTACAAATTCCAATTTGTGATATGGACTTTGACTTTGATATGGACTTTGACTTTCCCATGATTTCCTCCTTAGGTTTGATAATTTGCTGGAATGTTTTGCAGAACTCAGGAAAGCACTGTCCTTACAATTACCTGTTTGTTTGTTTGTTTGTTTGTTTATAAAGGATACCACTCAAAAACAGGCAAATAAAGAGATGCATAGGGGAAGATATGAGAGAGGGGCTACCCTCTCTGCATGTATCACCCTCTCAGCACCTCCCTGCATCCCCAACCAGAAAGTTCTCCAAACCACATCATTTAGTATTTTTTAAGAAGACATTAGCTAATGGTGAGTGAACTCAATCTTCTGCTTCTCTACTCTTGAAGATGGAGAAGAACTGAAAGTTCCAACTCTAACCACATGACTGGTTCCTCAGATAACCATCCCACATCCTCCAAAAATCATCTCAGTAGCATAAATTCAGGTATGGTTGAAAGGAGCTTACTATGAATAATGAAGGACACTCCTCTTACCCCTGTCACTCAAAAGGTTCAAGGTTTTAGGAGCCCTGTACCAGAAACCAAGAGTGAAGACCAAATACAAGTTTCTTATTATGTCAAATATCACAGCCCCTAAAAGTAACCACTTCTGATTTTAATAAACATTCATAAATTTTGTCTGATTTTAAATTTTGCATAAATGGTGTTGTATGGTAGCTATTTGTACAGTAGTTACTCTCTGGGGGCTGTTTTTTTCATCCAAGATAATGTGATTAATCCATTTAAGATAGTAATACGAAATAGATCAGATGTACTTTTTATTCCAGACAATTTTTACACTTATACTCTTTTAGCCTCTGCAGAGAAATGGGCAGAACCCAGCTTCAAAAATTATAGTAATAGTAATAATAATAATCTCTTAATGTTCATTTTAGAAATACTTATGAAAGATTATATTGGTTGCAGAAAGGACTTCTGGGTTCGGTTGAGCCAAAGCTGAAGCATTGGAATTAATTTAAAAAGTTAATTAATAGAAAGTACATAAGGGTAAGATGTAAGGACATTGTTTGATATATATAGAAAAGTTTCCTTAAAATATCTGTTCAGACCAAAACCTCTCCCCACCTGCTGTGATGTTCCACCAGCATAACACATACCCCTCACAATTGGACATTATCCCAGGAAGCAGGCAGAACTACTGAATCTTGAATACTTGGATCAAATGAAAAGAGAATCCAGAATTGATTATTTTTTAATAGACAAGTGTTCTTCATCCCATGTGGAGAAGTTTAGAGTTAAATAAGTGTGTAGATTACAGCCTAATCATGGGGCAGAAAAAACAGGCTCTTGAAATAGTTCAGGCAAGAAATTATGGGGTTCAGATCTTAACACAAAAGTGTAGAGACAGAAAAAAGAAGGATGGCTTCAACATTTATTAAGAACTTGGTAATTGATGGAGTAAGGAGAGGTTCAAGAAGGTGAAAAGGTAATTGAGATATGCTAGTCATAGAATGAAGGTCTACTTCCTATCTCCTCCCACTGCCTGGAATATATCTGTGATTGGATGCTGTGTTGTGTGGAATCTGTGTCTATAGGTAAGCACTCTGTTAGCCATTGGTAGTGATGCTGGCACTCTATGGACAGGAAAGGGAAATCCATACCTGAAATCAGCATCTATTCCTGTGATAAGAAATCATTGGCCTTTTCAGAGTGGAATATAGTCAACTTGCCAAGTGGCTGATTGGTTTTCTTGAAGAATGGTGCCATTCTGGGTGCTCAGCATTGGTCTTCATTGCTGACAGGTTGGACATTCAAAAGTGGCAGTAGTTAGATCAGCCTTGGAAAGTGGTAGTCAATGCTGTTGGCACAATGCATAACCTCCATCTCTGCCACTGTGGCCACTCTATTCTTGTGCCAGGAGAACTGTCTTCCATCCCAGGACCTGGCTTATGCCCTATTGCTTCTAATTATCCACATCAAAGTCTCCATGTCTTGTTCCCCTTTGCCTAGACTTTGGCTTCCATTCCTTGACCATCAACTTCCAGTCAGGGCTGTATCTTGTCCCTGCAGTACTTCAGTGTTCTTCCCCTAAACTCTCCTGGCTGGTGAGAGTCTTCAAGTCTATAGTCTATACCTGAAGTGGCCCAAAGACCTACAAGCAGGGACAGCTGTTATATTGTATTAAAAGTTTGCCTTGCTTAAAGCTTCCTTACCCTGATACAATCCTAATATATAACCATAGTAATTTTTGACCATTCATTATGTGCCAGGAAGTTTCTTAAGTTATTTACATAAATTTTAATGTCATCCTTTTGTTAACCCTAAGCACTATTATTAAATACCCATTTTGCTGATAAGCAGAAGATATGTTAAGGAACTGGCTGCAGGAAAGAGTTACTCTATGGCTAAATTGCTTTTCAGGGACAATGTCCTGGTAGAGTTTAAACTTCTGAGGACTCTCACAATCATGGTTCTGTTCTTCTAGTAGCAAACCCTAAGAATGTGGTGAAACATTAATTAGTCTCTTCTTCATACATGTCTTTATCTTCCACTTTTAAAACACTGTCAGTGATATTTTTTTAATCAGAAAAAAATGAAGATACACTAGAAAGTAAAATGTGTCAAATATTTCCACAAGATCTGTTCTTCAGCAGAACTATACAGTTCTTATTTCAAAAAGGACTTAAACTTTGAAAGCCTCAATCCCTACAGCAGCATATCACAAAATAGCACATTACCAGGGCATCTGATTGAAATGCACAGTCTGACTGAGATTTGGGTGGGAACCCCAGCCTCTACATTTCTTTTCTCCCCCACCTGCCACCCAGGTCCTACTGATTGAATCCAGGGCATAGTGCCCACTAGGCAAGCACTCTACCACCAAGTTATATCCCCAGCCTGCTTCTGCATTTCCAACAGACTCCCAGGGAAGCAGCTACTGCTGCTGGTTTGTGGATGACAATTTTAGCAGCACTTCTATACCGTTACACAGTAGCAAACACACCTAGCATTCTGCCTTCCCTAAGCCCCATTCAATATGCTGAGGCCCTTCTGGCTCCTCCAGACTCCCTGCCTGGATGTTGCACATACCCTTAACCTAATCTTCCAACACACTCTTAACCTGCTTCTAGGGACTTCACATTCACCTGGGCGCTGATGTCATTCCCAATGAATTCCTTACTCTTGTCTTCACTAAGGACTTCTGAAGGAGGTTGCTGTGGTTTAGATATTGTACTCAAAGGTTCTGGGAGATGGTATGAAACATTTAAGAGGTGGGGCCTTAGTCATTGGATGTGCTGCTCTCAGAAACGATTAAAGTAGTTCTTGTGGGACCCCAGAGCTCTTGAGAGAGCCAGCTATTATAAAATCATAAGCATGACCCCTGAATATCTCTCTTGCTTCCTTATCTCTCTTGCTTCCTGCCTAGCCACATGATCCTCCCTCTCAAACTCATCTTGCCATGGTGATCTGCTATGAGGTCCTCAACAGAACTAGTACTATTCCCTTAAATCTCCAGAACTTTGAGCTAAATAATCTTCTTTCCTTCCAAAGTAGCCTTCCTCAAGTATTTTATTTATGAACAACAAACAGACTAACATAGAGATCAAGGGCTTTTCTTACTCTTTGTACTGCATAGAGATCATTATTCTCTACTCTCAACTGAGTTCCCACAATGTCTGTTCCAAAATTCCTTTCTCCTCAAGCACCAAACAATTCCTCTCACCCCAATCATCCTAAGCAGATGACCTCATCTCTTGGGGAGATATCAGAGGATATCTATCCTCTTTCTTCCTCTTGACTTCTAAAGAACTCTATTTTTATACCTGTCTTTATTTCCTTTTTCAAATCAGTGTGTCCCTGCTGCTCTCCATGGTCAGCTCTCTGCCTGGGCCATTGATTCAATTCCTCTACACCTCTTCCCAAGCACTTCTCATTTTCTCTTATCTTCTCTTCAGCATAGTCCTGCCATTAATCTAAAATCTATAAATGTTCAGTTCTCCACTAGAAGAAGCATCTTTCACTTGGTTTTCACCACTCCTCTACTCTGCCTCTACTAAGCATGTCATAGATAAGCAAAGCAAAACCTCTGGCTCCTATTCCTATCACAGCCCACATCTGCACCTTTCCCAGTCTTCTACCTCAGTGAATAGTTCCACTATTTATCCAGTCACTTTGGAACAAAACCTAGGACAACATTCATTTGTCTTTTGCCTTATGACTCATTCCCACATCATTTAGCTCATCCCATTGAGGATTCTATCCCAATATATCCCAAAATTGACCCCCTTCTTACCATACACATTATTTCTTGAATGCATTCTTTAGAAGTTTCCCATTGTATTTCCAGCTTCAACTCTTGCCTTCCATTTTTCACAAAGCGGTCAAAGAGAATTTGATCATGTGACTTCTTTGTTTAAAACCCTCCTATGGTCCCTCTTGCACTTAGAATAAAACCCCACTCCTGAGCCTCTCTGATATCTCCCATCATTTTCTCCCCATTTTACCAGGCACTAGACACACTTATCTTCTTTTCTTCCTGGAACATTCAGTGCTCAGTCTTGCCTCAGGATCTAGAATGTGCTTATCTCATGCCTTGTTTCACTTTCACCATAGCATTTTTAATATCTAAGATTATTTCACTGTTTAAGAACCATCTCTCCTATATTAGATTGCAAGGTTCATAGTAGTGGGGATCTTGCTTACCTTATTTACCAAGCAGTGAAAAGGTAAAGAGTGGGTTCTAATAAATCTGGGCCTACTGAGCAAATAAATGAATGAGTTACCCTACAATTCCTGAAAGCCTCAAGTCAATTCTTCATGCTATAGTTCACTATGACAAATATGGAGAATGAATAGTCTACAACCTCTGCTTCCCTACCCATCCTTCCTCACTTTCTGTGCACTGACTTCTCCCCTTACCATCTTCTTTAATTGAAGTCTTGAAGATCACCATGATGCTTTCACGACCAAACCCAACAGCATTTTGAAGTCTCAGCCTCCTTCATTTCTATGCATTTGACACTGTTGACCATTTCCCTTTTCTTGCAGAATCTCTCTTCTTCCCAGGTTCTGAGACACTTCTCCTGATTATATTTCTACCAACCAACCCTTTGCTGGCTCCTCTCCCTGATCCTGATTTCCATCTATGGGTCCTCCCAATTGTCCTGACAGAGAGCTGTACCAGATTTTTAGTTCTACATATTCTCTTTTGATGAACACATCTCCTAGGACTTCAGCTCTTACTTCCTTGTTCATGAGTCTAAGCCTATCCTGCGTCCTCACTCTCTTCTTATTTTCAAACTTATATCCCAAACCCAATCTCATTCCGATTTGCTTTTTCTGTTAAGGAACTGCTTGTCTCAATGGTTCAAGAGTACTTCTTAACTCTCACCATCTTATTCAGTCACCATCTTATTTAATCTGTAGATTCTTCATATGAAACAGTTCACTGTTCACCTTTATTTCTACCGTTGACATTTGTATTACCTCCCATACAGATGAACCACAATAGTCCCCTAGTTGATCTTCCCATCTCTTCAGCCAGCTTCCTCCAAGATAGCTACCTGGTTCCCTTTAACAAATGGCTCTCCATTGCCTACAAGAGGAAAGGGCAAAACTCAAAATCTTTAGTTATTTACTTAGCATAAATAAAATCCCAAGCCAGTTCAGTTCTCTAGACTCTCTTCCTTAAGTCTTTTGTTTGTTTGTTTGTTTGTTTTTGTTTTTAGTACCAGGGATTGAACCCAGGGACACTCAACCACGTACCCACATCCTCAGACCTTTTTGTTTTTTATTTTGAGACAGAGTCTCACTAAATTGCTTAGGCCTCACTAAGCTTCTGATACTGGCTTTGAACTTGTGATCCTTCTGTCTCAGCCTCCAAGCCACTAGGTTTAAAGGTGTGTGCCACCATGTCTGGCCATTTTCTATTTTTAAATTTTCTTGAGGTGGACCTATAAACTCATTACAGTATTCATCTGTATGATTCACTGGCATTAATTTCTATCTGCAGATATAAGTCCTAGAGGACATGTTTGGATAATTTGGGCACATAAATACCACTTAACTCAAAATTAAAGTTTATTGTATCAATTTCTTTTGAAGCATAATTATTTATCACTTGTAGAATAGAAGAATTATTCAATAGAGAGGAGAATCAAACTATTATATTAATAAATATGATGAAATTCCTATAAATTTTAACAATATTATAATTTAACAATATTAAGTTATGGGTACAATCAACTGAAATTTTTGTTATTTTCCCTCATTGGCAAAAAAAAAAAAAAATGTTTTTTTAAATGTAGATGAAATCCAACTAAGTTTTCAACTCCAGCTATTTTCTTTGTGTTCTTTGTTTCCTATCTCATCTAGTTATTGCCCACTTATCTCTTTCTCTGAACCATTAGGTGTCTTTAAAGTAGAGTCTACACACCTGTTTGTCTTTGAAGTGTACACTTTACCATGTTGATCTCACCTTCTTCAATCACCACATAGTAGACTCTCAGTAAGTAATGAATGTGTCAGTGAATAAATACATGGATCCTTCCTGACTTCCTGTCATCCCTGGATGTTCTTATCCAATCTTACATCTTCAAATACCCACAGACATGCTCATAACTCCCAAATTTAAAACTTGGCTTTGGTCTTTCTCCTTTGCTCAAGTCTTGTAGATCCCTAGCTGCCTAATAGTAATTAGGTATTTACGCCTCGATTCCCAACTGGAACTTTAAATTCAGTATTTCCCTATCTAAATGCATCATTCCTTCCATCAACTGGGCTATTCTTTTTTTATTTCTTACACTCATTAATGAAATGAACTACTTCCAGGTCACTAAGTCATATACTGGCAGTCATCTTAGTGCCTTTCCTGTCTTGTTCATTCCTCCTAAGTAGCTTTCAGATCTGTCTCCTGCTCTTTTGCCTGGTATATCCTATTTATCCATCAATTCTAGGAAGAATTCTTCTCTGAACAGCCCATCTCTCCTTCTTTTATGCATCACAGCACTCAACAGTCACAAGATGTTGTAATTTTCAGCTTGGAAGTTTTCCTCTCCCCAAGAAGGAGGGGTCTCGGTCCTTGAGGGCATAGAGTAAGGCTGACTTATCTCCCATCTTAACACAGTTGCTGACATCTGAGGAACCCTCTTTAAATATTTGTGGAGCTTTCAACTGAACCTAACTCCCACCTGCCTCACCTTTGTGGCTGAGATTGAAACCTTATCATCTCTTACTTGGGTTATGACCATAAGAGTGACCGCTGTTATTCTTTCAGGAATGCCCAGCTGCAAACAACTGCCACAATGTGAAGTGAGCTTATAAAGCCCTAGTGTGAATAAATAATGGAGAGGCCCAGAGAGCAAGAGACTTGTCCAAGATCACCCAGCTGGTTAATGGTGATAGGAGAATGTACTACTTTCCTGTTGCCAAGCTTTAAATGAAACCAGAGACTACAACCCAACCATCCCATCTATAACTGTCCCACCAGAGATTTTTCAAATAGAGTCTGAAAATTATAAAACTATTTATAACAAATGCCTCAAGCAGCAAAGTGAAGGTCATGTGCTGCTATTCCTCATATCTTTCAAATGTGGTTTGTTGCCCTTTTGAAACACTATTGGCTTAAGAGTCAAGAGAAAGCTGTGAATGTTCTCAAAGAAAACATGAGCCAATTCAAATATAATATTAGGATGGAAAGATCTTGACTCAGAATCTCCCCAGATGGAGTTAACATTTGCTGTTAACCTTACATCCTTAGAACCTTACAATGCTGAAAGGCTAATCAGACAAGGAAGCTAACAGAAAAAGTACATTGCGTATCCAACCAGATTACTCACTGTGACAGGAAGCCAATGACCAAACTGAAACAAGAGTCTTCTGGTCTTAGGTTACCTTATTTGGAACCCGCAGATAAGACAACCAAGAAGTTATCTTCCTTGTATATTGAGAAATTTATAATCAAAGAAAAATCCACAGAGTGATACGGAATTTGCCATTCTCCTGCTGAATTACTACTAAACAAAGAGCCAATAAGAAAAACAAGGAAAACCCTAGAAGATTCTTCTATTTCTAGTGGTCAGACATGAAGATGAGGACATTCATAGAGATTTCAGAGAATATGCTAGAAAGTTCATTTCTGCTGCCATTCCTCCTCCAAGCTGAACAAATCAGGATAGTGAGGGTATTAGTGATACAATAGTAGCAAACAACCCCAAATCACAATGACATGAAACAGAAAACCTTCATTTCTTGCTCACATTCTGCATCCATTGTTGATTGGCCGTGGGATCTGCTCCACACTTTCCATATCCATACTTTAGGAACCCGCCAGTCCAAGAAAGAAATAACTACTGGGAACTACATTGTCCAATAAAAACATAAGGCCAACCACAAATGAGAGCCATGTATAAAACTCTAAATTTTCTAATAGCCATATTTAAAACAGTCAAAAGAAGTAGTGGAAATAAATTTTAATAAGATATTTTATTTAACCCACTATATTCAAAATAATTTTTCAACAAGTAATAAATACAAAATCATTTGTGAGGGATTTAAGATGCCGTTTTTGTACCAAGTCTTTGAAATTTGATATGTCTATGCTTATAGCACATCTCAATTTGGAATAACTAAACTGACAGCTCAGTGGCTACATGGGGCTACTCAGACTACAGGATGGGTCTTGTCATTGGTAGAGAAAAGAGAGTTCCAGAGTCCTATACCAGCAATGAAATGCTCATCCCAGAACTGGTCACAGGACATTACCCAAATCCAAGGGGCTGAGAAGTGTAGCCCTAGCATGTGCCCAGAAGACAGAGCTGGGAATACACAGTGACAGCCCTCAGGGCTGCCACATTTGCCTTCACGAGTAATATCTCCTGTTCTAAGAATAGCCACTATAACCACTATGTTGACCAAGCCAGACTCATAGCAGACAGCTAGAATAAGCATTCAATGTTTTTTTTTCTCATAGCACATTCAAATCAGTTCTCTATTATTAAACCTTTCCCCACCCCAGCGTGGACTCTCAGGCAGATTTCATTACAGTTTCCAGTCTCCTTTAGATAATAAAATGCCCCCTAGTTGCTTCAAGTCAAAAACCCATCTTACCTCAGCAATTAAAATATAACTTTTCCCACAGTGCTCCAAGCCTCATTTAGAGTTGAGAAGTCTGTCTTCTATGCATTAGGCTGCAAGGCCTGAGAAGCCTGTGGTGGTCAGGGTGACTAATGTGGCAAGGGCCTTCCTGTGTGCCCATGCCTCCATTTCTCTTTTTAGTGCTTTCAGAAATGAAATGCCACGGGGGCTGAGGAGTGGCAAGGAGCAGGAAAGTAGCAGTTGCTGGGGACCTAACCCAGTTCTGGTCTCCTCTTGGCCTGCAAATGTTCAAAGCTGCCTCTTCAGAGTGCTTTCATGGATCTTCAAAGTCATTGTTCACTCACTCTCACCCCAAGAACATTAAGATATAGCTCCCATGAATCAGGTTATATGTGTTCTGTGGCTGCTTTGCCAACATTTTCTTTTCTTTTTTTTCTTTGTAATAAATTTAATTTTATGTTTTCCTTACTAGAGGTTTATCCTTCAATCTCTGAGGATCCCTGGTCATCCCCTTTGTTGAGATCATCCTCCTGCTGTTCAGGTAGACTTCTTTGTGGCCCACGCTGCCAAACTCACTCCTGCATCCTTTGCCCTGACAATGTAGGCACACAGGCTGATTCCAGAATAGCCAACTCTCCTTGCCTCTGCTTCCAGGACACCTGTCAGCCACAACCTCCGTTTTTAGGGTGGTCATGACATGCCACCAGTCTCTGGGCTACACAGATTCTAGGGACACAGGTTAAAAGCTTCTTAGAGCCTCTTCTGGCCTACGTGGGATAAAAGAAAGCACCCCCAACATCATGCCCTTGGAGGGGAAAGGAAAAGTCTACTACACTTCAATTGTTTTACCCAAAGAATTTCCCCCTAATTTTCTACTGGTCTTTTGAGTTCTTCAGCCTTTTTAGATCTTTCAGGTGGGGGAAGAGCTAGAAACCTCAGAACTCATTTTTGGCCACCCCTTAGCATGTCTCACATTGCTTTAATGTGGGTGTACTTGACAGCTACTTTTGGTTCTGGTCCTTTTGAGAGCTTCAGCAGATCAGAGACAAAAATAATCTTACTTTATTACCTTGTTGAACGACCATACATTGAACATCCATGCTATTGTCTGTCATCTTCCTTATAGTATTTCATTTAATCTCAGGTTATTGGTGCAAGGTAGGTGTCAGTATCTTTATATTATAGTTGTGTGTGCAAGGCTCAGAGAGATTCAACTGATTTGCTTATATGAGCTAGGAACTTCCTTCCATAATAGGGGTAGAAAAATCCAGAATCATTAGACTTATTCATTTCAGGGAATTTGTCTTCTGTTAGAGATACCTTGTTCTGAGGAACTATAGACACCTTCATCTTTATGTGAGCTCACCAGTTCCCACACCAGCGGCACATCATTCTAGCCTTTCTTGGCAAACTTGTTCAGCTGCCTGGATTTACATACCTCACAGAGTCTATTTCCTGTGTCATTCAGAGGGGACTTCTCCAATTATAAAAAACTTCACACTAAACAAAACCCAACTAATCAGAACTCTAAAAAGTAATAGGAATTTATTTCCATATTCTGATTTTGAAATAAAGAGGCAAGCCACAACAATGCAGGCCAACATGAGAGACTTGAGGATGCAAACAACTTTCTCGTGGTGTCTTGACTTTGCCCTGAGGCAGCCCACTTGCTCCCACATTCTCTCACATTCTCTCATTCTCTCATTTCCTCTGTTCTCCCTATACCATTAGAAACATCTCTCCCAGATAGCAAGCTCCTCAGTCAACAAAGAGAATCTCAGACAGCTTCATATGGCTCTTTTTTTTTCAGACTCAAAAATGTATCAAAATTTAATGTATCAAAATGTCATAGGTAAAATCAAGAAGAAAACAACAACTTTGGAGAAACACTGACAAAGAGTGAATGTCTTCTTCGCTATTGTTTTAACTATTTATATGTGACAATAGAATGCATTTTGACACATCATACATAAATGGAGTGTAGCTTCTCATTCTTCTGATTGTACATGATGTAAAATCACACAGGTCGTGTAATCATATATAAACATAGGATAATAATGTTCCATTCACTCTACTGTCTTTTCCACCTCCACACCTCTTTCCCTCCCTTCACTCCCCTTTGCCTAGTCCAAAGTACCTCTATTCTTTTCTAGCCCCACCCCTTTATTGTGAATTAGCATTCACGTATCAGAGAAAACATTCGGCCTTTGGTTCTTTGGGATTGGCTCATTTTACTTAGCATTATATTCTCCAGCTCCATCCATTTACCTGCAATTGCCATAATTTCATTCTTCTTTAAGGCTGAGTAGTATACTCAGTTGTGTATATATACTACATTTTCTTTATACATTTCTCTGTTGAAGGGCATCTAGATTGGTTCCATATTTTAGCTTTGTGAATTGAGATGCTATAAACATTGATGTGGCTGTTTCACTATAGCATGTTGATTTTAAGTCCTTTGGGTATAAGCCAAGGAGGAAGAGAGCTGGGTCAAATGGTGGTTCCATTCCAAGTTTCCTGAATAATCTCCATACCACTTTCCATAGTTATTGCACCAATTTACAGTGCCACCAGAAATACATGAGTGTACCTTTTCCCCTTTTCCCCCACATCCTCACCAACATTTATTGTTGCTTGTATTCTTGATAATTGACATTCTGACTGGAGCAAGATGAAATCTTAGAGTGGTTTTGACTTGCATTTCTCTAATTGCTGGAAATGTTGACTTTGTTTTTTTCATATATTTGTCGACCAATTGTATTTCTTCTTCCTTGAAGTATCTGTTCAGTTCCTTCACCCACTCATTGATTGGGTTATTTGGGTGTTTGTTTTTTTTGGTTTTGGTTTTGGTTTTTGGCGTTGGGTTTTTGAGCTCTTTTTATATCCTGGAGATTAATGCTCTATCTGAGGTGCCTGTGGTAAAGATTTTCTCCCATTACACGGGCTCTCTGTGTTCTTGACTGTTTCCTTTGCTGTTCCATTTATTGATTCTTGATTTTACTTCTTGAGCTTTATGAGTCTTGTTAAGGAAGTCAGATCCTAAGCCAACATAGTGAAGATTTGGGCCTCCTTTTTCTTCTGTTAGGTGCAGGGTTTCTGTTCTAGTGCTTAAGTCTTTGATCCAATTTGAGTTGAGTTTTGTGCATGGTGAGAGATAGGGGTTTAATTTCATTTTGCTATATATGGACTTCCAGTTTTCCCAGCACCATTTGTTGAAGAGGCTATCTTTTCTCCAATGAGTGTTTATGGAGACTTTGTCTAGTTTAAGATAATTGTATTTATGTGAATTTGTCTCTGAATCTTCTATTCTGTACCATTAGTCTACATGTCTGTTTTGGTGCCAATACCATGCCATATTATGCCATACTATGGCTCTGTAGTATAGTTTAAGGTCTGGTGTTGTGATGCCTCCTGCTTCACTCTTTTTGCTTAAGATTGCTTTGGCTATTCTTCATCCCTTATTTTTCCAAATGAATATCATGATTGCTTTTTCTAGTTCTATGAAAAATGTCATTGGGATTTTAAAGGGACAGGTCTTTAGAAGGCAGGAACCTGGCCTTAAGACTTTAGGGAGATTGTCAAGCTGAAGATTTTTATCTTAGGAACATGTCTGCTTAATATTCAAACAATGATAAATCTCAGTTAACCTAAACATAACATTCCTAAAGCATCTTGGGGTAATACAGATTTTACTCTCAGATGCTGCTCACCTCACTTAGACATTAGAGATGGTGCTTTAAATCCTGCAGACTTCTCCTGGACCAGCTCCCCAAGAACATAGCAGGGATCTTGGCAAAGAGAGTCAAGGGCCGATACACTGCAAAGCACTAGGGTCTGCCAAACCCCAGATACATAGCCTCCTACTTGCAAAGTGTAACTGACATGCAATAAATTGCATATATTTAAAGTGTATGCTGTGGCAAGTTTTGACATACCTCTTTCCCTGTGAAACCATTGCCAGAATCCAGATAAATGAACCAATGCATGCTTCTCAAAACTTTCCTCTTTCCTTTGTAATTTTTTCCACACATTCCTCTTGGTCCTCCTCCCCATCCTCAGGCATCCACTCATCTGTTTTCTGTCACCATAGATTAGTGCATAATTTTTAGAATTTTATATGAGTAGAATTAACTAGTATGTACTCTTTAATATCTGGCTTTTTCCACTTAGTATAGTTATTTTGAGATTCATCCATATTGCAGATAACAATGGTTCACTTTATTTCTTAATATTTTATTGTATGAATACACACAATTGGTTTCTCTACTGACCTTTTGTTGGATATTAGGGTCACTTCCTGGTTTGGGCTATTACAAATAAAGCTATGACGAACAATCATGTATGAGTCTGGTATGGACATATGCTTTCATTTCTCTTGGACATACAGCTGCAAGTGGAGTACATGTGTATGTCTGGCTTTTTAAGTAACTGTCAAGTTGTTCTCCAAAGTGGTTGTACCATTTTACTTTCCCACCAACAGTATATGAGAGTTTCTATATCCCCATACCTTTATTGACAATTGGCACAGTCAATCTTTATAATTTTGGACATTCTAATAAATATGAGGTGAAATCTCATTGTAGTTTTAATTTGCATTTCCCTTTTTGAGCATCTTTTCATGTGTTTATTTGCCATCTATATATCTTTGGTAAAGTTCCCCCCCTTTTATATTATGTTCTTTGTTTTTTTATTTTTGGCAAAATATGATTTTTGATCATACAATAGGTTGTTCCTGTGTATGTACTCTGTGCTCATCATCAGTGGAATTGGATTTTTTAAAAAAGTTTTAGGTATATATACAAGTGCACAAATATACATACCCCCAAAATGTTTTGTTACATAATCATAGAGAATACAATCCCCATAAACTTCAAAACCAATATCAGCAGGGCAGAACTACTTGCTTGGCTGTATCTAACGCTAGAGGTTTCCCTTTAAGCAAAGAAAAGCTTAAAACCCAGTGTCATGATGGACTGTGGTGTAACAGGAAACATTGTTGCAGCTGATAGGATAGGACACATGGGCACAGTAAGCTGCAGCTTCTCAAGGCAACAAGATAGCGAAAAGGTGGTAAGAACCAAGTACATCCATGACAGAGCAGAATGCTTAAATGAACACCCAGAAGCCAGGCAGACCAGGTTTTGAATTTCCTTCAACTCCTGGCTCAGGGTTCTTAGGAAAGTTGTTTAACCTTGTTTTCTTTATTTCCAAAATGCAGATAAAGCTTCCTCATTGATTGTTATACAAATTAAGTAAGAAAATCAAATTGTGTGATATGTAGCAAAGTTCCTGGCACTTGTAGTCAGCTCTAATTAAACTCTGGTATTATGAAGAGGAAGTTCAACAAGAAGGTTAAGAACACGAATTATGAATTTGAGACCAGCCAAACTTGGCTAAAACACTGATTATGAAAATTCCTAGCTGTGTTAACTTGAATTTCAAATTGCCATTTCACCGTGCCACAATTTCCTTTGTGCCACAATTTTCCAATAGGGATAATGTGGTATATCATAGGATTGTTTTGAACACTGAATTCTTATTTGCAAACTACCTAGAATGGTGATAGCAAACAGAAAGTGTTTGCTATTAGAGCTGCAGTTATCTTCCCAAGCTCCAGTTGGTATATCAAGACCTACTTACTATAACTAGTAATTGTTTTGTTCTAATAGCTATTTATAGAGCACCTCCTGTGCGTAAGCATTGAACTAGTTGTTAGGAAAGACCAAAAAAAACTGTAAAGCACGGACACCTTTATGACCAAAGAACACATCTCTAAAACAGAAAACATGGTTGATGATGACAGCCAACATGGTATATGGCTGTCATGGGAATGTCCCCCAAAAGTCCATGTGATAAATGCTTTGTCCTCAGTGTGTCTCTGTCGGGAGGTGGTGGAAACTTTAAGAGGTAGGGTCTAGTAGGAGGTCTTCCTGTCATTGAAGTGTGACCTTGAAAGAGCCCCCTCCTTTCCCTCTTTTTTTGCTTCCTAGCCATGAGGTGAATAGCTATGTTCTGCTATGTGCTCCCTGCTATTATATGCTCCCTCACCACAGGCCCCAAAGCAACAGGGCCCACTAATTACAGACTGAAACGTCTAAAACTGTGAGCCAAAACCTTTTTTCTATATAAGTTGATCATCTCAAGGATTTGCTACAGTAAGAGATACTTAGAGATGTTGCAAATGTACTCAGTCATAGACCAAGGATTTGAACCCAGGTTCCAAGCTCCAGGACTACCAGATTCCCCACCATATCAAAGGACCTCCCCAAAAACATCTGTGAGCATTCTCCGCTTGAAACTTACCACAACTTAAATAAAGTAGCAAATGTGGTATCATAAAAGTTGTCTCCTCCCATCCTCTTTTCTCTCCTCCAGTGACATCTAAATTTTATTTTCTCTTTGCTCTGAAACTGGGCCAAAAACCACTGAGGGCTATAATTTCACACTGTTTATTTTTTAAAGCAGACTAAATTAACTTTCTCAGAACTTTCTTTTCTCACTACCCTTTCTTCCACAACATCTCTTAATATACAGGCACAGTTTTGAAGCTTTTTATTCAGAACATAAAATCCAATATATAAAAAAATACTTTTGTGATTTTCTTTTTACCCTACAGGTTTTGAGGGATATCTACATCAGGCTTCACACAAAACCCAGAGGAAATGATGTTGATTCTCTGTTTAACTTTCTTTAATGGCTACCAGCTACGATTGAAAAACCATTTATCTTAATCTAAGCAAGTTCCTCATTCTATTCTTGAAAGCCATTCTCTGTGGTAGAATTTAAACGTGTGTGTGTGTGTGTGTGTGTGTGTGTTTACAAGAGAAATTCAGCATCTGTCCTTAAATCACTAGTATGTTCTATACCTATGTGTAAGATCCTCACCTAACATGTCTCCTTCTTTTTCTTCTGAAGGGTGTTAATTTTTTCCAATTGGATACTTTGTTTTCTGACTTAGTCTCAGTCACACAAAGCAAGAAGATATTAACCTCCCTTTTTTTTTCTTTTTCTTTCTTTCTCCTTCCCCCACCCCAGGGGTTTGAACTCAGGATACTTTGCCCCTTAGCTATATCTCCAACCCCCACTCCATTTTTTTTTTAAACAGGGTCTCACTAAATTGCCCAGGCTAACCTTGAACTTGCAATCCTTCTGCCTTAGCCAGATTTGCTGGAATAATAAGCATGTGCCACTACACCTGTCTTAATCTCCTTTCTTAATCCTTCCACAGTAAATTCTTAAACAATCTGTTTTCTTATCATTCTAAACTGGAACCCCAAATCAAAGCTGGACACCTTTTCTTTCTGGCTTTAGATGTTCTTCAAATGAAATTGACAGTTTGTTCATTCCTTTTTCCACGTCACTGAAGGTACTATCTGTCACACCAGGGCTTAGACCCTTGTGGATTAGCCCATTGTAGCATGTAATAGGATCTGAGCTTTGTAAATCAAAGAAGTTCTAACATATCATCTATATCTGTTCTCTATATATGTCCACTTTGTCAAGGGACACCTTCTTCCCACCAGGAAGAACCAATACCTATGTTAGGAAGACTTAGTGATGCTGTGAATGCCCACAGGTCATAGTATACAAATATACAATTGTGTAATGCAAGTCCTAGGGAGCATTTGTCACCTAGACCAAACCATCCAGTTCAACCATACATAGCATCTCTTCAGTTAGAAACTCTTTTTCCATTAAGGAAAATTTTTTTTCTTAATGTAAATACTTGAAGGATTCATTTGCTTGCCTGAACGTTATAATCAAGATGGTATATGTTAAAAATCAGTGATACAGTCTGTCCATGTATTTTCCGTTCTCTAAGTCCTATCTTCACTTTTGGTCTATTCTTGCCAAAACAAGAGACTGACAATTTATTTAAAAACCATAAGACCATGGAAATGATCTTAGAGCTAAAAGAGGGTTATTATTACTCAGTAAATGAAAATGAGTTCTAGAAAAGGAGAATGGTTAATAAGAAGCAAAACAGAGTCATCACACCCAAAAGTCAGATTTATTTCAAAACATAATGCTGACTCCATAATAATAAATACGTTTAACACTGAAAGTAGAAAAAACTATTGTGCATATTCTATGAAGACACGGTGCTAAAGAATTAGAGAAAAAGGTAGCCCTTCACCTCTAGGCTACTGATAAAACAATCTGGGAGAGGTGCACAATCACATGGATAAGGCAGGGGAATTGAGGGAGGGCAAGAGAGGAATTTATCAAATCATGAAGAATTTTCTACTTGCCTTTCCTTCCTGGAGCCATAAAATTAAAAACCTAGAGTTGGAAAACTATGAACTACACCTTCACACACATACCTGGTTGTATAGGTGCTGTCTTTCTCAATTTGGGAGATGGTTAACTATTTAGAGATCAGAATGAAAAACTAAACTGGTTTCCATTTCGTCCTAGGTCAGATTACTCTGACTAATGACAGGGCCATGAAGCCCTCAGAGCCCATCAGAGCAGCTACTGCTTGTGTTTAAGGCTCAAGCACAGCAATCATGAACTGGAGAACTGAAGGCACTACACAATGGTGACAGGCACCACCACAAGCTCTGAGGGTCCAAGTCCTTTCAGAGCTGACTATTATACGCCACCATCTACTCAGCTAGCCCGGGGTCCAGCTCCTCCACTCTCTACAGATGGGGGCACATTAGCCCGGCTGCTGCTCAGGCCTCACTCATACAGGGAACCCACCTGCCCTTTTCCCCCCACTAACCCTCAAAAGAAATTCATATATTTGGGCCCCCTCTAATTACAATAAGTAGTAGAGAAATGCTCCAGAAAGGATCACTAGGAGATTTCCTTCAGATCAGACTCAAATGGGAGTAGAATAGACCTGTGTGTGGCCTCAGGGCCTGGAAAGGACCCTCAGCTGCTTCTGACTGCCTCAGGTCTTTCTCTCTGAAGATAAAACCTCCCAAATGGTAAAAGCAATATAAGACTTAATCCTAAAATCCACCACTGCTCTCAGGAAGTGTTGGGGAAGGGAAGGAAGAAAGAAGCGTGCTCTCCTTCATTCTGTGACACGCTCTCATGGGCAAAAATAAGTGGAAGACAGCTAAAGAAAATGAAGAGGTCAGTGCCTAGTCCTCTCAGTACAAATTGGCAACAGTTTTGAAGGGAAGGGCTGTCAGGTTCTGGCTCATCTCAAGACCACTGGAGGCCAAGACTCAGTCCAGGAAGGACACCAGCAGGATAACTAGAGGTACTTTCACTCTCATGGGGATTAAAATCACAGGGCATTGCTTTTGTTGTTATTGCTATTGTTTGTTTTTGTTATTTTGTTTTGTTTTTTAAGCTAGGGAGGACTTCAGACACCTTAGTTTATCTCCATCATTTTTCCAAAGAGGCCCTGAAGCCTGGAAAGGTTAAACAGTCTACCCAGGACACACAGCTTGTCATATGACTCGGGGGACATGGAATGGGACAGAGGCTGCAGGGAGAGAGGCAGTGCAGGTGAACATCATGCAGCACATGGCTAGCTACATTCTGGCAAAAACTTCCCACCCCTGACCCTTTCCAGTAGAATTGTCACAGAAGTGGACAGGTCCTGGACCAAGCTTATACAAGGGCTTCTCTCTGGAGGGCATGAGGACTTGCAGACATGTCTTCATTTCCCAGTCCGCGAGGCCACCTGGATGGCTTTGATCCACTCTGTGCGTTCCTTGGGGGTGGCGGCTTGCAAGAAATAATGAACTTCATCAGCCGTGATGATCTCGAAAAGGTTCTCTTCATCACTCTTCCTGCCTGTGAGGAGAGAGAAAATGGCAGCTCACACACGAGCACCAGAAAGTCACCTGACCTGCCCTCCTGCTCACGGGTCATGAAACACTTTTTTAAAAAATCCCCAGGAAAGTATGTGGTTTTCAAACATATAAACATTGTATGATTATGTATATTTATACATAAGTATATATGTTGTATTCATATGGATGGGTACATAGTATGATCCTATATGTATGTGTATATTTGTAAGAAACAAGTAAAATACTCAAGGAGAAACATTTTATTTCATAGTTTGTAAGTAAAATTTTCACCTTTGCATTCCAATAATATTTCACAAATAATTTCTTTTTTGAGACGGGGGGGGGGGTGGCGGGGGCCAGGGATTGAACTCAGGGTCACTCAACCACTGAGCCATATCCTCAGACCTATTTTGTATTTTATTAAGAGACGGGGTCTCACTGAGATGCTTAGCACCTCATCATTGCTGAGGTTGACTTTAAACTTGCCATCCTCCTGTCTCAGCTTCCCAAACTGCTGGGATTACAGGCATGTGCCATCACACCTGGCAATAATTTCTAATGGTATCTAATGACTGATTTTTTTCTGCTTATAATATAAATCATGAGCTGATGGTCTCATATATATGTATGTGTGTGTGTGTGTGTGTGTGTGTATATATATATATATACACACACACATATGTATATATATGCATACACATTTGTATATACATATATGTTTATACATGCATATGAAAACAAAACCAATCCTACCATCAATATTTTACATACAGTTTGAACTGATTTTTGTCAAGGGTTAAGTTAGAGCCACTTAAAACATTCATCTCAAATTAAAAAGCCACATGATCCTCTCCAAAACTAAAGCATCGCTCTAGGTGGCAGAGAGATGGCAGACCTAGGGTAGTAAAAATCTGGGCTTTTGTTGATATGGTTTTCCTGTCACCTTTATAACATCGTAAACCCAAAATGGCAAAATAAAATCAGGGTTGGGCTATCCAAACCACATCGCCCAGTGATTCCATTTGTCCATTACACCTCAGAAGTCAATGCACAGCCACATAACTATCCATATGTCCAGCATAAGCTTGTACCTGAAAGTTATCCTGTGTAGCCCCTCGTTTTGAGAGGAAGCACTAAGATTCACCATACTGGGGTGGTTCACTGAGGGTCATGTGGCTGAATGAGTAGCATAGACCTAATAGTAACCCAGGTGCTCCATCCACTCACCACAATTCTTGTTGCATAAATGCTCCTTTTGTTGTGGGGAATTTCCTGATCTGGATAAGTAAAAAATTTCCTTTAAGGAATGTCATCATATCAGGTGCTAATAAGCTCTCTATCTAAGCCAATTTGGAAGTGATGTATTTTCTCAGCATTGCTCAAGGACTTATAGACATTCACAAAGACACTCCAGTTCCTCAGGTCTGGAAAGCAGGGGCAGCTCAGGGAAAAGAATAGCTATTGGTTTCTCTAAGGTTTTCAGACAGCAAGTTCATGCACGCTTATGCCTGATTGATTGATTGATTATGTTGGTACCAGATGTACAGGAGTGCAGAGTCTAAGGAGACACATCTCTCACAGAAATCCATTCTTACCATCTGGATTGCTCTCCACTGAAGTCACCACACAACCTCTCAAGTGAACTGCTCCCAGGGGATCTTCCCCCTAGAGGAAAGAGAAGTCATTCATCCATACACTGTATGGATACATCTTATTTTAATGGTGCAAAATTCTCATAGACTCACTCTGGTAAGTATTAGGAGATTAAAATAAATAATAGCAGAAGGACCTTAAAGGAAATTCATTCCAGATCCTCCATTCTCCACTTTCAATGGAGCCAGGGAGGTTTCATGAGAATATGCAAGTCAAGCTGGACTTCAACTCTGGAGGAAAGTGGCAGAAGTGGAGATGCTGAGGTCCCCATGCCCCTCTAAAGAAAAGATGCATGTTTACTGCACCTGACACAGTAGTATCACCTTCCAGGAGCAGATCAAAGAGCCCTGCACCATAAACAAAGACCAAGGACTCAACCCTAACATGGGTTTTTACTCTCCAGAGTTGGCTCATTTTATTGAGGAAAAAGCTCTCTTCAACAATCAACAGCCTGAATTGCAGGAATTAAATAATGCATTCATCCAAGTTGGCCTGGGAGAGGAATTATCACTTTTTTGCAGAGTGTTGGGCTGATTGAGTTTCCCCAAAAATATTAGATTAGGGCAAACAAAAAAATTACATTGAGCTAACCAAATAAATTAAAATACAGTGCTATTATATTCCATCCCTCAGTTTATACTGGCCTTTAAGGCATCGGGATTCAGATCGTTGCAGTGTGAGTAGGTAGGAAAAGGTAAAGGAAGATGGGTGAAAAAAAGTGGGAGGGTGAAAAGAAAATGGAAATATGAACAACACAGAGAATCAGAAGCCCAGCCCATAAATGGAGTGGAGGTTTCCATTTGAATGGGTTTATTGACCACAGAATCTCACCCCAGCAGGGTCATAGTAGTGCAGGTAGGCAGGGTCTTCTCGCAGAACAAATTTTCTCACTTTCCAGTTTTTCCTCCTATGCCCCTAAATCCAGGAACAACAAAAGAAAAGAAATGATGAGTTCCTAGCATCACTCGATATGTTCAGTGCCTAGATCATAAGTCTTTTCTGAATTGGATAAAAGAAAAAAGAAGATGAAACATTAACTTTAAGAGAACAAGGCCCTGACCCAGGACATTCTCAGGGGATAGCACTGAGGCCAATTAATAACTTGTTGTTATTATATTAAATGGATGAACTAGATTATTTCCAAGCTTGGTTTGCAGTTTCATTATCACGTAAAGCGATGCTGTGTACTATATGCTATATTTGGCAATGCCAGGGATATTAGCAGTTTAAGATGTGGGCCTGCTCTTCAAAGAGTTTATGAATTATGTGGAAATATAAAATAGCAAAGCCCAAATCAAATAATTTGTATAGATAATGGATTTGAAAGGAATTAAGTGAGGAATATGTAATTAGGGGCTTTGGATGTCAAGCAAAGCCTCATAAAGGGCTGGACTTGTCTGTGTGGGACACACAGGATTTAGATGGATATAAAGATTATTGACAACACACACACACACAAAAAAAAAAAAACGGGAGGAAATGCACAGGGCATGAGCAGAAGCTGATGAATGAGACCAGTCTAGCTAAGATGCACTGTGCATGAGGAGTAGCAGAAGCAAAGCTGGAAAAGTCACAGACCTTAGTCAAAATAAAATGACTTTTGAAAGGAAGATGGGAGATAATTACTAAGACTTTTGAGTAGGGAAAAGATTACAATTTGGGGAAAATTAATATGGTGACAAAGTATAGAATGGACCAGCTAGATAGAATAAAGGAAAGCCAGGTAGAAGATAAGAATGTAAAAATGAGGTCTTTAGGGAATGATTGCAATAATCCAGGCACAAAATTATTAGGAACTAACTTTAGGTAGCAGCAATAGCCATGGAAATGAATTTGGCTATAATAGACATAATAAAAACAGATTAAAACTTGGTCTTCCTCAGTAGAATTAAACCCTTGGCATCACCTAGTCTGAATTTTAAGAACAGGAACTTTCTCTTTGTTCCCCAGTGCCCACCATAGTTTCTGGCACATGGAAACTGCTCCATCTCTCTTTGTAATGGCCATTAAAGAGCAAGTTTAATGATCACAGTCAACCTGATTCTGTGATTTTTCCACAGAAAATTCAAAGGATTTAAATACCTCCAGAAGCCTAAAATGGTTTTAAATTAGAAGATAACATACTGTCTACCCAAAATGAAGAATAATCTAAAGTACCACATATCAACAGGCATATATATAGATGGATTTTCCAACATTTTTCATTTTGCTGATGTACAAAACAATGAATAATGTGTGGTTTTAGCAGACAGAGCCTCCTTCATAAAATCAGGTCAGAGGAATTTAAAGGGCACTTTCAAGAAGGGATCTAAGTTTTACGGCCAAGAATTTGGTTTAAAAAAAAAAAAACCTCATTCCCAAAGAATCTTTTACTTGCCTGAAGGGATAGAGCCAGGAACCCTACAGAGTCATATGGAAGGGCAGGAAATAGTTCTGTCTGCTATATCATCATTGGCATTTGCAATGCAGCAGCTTCTAAAAGTATGGATTCCTACTCTTTCCCTTAACTAATGTCATCCATGAGATACAAACACTACAGTTGCCACCCCACACCATTTCCTCTTCATCTGCACACCCTCATGTCATGCTGTCTTACGAAATTGCTGAGTGATCACCAGGTCATGAGCTGATGGAAGAGGAAGGTAACAGGAAAGAGGAAGGTGAAACCAGCCTTCCCTGACTAGTCACCTCATTCCCTTGAAGTCCTCACTGACATCAGTGCTATATATTGCAGAGTTTGCTGTAATTGGGGGTGTCTGGTCATCTTTCATTTTAGGAGTGTTTCCTGAGGGATTTTAAGTAAGGTACGCAGGCCTGAGCTTTCCAAGAATTGTTGTTAAACTTGTCAAAGTCATCTAATTATATTCAATTGAATTCACTTCACAAGTGTTTACTGTCAATCACGGACCAAGAAGGACACTGAACTTCACAGTAGAAACAAGACGCACGTATAACACATCATCCTTTCCTTCAAAGAATCTGGTTGGGAATTAAACAACTACATATTTCATTCATTGTTTTAACAGAAGAAATTATACAAGAAGGGATTATACTGAATCTAATCCACAACCATTTACCCTCAAACTTTCTCCATTTGCAAAGTAGAATTATTTCCTCTGAGGTGAAAGTGGGACACAGTCTTCCAGTTGGACAAAGCTATTTCCCACCTCTGAAGTGTGGAGCACAGTTCCTTTTTCATGACAATCCTGGTGGGCAGGTTAGCCTTGGCTAGCTCCCAGCAAGGGATATAAAAGTACTTTACTTTTTGAGGAACTAAAAAAAAATTTTTTTAATTCCCTCAAGTGATTCTGACATGAACCACAGTTACTAACCACTGAGGCTAAGAGGTTGGAAACATTAAAGAAAAATGCCAATTCAAATAGACGAGGTCTTTGGTTTTCTCCCTACTCTGCCCCACGGAAAACAATTTGGAAGCAAGAATAGTGTAAAAGAACCAAATTCCTGAATGCACACAGATTCCTGTTTTCTCTAAGTAGAAACGAAGTTTATAGAATGACATTTTAAATAGTTGTATTTTGAAAATAGAATAAATTATCTTTTAAGACTAAAAAGGCTAGCTCATTGGTTCTCAGCACTGGCTACACATCAGAATCACTTGGAAGCTACAAAATTCCAAAGACTGATTTGATCAGCCAGGGTACAGTTTTTACAGCTCTCCAACTGTCAAATTTGTTTATCAACTGGGCTAGCTACAACTAAATTGTACCTATCAAAGGTTTGGTAAAGAAAGGTAAAGAAAACACACATATAAGTTTACTACAGTTGCCACCCCACACCATTTCCTCATAGTCCCTATCATCTTCAAAACACATTCAGGTACCTATTCCTTAACCAATTTTTGACTATTCATCCATCTCCTACTGGGTGCTCTGCCTAGATATGGCTCCAGTCCAGCCCAGATGTTTATATACCTTCTTGCTTAGCTTTTTAAGAACTCCTCTGAAGATTAGGGCCTGGGGCTGATCATGTAGCTCAGTGGTAGAAAGCTTGCCTAGCATACATGAAGCCCTTGGTTCAAAAAGGAAGTTCCCTCCAAGTTACTCCTGTCTTAACAGTCATCTTCCAGCATCTGAAATCAAAGAGCCTGGAACCTAAGAATGTTTTCTAGAATCAATGAGGAAGCCAACGAGGGGCAAACTATGAGTCTTTCCTATGGCCCTGCCCCCACTGCCTTTCCTTTAATTTAGTCAAGTTGTTTACCTTGTCATAAAAGATATTAGAATAGGACATGAATTCTTTCTAAATCCTTGCTGTATATTTCTTAGGACCTGGTTCTTTTAAAACTTGGAGCTAAGACAAGTTTTCAATACTAATGTTTCACTTCCCCAGGATAATTCAAAATCCTCCTTATTACCTAATCTCAACAAAGCCAATGAGACTTATATTTTAAAATAAAAATATATACTCTGTTTTGGTTCTTTTCTCCTTGTTCATTCCATTAACCACTAACACAAAGGACCATAATATGAAGTAAAATCTCTTAGTCTCATGGAACCTATAGGTAGTACACAGAAATTTCTTTACATCAACCAGGCTTTCTCCATTATGAGTTGTGCTTGCATTTATTCATTCATTCATTCATTCATTCATTCTCATTAGTTATACAAGACAGCTCTTCAATTCATTGTACACAAATGAAGCACAATTTTTCAGTTCTCTGGTCATACATAAAGTATGGTCATACCATTCATGCAATCATATGAGTACCTAAGGTAATGATGTCTGTTTCATTCCACCATTTTTTCTACCCCCAGACCCCTCCCCAGTTTGGCCCATCCAAAGTTCCTTCACTCATCCTATGCCCCCCCATTATGGATTAGCATCCACTTATCCTAGAAAACATTCAGCCTTTGTCTTTGGGGGATTGGTTTACTTTGCTTAGCATGATATTCTCTAACTCCACCCATTTACCTACAAATGCCATAATTTTATCCTCTCTTAATGCTGAGTAATATTCCATTGTGTATATGTACTACACTCATATATTGCTGGTGGGACTGCAAATTGGTTCAGCCTATCTGGAAAGCAGTATGGAGATTCCTTAGAAAACTTGGAATGGAACCACCATTTGACTATCCCACTCCTTAGTCGATTCCCAAAGGACTTAAAAACAGCATACTACAGTGACGCAGCCACCTCAATGTTTATAGGCCCAGTTCACAATAGCCGAACTGTGGAACCAACCTAGATGCCCTTCAATAGATGAATGGATAAAGAAACTGGATGGTGCTATTAATACAGCTCACAGTACAGCCAGAAAGACAAGACTTTGGTCCTCTGAAGTGGCCTGGGCTTCTTTGCCACCCTATGCTAGTATCAGTTCATTTCACCCTGAATATTCCCACGTCTTCCTGCTACTTATCCCTCTGCTAAGTGCTGGCTCTGGCTTCCTCGTTCACCCCCAGCCCTTCTATTCTCCTACCTCGAAGCACCATGTACCTTGGTCCCTAAAAACTGACTAGAGATATTCAGCTCACCCCAGTCCTTTCCTCCCAGATTGATGATGTCCTATATTTGTAGACACCTGGTAACTGCATATAACTTCCCTCCAGGGCTATGTCCAGGCCCTCAGACTAGATTTGACCTTTGCCTGCTGTTTCTGTGGAGTTGGCCTTGGGCTTGTTCTAGTTTTTGGTTTCACCATGCTTACACACAATCTGGAATGGTACTCCTTGCCCACAAAGTGCCTAATGTTCTTACCTGGGTGTGGCCTATACCTATCTCCTGGTGACTTTGAAAGGAAGAAGAGAGGCAAAATGGCAGTACTTCAGCATAAAACATCTTTGCCTTTTGGATGACATCTCTTAGCCAATTTATTTCCTCCAGAATGAAAGGGGAAATATTTTCTTAAAACTTTTTCTCCCTGTGATGTTGATAAAGGAGATCTTTTTCTATTGTAGGGGTGTCTTGTGCCCTGCCTGCCTCGGTCTTCCCAATCTAATGCCACTTTGATCATCGACTTAGCTAATCCTCTCACTTTTATTCTCTGGATTTCATTTTCTGGTTCAGTATTGGTCAAATAAACTAAATGCCATTGAGTCGTTTAGGGAAAACTTTGGGGGAAATTGCTAAGGGGAAAGGCTAGGAGGAAATAGGGGTGGCCACTCACCTGCTTCAGTAAACATCCCTGCTTGATAATCACCCCTCTGAATTCTTCTTTCAGAATCACATCATCATCACTGGAATTCTCTTCACAGAAGAACCCACTGTCTGGCTATTGGGAAAACAATCAGCAAAATGACTTCACCAGTTTTAGGCATATTGCTCTGTGCACCATGCCCACCTCCCTCTCCCTTCCAGCTAGTGAGGCAGGCTCCTCCTCTTCCTTCCAGCTACCGGGCATATCCCCATCTGAACTTTAAAGGCTGTTCTTGGTTAGCTAGTCTCCTCTCCTCCCTTTTCTTGCTTCTACATGCTATTCCTTTCTCAGCTCCCCTTAAATGTGATCTTGACAACATCCTTTCATTTTCTAAGATTCCCCAAGCTATATTCTTTTTTTTAAATTTTTTTTAGTTGTAGATGAACGCAATATTTTTATTTTTATTTTTTTATGTGGTGCTGAGGTTTGAACCCAGGGCCTCATGCGTGGGAGGCAAGCATTCTACCACTGAGCTACAACCTCAGCACCCCCCCCCAAGCTATATTCTATCTCCATCTTCCTCACCTTGTGTATTTCTATCTTTGAAGCCTCGTTTTCCTGGGACCTCATAGCCACATCCTTGAAACCAGGGTGATTGACATTAAAACACTTTACAACACTATCTTCCTCAGGACCTTTACCACTCAACCCCTTCTCCAACTTTAAGAACAACAAAGAGCAAGGGTCCAGCACCAACCCCTCACATCAAGAGGGCATCGGTAACAAATTGCTCAGTGATAAATCATACAGAGGAGCAGTCACTGTGATGGGTATTTTTAGGATCCTGCATTTAAATAGCTATAAATAATAAAAAGTTTGAAGAAAAAAAATAATGACAGAGAAACTTCCTCTAAAGTGAAATGAAACTCTATTTGGGATGTTCACTTCATTTTCGAAAGAAGAATGGTTCTCTTAAGTAGTTTCCTAACTTCTATATTCTGATCCAAAATAGAAACAAAACTGCAAAAATTCCCCCAGAAATCCACAGTTGCCAGAATTATCACACAGCCCAAGATTGGGTCCCCATTGTGTAATACAGCATTTCCCAATCTGCAATAAGCAGACTAGGTGTGGGTAGTACACAACGTGTAGGATGTGACATGCATAGATACACTGTGTATGAAGAGTCACCTATTTTAATGTATATTTGAAAATAAAATTACAACCAGCTCTGTGATTTTTGTACATCTGTGCCTGCATTTTCTTTTCTTTTCTGCTCTATCTCCTTTGTCTAGGAAAGGGCTTGCTATGTAGGAGAGCCTAATAAATTTGTATAAGTAAATTATTGCTTAGTATAAGAATGAAAAGAGTAGAGTTAAAAAAGTCAGTTTAAAGAAAACTATTCAAGTAGTCCACCATTTCCTTTAAACTGTTTCGCTTGGATGGGGCAGCGCTGTG
The DNA here is from genome assembly GCF_021218885.2 of Marmota monax. NCBI lineage: Eukaryota > Metazoa > Chordata > Mammalia > Rodentia > Sciuridae > Marmota > Marmota monax. The sequence continues at coordinate 748,718 of NW_026692194.1, forward strand.
GAGTGAACAGCTGTCAAGTCTGGGTCTTGCTGGTGTATTAGAAGCTTCGTGGGCCTCAACGCTGCATGGCTTGGGGGCTTGGAGTAGTTCCTTTTTCTCCCCAGTTGACCTCACCCTCCCCCCCACACCCCAGCTAACAGCTCTCTGTAGGTCTGGGCACTTTCTTTGGCATATGTGGCTAAGAACTGAAATCAACAGAGACTCTGCCCTGGGCAGTCCCCCAATGAGAAGAATAGATCAGTAGCTTTTATCACTTACAAAGTAGTAGAAGGCATCCGGGTTGTCCAGGAAAGGGTTCTCAGCAATCCCATCCGCTGCATTCTTGGACAGGTCTCCAGCAGGCTGCAGATAGCCTTCATTGAGCAGTGATGAGGCAATCATGAGGCCTTCCTGGCGATTCCGAATAGATTTGTTGGATACCAACCAGTCGATGACACAGCTACCTAGAGAGGACCAATAAAGGGAATGTTAATCCTCCTCAAAGAGCAAGCCACTGACCATCACTCTTGCACTGGCTCCAGAACACCTGCATGTCCAACTTGTCTCATCCTCCCTGCTATTCCAAGAAGGAAAAAATAAAATTAGTGAGATAGAGACCTGAAAACAAAAAGAATCATGTAAGAAGTTTTTTAAAATGTCTGCATGCTGTGTAAGAAGCAACATCTGCATCAGAGAAATCATTTTTCCTAACCCACTCATTTCTTTCATTAATTAACATTTATTGAGCATCTAGTAGATCAAGCACCTAATAGGTACTCTGAGGTATTGGGCAGATTCACTTAGGGAATCTAAAAGAGAGAGATGTGTGAGAAGTATTAGAACCCAGAAAGTCAATACTGCAGATCTACTGAGTCACATCTGAAGGTGTGGAAGGGGCAGGGGAAGGAGGAGGGGACTGCCATGCACTGTCCGGGAAAATATTCATAGAGAAATTGACACTGGGCTGAGACCTAAAAAAAGCAGTAGGTGTTTGAAAACATGTAAGACAGGGCTGAGAGGGTTCAGCACAGGCTGAGGAGTAGGAGGTGCGAAGATTCACACAGGCTGCAGCTGCCCCAGCAGTGGGGGCAGAGGCAGGAGGAGGAGTGGTGAGACCAGGCAAAAGGAGAGGAGGAGAAGGAAGATGCAAGATAAGTGGGGAGGGGGGATAGTAGGAGATAGGAAAGGCAGCAGAATACAACAGTCACTAATATGGCATTATGTAAAAATTGTGATTGTGTAACTGATGTGATTCTGCAATTTGTATTTGGGGTAAAAATGGGAGTTCATAACTCACTTGAATCAAATGTATGAAAGATGATATGTCATGAGTTTTGTAATGTTTTGAACAACAACAACAAAAAAAAAGATAAGTGGGAAGAACTTTGATGGCATGTTAAGTCATTTGGCACTAAGGAGCCATTGCAAGTTTTTAAGCAGCAAATATCATCATGATGGGATGTGTGTCCTAAATTAAAATTTGATGACCTTATTTGTTTATCATCACACCTCTTGCCGTTTGACTTGTTTACAGACTCTAACACCTCTGCAGGATCTTGCAGGTCCCTCAAGAAGTCATTTAACCAACCTTTTACCTCAAGAGAGGATAACAAGGGGAATAAAATGAAATTGACCCAAGAGCTAGATTATTAACAGGTGAAAGTAAAGCGCTGCATCCATAACAATGCATTCTTTATAGATGACAATGACAGAGCCCATTTAACCCTGCCAGGCCTGGGTCATCCAAGCAAGGGCATTGGGGTGTGCCGCACGTGCAACAGCAGTGAGAGCTTTCGGTAAGGAAGCCTTCTGTGAATTTCATATATGAGAAGTTTAGTCCACTTTTTCTAGAAGGATAAATTAATTAATACTGAATCTCTGCTTTTAATCCCTGCAGCAACCCTATAAAAGAGGTAGGGTAGTAATTACAGACCTTATTTGAAGGATGAGAGAATTTAGACTCCGAGAGTTTAAGTGTCCTTAGGCCTAGGTTGCCCAACGCTGGGCCTTCACATTTTATGCTTGTTCAGCTAGGCATGCTGAAGCCTGAAAGATAAGCTCAGTCTAGTGTCCCCGTCACCTGATATTCAAGGTCCTTTATCACACATCAGCACATCTGGGTCCCAGTCTCTGCCTCAGTCTTCATCTCCCAGCTGAGACTACTTGACTTCCTTGAAGCCTCTACCCATGGAAATTTCTAGAACCCACCATGAACTTCAATGGAAAACACGTAAAAAGTGGTAGCCCAATACCCTGGAACTCAGGAACACATAAACACAAGAAATGAGTGTCAGCTGGATCTTGTGACCAGATCTACATTGGAACCTCTTCCTGTTGCCTTTGCCCTTTGCTCTGAAGACCTGACCACAGTCCTGTAGAGTTAGGTCGCTGCCTTGCTCTTGTCAGTTTCCCTCACCAACAACCACAGCTAGGTATCTTGGTCTCAAATCTCATCCTTTACTTGTCTGATGCTAACGGGCTGCTGCCTGAACTTCCTGAGACTCATCCCCTGATACTACAACTCACATTCTTCCCCTTCTCCTTCCTGACCCTGACCTGGACCACTGTCATAGATTATCTGTTGAGCTGGGCACAGTGGCACATGCATGTAATCCCAGCGATTTGGAAGGCTGAGGCAAGAGGATCACGAGTTCAAAGGCAGACTCAGCAATTTAGCAAGGCCCTAAGCAACCTAGTGAGACCCTGTCTCTAAATAAATTATTTTTTAAAAGGGCCAGGGAGATGTGGCTCGGTGTTTAAGTGCCCCTAGGTTCAATCCCCAGTACCAAAAAAAAAAAAAAAAAAAAAAAAGATTATCTGTTGATCTTATACCTCAGATTCAATATCTCTTATATTTTCTCAGAATTTACTTCCTTTGATGCCTCTTGTCACCATAAGTAACCATGCCTGGTATCTGATAAATCTAGTCCAAAACTATAAATCTCATTTTGTTCCCCATAATGAACCATCTGCCCTACCAGGCAGGTCAATTTCTTTTTCTTAGATACATATTGTGCATCTCTGCCCAATAACTTTGTTCTCACTGTCCTTTGCCAAGCCTCCTCATCAGACATCCTCCTCATGAATGATACCCATATTTCAGGGTCAAAGTTAGGTACCACCTCCTATTCACCCCCAACAACCCTCTGAACTCTTTCTCTTTTCTGAACTCACTTAGGCAGACATGTGACTTCCTCAGTCATAATAGTCACTTGAGTGCTTGCTCCACTAGCACCTGCTGTGTGTCAGACAATGTTCTACACACAGAACAGCAAGCCTATAAAGTACATAGGCTATGACACCCACATTTTATAAGGAAAGTGAGGCACAGAGAGGCTAAGTTATTGGCCTGAGCTTTTATAGCTAGTAAGTTAAATACCCAGGAGGATTTGAACCAAGGTAGTCTGGTTCCAATGAACATGTTTCAATCACTACATCATACTACCTAAGTTCATAACACCTAAAACCCTACCCTGTGCAGCCTCTGACATCCTAAGATTACCACTTAACTCTAACATTATATGTCTCCACCCCCGTTTATCATAATAAGATATGCATCTTATTTAACTGAGTATGTATTGCTAACAATTATATAATGCCATTTATTGGGGGAGAAATATCCTTTAATTGATGCAGCTAGAACTTCTGAAACATTATCTTGTACAAAGATGTTTTTTCCACCCTTCTTTCTGATTCCACATGGGGGAAAGTCAATTCTTATGTTCACCACTCTGCATTTAGTGACACTGTTCACTCCCCATGCTCCAGGCCCCCACCAGACACATAGAGCAGAGGGACAGCAAAAGGAGAACTCCCTATTACCTCCCTTGTCACCCCATTTCAGGCATGCACATCCTTTTACCTGTGAAACAGTGGTTAAAAACCTTCTTGTCCTTTTCTAGATTCAGCTCTTTTATTCCTCTTTCAGTGTCTCTCATGGACAAATATAAGGCACTGCAAAGAGATCAAAAACAGATGGTGAATAGGGAACATTTCAGAATAGTGGGTTCTCTCTGGGAGTTGCCACCCTGGAGAGGCTGGCCATGAGCACAAGCTTCCCTTGGCACTTTGAGTAACCCCTGAACCTATCTCTCCACCAGACCGTAAGAGAAATATTCATATTTACATAATTCTGTGGCCTGCAGAGCATTTAGCAAGATGCACTAGAAAAATACATAATGTTTCTAAAATTCATTAAGCTCTTTTTAAATTTAATTCCTGGTGCCTGAGGTGGAAAATTGCCCTGAGTTAGGTTCCAAAGATTAAAGGTTTCGAGGGCCAATTTTTCACTCACATTGTAGATCTTTGAGATCCCTGGAATATCCCCCCAAAAGGCTCATGAGTTAAAGGCTTAGTTCGCAGCTTGGTCCTATTGAGAGGTGGAGGACACTAAGGAGGTGGGGCCTTGTGAGAGGTCTTTCAGTCTTTGGGGACATGCCCTCAAAGGGGACTGTGGTACCCCAGACTCTCTCTCTCTTTTACAACCTGTCAATGAGGTGAATGTTTTCACTATACCATGCACTCCTGCCTGATGTACCACTATCACCAAAGGCCTAAAAGCAAAATGGATCCAACTGACCATTGACTAAAACATCCAAAACTATGAGCCAAAATGAACCTTTTCTCTTTGTAAGTTGATTATCTCAGGTATATATTACAATAATGAAAAGCTGATTAACACAGTCCCCCAATTATTTAAAGATCTTCAAGAGACCATGTTGTAGACTTTTGTCTTGAAGAAACCAAACATTTCCACTAAGCTTATTTTTTATTCTAAAAATGATGAGATAAGGCAAAATAAAAGTTCTCACTTTTCTTGTCCTTGGAACAATAAGCCAAAAATAGCCTTATCAGAGAATCTAAGGCACAACACAGGCCCACTTTCTTGTATATTGTGGCTCCATGTAGTTTGAGCATCATTTCCTCCCTGACATCACTCAGGAATGTGATCACCTGATGTCCCCAACCAGCAGCTGCAGCCAAAGCCAGGAGTCTCCTCTTGGGTCTTTCAACAAAAATCTCCCATGGTGAGGGAAGCTGCTGAGTCTTACTAAGCTCAATGCCCAAACATTTTACTCCTGTGACAGGAGTCTTGTGTTAATCATGCAGCTGTGTCCTCTCTTAGATGTGTCCCATCTCTTACCCACTCCTTGTGAAGAGAATTCTTGTTGGACATTTTAAGCAGCTAACTTTATATTCCTCCCAACAGGGTTCCTGTTTCAGAGTATGCTCAATTGAAAAGCAAAACTACCAGAAAGAAAGATATTCCTGCCAGGTGAGGTGGCACATGCCTGTAATCCCAGCAGCTCAGGACACTGAGGCAGGAGAATCACAAGTTGAAAGCCAGCCTCAGGAAAAGTGAGGTACTAAGAAATTCAGTGAGACCCTGTTTCTAAACAAAATACAAAATAGGGCTGGGGATGTGGCTCTGTGGTCGAGTGCCCCTGAGTTCAATCTCTGGTACTCAAAAAAAAAAAAAAAAGAAAAGAAAAGAAGGAAATAAAGAGATTCCTGTGCTCATAGAAGATATGAAGCATGCAGGAAAGAACTCTATTCACAATCACTGCCAAGAGGCTATATTTACCTGTTGGTCTCTGACTCCCTTTAGACGGTAACTATCACTTGCAATGCCAAGCTAGCCAGTATTACAGCCCACTAAACCAGGGCAGGGAACAAATGGCTTTCATGCAGGATGGGTGTTCACCCTGGCTGGCCCTTCCTGACTATGAGAATGAAAACATGAATTCAAATTTGAAATCTCACTTGCTTGTATACTTAATTCCTGCCTCTTCGTTGCTGCCTAGAGATCCTGATGCTTTCTTTCAAGACTAATAACTTATGGCTACTTCATAAATGAAATGATGAGTCATCCATTCTCCCCACCCCACCCCCACACACATACACGACATACACAAAGCTACCCAGTGAGGGAAATTATACATTCCTATTCCATTAGCTTCTTGCCTCAGACCCAATTCAACATCTAGGTCCACCAAGTGCCAGTGCAGCTTGGCAGAGTGGATATAGACTTCAGAGATGGCCAAGCAAGCCTTGGAGCAGGATCTGTTGTGTTCTTCCCCTCAGAAAGCAGAGAGAAAGAAGGAAGGGTAGAGAGAAGCAATCACAGAAAATCACCCTAAGTCGATGGTTTCTGGCAGACGAATGGACCTCCTTGTGGATTTCCTTGCAAACTTCTGGCCTCCTTCAATGCATTTAATGGCTCTCTTGATGTCCTTAACCCAAGCATCTCTCTCCTCCAGGAAGCTGGCCTGGAAGAAGTGGTCCTGCTGTTTGGTGGTAGTAATCTTAAACACAAACTGAAAATCAAAACACATCCCATTAGAAATGACCATGTTTAAGGCACCGAAGCCCATCATAAAGAGAACAGTTGACCCAAACCTGTTCCACCCAAGAGAGACTCAAATGCCATAATGAAGTGTGGTTGAGAGTGAATGAGGCTGGTCCAGGAGGCACTGCTAATACTGCAGGCCATGCACAGACTTAAAGGTCAGTGCCTGACCCAGATTTGTAGCTCGTGATGTCAACTCACCATCCTCTTGGCAAAGTCCTGACAAGAGCTCGTCAGGGTGCTTCCTTTCAGGGGGATCATCCCTTTGGGGCTGTTGTCACTTTTCTTCTTGTAGAATTCAATTCCATCTTCTAACAATACAACCCACATGGCTTTCCAGGTGTTAAACACGCTCCCCTAGAATGACAACAGAAAGAGCTGAGATGGGCGGGGTTCCTTGAGTACAGTTTTGAGTACAGCTCATATTTCTTTGTCTTCATGCACTTTTCAGTTTTTAACTGCCTGTTTTGAGAAGAGAAAAATATAGAAAAATGACAACCACTGGTATTTTGTCAAAAGGTTTTTAATTTTTAGAAAATTTTAATTCCTGGGGGTGTTTATCAGAATTATAGAGTCAAAATATAGGAAGAAATTTTCCTAGTGCTTTTCAAAATATGATCTTCAGGGCACCTGATCTGATTCACTGAAGATGGCTGTAAATAAAATCTGGTCCCACCTCAATTCTGGCTTCACTTGTAAGGCCAGACCATGCTGCCGTGATTGCTGAATATCAAACGACCCAGTTCAAGCTCTGCTGTGTCCTTGCTACTCAAACTTGAGCAGCCTTTCTGAGCTTCAGTTCCCAAGACTAAAGTGGGGGTGACAACGATTGCCTCAGAGGATTCTAGCACATATTAATGGAAATAATGTGGACAGGACTTTTAAAGTTCAACTGTGGTTATAAACAGGAGGTTGTATTATTAAATATCTTAAAAGATTGTCATGTTTGTATGCCTGTTTGAGTTTCTAGCAAGATAAACAGCTACTCTTTCATCCTCTCTCAGTGGTAATGAACTGGTAGCACTATCATCTTGTGAATGAGGAAGACCCTGGAACATTGAGCCAGGTGCACTGTAGAATAATGAATGGGAAAGCTGAAGCCCATTTGTGGATGTATTTGTGAGCAAACAAGTCACCTCTCTTTTGGTTTCTTTTTTGGTAGATTAAGGTTTGGGGTCATCCCTGGACTTGCATGCCTCCTAGGTCATCATATGGCATGTGTGTATTTAGAGTGCTTGAAAGTACAGGATGACCTCAAACCTGCATTTGACCCTTGTGCTGTTTATTAGTTGTACATATCCTAGGGGGAACGTGTTTAATTTCTGAGCCACAGTTTTTTTAAAGAGAAGATAATAATTCTATCTTACATCATATTAGCAAGTATTAATTAGGTTTACATAATGAATAAAATATGTACGTATGCGAACAATACATATATGCTTACATATATACAGGAATTATACAATGTATATTTATGCATACATACAAAACATAAAGTATATAAAACATTGTCAGCTAAAAATTGCCAACAAACTATGTTAATTTCAGGAGGTCAAGAACCTACCACTGAATGACATTACCAGGTCTTCAGTAAATAATTTGTGGCATGAATGGTTGTAATTTAAAATCACATTATGTGATAATGAGTATTTAAGACTAAATGAGGAAGATATGAGGAAATGATTAACACTAAAGTAGAAACAAAGTATAACAATGTTTTCTGAAATTATTCTACAGACACATGCAGGACTTAATAAATAGAACAGCTTTGATCAATATAGAGGGAAGTGATCCATATTTGTATGATCAGCTTGCTCAGGAAAGCAGCCTTCATTGGAGAAGGGGACTTTCATTTTGTTAGAATTGTTTTTTTTTTAATTTTTATTTTTTAGAGGGGGGTGGGGGCTGGATACTTGGAATTGAACTCAGGGGCCACTTAACTACTGAGCCACATTCCCAGCCCTTTCTTGTATTTTTTATTTAGAGACAAAGTCTCACTGAGTCACTTGGCACCTCACTGTTTCTGAGGCTTGCTTTGAACTCAAGATCCTCCTGTCTCAGCCTCCTGAGCCGCTGGGATTACAGGCCTGCACCACCGTACCTGGATAGAATTAGTTTTTAATTAAGATATATATATATATATATACACACACACACACACACACATACACACACACATACACACACACACATCTATAATCAGCCCATAAGCTTCTAATGGGCCATGACCAAGGGAGTACAATTTGGATCTCCACTCTCCTTCATGCACATTCCAGGCTGACTTTCTGTGGTTTACTTTCTGCTCCCAAGCCTGCTGATTGTGTTTAATTCAATTCAAGGATGGTAAATAGATTCTATCTCAAGTGCCAGCTTAAACTAAATAGGAGTGTATGCCTGAATCTGGGCAAACTAGAAAAGCATCTTGATCCAACAGCTGTGTCCATGCTCACAGAGCCCCTAAAGTGCTGCAGTGCTTCCATCCCTTGGTTCAATCAGATTTTATCTGAATATGGATGTCAAGAAGAAACTCAGACAAGAGCCTGTGTGCAGGCATGGCTAGGTTCTATGAAAATCACTTGTGAATTGGTCTACAATATGAGTGATGCTATTGGAGTTAATGTGGCTCACAGGAAAATTAATACTTACAAAGATTCAGTTTGGAGTAATGCCAACTGCTCCTTTAGCAACAAATTAACCATTCTGACTAGACTGAGAAAATTCATTTTTTCTGGTTTAATTTGGGAGAGGGCTTTGGAAAAGGAATAAAGTAAATTCCTTTGCCTCTATTCCTTGACCCACAATACCACCCTGTCATGACCACCACAAATTAAAATTATCATCCAGCTCCCAGCAGATCCTGCTGCTTATCTCAAATACAAAGAGCTTCTATATAAAGGTCTAGTTGCCCAAAAGGAAGACTATACAAAGAAGATAACTACTTTTTCTTGTCCAAACATTTCCTTTGTTTGGGCTCCTAAAAGAGTTGTCCCCCACCCCCAACTAAAATACACTATCACTTTTTTGCCCAGGCAGAATAATTAATCCAGAGTAACACTACACTATTTCCCTTTTCAAAAAATGGACAAGGTCAGACACTATGCCAACACATTAAATAATTTTAATCAAATTCCTTCCTGTTTTACATCTTAGATTCATATTCAAAACATAAAGAACTCCTTAAAATCAATAAGAAAAGTAGAAACAATATGATTTTTATATGGGCCAAAAAATGATAAACAGGCATGAAATCAAAGAAGATATATGAAAAAGTGTTCATCATCATTATTTATCAGGGAAACATGGATTCAAACCACGATGAGATACCTCGACACATCCACAAGAGTACCCAACATTTATAAAGATAGAGAAGAGCAAGATTTGTCAAGAAAGAAGAATAACTGAAATACAAAATGTTATATCCTATTTGGAAATTTCACCCTAAAGCTAAACACAGACATGTGCCCTTTGCACCTGGTCACAGATCTGAGAGAAATGAGTGTATACTGCCAAAAAGGTTAGATACTAGAATATTCATAGCATCCATAGCAACGTCATTCATAATAGCCAAAAATGGAGAATAACTCAAATACCCATCAACAGGAGAATGGATAAGTAAACTGTACAGTGAAAACATATAAATGTATTATTAATACAGTGAATTCACAAAACAGAATACAACTTAATGATTTAAAAAAGTGAACTACTGGTACTTACAACACCACAGATCAATTTTATAGACGTTATATCAAGTGAAAAAAGAACAGGCAAAAAATGTACTTAGAGTATGAATCCATTTATGTGAAGTTCAAGAACAGGCATAACTGGTGAGAGGTTACACTAATGGTAATCTATGATGGGAGTATAGAGTTGGAAGGAGAGCAATGATTTTTATGGGATACTGTCAATGTCTCATCTTGTTCTGTGTATGATGTACATTATATATGTGTGTGTGTGTGTGTGTGTAAAAATTATGGCATAGCTTACATGCTTTTTTGTATATATGTTTTCCTTCAAGTTAAAAAGCAATGTTCTGTTTAGCTGTATACAGGTCCTGAGAATTAATTCCATTAAGGGCATACACAATGATTATAGTAATATGGCTCTGTTCAGGTTGCTTTTTATGTGGTGCTGGGGATTGAACCCAGGAGCTATAACACTGAGCTTCATACCCAGCACTTTCAATTTTTTAAATTTTGATTTATCATCCAACTAATGATAAAAGAGTCTGCTTCAGACACAACCTGGTATTGAGTGTAACAAATGAACATGAAGTTGCCCAGGCTGGCTTTTAACTTGTGATCTTCCTGCCTCAGCCTCCTGAGTCACTGGGGTTATAGACAAGCACCTCCATACCTGACCAGGTTGATCCTATGAAAGAGAACTATTCTAGTTTAGTTACCTTTCTCATTTGATCACTGGAAAAACAACATATTCATGCAACATAGGGCCCTTGACCGAATAATGAAGTTTTTAAAAGCAGTTGTGCATATTATTGAGTCATTTGGAATTGGTTGAATATAAAAAGTTATGTTAGTTACAATGGCATTGTATCAGGGTTAAATTTCTTGGATGCAATAATGGCATTCAAGATTACATAGGAGATTATATAGGAGAATATCCTTGTTCTTATTAGATATGTGTTGAAGTAGTGGAGTGAGTTAGCATGATGTTTGCAAATTACTCTCAAATTTCTTGACATAAAATTATACGTGGGCATATTTGTAGAGAAATATCGAGAAGGAAAAAAGAAAAAGCAAATGCATCCTTTCCTTACCAATGGATGAATCTGGTTAAAAAGTATATGGTTAGTGGTAGTAGTTTTCCCAATTTCTATAGTTTGAATATTTTTAAACAATTAGGAAAAGTTAGTAAATAAATTTACAACATTTGACATTACTATGTATTAAAATTTGGAATATAATTTTACTGAAATATATAGACAAATCTGATCAATAAAAATTGAAATAACTAGAAATAAGAAAGATGTATCCACAGACTTTCAGAGTAGAGTTTCAACTAGATGACTACTAAAATTCTTTTCAAACCTAAAGTTTAATATTCAACTATAGGCCTATCTAGGATAATACTTTCCATAATCACTCAGGGCTTTTGACCTTAGAATTAGAATAAATTGGTAGAAATCTGTCAGAACTGCATTCCCTTTGCAGACAATTAAAGCATCCAGAGATAACTGTCCAAAGTGAATGTGTGCTTTCCTTATTCAAATATAGCTTTAGGGGCTGTCAGCAAACTCCTAGGGGAATGTGTCATTTGGGATTTGGGGTCATTATGCAAATTGAGGAACCTAATACTTGGAAAATGAAGAGATATCTGGCCACTTATAAAGCTTGCACTCTCTTCCAGGCCTGATAGTGGTGAGTTAGGTTAGGATGATGGAATTCTCTGGTAACCTGACAATAGATCTTATTGGCCATTCTTATATTTTTCCATGTCTGGCCTCAACCTTCTTGGTGCTCACCCAAGAGCAAACCTGGAAGTGTGATTATAGTCTGACCAAGCTAGAGAAGAATTTAGGACCATCTATCAACACTTTTACCATAGAGATAAAGCTGAGGCCCCTGTTAGGTGACTAGGCCTTGTACACCTGCCTAGTTAATGTGAAACTGTCACTAGAATCAAATTCTCTTGATTCCCAGTTTTATGCTCTTTCCCTTCCTCTCAGGTGCTATTTTAATTTTGGTTCTTAGATAACTAATTCTAAAATCTGTATCAATCTCTTTTTTATAACACTTAGCCAACTACTTCACTTTACTAGAGATTACACATAGACAGATGATAGATATAGGTTGAATATTTCTTATCCAAAATGATGCTTGGAACCAGATGTATTGCAGATTTTTATTATTTTTTTCTGATTTTAGCATATCTGCATATACATAATGATATAACTTGAGGATGGAACACAAGTCCAAGCATGAAATTTATGTTTCATTTTTACCTCACATACATAATCGAAAGGTAGTCAGGCATGGTGGCACATGCCTGTGATTCCAGCAACTCTGGAGGATAAGGCAGGAGAATGGCAAATTTGAGGCCAGTCTGGGTAATTTGGTGAGACCCTGTCTCAAATTAAAAAATGAAAAGAGGTGGGATGTAGCTCAGTGGTAGAGGACCCCTGGGTTCAATCCCTAGTACCAAACAAAACAAAAAGCCAAAGGTAATTTTGTACTATATATTAAATAATTTTGTGCATGTTAAATGGTGTGGAATTGTCCACTTGTGGTGTCAAGCCAGTGCTCAAAAGATTCAGGTTTTAGAGCATTTCAGATTTTTTATTTTTGGATTAAGGTGTTCAATTTTGTTTGTGTATGCATGGTTTGCATGTATACGCCTGCACGCTTGTGTGTGTGTGTGTGTGTATGTGTGTAGCATATGTCTGTTTTCTTCCATTACAAACAAAAATCTATTCAATTACAGGCCCACAATGGTGTGTTTTAGATGCTAAGTCAGATTTAAAGTTTCCTGGTAAATATATATGGTCATCATCATGGGACTGATATATCAGAGTCTGACATTACATGACACCAAAAGAAGAAATCATAAAAGGATAAGACATCTGCCAGGCACAGTGGCGCACACCTGTAATCCCAGTGGCTCAGGAGGCTGAGGCAGGAGGATCGAAAGTTCAAAGCCAGCCTCAGCAAAAGCCAAGTGCTAAGCAACTCAGTGAGACCCTGTCTCTAAATAAAATACAAAATAGGGTTGGGGATGTGGCTCAGTGGTCAAGTGCCCCTGAATTCAATCTCTGGTATAAAAAAAAAAGATGAGACATCTGATCATATTTTTAACATGAACTCTGTACATCAAAAAATAAAGCAATAACTGGAAGCAAAAGCAAATGCATGGGTATTTACAATATATCACTAAATGATTAAAGGTAAAGAACCTTAAGGTATTTTTTAAAACATTCTAGAATCAATAAGAAATATATAAATGCTCTCAGTTTTCAAATGGGCAAATAATATAAACAGGCAATTCTCAAAAGAAAAATTAATGTGGGTCCAACAAAAATAAAAATGGATGACTTCAACAGCAACAAAAAAATGCAAATTGGAATTAAGTAAGACACAGTCCTTTTATTTAATAAGATTTTAAAAAATATTTTAAAGTAAAATGTATGGGCCAAGATTTGGGGAAAGGGCATTTGGGAAGGGGGAAGAGCTCTATGACTCAACAGTTTAATGTGGCTGTCAAAAAAAAAAAACAACAAAAAACAAAAAACTACACTCATTGTGGGTTATATAAATAGCATAGGATCTAAAAGAGGAAAGCAATATTCTAACTTTAAATGGGCATAGCCAGGAAGTGACCAGGGGCCCTGGAACTGGATGACTCCTGCTCAAATCCCAACCCCAGCACTTTCTAGCAGTGTGACTTTTAAGCAAATTTCTACATCTGGCAAATGAGGATAGTAATAATCCCTATGTCTCAGGGTTTGGGGAGGTTAAATGAAGCAATCCACATAAATTGCTGAAATCAATATCTGGCACACAGTGAGCACTCTTTAAATACTACCTATTCCCTCTAATTCTATATTTATCAGGTGCTAGGAGAACTATGCTGGGTTCAGATAAAATTGGAGCCAGTTCAAAACAGAATACAAAGATGACACCTTCTCTCCTGGGAGATTGCTGAAGGAACTGTCTATGAACAGGCAGAGCAGACGAGAATTGTCTTTAAAGGTGTGAAACACTTGGATTATTCTGGAGTCCCAGTAGATGGAGGTTTCAAAATACAGTTTTATGCACAACTCAAAGGAAAACAATTAAATTAGTGAGTTCCTTAACAAAAGAAATATTCAAGATGCTTGTTAATAGAAAAATAAAAGAAATGCAGGCTACAGAGAAGAAGTTCAATTGGACATTTAACATCCTTTTCTACCCTGAGATTCTATGCATTTGTCCCAAAGAGCCTGCTTTCCCTATATCTTTTTATCTTTTTATTTCTATAATTCCTATTTCTAATCTTTGGGCCTCACCAGCAAGGCAAAAAGTAACAATAAGTCTTAGGAGCACATTTTACATGTCATCTAAAAATGAACATCCTGTCTGAAATTATTTTTTTAATACTTAAAAAAGTTGCCATACTATGGAACCCTGATTCCTTGGTCTCTATGAGTCTATTTTAGGCAAATTTCTTTCAAGTTCATCCAACTAATGATAAAAGAGTCTGCTTCAGACACAACCTGGTATTGGGTGTAACAAATGAACAAGATCCAGTCTCTGCTCTCAGTTTATAATTTAACAGGGAAGAGAGTAATATCTAATTCATTGTGATGAATGCACAAAATAGAGCATGCCTTCCTGTGTATGTCCAGCTTCACTGAAAGAAGCTACAGCTCAGCTGAGGGGTGTTGTATGCCTGTGACCCCAGCTACTCAGGAGACTGAGGCAGGAAAGTCACAAGTTCAAGGCCAGCCTGGACAACTAAGCAAAACCCTGACTCTAAATAAAATAAGGGATGGAAGTGGAACTCAGTGGTAGAGTTTTAACCTAGCAGGTAATAACCCCTAAGTTTGATCCCCAGCAACTGAAGAAAAAAAAAAAAAAAGCTACAACCCATGGCTGACAGTTGGGGCAACTGGACTTTTGTGTTTATCTATAAAATAAAGATAACAAATTACCTACTTCTCATTGTAAAGGTTAAAGGAGATGATAAAGGGCTTAGCAAAGCAACTAGCTGGGAGCAGGGGTTTGAAAAATATGTATCCAGGCACCATCATATATGCCTACAGACCCTGAGACTCAGGAGGCTGAGGTGGGAGGATCACAAATTTGAGGACAGGGGCTGGGATTGTGGCTCAGTGATAGAGTGCTCGTCTAGCACTTGCGAGGCCCTGGGTTCGATCCTCAGCACCACATAAAAATAAATAAATAAAATAAAGGTATTGTGTCCAACTACTTCTAAAAAAAATAAATGTTTAAAAAAAAATTTGAGGCCAGCCTTGGCAACTTGTCAAGACCCTATTTTAAAAAGTGTAAAGGACAGGAGATGTGACTCAGTGATAGAACCTAGGTTCAATCCCCAGTACTGGGAGGTGGGGGGAACAAGTACAGTGGTGTAGGCAAGGGTGGAGTTATTCTGGCTTGAGGTTCTTCTGAGTCCCACCTATTACAGCAAAGAGTGCTTTTGGAACAGAAAGTCACTGCAATATGAACCCAAGACGGCCAGATAGAAAGTGGTTAAGCTCAGCTCTATGCAAAGCTGAGGCCACACTACCAGGTTCCAAACCAGATGTGCCACTTTTATCTGGGGGATCTTGGGCAAGGCTCTGCCTTTCTGTACGTTATCTTCCTTATCTATAAAGTCAGGATAATTGTACCTATTGTGTAGGGTTGTTCTAAGTATGTCACATGAAGGGACTGATGCATGTAATGCTTAGAACTGTCCCTGCTGCCTGACAGACACTGCATGTGTTAGTCATTACCGTGATGACGAAATCAATGGCTGCAAATCTCTGGGATATTTCATCTGTCCAGAAGACAAGCCAGCTGTAGGAAAGGGTTCCTGGGCAAGGACCCAGGATTCTCCTGTCCTCTCTTTTGTCCTAGACTCTCCCTTTCTGCCACAGTTTTCTGCAGCCCTTTTCTTTCCTGCCTCAGTTCCGTATCCTTCTATTTCCCAACACCCTAATTCCTGTGCTTTCTCCCAGTCTCACAGGACATCCAAGTCCCAAAGCCACTGAATCAGTCCTGTTGTACCTACTGGTTGCTGGGAGGGTTGTCGTGGAAACCATGGTCTGCTCCATAAACCTCTAGGAATGAGGGAAATGACTTGGAGGAGTCTAGTCTATTTATTGTATTCATTTGCTCCTTTCTGTTTTTTTAAAGCCATGCATATGAACATATTCCCTTCAGCAGTATGTATTCAAACACATGCAAAATAAACACCTAATCAGAGAGCAAAGGAGGCCTAGGTTACTAAACCCAGTCTTGCCCACAGTACAATTTGTCCAGGCCCCACACTGCTTCTGCTGAGTTCATCTGACCTCCCTTTTGTCGGCTTGCATAGCCTGCCTTTCAGAACAATGCCTGGCATCATGAGATGATGGTCTGAATCCCAGGTTAGCCTCTTACCAAATGCTTGATAGGGAACAAGTCACTTATTTTCCCTGAGACTCATTTTTCTCAACTCTAAGATGAGAATCACAAAGTGGTAAAGACTGAATGAGGTCACATTTGTATACCAGCCAGCGGCTACCTAGTTGAGTCTAAATGCTTCTTGGGAAAAAAAAAAAAGTGACAAGACTTTGAGGCAAGGAGATCTGGGTGTTTGGAATGAAAAGGTTGGAAAATGACAGAATTATGTGTTTAAGATAATTATAAGTTTAAGATAATTATGTATTTAAGATCTTAGGAGGCCAAAGAGGAAACATAAATTGTGAAATATTATCTCTCAACAGAAGAAAAACAGAAACATTTTGTAGTTACTAGCCCATTGGCTGTCAAGACCAAGATTTCTAAAGAAAAAAATTCCTCTGTGAGCAAGAATATCATATTTCTTCCACCCAAAATATTCCAATAAAAGCATTTATAAAACAAGACCAAAGAGAAAGTTGTCCTTTATTACTATCCAAGTGCATAAGAGAAAAAGATGAATGGAGAGAGATTCAACTATTGTTACTTGTCATGTTTTAACACAAATAGTCATGGTTAAGGCTCCTAACAGTCTCATCAGAGAAAGATTTTCATGGCTCTTTCTTCATGATTAACTTGGCCACCACCCCAGTGACTGAAAAAACTTAATATCTAAAGAAATTAGGAACGTTTACACCTTGTGGGAAACTCTGGCTCCAGGTTTAGTTCCACAACTGACAAAGAGAATATTTATGAACCAAACTTTTCTTTAAAATGTCAAATTAGCCAGAAATGGTGGTGCATATCTGTAATCCCAGATATGCAGGAGGCTGAGTCAGGAGGATCGAAAGTTCAAGGCCGGGCTCAGTAACTTATCGAGGTCATGTCTCAAAAAAAAAAAATTTTTTTTTTTAAAAAAGGGCTGGGGATATTGCTCAGTAGTTAAGTACCCCCTTGGTACCAAAAAAAAAGGGTGAGGCTGGGATTGTGGCTCAGTGTTAAAGCACCCCACCCAAAAAAGTCAAGTTAGAGGACACAGCTTGGTGGTAGAGCATGAGGCCCTGAAATAAGATTTTTAAATAAAAACAAAATGCCAAATTAGAAAATTTATATGGATAGTATTCAAGTGGCCCCCACATAAAAATGCAAAACATAGGGAAGATGTAAATTGAAAACAAAAATTTTAAAGATACAAATTGTGAAAATATCAGTATGAAATTTTACTAGGTTCTAGGCACTTTTCTAAATGGGCATCTACAGACCATAATCTGAGAGAATGATTCTCACTAATTAGAAGTTATTTACTAATTTAAGTCCATATGCTTCATAACCCTGACTCTATTATCCTCCTTTCCTAATGAAACAATCTCAGTTATTATAGAGTGAATACATATTTTGTAGTTGAGAGAAGTTTAAATACAAGCATGCAAACTTTATAACAGCAAGTTTCATTGCAAGATGTTTTCCATTGTCTAAAAACCAAACAAACAGAAAACCCATGCAGAAAATGTTTTCATTCACCTGCTTTTCTCAAGAAGCCCAAATGGATTAGGCAAATCCGTCAACATTGATTATTATTGGTTTTCAGAGGAAGCACCAGTTCCTATCACAAGAACACTACATGCACCTCTGTGTGTAAACCTGTGTCTCTTCCAAAGGATGTTTCAAATTAGCCAGAGACAGTACCAGCTAGGGGCACATTTATCCTCCAGCACCAACTCATAACTCCCCAACACAAATACATTGCAAACACTTAGATTAAATTTGCTTTGCAAGATCCTGGGGTTCTGAATTGAGCCCAGTGCCATGAGTCAGTGCCAGGAGTCAGAGTGTGTTTCTGGTCCCAACTCTGTCACACCCATGTGACCATGGATCTCAGTCTCCTCTTGTGCAAACGAGGAGATGGGGCCAGCTGATTACAGGTCCATTTCAGACTGAATTCAGAATTGGAGCAGGCAGCAATATATGCTGTTCAGTCCCCTTAGAAGTAGAACATTTTAGGCCAACACGTAAAACAAAGCCTAAAACAGGGTCTTGTTAGGTGTTCATTCAGCAGAATGGCAGCGGAAGGGATGTACTAAAATTCCGTTCACTTCTGAATCTCTGGTTTCACGTGGGTTAGTGTGAGCATGCTTGTGTGTATAGGCGTTGCCCACAGGATGCCAATAAGCCCTATGTGTGAATTCACCATGGGGGCTTTTCACATCAACTCAGAAAACACCCAGCCAGAATCAGAAGAAAGATGAACGGCCTTAACAAGATTTAGTGTTCCTTATACCAAATGAGTGAGACAAGGCATTTTTAAAGTATGCTCAGTTCTGTATATCCTACTCTTTAAAATTGTGCTTCTGCCACCTTGATGGCCTATTAAACAAATTCATTAAGAGTTGTGAGTGAAGAGATTTCAGTATAATTTTTTAAAGATAATGGGCTTTTCAGGCATCAATTTTAAGAAGATGGCCCAAGAAATAAGCTATAATTACTATATCATTTTTCAACTTATTTTTAAGCACTCCTCCCCCAAAAACAAACAAATAAACAACCCTGAGGGCAGATTTGAATAAAAAAAGAAACAGTCTCTCCGAGTAACCTCTGCAGTAAAAGAGTTGGCTCCTTCGGCAGATGCACATGAGTGACTCTTAAAAAGTTTATTCTTAATTGTGAGGGAGTTAACCTAGGCCCCTCCCTCCAGATCCTGCTGCTCGAAATTCTCAGGTCCCCAAGATTAAACTGTGCTAAACTCTGAGCTGGATCAATTTCCCTTTAAGAGACAGAAGGCAGTAGAATACCTATTGACTCCTCCACCCCAACCTTCCCCAGTGCTGCAGTGAGCTCCTGTTTTCATCCCAACAGGTGCAGCAGAATGTGTTCCTGAAAGGAATTGGGTCGAGTTCGAAGCTAGACACCAGTCTTCCCCTAGCCTGTCTTGAGTGACAGCCTTGTGAGTGGTGCTTCTACTTACCTTTTTCACAAGGTAGCCCTCCCTGATCTGCTTGGGTTCCATGCCGATGGACAGAAGGACAGACGGTTCCCTTCTCAGACAAGTCCTCTCAGAAGCTCACCTTCCTCTGAGACCCCAGGCGGTTGTGGGCTGTCTTTTTCACAGTGAGGTCTCTTTCACAATTTCCCTTCTGCTGGTGATCGCATGATCACATCCTCTTCCCCTCAGTGGGCTGGAAGAGCAGAATAAGGAACTGTAGAGCCAAACAGCCCAGGCTTTGCTCATACTGGAAACATTAAAAATACAATTGGGTGCAATATTTGCCAAGATAAATTTTTATTACCATAAAGAAAAGAATTATCTTTTTTATTTTTTTTCCTAGAGAGAAAAAAAATAAACGATAAAAAGAAAAGGAAGATGAACAAGAAAACTTTACTGGTAGAAACTATCCTGCTTAGGAATTGTTCTTGAGACCCTGAAAATGTTTGATAACAATACCAAGAAATCCAGAGCCATCTGATTAGCATAGAGGTACCTGCTGTTAAGTGAACATTTACTTCTCTCCCAGGCCCTGTACCAGGGGTTTGTCAGCCTACCTTATTTAATTTGGTCTTCTGAGGAGCCCTATAGGAGCCAGGCAGGGTGGTGCACACCTGTAATCCCAGTGGCTCAGGAGGCAGGCAGGAGGATCGTGAGTTCAAAGCCAGCCTCAGCAAAAGGTACTAGGCAAATCAGTGAGACCCTGTCTCTAAATAAAATACAAAATAGGGCTGGGGATGCAGCTCGGTGGTCAAGTGCCCCTGAGTTCAATCCCCAATACCCCCCTCCCCAAAAAAAGAATCCCAGAGGGGAAGTATATTGCTGCCCCTATCTTAGAAATAAGGAAACTCAGGCTTGGATAAAGAAAGCGGTTTTCTCAAGATGACTCAGCAGGTGAGAGGTGAAACAAGAACAGAAGGGAGGAACCACACCAGGGTGCCCCTGCCTCCCACTAGGCATGAGAGCAGTGCCCACAGTGGACACTCACCCCACAACAGGCCTGTAAAAAGAAGTCTGCGATCAAACATGTTTGAGAAACTGTTTATTATAGTTACAATTTGGTGAATGATCTTACAGATTAACCAATTAAACATCAAGTACCACACAATGATTGCCATAACAGATTCCCAAACTTGCTTGACTACAGAAATCTTTTTCGAACTACTCCTATAGACAATTTGGTTATGGATTGAATTGCGTCTCCCCCCAAAAAAGACGTCGTAACCTCAAGAACTTCAGAAAGCGACATTTTTGGAATAGGGTGGCTGTAGATGTAAATAGTTAAGTTGAAATGAGGTCATGCTGGAGCAGAGGGGCCCTTAATCCAATATGACTGTTCTCTTTATAAGAAAAGGAAAAGAAGAGCCACACAGAGAGAAAACAGTCATGTGATCACATGATAGAGGCAGGGTTATAGTGACGAATTTAAAACTCAAGCAATGCCAAGGATTGCCAGCAGCCCCAGAAGCTAGAAGAAAGCAAGCAAGGATTCTCTCTTTGAGTGTCATGGAGAACATTGCTCTGCTGAACTGAAACCTCCAGCACTCTGAGACAATACATGATGCTGTTTTCAACCACCCACTATGTGATGATTTGTTATGGCAGCCCTAGAAAACAAATGCACTTTTGAAAAGCTGACATTGAAGATGGGCAAGTTATTTAATCACTCTGTGCCTCAGTCTTCTCATCTATAAAATAGGGATGATAGCACCTATCCAATGGGGTCATTCTGAAGATTGAATGAAACAATACCCACAGTTTCAGAAGTGTCTGGGAACATAGTAAATATCCGTAAATGTTAGTTATCCCTCATCTTCAAGGCAAGTTTCCATTATCCCAGAATTGGCCCTTTTCAATAATTAGTTCAACAGAGATGATAGAAGTAATCATAGGACTAGATTTCTAACTAGTTCCCTTTCCTTATTATACCAGTCAGTGTTCTTTGACTGTATTTGACAAAAACCAATGTTGGCTACTATAGGCACATAGGAATTTACTGGAAGAGAATAGGATGGCTCACAGACATGAAGGAAAAGTGAAGACTTAGGTCTCTGGAGGGACAGGAACCAGGGCACTGCAGGATTCCAGAAAGTAAAAACCAACAGCCCATCTCTTTGGGGCATCAAGGTGAAAGTATTCTGGTGGTTTTGTGGCCTGTGGCAATCTCCAGGTGTCAGGGCACTGAGTGGCCTGGTTCAACTTAGAGCTTCCCTCTCAGGAATCTCAAGGGGTAGCATGTGGACTGATGGCCCTAGTAGGCCATGCACCATGGGGCAGGGGTTTTCCCCCAAAATAAAAGGAAGATGCGGAAGTAGTAGAAGAGTGAGAGGTACCTAGACGGGGAAAACCAACAGATGTCCTGGTCCGAGGAGCCAGGAACATCAGGGGAAGGAAGAAGTTCAGAGATTCTCTGAGAACTTCCTGATTCATTCTCTTCCTTCTTTCCAACTATGTTTCTAATCAGCAGTCATGATTCCTCTATTTTTCATTTTTTTCCCTATTAATATAGATTACATAAAATTGTAGATAACTTGCCATCCGTTTCTCATTGCACCAAAGTTAATTAGAAATTATTAGAAAGCATTGGAGTTAGAAGTAGAGGAATTAACATTTGATGACACCTAAGCAAAACAAAAAAATTAAAGGAATGATTTGCTGTGTTTACATTCAAAAAAGTATTTTGCTGTATCTGTACCGGCAATGGAAACCACCATCAATACATTAACCAAGTCTTATTCATGGCTACATTTGTCTTCTTTTCATTGACCAACTGATTTCTAATTTGGAATCCTTTCTACCTTTGTCCTAGCATGATCAGAAGATGTATTAGTCAGTTTTCCATTGCTCTGACAAAATGCCTGAGATGAAAACACTTAAAAAGAAGAGAGGATTGTTTGGGTTTCAATCCATGGTCACTTGGCCTCATCACTGTGGAACTGGGGCAAGGCAGAACACCTTGGCAAGGGAACATGTGGTAGAGCAAAACTGCTCACCTTGTGGCAGCCAGAGAGCAGAAAGAGAAGGGGCAGAGCTCCAGATATCCCCTCTAAGAACACACCTCCAGTGACCTCACTCCCTTGCACCACACCCCACCTCTTAAAGTTTCAATGGTAACTATAACTTTATCAGCTGGGACCCAGGCCTTTAACACAGAGACCTCTGGTGTACACTTAAAATATAAACCCTAACATTAGGTTTTTAAGTTCTTTACACAGAAATGTCATGCTATTTAAACTTTTTTTTAATGCCTACAGTATAAAAGTACTCCCTGTGTTCTGAATAATTCATTTCAAGAAACTTGGACTGAGTCTTATTCATGAATAAGACTTTACTATGTGCGAGGCCTTGGAATAGATGTAGGAATAAACGTCCTGGGATTCCCCAAATGTGTGAAGCAGTGGAACAACTGGTGGATTAGATGTTGCCACTGGGCTCCTTCCACTCCTGCCCTGGGTCATCATGCCTGCTTAGCAACACCTTGTGGTCAGTAGAGAGAACTGCCTGGATCGATAGGATTTGGGACTTGAGGAAGTTCCAGCAAATGTTCTTTTTTATCAGACCTCATGCCCGGTCATTAGAACTTCTTCCAATATCTTTCCTATGTACCTGGACAGGTTTACTTTATTAAACCTCATCCTGTCATTCTTTTGATTCTCCCATATTTGATCCATAACCTTGGA
Source organism: Marmota monax (assembly GCF_021218885.2). Classification (NCBI taxonomy): domain Eukaryota; kingdom Metazoa; phylum Chordata; class Mammalia; order Rodentia; family Sciuridae; genus Marmota; species Marmota monax. The sequence goes on from NW_026692194.1 coordinate 771,803, forward strand.
AACATTCTTGTAGCACATTTTATTGGTGTAAGGAAAAAGTAAGACTTTGGAAAAAAAAAAAAGATTACTATGTGTTTCCAATGTAAAATTCTGTGCTATTTACAGTAAACCTTCATAAGGTTGATTCTATGGTGTTTGTAATTTTCCTTGTCTTGGAATCATTTTGCAACTCTAAATTGTGGATAACTTACAGCAATGCAAACAATTCTTGCAAGAATGGAAACTCTATATTTCCCTAGACCACCTCTACCCTCTTCCTCATCCCAGTCCCCTCCCATAGAAAAGTTTTGTGTCTAATTAGAATTGCACTTCAACATTCCTTTACTCCATGTAAATTTGTCTTTGATCTCTCTTTTCAACGAGTTGTGACATCTTGCAGGAGTTAACACTTCAATAAATTTTGATTTTTCTTATGTAAGAGTCACAGTTGTATCTCTTCTTAAAATTTATTCTTTAGCATTGGCAACTCAAAAAAAAGACCTTAAATTTAGCTGAATTTAGTACTCAGTGCTAGTACTGACCCTAAATTAAGGGAAAGATGTACAAACCTACGAAGAGTCTGATATTTTACCCAACTGCAAGCTAACAAGTCAGCCTGCCAGTTTTGTCAAAACTAGTAAAGATATAGATATAGATACATACAGATATAGATGTAGATATTGTTTTGTACAGGGGATTGAACCCAGGGGTGTTTATCCACTAAGCCACATCCCAGTCCCCCTTTTTATTTTATTTTTTCTTATTCCAAATAGTTACAAATGACAGTAGAATGCATTTTGATACATTATAGATAAATGGAGTATAACTTCTCATTCTTCATACACCATGTAGAATTACACCAGTCATGTAATCATATATGCACATAGGGTCATAATGTCTGATTCATTCTACTATCCTTCCTAGCCCCATACTCCTTCCCTTCCCATACCCTTTCCTCTGTCTAATCCAATGTAACTCTCTTCTCCCCTAGCCACACCCCCCAACTTATTGTGAATCACCATCCGCATATCAGAGAAAACATTTGAGCTTTGGTTCTTTGGGATTGGCTTATTTTACTTAGCGATATTCTCCAGCTCCATCCATTTACTGGCAAATGCCATAATTTCATTCTTCTTTGTGGCTGGTAATGCCCCATTGTGTATATATACCACATTTTCTTTATACATTTCTCTGTTGAAAGGCACCTAGGTTGGTTCCATATTTTAGCTATTGTGAATTGAAATGCTGTAAATGTTGATGTGGCTTTGTTACTATAGCATGCTGATTTTAAGTCCTTTGGGTATAAGCTGAGGAGTGAGAAAGCTGGGTCAAATAGTGGTTCCATTTCAAGTTTCCTGAGTAATCTCCATACCACTTTATAGTTATTGCACCAATTTGCAGTGCCACCAGCAATGTATGAGTGTACCTTTTCCCCCACATCCTCACCAAACTTATTGTTGCTTATATTCTTGATAATTGCCATTCTGAATGGAGTGAGATGAAATCTTAGAATAGTTTTGAATTGCAATTCTCTAATTGCTAGAGATGTTGACCATTTTTTCATATATTTGTTGATTGATTGTATATCTTCTTCTGTGAAGTGTCTGTTCATTTCCTTAGCCCATTTATTGATTGGGTTATCTGTGGGTTTGTTTTGTGTGTGTGTGTGTTTTGTTTGTTTTTTTTTAGTTCTTTATATACCTTGGAGATTAATACTGTATCTGACACAGAGACACACATAGAGTTATCTCATACTAGACAAAGAAACCAAAAACATACATTGGAGAAAAAATAGCCTCTTCAACACATGGTGCTGGGAAAACTGGAAATCCATATATAGCAAAATGAAATTAAACCCCTATCTCTCATTCTGCACAAAACTCAACTCAAAGTGCATCAAAGACTTAGGCACTCAAACAGACACCCTGCACCTAATAGAAGAAAAAGTAGGCCCAAATCTTCATTGGGTCAGTTTAGTAACTGATTTCCTTAACAAGACTCCTAAAGCTCAAGAAGTAAAATCAAGAATCAATAAATGGGATGGATTCAAACTAAAAAGCTTCTTCTCAGCAGAGGAAACAATCAGTAATGTGAAGACAGAGCCTACAGAATGCAAGAAAATCTTCATCACATGCACCCAGCCCCTTTTTTAATTATTATTTTTTTATTTTGACTCAGGGGTCTCACTAGATTGCTTAGGGCCTTGCTAAATTGCTGAGGTTGGATTTTAGTTCTTGAACTTCCTGCCTTAGCTTCTCAGCCACTGGGATTACAGGAGTACACAACATGCCCAGGGACTTGTGGATTGTTAATGAGACAAAGGATTTAATTACTCCCAGCACAGTAAATAGGATAAGTTAAAAATGTTTGTATTGGTTCTCTTGCCCCCAAGTGCTGTCTTTTAGGGACGTGTTATATTTATTACACTAAAGAGTAAATGAATCTGCTCTTTGCTCTGGAAGGAGACACTATATCTTTTAAGGCAATTCTTCATTATGTAAATATCAAAAAAGAGCGTTCCTTCACTTATATGGTATGAGGTACACGAGAACTCTGTGTTACAATTTACCCTCAAATCTAGAACTATTCTAAGAAAATAAATAAATAAATGGACTATTCTAAAATAAAAAGTTGTTTTAATAAAAAGAAAGCATTTCTGATTCATCTTCAACTTCTTAAGCTTTATCATATAAAACTGAAGATTGTGATATTATTATTACATAATCCATATTATTATGTTCATAACACTTTGTTCAGCAAGACTCTAACTTAAGTAAAAGTGGATTTTTCAATGGGAATGTTAGTCCATTCTTCCTCTCCCCCTGAGAGTTATCGATGTATAGACAATTGCCCGTTAAAGGGGGTGCCTTGGTTAAGTTTAAGATTTAAATGGAGAGTATAACTTTCTGGGTGTCTGAAGTCCACTCCAGATAACTGTATTCAGATTTCAGATTTTTTAAAGTATTATTAATTATAGATTTGACACCAACAACCGCCAAAAACTAAGAAGATAGATCCTCTAGAAGAATTCCATTAACACAAACAAGTGGGAAAGCAATGCCTGCTGGAGGTGTGGACTGCTGAGGTTCCATGCTGAAGGTCAGTTCTGCTAGAATATTTGGAAGAGTGCAGCACACAGAGTGTACAGGACATGGCTCTGGGAAATGCTTGCCAGTTCACACCTGGCACAGAGAGCATGCCATCTGCATGCCATCTGAAGGAGGAGAGTGGCTCTTCTGCCTGGAACTGAAGGCAATCTTTCTAAAGAAAGCTATGCTAGGGGGAGCTGCAGGAATACAGAACCCTTATGCAGTTCTGTTGACTGCACAATGGTGGCCAGCTCTGGGGGCAACTGGAGGCCAAGATCCACTCTGAGGCCCCCCAGCCCTGCACTTCAGCACAAGTTGAACCTGGCACTGGAGAAGGAGTATCTTTTCCTTTTATGCAACAGGACCCTCATTCAGTGAAGCCCTCCTGCCCAGATACAATGAGACTAAAATTTTGCCTACTTTTTTTGTTTTGTTTTGTTTCAGATTGAATGTCATGAACAGGGACAAAACGTATGATAACTCTATCACCAAAATTTTACACAGATTCCCCTTCCTAAAGAACAACAAACAAACAAACAAACAAACAAAATCAACAGACACCAAAAGATTTAATAGCCCTGAATGTAACACATTCAGGAAAGCACAAGCACAGAGGGCAACTACTTTTCTTCCCTCAGCACTTTTCACTTCGACAGGTTTTTTTTATTTACAATATTTTTATTGGATTATAATTCATGTCACAGAAGATTCACTATTTAAAAATTTTACAGTCACAAGAACTTATTCCTCCTATCTAATGTGATCAATAATCCCCTATTCTCAATCCCCTAACCCCTCTAGACTGACAGTTTTTTTTCTTTGCCCCTTGGATGGAATCTTGGGCAGGACTCATAGATTTCTTAATATCACTTAGCTTTTAAAAAATCCAAATTAAAATAATAATCTTATAGTTCTAGTCCATAATAATGTAAAATATTGCAAACTTTTTTTTTTATTTCAGTATTTCCTTGCGCCCATTTGCAACCTGAAGTAGAGAGGCAGAGGTTGCAATTGGTTTTATCACTCTAGCCTGGCTCCTTTTCCAGCCCACTTGCTAGGTCCTTTTGGTGATCTGTCCAGAGTCTCAGGAAGAAGATGGATATGATGAAAGACACACCATCAGGACTGTCTCTGGGGCATAACATCTGGGACAGCTGCTTTGGTTCTAGTCACTGCAGAGAGAGGCATCTATTAGGTTTTGTGCCTTAACTCTTCATTTCTATACATCAGGAAATTCTGCATTTCATGATAACCTAAAGACCATGAATAATCCCCTAGAGCACAGACACCTTTGAAGTGACCTTATCATGAGTAGCTCTGCTTGTTCAGTTGCCCCATGCCTGTGTTCATTGGACCAGCTCTGGATTAAGTCTTGCCTGGCTGGTTTTGCACCTGTGTATGGCACATGGACCACAGCCAACTCCTTCCATGCTGCCCTCACACACTGAGGACAACAATTCCCATGATGTAGAAAGGTAGCCTTCTGTCTCTAACCCTCAGCCTCTAGAGTGCATTCTGACAGTCAAGTTGTCTGTCAGGGGTTCTTCATCCCTCCTGTTAGTCCCTTTGGACAGGATCCTTTATTTTTAGAAAAAAAAAAATTCTGGTACTAGGAAATGAACCCAGAAGTGCTTTACCATGTAGCACTTTCATTTATTTATCTTTTATTTTATTTATCTGCAGCCATTTTTATTTTTTATGTGAGGCAAGGTCTCACTAAAGTTGCTGAGAGCCTTGTTAAGTTGCCAAGGCTCTGGCCTCGAACTCATGATCCACCTGCCTCAGCCTCCCAAGTGTCTGGGATTTCAGGTGTGCATCACCATGCCCAGCTTGCACAGGATTTTTTTTTTAAAGCCTACCCTAGCAGGCTTCCCTCAAAGGGTCTGCATACAGTCCCAGACCCAAGCTTTCAGCCTCCAGCAGTGGCAAAGCAGATTTATTCCAGTATTTTTTTTTTAATTATTATTCTGTCCTAGTGAGGACAGCTCTGTCCAAGGTCTTCCTTCTTTAAACCTTTCAGTTTGGGAACACTTGAAAATTTTCCCTGACAACTCTCACTTGGTGTGAAGAGAGTGCATCCTGTGCTCCCCCACCCCCCACCCATGCAGAGCTATAGGGTTGAAAACACAATGACCAGATTCCAAAGAAATCCTCTTCCTACCTTCCCAACCTCAGGATGCAGCAGGAGCCCTATGATTGACAGAAGCTAGTAGAACCTGCTTACTTGTTATGCAAGTCCTATGGGAATGGTGAATGATCTCACAGGGGTCACCAAACTGTAGGTCACATATCCCTCCTCACCTGTCTTGGTAGGGTCCATGAGTAAAGAATGGTTCTGTCTTTTAAAATGGTTTTCCAAATCAAAAAGGGATAATATTTGTGACACACAAAAATTACATGAAATTCACACTTTCATGCCATAAATAAAATTTTCTTGGAGGACAGCCACACTCATTCATTGCCAGATTGTCTATGGCCATTTTCACACCAGAATGGAAGAGTTAAGTAGTCCTGACAGAAATCATATGACTCACAAAGCCTAAAATATTTATTCTCATTCCTTTTATAGAAAATGTGTACTGGCCCTGGTCTAGAATCTTCCTCAGAATGTATACGTTTTTGACACCAGTGGGATCCTTCTGGCTTTGGAGCTTCTGGCAAATCTCCAAGATCCAATATAACATTTTACAAGTTCAATAATAGTTCAAAAAAAGAACGGATGGAAGTTGTGGAAAGCCATATTGATGAATCAGAAAACTAGCTACAAAAATTTTCCCAGACTCACAGTCCATTGGTCATATATATTCGAAGATTCAAAAAGACATTTTCAAGTGTTTAAGGATTTGGCAAGCAAATACCCATACACTTAGAGAAAGAGAGAGAGAGAGAAGAGAGAGAGAGAGAGAGAGAGAGAGAGAGAGAGAGACTGGAGGTTTATAAGTTATTACCACAAAATTTATCAAAGTAACTAATTATTTGTAGAATGTGAAGTCAGTGAGAAGCCTGTTTCCTGAAACCCAGAATATGGGCTGCAGTCAAAAGTAAATGTATTTATGGACGAGGTACAGCCCCACTCCCTCCCAGCCAGCACGGCCCAGTAATTGCCCGTTTCCACCATGTAGAGATTGGGAGGCTGACTTCAGAGAGCAATGATTCTCACATACTTTTAGTCTTTTTTAAAATTTTTTTTTAAATATTAGTTGTTCAAAACATTACAAAGCTCTTGACATATCATATTTCATACATTTGATTCAAGCGGATTATGAGCCTTCAAAAGTTACCAAGGGGACTGGGATTGTGGCTCAGTAGTAGAGCACTTGCCTCACATGGGTGAGGCACTGGGTTCAATCCTCAGCACCACAAAGATATTGTGTCCATCTATAACTAAAAAAAAAAAAAAAAGTTACCAAGGACCCCAAAGAGCTTTGTTTTAGGTGGATTCTTTATATTGACATTTACCAACTGAAAATTAAAATCAGAAATTAAAGTTATTCACTTGATTAAAAATAACAATAATATGTGGCTCAAGCAGTAGCGAGCTCGCCTGGCATGTGTGGGGCGCTGGGTTCGATCCTCAGCCCCACATAAAAATTAAAAAAAAAAAAGATGTTGTGTCCACCGAAACCTAAAAATATAAATATTAAAAAAATTCTCTCTCTCTCTTTAAAAAATAATAATAACAATAATAACCCCATCACATGATAGCACAAGTAACATCTTTTTTCCCTTTTTATTGGCACATTATAATTATACATAACAGTTGGATTTGTTATAATATATTCATACGTGCACATAATAAATCAGTATGATTTGATCAATTTCATTTCCCAGTACCTCCCCTTTCTCTCCTGTCCCTCCCCCTGATCCCCTTCTTCTATTCTACTGGTCTCTCTTCTGTTTTATTTTTTCTTTTCTTTTTTTTTTAAATTTGTTCTAATTATATATTACAGTAGAATGCATTTTGACACATTGTATACAAATGGAGCACAACTTCTCATTCCTCTGGCTGTACATGGTGCAGAGTCACCCCAGTAGTGTAATCATACATGTATGTAGGGTAATAATGTCTGTCTCATTCTACCATCCTTCCCATCCCCACAGCCCCAGCCCTCCCGTCACTACCCTCTGAACAATCCAAATTCCTCCATTATTCCCTACCACCCCCCACGAGGGATCAAAATCTGCTTATCAGAAAAAACATTCGGCCTTTGATTTGGGGGGATTGGCTTAACAAAAAACATTTCTTAATGAAAAATGTTTTGCAAATAATATAGATGATGTGCTCATACTGCCTGGTATATAATATGTGACGGATAAATATTAATTTTTTGTATTTATTAGTGGCGTTGGGTTAAGAATTCTTGCCATCATCTCTAATACATCTCAGGTTGTAGATACACATCTTTTCTGCACTCTTCCACTGACTGGCCTAAGAAAATATTTGTTAATCTTGGAGCTACTCTACCTCATATGTGATCTTTATCAAATGAGCTACAATACTAAACTATAAAAACTGTTTTGTTTTCCAAGACAAACATCAGGGATGGAGGTGTGGCTCAGTACCTGACATGCACAAGGCCCTGGGTTCAATCCCCAGTACTGAAAAAAATAAAATAAAATCCATGATGAGAAATACTATTTTATATTTTTTCCAAGCTCTTCAATACCTAGCTTATTAAAACAGCATCCCAAGCCGGGCACCATGGCTCACACCTCTAATCCCAGCAGCTCAGGAGGTTGAGGCAGGAGGATCTCAAGTTCAAAGCCAGACTCAGCAAAAGCGAGGCACCAAGCAACTCAGTGAGACCCTGCCTCTAAATAAAATACAAAATAGGGCTGGGGATGTGGCCCAGTGGTCCAGTTTCCCTGAGTTCAATCCCCGGTACACCCCCCCCCAAAAAAAAAAAAAAAACAGCATTACATTCTCATGCTGCTTCTGTGTTTAAACTGTTGTGATACATTACTTAGTTGAAGAAAATACAACCTCACATAGATATGGAAAAAGGATCAGTCTTAAGAGTATTTTTAGAAAATTGTATATATATTTCTTACAACACCAAAACTCATAGTTTCTTCAAAGTTAGTTGTAATATAAAATTTGAAGTCATATCAATAAACTTTTTTAAAAAAATTTTGTACTTGTGTATGGACAGCATGCCTTTATTTTATTTGTTTATTTTTATGTGGTGCTAAGGATAGAACCCACTGCCTCACACATGCTAGGCAAGTACTCTGCCACTGAGCTACAGCCCCAGCCCCCATATTAATAAACTTTTGATACTCCCTTACATTGAAATTATTGGTCTAACTTGCATTTTGAGTAGACTTTTTACTCCTGCACAATTTGACAGCATAATGCATTGGTGATTTGGAAAATATTGGTTCACCAAGACATTCAGATTTTTCAAGTGTGACAGTTTATCCTAAAATACGTCTAAATTGCATTTTTAAAATGCTGTCACTGAACTCATCAAAATAGTCCTAAAGTGTTGAGAAACTGTCAAGATAATAGTCACAGCTACAAGTGTAATTTTCACTTGAAAGTTTTGGATTATGTCATAGGCAACAAATATCATTTTCTCTGAAGTGACAGGGTCGTTGTAATCATTCTACAAGAAAATGTCTGCCAAATATGCATATCTGAATAAATAGCTTGCCAATCTGTCTTTCAAGTAAAAATTATGTTTCCTCAAAAAAGCGACTAGTTCAGCTCACAACTCCAAGAATCATACAAATATTTTTTCCTTGCAGAATATTAAAAAGACTGTACTGAAGGACAAAGATTTGGTAAAATTGGTTACTTCAACGTCTTTATCAGGGACATTCCTAAGTATATTGTATTTCTTTCTTTCCTCTTCCTCTCCCCTCTCTTTCTCCTCCTCCTCCCCTCCTCCTCCTCCTCTCCTCTTCCTCTTTCTTCTCCTCCCTATCCTCCCCCTTCTCCTCCTCCTTCCTTCTCTTTCTCCTTCTCCTCCTTCATATTTTCACCCTGGCTGGATCATGGTAGAAAATGCACTAACTGTTTTGATTCATGCTAAGGTGCCGGCAGTGTTACCATTATTTTTGCACCATCAAGGCAAAGGTCAATGCAGTTTAAAAGGCAAATAACCTCTAAGTATTATTAGAAAGATAGTTTTGACATCATAGACCACTGAAAAGGTTTGAGAGACCCTTCAAAGGCCTGTGGATCACACTTTGAGAACTGCTCATTTGAGAGAGATTTAATAAGAAAGACAAGGAGGATTCTGAGTAAACCATCACAGCTGAGAATGAAAATAGAGTACTTTCTGAAAATAGGGATATTGTTTGCATACCAAGCCGTGAGAGCAAGCTCTTGCCCTCTACTTGGGCACAGCCTGTTGGCAGGTGGGCTGACACCCATCTGCAAGATGACTGGAGGATTCCTCTCTGGGGAAATGACCGTGGACGTTGAGGAGACTGCCAATGAAACTGCCAGTTCTCTGCTCCATCAACCACTAAGAACAACATAAGTTGATATGTTTCACCCAAGCATAAGCAGACTTTCTGTGCCTTATTTCTGAATATGAATGACATCAAAAGATAGCCAGACATAGGAAGAAAAGTGCTGAAATGAAAACAAATTAGCAAGCCTAAAAGGACTGTGGGAAAAGAATAATGCAAGGAGCAAGACAAAAAAAATTAATTATTGTAAGTAGTAATCTCAGAGAATGAAAAGAATATACTGAATAAGACCTAGAAACAGTGTATATCATATACACTTTCTGCAAGTTGCTTTTATCACTCAATATTATAATTTGAAGGTTCACCCAGGTTGAGGCATATATTTGTGTGTGCATTCATTTATACTTCTGATTAACGTTCTGTGATATGAATACATCTGAACTTATAATTCTCCTGCTACTAGATATTAGCAGTTATTTCCACTTATTTAGTTGTATAGTGATCCTAAGAACATTTGGTATGTGTCTTTTTTTTTTACATATGTGTACTCATTGATGTTGGGGATATACTGAGGACTGGAATTACTGGATCATATTTTATAAGACAAATTAAATCACTTTACAAAACTTACAAATTTATTTTCTCATTAGTGTAATTCTAGTTATTCCATATTTCTGTCAACTATTTGCATTGTCAGACTTTTTAATTTTTCCCAATCTAGTGAATGTAAAATAATATCTCATGGGGTTTTTTTTAATATTTTCTGATTACTAGTACAGTTGAACATCTTTCTGTATTCTTTGCATGTAGGTGACATATAAAAATAAAACAGAGGCTTAAACAACGCTCATTTATTAATCTCTCATATAACAGATTGAGTCTAAGCATTTTGGTATCATTATGCAAATCCGAGGTACTAAGGATGAAGACCCCACCCACTGCTTGTTCCATCTCCTCACCATACGCTTTTTTTTTTTTTTCATCTCATGGCCAGTTCCCACCAGAAGGTAAATTTTCTGGAAGGCTGCCCCATAATACAGAAAGTCTCCTGTCACAGAGCTAGTTTATTTTAGCACCACCCTCCCCCATTCACATCAACTTGTTTGTAAAAGCAGAAGTGGGTAGGGCAGGATGTGGTCCAGAGCAAGGCGAAAGAGATACTACGAGATGCAAGCATTCTAGATTCATGTCCCATTAGAGAATGGCCATAATGCAATAACGTCATATCACACTGTGATGCTTGTGTGGTTGGGAATGGAAAAAAGGAATATCCTAAATAAGCACAATCAGAATACTGTGAAATCTTCAAAGGAGTTTAGGAGACCTGGACAAAATTCTGTGACTCCAGCATTTCCTAACCAATTGTTCCCAAGCCCATCTCAGCTCAGCCAACCCAGCTGAGACCTCCTCCTTTCAGGAAAGGTCCTTAAGTAAAAGAAAAATGCCTGGGAATTGTAATATGGAAAAGGAAATGGATTTTGAATGCAGACTTGTGTTCAAATTGCAGTTCTACCACTTAACTGTACCTCCCTGCATCTCAGTTTCCTCATCAGTTAAACATGAATAACAATGGTATCCACTTCTAGGACTGTTGTTGTAAAGATTAAATAAAACTGGGTGCAGTGGTGCTCACCTAAAATCCCATCAGCTAGGAAGACTGAGCAGGAGGATTGCAAGTTCTAGGCCAGCCTCAGCAATTTAGTGAGGCCCTAAGCAACTTAGGGAGACCCTGTCTCAAATGGAAAATAAAAAGGACTGGGGATGTGCTTCAGTGTTTAAGCACCCCTGGTTTCAATCCCTGGTGCCAAAAATAAGATCAAATGAGATGTTGAGTAACACTTGTGGAACATAGTATGGAAAAGTCATGAGGAGCCTGCCACTGGGTTCTAATCCCAGTTCCGTTTTTTTCTTAGCCATATGACCTTGGGCAAGTTATTTGGTTTTTCTGTGACTCAATTTCCATATTTGTAACAATAGAATAAAAGTAGTGCCAACATCAACAAGTTGCTATGAATATATGTACAGCTCTTGGCTGAGTGTCTAGTACATAGTAAGTGCTTAGTAAACAGTATTAGTGCTTAGTGCTAGTATTAGTTTTTTAGAAGTTAAAGCATAAATGGCAGCCTGAAAAAACATTTGAAGTAAGTGTCAAATACAAAAAGTTACTATTTATAATATATGAGGAGTTCCTACAAATCTAGTAGAAAAAGATGATCCAAGAAAACACTGGGTTAACAACATGAAAAAGCATTTCGTAAAGTGACCAAAGAAGAAAAATCCCCACCTTACTAGTAATAAAAGAAATGCAACTTAAAACAATGAGAGTGTACTATTTGTTTCCCATCAGATTTGAATTTTTTTTTCGAATTAGTGAGAATCCAAGGGCACTCCCATTTACTGTTAGTAAGTATATTAAATAGTAAAATCACCTTTGCAGGACAACATCCTAGTAACTTCCAAAATTTTAAATGCATGCTGTGAGACAATCCAACTATTCATCCCAAGGACCATCTACTTCCCACACTTGCTCATTCCAGAATGAACCATTGATTCTTCTAAATGTCCACTCAGTTTTCAAGAGTCCACTTATGAACTGCACCTCAAATCTCTGATTCCCTTTCAATATCCACCATGGAATCATTCCTCTTATTTAAAATAGTGGAGTTTTCTGCTGAGTAGTGGAGCTTTTTCATTTGAAAATCTAAATCAAGTTGGGGGCGGTGATATATGCCTGTAATCCCAGCAACTGAGGAGGCTGAGGTAGGAGGATCACAACTTTAAAGCCAGCCTCAGCAAGTTATTGAAGCCCTAAAGCAACTCAGCGAGACTTTATCTGTAAATAAAATATAAAAAGGGCTGAGGATGTGGCTCAGTGGTTAAGTGCCCCTGGCACTTAAAGAAAGGAAGGAAGGAAGGAAGGGAGGAAGGAAAGAAGGAAGGAAATTTAAATCGGGGTTGATGTACTTTTTCTGCAAAGGGAGAGTTAGTACATATTTCAGATTCTCAGAGCCATGAGGGATGTTCTAAACTCTACCATTACAGCACAAATCTACTATGTTAGTCAGCTTCCAGTTACTATAACAAATACCTTAGGTAAGGGAGGTTTCTGTCCATGATTGGTTCACTCGATTGCTTTGGGCCTGGGGAGAAATAGCACATCATGGTGGGATCACACAGCAGAGCAAAACTGTTCATCTCATGACCAGGAAGCAAGACTAGAATGAGAAAGGGATGAGAGTCCTACAATCTCCTCCAAATCATACCCCCAATGAACTGAAAACTTCCTACTAAGTTCTACCACCTCCCAATAGTTCTACTCTGGGACCAAGTCTTCAACACATGGGCCTTTGGGGGACATTTAGGATCCAAATTATAATAGTCACCAAAGAATACATAAATAAATGAGTGTGGTTGTCATTCATATGCATATGAAGTGTGTATATATGGCATGATAATAAATTCACCATTTATTGTTTTGGGAAACAACTGGCAACCCTTACAGACTGAAACGTTATTTGGGGGCATTGAAATTGGATTCCATATAATTTTCATGTGTCACAAAATATTCTTTTTAAACTGTTAAAAAAATATTAAAGATGTTCTTAGTTTGCACAACATACAAAAACAGGTGTCAAGCTGGATTTGGCCCATGGACTAGCTTTCTGACTCCTAATCTAGTGGATGGAAGTCTTGTTCTTTGCAGATTAGACAAAAGGATATAGGGTGATCCTTTATTATCAACTCTACACAGCAACAGAAAAATCTTCAACTGAATTTCTAAACAGTATTCTGAAATATGCATATATGGCATGATGATAAATTTTCTTTTTATTGTTTTGGGAAAAACAACTGGCATCCCTCACAGATGAACCTAATACTAACAACTTGTAAGCTTTCAAACAGTACAGAAATGACTAAAACAAATGAGGAAATGAAAGAGGGTGAATGAATGTTTTTCATTAAACCAGTGATCTTGCATTTCAGCTGGTTTCTTTTCACACATTTGAAGTAGAAGCCAAAATGTCCTAATCACCTTATCCCATCTGCACATGCACAGAAGATCATCCGGCAGGATACAAAACTATTGACATGACACCGAAAGTTTCAGGTCATGAGTGGAAAAGTAAGGAGTAGGGCTTTCACTTTGTACTTAAATCACTTATATATTGTTTGAACTTGTTATAACACATGCGTATCACTGAAATAATTTTTTATATACAAAAACATTTATTTTAGTGATTCACCCAGGCTTGACAAGAGCATGGTAGGAAATATAAGTTGATCCCACCATTTCAGAGAGCAACCAGACAATAGGTATCAAACACCTTAAAAAACACAAACCCTTTGACTTAGAATGCTTTCCCCAAGGAAAAATTTATAGTTGTGAAAAAATAGCCATAAGGATGCTCATTTATAGTAACAAGAAATGAGAGAAAAATCTAAATGTGCAAAATAAAAAGTAACTAAGATGAATTATGAAGTATGTGTAGAAAAATAAAAGCCATGCAATAGAAATAAATGGGAGAAAAACATAAAATGCATTAGTTAAAGACTTTTTGTTTTGTTTTATTTTGCACCAAACTCCTTTTATTAGACTGAAAACTTCTCTTGTCCTGTAATGATCTAGGTGCTGTGGAATAAACTGTCAAGTTTTTAGTAAGAGCATGTTTAATTAATGGTCCATAAGCATTTCAAGGTAACATATACAGTACTAGGAATTTTAGGGTATAGTTTTGATGTTCGATTAATAGATCATTCCACAATTGCCAAAGTGCACTGTGGGTTGATGTCAGCACCTGAGGGCTCTGGACTACTAAGTGCAGCTTTGTGGGGACTTAGCCCTCTTACACTTCTGCAAGCAGCAGCACCTTTAGAGGGGCTCTCCAGGAGGGAGACATGCTCTCAGTTCAAACAGGCATCAGCAATCTGGAAGCACAGAACTTCAGCAGGCATTGCCCACTGCAGTGGACACAAGGGCTGCAGGACAGAAAGAAGGTCCATAGAAGAAACCCACGGTGATAATAGGACTGTGTCTGGGTCCACAGGAGTCATCCCCTTCAGAATCTCCAAAATACACAGAAGACTAGGAAGAGGGTTCAAGGTGCTATCACAGAAGGTATACACAAAGCTTGAGAAACACCATACGCAACTGTCCTGTTGATGCTAGATTTTCCCCAGACTTGTGCAGCTGAGGACACACGGGTTCTATATCTGCATCATGGTTACTAGATACCAAGGGGATCTTCAATCTTCAACTTGTTCAGACAAGTTCACTCCTAAAATGGGCTTCTTAGGATACAGCTGCTTGGAGTTCCAGTTGTCACCCTTCCTTCTTACATTTCCTGCTCAAGTCCAGATGATCTAAGTGGTATTAAGTGTAGCTGAGGTCACTGAAAAGATTCTTAAATAAGCTATTTTAAAAGTTACTGACATCATCAGCTCCGAGCTGTTATTCCTAGGTCAGCACATGCTCCTCCTTGCAGCAGCGGCAGTTTCTCGGCTGATGACAGCTGGACTGCGCAGTCGCGAGCTGGGTGTGGCACCCCATGGGAGCTCTCCCGCCCTCCTTGCCCTGCAAGTGGTAGAAGCTGCTTGTACACGGAATTCAAACCGAGCGAAATGTCAGATCACGATTTGGTTCTGAAAATATGTTGACATGCTAGAGTTTAGAAATAATATCTATATTTTCATTCTGATTTAAGCAAACTTCCCATTTGTTTAAGAGAGAATTTAGTCTCAGACATAGTTTAATATATCTGAGTTTATTTAAATAGTTAATAACTAACTTTAGGAGGGGATACTGCCATACCTAACATCTAACTTTTTGTCCAACGCCTGGACCCTGTAATTCCAATGAATTAAATAGGATTCACCTACATTCTGTTATTACTGTGTGTTTGCTTATTTGGGATAGTTTGATTTTTTTTTCTCCCCAAATCCCTAGTTTCTGGGATTTCAAGAACCATAATCAAAGAGGAAAAAAATTCACCTCTGCATAGGAAGACCAGATGTCAATGCATCTAAGACTTGTGTTAATCTTCCAAATGCTATCAACCTTTTTAAAAATGACATGCTTCTTAACACCCTGATTGACATAAATCCATAATAATAATAAGAGCTAATGGTTTTAGAATGTTTACTGTGTGTTGGTATTAGGCTAAACCCTACACTTATGTTTAATCTCATTTAATCCTCTCAATTTAAGGAGGCAGCTGCTATTATTATCATCCTCATCATCATCATCTTTGCCTCACTGAGGAGACAGCAAGGACAGAAATGTTAAATAACTTACTCAAGGCAACTCAGCTCAAAAAGGTAACAGCTGGGATTCTGCCCAGATGTGCCTCACTCCAGAGCCTGCAAGCCCCACGCAATACCTGGCTTAAAGTCACCTCTAGGCTATGTTGGTAGGCAGCCAACAGGAATCATTAAATTTACATCAACACTCACTTCCCAAAAATCAAACAAAGCTTCCATGAGTTCTTAATTAATGAGTTCTTAATTATTGACTGTTTTGGGGGGTTTGCTTTTTTTTGATGGGAGGGATACAGGATTGAATACAGGTATGCTTAACCAATGAACCACATCCCCAGTTCTTTACATTTTTTAAATTTTGAGACAGGGTCTCACTAAGTTTCTTAGGGCCTCACTAAGTTGCTGAGGCTGGCTTTGAACTTGCAATCCTCCTGCCTCAAGCTCTCTAGTCACTGGAATTATAGGTATGCACCACTATGCCCAGCTATGCTACATATTTTTATATAGAAGGCACTGAATAGCACTGAATAAAATAATTCTACAATAAATTTAATCTTAGATTTTTATATAACCATTTCTTAAAGTCTCTCAACAAATCTAAGGTAAGAAAGTAAATTCTTACCTCAACTTGGAAATGGCCCTGTTCTGATGGGGTCAAGACAATAAGAGCTATATAAAAACTCTCTAAGCATCTGCAAAATTAAACTTGGAAAATACAGATAAACACACATACAGACACACATCTTCATATGAATGTCCTTTAAACAATCCTCCATATAAATAAATTTTTGCCACAGAGCTTACAATAAAACTTGAGAAAACATTTGAGGTTATAGACCTTAGCAAAGGCCTAAAATGTGTGTATTTTAGGTCACCAATTAAGAGATGCTATATAGATGCTCTGAAATATAGTCAAGTAATTGTTCAATAAATTATAATGTTTCAATGGGTTTTAACATTTAAGACATTTTCTTGTATAATGACAGATATTATTTTCCATGAGTTGGCTGTCTGGTTTACTAGGAGAGCTACAAATTGGTACTTAAACCCTGGGTGGCATTACTGGAAACCTATAAAAAACACAAGTGGGAAATTAGAGCAGTATGTTTTCTGTTTCCAGATGAGTCACATATATCTTAACTTGGTTCAGGCAAACTATATTTGAATTCCCAGCAAGTAGTTGCTGGACCACTGATGAGACCAAAGATGTTTGCATGTTGTTTTCCCTGACTTATTTCCATCTGTCCATAACTTAGTGCTAGACGGTTCTTTTGTGTCTTACTAGTTTGATTGCCGATCAGAAACTTGGAACTCTACCTGGTGATGGGATGATATATTATAAGGCCAGCTGTATCCCCAGCATCCAAAACAGAATCCGGCACCATATTATCACTGCCTCTGAGACTGCCTGGTCCTTATTTTTAGAGAGTGAAATTTCACAAACTGCAAAACAATCTGTCCTGTCACAAACTCCTAAAATGAACCTGGATCACCATGGTAACAGCAAAGGCAGGCAGTCAGGGAGGGACTCATACTTTGTCACAACTACAGAAAAGCAGGTGGAAAGCAAAAGTCAGAGAAAGCCTCCTCTCCATCCCTCGATCCAGCCCAGAGCTCTCTTCAGTGGATGCTTGTGAGAATGCAAAACCTGTCTCTTCTTGACTCCCACAACCTTCTTGATAGAGCTCAGCTTATAGAGACCTGGTCTGGGCATCTAAGGAATGTATCATCACCTCTACTTTGCAAAAGGGTAAACTAAGATATAAAAAGACCAAAAATCTCTCTAAAGTCTTAAGTGCCAATGCTGGGATTGAAACTATGTCTTCTGGGTGCTGAGGCCATTGTTCTCCTCTCTGATGCTATAACTTTCAAGTGCTCGTAGCATTATCTGTGTGAATCTTTACAAAATTAACACAGCACACAATGTGACAAAGACAAAAGTGAACTTAAATTGTAAGCATTGAAAAATCCAGAATGGCCGGGCATGGTGGCACATGCCTACAATCCCAGCAGTTTGGGAAGCTAAGGCAGGAAAATGGAGAGTTCAAAGCCAGCCTCAGCAACTTAGTGAGGCACTTAGCAACTCAGCGAGACTCTGTCTGGAATAAAATATCTAAAAAGGGCTAGGGATGTGGCTCAGTGCTTAAACAGTCTGGGGTTCGATCCCCATTACCAAAAATAAATAAATAAAAATCCAGAATGTTTTGAGAACTCATATTTAACTCCTCCCCATCACAAATTTCTGCCCAATAAGAACATAATATTGTAAAATAATAGTAAGGGGGAAAAATATTTTCCATCTTGGAAACCAGAGAAAAAAATACATAAAGAACAGCATTGAAAGATAGGCCAAATAGACAATATTCTGGGCTAAATAAAAATCATACTGTTCATAAGTTTAGGTTTCTTCATATAACTCCTCAAACAAGCAAAAAAAATTGTCAGTCAGTTGCATTCTTGTCCAGTATCTGCAATAAATCAATAAATCTATTATTATTATTATTATTATTATTATTATTATTAGGTACTGGGGATTGAATCCAGGCACACTTTGCCACTGAGCTACATCTCCACTCTTTTTATTTTTTGAGACTCTAAGTCACTGAGAGTGTCCCTAAGTTGCTGAGGCTGGACCTTGAACTTATGATTCTCCTGCCTCAGCCTCTAGAGTTGCTGAGATTAGATTATTTAATAATTTTTAAGTGTGGTAGAAAAAAGCATATTCATCATCTCTTACTGGTTTCTAAGGAACATGTTTTGTTGATGTTGTTGTTGTTGTTAGTTCAGGATTTTGTTTGAGAATTTTTTAAATGTTTTCTTAAACAGGAAAACAAAATACCTGTTGTTCTCTTACACAGTCAACACAACACACTTTGCCTCTGAGAACCAAAATGTATGAAGCTTTGTCACTATTCAGCAAGGAATTCTCCAGGGGACACCAGCTGGATGTCCTCTACATCCATTCAATTAAATTCTAAGACTGTCTACTTGGCATTCAAGTCAGACCACACAGGTTAAGGGCTCAGTCCCTCAAGACTGTCCCCCACTATAGATGTCATCTGATGTCTGGTGACCCACAGCTTCTGTCTGATTTGGCTGCTAACTGAAATTTCCCATCACTCCCTCCTTGGGTTCCATTAGTTTCCTAGGACAGCTCACAGCACTCAGGAAAATACTTATTTACATTTACCAGCTTATTATAGAGTGAATAACAAGCAATACAGATAAGAAGCCAGATAGAAGAGAGGCATAGGGCAAGGAATGCCAGAGCTTCCGGACCTCTCCAGGCATCTCCCCACAGCTTCGGCAATCTGGAACCTTTCCAAACCCCATAGTTCAGAGAAGGTTTTACAGAGACCTCATCACATAGGCATGATAATTACTAAATTTTTACACCTCTCTCCCTCCCGGAGATGGGGTGCAGGGCTGAATATTCCAGGCTCCTAATCTTGGCTTGGTCCTTCTGTGACCACCCAGAATAATCTCATTAGAACAAAAGATGCTCCTGTCATCCAGCAAATTCCAAAGGAGTTGGAACTTATGAAAGTCTTGGGAGCTCTGTTTCAGGAACTGGGGATAAAGACCAAAGTCTATATTTCTCAACATAAGTCATAATATCTGAAAGGAACACTATGACCAGGAAGCTGCTGTACTGTAGGATAGCCACCACTAACCCCCACAGTGGCTGGAAAATTCTATTTTAGTCATTATATTATTTATTAAAGTTTCAAAGTCCAGAAAAAGACCTATGTATCATACCTCATACAAAAATTAACTTAAATTGGATATAACTCTAAACGTAAAATCTAAAACTAGGAAGAAAATAAATCATTGTAACTTTAGGTTAGAAAAAGGTTTCTTAGTACAACAAATTTATGATTAATAAGAAAAGTGAATTGATGAGTTGGAATTCTTCAAAATTAGAAACCTCTTCTCAAAAGACACTAAGAAAATGAAAGACAAGGCACAGATTGGGAGGAAATATTGTAGGTCACGTTTCTCTGTATCTAGAATAAATATATGAAGAACTCCTAAAGCTCAATAATTTAAAAACAATACCCATCTAATACAAAAATGGGCAAAAAAGAAATGGACAATCACTTTTGGTAGGCTGAAGAATATGTCCCTCCCTCCAAAGACATCCACATCTTACCCCTGAAACTTGTGGATAAGCTACCTTAGATGACAAAAGCAATTTTGCAAATAAGGCTTAAGTTAGAGATGAGGAGTTTAGCCTGGATTATCCACTTGGGCCCAATATTCACTAATGTTCTTACAAAAGGGAGGCAGGAAATTCAGGGTCAGGAAAAGGTAACCTGAGGATGGTGGTAGAAAGAGAAGCTTAAAGACCACTGGCTGCTGACTTTGAATAAATGTCATTTGAGGAATGGTGACTTATAGAGAATCTAGAAAGGCAAAGCCCTAGAGGTGGCGCATGCCTGTGATCCCAACAGCTCAGAAGGCTGAGGCAGGAGGATCGTGAGTTCAAAGTCAACCTCAGCAAAAGCAAGGTGCTAGGCAACTCTCTGTCTCTCAGTAAAATACAAAATAGGCCTGGGAATGTGGCTCAGTGTTCGAGTGCCCCTGAGTTCAATCCCTGGTACTACCCGCCCCCCCAAAAAAAGACAATCTAGAAAGGCAAGGAAACTGATTTTTCCCTAGAGCCTTCAGAAGGAACATAGACCTGCCAACATCTTATTTTAGGACTTCTGACCTCCAAACTGTGAGATAGTATATTTCTGTGCTTTCAATTACTAACTTTGTGGTAATTTGTCACAGCAATAATAGGACACTAATGTATATGTCACCCAAAGCATGATGAGCACTTGGAAAGACACTCAGTGCTATTAGTCATTAGGGAATTGCCAGGGGCACAAAGAGATTTCTTTACTCACTCCCAGAATGGCTAATATTTAAAAGATTAACAACAACTGCAAACGTTGGTAAGGAAGTAAAAGAGCTAGAACTATTGTACACTGGTGAGGGGAATGTAAATTTGTAAAGCCATTTTGGAAAGTTAGCTTGGCAATATTTACTAAAATTAAACATTTGCAGATGCATCTATATGTTCACCAAATGAGAGGTATAAGGAGTTCCTAACTGTATGGTTTGTATTAGCCAAAAAAGTAGAAACAACTCAATTTCCAACAACAATAAAAAGAAATAAATATTGCTATATTTACTCAATGGAAGGACTATATGACATTACCACCAATAGACAAGTGCTAAATATAGTGATTTGGATGACGCTTACAAATTTGCTGATCAGTGCTGAGGGTGGAGGTGCACGCCTGTAATCCCAGTGGCTCTGGGGCTGAGGAAAGAGGATTGTGAGTTCAAAGACAACCTTGGCAACTTAGCAAGACCTGTTTCAAAATAAAATTTTTAAAAAAAGAGCTGGGGATATAATTCAGTGGTTAAGCACCCCTGGATTTAATCCCTGGTATAAATAAAGAAAGAAATGCATAAACACATACATAAATAAATAAAATAAAAAGGGCTGGGGATGTGGTTCAGTTGTTAAGCATCCCTGGGTTCAATCTTCAATCATAGATATCAAAAAAGTTAATATATTGTTAATATATATGATTCAATTTTATACAAAGTTTTAAAACAGGAAAAACTAAGTCATGATTTAGACAGCAGGTTGGAGATTATCTTTTGAAAAGAAGATTGAGTAATGATTCGGTGAGGTTTCTGGGATACTATTTCATTTCTTGATGTTAGTGATAGTTACACAGAAAATTCCTCGGCCTATAGACAGGATTTCTGTACTTTTCCCACGCATGCCCTATTTCAATATAAAAACCAAAAAACTTCCAAGAGATATAGATATAGAAATACTGAGAAGTTTTAATTTTTAAAACATTCCTGTGAAACAGTAGAGGAGGGTCTTATATCTATTGTTTTTGAGCTCTCCATCATTTCCTTCCCATTTTTATGGTGAAATAACTGTCCCCTTCTCTTCCTCCCTCCAAACACACACACTTTCTTGGCTCAGTCCAGCTCCTTCACATTCCATGTAGTTTTAGTGGGACTGACTAACACAATGTTCCATTTCAGTCAATAAGCACCTTTCTAAGAGATTGCAGATCCAGGGTGTAACAATTCAAGAACCCCAAGATTTTAAAAGATGAAACAACCCCTGGAAGAGTCCTAGTCCTAGGCAGATTGCTGAGGTACCTGTAGCATGGTATCTGTGCGTCCTGAGGCCTAAGCATTCACTTGAATTGTACAAGCTTTCTAGGATCCTTTTAATAAATGCTTTTTTTTATTGTTGAAGCAGGTCAATCTTCTTTACTGGCAACCAAATAACAATATGGAGTTGGGGTGGGGTAGTGGGTGTATAATCAGAGAATACACACAAAGATTTTAAAAGTAACAAATGCTTTTTCTCATATTTTTTGTATTTCATATTTCTTTTCTATATTTCCTACAGTGAATGAGGAATGTGCATTATTTTTATAATACAAAAAAAAAAAGATAGTGAAGCCATTTTTCATGGTATCAGGCTTTGGAATGAGATAGTCACCCCAGCTGAGCTCTTGGCTCAGATGTGGCTTCTCTGGACCCTATTTTAAATGTCACCTCCCACTCTGTGGACTCCTTTTTCTCTGATGGTGTCTGGAAGAACAGGCATTCTTAAGTGTAATACCATGTACTTTAAAAGTTTTCTTGTCATTGAGAGGGTTTGTTGTTATTTCGTTTTTTCCAAAGGCAGCACTGTGGGTTGTTTACTGATGAATGTGGTCAGATGAGTACAGCATAATTGTCCTCATTGGTGAAACTATGGATCCTTGCACAGGTTTTCTTCTTTGTTTTATCATGTGATAAATATGCAAAGTGGTGCATAAAACATAAATGGCTTAAGGAAAAATTATGAAGTGAATATGTGTGTAACCACCCAAGTCAAGGAGTAGAACATTCCTAGCACCCTAGAAAACCCACAGGTACCCCCATCGTATATCTCTCCCACCCTCCCACCAGGGATCACTGAGATCTTGACAGCATAATAATCACTTTTTTGTTTCCTTTATTATTTATGTGCGCACATATAAATGTATACATGAGTATATATCTCTAGCCAGTACAGAGGTTTTACTTGTTGCCAAAATGCATGGAATGCCAGCATTTTTATCCTTGGGGATCTTGTTTCTTTCACTGAACACTGAGAAATATGTTTGTGCAGCTACATCTGTTTCTAGTTGGCTCATTTTCATCCAAGTATGGTATTTTATTGTCCATTTGTCAATTCCACTGCTGGTACATATTTGATTCTTTCCCCAGCTCTATAATGTTTTTTTGGGAAATGGATTACTGCTAATTGGATCTTTTTTGTGCCTGGTTATATTTAATAATCTCTTATGACTTAATTCATCTTTGTGATTTCTGAATTTCTACCTCCTAGAAGGTAGAGTTAAAGAGGCACAAATGAAATTACAGTATGGACTTGCAGTTGTGTTTTGCGTAGGTTTGAGATTTTTTGGTGAGAAGAGAGCTCTTTAAAACCACATGGTCCACCATAATGTGAAAAGCAGAAATCCTGTACATTCAGGTAGGTTGGGAAGGTGTTACAGGCCTTGTTTAAGAACAATAAAACGGGCTGGGGATGTGGCTCAAGCGGTAGCGCGCTTGCTTGGCATGCGTGTGGCCCGGGTTCGATCCTCAGCACCACATACAAACAAAGATGTGTATGCCGAAAAATAAATAAATATTAAAAAATTCTCTCTCTCTCTCTTAAAAAAAAAAGAACAATAAGACGAAGTTATTTTGCCAACCAAATCAGATTTTTGCTTTTGTATGTAAGAGTTGGATTTTCCTCAGCTGAGAGCAAGAGGTGAACTTGTATCACAAAGAGAATTTATAGCTATTTGGGAAAGAGAAAGGGTAAAAAGAGCTAACTGGGGAAAAGAACCCATGTAACTGTACAAGTTTCTTCTGGAATATGAATCACAAAATAATGACAAAAATATCCATTTTTGAATTTGTATTGGAAGAAGAAATGCTTTAAGATAAGAGGAAGAGCTTGGATCAACCTACATTTGGTTGCTCTATGGAGAGTGAAAATTATCTTGACCAAAAAATATTTGGTCTCTTGCAGAATTCTTCACTATGTTAAGATTTAATAGTAGTCTCAGTTTTCTAACATAGTAATACTAAAAATTTATTTGAAGAACAGTCTGTCGTTTGCAAAAAACACATTTTAAGACAATACCCATGAAGTTACTCAATGTACCTGACTCAAGAACCTCCCCACACAAGATTTCTCCTTAAATTCAGTGCCAGGAAAATCCTTGTCTCTTTAGAAAAACATGTTTGCTTCTTTTTATCAGACAAAATAACCCATGTGTTTCCTGTCTTAACTTTTTTCCATAACCCCCATAAAAGTCAGAACTAAACTTAACATTCAATTGTGGCAGCCAACTAATCCCAAATACCTGGTTTCATCTCTGCCTCCAATCTTGCTTTATTAAAAATAGCTTTATTTTCCTTTTATATCATATTATAAAAGTAAAGGGTGCATTAGACCTGGGTTTATTTCCCAGCACTATAAAAAATTTTGAAAAACCATATGTATATTTATTAGATTACACTGGAGAGCTGGCATCATTGAAATACAACACCCAAAGCTTCAGAATACTCTGTGGTCCTGAGCTCCCCCTGCTCCCAGCAAGGAAAACCATGGACAACTTTCATAGGACTCTGCCATTGTCAGACTCATCTACAAACTATTTTCTCCCTGGTTGACAGCCAGTGTGGAGCTCTGTGCTCTGCGATTCCACTAAGATTGCATGAGATGGGGCCAGGCCAGTCAGTACAAATGAGTAGAGTAGGGGGAGAGTTCAGCTATCACAAAACTGGGGTTAGTAAAAGGAGGTGTTTCAAGCCAGTGAGCTGGAAAACCATCTTGGGTGTGGTACATGCCTGTCTCTTCTTCCTCTATGGTCACAGCCAAGTCTTCATGAATGCACATTACCCCACACCCATCACCACAAGGGACTCGCTCTCCTGGTGGATTTTCTGAGTAGGAGTTAGTTGCTAGGGGCTGTGGCTGTCCATTGCCTTCATTGCTCTCCCCGTACCTTGTCCCACCAATAATAGCTGTGTCATCAGAGAAGTGAGAAGAAGGAGTCCACACTGGGCAGGAGGCCATAATCTTTACCTTGAGTTCATTACACATAATCAGAGCAAAATAAAGGTTGATTTTTTTTTTAAATGAATAGTAGACGGTGTAATTCTGCTTTGTACCCTCAATGAGTGATATTTAGGTAATATCCTATTGTGTGGGGCTGGGATTGTGGCTCAGCGGTAGAGCACTCGCCTAGCATGCACAGGGCCCTGGGTTCGATCCTCAGCAACACATTAAAAAAAAAATGAATGGAATAAAGGTATTGTTTCCAACTACAACTAAAATTAAAAAATAAATAAAATAAATATTAATATCCTATTGTGTCTCTAATCCAACATTTCTCAATACTTATGGCAATGCTAGTTTATGGAACACTAGTTCCCTTGGTGATATCAATATTAGTTTTGAGGAAAGGGTTTTGACAGTTGAAAAAATTTGAGAAAATCGCATATCATATCATATTCTTTGAAATGCAAAATTTATTATATTAAAGTAAAGGCTCTGGAAAGCTCAATAGTTTCATGTGTGTTTACACACACACACACGTATACACACAAGTATATAACTATATACACATATATCAATATGTTCAAATTCTGAATTTTCTGGTTATTTGATCACATGGAACACCACAATTCTTGTTGAAATGCTATTATGCTTAGTTTATGAAACATTGGTTTAATATTTTAGAGATATTTCAAAATTGGTGGCCTTATTAATAAGATTATATACCCACCTGACGTGTGAATGTTAGCTGAAGACTTCACACAGAATTAATAATCAATATTAAATAGCAGGCGACACCCCTTTCTTATTTGGTTACTGCTCAGAGGTAATTCAGACATCAACTGTAAGCTGCAAACATAATAAAACTCATATGAAGAATACAATTTTTCCTCCCACTGTTTAAGTCATTTTCCCAACACCTTCATTAATGTGGAGTTCAGCTCACTTTAGTCTTATGCTACCATGTACAGAAAGCATTGTTTGACTTTTAATATACTCACTCTCACTAAATAATTTATAAAGTAAGAAACCATTTTTCTCCTATAAGATTTTCAAAGCTTAAAAACATAACACTCAGTGTCATGACAGGAATCAAAGTGGTACCATTCTTATGGTGGAGCAGTTTCACATAAAAGAGACCTTGAATGAAAGCTATCTCAAAGGACAGGAAACCTCAGCTGACATTTGTGATATATATATATATACACACACACATTCAGGATATACACTAAAATAACTAATTATCCCTGAAGTAGGTGGGACTATGAATATTTTTTCTTTGTTTTGCTTGTGATATTCTGATTTTTTATAGTCTCTCTCTCTCTCTCTCTCTCTCTCTCTCTCTCTCTCTCTCTCTCTCTGTATATGTATATATATATATATATAAGAAAATTTTTACATGTATATATTTTACATATACACACACACATATATATGTAAGTACATATAAGAAAATTTTTGCTTAGCAATTTAAATAAAACAGAAGGCAATTTAAACATTAAATATTTGTTTAAATACAACAAAACAAGAGAATTTGTTTTCCTCAAATTCAGATTGAAGGAATCTCCCATCATCTATTAGGATTCAGCCCATTCTTCCCTAAATATGACGAATGAACGAAACATTATCAGAGTACCTACAAGAGTTGTAAAGAAGAGTTGGGTGTGGTGGCACACGCTGGTAATCCCAGGCTTTTGGGAGACTGAGGCAGGAGGTTCACAAATTCAAAGCCAGTCTCAGCAACTTTGTGAGACCTGTCTCTAAACAAAACATGAAAAAAAGGCTGGAGATGTGGCTCAGTGGCTAAGCATGCCTGGATTCATTCCCTGGTTAAAAAAAAAAAAAAAAAGTTGTAAATAGTGTTATTTGTTACATAATATTAATCCCTAGGGAGCATTCTATAACCAATAAAAAAATCATTGTATTCTTTTACCACTTACAAGTAACAAGGACATTATTTTCAACATCCTTTTAAATCATGAGTTGGCAAACTTATGAAAGGAGCCAAGTAGTAAATATTTCAGATTTTGCAGACCACTTAGTCTCTATCTCTGCTGTTTAGAGCAAATGCAGTCATAGGCAATACCTAAACAAATGAGTATATGTTATAATAAACCTTTATTTACAGACACCAACATTTTGTGTCATTCAATATAGCTATTGTTTTGACTTTTTTCCCAACTATTTAAAAATATAAAACCATTCTTAGTTCATGGGCTATAAAAAATCGGCAGACTCAGATTTAACCCAACAGTTATAGTTTGCTGACTCCTGTTTTAAATATTTGTAGATCAGTGATCAGACAAATGTTATTTATTCAACAAAAACATGTGTATGCTTTTTGGCTTCTGTATTAGAAAACTTTGATGTTTGACCAGGCATTTCCTAAGGAGAACAAACAAGCTTGATAAATGCTTTTATACCTAAGGCATTCAGCCTCCAGATCAGCTTCTGCTATGATTTGGATTTGGTTTAGTGTGTTCCCCCTATGTTCCTGTGTTGGAAGTTTGGTCCCCAATATGGCTTTATTAAGAGGTGGTGGCTAGCCAGGCACAGTGGCTCACATCTGTAACCCAGTGACTTGGGAGGCTGAGGCAAGAGGATCTCAAGTTCAGAGACAGCCTCAGCAACAGCGAGGTTCTAAGCAACTCAGTGAGACCCTGTCTTTAAATAAAAAATATAAGAAAGGGCTGGGGATGTGGCTCAGTGGTTGAGTGCTCCTGAGTTCAATCCCCTGTACCAAAAAAAAAAAAAAAGATGGTGGAATCTCTAAGAGCTGTCGCTTATTACAAGGTAAATAAGTAATTAGGAATGCTATCCTCAAAATGGATTAATGCTGGTTTCAAGGAGTAAGTGAGTTCCCACAACAGTAGGTTGTTACCAAAGAGTAACAGGACCTCTTCCTGTTCTCTGGCTTTCTGTCTCACCATTTGATTGCTCTCATACACACTCCCACCATTTTGATGCTGTTTGCCATGAGGCCCTAACCAGAGACAAGCAGAAGCCAGTACCATGCTTCTGAATCTCCAGAATTATGAGCTAAATAAACCTGCTTAATTTACAAATTACCCAGCCTCAGGTATTTTGTTATAGCAACAGAAAACAGACTAATACAGATCCCAATATTCCACACCCCACTTCTTAGGTAGCCAACTCTTATGAAATCAGTTTCCTCTCAACTTGCAATAGTGACATGGAAATGATAGTATGTCATTTCCAGGATGAATTATAAAGACTTCAGTTTGTCTTGAGTGTGTGCTCTTCTTCTCTTGGATCTCTTCTTCCACATTATGTGGAGAAGCCCACATAGCAAGAAACTGAAGCCTCCAGTCAACAGCCAGAGAGAAACAGAGGCCTACCAACACCTATGTGAGTGAGATCAGAAACAGATCTACCAGCTCCAAGAGAGTCTTCAGATGATTGCTGCCACAGCACAAAGATTGAAGTCTTCTAAGAGACTTTGAGCCCAAACCACCCAGTTAAACTCCCCAAAACTCCTGAAAACACAGAAACTACAGTTTAATAAATGTTTGCTGTTTTCAGTTGCTGAGTGTGTGTATGTGTGTGTCTGTACGTACGCACGCATGCTTGTGTGCGCTCTTGTACACACTGGGGATTAAACACAGAGGTACTTTACCACTGAGATATGAGCTACATCCCCAGATGTTTTTACTTTTTTTTTTTTTTTAATTTCAAGATCAGGTCTTGCTAAGTTGCTGTGACTGGCCTTGAACTTGAGATCCTTCTGCCTCAGGCCCTCAAGTTGCTGGAATTACAGGATGTGCTACCATGCTTGGCTTAGCTGCTGAGTTTTAGGGTCATTTTTTGTCTCCATAGTGCCTGTTAGGCCAAGACCTGTTGTGTGTCTCACACTACCCCTGCATATTGCAGCAATTGAGAACCCTCTGCTCTGAGTCATAACCTAGTCTTCATCTGTGCCCAGTCCCTGAACTTTGCTGTCTCAGACACTCCCTAAAACTGGGACTTAACTCCAGCCTTTGGCATGTCTATGTGTCACATATGGAACTGGTAAAAGAAGAGGAGGAAATTCTTTGCACATTATTTTCCATAAAACACTGGTCAGATTTTCTAAAATTAGTAATTTAATAGTATCTTTCTCTCCTTCAAAAAATAAATAAAAGTTTAGGGCCTGAGGTTGTGGCTCAGCAGTAGAGTGCTCGCCTAGCATGTGCAAAGTGCTGGGTTTGATCTTAGCACCACATAAAAATAAATAAATACAATGAAGGTATTGTGCCCATCTACAACTAAATATATATATATATATATATATATATATATATATATATATATATATATATATATATTTAAAAAATAAAAATAAATAAACGTTTATTTGCTGCTTCCTAACCTTGTTTATGTAACTTCCTGTATTCTCCTTCATGCTTTTTCACACATATCTTTTTCAGACAGTATATTGTATTTTACTAAGAGACGATTTGATCTTCGGGAATTGTGCTTTGTTTTTCAGTCACCTGATTTTCCTTGAGAGTGCACAATCTATTCCACTGTTTATTACTTTTTACTGTTAGCATCACAGCTTCCGTGATTACTCAGGAATGACATTTTGCAAAACATAAGGCAGGAAAAGCAAGAACATAATGGTCACTTTGCCAAGCCAGTCAGATCCTGATCTTGACAGAAGCTTGGAGATAGGCCAGTCATCATTAGCAGGAAATCATTTTATTGTATTTTGTGATTTAAGGAGATTGGGATATCTTCCCCCACCCCTGGTACTGGAGACTGAACCCAGGGGTCCTCTACCACTGAGCTACATCCCCAGATCTTTTTATTTTATTTTTCTTGTTTTGTGACAGAGTCTTGCTAAATTGCTCAGGCTGGCCTTGAACTTGTGATCTTTCTGCCTCAGACTCTTTAATCCCTCAATTGGGATTACAGGCACGTGTTGCTGTGTCTGGCAAGGGCTTGGGGATTTCTTACTATCCACAAAAACCTTCTCTACATTTAGAGAAGTGACTGGGATGGTGCATTGTTTCACTGTGGGGGGGTTTCGGGCACCTGAGCAAGTGGACATGTGCATGCATCACAGAAGAGGTTGGGGTCACAAAGTGGGGAAAGCCAAGCTTCTCTAAATTCCTTTAACCAACTTGCTTCTTAATTAATTACAGAACTCTAGGTTAAGAAGAAATTTCAAGAGATCATTACAAATTCTCATCTGGCCAGGCATAGTGGCACACCACCTGTAATCCCAGTGACTTGGCAGGAGGACTGCAAATCTGAGGCCAGCTTTGGCAATTTAGCAAGATTCTTTCTTTTGAGAAATAAAAAGGGTGGGGATTAGCTCCATAGTAGGGTGCCACTGAGTTCAATCACCAATAAGGCTCCAAAAGTAAAACAACAACAACAAAAACTTCCATTTGGTCTTTGACCTCCATAGCTATGACTTCTATGAGGTCAGGGTTGTGGTATGACAAGAGGCAGCACCTAGGTCCTTTGCTCAGAGTTCAAGCACCAGAGTTGGACCAATTTCCCACCTGTCATTCATTTTTGTTTTAATGTTTTCTTTTTGCCTTCCCAGAACCTTCAATAGTCCCTTTCTTTGGAAACAGCACTTCCTTTGGGGGAAAATGATTCATCTTCTCCAACCATTGGCTCTCAAAGTTCTAATTACAGTTGTCCCCGAGGTCTGGCTGATCCCTTCTATCTTCTTATTGCCATAGTAACTCTGCCTTTTGTTACATAATATACCTAGGTAGTCTTTCTACTAAGCTGGTTAGAATTGAAAGCCTTCCTTCCTTCCCTTGTTTCTTTTTGCAGTTCCGGGGTCTGAACTCAGGGTCTCGCACATGCTAGGCAAGTACTCTACCACTGAGCTACACCCTCAGCCCAAAATTGCCTTTTTTTTTTTTTTTTGCAACAATATACAAAAGAATCCTGATTAATTCAACTGTGTTAGGTGTTGTAGCATAAATAAAAGGAGAGGAAATTATGGTCTGATTAAAACAGAAAACATATGAAACAATTGGAAAATTATATAAGGTGGTACATAAAAATAATTATTACAGTAATCTAGTAGTGGGTTGAATGATTTTCAGCTTTAGTACATTTTAAAAGCAATATTGTACTTGTAGAAAAAAATTGCCCCAGTTGCTGCATATTAAAATGCCATATGTTAAGCATTAAACCTCTCACAGATAAAATATAACCTATGATATTGTGACCAAACCTGACATTCTGCCACTGTTGTGTGAAAATCTCAGCTGTGAGCTGTTGTTGAACACCTAAGTATTTGAGTATGATTAAAATAACCTTGGTAATAATACATCAGCATCTTAACATGGAAGAAAACCTTTGAAATATTTGAATGATTAAAAAACAAGAAGGTGGCAAGATATTAAATAAACTTTATCCCTGTCGTTTGCATTTAATAGAATAAAAAAAATCAAAGGGTCACGGGAAAAGTGGTTTTATGAAATGAAAAAGACAGTGATGGGGCTGGGGATGTCGCTCAAGTGGTAGCACGCTTGCCTGGCATGCGTGTGGCCCGGGTTCGATCCTCAGCACCACATACAAACAAAGATGTTGTGTCCACCGAAAACTAAATATTAAAAATTCTCTCTCTCTCTCCCTCTCTCTCTTTCACTCTCTCTTTAAAAAAAAAAAAAAGACAGTGATGGCTTAGGTTTCTAACAGGAGGCTCAGGAAATGGTCTTTGTCTGGGTTGAGCTGCAGTAAACAATAACAACAACAAAATTTGCAGCCTTGAAAACAGATGATAACTTTGAAGTATTATTTTGCCCAGAAACCATATTCATACAATACTCTGAGGTTTCCAAAGGATACATTGAAGAAAATTTCAATGCTCATTGGCTAGAGCATAGGTGGAAACATTGTTTGTAAAAACTGAGAAGTGATATTTTTGTGAGGTCACTCACTATGAAGATGGAAAATGATTGGTAGGGTGGAAAACAGGGCCAAAATAAATCATGGTGAATATCTCAAACTGTGCCTGGAAATGTAAAACCTTAAAAAGAGAGTTTGTTCAATGATACACACCTATTTAGTGGACTTAAGTAATTCAAAAACAAAGAACAACTTTGTCATTTTTTGGTTGAACAATTTATGTGAAGTTCCATATCCTTAAAAGTAGCTATATCACTTTTACCTTAGAAAAGGAATCTATAAAGGGGATGATACATCCTAAAATATTAAGTGTCCTATAGATATTTTGTTCATTTTCTGTTAGATTTTTTAAAATGTGTTTTTAGTTGTAGATGGACACACAGTATCTTTATTTATTTTTATGTGGTGCTGAGGATAGAACCCAGTACCTTACCCATGTGAGGCAAGCACTTTACCATTGAGCTACAGCCCTAGTCCTCCATTAGATTTTTTTTTTTACTAATTCTGTATTTATTATGAATTTGAGTTATCCATGACCATCTCCTCTCTCAGCTCTCATGACTCCTATTATTCCAGTAACTAGAAGATGACTAGACCATGATTGCTGTAGGACTTCAAAGTCAGTGAGTAAATTAAGTGCTGGCTAGTCAGTAATAGATTCAAGGAGAAGGTTGTACTTAACTTGCACCTTGATAGATGGGTAGAATTACAAATAACATTGAAGAATTAACTTGTCTATTCATTCATTCAATAATTATTAATGCCCCTATTTACTGGGATGTTCTAAGTACCAAGAAAATAGGTTAGAATCTCTGATCTACAGAGATCAACATTCATGAAGGCAAGTTTATCTTACATTTTCAATGGGTGATATGTGCTCTGAAGAAAAGCAAGGTAGGACAAGAGCGTGGGTTATGATGCCCACCCTATCCAGTGCCCTTAGGCACCCTATTAGGTTTTCTCTCCTAATTTAATTTTCTACACTGAAGACAAACCTTCCTCCTGGACCCATGTGGAGGAAGGAGCCCAGGCCCTTTCTTCCTAAGCCTGGAAGGATCTTGTAGCCATGGCAATAAGTAATAGGCTTCTGTTTGTCTGTGAGACTCTTCAGGGAACCATCCTATTATGGGGCAGACAGGATCCGGCCTGGATGAGGTGATATTTACAATAGACGGTAAGGTAAAAAGCAGAATCAAAAACACCAGGATGACATGGGTAGCACTGTGTGAGGAATGACAGTGGCCTTCTCTTGAGTGGTAAGAGTGAAAATGGTAAGAAGTGATGGAGGCAGGACTGATTGTGAAGACCTCGTAGGACTTCCTGATGGGTAAAAAGAAAGGATTCAAGAAGGACTTCACAACTTTTTACCTGAACAACTGAGTCAAATGAGGTATTTTTTTTTATTAAGATAAATAAGTTTGAAGTGAAAGAATTAAGAATTCTCTTTTGGCCATGTAAAGATTGGGATACCTACTAAACACCTAAGTATGGATATATATTGGAAGTTGCTATCTGAATTGAGAGCTTAGAAAAATGTTTGAGCCTGAAGTATAAAATGATGAGTATCAGTGTGGTAGTGGTTTTTAGTAGAGGTATTTGCATCTACTGTAAGGATAGTTATATTCTTTCTCCATGGGACACTGGCCATTCAGCATAGCAAAAAGTGTCAAGAACAGAAAAAGTTTAAAATCATCTTTATTGGAATCTAGTTTTAATTGAATATTTGCTTACATTGGTGGAGTAAAAGTAAGTGAGGCTATTCTGGTTACTCAAATAATATCCAGAGCAAAAAAAAGAAAAGAGTGTAAGTTTTATTTGGAATGTAAATTTCTATAATGAATTGGTCCACAATAAAGGCAAATGTGACCAGATATTAGGATCACTGCTACTGATCCAAGAAGTGGATCCTGCCTGGCCCCTCCCTGTGTGAGGAGATAACCAGATTCCTCCCAGGAGTCTCAGGGACAAACAGGAAGCCTATTGCTCATCACTATGGCTATGAGAGCCTTTGGGCCTAGAAGAGTCTGGGCTCCTCAGCATGAGTCCAAGAAGAAGGTTTGTCTTCAAGTCTATCAAATTCAGACCAGGGGAGAAAGTTTAATATATGTAAAGTATGCTGGTTACAATAGAAATGCATTGATAGAAATGCATTGTGAGGCTGGGGAAGTCATTTCAAAATCATTGACACTGATCAGGTGAGGGGGTGAATGAGGTGATTAACTTAATTGTGGTGATCATCTCACAAAGTTCATGTGTACGGAATCATCATGTGGTATTCTTTAATTATACACATTTTTTTAGTCAATTAAACCTCAATAAATCTGGGGGGGGGGCGTGGAAATCATTGATGTTAAATTCAAAAATAAAAATAAGGAGCTAACTCTTGCAGATATTAAACCACACCTGAAGGTAGACATGAATGAAAAAGTAAAGTGTGCGGCAATTGACTCTGCATGTGTGTGTGTGTGTGTGTGTGTGTGAGATTCAAGCCCAACATACATTATGACTCAATACATAGTTCTGTGTGTGATTCTATTCCAGCACACTTAACTACTTTATTTTTAATATATGCATGCATGTGTGCCCACACACACATACTCCATGTCATAAATGCTAATTGCTTTGTCAAGCCTGTAATATGAATTCAGCACAGAGACTGGGACTGGCAATGGAACTGTTGTTAGCCTGATGTCTTAGTCCATTCAGGCTGCTATTATAAAATACCTTAGACAGGGTAATGAATAAGCAGAAATTTATTGCTCACAGGTCTGGAGTTTGAGAAGTCCAAAGTCAAGGCACCAGCAATTTAGTGTCTGGTGAGAGCTCACTCTCTTCTGCTGCATAAGATGGTACTTTCTTACTCACATGGTAGAAGGGGTCATACAGGTTTCCTCAGTCCTCATTTATAAGGGCACTAATCCCATTCTTGAGGACCACTGTCAGGACCTAACCACCTCCTAAAGGCTCCTAAAGGCTCCACCTCTTAATGCTAATGAGGATTAAGTCTCAACCTATGAATTTGGGGATAAACACAAACATTCAAACCATAGCATCTGACTCCTCTGAATGATAATCAAGTCCATTTGGACTTGGGCTCCATTTCCCATTTCCAAAAGAGTGGTAATAATGGTTGTCTTATTGTATAAATTCATTAACTAATGAATCAACATAAGGCTGAAAGGACTAGGATATTAAAAATACATAGCATGTTTTAAATAAAAATAACTACAATTTAATTAGCGCCTATATGTGAATGATAGTCTTCTGAATTTTACTCATTTGATTCTATGAGTTTCATATATATCATCCTCATCATTTTACAAAGGAACAACGGCGCTCTGAGAGGCTAATGTATATAGCATTATATAATCAGCAGATCTGGTTTAAACACAGATCCATTAGACACCATACCCATATTCTTTGCACATAGGTATTAGCGATGGAAATTTTCCAGTTACTTTTACACTAATTAAATCCAAAGACATCACATTGAATGTTTCTGAAAATATGATTCCTAATGGATGTTGTCCAGCATTAATAACACCTCATATTTTTGGGGGGTACCAGGGATTGAATTCAGGGGCACTTGGCCACTGAGGCCCATCTCTGTTGAGAGCCACAGCCGAAGGGGCCCCAGCAAACTTCCAGCTGCCAGCAAACTTCCAGCTGCTGGCTGATGATTGGCTCACAGCGGCCCCAGCAACATCTAGCTGATTGGCTCCTCGGCCCCAGCAACATCTAGCTGATTGGCTCCTCTGCGGTGATGCTCATTGGACTGTTTCCCTGCCCTTTCAGACCACGGAGCTGCTCATTGGGGGACTTTTTTGGCTCCGCCCAGGTGACCCAGCCAATCGGCCTCAAGAGCAGGAGGATTGTGGGAGGTGGAGAGAAGCTGGTGTGGGAGAGAGAGGCTTGGGGAAAGCCGGTGGTGGCAGTTGAGGCTCTGAGGGTTTTTCCTGAGAGACTATTTTGTTTGTCGTGTGTGGTTCTAAAAATAAAGTTAGTTTCTTTTGACAAGTGGCTCCTGATTGTGCCCAGCCAGACTGCGGCATTTGGTGGCTCGCACGGGGAGCGACTGAGGGTAAGTGAAACTGCTCGCCCCTGAGGGCAGGGCGAGAGGATGGGTAGCCATTTTAAGATTCCTCTTTTATTTTGCTTCACTTTTGTTTTAAGTTGCCTGTCCCTGGAGATGAGTGAGACGGAAGAAAAACCGCTCACATCTGAGGAAAAACTCTTTACATCTGAGGAACAGATAGGGAGAAAGGACGGATGCCCATGTCAGGAGGATAGAAAGGCTATAATGACTTTTTGTTGTTCCCTTTTTATTTCATTCTGTCTCGGTTTTGTTTGGCGTCATCTTGTTGGGTTGTATTATAGTAGAAATATGGGATCAGAAATTAGTAAAAAACAAACTGAAAGAGTGTTAAGTAAATTGTTAGAGGAAGGAGGCATCCCAGTAAAATCAAGAGCAGTTAGGGCATACGTTGATACAATACAAAAATGTAGCCCATGGCTTTTTAAGGAGGAGTTGTTAAATATATCACAATGGAACCATCATGGTGAAGATTTAAAAAGAGTAGAAAAGAAAAGCCCAGGGACTCTGCCAGTTGGCACATTGCCATTGTGGACATTCGTATCTTGTTTGCTTAGTCCAAAGCCTTCAGTTCAGACAATGGTAGAGGAAGGAGAAGACATAATGATTCAAGTAAAAGAGAAGGTCTCTCAAGTTAGTCAGACAGAGGAAAAGATTCAAGTAAAAGAGAAGGCCTCTCAAGCTAATCAGACAGAGAAAGAAAGTGTAAAACAGAAAAAGCCATCAGGGGGAAAGTTACAACAGGAGACTGCTACTAACACCTTTCTATCACCAGAGGGTGTAAGTGTCCAACCAACAGCACCACCTCTACAGGAGACTGCTACTAACACCTTTCTATCACCAGAGGGCGTAAGTGTCCAACCAACAGCGCCACCTCCATATGCTGGGAGGCCCCCAACCCCCGCAGTTGATAGTTGGGATCCTGAGACAAGGTCTCAAATATTAACATGCCCTGTATTTGAGGCAGGAGGGCAGCGATTTTACCAAGTTTTAAATTTCAAAACAGTGAAGCAGCTAAAAGAGGCTGTAACAACCTATGGTCCTCAAGCACCCTTCACTGTAAGCTTGGTCGAATCCATTAACAACTTGAACATGACGCCAGCAGATTGGGCTAATATGTGTAAAGCTGTGCTAAATGGAGGACAATACCTGTTATGGAAGGTTGCCAATGAGGAATTTTGCAAGGAGACGGCTAGGCGAAATGCAGCAGCTGGTTATCCTCAGAGAAATCTAGATATGTTGTTAGGAAAGGGACCTTATGAGGATCAGCAGCAACAAATTGCATATGATCCTGGCGTATACGCACAAATTGCTGCAGATGCAATTAAGGCATGGAAGACTTTACAAGGACATGGAGGTTTACAAGGTCAATTATCTAAGGTAATACAAGGAGCTAATGAACCTTATGCTGAATTTGTAGATAGGCTTATTCAAACAGCTACCAGAGTTTTTGGGAATACAGAACAAGCAATGCCATTACTAAAACACCTGGCTTATGAGCAAGCGAATCGTTGGTGCAGAGATATCATTAGACCATGGAAACATGAAGATTTAAACACATATATTAAATTATGTAGAGACATTAATGAACAAGAGCAAGTCGTGGCAGCTGCAGTAAAACAAGCTTTAGATGCCAGAGACATTAATGAACAAGGGCAAATTGTGGCAGCTGCAGTAAAACAGGCTTTAGATGCCAGGCCAAGAACATGCTACAATTGTGAACAAACAGGACATTTTAAAAGGAATTGCCCCATTGGAGGAGGGTTTAACAAAACTAGGTATCAAAGGAGTAGAATACCAGGTATTTGCCCACGATGCCGTAGAGGGAGACATTGGGCTAATGAATGCCGTTCTCAAACCACCATAGAGGGTACTCCATTATCAAAAAACGAACAAGGACCAGGTGTTTATCCACGATATCGTGGAGAAAGGCATTGGGCTCCATTGCCAAAAAATGGACAGGGGGGCCCAATGCTCCGGGGCCCAAAACCACAAATATACGGAGCACTGGAGGAACCCAGCAACCCCATCAGGGTAGTGCCCAGGACACATTGTCCATCAGATCCCTCATCAGACAAACCAGAGGGAGCGCAGGGTTGGACATCTGCGCCTCCGCCAGAGCAGTACTAACTCCAGAGATGGGAGTTCAAATCATTCCCACAGGGGTGAAAGGACCTCTTCCCAAAGGAACAGTAGGCTTATTATTGGGACGCAGCTCTTCTACTCTAAAAGGACTTATGATAAGTCCTGGGGTAATTGATCCCGATTATGAAGGTGAAATAAAAATTATAGCCAGTTCTCCAAAGGGTATATCAGTAATTTCACCAGGAGATAGAATAGCACAGTTACTAATAATACCCAGCCTACATGATAAATTTTCCAGTCGTACTGTAGAAAGAGGTTCCAAGGGATTAGGCTCCACAGGTGTAGATTGGGCTATGCTTTCTTTAAATTTAGATTCTCGCCCCATGCTAAAACTAAATATTCAAGGACATGAATTTAATGGGATACTGGATACAGGTGCAGACCTTAGCATCATCTCTCGTCAAGAATGGCCAAAACATTGGCCATTACAACAAGCCACTCAAACGCTTCGAGGCCTAGGAGTGGCGACTAATCCCCATAGAAGTGCAATGGTATTAGATTGGAAGGATCCTGAAGGATGTGAAGGAACTATACAGCCATATGTATTGGATCATCTTCCCGTAAATTTATGGGGACGAGATGTCCTAGATCAATTAGGTTTGACATTAACAAATAACATCAACCAAAATGCACCCACTATTATGACTAGACAAGGTTTTAGGAAAGGAAAAAGATTAGAAAAACAAGAACAAGGTATAGCAGCACCAATACAAATAGATCAAGGAACAGACAGACATGGGTTGGATTTTCAGAAAGGGCCACTGAGACAATAAAAATTACTTGGAAATCAGAAAGACCAGTATGGGTTCCTCAGTGGCCCCTGACTAAAGAAAAGATACAAGCAGCCCATGACCTGGTCAAACAACAATTAGCAGAAGGACATATACAACCTTCTGTATCTCCCCATAATACTCCCATTTTTGTCATCAAAAAGAAATCTGGTAAATGGAGATTATTGCAAGATTTAAGAGCCATTAATAATGAGATGGTTATTATGGGACCTGCTCAATCAGGGATTCCTCAGTTGTCTGCTTTGCCAAAAACCTGGTATGTTTTAGTTATAGATATTAAAGATTGTTTTTTTTTCAATTCCAATTCATCCTGAGGATAGTCCACGTTTTGCATTTACTATCCCTGCACTGAATCATGAAGGTCCTGATCAGAGATATGAATGGAAAGTACTCCCTCAAGGGATGGCTAACAGCCCAACTATGTGTCAAATTTATGTTAACAAAGTAATCCAGCCACTTAGAAATCAAAATCCTGAACTACAAATATTTCACTATATGGATGATGTATTATTAGCACACAAAGATAAAAACACATTGCTAGAATGTTATGCCACACTTACAAACTTATTAAAAAATTATAATCTAGAGATAGCAATAGATAAAGTACAATTAAATTTTCCAATTAATTATTTAGGAGTTCTATTATCCTCAACCATGGTCCGTCCACCAAAAATTCAAATACGAGTAGATCAACTCAAATCACTTAATGACTTTCAAAAGTTATTAGGAGACATAAATTGGATAAGGCCTTATTTAGGTATACCAACAGGAGAGTTGGGACCTTTATTTGATATCCTAAAAGGTCCATCAGATCCAAATTCACCCCGAATGTTAACGCCTGAAGCAAGAAAAGCATTAAAAATCATTGAAACATATATGGAAAATATGCATTTGGATAGAATTGATATAAGTTTGCCTTTATTATTTATTGTACTACCAACAAAAAATATTCCTACAGGAGTATTTTGGCAAGAAGGTCCATTATTATGGATACATTTATCTTATTCTCCTAACACTATTCTTACTAGGTATCCTGAGGCTGTAGGACAATTAATACTCAAAGGAATAAAAGCAGCAAAGGGAGTGTTTGGAATTTCTCCCAATAAAATTATTACTCCATATACTATGAATCAAATTGATGAGTTAGCTAATGAGTTAAATACTTGGGCAATAATCATGTGCAAATCTAATGTTTCATTTGATAACCACTTACCATCTAATCCTTTATTGTCTTTTTGGTCATTGCATCCTGTAATTTTTCCAAAAATGACAAGAAAAACACCTATCATGAATGCTCCAAATATATTCACTGATGGGTCAAATAATGGTACAGCAGCAGTAGTTACCCCTGATCAAACTTTTACATTTTTAGTACCCAAACAATCAGCTCAAAAGGTAGAGCTTAATGCAGTTTTACAAGCTTTTGTGATGTTTAAAGATTCTGTATTTAATTTATTTTCTGATAGTCAGTATGTAGTTAATGCTATAGTATCTCTTGAAGATGCTGGTAGGATTTCCCCTTCTTCTACTGTTTTCTCTTTGCTTTCCACTATACAAAGTCTAATCTGGGACAGAAAAGATCCATTCTTTATAGGACATATCAGGGCACATACAGGATTGCCTGGAGCCCTTAGTTTGGGCAATGATTTAGCAGATAAAACTACACATGACATACATATTTTCTCTACACTAGAAGAAGCTATAAATTTTCATAAAAAGTTCCATGTCAATGCTAATACTTTACAAAAGCGTTTTAAAATAACTAAGGAACAAGCTAGACAAATAATAAAACAATGTCAAAATTGTGTGACCTTTTTACCACAAGTTAATCTTGGAGTCAATCCTAGAGGATTGATACCTAACCATATTTGGCAGATGGACGTCACACACTTGCCAGAATTTGGAAAATTAAAATATTTGCATGTTACAGTTGATACTTCTTCTGGATTTTTGATGGGCTCCCTTCATGCCGGAGAAAAAACTAAAGATGTTATAGCTCATTGCTTACAAAATTTTGCCACTGTGGGTGTTCCAAAACAGTTAAAAACAGATAATGCCCCTGGTTATACTTCTACCTCTTTTAAACAATTTTGCTCAACATTTGGCATTACTCATATAACAGGAATCCCATACAATCCACAGGGACAAGGCATAGTTGAAAGAGCTCATCAAACTATTAAAATGTACTTATTAAAGCAAAAAGAAGGAATTGGGAAGGGGTATATATTCCCCAAAGATAAACTTAAAATAACCCTTTTTACTCTAAACTTTTTAAATTTGGATTCATCAGGACTTAGTGCTGCGGAAAGGCATATGTGTCCAAAAAATGTACATAAGCCCAAGGTACTTTGGAAGGATATTCTAACAGGACAATGGAAAGGTCCTGACCCAGTAATTGTCTGGAGTCGGGGGTCTGTTTGTGTGTTTCCACAGGGAGAACAGCAGCCGATTTGGATTCCAGAGAGATTAACCAAGGTCCTGACCCAGTGATTGTCTGGAGTCGGGGGTCTGTTTATGTGTTTCCACAGGGAGAACAGCAGCCGATTTGGATTCCAGAAAGATTAACTAAAGCGATTTCTACAGACCAAAAAGAAGATGATTTGGCTCAAATCCATAACAACTGATATCCAAAACTCCAGTTTGGCTATTCTTACATCTGCAACAGAACCAGGATGCTTTTTTCAATATCTATTTTATTATTGCCCTTTGCCATATCATGAAGTTCTATTTTGTTTTTTGAGCTCATACAGACCTAGGTTAATGTTTTGCTGATCAGTTCTATTTTTTGACTATAGAGTTTTTAAACATTGCAATGGAGATTTCACCTGTAAAAAGTTATAAGGCCTTTACTATAATGTTATGTGTTGTATGTATTATATTATGTGTGCACACTTGTGTTTTGTGTTATATGTTTGAATGTACGTATGTCCATATATCATATATGATGAGCGCTCATGATAAAATGGATCCAAATATTTTTTTTTCACGTGATTTATATGGTTTAATTTAAATTGGGTAAACAACTGTTGAGGATTGTTTTAATATGTAAACAAAAAAGAAGGTTAACAGATCTGTTTGTTTACTTTCACCTTTCCTTTTCATTATATTTAATAATGCTCTTAAAGATAATGTAAATTGTTAAGAAAATTGTTTTCTTTTAGTGCCTTCTGTAATGTTACATAATTTTTTCTTTAGCCATTATTGCCAGAATTCCTATCTTCATCCCAGTGCCGGTGAAGACAATGTAAATTGTTAAGAAAATTGTTTTCTTTTAGTCTCTTCTGGAATGTTACATAATTTTTTCTTTAGCCATTATTGCCAGAATTCCTATCTTCATCCCAGTGCTGGTGAAGTCAAAGATAAAACCAATCTACAGCTTCTACAATAGCCATCACTGAACTGCTTGCAGAACTTGCCTGGACACATTGTGAGCTCACCTGTATGCATTGTGAACTATCTGTTGGTACAGCGAATTGTGGTAGTGCTGGAGTATTTTTGCTGATGGTGTCACCGGTGGTACAATTTAGGAGCCCTCAATTGGCTTAATGTCATGGCATTTTGCATCCTCCTCTACTAGTGATGGTCTAAAATTTGGGGGCCAACAGAGGTGAGGCAAAGAACCTCACCCCCCCACAGGTGCAAAGTCCTATCCACAAGTATGGCTGTATGCTGGACCGGTAGTCAGTGACGGGTATGATCCAATTGCAGTGGTACCAACCTAAGACAGGAGGCTGACGCCTAGAGGTCAGTTCATCCGATGACGGGTAAGGACCATATGTTGAATTGGACTGCCTAACAGGCACGGTCCCTAAGCCACATGCTTGTTGTTTAAACAGAGAGGGGGAGATGTTGAGAGCCACAGCCAAAGGGGCCCCAGCAAACTTCCAGCTGCCAGCAAACTTCCAGCTGCTGGCTGATGA
Organism: Marmota monax; assembly: GCF_021218885.2. Lineage (NCBI taxonomy): Eukaryota > Metazoa > Chordata > Mammalia > Rodentia > Sciuridae > Marmota > Marmota monax. The sequence goes on from NW_026692194.1 coordinate 814,516, forward strand.
TTGGCTCACAGCGGCCCCAGCAACATCTAGCTGATTGGCTCCTCGGCCCCAGCAACATCTAGCTGATTGGCTCCTCTGCGGTGATGCTCATTGGACTGTTTCCCTGCCCTTTCAGACCACGGAGCTGCTCATTGGGGGACTTTTTTGGCTCCGCCCAGGTGACCCAGCCAATCGGCCTCAAGAGCAGGAGGATTGTGGGAGGTGGAGAGAAGCTGGTGTGGGAGAGAGAGGCTTGGGGAAAGCCGGTGGTGGCAGTTGAGGCTCTGAGGGTTTTTCCTGAGAGACTATTTTGTTTGTCGTGTGTGGTTCTAAAAATAAAGTTAGTTTCTTTTGACAAGTGGCTCCTGATTGTGCCCAGCCAGACTGCGGCACATCTCCAGCCCTGTTTTGTATTTTATTTAGAGACAGGGTCTCAGTGAGTTGGTTAGCACCTCGCTCTTGCTGAGGCTGGCTTTAACTTGCAGTCCTCCTGCCTTAACTCCTGAGCTCCTGGGATTACAGACATGTGTCATGCCTAGCCAACACCTCATATTTGAAAAGCAGTTTATTATCATTTTCTTTCTCATTTAATTCTCACAATGTTGGGAAAGAAGCACTTTAATCCCCATTTTATAAGTAATGAAAGTTGAAACACAAAGATGTTAAGAGCTTTGCATAAGGAAACAATTAAATGGTTGAGCCAGATTTAAAAATGGAAACATCTTACTCCAAGTTCATTTTTCAATACACAGGTAGAAAGGAGCTTGTTTGAAACTGTGGGATACTGAACAAAAGGTTGAAAGGGAAAAAAGCAAAATTTCTAAAAATGTTTTTAGTTCCCAAAGGATATTCACCCTCTTTTCACTACACAACCACCAAAGTAACCAATATCAATTTTACTGTGTACACTCTCATTCTTTTAAAAGTAGTAATAAAAATATTTTAAAATGTTATGTGTCTTAAATTTTTTTCCATCCTGTTAAAATACTATGGATGCTATTTGCAACTAGATTTTTTTTTTTCTTTTTACCCTTATTCCAGGTAAATCACATGGATCTAATTACTTTAAAAATATGGAATAATTTAAATATGACTGTTTCAAAGGACACCAATTTAATTGAATAAATATTTATGAAACACCTACTATGGACTGGGAACTCTTACGTGCATGCTGGGAATACAGCAACCAACAAAAGAAAAATCCAGCTCTGAGGCTTCCACAGTTCTCCAGCCAACCACTTTCATCTTTAAGCTTTAGCATATGTGTTTGTCGATGTCAAATATAACTCGCTATTTTAATAGTTGAATAAAATTCTGTAGTATAGTCATGCATTTCTTTATTGGGTGACATTGCTTTTAGATTTTTATTTTTGCAACGAATTTGTGATGAACACCAATATCACATACATATTTATACACAATATACATAGCTTATTATTTTTAAAGAAAAGCAGTCTGACCTACGTGAATAAAAACTCACAGACCCATCCATCTATGACTGATCTCACTAATCTGCTCCTGTATTTCCCAGGTGTGCTCAGAGGCTCTGGTACTATCCACCTAGGTGGTGCTGAAGCAGGTATTTAGATCTCGGCCTTCTGAAGCCATTTCCAGCCCCAATACGCTTAGTTCCCCAAATCACCAATTGTCGACCAGTTTCTACCCAAGGACTTTCAAATCACACTTAATATGCAAATCTAAACTCGTGAGGTGACACATGGGGTGCTTTGCCAGTAATCCATACCTCCTCTTGGCCTTTGTCACAAGCAATGCCTCAGGCACATGCCAGTTGCCTTTTACAGGGTTAATAGCTCATCCTTCGAGATGTGTACATATATGTGTCTAATTACACCGTGTCATTCTTGAGATAAGATATGTATAATGGAAATACACACCTACAAGAAGGTGTCGCTCCTTCTTGTTAGTGCATTCCTAATCCAGTGTGGCTCTCAGCCCCCATTATATGGAACTGCGCCTTCCCTCGGCCATTTCCCTTGAGCTTTGGAAAGACTTATTTCCTGAAATTTAAATCACGAACTAGCAGTTTCCTAAGCCACTTCCCCTCTCTCGCCCCCCCCCCGCCCCCATTCTCCTCTCAGCCTTCTCCTGCTTGGCTGGGGCCAGATCCGCCAGCAGCAGAATCCACACCCTCCGGTTGACCCAGGCGATCTAGATTCTGAGGGTCTTGCTCCTTGGTATAGCAGTCGCCTTATCCCAATGCCTACCGTCCCCCACATCCTCTCCTCCCGCCCGGTGCTGTTCTAGGAGGAGCCTAAAGGTCCGCTTCCCCAGTTGAAGGGGATTGTGGTGCGTAAGCGGGATTAACTCTCTCGCCCCCAGCTGTGCTGTGCCGATCTGCTCGGCGGCCAGCGGGTCTCAGGGAGCCCTCGCGTGCGTGGAGGGCTCAGCAAGAAGAGCGGGGGATGGGGCAGCTCGCGCTCTCCGAGCAGTGTCTGGGGCCCGCTTCCTCGCCCAGTGCGGCTGGGGGACACAGGCTCCGGAGCTGCTGCTCGAAAGCCCGGGCGGAGGGCGGTGACGGCTCCTAGTTGCAGCCTCCCTTTCACCACCTCCTATTCCCTCCCCGCGCTTCCTCTCCGCCCACCGCGCTCCAGCCACTTGGTCGCAGCCGGCTGTGTCCTCCGACCCCCGGCGTCGCTGCGCCAGCCCCTCGCTCAGCGATGGGGGACCTGCCAGGCCTCGTGCGCCTCTCCATCGCTCTGCGCATCCAACCCAACGATGGTCCGGTGTTCTTTAAGGTGGACGGGCAGCGCTTCGGCCAGAACCGCACCATCAAGCTGCTCACCGGCTCCTCCTACAAGGTGGAGGTGAAGATTAAGCCCATCACGCTGCAGGTCGAGTAAGTGCTGGGCGCCGGGTGGCGCTTGGTTACTGGAGGAGGACTGAGGCCCCTGGAACAGACTAAGCTGCTCCCGATTTTTTTTTTCCTTGTCTCCCTTTGCCCAGAAGACTCGGGACGGGGGGGGGGGGGGGTAGGGAAAGAGGTCTGCTCTCTGTCCCCGCTTTGGTCCTCTCCTCTGCCTGTCCCTGGTATTCCTGATTCCTGCTTCCCTCCACCCATTGCAGTGACCTCAGTGGGTCCGTTTAAATCAGTGACAAGAAGCCAGAGGGGGAGGGGGCGGTGTTGTTGTTTTTCTTGTAAATTGCTTTACTGTCCACCCTTGGAACCACAAGGGGAGGGTTGGGGCAGATGGCAGAAGGTCGCTGCAGGGTTCATCTACCGCAATCCCAGCCCTTCTCTGCTGGGTCCTGGCGTGTCGCCGGCTTCTGCTGGCGAGGCCAAAGGAAGGAGAAAGGGTGAGAAAGAAGTGTAAAGGCGGAGGAGGGGCAGTTATTGGTGTTCCCTGAGGGATTCTCCCCACTCCTCCATCTGCCTTTTGGTGGCAGGGGACCCCCAGCGCGGGAAGAGCAGGAACAAATCTGAAGGTGTAGCTTCTGCTTAGGCCTAGTGTCACGGTTTTCCATGCCCTCTACTTTTTTCTCCCTAGCTATCTGTTCAGCCTGGTGATGTCGCCTGGGATTAACATCCTCACTACAAGAGGATGTTTTTTTTTTTTGTTTTGTTTTTTTTAATTTATTCGAGGCAGGGATTATCTCCTCCCAGCTACCACAGGGATGACATGATGCACCCAGCAGACCTCTGGCGAGTAAGTCAGTAGCCTATGGGAGAAGAATCTATGGATGGGTCCTTTACCTCTCCGCTTCCACCTAAGCGATGTGTGAAATCTCATCTGGAAGGAGGAAATAAATCAACATTTATCCTAACATATGCTGGAGAAGGGGTTTTGAATCCCTCAGACACGTCCATAGTTTATTATAATTCAGTAATTTATATTAGCCTTCAAGGTGCAAGGATATAGAACCACAACTGGATGGTTTCTAGGGTCTCTGATCTACCTATTTATCGGACCCCCCCCCCAAAAAAAAAAAAAAAAACCCCACACATACACGCACACAACTCCATACATTTCCCAGTGTTCCCTGCATCTGGATATGATCCAGGCTTTTCCTTTCCCTTTCCTAGAAACCTCTTTTCCTAACTTATCTATTCAATATTCCATTTTTTTTTCAGAGTAGTTCTCTAGAGTTAAAACAAACCTAAAACTATTTGTTAATGGCAATTTTTTTTTACTTACATTTTAATTTTATCAAGGATTTTTTATCCAGTGGTTCTAACTCAAAGGTGAGTGTACATCAGAATCACCAGGAGAGCTTGTTGGAACAGATGGCTGGGGCCCACTCTGATGTCTCTGGCTTGCTGTCTTGGGTGGTACCTAAGATAAGAGTGTATGTCCTAACATGTCCACAGTAGATGTGGATACTGCTGGTCCAGGGACTTGTCTTTGAGAACAATGATCCTAACACACCAGAATGGTGCCAATAAGAATTTCTGGTGGTATAGCAGGCTTGAGAAAAAGTGCCTCAAACAGGACCCATGAGTGTTGGAACAGAAAGAAAAAAAAAAAAATACAGAGTTAGTTCAACTAGTCCTTAATCTGACCTGCACATAAAGATCACCTCGAAAACTTTAAAATAAATTTACGTGTACCAAATTATATCCCAAACCAATTAAACCCTATCTCTGGGGTTTGGGATGGGACTGGATATAGTTAGGTTTCTAATAGCTCCACAGGTAACTTTAATGTGTAACTAAGGATAAGCAATCCTTGATACAGTTCAACTCAGCCTTTATGTGTATCTGGATGAGAATACTGAGGTTAGCCCAGAGAGTAGTTAGTCTATGATCACATGATTGATTAGTTGGAGAACTCAAGCCTCCTGAACTTTCATGAGTTTCTTGGTGGTTTTATTTTATTTTGTTTGAGATGGGGGTCGCATGATGTTGCCCAGGCTGGGTCTCTTGCTTTCTTGAGTGGCTAGAATTATAGGTACATGCCACTGTACCCAATCAGAATTTTCTATCATATAAATATTTCTCCCTTAGCCAAACTCTGTAGGTTTCCTGCTCGGGGTTTTGGTCTAGACCAAGACAGGGTACCTAACCTAATTCCTACTATATATGGTCAACTCAAGTTCATTGCAGGAACATTTCCATTGGTGGTGTGCTTGTCCCACTGGAGCTGAAGGCTAAAGAACCTGATGGAGACAGAGTTGTTTATACGGGCACATATGACACAGAAGGTGTGGCCCCAACCAAGAGTGGAGAACGGCAACCTATCCAGATCACCATGCCGGTAAGGCCTGGTTGGGAGTGTGGGGGATGTGGTTTCAGGGCACATGGGAAGTATAGAAAAGAAAACAATCACTATCTCTGTAAGAAAAGGTGTACCGAAGCCAATTACTGTGGAAATTAGGTTGAGTTTCCTTCGTGGATCTGTTAGAACTAGGTAATTAATGCTGTTTTGCATAATAGACTGACCCTATAAACACCAAGTAGGTGGTACTGGAAGAGAAAGTACCTACATTGCCATTTTTCCTATTACATACTGTATCAGGACTGGTTTAGATAATTGACCCTGGGGTTTGGGATGGGACTGGATATAGTTAGGTTTCTAATAGCTCCACAGATAACTTTAATGTGTAACTAAGGATAAGCAATCCTTGAAAGAGTTCAACTTAGCCTTTATGAGTAGCTGGATGAGAATATTCCTATTCCAAGTAGCCCATAAAAAGTTGATTTCAATGACATTTTGCTATTTAAATCTAATCTAAATGGAAGAGGCCCTCCAAAGTGACTTCCATGGAAAATAGTAAACCTCTCAGTTATCTAGTCCTACTAGATAATAATAGGTCATCCTCTGTATCCACAGGGGATTGATTCCAGAACTCCCTTCAAACACCAAAATCTGTAAATGCTCAAATCCCTTATATAAAGGATTTAGTATTTGCATATAACCTATGTATATTCTCCTGTATACTTTAAATGATCTTTAGATTATGATACCTAATACAATGTAAATGCTGTGTAAGTGGTTATTATTATTCCCTAAATAATACAATAAAACAAGAAAAAGTCTATTCATGTTCAGTATAGGCACAATTTTTTTTTTTCTGAGTGTTTTCAATCCAAGGTTGGTTGAATTCATGGATGCAGAACTTATAGACACAGAGGGCAATCTATATGTCATAAACAAATTTATAGCCAAGTAATATTGACCCCCAAGTAAAAATATCAAATTGGTAAAAGGATAGAGTTGAGAAATAGTTAACTATACATGCAAACACAATAGGGGAGGAAGTAAGCTTGCCAAAACACAGGTAAAGGAAAATTCACCTAAACTGCAGCTATAAATCCTGGGCAGCCTTTTCCCATTGCAAGAATGACCTTGAATTGTCTCCCTTCTTGCTTTATAGGGGGGTGTTACAGAGGTTCACAAATATATGTGTACATAAGAATCTCTTTTGGTGTTTAATTAGAACCAGTTCTAGGTCCCACCTCTGGTGATTTTTAGTTCAAAAGAGCTGAGGTAGGGCCAAAAGAACTGAACTTTCAACTTGCCTACCAGCGGATCCATCCTGATGAGGAGAGTCTGTGAAATGTGCTTTGAGAAATGCTGATCTAAATAAGAGCTAATTCATCCAGTCCTTTGAAACATTCAGGTTTCCTTGTGCCCAATATACTTAAAACAACCACAATGGCAACATAAGGAAATAATCTGGCAGCCCATCCCTTTGCATCCTATATTTGAATTATTTTTGGAAAGAATTCTATTTTTCATTAGAGATTCTTCAACAGAGGAAAAAGTACAAAAATGGAAGAAATATATAATTCCTGCAAGAGATAACTTAACATTTTTGTGACTATTCATACTTAGTTGTTTCTACTATGTCTTTGAGTGTATGTGTATGTACTGGGTATCATTATATATGTGTACTTTTTTCTATTAATGTGCATCTTTAGATGGCAAATAAAAATAGATGTAAATATGAAACATAAATTTGAAGTCTATCCGGACACTCATGAATGTATCAAATTATTCTCAGTCACTTATCACTAATTATTAAGTATTATTAAGAAAGCTACATTTAAAGCTACACTCACTTCTGCAAAAATTGCCTAATGTTTTCTTGGGACAGATTTCTAGAAGGAATTTGCATGCTAAGGCATCTTATAATACTGATCTCTAGGAAAGTTAGGCACCTTACATTCCAATCATCTGCATTTAATTGCCCATCTCCATATGCACTAGGAATAAAAATTTAAAAATTTTTTTTGAACTTTTTCATCTGAAAGGCAGTGTATTCTAATTTTTGTTTCTTCAGTTACTATTAATTTGAAATATTAACATGTTCATTTATAGTTTGTACTTTTTTTGTGGATAATACGTTCATAGCTTTTACTCATTTTATACTTGTGTGCTTACTGATTTTAAGAAATCTTTAAAAATTATAGTCATATTTTTTGTGGCATCTTAAGTGTGCTCATTTTGCATAACTTTGCTTACAATATCAATTTAAATTTTCATGTATTCCAAAATATTAGCCTTTACCTTTGTGGTGTTTGTAGTTAGGATCCATTCAGCTTGAAAAATGTTCTCTAACTCTAGCATTAATAATGTGTACATATATACACAATGCATTTGTATATTTTCATTTGAACTCTTATGGTCTCATTTATTAAATTTCAGATTCATTAGATCTAAATATTGTTTCTACTCATATGTTCCTAATTGAATACACTTATCGATGTCCTAAAACAATTATTTCAGTAATCCATTCTTCTCTAATCATCATTTCAAACTAATTTTTTAAATGGCAAATTTAGTATATTTCCACACTTCTAATCTATTCCATTTACTCTTACACCAATTCTAGTGCCAATACTGTATTGTTTTTTTAAAATATATTTTTTAGTTGTAAATGGATCTTTTATTTTATTTATTTATATGTGGTGCTGAGGATCGAATCCAGGGCCTCACACATGCCAGGCAAGTGCTCTACCACTAAGCCCTGATACTGTATTGTTTTAAATACATCATTTTTATAATTTGTGTTTATGTATTTATAACTGATCACCTGGCTGAACTTTCTTACTAAAAATTTACAGTGAAATATCTTGGATTTTTAGATAGAAAGTCATAATCTGCATATGACTGTGTCATTTTTTGATTATTTTTCCTTCTCTTATTGCATTATCTAATGACCCTAAAATAATGTTGACAATCAATTGTGTCGAGGGGTATCCTTGTCTGCAGGATTTCATTGTTAGGTACCATTTTAGTTTCAGATATTTACTGTGTAAAACAAACTTTTTCATGTTCACTAAAAGGTGTGATTTTTGTTTTGTTTTTATTGGGAGATATACTGAATTTCATCCAATTCCTTTTTCCATCTCTAGATACTTTATCTCCTTTGATATATTAATCAATGAGTTATATAATTATACCTTTTTAAATACTAAACCACTCTTTAATTCCTAAAATAATATTTTAGTATATTGCTCTATTTGATTTGCTCAGATTACATTTAAGATTTTTAGAATATTAATTATTTTTTATTTGCTTGTTCGATCAGCAAATATTTCCTATATTAGACACTAGGGGGAAGAGTAGTGAACAAAATAAACATCCCTAACTATACAAGCTTCTAAAACAAAGGAGAATATAACTTTATACTGCCAAATGTTATATTAAACTATATTGTCAAATATAATAACTATTCATTATTTTCAAAAAAAAAAACATATAAAGTAATAGTGCATATGGCATATGGGGGAATCTTACCCTAGTTTAAGACTTGGGAGATGACTTTCTTGAGAAAGGAAATAAGGATGAATAAGAGTAGGGAGAAGAGGGAGCATTCTAGGAAAGAGAGGCTGCAATAGTCAAGAGCTGGGAGAGAGCAGGCTATGTTCTAATGGAGGAGAGAAGCCCAACATGTCTGGACCCAACATGACTGGAATTACAGTGGGACGAGTAAGGGTGAGATATTATAGGAGGTGGCAGTTGGGATATGGTTTGAGTGTGTCCTCCAAAGGTGCATATGCTAGAATCTTGGTCCCCATTGTGCCAGTGTTGAGGTGGTAAAACATGTAAAAGATGAGACCTAGAGCCAAGTAGTTAGGTCATGAGGGCACTGCCTTGGAAGGAATTAATGCTGGTCTCAGGAATGGGTTGTTATAAAGCAAGGCCACCCCAAGTACTTGACCCCTTCTGTATATGGTCATTTCCCTTTCTACCAAAGGTTAAACAGATGGAGCTGCCTGAACTTAGACTTCCAGATTCCAAAACTGGGAGCTAAATAAAGATCTTTTATTACCTACTCAATACTAGGGATTGAACCCAGGAGTGCTCTTCCACTGAGCTATATTCCCAGCTTTTTTTTTTGGGGGGGGGGGGTTGGGAGGGGGACAGAATCTTGCTAAGTAGCCCAGGCTTGCCTCAAATGTGGGATCCTCCTGAGTAGCTGTAGTTACGGGCAAGTGCCTCCAACCCCAGCCTCTTTTCTTTATAAAATACTTACTAACAGGTATCCTGCTATAGCAACACTAAACAAACTAATATATAAGACCTTCTTCCTAATTTGATTTATCCTAATGTCTATAGGAATTCATTGAAAGTTTTTTTTTAATTTATTTTCATTTATATATGAGAGTGGAATGTTACAGTTCTTATTACATATATAGAGCACAATTTTTCATATCTCTAGTTGTATACAAAGTATATTCACACCAATTTGTGTCTTCATATATGTACTATGGATAATAATGACCATCACATTCCAGCATCATTTTAACCCCAAGCCCCCTCCCTTTCCCTCCAACCCCTCTGCCCTAATAGTTTTAAAATCAACTTTGAGATATGATTTACATATGTAAAATGCACCAACTTTAAGTGTACAGTTTATGCATGCTTTAACAAAAAGATCCTACTTTGTGATCATCACCCCAATACAGATACAGAACATTTCTACCACCCTGAAAATTCCTTCATGTTCATTGGTATTCAATCCCCTCTATAGCCCTACCTGAGCTTTCTATCTCAATGTGTTACTTTTAACTATTCACCATTATTATTTGAATAGAAGCATAATGCTGTATCTAAATTCTTTCATTTAGTATAATGTTCTTTTTTTAAATTTTTTTAAAAACATTTATTCTTAGGTTTTAGCTAGATACAGTATCTTTATTTTACATTTATGTGGTGCTGAGGTCGAACCCAGTGCCTCATCCATGCTAGGCAAGCACTCTACCACTGAGCCACAACCCCAGCCCTATTATAATGTTCTTTAGATTCATCTATGTTGAAAGTATCAGTAATGGTTCCTTCTATCACTGAATAATACAAATCACATTGTAATACATTTATACCCTTACTCATAAATGGATATCTGGGTTGTTATCAGTTTTTGGTATTATGAAAAAATCTGCAATGAATTCGAGTCTTAGTATAAACACATGTTTTCATTCCTCTTGAGTTAGTAGTATCTAAGAGAGAACTGCTTAGTCACAGGATAAGTGTATATTTAACTATGTAATGTATGAGGATTTTAGTTGATTTATATACTTAAGATATGCCAATATTTTAAATTTGGAAATTCAAAAGACCTGGAAGAGCCAACACAATTTTGTTTTATGATCTATATTGTAGGCTTTACAACAGAACTAAAGATTTGTATTCAGAGGTTTGTTTGTTTGGGGCTGCTGTAATCCCTGTGAATTGTTATGTAGATTTTAGAATGAACTTGTGAATTTCTCCAAAAATTGGGATATTAAGTTTATGTTAAATTTATAAGTGCTGGGCACTGTGGCTTGCTTGTGGTATCAGCTACTGTGAGGCTAAGGCAGGAAGATTGCCCAAGTCCAGGAGTTTGAGGCCAATATGAACAAAATAGCAAGAACAAAGACCCTTGAACAAACAAACAAACAAAAGTCAATTTGGGGAGATTTGACATCTTAATATTGAGCTTTCTAACTCAGGAGCATAATATCTCTATTTAAATCTTTGTTAATTTTCTGTTTTTAAATCATCTCTGCAAGTCGGGTGCGGTGGCTCACGCCTGTAATCCCAGTGGCTCTGGAGGCTAAGGCAGGAAGATTGTGAGTTCAAAGCCAGCCTCAACAACAAAAAAAAAAGGTGCTAAGCAATTCAGTGAGATCCTGTCTCTAAATAAAAATACAAAATTGGGCTGGGGATGTGGCTCAGTAGTTGAGTGCCCCTGAGTTCCATCCCCAGTACTCACTCCCAAAAAACAAAACAAAACAAAACAAAAAAACTCTGCAATATGTTACAATATTCCCTATGTAGATTTCATATATACTTTGTTAAATTTATCATTAAACAATTTATATTTTATTTTATTATAAGTGGAATTATCTTATTGCTAATATGTGGAAATAAAACTGGTTTTTATTGATCTTGAAAACTGAGATTTTGCTAGTCTCATTTATTAATCCCCATAATTCTTTTATAGAATCCGTAGGAGTTTGTACATATACTATATTTCATCTGTTAAAAAAAATGTTTTTCTCCTTTCTTTCCAATCTGTATTCCTTTTACATATGGCCTGATTACAATGAGTAGGACCTTCAATATGATGGTAAATAGAAATGATGAGAGTAGTCAGTCATTCTTGTCCCTTGACCTTGGGGAACAAGAATTCAGTTTTTCAACATTAAGTATGATGTTGGCTATATCGTTTATTATTAGTCTTTTTATAAGGTTAAGGAAGTTCCTTTCTATTTCTAGTTTACTGAGCATTTTGACCATGATTCTTGTGAAATGTTTCTGAAGTTTTTCCTCTGTCTTTTGAGATTATCACTAGCTGTTTTCTTCTTTTTTTTTTTTCTGTTACATTAGATTGCATTGCTTTTTCAATGTTAAATAACCTTGAATTTCCACAACAAGTGATTTCAAAAAAAAACAACCTTTATTTTATTTATTTTTATTTATTTATTTATTTATTTTTGTGTGTGTGTGGTGCTGAGGATCGAATCCAGGGCCTTGCATGAGTGAGGCGATCGCTCTACTGCTGAGCTATAACCCCAGCCCTAATAAGTGATTTTTGATCATGATATATTTTCTGTATGTCTTGATTTGTTAATATTGTTGAGGATTCTTACATCTATGTTACTGAAAGATATTAGTCTATGACTTTCTTTTCTTATTATGTACTTATTTAGTTATATTAGGGTAATGCTAACTGCATGAGTTGGAAAGTGTTTATTCTTGTCTGAGACAGTTTCTATACAACTGATATTATCCCTTATATTGGATAGAATTCACCAAGAAAGGCACACATTTTACTTTATTTGATGACTTTTAATTACAAATTCAATATTTAAATTGATATTGATTGGGCCATTCACATTTTATTTCTTGAGTTTTATAATTTGCCTTTAAAACAATTCATTTCAATTAAATTGTCAAATTTACTGGAATAAAGTTGTTTATAATCTTCTACCATCCTTTAATGTCTTTGGCTCTTTAACAAAGTCCACTTTCATTCTTGACATTTAAACTATCTTTTTTCCTGATGAATCTAACTAGAAATGTGTCAGTTTTATTGGCCTTTTCAAAATTTTACCTTTTTTCCCACATGCTTCATTTCCTATTTTTCTATTTCATTGTTTTCTGGTTTTATATTTATTTCCTTCTTTTGTTTGCTTTGAAATATCTTAATTGAGACATAACATATATACAGTGAAATGATCCCTTTATATATTGTAGACTGGCTTTCAATAGATTGTCTGTGATGCAGATAAACATATTTCTTTGTATCTTTCCTTCTGGTGATTCATTGAAATTCTTGAATCTATAAAATGCTTTCAGCAAATTTGGAGTATTTCTAACCATTATGTTATGAACTATTTTTTTCTACTCCTAAAGGTATAAACTTAAAGACTTTTAATTACAAATTCAATTTTCCAAATACTGGACTATCCATATTTTATTTCTTGAGTCTTTGTAACTTACCTTTAAAATTTATTGGCATAAAGTTGTTCATAATAATCCTTTGTTTCTTCTTTCCTTGCAGGACTCCAAATAAACATACGTTGGAAAGCTTGATATTATCTCACAAGTCTTTGAGGCTGTGTTCAATTTTCTTCAATTTTTTTTTAATGGATCCTAAGAGTAGATCATTTTCATTGATGTATCTTTAAGTTCACTGATTCTTTCTCCTGCTATTTCCAGGTTTATATTGTGCTAATTTTTTTCTATCATATTTTTCAGTTTTAGAATTTTATTTATATATTTTATAATTTTAATTTTCTTAAAATTCATCATCTGTTTGCTCACAGAGACCATGTTTTTCTTTATTTCTTTAAGCATATTTATAACTGCTGGCTTGAAATCTTTGATAAGCCCAACATCTGGCTCCATTTACAGTAAGTTGCTATAGACTGACTTTCTTCTTGGATGTGGATTGCACCTTCCTATGTCATTAGATGTCTGGTAATTTTTGTCTAAAAACTAAACATTGTGGATAATATTGACTATAGTATTTACTTCATTCTTCTGAGTACAGGTTGAGTGTCTCCTATCTAAAATTATTGGGACTAGAAATATTTCTGAGTTCAGTGTTTAGTTCTTGAAATACTTGCATAGACATTGAGCATTCTTAATCTGAAAAATTTAAAATTTAAAACAGTCCAAAATTCAAAACTTTTTGAGTGTCATATTTTTCCTCAAAAATTTCAAATTTCATAGAGTTTCCAGATTAAGTATGTTCATCCTGTCTTTTTATATTCTAACCAGTAGTAAATAGTTCTGGACTCAAACTTCAAAACTGTCTTCCTAGCATTATGCAGTAACTATTGTCTGTGCTCAGATTTTTCATCTTCTCTTTGTTGCTTTCCTAGCCTAGGCCCTTTTTGTGTCCATAGGATTTAGCAATCAGCCAAATAATTGAATTTTTATACTGAGTTTTTGGATCTCAATTACCCTACGGTTTCCCTAAATTTCTAGCTCCTCTGCCAGTCCTAGAGTCTTTGCTTTGATTCTTCAAGCCAGTAAGGCTCCAACTGCTCAGATTTTAAAATACACTTAATTTTTTTTAAAGTAAACTCACAAATCTTATTTAGTATAACTTTTACTTTCAAGGATTTGTCTCTTTGCTGATTTTTCTTTTTCAGTGAGCCCCCTTCCACTATCCTACACATGCAACTAGCCAGGGATTATGGCAGAGTTACAGGCAGACTTTGGGTTTCATCTTTTCTGCAATTCTTTTACTTTTGGGAATTTCTATCTAAATTTTCAACTTCTCTGTCAGTGTTTCCTGACACTTTCAACTTAATAATAACTTTTTAATACTGCATTTTCTCCTGTCAAGTCCCCAAGGGATTGAGAAGTACCTTTAAGGAATGGGAGAAAGCCACAAAAAAAAAATTCTTAAGTGGTGCATTTGAGATCTTTTGAGGATGATCTTTTCTCTGGCTTCTGTCCTACTTATAATCTCTATAAGGAATTCAAATCATTTTTGTTAACATTTTTGTCAGGTTGTATAATATCTATGTAGTTTCACCCAACAATTCTATCTCATCATTTCTGTCTTTAAAATCTTGTCAATCTAGTTTCTGATATTGGATAAAAATGGAATGTCAAAAATCACTATAAAGGCTAATGTATAAATTGGAAAGGGAAATAGGCAAAGAACAATTAAAAGGACTTTATAGTCTTGAGTTGTAGGGTTAATGGCTTTACTAAATGAATTAGGAACTTTTTTTTTTTAATACGTTAAGCTCTGAAGCAATTTATATAGCATAGGTCTAAACTGTTAACAGAAAGTCTGTCAGAATCTGCCCACAAAAGTCAGGACCATGAACAAAAATATTGGGGGAAAATATCTTTAACTTTCAATTTAGTTTAAGATATTTTGACTTTTGGAAGTTTTATGTAGTCAATATGATATTTTTGTGAGGAAAATATTTATTTCTACAGAATTTTTAAATCTATTTTTAGCCTCTAGGATTATTAAATACCATTGATAGAGTTAAAAGAATGTTAAAACTACATTCTTAAACAAGTTTAGAGCTATTTTCATGGAGCGACTTTTTGACATTAAGCTTTCAAGTGCTATGAAACTTTAAGAAGTAGCCATGTGTAAAAACCACTCACAGCTAAGTGCTTGTTAATGTTCCATGTGGAGTTATTTAGAATTGGAACTAGAAAAGTCTTTTATTTTCTTGTTTTCAAGAAAATATTTCCTTTATAATGATTAGAATGATTTAACTTAATATTTTTCAAACTATTTTCTGAAGTCTAAGGGTTTCCTTGAGGTACTTCTTGGCCTCTTGAAAGAAGTGGGGGGCAGGGAGGGCAAACCTCTCTCCTTTATTTAGTCATTACAGGACTGCCTTTTGTATCTTGTGAAGAAAATGAATGAATAGTACTGTAAAATATTTTAAATCACCAATAATTGACTGTTGTGGGTGACCAACCTGAATATGCAGAAACAAATCTAACAATATTTTTATTTGTATTTTTTAGTTTTATGTAAAATGCTAAACCCCATAGCAAATCCTTTATAAAGTAATGGACAGTATAAATACATAAGTCAAGGTTGAGTAAAGGGGGAAAGTTAATCACATAAGATCTAAAATTATTCAAATAAGCTATCAACTATGGAAAAATGATGTTCTTGATTTTAAATAGAAAGAAAAACAAGAAATTTATGTTTCTACATAATGAAAAATTAAAGTAGTAATGAGAAAAAAGGATACTTCCTATCTTTAAAAGTCTGATTTTTAAAAAAATACCAATCTTCAATAGAAATATTAATAAAACATGAAAAACACTTTCCACACTCTCACAAGAAATAAAATTAACATTCCCAAAAAATGAAGGTAAAAATAAAACTAGAAAATCTGTTTTTTTTAAGTACTTTCCAATGATGTCATAATTATAATAAGGCCTTTTTAAAATTTTATTTATTTATTTATTTATTGGTTTGTTTGCTTGCTCATTTATTTATTTATTTATTTATTTTGCCATGCTAGGATTTGAACCCAGGGTGTACATACTAAGCAAGTGCTCTACCACTGAGATATCCTCCCAGCCCCACAAGGTTTTCTTTATTGCTGGTAATATGGTAAAATGATGTATAAAATATTTCGGAGGAAAAAAATGGTGGTAACAACCATAAAAGTTCATTTCTTTTGACCAAATAATTCCATTCCTATTATGATATACACATAAAATTAATACTTTTTATGGTGAGGAACAATTGATAAATCTAGTATCTGGTGAGAAGTCTAATGTTGATATATCATGATAAAGTCCTATGTCACCATTTAAATTGTGACAATGAATATGTAGTTAGACAACAGATAATTATAATTACCCAACTTTTAATCTTAAAAATAATTGCAACTATAAAATGTATATATGTGGAAAATACTCTGAAGACAAATTGAATCAAAATGTAGGAAATACTACTAACTTTAAAAATTTGCTCAAGAATTTCTACCTAAATTTTCAACTTCTCTGTCAGTGTTTTCTGACACTTTCAACAGATAATACTGCATTTTCTCCTGCCAAGTCCCGAAGGGATTGAGAAGTACCTTTAAGGAATGGGGAAAAGCCACAAACAAAATTCTTAAGTGGTGCATTTGAGATCTTTTGAGGGTGATCTTTTCTCTGGCTTTTCTGAGCCTACTTATTTCATTTCTTTTACAAATATACAAATCCTCTACGATATGGGGGTGCATTTTCAGCCCTCCCAGAATGCCAACCAAAAGAAATTCAACTGGGACTTGCTGGCTTAACTCATATTTCTCTGATCCTAAATTATAGTATTTGAGAATCTGTCTTCAAAAAAAATAATTACTGTCACATTAGGGTGGGTTTACAATTTCATACCATGTTAAATTGAAAGTGGTCTTAGAGATCAGATAGTGAAATCCACTTAGTCTGCACACCAAGTTATGTGTGCCTGGGATCACACAGGTAACTCCAGGGGTAGGGAGTATCCTGATGTCTTCCTGACTTGCAGTTCTAATTCTGACATTCTTGACTTTTTCTTGGGCACCCATGCTGATTACATTTCCCTTGATGAACTACATAAATTTAAATAATCTAGGCACTTGATACTTAATCAAATGGATTTACCTGGACATAATCAAGATTTCAGTGCTGACTATAAGAGCATAATGTCTACAATATGGCTTTATGTTTAAGCTTTAAATATTGGTGACTTTAAAATGTACTAGATAGTGTTAGAAGCTATTGAAGTCTCACCACTAGAATTAAAATTCAAACTAAACATTAGAGCTGCTGGCTTGATCAGAAAACTTCTGTTTTTTTTTTTTTTTTTTGTCATTTTTCTTATAATCAGCCTATTACAGATCAGCTACAAATAGATTGCCAAATCTCACACTAACAGCTGTGCAATCATTATTTGGAATAATTAATTATCAATCATCTGCTTCTTCTAGATGTAAAAACATACATAAGAACCTCAGCTTTACTTCTGAGGCTCAGGATGGTCTGGGGTTGTGGCTCAGTGGCAAAGTGCTGAGGCACAGGGTTCGATCCTCAGCACCACATAAAAATAAATAAACAAAATAAAGTTATTGCATCCATCTATAACTGAGGCTAAGGATTTGTGAGTTATAGTAACAAGGGTCTCCAATCTTTTAGCAGATGCTTGGTTAGGCAAGCAAGACTTATGTTAAGTAATGACACCTTTCTCTTAATGACGAAGTCTAAATCTTTCTCCTACTAAAACAAAACCTCATGCTTTATTAATTCAAAAGAATATAGAAACTCTTAATTTTTACAGATCCAGTTAGGAAGAGTTCTGAATCAGGCCTTTCTAAACTGAATTAATCTCCCCCGAACCTCCGTCTTGTGTTCTGTTTACACTTAAAGCTAAAGAAGTAGGAAACCATCCTTCTAAGTAAGACCAGAGGCCCAAGAGGGAATAGCAACCTCTAGAAGTAGTTCCCCCAACCCATATTGGCTCCAGAGAATTGGGGATTTCTCCTCTCCTAACCTGTGAGTCCTTGGAAGAGAAGGTTTAGTCTCACATATGACAGCCTCCTTCACACTTTCCCAGTGCTCAGTGCCTGTTAAGTGAAAGGATGAATAACTTAAAAATGGCTCATTACGGGCTGGGGATGTGGCTCAAGCGGTAGCGCGATTGCCTGGCATGCATGCGGCCTGGGTTCAATCCTCAGCACCACATGCAAAACAAAGATGTTGTGTCCGCCGAGAACTAATAAATAAATATTAAAATTTAACAACAACAACAAAAAAATAGCTCATTGCATGGGCCTGGGATTGTGGCTCAGTGGTAGAGCATTTGCCTAACGTGTGAAGCACTTGTTTTGAGTAAAGGTCCATTGACAACTAAAAAATTAAAAAAAAAAAAAAAATAGCTCATTGGCCCTCTGAGGCTTCATTACAATTCTGACAATTTTAGCATTTGTATTTCTGCTTCAAATTAATATTTCACTTCAATTCCTTTTTAAAAAATATCTTGAGTTGTAGATGAACACAATACCTTTTATTTATTTGTTTATTTATTTTTATGTGGTGCTAAAGATCAAACCCAGTGCCTCACACATATTAGGCAAGCAATCTACCACCAGCACCCTCACATCAACTCTATAAAACATGCTACTCTTGTCAGTCTTGCTTAGGAATCTAAAGTTATTATAAAGTAATTTTTTATTTTAAAATCATTGAATGAATTATGCTGAGATAATTGGCTATGTGAGGGAAACACTACTATTTTTCTTTTCTGATACCACACTCCAAAACATATTTCAGATGGAAAAAGCCAACTTTTTAAAAACTCTTAACTGAAAAGTATTAATTTAAGCTTTAAAAAATCATGGAAGAAATCTAAAGGTAAACGTTGAAAACTTTGATTATATATAACATGAAATTTCTGTCATGGATCATAGAACTCATAAATGTAAAAAGTGATTTAGATTAAAATGCAAATGATGATTAGTAAAATAAATTATTGATAACATGTAGTCTCCTGAATCATGTTACCTTCATCTAACATGACCCATACACACTGTGCTACCTTAATGTCATTCCACAGTCCATTGTCACCCACTGAAGCAGTGAATGGCCTCCAAACCCAGGTATTAGATGCCCTCTTACGTTAATGGCAGTGAACTCAAATAATTCCAGAGGCCCTGGTACTTAAAGCTAATAAAGCAATACCCAGGTCTGATAACTTTCAGCACCCACTTCCAATAGCAGTGTTGAACCAAGCTTGGTGGTGCACACTTGTAATCACAGCAGCCTGGGAGGCTGAGACAGGAGGGTGATAAATTCATAGCCAACCTCAGCAACTTAGCAAGGCCCTAAGCAACTCAGCAAGGCCCTGTCTCAAACTAAAATATAAAGAGTTGGGAATATGGCTTAGTGGTTGACCACCTCTGGGTTCAATCCCTGGTACCACAAAATAAAAATAAATAAAAAGAGAAGTATTGACTTGTGTTTTTTTTTTTTTTTTTTTGAATACATTGCTAAGCTGGGCTTAAAACAACCAATAAGAAAGATCTGGTTAGCAAAGTGAAAGTGACAGGAATCTTGGGGAAAGTGACCATGCCATCTGGATCTGTTAAGCAAAAGAATTGGTCACATAGGTTAATTGGCGTGTGTGTGTGTGTGTGTGTGTGTGTGTGTGTGTGTAGAGCTCAGAGAAAAAGTAAGTGTGATATCCTGTTCAGATACCAAAAAGGAAAATTCAGGAGGGAGGGGGATCCAAAAACAAAATATAGATCTGCACAATTTAGCGAAATTCCAGTGAGAAATTAAACAGGAGAGATATCTAATAAACTACAGGATCTGTATAGATTATTCTCTGATGAGCTCACATTTTATAAGTACATGTAAAGATGACAGAAGGAGGACTAGGCTTCCTAGTACAAAGACCAGAGTATCACAAATCTCCAGGAACTGAATCATAAGGACAAAAGTCCAGAATATACCCAGGCTCATAAAATGGGAAGAACTGCAATAAAGTGTTCTAATGCTATATTTTTTTTTGGGGGGGGGGATTGGCTTACTTTTTTTTTTTTAATTTTTTATTGTGGGTTGTTCAAAACATTACAAATTTCTTGACATATCATATTCCACACTTTGATTCAAGTGGGTTATGAACTCCCACCTTCACCCCATACACAGATTGCAGAATCACATCAGTTACACATCCATTGATTTACATATTGCCATACTAGTGTCTGTTGTGCTCCGCTGCCTTTCCCATCCTCCACCCTCCCCCCTCCCCACCTCTCCCCTCCCCTCCCCTCCTCTCTCTCTACCCCCTCCACAGTATAACCCTGAGGGTCTCCTTCCATTTCCATGCAATTTCCCTTCTCTCTCCCTTTCCCTCCCACCTCTCATCCCTCTTCTCCTGCTCTTCGTCCCTACTCTGATCTTAGTTACTCTCCTTATATCAAAGAAGACATTTGGCATTTGTTTTTTAGGGATTGGCTAGCTTCACTTAGCATAATCTGCTCTAATGCCATCCATTTCCCTGTAAATTCTATGATTTTGTCATTTTTTAATGCAGAGTAATACTCCATTGTGTATAAATGCCACATTTTTTTTATCCATTCGTCTATTGAAGGGCATCTAGGTTGGTTCCACAGTCTTGCTATTGTGAACTGTGCTGCTATGAACATCGATGTAGCAGTGTCCCTGTAGCATGCTCTTTTTAGGTCTTTAGGGAATAGACCAAGAAGGGGAATAGCTGGGTCAAATGGTGGCTCCATTCCCAGCTTTCCAAGAAATCTCCATACTGCTTTCCAAATTGGCTGCACTAATCTGCAGTCCCACCAGCAATGTACAAGTGTACCCTTTTCCCCACATCCTCGCCAGCACTTGTTGTTGTTTGACTTCCTAATGGCTGCCAATCTTACTGGAGTGAGATGGTATCTTAGGGTGGTTTTGATTTGCATTTCTCTGACAGCTAGAGATGTTGAGCATTTTTTCATGTACTTGTTGATTGACTGTATGTCCTCCTCTGAGAAGTGTCTGTTCAGGTCCTTGGCCCATTTGTTGATTGGGTTGTTTGTTCTCTTATTGTCTAATTTTTTGAGTTCTTTGTATACTCTGGATATTAGGGCTCTATCTGAAGTGTGAGGAGTAAAGATTTGTTCCCAGGGTGTAGGCTCCCTATTTACCTCTCTTATTGTTTCTTTTGCTGAGAAAAAACTTTTTAGTTTGAGTAAGTCCCATTTGTTGATTCTAGTTATTAACTTTTGTGCTATGGGTATCCTATTGAGGAATTTGGAGCCCGACCCCACAGTATGTAGATCGTAGCCAACTTTTTCTTCTATCAGATGGCGTGTCTCTGATTTGATATCAAGCTCCTTGATCCATTTTGAATTCACTTTTGTGCATGGCGAGAGAAAGGGATTCAGATTCATTTTGTTGCATATGGATTTCCAGTTTTCCCAGCACCATTTGTTGAAGATGCTATCCTTCCTCCATTGCATGCTTTTAGCCCCTTTATCAAATGTAAGATAGTTGTAGTTTTGTGGATTGGTTTCTGTGTCCTCTATTCTGTACCATTGGTCCACCCGCCTGTTTTGGTACCAGTACCATGCTGTTTTTGTTACTATTGCTCTGTAGTATAGTTTGAAGTCTGGTATCGCTATACCGCCTGATTCACACTTCCTGCTTAGCATTGCTTTTGCTATTGTGGGTCTTTTATTTTTCCATATGAATTTCATGATTGCTTTCTCTATTTCTACAAGAAATGCCTTTGGGATTTTGATTGGCATTGCATTAAACCTATAGAGAATTTTTGGTAATATCGCCATTTTGATGATGTTAGTTCTGCCTATCCATGAACAGGGTATATTTTTCCATCTTCTAAGATCTTCTTCTATTTCTCTCTTTAGGGTTCTGTAGTTTTCATTGTATAAGTCTTTCACCTCTTTTGTTAGGTTGATTCCCAAGTATTTTATTTTTTTTGAAGATATTTTGAATGGAGTGGTTGTCCTCACTTCCATTTCAGAGGATTTGTCGCTGATATACAGGAATGCCTTTGATTTATGTGTGTTGATTTTATATCCTGCCACTTTGCTGAATTCATTTATTAGCTCTAATAGTTTCTTTGTAGAGCCTTTTGGGTCTGCTAGGTATAGAATCATATCATCTGCAAATAGTGATAATTTAAGTTCTTCTTTTCCTATTTTTATGCCTTTAATTTCTTTCGTCTGTCTAATTGCTCTGGCCAGTGTTTCGAGAACTATGTTGAATAGAAGTGGAGAGAGAGGGCATCCCTGTCTTGTTCCAGATTTTAGAGGGAATGCCTTCAGTTTTTCTCCATTCAGAATGATGCTAGCCTGAGGCTTAGCATAGATTGCTTTTACAATATTGAGGTATGTTCCTGTTATCCCTAGTTTTTCTAGAGTTTTCAACATAAAGCGATGCTGTACTTTGTCGAATGCTTTTTCCTCATCTATCGAGATGATCATATGGTTCTTATTTTTAAGTCTATTGATGTGGTGAATAACATTTATTGATTTCCGTATATTGAACCAGCCTTGCATCCCAGGGATGAATCCTACTTGATCATGGTGCACAATTTTTTTGATATGTTTTTGTATCCGATTCGCCAGAATTTTATTGAGGATTTTTGCATCTAGGTTCATTAGAGATATTGGTCTGTAGTTTTCTTTCTTTGAAGTGTCTTTGTCTGGTTTAGGTATCAGGGTGATGTTGGCCTCATAGAATGAATTTGGAAGTTCTCCCTCTTTTTCTATTTCCTGAAGTAGCTTGAAAAGTATTGGTATTAGTTCTTCTTTAAAGGTTTTGTAAAATTCTGCTGTATACCCATCCGGTCCTGGGCTTTTCTTAGTTGGTAGTCTTTTTATGGTTTCTTCTATTTCCTCAATTGATATTGGTCTGTTTAGGTTTTCTATATCCTCCTGACTCAATCTGGGCAGATCATATGACTTAAGAAATTTATCTATGCCTTCACTATCTTCTAATTTAATGGAGTATAAGGATTCAAAATAGTTTTTGATTATCTTCTGTATTTCTGAAGTGTCTGTTGTTATATTGCCTTTTTCATCCCGTATGCTAGTAATTTGAGTTCTCTCTCTTCTTCTCTTCGCTAGCATGGCTAAGGGTCTGTCGATTTTGTTTATTTTTTCAAAGAACCAACTTTTAGTTTTGTCAATTTTTTCAATTGTTTCTTTTGTTTCGATTTCATTAATTTCAGCTCTGATTTTCATTATTTCTTGCCTTCTACTTCTTTTGCTGTTGTTTTGCTCTTCTTTTTCTAGGATTTTGAGATGAAGTATGAGATCATTTATTTGTTGGTTTTTTCTTTTTTTAAGGAATGAACTCCATGCAATGAATTTTCCTCTTAGAACTGCTTTCAATGTGTCCCATAGATTCCGATATGTTGTGTCTGTGTTTTCATTTATCTCTAAGAATTTTTTAATTTCCTCCTTGATGTCTTCTATAACCCATTGATCATTCAGTAACCTATTGTTCATTCTCCAAGTGATGTATGCTTTTTCCTTCCTTCTTTTATCATTGATTTTCAGTTTCATTCCATTATGATCAGATAAGATACATGGTATTATCTCTACTCCTTTATATTGTCTAAGAGTTGCCCTGTGACATAATATATGATCTATTTTTGAGAAGGATCCATGTGCTGCTGAGAAAAAAGTGTAACTGCTTGATGTTGGGTGGTATACTCTATATATGTCAATTAGGTCTTGGTTATTAATAGTGTTATTGAGTTCTATAGTTTCCTTATTCAACTTTTGTTTGGAAGATCTGTCCAGTGGCGAGAGAGGTGTGTTGAAGTCTCCCATGATTATGGTATGGTGGTCTATTAGACTCTTGAACTTGAGAAGAGTTTGTTTGACGAACATAGCTGCACCATTGTTTGGGGCATAAATATTTATGATTGTTATGTCTTGTTGGTGTATGGTTCCCTTAAGCAGTATGTAGTGTCCCTCTTTATCCCTTTTGATTAACTTTGGCTTGAAATCTATTTTATTTGATATGAGTATGGACACTCCTGCTTGTTTCCGAAGTCCATATGAGTGATATGATTTTTCCCAACCTTTCACCTTCAGCCTATGTATGTCTTTTCCTATCAAATGCGTCTCCTGTAGGCAGCATATTGTTGGGTCTTGTTTTGTGATCCATTCTACTAGCCTGTGTCTCTTAATTGGTGAGTTTAAGCCATTAACATTTAGGGTTATTATTGAGATATGGGTTGTTCTTCCAGCCATATTTGTTTATTTCTGTTACTAAACATGGTTTGTTTTCCTCTTTGATTATTTCCCCCCCCTTTACTGTCCTACCTCCCACTGTTGGTTTTCATTGTTATTTTCCATTTCCTCTTCCTGTAATGCTTTGGCGAGGATGTTTTGAAGAGATGGTTTTCTAGCTGCAAATTCTTTAAACTTTTGTTTATCGTGGAAGGTTTTAATTTCATCTTCCATCCTGAAGCTTAATTTCGCTGGATACACAATTCTTGGTTGGAACCCATTTTCTTTCAGTGTTTGAAATATGTTATTCCAGGATCTTCTAGCTTTCAGAGTCTGTGTTGAAAGATCAGCTGTTATCCTGATTGGCTTACCCCTAAATGTAATCTGCTTCCTTTCTCTTGTAGCTTTTAAAATTCTCTCCTTATTCTGTATGTTGGGCATCTTCTTTATAATGTGTCTAGGTGTGGATCTCTTATGATTTTGCACATTCGGCGTCCTGTAGGCTTCTAGGATTTGGGATTCTGTCTCATTCTTCAAGTCTGGGAAGTTTTCTCGTATTATTTCATTGAATAGACTGCTCATTCCTTTGGTTTGGAGCTCTGTACCTTCCTGTATCCCAATGACTCTTAAGTTTGGTCTCTTAATGTTATCCCATGTTTCTTGGATGTTCTGCTCATGGTTTCTTAACAGTCTTGCTGAGCTGTCTATGTTCTTTTCCAGTTGAAATACTTTGTCTTCATTGTCTGATGTTCTATCTTCTAAGTGTTCTACTCTGCTGATAGTATTCTCCATTGAGTTTTTAAGTTGGTTTATTGCTTCCTGCATTTCTAGGATTTCTGTTTGTTTGTTTTTTATAACCTCTATCTCCCTGTATAGTTGATCCTTTGCTTCCTGGATTTGTTTGCGTAATTCATTGTCGAAGTGATCTTTCATTGTCTGATTTTGCTGTTTAATGTCTTCCTTGATACTCCAGATCATCTGAAGCATGTATATCCTGAATTCTTTATCTGACATTCCATCTGCTGCAGCTGTTACCTCTTCTAAAGTTGCGTTGACCTGCATTGCTTGTGGTCCTTTCTTTCCTTGTCTTTTCATACTGCTTGCGTATCTTTCCTGCAGGCGCGGGCGGCGGCTCTGCTCTCTCCTTATTCCAATTGGGGTGTCGTGGCTACCACGCCGGCAGGTCACTGGGCCTGTTCTGGGCGCTGGCGGCGGCTCTGTTCTGCCCCTACTCCAATTGGGGTGACGTGTCTGTCGTACCGGCAGGCCACTGGGCCTGTCCCGCTGGTCGGTCGCAGATCTGCCCACCTTTCGGGCACGGGTGGAGGCTCTGCTCTGCCCCTACTCCAATTGGGGTGTCGTGACTACCCCGCCTGCAGGACGCTGGGCCTGTTCCTGGCACGGGCAGCGACTCTGCTCTGCCCCTACTCCAATTAGGGTGGTGTGTGTACCACACCGGCAGGCTCCTGGGCCTGATCCGCCGGTCTGTCGCAGGTCTGCCTACCTTGGAGGCGCGGGCGGCGGATCTGCCCTGCCCCTCCTACCACGCCTGCGGACCCCTGGGCCTGATCTGCAGGTTGGTCACAGGTCTGCTCACCCTGCGGGCACAGGTGGCGGTTCCGCTCCGCCCCCACTCCAATTGGGGTCACGTGGCCACCACACCGGCAGGGCCTGATCCGGGCGTGGGAGAAGGATCTGCTCTGCCCCTACTCCAGTTGGGGTGACGTGTGTACCACACTGGCAGGCCACTGGGCCTGACCCGCCAGACTGTCACAGGTCTGTTTACCTTGCAAGCGCGAACGGCGGCTCTGCCCTGCCCCTCCTACCATGCCCATGTACCACTGGGTCGCGGGTCTGCCCACCTTGCGGGTGCGGGTGGCGGCTCCGCTCCGCCCCCTCTCCAATTGGGGTCACGTGGTTACCACGCTGGCGAGCCACTAGGCCTGCTCCGGGCGCTGGCGGCTGCCCGGCTCCTCCCCTCTGGCTCGACGACAAATTGAGGAGACTCGGGTGTCTGTGCCTCACCCCCCCTACCAGGAGACCAACTCTTGACTTGTGTTTTAATGTGACCAATTCCCCTATTTAGTGCTTCCTAGAAGAGAGTCCAGGTAGAAATTCTGTCCGCACAAATATCATATTCCTTTGTATTGGCCCCCTGTAGTGGGAAACTGGTGAGTGTTTGGAGGTATAAGGCAGGGAGAGATATGAGGTTGTTGTGAGGTTGAGTGTGTGATGAAGGGAGGTAGCCTTATGCATGCATGCCCAAAAATGTCAGTTAACATGCCAGCTCTTTGGTTTAGTATTTGGCAAGAGTATGACCTTGATATTAAAAAAAAAAAAAAAAAAAAAAAAACAGTAGGCATGGTGGTACACACCTGTAATCCCAGCCACTGGAGAGGCTGAGGCAAGAGAATCATGAGTTCAAAGCCAGCCTCAGGAACCATGAGGCACTAAGCAACTCAGTGAGACCCTGTCTCTAAATAAAATACAAAATAGCTGGGGATGGGGCTCAGTGTTCAAGTACCCCTGAGTTTAATCACTGATACCAAAAAAAAAATTATAAACCAGTGAGAAAAAAAAATAGCCATAGTGTGTAAAAAATAGAAAAATGAACAAAAACTCAAAATAGGTTAATAAATATGAATGGTCAAGAAATATATGAAAATAGTTGGATTTCAATATTGGTAAAAAAAAAATACAAATAGGGAAGTATTTATATTAACCTATAAAATTGGCAAAATAATATCAACCGTTCATGGCTAGTATTTGTTTACAAAATAGTGATTTTTATAAACTGATATTTTATCCTGAAATCTTACTAAATGCACTTATTATAGTAGCTTTTTGTTAGATTGCCTGGTATTTTCTGCAGGCATAGTTAGACAATTTTACTTCCCTCCTTTTTTTTTTTTTTCTGACTCTTATCTTAAAGACACTGACTAGGACCTCCAATAAAGAGTGAATAGGGGTGGTAAGAGCATATACCCTTGCCTTATTTCTGATATTACATGGAAGGGGCTTAATGTCTTACCATTTAGGAGGAAGTTAGCTACTGATTTTTTTTCAATGCCTTTTAATGAGGTTGAAGAACTTACCTTCCATTTCTACTTTGCTGAGAATAGAATTAATGTTGCATTGTCAAAACCCTTTCTACATCTGATATGATCACAGTAATGTGTCACTTAATGATGGGAATACATTCTGATAAATGCATCATTAGGCAATTTCATCATTGTGCAAGCATCATGGAGTATACTTAAACTAAGAAAACGATTACATAACTAGACAATGTAATCTTATGGGACCACCATCATATTTGCAGTCCATCATTGATTAAAATAAAGTTGTGCAATACATGATTTATGTATAGTTTTTCTCCTTTATTTGGTTAGGTAATATGGCGGTTTTTCAAATATTGAACCATCCTTGAATTCCAAAGATGAAAACTTTTTGGTCCTGATATGTTATCCAATTATATGTTGCTGGGTTTGATTTACTAATATTTTAAGCAAATAGAAATTATAAGCACATTTTTATAAAAGTCCATGAAATTGTTTTTTTGTCTGTAATTTTCCTTTATTTCTAGTATCTTTGTCAGGTTTTGGTATTAGGGTTATTTTGGCCTCATAAAATGAAATGAGAGCCAGGCACAGTGGTGCATCCCTGGAATCCCAGCAGCTCTGGAAGCTGAGGCAGGAGGATTGGCAGTTTAAGGTCAGCCTCAGCAACTTAGCAAGGCTTTAAGCAACTTTAAGATTTTCCTAATTTAAAGTCTATGGTATCTGTAATGATAATGTCCTTTTTTTTTTTTTTATTCCTAATATATTTCTTTTCTTCCTCAGTTTTGTTATGGGTTTATCAAATTTGAGGACTTTTTCTTAAAAAAAACAAATAAATTTTAGCTTCATTGATTTTTCCCCCCATCTATAATTCTTTCATCGCTGGTTCATTGATTTCTGCTCTTTATTTCCTTTCTTCTTGCCATTTTATAATCACTAGACAGGCTAAAATTAAAAGGTCTGGCTATGCCAGGTATTGGAGATGATGTTTAGAAACTGTCATATTACTGGGAGAAATATAAAATGGCACAATCACATGAGACTAAACTTTAAACTTTTTAAAAATCTGTTTAGGTAAGAGAAATGAAAAGCATTTTCACAAATAAAACTCCAAGCAGTACATGAATTGAGAAGTTTGAAATCCAGTGGAAATTGATAGATCACATCACACTAAAAATCATAGATGAGTATTGATACTCAGTTTGTTTAAAATAAAGCAACATCATGTTTCTATCAATATAATTGTTATTGTTCTGTCCCAAGTCAGTGGGCTGTTGAGTGATCTTTTGAATTTTACATGTCTAGAAGTGGGTGACACAATGAATGGAAAGAAGTTCTCTGAGGATTCTGTGACAACTTGTTATAAGACCATGGAAAGTATTTGAAATGAGCTCTTCTGATTCTTCATTGTAATAGAGGGCTACAAAAGAGTTTCCTTTCCTTGGAACTGGATATATTCTATTCCACATTTGTTATGAGATAAAAAGGTGACTAGACTTGCAACTTGTAGAACACCATGGCAAATGCAATGCCCATTGTCCATAGCAATGTTCTACACACATTCTAGATGTGACGATTCATGTAAGTTCTCAGGGAGAAAAAAAGGAAAAGCCCTTTTGCTTATGTAAATAGTTTGGTACAGTAATAGTAGCTCCTAACTAGGAATTAAGTTTCTTGACCTGCCCTTATCATGAAGTGGCTTTGGAATTTAAACCCAAAGCAAATTTCTTAACTTCCCTGAATCTATTTGTTGTTGTTGTTGTTTTGTTTTGTTTTGTTTTTCATTCATAAAATGAAGTTAACAAAGTCAGGTCCAAGATTGAGGTGGAATGATATAAGCAGAAGATCATGTAAAGAATGCTATTCAAAGGTTGGGATTGTAGCTCAGGGGTGGAGCACGTGCCTTACACATGTGAGGCACTGGGTTCAATCCTTAGCACCACATAAAAATAAATAAAATAAAGGTATTTTGTCCATTTACAACTAAAATGAAAAATATTTTTTAAAAAAGAAAAAAAGAATGCTACTCAAGAAGTTCATTGGATTAGACAAAGGGGAATGAAGGGAAGGGGGGATGAGAATAGGAAAGACAGTAGAATGAATAGAACATAACTTTCCTTTGTTCATATGTGAATACACAACCAGTAAAACCCCATGTTTGTATACATATGTCAAAATACACTCTACTGTCATGTATACCTAAAAATAACAAATAAAAAAGTACTAAAAAAAATGCTCTTCAACTGCACAGAACTATACTAGATTATAATTTGCATCACCCAGGAGGCTGCCTGGGTAGATTTTCCTTGAAAGGGACAGATGGGTTAGGAGGGAGTGGAGAGCCTGTGTAGGTGCTTCTGTTCTTTAAGAAGAATGTCAGCTTTTGAGACCCCATCTGTTCTTTGCCAGATGAAAAGAAATTCTGAGCTAAGAAGTAAGAGGTCCAGGAGGTAGAACTCCAAAAGAAAAAATAGGAAGAAAGTCAACGGGAAGTGTGAACAACTAAGCACAGGAAAGGGGAAGGCAGATCCATAGTGAACAACAGTTAAGTTTACTTTCACATAACCTTGAACCTAACGCTAATAAACTAGAAACCAAAACTGAAATATAAGCAATGAAATAGCCCACATCTTTTGCTACGACCATTGTTGTCAATGTATTTCTATTTTGGTTTCTTGTGTGACAGGTATTTTTTAGATTGAGACTTCCTGGTTTTAAGTTTTTTTTTTTTTTTTTTCAGATGTAAGTGTAGTGCCTTCAGTTTTTTTCTTACCTGTGGTCATAATTGTTTTGTTTTTTTCCCAGCCAACTTTATTTTAAAAAGGATCTCAGCATTGTTTCTCTCACTTGCCTAGCATATTTCAGACTGCTGCTTTTTAAAAGATTAACTGGTATTTGCAAAATGTTTATAATAAAATGTTTCATTATAAAATATATAATTTAAGCTGGGGTCACTGTAATCCCAGTGATTTAGGAGGCTGAGTCAGGAGGATTGAAGTTTGAGGTTGGCCTGAACTCAGCGAGACCCTGTCTCAAAATAAAAATGGTTGGAGATGTAGCTCAGTGGTAGAGCAACTCTGGGTTCAATCTCCAGTACTTAGTATCCCCAAAACACACAAAAAATATGTATAGGTATATACATAACTTATAAGTTATTTTTATAATATAAAATTATTTTTTTCTTGGTACCAGAGATTGAACTTAGGGCACTGAGCCACATTCCAGCCCTATTTTGTATTTTATTTAGAGACAGGGTCTCCCTGAGTTGCTTAGTGCCTTGATTTTGCTGAAGCTGGCTCTGAATTTGCAGTCCTCCTGCCTCAGCCATCCAATCCACTGGGAATACAGGTGTGTGCCACCATGCCCAGCCTATAATATAAAATTCTAATTTTATTGAATTTTAAACATCAGTCCCATTTAAAATTGCAGTCCCTTGTTCTGATTAAAATTATTATTAAACCTTTAAATGTCATTGAATTATAAAATCAAATTTCAATTCATTCATATCACCATTACCCTATTGTTAACAAAGTTGTAATATTTTCATTAGAGTATACATAGTCTTAGTAGAATTTATAAACTCTCATTTGGGCATTTATATGTATTAATTTTTGAGGGGTGATAAATCCATCTCACCATATAAAAATCTGGATTAAAGAAGTATCATTTTTTTCAAGGAAAATCTCTTGCAGGAGGGCCCGGGGACAGGGGTGGAGGGGTGATATCAGGATTGAGCCCAGGGCCTCATCCCTATTAGGCAAAAATTTTATCACTGAGCTACATACCCAGCCCTACTGTGGGAAAATCTGAATGAAAAGATAGAGATAATTATTTTCTATATGTATAGGTTAGGTTTCTTTGTTTGTTTGTTACCAGGGATTGAACCGAGAGGCACTTAACTAGTGAGCCACATACCCAGCTCTTTTTTGTATTTTATTAGAGACAGTTTCTTGCTGAGTTGCTTAGGGCCTCACTATGTTGCTAAGGCTGGCTTTGAACTCAAGATCCTCCTGCCTCAGCCTCTGAGCTTCTGGGATTACAGGCATGTGCTACTGTGCACAGCTAAGTTAGTATTTTTCATTTTCTTTGTTCTATGCATCTGATTTTATATATTTGGCCTCATGTATATAAACAGTTCTCTTTCCTGTTAACATTGTTTTAAGCATTTTCTTGCATCAATAACCCTAATTTCCTTTTTAAGTCCATCATATGGATATGCTACTATTTTCATATCATAATGTTGAATGCTTAGATTGCTTCCAGCAAGAAGTTTAGAAATGTTTTACTAAGTTGATAAATGACTGGTAAAAGACTGTTGCTTTAATTACTAATAATATTACATATGAATGTTGTTCAGATGTTACACTATTTTTCTTTTTAATCTGTGTTCCAGTCTAATATCTATAGATTTTTAGTAGCTCTTACTAATTAATTCATATAATCTTGTATACTAAGAATAGTAACTATTTGGTAAAACTCATAAATACAATTTTGGTTTTAGCATTTTCTTTTTATATATTTTTATTTTTTATTTATTTTTATGTGGTGCTGAGGATCGAACCCAGTGCCTCACATGTGTGAGGCAAGCGCTCTGCCGCTGAGCCACAACCCCAGCCCTAACATTTTCTTTCTTTCTTTTTTTTTAATATTTATTTTTTAATTTTCGGCGGACACAACATCTTTGTTTGTATGTGGTGCTGAGGATCGAACCCGGGCCGCAAAACATGTCAGGCGAGCGCGCTACCGCTGAGCCACATCCCCAGCCCCTAACATTTTCTTTCTGATTATAAAAATTATTAAATTTTGAAAATAGCACATGGGAGTAAATAAAATGTATTCTATCAGTTTTCAACAACAACAAATATGATTAAGATTGAATAATACTACACATTCTTAACAGTACACTTGCTTAGTTCATGTAACAATACAAAATAATGGAAAAGGTTTAAATATTTTACATGTAAAATTGCTACATGGTATCCATTATTTGGACATTCCATAATTAACAAATGTCTTAAAGACTCCTATTTATAGTTTAACTTTTCATTGCTCTCAACTTTGTGATGTTCTTAAGATAAATTATAAGAGGTAGAATTGCTGGACCCAAGTGTACTCACACCTTTGACTTGATGGAAGTTACCATTCCAAAAGGCTATATAATTCAATTCCCATTATTATCATTGGATTATCTGAATCCCTGTAGCTTACTGAAAATGAACATTTCTATTTTTCTTGGTTAATGTAGCATAGCTTACATATAATACATGTACCCATTTTAAGCATACAGTTCAATAAGTTTGACCCTACATACATCTATGTAACCACCACCCCAATTCAAATTATAGAATGCTTCCATCATCTCTAGAAAGTTCCCTCTTGCACATCCCAAAACTTAGATAACCACGAATGTTTCCTGTCAGTATGGACTCTATTCTATCATTTTATGGAGTTTTAAATAAATGGAAGCATTCAGGATGGGTTCATAAGGTCTAGATTTTTGCTCAGCATGTCTTTAAGATCCACCCCTGTTTGCCAAGTGTAGTAGCACAGGCCTGTAACCCCAATGATTGGGAAGGCTGAGGCAGGAAGATTGTAAGTTCAAGGGCAGTCTCAGCAAATGAATAAGACTCTGTCTCAAAATAAATAAATAAATAAAAAGGACTGGGGATGTGGCTCAGTGGCAAAGCACCTCAGGTTCAATCCCAGTACAGCACCAAAAAAAAAAAAAAATAAAAAGGGAAAGAAAAGAAAAAAAAATCCATTCCTGTTGTTGCCTGAATTAGCATGTACTTTTTTTATTGTTGAGTAGAGTGTCGTGTTATAAATATAACCAAACTTGCCTATCACCAGGAGAATGCATAGACATTTGGGTTGATTCCAATCTGGGACTATTATGAAGAAAGATGCTACGCTCGTATAAATAGTTCTTTAGCCATGACTCTCTAAAAGCAGAGACCATATTTTCATGCCTGGGATTTTGGTGGACTCTAGGTCTATCATCCACTGTTTCACATCAAGCAAATTTCCCAAAGGAAAGCCCAGATCTTGTTTTGGTACCAAATTAGCAGGATGAGGCAATGGTGCAGGATATAATTTTGAGAGCATCTTGGAAAGCTATCTGGGAAGCACCTGATCACCCTCCTCTTGTATCAGTTGCAAAGCATAAGGCTCTTATTGCTCACTGCCCTTCTTCTCTCCATGTCTTCTGGCTCCTGACTAGTCTAAGAATCCTGCCAAGTCAGTCCCTGTCCCCACCCATGACAGGAGGGTCAGAGGAGAAAATAACGACAGGCATCACACTGTTTAATGCCAAATCCCCTAAATAGCTCCAGAAGGTGGTAGCAGGGTCAGGCAACCCCACAGGCCACTTGAGCATCTGCCTCTGGTCTCTAGGGTATTCTGAGCCCTTTTCTTGGCTACAAGAGAAATGCAACCTTAGGCTTAGGAGAATTCTGTGCAACTATCTCCAGGCCTACCTTCTGGAAGTAGAATGCAAGCTCCTTAAGAGCAGGAATCATGCCTTATACAAAATTTTATATGTGCAAGGTACATAGTAAATGCTCTAATATTGTTTATGGTTTCCAATAAAGTATTCCCTAAGTCTGAGATGTGGGCATGGACTCTTGACTTACAAGTCAATATTTGATGGTTAAAACAGATAATTAAACAGTCAAATACTTTCAATAAAATATTTGTGACTATCACCTCAAGTTAAATATATTTTCCTAGAATTGAAACTAATGGTAGAAGGACAAATGTATCTTATGTTTAGCTATGCTGAACAGATACTATCTGGTACTACTGTCTTCTGAAGTAGAAACCAGAAGACAGCCAGTATACATAATTCCTTCTTTTCTTTCCAGCTCTCCTTCTTTGGTAGGTACTGCAAACTTTGTTTTAGTTTTACTTCAAGCTCTACAATTCTGAGATTCTAAGATGATTTTTCAGAAAACTGAGCTTGGAAAACAATATAAACTAGAAAGTTATTTTTTATAAAAGCAATATGATAGCAAATGCTAGACAGCTTTCCAGAAAATACCTCTGGTAACAAAGGAAGATAATTCACAAATGCAAAGGCCTAAATTCTGCAGACCGAGAGGGACTTGATTGATTAGGCATGATGTTCAAGCACCATGCCAGTGACATTAGCTCTCTTCCATTGCTTATCGAAGTGTGAGGTCTTATTGGTTGTGTTTCTCTTCCTTCAGTTCACGGACATTGGGACCTTCGAGACAGTGTGGCAAGTCAAGTTCTACAATTACCACAAGCGAGACCACTGCCAATGGGGAAGCCCCTTCTCTGTCATTGAGTATGAGTGCAAGCCCAACGAGACGCGCAGTCTCATGTGGGTGAACAAGGAGTCCTTCCTCTGAAGACAGCTCTTTTCCGATGTTGCTGGACCGTCTCTCCAGAAATCTACTTTTAGATAAACCAGCACAAGCCTTAAGCAAGGCACATGCACCCTGGCTGTTTCCCATCTGGTACTGATGACCTACTATCCCCGGTTACTTGAAAGTGTAATTCCCCTCTGATACAGCACCCCCAAACATAAAAGATGATGTACCACGCCCCAATATACTCCTTCCTGTATTGTGTGCTGGTGTTCCTGCATCCAGTTGTGCTCGGTCATGCAGTGGGGGTCAGTGGAAGTGGTAGGCATGTCCTATACTCAAGGGTTCCACTGAATGATAGTGGTATTTTGTTTCCAAAATAAGTAATTGCCTCTTTTTTTCATTGTTAATGTTTTTTTAAATGTGCTTGGGTCCTCCCGTGTGTACTGTGGTAACGTGAAACACGTTGTTTGCCAGCTTTCAAAGCAGCCTTTGTGAAAATGTAATACAAAA
Organism: Marmota monax; assembly: GCF_021218885.2. NCBI lineage: Eukaryota > Metazoa > Chordata > Mammalia > Rodentia > Sciuridae > Marmota > Marmota monax. The sequence goes on from NW_026692194.1 coordinate 849,531, forward strand.
AACACTAACTGGGACTCAGATGTTGTGTTTCCTAGAAACAGCTTTTTCAGGGGATAATGAATGACAAAACAGAAGGACAAATATGTAAGACATCTTTCTAATGTTATTCCTTCAGGTAATTTAAGATAGTGTGTTATGATCTAATGGAAACTGGGGAAAAGCATTGCTTTGGACCACTGGGAAACTCAGTGACTGGAGTTGTAGGGTCACCCCTCTGGCAAGCAACCATAGTGTTCAAATGTGCACATTGATGGCATCCTACATTTCCCCACTTGAACTTTGTAAAACTGTGTATGGAACTGTAATGAACTTTTGATATTTCTTAATAAAGGTATCAAAAATCATGTGCTGATTTTCATTCTTAATTTGGATAACAGCTATATAACAGGAGGGCTTGTCCTTCAGGGCCTGTTCTTAGGTCTGTATGCTACAGGGCAAGGGGGATGTACCTGGAGGAGAATTAGCACACCTGTACAATGGGAGTGCTCCAGCTCTAACAGGGAAGCACAGGCCCACGAACTTGGTAGACAATCAAAAAATGCTTGACCCTTTCCTCTCTCCATTCCTCCTCCTATGGACCACTTCTCCATTAGTCAGCCATGCAGTTCATAGCCACAGGGTATGGTGCTGGAGCAGTATGCAAAAACTAGGGTACCTAGCACAAAGCCTGCACTTCAGACAGTTCCAGAAGAGGAAAAGAAACTTCCTGTTGAAAAGTAACATCCTGCTTTCCAACAATATTGTGCTATTCCCTTGGGCAGCACAAATTTTATGGTGTTGCATAAGGTGGTAGGAGATGTTTTTGATACCTGTAAAACTTCTGTGTAAGAATGTGCAAGACAAGTGGGAGTGTTTTGAAGAGTTGGATTATTATAATACTGAATTTGGGAGGCTGGCAATCAAATTCTTTTCCCCCTTTAAGAAGCTTGCTTGCAATGAGTCTGTACTGCCACCAGGGAACAGTCATGCCCTGGCATTGGTGTTAAAAGAGAGCAGTGTTAAAAGAATTTCTTGATTAGCTTGTTTTTGAAAAATAACCATCTATCACAACTGCCAAAGATAAGCACTAACCCATTCCTTATGGCCATATTTTTAAAACCAACATTCATTTTTTTTTTTTTTGAGCAGACTTTGAGAGATTTAATAGAGTACATAAAGTTTTACAGAGGCTGCAGTTTTCTTCCGGAATGTTCAATAGAAATACAGGGCAGTTAGAAAGTAGAAAAATGAGAGAACTGTGTCTATTACAGTATTTAAGCATTTGATTTGTAAACACTTTCATTTGTGAAATAAGGTTTTAAACCAGTGACTCATCTCTCAAGAGCTTTAGTATTTGTTTTCAGAGGTAAAAATAATATCATGACATTTGCAATATTCCATGCTTTAAAATACTAAAGGCTGCATTTCAGGTTTGAAATGAGTCAAGGCAGGGCTAGGGAAACTGTGGAATATAGAATAAATATAAATATATAAATAGAGAATTTTACAAAGCTCAAGCATATCTTTTTTTTTTTTTTTTTTTTTTTTGGTACTAGGAATTGAACCCAGGGGCTCTTAACCACTGAGTCATATCCCCAATCCTTTTTTTATGTTTTATTTTGAGACAGTCTTCTGTTAAATTGCGTAAGGCCTTGCTAAATTGCTGAAGCTGGCTTTGAAATGGTGATCCTCCTGCTTCAGCCTCCCTAACCACTGGGATTAGAGGTTATTTAAAGCTTTAAGCATTTTTTGAATATCCACTAACTCATACATCTTAAAGGATTTTTGAAGTCTCCATTATTCTGAGACAAGCAAACTGGAATACAGAGAGGTGAAGCAAATACTCAGGCTCACCCAGGGTGTTAGTGGGACTCATGACCCCCTGCTCCTGCATGGCTTATCTTCCCACTCCTCTGTGGGAGGGAGGGTATGTGTGTATGTGTTTTCCCTTCAGATCTGAGGCAAGACTGAATCAAGGGAGGTGAGGAGGAGATGGAGATGAAGTAACAGGAAATCTTAACGGCTAATCTGCCACGTTAAATGATCGCTCCTGGCATATACTGTTCTCCTTAGGATTGGACTCAGGCCCAGTTTCTCTGGCCACTTCTCTCACAGCTCTCCTCCCACTCCAAAATATGAGTGCTCAGCTATATCAAGCTGCTGAGTTGTAACTTTGCCCCTCAGCCATCTGGAAGGGCTATTTTTATTCAAGTTGTAGCCACGTCTCTCTACTTCCAAGCATCAGATGGCTACTCAGAAGCTTGAGGAACTAGGCCACCCTTCTAATTAGGATGATGACTAAAACATTTCTGAACAGGTGGAACTGGAGAAATCCCTTGAATTTATATTTTGTGACACCTTGCTTGTTGAGAAGTCACTTAGCCATCTATCTGAACTATCTGGTCACCATTGAGAACAGAAAACATGCCCAAAACTAAAGATCCCTGTCACAGATGTCATAAAGTCCATCCACTAAAGACTTAGGTTTTCCCTCAAGGCCTCATGATTCCTAGTTTAGACACAGTTCTAACAGGTAGGGTGTTCGGTCTCTGGTTCTTTGGAAATTGAAAGCAGAATAATTAGAGGAAAGAAGGTAATTGGTAAAGGTAAGTATATGGAAAATAATTTTCTAATAGAAGTAGGACAAAAAAATGTTGCATCTAATATGTAAACCAAAGTCAAAATATAATAGATGGGGACATTTCTTATACTATAGGAACACAATCCTCTACTAAACTACATTAGCTTCTGTAGATATTAAAAAAAAAAAAAAATATATATATATATATATATATATATATATATATATATATATATATATATATATATATATAATTGGGGCTCTGATTTATTTAGGAAGATGGTCCATTATCTTAAGTAATATATCATGCCTGGTCAGTGTTTAAAAGTTCAGATTCTGGACCCAAAAACTTCCACTCATACCCTGGCCCAGATGCTTATTAGCTATGTGATGTTAGGCAAGTCTCTTAATATCTCTGAGCCTTATTTTCTCATTTGCAATATAGAGATGATAATATTTATCTTGTAGAGTTGTTTTGGAGATTAAATAAGTCAATATATGTAAAACCTTTAGGACAGTGCTGTGTATGTAACATTATTTGGTACATTTTAAGAAAAGGGAGGAGGGCTGGGATTGTAGCTCAGTGGTGGTATGCTTGCCTTACTTGTATGAGGCACTGGGTTCAATCCTCAGCACCACATAAAAATAAGTAAATAAAATAAAGCTATTGTGTCCATCTACAACTAAAAATATTTTTCAAAAGGGAGAGATACATTTCCAGACAAAATTATTTTAAATGCCTGGAGAAAAACTGAAGGCATTTAAAGAAATAAAATTCATTTCCCTAGAATATTCTATGCATGGACTTTAGTTAATATTAATGGCCAGAGATTAGACTCACTATGTGTACACACACACACACACACACACACACACTGGGAAAATATACATGGGGATTACATTTTTTAAATTATTTAAAAATAAATGATTTGCAGGCTGGGGTTGTGTGGCTCATTGGCAGAGTGCTTGCTTGTACATGTGAGGCACTGGGTTTGATCCTCAGCACCACATAAAAATAAATAAACAAAATAAAGATATTGTATCCATGTATAACTAAGAAAAATTTTTTTAAAAATATTTGAAGTAATATACAGTTAGCTCGGGGCTGGGGATGTGGCTCAAGCGGTAGCGCGCTTGCCTGGCATGTGTGCGGCCCGGGTTCGATCCTCAGCACCACATACAAACAAAGATGTTGTGCCCGCCGAAAACTAAAAAATAAATATTAATAAAAAAAAAAAAAAAAATATACAGTTAGCTCCCCATATCATAAAGTTTTGCACCTGGGGATTCAATCAACTATGGATCAAACATATTTGGAAAAAAATTGCTTGGTATTAAATATGTGTAGACTCTTTCACATCATTATTTTCTAAAGTATGGTAACGATTTACACCATATTTACACTGCAATAGATATTATGAGTAACCCAGAAACATTTTTAAAGTATGCAAGAGGATGTGGGCAGGTTAGATGCAAATGCTACAACATTTTACATGAGGGACTTGAGCATCTGTGGATTCGGGCATCCTGGAACCAGTCTTCTATGGTCATCGAGGGACAAATGTCCTTAGAAGACTTTTTCCACAAACAGGTTTCTTTAAGTCACTTTTATAAAGATCCAGTTTTGACTAATATACAAACATCAGGAGAGAATCAGAGAATCTAAGTTAGGTAAAGGTCAAGAATGGTGCCAAAATTTCTATTTATTATTATTTCAATCCTCTTGAGCCTGTGAGGTAAGCAGGTAAGCAACATGTGTCATATCCTCATTTTGAAGAGAAAAAATAAGTCTCAGAGGTTGAATATGAGGCTCAAGTTTAAGCAGCTAATTCTATAAGAGACTTCTGTACTTGATTCTTGATTTTCTCATTGATAAAATGGTGAGAAAAAAGTCTGTTAGGATTCAATGACGCATCTAATATGTAAGTTTCTCTTCTTTCCCTCACTTTCCTCTTGAAAAACACATTTTATCTAAAATTACCTCATTACATGCCCACACTCCTGCAGTGTTTGTTTGTTTTTGTTTTTTACAAATACAAAAATATATATATATATATATATATATATATATATATATATATATATATATATAACTTTGTTTTGTTTATTTTTTTAATGTGGTACTGAGGATCAAATCCAGGGCTTCACACATGCAAGGCAAGTGCTCTACCACTGAGCCACAACCACAGATCCCAGTATTTGTTTTTAATCTGGGAGCTTTGCCTTAATTTGTTTGTAGCCAAGTAGAGTACTTGCTTTTCACAAAGAAAATTACTGTGGATATATTTTTAAATATATATGACTTAACTATTGCCTAAAAGCCAGAAAGATTCTATTTCTGGAAACTCATCTACCTGTAGTATAGCAGTCCCCTTCTAATCTGTAGAAGATATGTTCTAAGATCCCTCCCTGAATGCTATATTTTCCATGCATTTTCCATAACTCTATACCCATTATAAAATTTAGTTTATAAGTTTGGCACAGTAAGAATTTAACAACAACAATAATAAAATAGAGCAAATATATAGCACGGTGTGCTATAATGAAAGGGCTTTCATCACACAGAGGCATTCAGTTTAAAACCTATGAATTGTTTGTTTCTGGAATTTTCCATTTAATATTTTCAGACCACCATTGACCCAGCTGACTAAAACCATGGAGAGTGAAATCTTGGATAAAGAGGCACTACTGTATTCCACATAGCAAGTTACTCAGAGATGGTCTTTTCTCTTTGAAGTCAGCTTGACTGCCATTAGACCACTAAATAAAGATAAATTTAAAAGTTTTCTTTGGAAAGTAGGGTATTTCATTCCCTGCTTGCTGACATAAAAAATACAACATTTTTGGTCCTATGTTAGTATTTTATGTAATCCTGATATACACACAAGCCTCTGGCCACGGTGAATTTCTTATTCTCCTTCACATATCCCAAGCCCAAACAGTTTCCTTGCCACTGCACAACCTGTTCCCTCTGCTTGAAATGCCCAGCTCCACTTTCTACCTAGCAAAGTGCCAGCTTAAATGTCACCTCCGCTATGAAGTCTTTCCCGACTCCTCTAAAATGATGAGTCAAGAATAATTTTGAAATATTGCTTATTCAAATATTTTATTTTATTATCCCATTTTTGAAAAGCTTCCCCAGGCTCCCTCTATCTAAATTTCTGTTTTTCTTAAGTTCCTTGGAAGACTTCCACATCTTTCTGACTCGGTGAAAATGAGCTGACTCAATAAAAAGGTGATGAGATTCTAGAAAGAGCTAGCTGGCTGACTGGCTGGCCGGCTGGCTGGCTGGCTAGTTGACTGAAACACCAGCCAGAGAGAATTTGGAATATATTAGCCTTTAGTGGCTTAGTTCTCCTGCTCCATTTAAAGGAGACTTTTAAAGAAGGAAAGCAAATGAGGAAGAAAACACTTCTGAATTCTCTTATGATATTGCTTCCTATGAATTTGCCTTTTCATGTTAGTAGCTGGAATAACGATGATGCCGAGGTCTGTAGTTCTTTGAAGGAGTGTCTGAAGTTGTTTATTTATGGGTAATAACCACCTGCGCTGCTGACCACATATTTCCAGCCCTCCCTGATCTGGGCACATGACAAGACTGTACATCTGTGGCCATCAGCAGGCTCATGTGCCAGTAGCCCTGCCAATGAGTTGTGAGCAAAAGTGACATGTGTCACTTCCAGGCTCTGACTATCTGTGCAATGCTCAGCAGAGCTCTCTTTCCCTTTGCTGTGGTAACCAGCCACTTCCAAGAGGATCCATCATCCTGGGCCCTGGAGTGAGAAGACAGGGAGTAGAACCCTATTAATTTTTGTTGGACCTGTAGCATAAAAGAAACAATAAACTTCTCTCCCAACATATTATTGTGAAAAATGCTGAAATAAATATATATATATGTGTGTGTGTGTGTGTGTGTATATATATATATATATATATATATATATATTTGAAAAACCTGCACAAGAAACATACACATACTGATCACCTGGATTTTGCAGTTGACATTTTGCTTCTGTCATTTCTCTATCCCTTTATGCTGTATCAGTCCTTCTTTCTCTCTTTCTTTCTCTTTCTCTCTACCTCTTTCCCTCTTTCTTTTTTCTTTTCTGATAAATTATCAAAACGCTTGGGGCTCAGTCATTGCAATAGCATGGTCTACAATATCTGGAGGATCTAGACCAGTTGCTCTTCTTTTTTGCTGAGGAACCTACAGTGGAACTAGACTCAAATGAAAAAGCAATTGTTTTAAGTTAGTGATAAGAAATCATTTCCTGTCAGGTACAGTTAAAAGTCATAGGATGCATTAGGAGAAGAATTAACCCATCTTTTTTCTCTGAAATTCTTAAAAATAAGATAAACTCAGAGTGAGCTAGTTTGGATGTGGCTCTATTTGGAGGTCAAGGGGTGGGTTAAACTGAGAAAGAAGAGGCAAAATTAGCAAGCATTGAAGGCCTGTTGTGTGCAGAGGTTTTATATATACTACCTCATTAGAGCCTCCAAACTCTCCTATAAAATATATATGATTGCCATTACAAAAATGAGGACGGGAAGCTCAGAGAAGTTAAGCTGCCTGCCAGAGGTCACATAGTTTGTGTGAGCAGAAGAGACAGAATGGAAACCTAAATCAGTACAATTCAAACATACTTACCCTCCTCCTCCTGAACTCTGGGCTTCTGACAACCCCAGAGGCTGACATCTCCCATCCTCTGAGATGACCATTCCTGTGAAGGTGAAGGCCCAAGAGGTAACAATGACATTAGTGACATCCTCCCTCTTTGTTTGAAGCAAAATTTGAAATGTCAAAATTATTTTCTTTTTTAACTTTTTCTATAGAGCTTAACCTTTCCCAAGAGATTTTTTTTTTTGAGATTAAGTCCTTAAAACAATGTTTGAATACACTCAAAGGGACACCACAAGGGAGTTTTTTAAAGTGATGGAGGTGTTCTGCACCCTGATAATGGTGGAGATTGCATGAACCTATACGTATGTTAAAACTCATAAGAGTTGTACACACACACACACACACAGAGAGAGAGAGAGAGAGAGAGAGAGAGAGAGAGAGAGTTAATTTTACTGTATGCTTATTTAAACAAAGAAACATACATAAAAACACTAATGCACTAAGTGGCCCACAAGGCAAAAGCTCAAGCCATCAAGTCAGGCCAACTCCTAAAAGCATGAATGATTATCCCTAGAGGAGCAGATAGACTACTGAACAGACACACCAAGGTGTAGCTGCCAGTGTGGTTCCCTCCTCTTCCCCTTAGCTGGTTTGCTTTGAATATATGTATCTTGCTTTGGCTCTTAAGTAGTACTTTATTGGATCTGGAGTAATGGAGCTGGGAAGTAGAGACCATGATTCGGGAGGCAGAACCTAGAAAAAGCAGAGTCAGAGTAGTGCCTTGATCAACACTGGGTTAACTCAACTGGGCTAACCTCATTGGCCTGAGAACAGATATAAGAAATCAGAGTCTGTTGGAAAATGCAAGATTAAGAACTCACAGGAGGCTTGCCCAGAGATTAATCATAAGAATGAGGAGCCTGCGTGTGAGTCCAGGTAGATCCAGGGAGCTAAGTCTAGATCCCCCAGACATCTAGGAGACTAGTGGACACCTGCTGCCTAAAATTTCTTATATTTTGATCCAGAACCAAATCCATGTTTCCCATGGTTTCTGCAAAACCTGTTGGATTAATTGTTCAAGGTTTTGTTCTGCCCAGTTTGCATTCAGGATGCTTTTCTGCGTTGCATAGAACCTGTGAATCTTTTTGGAGCTTATCTATCTTGGGAGGAAAATTGAGCAGACTTGAAGGCAGGGGTGGAAGCCACCTGCTAAAGACAATATGAGCATTTGGCATGGTGGGTGGGGAAAATGAGACAGAGCAGAGGGGAGGGGGCTGGGAATTAGCCCACTCTTGCTCTTGCCTGCATCTGGTGTCCCAGGAGCTGCTCTTGAGCAATGCCTCTCTAACGAGTTGGCGGCATGAACTTGTGCTTGTTCCTCCCTCAGGGAATGAGGGAAGACAGGCTTTAAAGCTGCTAAAATGCTTGGAGAACCTCCAAAGAGAAGTTTGACACAAATGCAACATATTAATGAAAACAGCTTGGGCTTGGCTAAACAGTGACGATTCTAACAAAACAAGCATATGGGGATTGATGACAATTGTCCCAAAAAAGAAACAGCCCAGCCCTGTACTTTGCTTGATGCTTCTTTATAATCTTCCCGGAATTCACTGTCGTTTTTTCAAACTTAGGCTGGTATCTATTTATTCTCAGGAGTGCCAAGAACAACTACCTCAAGGGATCTCTTAAGGGCATAAGAACATTCTTCAGTGAGTGCCATCTCCAGGAACAAATGTTCTTCACCATTTTTTTTTTCTTCAAATTACATGCTGTGCCTTCCTAGGGAAGGCATCTCACAGCCATCAGAATTATCTGGGACGCTTGTTAAAATGTACATTCCCCTGAGCTCCACCTTTGTAGACCTGTCAAATCAAGTGAACTCTCAGAGAGTAGTAGGTCCAAAGCATCTGCGTTTTAATGAGCCACTTTAGGTGAGTCTTAACACATTAAAGTTTGGAAATCACTGCTACAGGGTTTATTCACTAAGTCCTTCAGAATGTGCACAGATTCATTCAACAAGCATTCTCCTGCCAGGTACCCTGGGCGCAGAAGATGGTAATGGAAGTGTGATGATATGTAATCAAATTGCTTATGGCTAAATATTGATGATAAAATATGGTTTAGAAGGGGATATAAAATACATGAGAGTAGAGAGGAGGAGTCTGCTAGGAATAGGAGGCAGCTTCATAGATGATATTTGAGCTGTATCTTGAGGAATTAGTGGAATCTAATCAGGAGGATGAGCAAGAATGTGCATATCTCAGGCCTAGAGAAGTTCCTGTGGGGTGCTGGCATAGGACGGTGTATGATTCGTTCTGGAGGAAGGGATTCTATGGGGCTGGAGCCTAGGAAGTTGTGGGGGAGAAAAGAGGTGTGGGCTGAGGCCTCTGAAGAGCCTTGTATACATATTAAGCAACTTAGTTTTAGCTGTAGAGAAAGTAAAAGCTAGAGGAACTCTTTTAAGCATAAAATGACCCTGTGATATCTGGTTGTAAAGCAATCTTCCTGGTGGCTATGTGGAGGCAGGGAGATGAGTTCGAAGGCTTCTGAAGTGGTGGTGAAGGGTGGGGAGGTTAAATGGTGACAACCGCAGAGAGGCCTGTGAGAGGGTCAGCCCACTGAGAATACTGGAGAAAAGGAGGAGGCATGGAGACAGACCACAGATTGCTAGCTTAGGGTGCAGGGAAGAGGGCTGGAGGAACAACTGCCCAAGATTGGGAAGGATTCAGCAGTGGAAGTGGTAATTGTGGGGTCTTGATTTAACATCTGAGCAGCCATCTTAAATGTCAACCGCCACCTTGTAAGTGGCCACCTTATAAGTAGCCACCTTAAAAGTTTCGCTTTCCTGTACTTCCCCTTACCCAAGCTCCCCCCACCTCCATTAGTGACCTACCCCATGGTACCATAACCCTAGCCAATCCCAGGACACCATCCCTTTGCTCTGGAAAGCCCCAGGGTGCCATCAACCTAAGCCAATCCATGCTATTCCCACCTGCCTAAACACAAGCACTGGAGCCTATCCCACAGCGCCACAGCTACAACTCCAAGCCCCTGCCCCACAAAAGCTCCACACCTAAACATCTTGGGACCTCTCTCTCCTTCAGAGAGATAGCCTTTATTTGTCAGCTCTGACAAATAAACTGTGTGTATCTCTGCCTGGTCTCCATCTTTCATTTTTTGCTTACCTGTCTCTTGTTCCTCACTTTCCCTTCAGTAATGGTCAGTTAGAGCTGAGAACCTCATCCAGGGGAAGGCATTAACATCCATGTAACTCTTCCAGCTCAGAATATGAAAGCAGGCCTAACACTCGTGGACAAATCCTAGTGTCTGAGCTCAATAGCATGTTTTCCTGTGCTGGGAAATAGGTTTAAAGGTATCTGTTAAGTGCAGAAAATCACCCCATAGTATGTAGTTTGAGTCCATTTATGTTTTTACAAGCTAAGTGCAGAGAGAAAGAGAGAGGGGAGGAAGGTTGAAACTGGGTGAACTACGTCAGAAAGGCAGGGTTACTGTTAATAAGGAAGAACCCTTGACAATTTGCTCTGAATTCTTATGCATTTTTCAATTGTTTTTAACAATGAGGTTTCTGTTTTGTTTTGTGTTGTGGTACTGGGGATTGAACTCAAGGATGCTATGCCACTGAGCTGCATTTCCAGTCCTTTTTGTTTTTAATTTGGAGACAGGGTTGCTTAGGGCCTTGCTAAATTACTGAGACTGGCCTGGAACTTGCAATCCTACTGCCTCAGCCTCCTGAGTTACTGGGATTACACGCATGCACCACCACCCTTGGTATAACAAGGAGTTTTATTGTATTGATCCATGGCTTTTACAATTTTTTGAAGTAATTTTTAGAAAGATGCTTACATATCTTCTTGGCGACCACTAGGTGGTACTAGTGGCAGGATAGACTGGATGGCCTTCAAGCTTCCTCTTGGTCTGGGATACCTGCATCTGCCACCAACTTTAGACACCTACATGTGGGTTCAACTTGTAAATTTTACAGAGTGAAACACATGTCTTTGTCAATTATCATTAGCACATGTACTCAGAGCTTAGGGGTCAAGGTCCTCATGACTTTCCTTTTCTTTCCCCTTAGATATGAAATGCAGGATTTTCTATTTAATTTGTATTTTTTAAAATTACAATTAAAAAAAATCTGCATCAATATAAATTTTCCCAGATTGGTTCACATATATCTAGGCTAACTCTCCATCTTAAAATGATTTTCCCAAGTCATATCTTCACCAGATGCACAAACATAATTGAACTTTTTACTGTGATGGCACTTTCACCTGAGCTTCCCCAATTCCAGGACTCAAGCCTTTTCTCAACAACTCACCCTTAATTCTCTTAATTCTTAATTCTTCTATCACCTCAATTGACATGGGCAGGAGACAGAGGTGTCTTTCTGCACGCACCCTGCATAACGTAGATTTTGTGATTTCATTTCTGGATTTCCTCCTTTTAAGCAGAACTTATCTCCTCTTATGTCATTGATTGGACTGAGCTAGATATTGTGCTGTCCTTTGCTCCAAAACAAAGCTTCATTACAAAACTAAGTGCCTGAGAGTCCCAATGCTGGAGTTAGCTTAACTCTCTTTGGGATTATCCACAAGGCCAGCCTGGCACAAATACTCAGTCCCATAGAGTGCAAAGCTGAGGGACGTCTGCGGTAGCTCTGACTTGGCAAAGGCATGCTGCTGGCCTTAATTCTCTCTGAACAGGCATGATTCTTCACCCTCTACTCCATCCCATCCTGTACCCCACACTGCCAGTCTGGGTCATTTGCTGAGTTAGTCCTTGGAACAAACCGCAGAAGAGATCAACCAATTTCTCATAGAGTTATAATTCATACTCTTTGCCTGGAGAGTTGAGACACTAGCAAATTCAATAGTCAGGAATATTCCATGAAAGGCATACTAGATATTAAATAGATATTAGCTACTATCCATCATTAATGTTAATGAAGACTACTGTGTATTTAAACTCTTCCTATTTATCAAGTCCCATGCTAAGTACTTTAGACATGCTATCTTATTTAATAAAATAACCATCCTGTAAAGTAGAATCATTGCTCCCATATCACAGATGCAAAGACAGAGACTTGGAAAGGTTGAGATGAACAGCTCAGATTTATCTATTTTAAAACTTGTCTTTTTAAGATAGTTTGATTCTCAGAGTTCATCTCTCTCCCTCTCCCCCCCACCTCTCTCTCTCTCTCTCACACACACACCAATCAACAGACTACTGGGGACCTTGCCTTTTTCTCCTCCTTACCCTTTCGTTCACAATCCTATTAAAAGGAGAGAGACAAGGTCAAAGCAAGAAAGTGCATGGAAAACTATCCATATGGCTTTGGACTGACATTCAGGTTTAGCCCTATGTTTCTTTAAATGAAAGAATTATGCTTTTTGTCTCCCTTCAGCACTTCCCATAATGTTTCACTCATAATAATTTTTTTAAGCACTGGGGATTGAATTCAGGAGTGCTTTATCACTGAGCCATATCCCCAGTCCTTTTTATTTTCACTTTTCAACTTAGGGTCTCCCTAAGTTGCTTAGGGCCTTGTTAAATTGCTGAGGCTGGACTATAAATCGCAATCCTCCTGTCTCAGCCTTCTGAGTCACTAGGATTATAAGCACGTGCCATCATACCTGGTTATTTACTCACTGCAATTTCTCAATACCATGTTGCTTCAGTGATTGGCTGGTTCTTTGTTCACTTTGGGGGTCAAGAAGATCATTGATCGTGTATGAGTCAAAGTTTGTATTTTTCTGTGGATCAAAATTATTTTTACTGTTTTCCCTAACCATGAATCCCTGAAAATTAAATGTAAATTAATCTCCAAATTATTTTATTTTATTAGATGAGTCTGCTTTTATTAAAGGAGTTAAATTTATGGTTTTAAGAAAAAGTAATCAAGAGTGATTGGTCAAAAGTAGTAAACAAATCTGTTGCAGCTTCTCTTGCCTTGGAACTTTGAGCTAGAACTTGTTTTTATGATATAATTAGGCAGGGACTTTTGTGACTTAATTTAAAAGACAGATTTATAATCACCTTTTTTTTTCAAAACATTTTTTTTCCTCTGCTACCCCTGGATGAACCTGGCTTTGCTTCTCCAAATTCAATGATGTCAGGTCAGCAGGGAGTAAATTCGAGACTGTATAATTCCCATCAGCTATTAGTGAGGGAGATATTTTCATCCCTAAGGTCCAAGTTCAATTCTAAAGGGCATGTTTTCTTTTCTATGTATCTGGTTATCTCCTATTAACAGCAATGGGTGTTATGCATGAATGTGCAGAAGATTCTATACCCCTAAGATTTGCCCAAGCATGAATTTCATGAGGCCAAAGTAAACACGTTTTTGCTTCTTGGAATCATCCTCCTCTGTGTTAGGATAAAAGACCTGAATAAGACTCCACATGATGAAATGCCAACACATGTTGCTTCTGCATTTGTCCATTGCTATTAAAAATGGGTTCCTTTCTTCTTTGTTCAATGCTTGGCCTGGAAAGTCACTGTAACCCTGAGAAGGAGGTAAAGAGACATTTCTGAACACATTTTTTTTTCTGCTCAGATGTTAAACAACTTGTGCCAGTAAAACACACCCTGTACCACTATTCTACTCTGTAAAGCTTGCATATAGCCCCAGCATGTCCTTGTCTGAATACACGCATCCTAGCCTACCTTCCGTTGATCAGTATCAGATGCTCTGATGACATCATGAAATGAAAAACAGGTGTGAAAAAAAGAGGCCTGAAATGTGAATAACAAGCTGTTCAAGACCAGACAGAGTGTTCTGGAGGATTGGCTCCACTTGCCTGAGAGGTGTGTACCAAGGCCAAATCAGCCAGACCAAGAGGCAGCCTTGTTTGTATAGTACTTAATAGGCCCCAGAGGGAAAAGACACAGCTGAATGAAACAACCTCGCCTAATTTTTTTCTTTGGTTCTTTACTTCATGTAACTCACGATTTAGAAAGGTCTTTAAAATGTGATGATCGTAGGAACACTATCTGCCAAGACTCTTAAAATGTATTTTAACAATGTTAGTCCTGTTGCAGAGATAGCTGTCAGTAGCAGCAATGACATTTTAGCATGTTTTTAAACACCATAATTTCTACATATGAAGGACTTTACTGGGGGTGGAGCTATAGTTCAATGATAAAGCACTTGCTTAGCCTGAGACCCCAGGTTTGATCCCGAGCACCATAAAAAAAGTGTGTGTGCGTGGATGTTTTACTGACATTTGTAAATTCTTCCCCAGAAAAAGCAGTGGGAAATAGTTTGATTAATGGTAATATGAAGACTCTTTCATTTCTTCTGAAATTATTTTTAAGGACATCAACAACTCCCATTTATTTGCTAATATTTACCTACAAAACACAAAAAGTCAATTTGTGGTTACCTCTTCAATAGTGTTGGCCTCAGTTCCTGGCTCGGGAAATAATAAAAAGCAGTTCAACTGGTTTTATCTTGTTTGAGAAACTAAAATTAAAGTCTCGGGAGTTATTTAACTTTAACCTAGAAACAGGAAAGAATGTGATCTATCAGAAATAGTCATAAAGACAGTTTTCCAAATGTGTAGATTGTTTTAACTTAGTGCCAATGATATTAAAAAAGAAAGTGGTTCTTTTAAAAAAAAAAGTATGTGTGTGTATAAAATATAAAATGTCTTTCTCTACTTGCAACTGGAAACTTTATGTTTTATTCTTATCTTTCAGCTATGGGCTTGTCATAATCTACTCTAGGGAATGTCTGCCTGAATTACTATATCCATAAATATTCTAGTGGAAAAACACTTGCAAGGCTCATTTTCAGAAGTGCACTACAGTACCTCAAAGTTGAAACTTATCTCATAAAACCAAATTCAATTCTGGTTTTCTGTATTATAATCAACAATTTCAAGGTATTATTTTATGCATCACAACTCCAAAATTGTGAGAGAAAAGGACATACGTGAGTGCTTAATAAACCAATATTGCCTTTTTCGGGGGGAGAAAAAACCCTAGCAAATGGTGATGAGTTCCATTTTTCATACTACCAAATACTGGTAATCAAGCAGCCTCTAACATTTCTTCTTGTCTAGGAGAAGTGATTTCTGGTAAAATAAAATGTGGACAGATGTAAGTTATGCGGGTTCTTGACACAGTCAATATCTTTGTTGTTTTCTTTAAAATCATAAATCATACCCCAGTTGTTAAATGTTTATTTTTAAAAGAAATAGCACTGGTGTTTATTTACCAAAGCTAACTAGTTAAAGTCAACACAGGCCCCTCAGTTTCATTTCTAGGATTGTTTAAATTACAAATTACTTGGTTAAATGAGTAAATATACTATATTAAGTGAATGCTTTAGTAAGCAATCTAGTTTATAGGTTGTGTTATCCATTTTACATCACCTTATGCTCATTACTGGTCCATCTACAACTGGGAGAACTATTGTGTTTCTGACAATGTCTTTATTGAGTGGTCTCTATACACAAAGGGGTTGAGACAGGGTAGGAGATCAAAATGCAATTCCTGGGTTACCTTATGAGTTAACAACTGTGGGGACAAAAGTATAAAAGTTGGGGCTGGGGTGTAGCTCAGTGATAGAGCACTTGCCTACCATAGTTGATTTAATCCCTGGATTTAATCTCCAGTACCACATACACACTCTAATAATAATAATAAACAGCATGTGTTTATAAAAACAATGAACAAGTAAATCACTTATCTGCTTAAAGAACTTTGTTTTATTTTCATTGTTGTTCTCAGTCCTCATTTTCTTATTAAATTCCATTTCTAATCCAAATGTAGGAACAATTTGAAGCTTACTAAATAAACTCAGATCTAAACTACTGAAGTGTTTGTATTATGAATAAGTAATTTGTAATTATAGGTCTTGGAAAATGAGTAGCTAAATTTTGAGGTTGGGGGCGAGTATATATACTCTATTCCCTACTTCAGATATATCAATGTAAAGAAAAGTAGAGATGATATGCATAATGAGATATTTTAAAATGTAAGCACATGGGGTTCAGATTCCAACCTCCTGGGTTCTCTTTTCTGGTTTAGCAACTTCTTCCACACATCCCAGGTGAATTGCTTGGTCTCATATAATCTTTGTCTCCCTGCCTGTTTAAAGGGGAGGTAGAGTAATAACATTTTTACCACAAGGGTGTTGCTAAAGTTAATTAGTATTTATTATGTGCTCCATTAAGGTCCTCAGGCAATATATGACTTATGTAATTTATATTGATCTTTGTTTAAGGTTTTGAAAACAATTCTTGATTTTTCAACTGAGGAAAAAATGTACATATGTATATATGTGTGTATACATTATATATATATGTATGTATATGTATGTGTATATATATATATATATATATATATATATATATATATATATATGACATCTTTAGACTTTAAACAGGAGGACTGAGTGTAAAACATTTTGGCTTTTCAAGGAATAATCATTTTCCTGGGGTGAAAATATTTGCA
This sequence comes from Marmota monax, assembly GCF_021218885.2. Lineage (NCBI taxonomy): Eukaryota > Metazoa > Chordata > Mammalia > Rodentia > Sciuridae > Marmota > Marmota monax. The sequence goes on from NW_026692194.1 coordinate 866,195, forward strand.
GGTCACAAGAGCTTACTTCCTCAGCTTCAAACTATGAATAGAGTAGATTTAATTTGTAGTTGATAAAAGCCAAAGAAAAAAAGTTTTATAAAAGCCACTTTAATGGCTTAGCCTTACCATCTTTGGTGGTGTTTAAAACTACTTACAATTGAAAGGAAATCGGTTCATCTATTTTACAATTACATAATTCTAATACTTAGACCCAAGGTGTTATTTTGTGGTTCTCTCCTGCTGCGATAATAGTATTCAGCACTACTTCGCAAAGCAACCTTCTCTTTTATAGATGAGGAAACCAAGGTTCAGTGAGATGCAGAAACAGAGCAGAGAATTAAACCCCACAGCTCATTCATATCCCCCACCTCTTTGTGATACTGGGGATCAACCCCAGGGCTTCATACTAGCTAGGCAAGCATTTCACTACTGAGCTACATCTTCAGTCCTTTCTATTTTTTATTTTAACAGGGTCACTTAATGATTACAAGTTTAAGGCCCAGTCTGGGCCTTAAACTTGTAATCATTCTGCCTCAGCCTCATTCATTCCCTTTGCACCATCTCAAACAGATCACCAAGAAGTGACACCAGAAACCACTCTGTCTGGGTAGAAATGTACTCTCTCCTTTGTCCCTATTCTGTCTCTCTAAACTTAAAAAAACTAATGCAAGGTATCCTAATAAAACCTCAGTTATATCTCCAGAGTTTACGACCACCCACAAATCTTCAGAATCATTTTGAAGGAAAGATAGATAAAAATCACTCTTTAAAGACATCTCAATCCGTTTTTATTAAAAAAAAAAAAAAAGGAACATGCGGTTGGGGTTGTGACTCAGCGGTAGAGTGGTCACCTAGCATGTGAGAGGCCCTGGGTTTGAATCCTCAGCACCACATAAAAATAAATAAATAAAATAAAAGTATTGTGTCCTGCCGCAGTCTGGCTGGGCACAAAATCATGAGCCACTCAAGCAGGAACAAACTTTATTATTTTTTGAAACTGCCGCCAATGTCTGGTACGCACCCCGGGAAGATTTTTTCCACCCACGCGGCCTCCTCTCGGACCGCAGAGAGAGCTCCTCCCCCGGAACTCCCTCCTACTGTACTTCCCCAACCAATGGGAACTCTCCAGGAGTCCCGTAGCCCGGCCTAGGTGAACAGCAGGAGTCCAATATCCATATGAATGCAAATCTTAACATAATCATATCATCTCAATGGCTAGCTGGCGTCACCTTTCAACCAAAAATGCCATGCATCATATACTTGGCTCTTAGCAGTGTCCAACTACAACTGAAAAATAAATATTAAAAAAAACACATGTCCTTTCTTAAGAACTGACTTAGTCCACTCATTTTTAGTGATTTTTATACCAAATTAATACACATGTAATATTTCCGGAGACTTTTAAACTTTATATGGAAGTATAGCATACATACAGCAATGAAGAACACTTATATTTTAAACTGTCTAAAATCCACTCCTCTTTCATCCTATAAAAAGACAAGTATGTATCATTCCCATTTCACACCTCAGAGTATTGTACTTTGTGTAATAAAGAACTCTGATTATGTATAAATTAGCTTATGTACTTAACAGTGCTTTGAAAGTTTAGGCTCAATATTTAAATTAAGGCATCAAGGATAAAATATTATAATTGTGATTATTATTGTATATGATGATTTTTTTATGCCTTTGGGTAGCAGACAAAGTAAGCATCTCTGTACACTATCATTGTTTTACACATTTACAGATGTGTAAAATCTTGTTCATATAATTAACCTCCACATAAATTGCATAATTCGTCTTTATCACCTATTATTGAAACAACATGGCATTGAAATCTCTACGGACCAAGAATTTTAATAGCAGTTGAGAGAAATCCATCTGTAGTAGATATCTATCCTTGTCCTTTGACTCATTTTCCTCTGCCTAATATTCAGTGACAATTCAATGGATGGAAGGACCTTAACCAACTTCACCACATGGTAAATATCAAAATCCTACCACAGAGGCACTATGATATTGCTGCATTGGGAACACACAATCTACTTAACTATTCTTCCAGATTATTTATTGTAGTTGCTTGCACTATTTTTGTCTCTAGACAATAAATCATTTCAGTCTCATCTTTAACTTGAGTAGGACATAGGCCACGAAATATCATGCTCTATGCCAAGACTTGAATTTAAACAAACAAAAAAACCAAACAAGCCATTTCTTGCCAGATTAATTTGGACTTAATACCTGTCCTCAATGTCTACTAGAAAGAAGAGCTGAGCAGCCCTCTGGGTACTGTGCCTCAGCCCTGGGAAGCTCCCTCCTAGCCCTGCACCATTAACTATAGAACACCTTGAGAAAGTTCCCTGAGGGACCTAACTCAGTGCTTTTGTCTGCCTGGTGAAAAACATATTCTTCTGTAATAATTCCCTTAGGATTTTCCCCTAGGGAATAGCATATAACACTAAACTGACCCAATTGAATAACAAGTTAGAGAGATGAGAAAGAAAAACAATGTTATATGAATGTTCTGACTTTGAAACCATAGTTTTAGTTTAATTTGCTATCAGAAGTTGGTTAATTAGCTGGGGATGGTGGCACAGACCTGTAATCCCAGCAACTTCAAAACCTGGAGACAGGAGGATCACAAGTTCCAGCCCAGATGCAGCAATTTAGTGAGATCTTGTCTAAAATTTGAAAAGAATTAAAAATAAAAAAACTAGGGATATGATCCAGTGATTAAGTACTCCTAGGTTCAATCCCAGTACCCCCCCCCCAAAAAAAAAAAGTTGGTTACTTATAATCTTTCAGAATTAATTCCCATTCTTACCAATGTAGCAATGAAATCTGGCTATAAATTTTCAGGGAAAAATATTTTTAAAGATTAATTATAAGTGCAAGGATTAAAAAGATCATAAAACCATTTTTTAAGAGTTTTGTTGAAAGTAACTACTTATGAAGTTTACTATAGTCCAATGTAATGACTTACTTGATTTTTTAACTTTTTTCTTTAGAGTTGAATTTTTATACTATCTCAGATCTAAGAAATTTTTATTTATATGGAAAGTTTTGTTTTATTTTGAACCCAGAGGCATTAGCCACTGAGCAACATCCCCAGTCCTTTGTAATTTTTATTTTGAGACAGGGTCTCACTAAATTGCTTAGGGCTTCTCTAAATTGCTGAGGCTGGTCTTGAACTTGCAATCCTCCTGTTTCAGCCTCCCAAGTTGCTGGAGTTACAGGTATGCACCATCACCCCCAGCACAATGTGGAAATATTTTTAAAGGTTTTCATTTTCTAAACATTATGTAGTCATAAAACTTAAAAAATAAAAAAATAAAAAAATAAACCACCAATAAAAGAAGTTATAAGGTGAAGAATGAAGGAGAGTTAGGACTGATCCCTTAGTCATATAACACATTTTCCCCTGTGAAATCAGACAGGAATTCTAGGCTGGCAAATAAAAAGCTATTCCAATTTTCCTTATAAGTGCATGCTGTTGGTTTAACAACTCTCATGAAGAGAATGTGTTTTAAGGCAATCTAATATTTTTAATAATAAAGAATGAGAGGCTACTCTACATGGAAACACTGTACTTTTGTTTTTGTACAACAAAACTAAAAAAAATTCACAAAGTAAAAACAAGTAAACATTCTGTATGAACCTATATCAGAGATGAAGTCTGTTGAGTAACTCAAAAGCAAAGGTTTTCCCACCCCTGACACACTCACTAGAGTCCCCTAACTGTTCTAGTTATGTAATTGAATCTGTGACTTGTAAACAAACATCCCCATTACTTGACACTTCTGGATCTGTGGGTTTGTACTGCTATTTTCCTGTGGAGGTTGAGAGCTGCATAATGATTTATTCTTTCCTCGCCCCCTGCCTTCTTTCCCTATTTTGTGTGTGTGTGTGTGTGTGTGTAAGTAGATTAATAAAAAAAAAATCTAAGGGAACTAAATGTAAAAACAAACCCTGGTGCTACAGCACTGAGGCCACCAATTTAAACAGCGTAGGCACAAGAAATGCAAAATTGAAGGGTCTCATTGTTGGATAGCACCCGCCAGGGAGACTACAAGTATATAGCATTTTTCAATGTCCTCTGGACTCCTAACCATATGCTTTTATATAAGGTAGCTTTGATTTCCCACGCATGAAACTCTCATTGGCTTTAAAGAGAACTCTGCATTCAAAAGACACATGGGGGTGTAGTTCTGGAGGAGAATGGGGATAGTAGGCAGAATGTGGGTGAGTTAACATTCCAGTGTGTGTGTTAATTCTAGTGCTACCTTTTGCTGGTGTGCTCCAGTTATAACTTAGCTGACAAATGAGACGATTTTAATATTGATGATTAAACTTAATCAGTCACCTAGAATTAAAACACATCTAATTCTACCATAGAAAAGCTAGATTCAAATTAGGAAGATTTTTATTTCTAAATATTTTCAAACCATTTCCTTCCCCATGGACCCCTATCTCTTCACCCATCTGGGCATCGTAAATTATTCCTATGACAAGGAATCGCTTACAACATTAGAGTCTAATCTCTAGTGGCTTTTCTTCTTAAAAAGAAAAGAAAGTGGGTTGGCGTCATGGCTCATTGGTAGAGTGCTCGCCTAGCATGCATGAGGTGCTGGGTTCGATCCTCAGCACCACATAAATAAATAAAATAAAGGTATTGTGTCCAACTACAACTGAAAATAAATAAATAAAAAGAAAATAAAGTTCCGATTAGTTTTCTATTAGCTACATCAGTGCAGAAAAAAAGGTTTCTTTAAATTGCAAAAGCTTTCTATGATCCAGTCTTTTAAGGTTTTTCTTATTCCCAGGAATATAAATGATATGTAATTAAGGGCTATTCCATGATCCTTTTATAAAGGGTTAACATTCCCCCCTTTAAATATTTTGCTCTAAGAGCTTTTGAGCTTTATTTTATGTTAGTATATTTTGTAGTTTTCTTTTTAAATATTATTTTTATGTGCATATCTTGAACAAGAAGGCTCTATTCTCTCTGACATTGATCCAAGTGATTCAGACTGGAAATGAAAGTGGCAGGCCTCTGTACTATAGCCAGCAGAATAAAATGAGGTTCTCAATTGAAATGGTTGCTGAAAGTAAAAAAACCCCTGAGTTCCTCCCAGAGGCTACACACTTGCCTGCTTTTGCCCTGGCAAGTTTCATAGGTCTTTTAGAAACAATAAGAGCATAAACCTTTGGAGCTGGGAGGGATGATGCTGGGCCTTCATCTATTTTAAGTCCTTTATTTCAGAGATGATAAAAATGCATCCCAGACATGGATTGTGATTCTCTGAGGCATGTTTTCTATTTCTACTCTTTTTTAAAAAAAAGTTATTTTAAATTCAAGTTCTCATTAACAGTATTCATGTACTACTAAGGTGCTGGGACCCCAAAAATTGTTGTGATTGCTCTGTCCACATGGTAGAAGAAAAAGGGGGGAAGTTCAAGTTTGATCCCCTGAAAGACCTGAAAAAATACAGAGCAAAACACAGAATGAAACTTAAAAATGCATGGATTGAATTCACCTACCTCCATATTAGTAAAACACATTATCAGATTTCAGGCTGCTTCACCAAGAAATCCTTCCATAGGGACACTTGTTTTCATTTTGTAAGTCTAATTAGCCAACTAGTGGACTTGATTGAAACACATCTGAAAAAGCTGAAGACTAGAAGTCAGATTTAAGAATGGATGTTAAGACACCAAATCAAGATTTAAAAGGAATTTAGGAGTGATCTTCCTCCAGCCCCTGTGAGCACTCTGTTCTTTTTTTTGGGGGGGGGAGGACGGGTACTGGGGATTGAATTCAGGGGCACTCGACCACTGAGCCACACCCCCAGCCCTATTTTGTATTTTATTTAGAGAGAGGGTCTCCCTGAGTTGCTTAGGGCCTCGCTTTTGCTGAGGCTGGCTTTGGACTCGTGATCCTCCTGCCTCAGCCTCCAGAGCTGCTGGGATTATAGGCACCCGCCACCATGACCCACCAAGCACTCTGTTCTTAACATTCTTAATTAACTTAGGTTTAATACATTTTTAGAATGACAAAAATAAGATAAGCATATTGAGCTCAGTTTTATATTCAAAAGAATTAATCACTTCTCCTTAATTACACATCTGTCATCCTCCAACTATCACATTCTTAATTGTGTGACTATGGCAGGGCATCTAAAGTGCTCTGTCCAACCCACAAATAGGAGACACAGCACCATAGGCACAACGTATCTCTTTTGAAAAATGCAGGCCATTTAAAAAGCAAACATTTGTTCATTTTTAAACATGCAAATCAAAACAGAAATTCATTTTTCTGACACCAAGGCAGAGTTTCAAATTTAAAAACCATTTTTTTTCTCTTTGTTTGCTTTGCTTTTTGCCATGCTGGGGGATTCAATCTAGGGCCTCAAGCATGCTAGGCAAGCACTCTACTGTGGAACTCCACCCTATCTCAAAACAGGAATGTACCTCAGTACCTCAATGGTAGAGCACCCCTGGATTCAATCCCCAATACAAAAAAGAAAACACAAAAACAAACAAACCAAAAACATACACAAAAAAGCCAGCAACAACAACAACAATAAAACGAAACCAAAAAATCTCTTTCCATCTTCCTCTTCTATGTTTTCTTGTATTTCTTTTTCTTTCAGGTTCTTGCACTTCTTAACTGCTTACTGCTTCAGTCTCTGTAATGTACTCCATGGAGCTTGTTAAAAGATTTACAACTAAACTTGTAAAACTAGAAATTTGAGAAACAAAAATTAATTTTAAAAAACATTTCTCAGGGGCTGGGATTGTGGCTCAGCGGTAGAGCACTCACCTAGCACACAGGGCCTTGGGTTCGATCCTCAGCACCACATAAAAATAAATAAATAAAACAAAGGTATTGTGTCTGACTACAACTAAAAAAATAAATATTAAAAAAAATTCTCAGATTTTCATTTTAGTGCCTTATATTATATATAATTACAAACTTTAAACATGAAGTATAATCATAAAATGGTATTTATGGAGTGCTACATGTTCAGGCAATGGAATCATAAACCACAGTTGTAGTTCAAACAAACAAACAAAAAAGATAGTTAAAAATCAATTTGCTTATTCCACATATCTGCTTCCTATGTATCTTGGAAACACATTTACTATATAAACAAAACTGTAATTTTAAAAATGTTTAGTGTTATATATTATTATCTAATAAATAAAAACACTGGTTTAGGAAACAATAGAGAAGAGTGTATTTCTGCTATTTCTATATATAACTCAAGACATTCCAAATGAGAAAATGTGGTCATGAATGTCTCCAAATGTCTCCATAAGTGTTTACACAAAGTTAGAGAAGTTGGACCATTGCTTTTTTTCTCATCTCAGCATATGGGTTGCTGTCTGACAGGCTAATGGACATGCCATTGTAGCTATTATATGAACTTCTGGACCTGTTCTTAATGGAAGGATTGACTTTTAAAAAATAGTCTTAAGTTTGGGTTTAGGTGTCTTGAACCATTGTTACCAGAGCTCTCCAAGTCAAATGTGTCACAAGAGCACATGAGTCGGTGAGAGAAACAGTTACAGAACAGCAGGATCCTATATCATTTAGAGAATAAAATGAAATGCATAATAATTGAAAATCATTCTGTGTATGTGTGTACACACATGTATTATGATTTGAACATGCTCTTTAAAATTATAGAACATATAGAGTTCACTGGAGAAAACTACTTAGCAAACATTTCAACTTTGCTCATTTTTATATAAATTATTTTCTTAGAGATTACAATCAATTTCCTCATTCTGTCAAAATGCATAAAATATATCCGCACTGTAATATCTGGTTGTGACCTTGAGAATTTTAGCATTATTGTAATTTGCCATTTATGCAGAAATAAGTTCTATTTAAAATTTCATAATTTTGTATATCTTGTACACATTTATAAATTGTTTTAAAGAGCCCATTTTACAAAGTGTATTGATTAATTTTAGCAATACAATAATGAATAAACAGGCATGGCTGATCTACTAAATTCACAGTTTACAACATTATATTGTATATATTTATTTCTACTAGTCCATTTCTTCAAAATATGCCATTATAGTTACTCTTATATTTTCTGAAAGAATAACATTATAGAGCATATACTAGTGAATATTTTAAACTTGCTTACAATTTGACCCTGAAAAAACAAATTTCTATGATAGTTGAAATCACTATATAAAAAGTAATGATTTAATCAGTCAATTCTTTTTCTATATAGAGGATATTTCTAATTAGGAATATTGCACAAATAAAAACCATTCCACTAGGAAAACAGAATGAGAATTAAATGACTAGAATGGAAACAAGGCTTGTAACTGTATCTAGTTTTGATGTTACTTTTGTCAAAGCAAAATTGTTTTAATCTCATAGAACATGCCAAAAAGTAACAATGTAGGCTGGTTTAAAGGTCTGTCCTTTACTTTATGTAGGTACCATAAAGAGAGCAAAATGATACAAAATTTTATATAATTTTGAGAGTGCTATGTGTGCTTGGCTAGAGAAACACTGTCAACCACTGTGTGTCACATATAGAATATTTACACCATATGAATAGATGGGCTATATAAACAATAGGTACAGATTATAATAAAATATTATACATAGCTGACCCCCCCTAGATCATAAAACTTTTTTTTTTTTGGTACCAGGGATTGAACCCAGGGTACTTAATCACTGAATTGCATTCCCAGCCCTTTTTAATTTTTGAATTTTGAGATAGGGTCTTGCTAATTTGTTGAAGCTGGCCTTGAACTTGAAATCCTCCTGCTTCAGCCTCCTGAGCCCCTGGAATTACAGGCGTGAGCCATCACACCCAGCATCATAAGACATTTTTAAAAAACCTTCAGATGTATTTTCAACCCTCGAAGATTTCATTTTTTAATTGTATGGGTAGTTCAGTATGTGGCCTTATTGTAGTATTTGCATAGGTTATTTGCCTCTTTATCAGAAGTAACTGATAAATCAGTTCTGCTTATTTTTAAGGTCATACTGAAATTTTGAATGAATAGGATTGTCTCTTCAGCAGTAACTAGCCAATGTTAGAATAGCCTTATTTAACCCATACTCTGTAAGTAAAAAAATTGTTGGTAATTTACTAGATATATTGTCTTCAAATCTAGCCAGTGGATATATATGCAATGCTCAGCATAGGCAAGATGGATTAATAGTAACAAAAGACCTTAAATAAATATTCTTAGGGGAATATTTATGTTAAGAATATGAACTCTTTAGTGTCATCCACATGTTGCATTTTCTCCTGTATATAGAATAGAAAAATTTTAAATGCCAAAACAGAATCAACAGTCAATCAACAAACAAGGAAATCATCCTAATATATGACAGGGGGATCATTTCCTTCATCTACAAAAAATTCTTATAGAAAAATTTCCCCAAGAAAAGTGGACAATGAACAGGTAAGTCAAAAGGATACATTCTTAGACATTAAAAGGTCAAAACTTAAGAAAAATGTTCAATAAACCAGTAAATTTAAAAATGCAAGTTGAGTTTCCAGTTGCTTAAAGACTTACAAAACCTACATTTAGAAGAAACATCAATATGCAGTGTGCATAGCTGTGGGAAATGGGCACTGCTGGTGAAAATGTACAATGTCACAAACTTTCTGAAGGGTAATTTGACCGAATATATTAGGTATTTTTAAAACTCACTCTCACACCCGGTTTTAAAATGCTTCCACCAGGTGTGGTGGTGCAGGCCTATAAGTCTCAATTGCTATGGAGGCTGAGGCAAGGGATCTCTTGAGCACGGGAATTCAAGGCCAGCTTGGGCCATCTCAAAAAAGAAACAAAATGTTTTTATCCTTTGGGTATATAATTCTATTACTATAAACATATTCTAAAAAAAATTAGAGATGGCAAAAAGATTTACAAAGATGTTTAATATATCATTGTCCGTATTAGGGAAAACCTAAAAACAACAAAAATGAAAATTCATAGGGGTTTTTAAAATAAATAAAAGGCAGACATTAACATTATTGAATATATAAAAAACATAAAAAATAATATTCTTGAAGAATATCAAAATACATCAGAAATAACACTTAAATATTAAATTGAAAAGTAATAAAACACATTATGTTCCCATTTAATAACTGCATATACATAAGATTGTATATAATCCAAATATAAACAATGCTTATGATAGTATGATTACAGATGATTTTTCCTTTCTTTGTACATTTCTGTATTTAAAATATTTTCTATAATAATCATGTTATTGATCCAATAGCTCTCTCCCCCAAGGGATCCTTTAGAATTAACTATTCCATTTATGTCACTAAACAATTACTCAGTGTCCAGGGTTGGGCAAAAGAGAACAGTCTTGCTCAAAAATAGTGTAGCAATGTTCAGAGTAGTTCCTTCTAGTGGAAACAGTGGAAGCAAAGGACAGGCAAAGACAAGTTACTAATTGTTCCTTGGTGTCCTCCATTCCCTCCATAACCCCATTTAGAAAATGCCATCCTAAACTATTCTCCAGTTATGGTTTACCCACAACTAAATGGCATTATAGTGGCATTTCCTCTCTATTCCTAAGAGAACTCGGCAGGGATTTCTGAAGTCCACTATCTAAAATCAATTAAGCCCTAGTATATATGACTTATAATCAATAAAATGTTCCCTTTTCTAGAAGTCAGCCTGATCCTGAAGTATATAACTTTTCAAATATAGAATGAGTTAATAAATAGATATGAGTGTGGTTGGCATAGCCTTATAATGCCAGTGACTTGGGAGGCTAAGGCAGGAGGATAGCAGGTTGGGGACCAGCCTCTGCAACTTAATATGACTCTGTCTCAAAGAAAAAAGGAAGAAATGAAGAAAGAAAAAAGAAAAAGAAAGAAAAGAAAAGGAGATGGTGGTGAGGGGAAGCTGGGAATATAGCTCTTGTATAGCACCCCTGGGTTCAATCCCCCCAAATTAATGGATATTCTAGTTTACTCATTTCCTCTATTTTCAGGAATAGCCTGCTGGCTGGGGACATAGTTGCAGTGGTACAGCACCTGCCTAGCATGCACCAGGACATGAGTTTGATTCCCAGTAATGGAGGGGTGGGGAATTCTTACTCTTTTCCCCTTTGGGAGCCACAATCTACTTTGAAAAGTCTGTGAAAAATGCTCACATTTGAAAGAACTGATTCAGCATGTCGCATGCATAAAATCCTGATTCAGCACTTAGGAATTTTATTTTTAGATAGTCTATATAAAACTATATAGAACTGAAATCCTAATACTTTATTTATTAAAGATCTCCTAAGAACCATTGTGAAATGACACAAAGATTCCTTCCTTGATGCCTTTTCTCTTTCCATTTTAAAATTTCTCTATAGTATTCTTATTGCTACTTGAAATCTACAAATGCCGTAGATAAAAGGTGGAAATTGGATTATAACAAAACTTCAGAATATTTAGTGAAAACAAAGTACAAGTTATAAATTCAATTAACCATTAATTCTATTTAGTTCTTCAAGTATTTTAAGAACTTAAAATTTTCCATTGTTTATTGCATTTATTTTTTAAATTTTTTTTAGTGTAGATGGATGCAATACCTTTATTTATTTACTTTATTTTATTAGTTGCTCAAAACATTACAATGATCTTGACATATCATACGTTTGATTCAAGTGGGGTATGAATTCTTATTTGCTTTTTATGTGGTGCTGAGGATCAAAACCAGTGCCTCACACATGCAAGACAAGCACTCTACCACTGAGCCACAACCCCAGCTCTATTGCACTGATCTTGAAATAGCTACATTAGATACATTTTAATATAGAATGTATACATTTTGGCAAAAGTACTGATGATTTAAAAAATTTTTTTTGGTTATACATGGACACAATATCTTTATTTTGTTTATTTTTATGTGATGCTGAGGATCCAACCTAGTGCCTCATATGTGAGGCAAGTGCTCTGCCACAACCCCAGCCCCCTGAAGACATTCTTGTAACAAGTTTGTCTTCAGCCTTGCTACTGGCTACCTTCTTAAAATAGCTCAGATTTGAACCAAATAATTATCCAAATTTCACATAGAAATGGACTGGAGGTAAGATTAGAATCAGTGCCTCATTCTGGCCTTGAACATGATCTCATGTGTGGAATTATACCTGCAGATATTTTTGAGTATATGAGTATTAGTCAAGAACTATGATAGATAGTGCCATAATATTTGTTTCACTTTAAAATCTTATTTTCTGTTATGTTTAGGTAAACTGTATACGTTAAGTGCTCTTAGCAAACCAGTAAAATGGAAATATGCTCAAAGCCCAAGTGACCAGGTTATTTCTTGGCAATCACAGACTTTTTATATTGGCATTTATTTTTATGTGCAAGAGTCTAAAGAAACATTTTCTAATTCAGAGGAAAAACTTCAAGATGATCTAGATCATCTTATGTCCTGATGGATATACATAGACATACACTGAGAATCACCTGTACACCTGCATCTGACTTGGTCCTCTTTGACCACACTGTTGGACTGACCACTCAGCAGCACTGTTCCCTTTGATCTTGAACTCTTCTTCAGCTTGCAGGCTTCACTGCTCGGTCTTCTGCACTTCTGGTAGCCCATCATCTTTCTATTATTCCTTTCTCCTTACTACACTTATATGGAGACATTACCTTTAGTTCTTTCTTTTTTTGGTGGGTTAGTTTTTTTTTTGGCTTTTCTTTTTTCCTTTTAAAACTGGGAATTGAACCTAGGGAAGGCTTCACGATTGCAAGGCAAGTGCTTTGTCATGGAGCTACATTGTAGCCCACTTTTAGTTCTTTCTGTTTGGGGCCTGGTTCTATTGCTTCTCTGCTCTCTGGCCTCTATTTTATGAATTTAATAGTCATCTTTATGCAGATAATTACTCAGTTGTAACATAGTCCTATGTGGAAAAATAATTAGCACAAAAGAGGATAGTTTATTATATAAAGAGTGTTAACAAACTGCATTTAAAAACACTGTTTTTTTTCCCCCTCCAACACACATTAGATGTGGATGTAAGAGGTTTGGGAATAAATCTTAGGAACTGTCCCCCCCCCACCCCAATCCCTTTTCTTTTGGGCCTAGTGTTTAATATAGAAACAACTTACACAATTTATTTTTTCCCCCAAAGTTTTCCTAATTTAAAAGCTTTCCTGCCCGGTATGGTGGCACCTATAGTTCCAGCTACTCTGGAGACTGAGGCCAGAAGACCACTTTTGTCAAATTTGAGAACAGCCTGGGCAACATAGTGAGATTCTGTCTCAAAAACTGGACAAAACAAAGGCTAGGGATATAGCTCAATGGCAGAGTGCTTGCCTGGCATATGTAAGACCCTGGGTTTGATTCCCAGCACCACAAAAATAATAACACCAAAAGTCAACAAAATTTGTTCTAATTCATGTTTCACTTAAGTAAGTGATAGAGGTTTTATTTTGAACAAATTCAATACTATTCTTTTGTGGAATTGGAAAAGTTGCATAAATTTTAAAAGTGGTTATGCTTAAAATGAAGAAAAAATTCCATCCTGTACTTGGGATATGTTTTCTACTTATAAAGATAAATATTTTTAAGAGTATTGTTTTCTACTATTATGTTCATTCAATAGCAAATACACAGAATTTCAGTTACATTATAATTTAGGCAGGCTTTTCTAGGAAGGCCATTGTTTATAGGATTCTTCATGAAATGGTTTCTATGGAGAAATGAGTTTCCAAGATGGAATTTAGAATTTGTAGCACAAAACTCTGCTACTTAGCAAGAAGGGAATGGCACCATTTCTCTGCCAATTCAGGTGCCAGGGAACCTTTCCTTGATCACGCCCTGAAGCAGGGAGTTTTCATCCATGCTTTCTCCTCACTACAAAAAAGGATTCCGGGAAGGCAGGCGATCTATTCTCCAAGCAACCTAAGCACCCACTCACAAAGGAATTTTGTGGGATGACACTAGGTGACCAAAGGTAAAAAGTATTTTAAAATCTGGGATTCTTGAGCTAGGACATTCTATCTAGGAAGGGAGTTGATGTTTCCTCTAAATCTGTGTTAACAATATGTATGTACTCAAAAGGAATTGCTTTCATGTGGTTTTAATTGATTAATGTTTTTCATTGGCATTGTTTTCCTATGTATGAGTATTAAAATCAAGCATGGTTTGTAGTTAACATTAGAAAATATAATCATGAAAAAAAAATGGACATTTGGGAGGAATGATGTACTGGAATACCATAAAGAACAGGAACAGTGATTTGTTTCTTCTGTAGCCCTTAAATGTTATATAAAATATATGACAGTGGTAAGTCATTAAAGAATAAAGCAGTAATTTGGATATCCCTATGACTGAGAAGATATAAAAATCACATAATATTCTGTGGCATTTAAAACTTTTTTTCTTTTCTTTCTGGGGTTAGAACCCAGGGGCACTCTACCACTCAGGTACATCTTTGGCCCTTCAAATATTTTATTTATTTATTTTGATATTGAGGATTGAACTCAGGGTGCTTTATCATTGAGCCACATCCCCAGCCCTTTTTATTTTTATTTTGAGGCAGGGTCTTCCTAATTTGCTTAGGGCCTCATTAAAGTACTGAGGCTGGTTTCAAACTTGAGATCCTCCTGCCTCAGCCTCTGGAGTCACTGCAATTACAGGAACACAACACTGCACCTGGTTATTTTTTATCTTTTGAGACAAGGTCTTGCTAAATCGCAGATGCTGGCCTCAAACTTGCAATCTTCCTGCTCCAGAAACTCCTGAGAAGCTGGGATTACATGTGTGCCACCATGCCTGGCTCATTTATACCTTCTTAAAAATAATTGTGAAGACACCAAAGTCTGAGGTTGCTAATGGTCAAATATGACCGTAAACACTCTTTTCTCTTTCTTAAAACTTTTCCCTTAATTTTCTTTCTCCCTTGCAACTATACTACTATCTTGGGGTCCCCTTACCCCATCACTAAATAAGGAAAAAGTTGAAAATATGTTTCAATTTCTGTTTCAAAGTTGACTTTGACAGCTCTATTTTATTCTAATGTTCACATCCAGCTTCTATTTCAACATTTCTACTGAGATAACTCATCAAAACTTGAAAAAAAAATTTGGGGTGCTGGGGATTGAACACGTGCTAAACACACACTATGCCACTGAGTTATATCCCTAACTCAAAACTTTACATCTTTAAAACCAAACTTCTCCTGACTCCTCTTATCCTCTCAATCATATCACCCAAACTGAAACTAGTTATCTTTTATCTCTCCACATCCACTAAGCTGCATTGCCAGTCCATTTTGTTTCATGTCTTTCATATTCATCCCTTCTTTCCTCTGTCATTGGTATTTCTTATTACCACGTGCCATGCCTACGTGTTATGATTCTTTTAACCTGGTATCTGTTTTTAGTATCTTTCCCTCCAACTTATCTGACGTAGCATTTTCTGATAATCATTTTTGGTTGCTAACATTTCTAGGAAACATTACCCACAAAAATATGAGGTTTACTGCTTGTTAATTTGCCTATTTTTTTAAACAAAAATGTATGTGCTTTTAGCAGGACTATGTGTGTGTTGGGTGTGGACCTGGGTATTAAATTTGCATTTTGGACTTATTTCTCACTGAATTCAAAATAATTCATCTCAGGTCAGAGATATCACTTGCTATATGCCTGTGTTTCATATCCATGAGAGAATGTTAAGTGGTAAACTTTGGGATTTGCAGGAAGAATAGGAGATTAGCCTTATTTCTGGTTTTGGCCAGTAACAAGAGACTAACCAATCTTTCACAGCTCTCTAATTTCTGATTGAGGTTCTCAATAGGTATTTGCTGAATGATTATAGTCTAATATGCCACAAACATAATAAAATTGTGTGTTAACTTAAGTCTACTGCATTCTATATAGCTCGAACTCCTTAGTATTTAGTGTTTGGCCAAAATAATTTGATTTTCATGGAAGGTGTCCAAGGGACATAAAAAATGCAATAACAATATCTCTAAGAAGCAGAGATGAGAAAGGGATTTTTTTTTACATAAAAAAGTATATCTTAATTTTATACACATTTAACTCAAAAAACCCAGATCAAATGGTGGAAGTAACAGTGTTACTTCTTGGCCTTTCCTTGATAGAATCACTGTGTGATACAACTTGTATGTCTAATTACTTTTCTTCCTTCAGCCTGACACAGAACCAAAGAAGCTGAGGGGTGGGAGTAGGGAGACAGACAGACATATACACATACACACACACAAACACACACAGCGCCTTTATAAGAAAACAGGTGCTTATCATATAGAAAAAATAATTAGCACAGAAAAAGAATAAAGTTCCCCTATTAACAGACTGTATTTAAAAACAGTATTCTAACTTTTTACAAAACTACCCAAAGGCTTAATAAATCCTTTAATAAATAAGTTCTATTCTCTCAGAAAATATTCTGTCTGCTGAGATACACACACACACACACACACACATGCCTGCTTGCATATCAAGACTTAAACAGGAATAATTGGTTAAAATATTTGCAAAATGTTTTCTTTTCGTTATCCTCATCACACCTCTCTTGACAGTTTTCTTTTTTTGTCTCGAACATAACTTTTCTCCTTATGCTTTTCAGAACTTCTTTTCCTATTGTAGTCGGAATTTCCTGCCACCAGAATGGATATAGCTTTACTAAAGAGATTAAGTGGGCAATCTGCCTTGGAGTATTTCTCAAAAAACAAACACGGCTGCACCCTGCCAAAGGACAACCTGGAAAGTTTACAGAAATTAGAGATGGGTGGGAAATTCTTTGCGCGAGTGGGAGGCAGCCACTCTTGTTCACTGGCTCCCCACACCTTAAGCTGCGGCCAGCTTTGCTTTCCAACTGCGCTGCTGGCCTCCAGTTTATACTATAGCGTGGTCCTGAGGGTGCTGCACTGGAGTGACGACAGTCCAGATGCGCCCTGCAATTCTGTAGTCGGTCCAAGTCGGTACGCAGATGCAAAGATACCTTTGATTTCCTCTAGCCCCAGGACTTGGCTTTTTTTCCTCTTTTTTGGTGCGGCGCCTGGGTGGTTCTGACACCTTACGGCCGCTCGGTTGCTCCCCCTCCCCCATGAGGCTCCCACTCGTGGGCCCAGGTGCCCCCTCCGCTCTCTGCCCGCTCACCCCTTCGCGTTTCCTCCCTCCCGGGGCACCCTCGCATTTCCTCCTCCTCCCGGCCCTACCTTCCTCCCCGCCCGCCTCCAGCCACATGACAGGAAGGGATCCGCCACACGACGTCACGGACGTCTGCGCCCCCGCCCCTAGCCTTCCCCCACCCGCCCCGCACGCAAGGGGCGACGGGCGGAGGGCGAACGTGGTCCGCGCGCTCCGCACTCCCCAACCAGAGCTCGCCAGAGTGCCGCGGCTGCAGCCGCCGAGTCGGGAGCGCGGGTTCCCGGATGTGCGGCGCTCGCGGAAGCTCCACCCCCGCCGCCGGCCCCGCGCGCCCCCGCCCTCCGCCCCGCGCGCTGCTGCGCTCCGCTCTCCCCTCCCTCTCCTGCCCTCCCCCTTTTTCGTGCCTTGAGGTTGCGGGTCAGCGCGAGCCACTGCAGTGAGTCCGTCACGGCTCCGGCGCGAGCGTAAGGCTGCAGTCCCCGAGCCGCCCGGCCCTCTCGGCCCCTTTCCCCCCTCCTCTCCGCCTTTCCGCCTCGCTTCCCTCCCGCCGTCTCTCCTCCCGCGCTCGCTCTCTGAATCTCGACCTTAATTTCTTTCCCCCGCCCTGCCCGCTCTCTCGCGTGCACAGTCACCCGGCCGGCGCGGGCCCCGCGGCGCCGCCTCCCTCCCCCAGCCCGCACCCCCTCCCCGGGCGTCCCGAGGGCCGCAGCTGGGCCGCTGCCGCCGCCGCTTCCTGCGGAGCTCGTTAGAGCAGACTCTTCACCGCGCGAGTGAGCCGCCGACCCGCCGAGCAAAATGGTGAGACCTTGGCTTCCCCCCTGCACTATGCGTCCCCGCCCGCCGTTGCCAGGTTCGGGGGAGATCCCCGACGACCCTGGTCGGCCTCCCCCGGTGGAAAATTCGAGAGACCCGGGCCCCACCGGTGCCCCGCGGGTGCCTTCACTGCCCGGGTACGTTGGCGGCCGGCGGGGGCGGCGGACCGCCTGCTTGACAGGACGGCGGCCGGCCCGGCGCTACGGCAGGGCCTCCGCGCCCGCCTCCGGGACCTCCGGTCGCCCCTCGGCCGCCCCACCCGAGCTCGCCGGGATCCCGCCCCGGCCTCGACCCGCGTCGCCCCCCGCCCTCGCCGACAGCCTCGTCGCTGCGTGTTACTCCTTTCCCAGCCCCCCTCCACGTGGAGTCCCCCCTTCCGCCCCCAGACTCACTCACTCAAGTTGGAGGGTATTCCGAAATCCTATGGAAATGAAACTATGTGGCAAATGGCGCTTTATGTAAGACCCACTTTCTCTCTAGAGCTTCTGTTTCTCCCACTCACTCCCCATTTTCTACCAGTGAACCTTGGCAGGAATCCTGCCATTTACTTCCCACCTTTCCTTTTAGTATTTATCTCGCTGCTGTTTGCAACCCTAGGGGGTTTCTTTCGTTGCTGCTTCTCCCTCTGCTTTGGCGAACCGGAAAGGTTCAAGGTGTATAGTCATTAAAACAGGACAGCTTGGTTTTGGAGAAATGGGGATAGTGGATTTCTGTTATTTTCTTAACTACCCAGGGCTCTTCATTTTCTTTGTTACCTCCGCGTCTGTCTCTTGGGGTGGTTGTTTTTGAATCATGGCGATTTAAATTTATCTTTCCTTACCCGCACATTAATCCCTAGGTAGAATTCACTGCTGTAGTGTTTCAGACCGACGCTAGGGGTGTGTCTCCCGCCTGTCACTGTAGCCAAGAAATCAACGACGCCCTTTTAGCCTGTTACTTTACCGGTTTACTAACTCCGCTTAGCCCGTGTAGTTTCCTCTTTGTAATCAAGAATTGTGTGTACATAGTAGGAGAAATTCTCGGTGCTGTTCCGTATGTATCAGTTATTTAAACATGATACTGGGTTGTTCACTTTCTCTAAAAAGCCCTCGAAAAGTTGTCAGATTTTTAGACTAATATTGGATATTACTTTGCACCTTTAATTGTATAGTCTTCCAATCCTGTTTGTAGAAGTTAGGTACTTCAGAATACGGAGTGGATTAGTGAAGAGAAGAATTCTGTTGATTGCAGTTGAAAATCAATTTGGTGGTGATGGTGAGGGGAGAAAAGGAAATTAAAATATTTAAGCAAATCAACATTTATTTAGAATATAGGGTGAATGATTAAGTATGCTTAACTAGCATACTTAAATCCAGATTAGGAACAGACTTAATAAATGATTTGTGATTTTGATATGTATAGAAGTTTTCCCCTGCCAGTTTGGGGAGACAGTTTAGAGACAACTTTCCCAGCCAAAGCACGAAATTATTTGTTTTTTCATGCTATTACAGAAAACAGTTTGGAAAGATGAGAGCTAGAATACGGTCTTTCTTTTAGCTTAGTCTTTGAAGTTATGAATTGCACTGCAGTGCTTTAATGGAACTTCTAATGCATGTATTTTACTGAAAGATCAGGATCTTGAAGATCTTTGTTGCAGTGAATGTGCATAAGCTCTACCACCATCTACATCACCAACCCCTTAGCTCTTAAATTTATCTTTTTTTGGTATTCAGTATTTCCTAACCTTTTATAGTATTTTTAAGATGTGCCTGATGATATTGTTTTCACTCCAAGTTGTTATTTTCTTGCTGTTTCCAACTTCCTCTTAAGTTTTCTGGTATACTGTTGGCTCTTTTCTCTTCCATCCTCCTGGTACCATTTTAGGACCTACATAATTTGTGATGACAGTGATTTCCCAACTTTAGGATTTTGGTCTGTTGAAATAGCATTAACCAAGATATGTGAAGACTAATAATCTCTCTATAATTCAATTTTGCCATATGGATATTGACTCACTCAAATAAGTCAGGCTTGAGAGGGATCTGGTAATTCTAATGAATTGAACATGGAATTCTGAAAATTTTCACTCTCTTTGGGAAATTTCTATTATAACTCTTGCTTTTGGTATCATGAACATACTTATATTTTTGTAATAGATTTTATAGTATTTCTATAACTGAATAATTCAAATAAGGACAAAATAAGAGGGATTTAGTTCAATCTCTTAAGGACTTTTGCTGACAAATATCTTAATTGCTGCCCTAAAAGTAGTTTTCTTTTTATCCTGAGCATTATTCTTTCCCTCTCTTCATTCCTATTTGAATTAAGCACCCAGAAGTATGAGTGTTTCGGTATATGCGTATAAAAATCTGAAGTACTGAGCTCCTAGCAATTTTCCCTGAACCAAGTTGTTTTTGTTGGAATAAATAATGTGAATTTTGTTTTGGATACTTATATAAACACAGTCTATTAAGTTTTGTTTCTTAAAACAACTTTAAATTTTACAAAGGACTTTATGTCTTTGTACTTTTAAACTTTTCATTAAAATAGTCTTTATCTCCATGATTCTGTAGCTAGAACTTAAATTTATTATTGTCTGCTATGACTTTTTTTTTTTTTCTTTATAATGGCAAGCAACCAGTCTTAGGACCACAGAATTAAAATTTACATCAGTTATTAGGAGACAGTTTCTCCCCTCATTATGTCCCATAGTGGATGAGAAAATTAAAATGATTCAGGATAAAGGTAAGGAAGCTGACTAAGGGTCAGCTAGGGAGAACAACAGATAAGCCTAGAAGAATCAGGCATCTCTCATTGATAGTAAGGGGCTATAAGGAAGTCAGACAGACCATGGGCCTAGAGTCTGGGGCAAGCAAGGGGGACTCATTAGTATTAACAAATACTGGTAGATTTTTGTCTGCTGTTTACTGGTTACTGTGATTTTCATTGTGGAGAATATTAAGATAATTAAGGCAGGTTTTCTACTCACTTAAGTAGAAAACATTGGATAAATGCCACTAATTGTAAAATAAGTTAACATGTGATGAATCTTGTAAGAATACACACAAAACATGATAGAAAATCGAGGAAAGATAAGTTGGGAATTAGTTGGGAATTAGGGAAAATTTTATTGAAGGAGGTAAAAAATTGTGCTAGCTCTATTAGGATTGCCGGATGTAGTGGCCCATGATTGTAATCCCAGCAATTTGGGAGGCTAAGGCAGAAGGATCAAAAGTTTGAGGCCAGCCTGGGTGACTTAACAGGATTCTATCTCAAAATAAAAATAAAAGAGCTGGAGATACAGCTCAGTGGTAGAGCATCCCTGAGTTCAGTCCCCAGCACTCACAAACAAACAAACCAAAAAAAGATTATTAGAATTGTAAAAGGGATAGTTGGAAACATCTAGAAAACACTTCAAATCCTGAAGGTGGGGAGAGATGGGATATTCTCAAAATGTGGTTCCTGGACCCGTGGCATCAATAGCTATCTAGAAACTTGTTGGCTCCACCCTGGAACAACTGAATCCCAAACTGGGGATGAGCCAAGCAGTCTAGGTTTTATAAGGCTTCCAGGTGATTGTGATGTTTTCTAAATTTTGAGAGCTATTGTTTGGAGAATATCAAACACAAAACAAGGTGCCATAAGAGCATGTGGCAGGCAAGAGGCTTAATCCAAATTGGGATGGAAATCACTCAAAGCTTTCTAGAAGATAAGGTGCCTGAGCTGAGTCTTAAAAGGATGAGTATTTAGCCAAGGGGGAAGGACACTCCTGATAGGGAGCTTATGCTCAAAGTCTTAAGAGCCATGAGCTGTACAAAGCATTTAAAGAACAAGTGCAGATGGAGCCTGACTAATAATGGTTTGGCTTATGATTTTCAACTTTATGGTAGTGTGAAAGTGGTAAGCATTCAGTGGAAATTGTACTTTAACATACATTGACCATTCTGTTTTTCACTTTCAGTATTCAGTGAATTATGTGAGATTTTCATTACTTTATTATAAAATAGGCTTTTTGTTAGATTTTAGCCCTACGGTGGGCTGTGATGTTCAATAGGTTGGTTGTATTAAGATCATTTTTGATTTAAGGTATTTTTTAACTTATGATAGGTTTATCAGAAAGTAACCCCACTGTAAATTAAAAGTATATTAGTTTAGCATGATTGGAGAACAGTGGATGGAGTAGGGTGGAAGGGAGAAAATGTCAGGGAGATTTAGGCAAGATCGTAGATGGGCTTGTATATTGTATGAGGCAGTAATTTTTTTCCCCTCCCAAAATTTCAGTCATGTATTTTTATTTATTTTATTTTTTTTAGTATTTATTTTTTAGTTTTAGGTCAACACAATATTTTATTTTTATGTGGTGCTGAGGATCAAACCCAGTGCCTCATGCATGCTAGGTGAGCACTCTACCACCTCAGCCCCAGTCTTGTATTTTTAACTGGGAGAATGACATTGTCTCATTTACTTTTAAAAAGAGATCAGTTTGGTGGTCTTATGATATTAATTAAGATGGATAAATCTAGATATGGGAATCTATTAAGAATTAATTACAGTAATTCATATGAGAAATAAAAACCTGAGAGAATATAGTGACAATGCAGATGGAGAAGAGGTTATGAGATAAATTTAGGAGGTAGAAGAAAGGACTTGATTACTTCTGGATTATGGGAAAGAAAAGGAGTGAATCCTGCTTTTGTTTTTGGCTTTGGTGACTCCATAGGTGATAATACTGCCCATTTAAGTCACTGTTTGTTGAGCATCTACTTGTGTTAGGTTCAATTCTAGGGTATATGGCAAGTACTATGCCTGTCTTCAAGAAACTTGAGTTTGTTGAAGACCATTATTTTTAGTCTTACCTTTTGGTAATTATTGCTTGGAATGCTGTGTTGCAAGATTTTAAGTTCTGTGGAGTGCTCTGAAATATTGACTAGATATCATGACTTTAGGAAATAGCAGAATCTTGATTGCCTGGAGGTTGAAAGCAGCACATATGTTTGTGTAGTGATTCTCAAAGTGTGGATCTTGATTAATCAGCATCATTTGGGACTTTGTTAGAAATGCACATTCTCCTGGGAGATATAGAAAAAGGAAATTTGGGGGAGTGATGAGGGTTTCTGTTTTGGACATGAGTCATCTATGTGGCTATGGCCAACAGGTATTTGGCTGTCTATATCCAGAGTTCAGAAGAGAAATCTGGGCTTGGATTAAAGATTTGGGAATTGTCTATGTTAGGCAGTAGTTAAAGCCATGAAACCAAATTAAATTTACAGAGAGAGTATAAAATGAGAAGCAAAGAGGGTGAACTCTAAAGCGCATTGCATGTAAGAGGCAGACAGAGGGTGAGGAACTTTTGATAGTTGTTTGCTAATGAACAGCCAGAGAGATAGTTGGAAAATTAAATTTTCTTAATTTTTTCTCCTTACTGTTTCATATTCCCTTCATGGTCATGTGTTAACAGTGTAATTATAGCTAATGTATGGGTCTGGTGCAGAAATAAAATTTTGATAAATGGAACTTGACTAATACATGTTTTTTGTCTTTAGTTTTCAAAATCTTGTACTGTAATACTTAAAATGGTTGGATTTTTAAAAAATAGGAAATCCTTGAAAATTTAGTACTGCCCAGATTGAAAGGAGTTTTAAGGAAGAAGGAGTCAGAAGTAAATAATACTTTATAGATCAGGGAGGTAGTAGTTGGTTGTCTTTTGGAAGGCTAAGGAAAGTTCCAGTGCAATAGTTTGTTATAATGGTAGCAAAGAAGGCCAGGATGTAGTGAGTTAATAAATGGGTGGCCAGATGTTGAGTATTGATTATTCTTTAAAGCTTCAAATAGAAGCAGAGAGAATGAAAGCGAGAAGACTCAGGTTTGAGGAAGGATTTATTTTGGGGTCAAAGAAATAAGCCAGGAATATAATTTCTCATTTTTCTTATGATATGTCAAGGTCATTGTACTATCATGTGTAACTAATTAAAACAAATTAAAAAAAAAATAAACCAGGAAAAGGAGGGAGAAGTTGTCTTTTGATTTCAAAGGGAAAGGATGAGATTTTGACAGTTTGCTGTCCCTAAGGAAGTAGGATGGAATAAGACTAAGACTCCTAAAATAAGAGGTGTATTTTTCTCATCCTTTAACATAAAAGGGAAGGAAGTAAAGATAAAAACTGTTATATCTTAGAAAGGAAGTTGTATTAAGTTGCAGGTGGTCTTAACTGTTTGACTTCAGTTTGATTCCCTTGGGGAACTATTTTTATTTATTTATTTATTTATTTTAAAAAATATTTTTTAGTTGTTGATAGATGTTTACTTTTATTTATTTATACATGGTGCTGAGAATCGAACCCAGTGCCTCACACATACCAGGCAAGTGTGCTACCACTGAGCCACGGCCCCAGCCCCTGGGGAACTATTGATTAATCTGGAAATAAGTTGCTGGTTGCTTTGGAAGAAGTGGGAATTGTAAGTGGGAGTATAGCTTTGTGGTATTACAGGTATGAAGTTATGAGGATTTGAAAGTGAATAGAGATGGAGACATTTTAAATATAGAGTTGAGGGCTGGGGTTGTGGCTCAGTGGCAGAGCACTTGCCTTGCACATGTGAGGCACTGGGTTCAATCCTCAGCACCAAATAAAAATAAATAAAATAAAGGAAAAAATATAGAGTTGAAAAGAAACTATGAAGAAAGTCATTAAAAGATGACACAACTTAGTGATTGGCTGTAAAGATAATTCTAAATTATTAATTCAATATAGAAAAGTTGCTTCTTGAAAGAAGTTATTAGAAGAAGATAAGTTTGGTTTTAAAAAGTAAATTGATGGGCTTGAGACATTCCATTGAAACTTCTTAATGAGGAAATTTAATAGTATACTTGAAAAAGAGAGTTGGAATGTTTGTGTCAAGTTGATTACTGATGGGTGGGTTATGATTAGGATTAAGAAGTTACTGGTGGGCTCAGGAAGCTGAGGTAGGAGATCGCAAGTTCAAGGCCAGCCTCAGTAATTTAGTGAGGCCCTAAGTAACTTGGTGAGACCCTGTCTCTAAATAAAATACCAATAGGGCTTAGTGGTTAAGCAGCCCTGGGTTCAATCCTCAGTAGTTGTTATTGGTGGAATTTGCCATTAAAATAGTATTGATAATCTTTAAGACAACTCAGATTAGTGCTAGGTACTGAAAATAAAATCTCAAGGGAATATAATCTATATGACTATAGAAACCTGTCTTTTCATTGTTTTATTCCAAATACTTGATAATACATGTGAATAAATAAGTAAAGCAAAGAAATAGGTGCTGATGAGACATTGGAGGTAATGTCAATTCCTTTTTTGAGACATTTGTGAAAAAAAAGGACAAAGGATAGTTAACTTTTGTGGTTTACAGTTGCAGTAAATTAGTATTGGGATGGAGGAGGATGTGGATATTCTTTAGAATTAGAAAATGAGAAGCTAGGAAAAAGAATGATTCATGGAATGATCTCTGGAAAAGGTAAAGAGTAAAGAGTAGGGAGTAAAAAGAAAGGAGGGCCTTTCTATGGCACACCTGTAATCTCAGCTACTCGGGAGCTTAGCAGACCAATCACCAATTTGGGGACAGTGTGGGCAATTTAGCAAGACCCTGTCTTAAAATAACATTTTTTTAAAAGCCTTGGGGATGTAGCTCTGGTAAAGAGTGCTGTTCTTGGCTAGCATGCATTTTTGAGTTTAATCACCAGTGGGGTGGAAGAAGAAGAAAAAAAGAAAAAGAAAAAAATCAAGAGAGAGAAAAAAAATCAAAGTCAGAAAGAGATGACTAGGTCCTGACTATAGATATGTTTTAATAATGCAGTTCATACCAGGTGTCCCAAGTCTCAGTCTCAGAATAGTTTGAAGCAAGATCAATTTGCTGAGGCAAAAGGGATACATACCATTGAGGGTGAGGGCTGTGGAAGAGGATTGGTTATTGATTTGGGGGAATTTGCTAATCAGTTAATGGGGTCTAAAGTAAATATTATTAAACAGTAGATAGAATCTAGGAGAGGGCAGTAGTGGGTCAGTGACCTAGAAAATGAATCTAGGAAACTGGGATGCTAACAAGAAGAAAGATTAATACTTTGCCAGTCTTTTGCTTTAGTCATTCCAATTTATTCGTGCTTTTGATCAAGTTACATAGGTCTAGAGGGAACCATTCTGAGTTCACATTTTATGTGGGGGAACATGTAGCTATTGAACAGTATTCTTAAAATTTTTATTTAAAGTTCTAAAGATATTGTATCAGTACATTTGCTTAAAAATTCAAATGATGCTGAAAGATATAAAATGGAAAGTAAGTCTTCCCTGGCTACTCCTCCCCTAGTATTCAGTTTTATGTGTATTCTTCTAGGATGGAGTTTAATTTTTTTCCTTCTTCCTCTTCCTTATGTTAGTGTATGGATTTTTAAAAAATATTTTTTAGTTGTAGTTGGACACAATACCTTTATTTTTATTTATTTATTTTTAATATGGTGCTAAGGATCGAACCCAGGGCCTTGCACATACTAGCTAGGCAAGTGCTCTACCACTGAGCTACAATGCCAGCCCAGTGTGTGGATTTTTAAAAAATAATTTTTATTATAAAGATTTACAAAGGGGTTTTAATGATAGCTTGCTCCAATTCACTCATTATAATCAGTTTTATTCCAAAGTTTTAAATTGAATTTTAAATTAAACATTGAGCCAAGAACAACTAATAATTCTAACTAGGTAGCAATTTTATAATGATTTAGTTTTTTGGTACTTTTTATTAAGAGTCTGAACTATGACAGTATTCTTATGAAATTATTCTTAGTAGAGTTTTTGTATTTATTATTTTCACTTATCTTATTAAGCATTAACTACACAGATAACAAATTCTTGAAAAAAGAACATGACTTCCAAAGTATAATGGATAAAGCATCTATTTTATTTTAGACTTTCTAGATTAAAATTTCTTCATTTTCATTTTACCAAATAAGCCTTTTCTTCAGTAGCTCTCATCTACTCTCTCCATTTCTGAATTTTCTCCTTACTGTTCCATATTCCCTTCATGGTCATGTGTTAACAGTGTAATTATAGCTAATGTATAGGTCTGGTGCAGAAATAAAATTTTGATAAATGGAATGGGACTAATACATGTTTTTTGTTTGTCTTTAGTTTTCAAAATCTTGTACTGTAATACTTATAATAGTTGAATTTTTTAAAAATAGGAAATCCTTGAAAATTCAGCACTAATTCCAACAAATCATACATTTCCAGTTTCCTTCTTCAGAGTTGAGTTTTCTTTTGTTTACTGAATCTTGCAGGGAGTGTCGCGTAGGTAGTACTGTTGGTTTCCCACGAAACCTTTCTGTAGATGAGATGTCATGTCTTGTTTTACTGGTAATGTTACTAAATAGACCTATGCTTTGGCCAGGTCTCTTTTGTAAACAATACAGATTATTCACTTTTATTTGTATGTTAGAATTAAGTAAGCATTTTAAAACCTAGATACAGAGGATAAAGTATTGCAACCTGTAAAAAGGATTAAACCTTTATCCTTGGTGCTTATTAGAACTATTTAGCACTTTTTATTTATTTATCATTTATCTAGTTTCAGGAAATTTTTTTTTTTTCATATTCTTCTGAGTGTGGTGCCATGAGCAAGCTCCTTTTTAGGTAAAAATAAGCAGACATTCTCTAGTATTTATTAGGCAGTACTCAGTCTAATAAAGATTAGACTCTCAAGGAAAAATAAGTGATAGTAGTGAGAGAAATTAGTGATTTTATGTTTATAGTACAGCTGTTCTCTTAAATAGTTTTTTGAATTATAAACTAATATGATCATAAAAATTTTTACCAAGTAAATTTATGATCACAGGTGTACTTCAGGTCTGCCTTCCTGATTGATGTTCTTCTACCTTTACAATCTTACTTTTTGACTTTTATCTCTTTTTCTCATTTTCTTGTTTTTCAGATCACTGAAGTTCTGTGATGAAAAATCTACAGATATTTGCTATTTTTAGCTGTCTAAAGTTTAAACTTAAAATGTGAATTCAGTTCTTCACTTAAAATAACTACATTAGGAGTGCTCAGTAGCTACATGAGAAGGTATCACATGGTGAAAGAGCAGGAGTATGGAAGCTCCAATTTCTTTTTCTCTTATAAAACCACCAGTCCTATTTACAGGGACCCCACCCTCATGACATTATGCAACCCTTATTACCTCTCAAAGATTTTATCTTCAAATACTATCAAAATACATTTCTTCGGTCCTCATAGTCCCACAAGTCTTAGTTCCAGCATCATTGCAAAAATCCAGTCTCATGTAAATCAAATTTAAGTGAGACTCAAAAGCAATATTCCTCTCCATAGGTGAGCCTGTGAGATTAAAATTAAAATGCTTTTAAAATACAGTGATGGGACAGATATTCCCATTCCAAACTTTGCTGCTTAGATATTTCTTCCACTAGATATCCTAGTTCATTGCTCTTTAGTTCTGTGTTCCATAAAGTTCTAGGATGTTCTTTGCTCCAATTTTTAATATTTATTTCTCAACCCTTACCTATATGGTATTAATCCATTTGTGAGGATAGAGTCCTCATGACCTAATCATTTCTTAAAGGTCTCACCTCTTAGTAGTACTGTAACAGCAGTTTAAACATGTACAGGGGACATTCAAATCATACTGCCATGTTAATTCCATCATTACAGAAATTTCTGTTTGCACCGCTCTAGAATGATTGTGCATCTGCATTTTGCAGTAATCTCCTAATTACTAAGCATGAGGTTTGGAGTTGGGAAACATCTGAATTTAGATTTTGGCTCTGTCTTATTAGCAATGTGATCTTGGACAAATACCAGAAGCTCTTTTATTTAGTACATAGGTGAAATGGGAATAATTCCACCTCAGATTTTGGTGACAGTATAGCGTGTCTGGAAATCTAACAGGTACTCATTAAACATACTTGGCTTTTCATCCTTCTTATTTGATTTCTTTGTAATATTGGACCTTCTTGAGAACTCTTGGAATTCTTCCTTCTCTTGGCTTCTGTTGACATTTTTTAGTAGTTGTTATTCTTCCCTTCTGACCATTTTTAGTCTTTGTTGCTAGCCTTTTGAGTTTGGTTCAAGTCCCTCTTAGATATGATTGTATCACTTTCCCATTTAAAAATACCATATATTTTAAAGGTTAAATTTACACAACCTATAAACTCCATAATTATTCTGTTTTTGAATGGAAATATTCACTCCTAAATGGAAACTTTGTATGGTCATACTCTTTTCTCCCTTTTACTACTACCTATGTTATAAGGCCATCATTAATAGCAGTCCATACAGTATTTATTTCTGTAACATAAATTGGCTTATATAGTATCATTAGACAGGATAATGTATGCCATTCCCAGAATATTAACATTTTGTGCCATTCCCAGCATATTAATGTTAACTAAGTGGCAGCATCTAAATCCAAAAGTAGCAAGCTATAGAAGATATGGTACTATGTATGGTATAGAAGAATACTATGTATTGTTCATTGAGTTTGCATTCTTCCTCTTGACTCAATTTGGCCATTTATCTGTGTTAGAAAAATTTACACAATTCCCTAGATGTCTGAAAATTTTTCCCTTTTTTCCATAACTTAGCTTCAAATATTTTTTTAAATTACTCTTATTCATATCTTTAAAAACTCCTATCTTATTATCTTGTTCCTTATTCAGTATATTTTTATGTTAATATTTTTATTAGAATTTTTTTTGCTTTTGTTACTACTGTGGTTACAAGAGTGACACTGGTTTTGAAGTGTCTGCACCCAACTCCCATTTTCCTTAATTCATGTTATTTTCAGCGTGTAGTTTTAGAACATGAGGTTTTTTGGGGGAACATAATTATGTTATAGCAAACATGGTCTTCCATTTAGATCCCCTAAATGCTTCTTCTTCCTCTTTTTTTTTTAAATACCTTTATTTCACTTATTTATTTTTATGTGGTGCTGAGGATCGAACTCAGGGTCTTGTGCTTGCTAGGTGAGCGTTCTACCACTGAGCCACAACCCCGGCCCTTCCCTAAATGTTTCATGAATCAGCTGCTTCTTTGTTCCCATTGTCACTGACCCATTTCTTTCTCATGTGAACTATGTCTCTATAGCCTATTTACTGCTTTTTTTCTTTTTTTTTTTTAATGTCTCTAGTTTCTTTCTTCGTTATTCTGTTTTCCATATTGCCACCAGAGTTTTTCTTCTGAAATGGAAATCTGTCACTGACTTCATTTAAAAGTCATTGTTATGTCTTATAGAATTAAAAATCGGCAACTTCTTTGCATGGTATTTATGCCCTGACCCTGACCCTTATTTCTAGTCATCCTTATGTTGTGACCAAGTCAAACTGCTTGTTTTAAATGCTTTAAATGCACTTATTGGTGTCCTTGTACTTTTTTCTATCTGAAGTGTCTTCTCTTTCTTTTTGGTATACTTCAAGATTCTGTGCCCATGGCATTTTGTGAAAACTTTCCAACTCTCAGCCAATTAGTGGCTGTTTATAAGTAAGTTTCACTGTTGCCCATCCATATTATCAGTATGTTTACCTGTCACCCTTTCTAAGCTGTGAACTCTTCTAGGGCAGAGGATGCATTTTTTTTTTTTAATATCTTTATAAATCTAGTCCCCATCATGGTGTTTTTCATGTGTTGCAGAGCTGCATTGGATATAGTTATATATATCATCTAGAGCTAGGTAGATCTTTGCAAGTCTTGTAAATAAATGCTTTTAAGGCCATAAGTAAGTTAGGTACAACAGGAAAGCTTCCAGAAAAGAAAGTGCCATTGATTGTAAAAATAATAGGTGTGTGTGTGTGTGTGTGTGTGTGTGTGTGTGTGTGTGTTTTTCAAGATTCTCTTTACATATCTGAGTAGACAGTTTAATTAAATAAAGGAAACTCAAAATTTATGAATACTTTTGTTTACTTAAGGTGATTTATCTTAACATTGTTTTTTTTTTTTTCTGAGAGTCTAGGAACAGCTGATAAAATGAGTGACAATTTAAAATCTTATGATTTCCTTCATTAGCCATCATATAATGTTCACAGATTGCATATATCAAACACGATGTCAAGATACAAAGCTGAAAGAAAAGAAACAAGGCAACAGCCACAGAATGTCATAGCATAGTGAGTTAGCCATGTGCAGGGAAAAACTGTAGTACAATGTGAATGCTTCAGTAGCACTATTGTAAGATGGTAGGCTTTTTGTAGCTACTCTGCTTGCCCAGTTTGAACTTAATATGTAGCAATTTGGGCTTTTTATTACTTATTATAGTCACATTATTCATGGAGTTTTATAATGTCAAGCAGTAGTTTTAAAATCTGAAAGAATGTTGTGATCTTTTTGTTTATATTATTTTTCAGTGTATTTTATTTGATATTCTAGAAAGCAGAATCGAAATACTTATGTTGTAGTACACGGAAGTCTTTTTTTTTTTCCTTTTCCTGTATCTGTAAAATGGCCACAAGACTGCCGGCTCAATTCAGAATTCTTGTGGTACTGGGTTAGGTAATTATCTTAAGATACTTGATAACTTGCAAAACGCTGGTTACATCTTTATAAGAATGAAACTACTAGAAACTAGTATGTAATTTTCTTGGCAGGTTTGGGTTTCATAATCAGTTCTTATTTCTGTGGAGCTCTCTGTACAGTAACATTGATTATCAAAGTAGAAAAAAATGTATCAAATGTATCAAAATGGCTTAAACAACAGGAATTTATTATTTGAAAGAATAAAAAGCACAGAGCTAGAGAGTTACAAGAGGTAGTTTAGCAGTTCATCACTTTTATTGAGGACAAGCCCTATTTACTTTAAAGCTCTACTTGCCAGGAGAGGGCTGCCATAACATCAGACACCAACATCTGGCTAAAGAGTGAGGAATTATTCCCTAGTGTGTCTTTCTTATTAAGGAGGAAAACCTTTCTTGTAAGTCTCATAGTAGGCCCCCTTTTTTTTAAAGGTCTCATTATATTCTCCCTGGCTCTTTTCATACTAGAAAATGACCAAATCCTTACTGTGTTAGTGAAGTTTTTGTAACCTCTCCCTTGCTTGTCTTCCATCACCAGAGACTGGGCCTTACAGTTCTAAAAGCAGCCTCATCAATATTTTATTTGATACTCTGAGCAAAGGTCACAGATTACTGATGGATTATAAATAGTGAAAGCTGTGTCTGGCCTCGGATGTTATACCGTTTTTCTTGCCTCGCTATTATCATATAGCTGTCCACTCATGTGATCAGCCTTTTTATCAAAATATTTTCTCTGTTAGTTTTTTGTAACCAAAATTCTGTTTCCCCTTTGAAGGATATCATCTTTGTTATTAGCCCTTGCAAGTAAAGAGGACTGTTTCTGGGTTAGAAGTGGGTGGGAGTTGTTGGCATTATTTTAGACCAGTTGGAAATTGTTTTCTACCAAGGACCAGGTAGTAAATATTTAGACTTTGCAGGCCATACAGTGTGTTGCAATGATTCAACTTTGTCGTACAAAGCACCTATAGACAATTCAAAAGCAAATGATTATGACTATGTTCCCAAAATAACATATTTACAAACACAGGTGGTGGACCGTTTCTTTACATATGATGCCAAAGCGCAAGCAACAAAAGAAAAAAGATCTGCTGAACATTATCAACAATAAAAATTTATGCTTCAAAAGACACACACAAAAAAAATGAAAGACAACTCACAGGAGAAAATATTTGCAAATCATATCTAGTAAGAGATTTCTATCAGAATATGTAAAGAATTCTTACAACTCAGCAATAAAAAGATCTCAATTTAAAAATAGGCAAAGAGTCTTAATAAATGTTTCTCCAAAGAATATATACAAATGTGAATTGCACACGAAAAAATGCTGAGCATAATTAGTTATTAAGAAGTTACAAATCAGTACCACAGTGATATACTACTTCATACCTAATATGGTATCTGTTATCAAAAAGGCAAGTGTCATTGAGGATATGAAGAAGTTGGGCATCTCCATACATTGCTGATGGGAATATAATTGTAGCTATTTAGGAAGTAGTTCTTCAAATGTTAAACCTAAACTCACACATATATCCAAAAGAAATGCAGTATGAAATGAAGCAAAAAAGCTTGTACCTGAATGTTCATAATAGCATAATAGTGTTATTCAGAATGGGGGATGGGGGAGGAAATAGTCCATGTCTCTTGACTGGTGAATGGATAAATAAGATGTGATATAGTTATACAATGAAATATTACTCAGCATTAAGAAGTCCTAATTCTTGTAGTAAGCGTGGGTTAACCTTGAAAATATTCTGCTATGAAGTCACTAGCAAAGGGCAACATATTATATGATTCCATTTATATATAGTATCCATAATAAGCAAATATGTAGAACTAGCAAGTAGATTAGAGGCTACTTAGGACTGTGGTGGGGGTGTTGGATGATAGGGGTGATGAAAATACTATAAATTTCATTGTGGTTATGGCTGCATAATCCTTGAATATACTGAAACCCTTGAATCGTATACTTTAGATATCTGGATTGTATGCCATATGAGTTATATTGTAATCAAGTTGTAATGAAAACAAACTAGTGGTACGACTGGCTTGGCCTGGATCCATTGTTTGATGAGTCATGATAGACTATTCTTCATTCTCCTGGGAAGGAATTTCCTTTTCTGGGATGGCACCTTACTATATCTCTTCTAATTATTTTTTCATCTACCTTTTTCTGGATACTCCAGTTTTTCACTCAAAATTTAAGTCCTGTTTCACATCTTCCTTCTAGTTTCAGCTTTTACTTTAAGTTTATTGGTATCCAAGCTTTAGGTTCCTTGACACACCTGTTTTATTAACTTATAATTTCTTCCTACTTTATTTATCTTGGCCATAGTCAGTATGGATTCTTACCATCACCCAAACTATCTCACTGCTAGAACTTTATTTTCTCTGTTTGAGATTATTTTATCAATTTCAGTTACTGCAGTTGCTGTGCCTGTAGAGTTTTCTGGTTTGGGTGATTATATGTGTTTTAAAAATTAAAATATACTAACCAAATTAGTTCTGCAACCAACAAGTAGCTGGATGATTTTCATGTTAAAGTATTTTATGTTTTTCATCCTTTTACCCCTCTTGTCAGCTGTCTTCACTTATCTTACACCCTCTTATTGTTATGTTTGTGTGCTTATGATTCCTGTGTTAAAGGAATGACACATTTAAAATCGCTGTGCATGCCCCTGTGAGTTGATAGTGATAAGCCACTTGAATTTAAGTGTTCTAAGATGAGGAGAAAATGGCTTCAATAACACATTGCTTCTCGCGTGAGAGAATAAGACCGTGGCTTTATGATATAAAGGTAAAAATATTATGGGAATTATCTTAATTTAAGTTCAAATTTGGTTTCTGCCACTACCAGCTTTATGATCGTATGCAAGCTGCTTAATCTTGATACTCCTGTTTTCCCCCAAGATAGTTTGGAGGATAAATGAGATAATGAATGCCAAGTCTGTAACAGAATGCCCAACATGTAAATGTTATTTCATTTTTTTGCATCTTGTAAACATTAACTTTCATTTTTATCCATATTTGTATACACAGAGTTAACTTCTAAAGATTATTTTCTAATTTTTACCTTTAAAAAAACTTTTAAAACCTCACAAAATAACATTGAATTTGCTTAGTTTAAACTAAAAGTAGTCACATTTAAATTAATACATTATCTGAGGTGCCTGAATATATTTTAAGAATTGGGTTTTTTTCCTCACATTTTTAATAAAACTTTTTTAGTTGTAAATGAACACAATATCTTTATCTTTATTGATTTTTATGTGGTACCGAGGATAGAATGCAGGGCCTCATGCTTGCGAGTCAAGCTCTTTACCGCTGAGCTACAACCCCAGCCCTTTCTCACATTTTTTTATTGGTGCATTATAGTTGTACGTAATGGTGGGATTTGTTGTTACATATTCGTACATACACACAATATAACAATTTGTTCAATGTCATTCCCCAGTATTTTCCCTTTACCTGCCCTTTCCCCTATTCTGATCCCTTTCCTCTATTCTACTGGTCTCCCTTTGATTTTATAAGATTCCCAGCCCCTGACATGTTTCTTTTGCTTTTTGCTCTCTGGCTTTCACATATGAGAGAAAATGTATGACCCTTGACCTTGTGAGTTTGGGTTACTTCACTTAAAAGTTCTCAAGTTCCTCCATTTTCCTACAAATGACATAAGTTCATTTTTCTTTTTGGCTCAATAAAACTCCATTGTGTGTATATATACCATATTTTCTGTTTTTCCATTCATCTGTTGATGGACGCCTAGGCTGGTTCCATAGTTTGGCTAATGTGAACTGTGTTGCTATAAAGATGGGTATTGTACGTATTGCTATAATATGCTGACTTTAGAATAAATACATAGGAGTGATACAGCTGGGTCATAAGGTAGTTTCATTCCTAGTCTTTTGAGGAACGTCTATGCTAATTTCCATAGTGGTTGTACTAATTTGCAATCCCACCAACAATGTAAGTTTTCCTTTTAATCCTTATTTTCTCCAGCGTTTATATTGTTTGTATTCCTTTTTTTGGGGGGGGTTACCAGGGATTGAACCCAGAGGTGCTTAACCACTGAGGCATATCCCCAGCCCTTTTTACCATTTGATTTAGAGTCAGGATCTCACGCGTTGCTTAGGGCCTTGCTAAGTTACTGAGGCTGGCTTTGAACTTGTGATCCTCCTGCCTCACTCTCCGGAGCCACTGGGATTACAGGTGTGCGCCACCCTGCCTGCCTTGTTTGTATTGTT
Organism: Marmota monax; assembly: GCF_021218885.2. Lineage (NCBI taxonomy): Eukaryota > Metazoa > Chordata > Mammalia > Rodentia > Sciuridae > Marmota > Marmota monax. Next base: position 901,884 of record NW_026692194.1, read on the forward strand.
GATGACTGCCATTCTAATTGGTGTGAGATGAAATTAATTTGAAAGAGTAATTCTGTTCTCAGAATAAAACCAGATAAAAAGAGCTAATGGGCTTTTTGTTGTTGGTTTTGGTAAACTTAGAAAGATCTCTAATAAAGCTTTTTCTGTGTGTCTGTTGCTGCTTAAGATAGCTTTATACCTTTGGGAGTGAAATCGTATTCTTAAATCGTTCAATTTATTAATTGATTCCTTCAGTATCCTAAGCACTTTATAAAATACCATTCTTACCTTTTTGTACATGATATTCAATATCTTAAGAGTTTCTTTAAATGTTGGGAGTCTCATTTCTGGACAGATTGAGGGTTGCCATACAGAAGAAGTAGCCATTTGCAAATGGACTGTTTAAAGTTTATATATCAGTTGTTTGGGAGTCAATATTTTTCCATTGAAAAAAAGGGGTTTGCTTAAATAAGGATTTACAAAAGCATATTTCATTGATACTTAAAAAATATTTGAGTATCTTCCACATGTCATACACTGAAGCATTAACTATAGTGAACAAGTGCTTTGCTGACATGAAGCTTGCAGTATAGTAAGGTAATAATGATGGGAAACTGATATCATGTGTGGAAATATCTCTTTGCATTTGATTTAGATTATAGTTAAATAGTCACTGCGTTGCTTATCCACAGCCACAGTGATTACTCAAAAGATTTTTTTTCTCTGAGAGGGAGGCTCAGAATAATGTAGTCTACCTTTCTTTGATCAATAAATATGAAAGTATTTGTGATTTTATGTTATAATAAATCAGCAATCCACTTTGAAAATTTTCTCTTTTTATTTTTGTACTAAGGATGGAGCCCAGGGAGCACTTAACCACTACCCATACCCCCATCCCTTTTTTATTTTGAGACAGGGTCTTGCTAAATTGCCTAGGGCCTTGTTAAATTGCTGAGGCTAGTTTTGAACTTGAGATCCTCCTGCATTAGCCTCCTGAGCTGGGATTACAGGTGCATACCACTGTACCTGGTGGAAATTGTATATCTCTTAAGGTCATTTAAAAGATAATTTTAAAGAGATAGTGTTTGTAATTTCATATTGTCTAGCAGTCTTCATAATTGCAACTGAATCAGATTAAATTTATACTGTGCTTTAAATGTGATTTATAGAAAGAACTAACAAAAAATGGGGAGTAATTGTTGTTTGTTCATTTTGCTACTTTTAATACCTTCATATTAAACATTTCCCTTGTTTAATTTCCAGAACCCTATAAGAATGTGAATTCTAATAATTGAATATATGTAATTATATAGTTAATATATAGTTAATATATAATCATATATAGACACACATTAAAAATTCCCACACACTTATTCTCTTATGGCATAAGAAAACATAAATAATATAGATTGTGATAGAGCAGTAAAGAATATTAAAACCCTTCAAATAGAGTCATATGCTCTTGATTTTTCCCCTGTATTCAGTTATTTGTTTTATCATTGGTGAATTTTTCCCAGTTCTTTAAATGTTGGTATCTTACTTTTGGATTCGTGTTCTAGTTTTTTTCTTTTTTTTGAGATGGAGTCTCACTGTGTTGCCCAGGCTAGTCTTCAACTCCTGGACTCAAGAGATCTTCCTTCAGCCTTTCAAGTGCTGGGACTACAAGTGTGCACCACTGCACCCAGCCTCATGTTCCATTTTTAATGATCTCTCCCTTGGTTGGGAAACATGATCATAAACTGATAATTTCCAAAGTTGTATCTTAGGTGTGCTCTTTCTCCTAAGCCCAGTTTCTCTAAGTACTTGCTGGATATATCTATCTGGATATCCGTAGATTCCCTACAATATCAAAATTACATGTTTGGGGCTACTGAGAATATGTGGTGTGTATACTATGATAATGCCTAGCATATAGTATTACATTTGAGCATTTTCCCCTTTGTTCACCAGTGATTCTGTTAAAGGCTATAAATGGTAGGTTCTTGCCCTCTTTACATGTAGAAAAATATATTTCAGAACATTAATTTGGCAATACCAATAGATACAAATTTATATAGTAAAAGTTGTACTTGACCAAGACAGCTCAGTAAAAGTAATCAGGTGTATTAGAGTATATATCACAGTATAAATGAAGAGATGAATAAATTATACTACATTAAAATTAGAATTTTTCATTTAAAAATACCATTAATGGTTCTCCACTAAAAGAAGCTAGGGTTATTTAAAGAAAATAACTGATTCTAGGACTGGGGCTAGGAAAGTGCAATGCATGACTCTAATATCTTATATCATAGAGTAAGGAAGTAATCAGAATGATATGGACTTGTCAAAAGGACACAAGAATGAGCCTGAAGGGGAGGAACTACCACTGACTAAATATGGGGCAATTAAGGCATTCTATAACATGGTGATATTTTACACAGATTCATTTGTCGTCATTGTTAGCAACCATAAAATTCAGTTTTTAATGGAATGTTGATGGAAGGCCAAGTGACTAAAGTTAGCATTACCAGTAATGAGAGAAATCAACATTATTTGCCTCCTGATATTTGGAAAGAGCACATGATTACCACCTCTTTGGTATTTTACATGAAGTGTGCATAATCTGTATCTAATCATGAGAAAGCATCAGGCATATCTGTTGAGGGCAGTCTATAAAATCTGTTTAAAATGTCAAAGTCATGAAACACATGAACAGACTGAGGAACTGTTCCAATTTAAGAGTACACAGAAGGGCTGGGATTGTGGCTCAGTGGTAGAACACTTGCCTAGCATGTGCAAGGCCCTGGGTTTGATCCTCAGCACCACACAAAATAAAATAAAGATATCGTGTCCAACTACAACTAAAAAATATTTTTTAAAAAAAGAGTTCACAGAAGCAAGACTACAACAAGTAATCCAGGTTTTTCTTTTTTTTAAAAAATTTTTGCTATAAAGAATACTACTGAGATTTCTTTATATGTATTATAGAATAATATCAAATATGGTAGAAACACAGTAGACTGTTAGGACAATTAAGAATAGATAGATCTAAATAAATTAAAAAAAAAAAGAATAGATAGATCCATGGTCTACTGGTTCTTTTTTTAAATGGGATTATTTTTATTTTCTTTGGTGATTTTCTCTTTCAGTTCTTTAAATGTTGATATTCCCTGTTGATGAAATCTAAAGAAGTTTTTAAGATTGAACATTTTCAGAGTGGTTCAGGGATACTTGGGGATCCACAAGATGTTTTCCAGAGAGTCTGCCAGGTTGGAGTGTTTTTTATAACAAAACTAAAACATTGCTTTTCTTACTTACTGTGTGTACATTTTTATAGATGGTACAAAAGTAATGTTTGGTGAAACTGCTGATACCTTATCATGAATCCAAACAGTGCACCATCATACTGTAGTAATAGTCATTGTATTCCTTATTGCCAAGTAATTGCAGTTTTAAGAAAGTTTATCATTGATAAAGCAGTATTTTATTAAATGTCAACCATCAAGTACATGCATTCTAGGGGCTGGGGTTGTGGCTCAGTGGTAGAGCTCTTGCCTAGTATGTGTGAGGCACTGGGTTCAATCCTCAGCACCACATAAAAATAAATAAAGGTATTGTGTCTACCTATAACTAAAAATATTTTTTAAAAGTACATGTATTCTAAATATTTTGTATGATGAGGTGATGTATGTGTTAAGTACCATTTCTATATGTGAAGTTATGATAGTTTTGAGGAAAAACAAGTACTTATATAATTTAGAATTAGCAAACATTTACTGAGCAACTACTGAGTTAGGTTAGTGGTACTGGGGATCAAACCCAAGACTTTGTACTTGCTAAGTTAGTGCTCTACCAGTGAGCTACATCCCCAGTCCCTAAATACTTACATAATTTGTAAGTTGAGCTAGCTTTAAAAAAAAAAATACCAAAACTACTTGAAAAAAATAATTAGCAATTTGGTTATTTAGATTTGTGTCTTTGGCATACATTGTCTCAAAACTGAATAGTGAACCAGTGTCACTCAGGGAAAACAACAAGAAAAAAACAGAATACCTAGGCAAAGCATAAAAGATATAAAGAAAAAAAACAAATAATAATTTGAGAACTGAAAAACATAATAATTGGTATAATAGCCCTGTCAGTGTGCTTAACAACAGAATAGAGCAGTTAGAGGAAAGAATTGGTGAATTAGCAGAGAGAACAGAAGTTACCCAAACTGAACAAAAATAGAAAATAGACTGGAGAGGTAGGAAACAGCAATGCACAGTGCCTGGAGGCGGGGCGGGGTGGGGGGCTGTGGGACTATAAAAATTAAATTTAACACTTGTGCCATTGGCACAAAAAGGAGAGGAGAGGGGGCAAGATTGAAAAAGAATTTAAAGAAATAATGGCTAAATTTTTCCATGTTTGATAAAAGAGAAACCTATAGATTCAAGAAGCTAGGCAAGCAAGCATTCAACAGAATAAACTCGTAGAAATCCAAGTCAAACTTCTAAAAAGTAAAGACAGTCTTGAAATCAGCAAGAAAGACATGATGTTTTATATAAATGATATCAACAGTTCAAATGGTAGCAGATTTGTCATCAGAAGTGATAGAAACCAAATGCTGAAAGTAAAGAACTTTTATTAGAGAATAAGCATTATGTAAGATAAAGGTCAGTTCACCAAGATGATATAGCAGTCCTAAACCTTGAACTGGGAGAAAATATCCTCTGGAATACAAAGGAAATCAAGACATTCTCAAATAAAGGAAGACAGAGAATTTGTTATTAGTAGACTCACCCTAAAGGAAATTCTGAAAACAGAAAGTGGTGAAAGATAGACTTCTGGAACTTCAGGAAGAAGGAAAAAAACAATATAAGGTATAAAAGCTTGAAAGCAGTAGATTGACTTTCTTCTTTTGCATTTTCTAAATTGTTTGCCAGTTGAAACAGTTTTAGCAGAGATATGATTTTATGTAGAGAAAATGTTTAACACAGCTCTAAGGGGTGGGTAAGATTATGACACAAGTAGACTATGAAACTTTATGTAAATATAATGTAGCACATAGAATAAATGCCAAGAAAACTATACAAAATATATGCAAAAACACTATAGATAAATCAGAATGAAATTCTAAAAATGTTTAAGTAGCCCACAGGAAGATAGGGTGAAGAAAATAGAAATGAGAAACCAAGAGAACAAATAAAACAAATTAAGATGGCAAATTAGTTCCTCATATACCAATAATAACATTAAATGTAAGTGGTCTAAATATGCCAGTTAAAACACAAATACCAGCAAGTGATTGAAGACATTGCCCAATTATATGATGTTTGCAAAAAACTCATTTTAAATATAACAGTATAGACAAGTTGACCGTAATGGAAGGAGAAAGTTGTGTTATGCAAACATTAATTCAAAGGGACCACACATGCCTGTGTTAAAATCCCATAAAGTAGATCTCAGAACAAAGAAATTTTCAGATAGATAATGGGCATTATTATGTTAGATAAAGGTCAGTTCACCAAGATGACATAGCAGTCCTAAATATGATGTCTCCTAAACAGGGAGACATCACCTGTTTTTCATTTAACATTAGAACAACCAAGCAGCAAAATCAATGAGGATATATCAAGAAATATTCCATAATGTGGTCAATCAGTACTATCTAGTCCACATTTACAGAACACACCATTGAATTACAATGGAACTACATCACGTTTTCAAGTGACCACAGAACATCTACTAAAGATAGGCTATGTTATGGGCCATAAAAAGAAGTCACAAGGTGGGTGCAGTAGCACTCCAGGAGGCCAAGGCAGGAGGATCACAGGTTTGAAGCCAGCCCCAGCAATTTAGCAAGACCCTGTCTCAAAATAAAAAAATAAAAGGCTGAGGATGTGGCTAAGTGGTTAAGCACCCCTGCATTCAATCCCTGGTACCAAATATTTTAAAAAATGAAAATAAAAAGGGCTGGGGATATAGCTCAGTGGTAAAGTGCCCCTACTGCTTTCAACCCAGAGTATCAAAATAAAAACAAAAAATGTCAAAGAATTGAAGGTGGAATCAAACTAGAAATCAATAATCAGAAAGAAAATTGGAAAAAGTCTATAACCACTTGAAAATTAAAGAATATACCTCTGAATATTCCCTAGGTCAAAGAGGAAGTCTTAAGGGAAATGTAAAAAATACATTTAACCTAATAAAAATAAAGATACAACATATGCAATTTGTGGGGCATAGCTAAAGCAGTGCAGAGAGGGAAATTTATAGCATTGAATGTACACTTTGGAAAAAGGGGAAATTTAATAAGTTCTGAGGCTGTAGATGTAGCTAGTGGTAGAATGTATGTTTAGCATGTATCAGGGTCCTGGATTCAATCTCTACACTAAGGAAAAAGTTTTAGTTCCTACCTCAGGAATGTAGGAAAGAAGATGAACAAAACAATCTACCTAAAACAAGCAGAGATAACAGAAGAAATCAGTGAAATAGAGAAATAATAGGCAAAATCAAGGAAACAAAAGCTGATTCTTCAAAAAGATTACTAAGACAGCAAAAGGGAACTGTGAAAAGTTCTATACACATAATTTAACCTTAAAGCAGTGGAGCGAGCAATTCCTTAAAAATCCCAAAACTATCACACTTCTCCCAATGTGAAATACATATTTTTTACAGCCAATTGCCTTGATAACAAAATCTAAAAAGGACATGGTGAAAATAAAAACAAATGGGAACATGCCTTTATCGTTGAAGATCCCCCAAATCCTTAACAAATATTGACAAATAGAGTTAAACAGTTACTTTTTAAAAAATTCTGTACCATGAACAGATATGCCTAATTCAGGCATATAACGTGGTTTATTATTTGAAACTCAGTCATTATAATCCAATATAGTAATAGGATAAAGAAGAAAAATCCTATCATGTATTAGGTGATACAGAAAACATTTGATAAAATTGAGCACCTATTCATTGTAAAACCAAAAATACCTGTACAAAACAACAACTTAGAGAAATAAAGAACTTCCTTAGTTGTTTAAGGAACATCTACAAAAACCTAAAACTAACATTATATCTGATGGTCTAGAAATGAGTGCTTTTCCCCATAAAATCTGTCTCCAAGTGAGGATGTCTGCTTGTACTACTCTTTCAGCATAGTGTTGGAAGTTTTAATAAGAAAAGAATATCAAAGGCTTACAATTGGGAAAGGAAGAAATACTCCCTATTTGTAGATGACACAATTGTCTACAAAGAAAAATTCTAAGAAATCTACAAAAACATAACAAAAGAAAAGAAAAACCACAAAAACAGTTTGTAGAACTAATAAGTGAGTCCAGCAAGGTTGTGCAGGATACAAGACAAACATACAAAAATCGTGGTTAATGTTGGCTAGCAGAGATAAACATGGTTGGATAGTTTAGATGTCATTTATTTAATAGAAGATATATTTTAAGGGTAACATTGAGTATAACTATGATTATCTCTGGCCCCATTATTTAAGAATCTTTCAAAAACTTAATATATACTATGTGCCTTAAGACATCTGCTAGATTGATTTAACAAATTATAGGGTATACTTATGATAGCAATTTAGGTTTTAGTTAGGCATTTTTAGGTTTTGTTTTCTCCTAACACCATTTGATTTCTATTGGAAAATTAGTCACTAATAATGATACACTATTTTAATGAATATTCCTGTCATGTGATAATGTCATAACTGATATCATAGGACAGTCACAAAATCCCTGGTGTCAGATTTGCTGTAACTAAGGTTCTGATAGATTTATGTTGGCAACAACTTGTACTCTGGAGATCTACAGATTTTTTTCTTTTTTACATAAAGTGTTGCACAGGCCTATAAAAGACAGTAACATACTCTATTTGGTAAACCGTTTGTCTTTTGTACCAATAGAATAATTTTTTGACATTGTTTTCTACCCCTCTTCCTTTCGCTCCTTTCCCACCTCCTTCCCCTTCTTTTCTTAATGTCTATATCTAAATATGTCTAGAAGTTTCATTAGTAATCAGTAACTAAAAGGACCTGTTAAAGTCATCTAGTCTATTTCTCCCATGAAGAAGTCAGTGCCTTCAGGTATACTTCTGGCCATGTGACTTTTTAAGAGACAGACTTGTCCCGGAAGTCTTCTAGTAGCATTCATTGGTTTTTATTTGCTACTTCTATCTTATGATCTTTTTACTTCCTCTTTCCCACATTCATGCATCCATAATTTTCATATCTTGCTTATATTTCTAAGAATAAGGAATATTTGTTCTAAAACAATTTTTAAAATGGTCAGCGATTTCAGGAAAAAAGTGATTTGATTATGATAATTACAATAATGTTGGGAAGCAGGCAAATCATCTTTCAGCAGATAAAGATATTTGGGTTGATTCCCAAGATAACCTTTAAAGTCCATGTAATTTAGCATTTTAAGATTTTTTGTTGTTGTTGTTTTACTGTATAATGAATGGCAATTTGGGGATAAAATCAGTAGAATTAGGAAAAAATTTCCAAAGAAAATTTCTGGTAAATAAATGAAGAAAATAGTCTTTGGATCTTTATTTTGTTTTGTTTAGAATTACTTTGATCAAACTGTCAAGATTTGGGAGAACAAAAATTTTACCAATGTATTCTGTGAAGATGAGAATATTTTTAAAGGCTATGCTGTCAGAATATTTAGACATTTATCTTTCTCTTACTAGTAGACCTTAAGAGGTGACAACAGGGGCTGGGGATGTGGCTCAAGCGGTAGCGCGCTCGCCTGGCATGCGTGCGGCCTGGGTTCGATCCTCAGCACCACGTACAAAGATGTTGTGTCCGCCAAAAACTAAAAAATAAATATTAAAAATTCTCTCTCTCTCTCTCTCTCACCTCTCTTTAAAAAAAAAAAAGGTGACAACATTGCCTTATTAGGTTATAGGCTATCCTTGTGAACTATAAATATTGTTTCAGAACTAGAGTGCTGCTTGCTTAATTAAAATATATGTAGAAGGTCCAACTATGCAATATATAGTCATTATGGAAAGAAAACATTAAGGAAAGTGAAAATTTAAATTACTTTAATAGTTGGACTTCTAAGAATTTATTGATTCTTAAACCAACTGTCTTTAACACACTGATATTTAAAATGCTGTTTACACTGAGTTCTAGATTGTTACCATGTAACTATAAAATCCTTTCTCAAAATAAATTTAGGACAATGTTAAATCTGGCAAAGGATATTAAAAAGTAATAAGACGTGATGTCTTCATGGAGTTCAAAGTCTAGGGGATTAAGTAAGGGATAAATGAATTATAAATGTCAAAATTGTACAGCATATAGAAAATTCTCTTTCATGTAGGTATAAATTGTAGTAAGTTTCTGGTTTTTCTTTTTTAACCATTCATTTGCAATTTCAGTAAAACTCTTTAATTAAATAGAAATGGTAGGAGAGGCTCTCTTCTGAGTTTTCCAAAATGAGTTCACCAAGCAATACAAGTTAGAGCACTGACAGTATCCAATATGTGAAAATTTGGTTTATAGTGTGTTTAGGGTACACAAATATTCGAAATATATTTTAGTCAAATGCTTACTTAAGTTTTAAGTGGCAGAGCCAAAACTCAAGCCTGTTTGAAGAACTCTTTCTACCATATTGTATAACTTGTTTCCTTATTAAGTACAGTTTATAAATCTAGATATATTAGTTTATGGCTTATTTCCCTTTGCTTTGTGACTTAAAATATTTGGTACATATTTTAAAGAATTTGGTGCCAATCTTATGATTTTTTCTTTTCTTTCCCCAGGGAAATGAGGCAAGTTATCCTTTGGAAATGTGCTCACACTGTAAGTGGAAAATTCTTGTTTTCAAGAATTTCTTTTATTTATAAAACTATATATATATATATATATATATATATATATATATATTTGTGTGTGTGTGTGTGTGAGAGAGAGAGAGAGAGAGAGAGAGACCTCTGTAATATATGTTTATCCACATATCAAAGTTAGCCATTTGGTGTTTTAAAATGGGTAATGGAGTTGACAGATTAGTTTTAAAATTACCAGAACAAGGAGATTTTTAAATAGACTTTATTATTAATATCTGTACTATTCTGTAGTTATAAAGAAAACCCCAAATCTCAGTGATTTAACAAGTTTTTCAGATTAAGCAGATGTCAGTGTGAATTTGTTGGCGCTTTTTTCTGTTTGATGACTCAGGGGTCCACACTTCTGTGTTTTGTAATGCCAACAACTCTATGCATGATTACCAAGTGATTTGCATTGCTTATGCTCATAGTTTGTGGGCCAGAATAGTTACACAGCCCAACCAAACTGCCACAGGACTGGAAAATAAACTTCCCCTGCATTGAGGAAGGAGAAACAGAGAAGGTGCATAATAACACCCATTAAGTCTAGGGTTTTGTTTTGTTTTCTAAACAAATGGAATCACTAACTTTCGTGTTAGTGTTTTAAATCCTTTAAAATAAGAAAAATATTAATGGGTAGAGTTAGGGGTGAATTCTCTGTCTTTATTTGACTAAACAGCAAATTTTCAGAGTAAAATCTGTTGCCTAAACCCTTTTCTAATATTTAGAATGTTTTTAAGTTTGAAAAAAATCTTACATTTTTATATATGTGTTTGATAGAAGCTTAATAGTTGAAAGATTGACTATTGGAATGAATTAATTTACTTGTATTTATATTGCAATAAGAGCTTAAAAATAAAAAAAAGACTTATGCCAGTGTCTGATCACCTACAGTATATATGATGGTAGCTCTTTAATGGAATGTTTTATCAAGGCCATGTTAATTTTGATACCCTTTTAAAAAAATATAGTATGTATCTCTACAGTTTTCCATTTCAACATATTTTCGTTTTGTTTTATTACTCTTAGCCCTTGGGTGTTAGGAATTAAGTTTTTAAAAACTGTTTGAGCTAGTCATGATGGTACACATTTGTAATCCCAGAGATTTGGGAGATTGAGGCTGGAGGATTGTAAGTACAAGGCTAAGCCTCAACAGCTTTGGAAACACCCTGTCTCAAAATAAAAAATAAAATGGACTGGGGATTTGGCTCAGTGGTAGAGCTCACTTGGGTTCAGTCCCCAGTACTGCAACACAACAACAACAACAAATCACTGATAAGTAGAGAACACACCTATTTATTCTTCCTCATTGTCTATGCTAGTCATATTCCAGTATTTAGAAATAAGATTTAGCAGCTCTTAAGTCCTTGACAATTCTGCCTTTGTTATGGTTGTATTAGTTCAGTCCTATCTGCCCTACTGTTTCTGTACCTGATTCCCCCTACATCCTTAAATCCTAATTTCTTTATATCTTCTAAACAACTTTATTCCCTTAGTTGTTTTAATTTTGTTTTTATATTTTTCAATTGTAGTATGTCTGTTGGTGTTGACACTGAACTTTATTTTATATTAAGGGTGGTCAACATCATTTAGACCTTTTGGTATTTAGAAACTTTAAAACTGATAAGTACATATCTCAAGAGTCCTTTGGACCAGAGTTCTTTATATTTCTGCCACAGTTGTACTCATGTCAGATTTATGAAGTAGAAAATGAGGTGAAGTTTGTTCTACTGTTTCGGCTGGTAAGATTCTGGTTGTATTTGGATTTTTGTGTGGGTGGTGTTCTGGAGTCAGAAGCTTTCAATTTCACTATGCAGCTTCTTGATTTTAGGATGGTCAGTATGTCTTTTGAAAACACAGTTCTGCAGTGTAGCTGTTTAAATTGCTCCCAAACACTACTTACCCTTTTGTTGTTGTTGTTGTTGTTGTCTTTTAGTAGTTTCTAATATTAAAAAACAATTTCTGCTTCAACTAGGTACAGTTTGATTTTGTTGTCTTTAGTTAAACCTTGAATAAGACAATATAATTTCAGGAATGGTATAGAGGCTGTATTATCAAAAGTAATGGAAATTTGGGTTGACTCTCTGACCTTGTTGGACTTGAAAGTGGTGAGGATCCAGTTGTCATGAAGAAAGAAAGTGGGTGAGGACATCGTTAAACTGTGGGACAATTAATAAAATGTGAACTTATTGATTTTGTGATTGCATAAAATCAAATACTTAATTGAATGCAAAATTTGGAACAAATAGCTATTGCAAAAAAATTTTCTGGGGAGAATTTGAGGAACACGAATTGGCTGATTACTTCTGACTATACTGTAGAACCTAAAGAAAGAAATTCAATGCTAAGTAATTTTGTTTGAAGGATCATTTGATTGACTAGAGAGCTTATGTGTATTCTTTGGAAAAAATCGGATGTCTGGTTTGAAAGCACAATGATAGGAAAAGGAGAGATCCTTAGACCTGAAATGGAGATCATTGTTAAGATACCATGAGGTTCCCAAATCACTCTGCTCTTCAGAGAAGCAGCCCTTTTCAGCCTGTTTGATGAGTCTTTGTCCTATCTTGCTTAGAGACCTCTTACCTTTGCAATGAAGTGTCACTTCTCTTTTATATTGTTAAAACCACTTGTTGCTGTTTGTTTTGAAAAAGTCTCCTTTCTTTCTCCAGAATACTTGTTTCTTTTATTCCCATCACCACTTTTAACCTGCTTATGAGTTTGAGTGTAGTGGTCTTTTGTCAGCTCTTCACTTGGCTGCTTCCAGTTTTGTGTAAATGAAACTTTTTATCGCTCCTGACCCTCCTTGGATTCTGTCATGGGTAGTATCCTGTTTATTTTCCTGTAGCAGTGACCATAAACTGAAATTACTTATTAATCTTTCATTTTTATATTTCTACAGTGTCTTTAAAAATGCTGATATTTATGACCAATTGTCATATTCTTTCCATCTCAACCACTATTTGCGTTTCACTTCACTTTTTCTTCCCAGATTTTCCATTATGAATTTCTTAGTTAATTAGGATTGTAGGTAGGCATGCATTTCCATCTTAAATGTGAAATAAGATGTTAACATTGAGAATGTTGTTTGAATTGATGAAAACCAAACCTAAGTATGACTCTGTATACCAGGGTTGGTAAGCTACCTGCTCGTAATTTTTATTAGAAAAGTTTTGTTGTAGTAGTCATATTGATTTGTTCACATATTGTCTGTGGTTGTTTTTGTGCTGTAATGGCAGAGTTTAGTAGTTGGAACAGACTATATGATATGGTTAACAAAGCCTAAAATATTTACTACTTGACATTTCATAGAAAAAAATTGCTGAATCCTGTTGTAGCCTATAGTAGCATTCTGGGATTGAAAACTAGCATTTCTGTCACTACAGCCCAGCTAACATCTCTGGGATATGATCAAGACAGAGAAGTTACACACTGGTGCTCTTGGTGTTACATAGATCTCTAATTCTTATTCTGGCAATGTTAACATGTTAGTTTATAACTGAATTGGAGGGATTCCTTTCAAAATTATGTGATACAGTTATTCCTCTAGTTGTTGATAGAAAGAAAAGGGGTGGAGTCTGTAATTAGCAAGGTTTCAGGCTGTAATAGAGTTGGGTTTCCTTATTGCTAGTACAACTCTGATAGTGATGACATCCTGAGAAAGTTGGTTTTTATTTCTCTGTCAAGTAACAGAGGTTGTAAGGAAATCATAGTTCCCAGATATTTCTTTTTTGTTCTCTCTTTAAATTTGAGACTGAATATATTAAAGCATAAGGCCTGATGTATGTTCCCTTTTACACATCCAAAATGTCAGTTTTACTTTATTTTTAAAGGTGTGGTAAACATTTAAAGATTTCATTCACTGTGAAAGCAGTCCCTTTCTGTTGCTAGGGATCATAGTTGACAATGATCATTCTACCAGTTCTGAATATCTAAAAGTTACCTGTTTCAAGTCCCCCCCCCCCCCCCCCCCCGCTGTTCAGTGTTTGGTTTACTCTAATGTAATATATTTTTAACATTTTATGCATAATTTGGATGAATTTCCCCCAAATGAACTTGTGTATGTTAAAACAGTCACTTTTTTGTCCGCCCAACAACTATAGTAAATTTCTTTACTTTTTACCAAAACCTCTTCATTATTGGAAGAACTCAGTTGTTACTGTAAACAGCTACTATCATTTATAACATTGTTAAAACCAATCCTTGATGCATTTCATAATTTATACTTCTCCATTCAGGTTAATTCCTCTGATGTTTTTTCATGCCTTAAAACCCAGCTCATTGTTCTCTGTGAGACCTTCTATAATTGTCCTGCCTTTCAGTGTCTCTTTTCACCAAGTTAATGTTTCCTCCTTTTTGTGTATAAATTGTGTTACCTTTAAAAAGGTAGAGAGACTCTGGATCATAAGCTATAGGTAAGCACCCACAGAATGCTTACAGTCTAAATACTGAAAAAAGAGGCATGCATAAAATAACAATGTAAAGTATTAATAGACATAAAAGCACATGTTCCAAAGAGGGAAAATCATCTTTGGGTAAGCAAATTAAGAAAGGCTTCATGGAAGGGCTGATGTTTGAAATTGGTTTTGAAAGCTGTGTAGGATTTGAACGTTGATAAATTGTTGGACTTGTCTTGGTTATTTCTCCCTCTCAGTCTGCTCAAATTTCACTCATATCATCAGCATTCTGTCCAGACCTCTACATAATTCTTTGCAGTTTCCTATCTTTAATAAATGATTTTGCCTTCTAATTCTTGAGAAAACTGAGGACATTTTAAGTGTTAACCTCTTTGCTTCCTCATCCCCACCTGCCATTCACTCTCAACCTCCTTTCCTTCGGTATTAGGTTTGGAGTTTTGCTTCCCTTATTCAAGGCTAGCCTTTCTGCTATGCTTTGGACCTCCTCTGTCTCATCTCTAGGACCTTACTTTGTTAGTTTCTCTCTTATGTCTTCAGCTTCTGTCTTTCTCTTAGTTTACAAATACAATCAACTTCTCTTCGATTCCAATCCTGTATACACCTTTCATTCTTCCTTGTATTTGAGCTTCTCAAAAGAAGAATGTACAAAATTATCCCATGTCCTTATTTCTGCTCATTTCTTGGCGTGCTGCAATCTGGCATTCTGCTGTTATTCCATTGAAACTGTTATTAAGGTCGCCTTTATTTTGACACATTCCCTAATTGGCAAGTCTGATGGACTCAAAAAACCTGTAAAATAATTTTTGACTTTGTGGGAAATTTGAAATCAAATAATTATTACTTTTCATATGTAATAATGTTATTGTGATACGTTTTTAAAAACAGTTTATCTTTTAGAAATAATAAGTTAGCTGAATAATTGCAAGGAAATGATATGTCAGGAATTTGCTCTAAAATAATTGGGGCAGTGGTATAAATGTTTCTCATGTTAATGGTTAAAACTCAATGATGAATATATGAGATTCATTATACTCTTTAAACATGAGTATGAAAATTTCCTTTGTAGTTTTCTTTTTTTAAAGGAAAAGGGAAGCAACTAAAAGTAAAAGGAGTTATTGATTTAATTACTTAGAAATAACTATTTCATTATAATTAAATATGGCATGCATTCTGTAAGCATTAAGAATAAATCGCTGTGTAAACTACTATTCACCAATAAAATAATTGAGGTATCAACAGTAAAATCATAAGTTCAATATTTGGCATCAAACAGATGCTGAGTAAATATTGGTAAAATAAGCTAGTAAGAGCTCAGAATTGGACTATATAGACAACTAAAGGCTGTACTTTTGGGGAAACTTTAGTTAACCCATCACCCCATTTGTTGTCAGAAATAATACCAACACATACTTGGAAACCACTGGGTGCCAGGTACTATTCTAACTATTTGGCCTACATTAATCTTTTAAATTTCTACAACAGCCTCCTGAGAAATGCACTATTTTCCCAATTGTACAGATGCGAGGCAGTGAGAGACCTTAACTAACTGACCCAAAGCAGGCAAAATAACATTTCCATGATTTGATCTTAGGCAAACATGCCTCTCACGGTCCTTTTCTTTCTTTCTTTCTCTCTCTCTCTCTCTCTCTCTCTCTCTCTCTCTCTCTCTCTTTCTTTTTTATGAGAGTGTGGGATTGGAACCACAGCTTCTCTCATGCTAAGTGCTTATTCTGCTGCTGAATTTTATACCCTATACCTCCAGCCCAAGAGTCATTTTTTTATCACAGTATTATAAAGCCTTTCTTGTAGTAAATCTTTCATTCATTCATTCATTCATTCATTCATTCATTCATTCATTTATTATGAAACAAGAGTCTTATTATGTCACCCTGTGCTGGCCTTGAACTACTGGGCTCAAGCAGTTTTCCTCTTCAGCCTCCTGAACAGTTGGGACTATAGGCACACACCACTGCACCTGGCTATTTTGTAGTAAATCCTAAAAGATTAATGTTAACTTGTCTACATAAATGGTTTGGGGAAAAAATTACATTGATCTGAGATATAGGTATTCTCTGATTTTTTTTTTCTTTTTCTTTTTCTTATGGTCACTCAATTGTGTTGGTTTTGTTTCTTTTTTCTTTTATGCTGTGGATGGAACTCATGGCAGTGTTAGGTTTTTATTTAAGTTATTTTAGGAGTTGTGACTTTGTTTCTGTCTATTGGCTAACCTGTCTGGACTGGAAAATGTATACTTTTGGAGTGATTTGCTCAAAGTTGAGCTTAGTTGTAACTAAGATTAGCTTTTCTGCTATGTTTTGGACCTCCTCAAAGTTGAGCTTAGTTGTAACTTGGCATGATAACTTGAAAAAGTGACTAAATACAAGATACTACTTTAAGTAGTTTAAGCAGAGGACTAGATTGGGCAAAAGTGAAAATCTGAGTGGAAAATCTGGTTCAACTAATTTTTCACTGTTGATAAAACCATTATAAAGGTGAATGGTTTTGATAAAATTAGTAAATATATGGTTTGTTTTATAGAATGAATGCAGATGGAAAATTCTTGTATCTAAAAAGATCTCTTAACTTGCTCTTGTTAAAAGATGACCCAAGAAGAGCTAGGCAGATACTAAAAGAATGTTTTTTGTTTGTTTGTTTTTGTTTTCCTGGGGTGGTGGTGGTAGTAATCTGTAGAAACTTTGAAGACTTTCTGTCCATTAGAATACTGCTCCAACTTTGAGTAAACAATTTTAACATACTAGCAGTTTTGTTTCTACTTTGAATATTTACAAATGACTTAAAAGTTTCAACAGTGATCTTGTGCAGTTAATTTCTCCTTTTAATCAAGTCTCAGAGTTTTAAAAGTTCATTATTCTTTACCTAGACTAAGATTTATTTTGTTTTGATTCCTACCTCCCACCCCCATGGTGCTGGGGGTCTAATCTGGGACCTCGTGCATGCCAGGCAAATGCTCTACCACTGAGATATATCACTAGTCCCTTGTTTTTGTTTTGAAAGCAAAACTTTTTTGGAGGAAAAAAAATTAAACTAAAGTTCATTTGATTTCTTCCTTCATTTCAACATTTCTTTGTTTTTGCTCTTATATTATGGATTGGCTTAACTCACTTCACTTTTTAATAATGTGTGCTTGAAATTTTCATGTCTAGTTTACCAAGCCTTTATTCATTATCTCAGAAATCTTTGGAGGAAATCCTGTTACTGCCAATGATAATTCAGTTTGAATGTGAACAGGTGAAAGTGTTTTTGAAACATTTTATTTCTATGAAATCGTTTATTTTTTAATGAAAATTACTTAATACTTTTTTTTTAGTAAAGCACTGGAGTTACATAATGAAGAAAGAGATGAAAGGTCTTCTTAAATATGATGTACAAACTTATATACTTTGTCTTATTAACCTTGTTTTGCTCTTATATTCCTCCCTCCCCTTTTTTAACATTCCTGGTTTCTCTGCTATATTTTGAATATTTCAAGTTGTAGAAAAGTAGTCTTTAAGTAAAGGTAAGATTTAGCTGTGTTTATTATCCATACTGTCGGATTTTAGTATCATGGCAGCATTCACAGAATTATAGTTTCACTTATGAGGTCCATGACTTGTAATATGGTTAGCTACTTACTTTAGGTGGTTAAAAAGGCCTAGCTATTCATCTAAGAAAAGTATAAGTTCTTGGATCTTTTTTTAAAAAATATTTATTTTTTTAGGTGTAGATGGACACAACACAATAACTTTATTTTTATGTGGTGCTGAGGATCGAACCCGGGTCCTGCCCATGCTAGGCGAGTGCTCTACCACTGAGCCACAATCCCAGCCCTCTTGGATCTTTTTCAGACTGTTAGAGCAAAAGAATAAAAGATATGAAAAGTATAAGAAAATAATGACTTGGTTGAATGAATACAGAGAAAAATAATATCTGATCAAAAGAGATTCCAGGAGCTGTGTTACATAAAATAGAAAGGGTAATACTCGGTAAACTAGTGGGAGAAAGTTTCTCTGACCTGAAAAAATGAATCATCTGATTAAAAAATCTTTTCTGATTGCAGAGAAAGTTAAATGAAAAGAGTTACATATTTATTTATTCTTTACTTTCATTATAATTTTAAAATTCCAAGAATAAAAAGGAAATCCTAAAAGCTTCTAGACCTTGAAAAATCTAAAAAGAATCGGAATCTACTGGCAATGGACTTCTTAGCAGCAGCAGATGCTGGAAAGCAGTGGGATCATCGAAAGTTCTAGTTCCTAAATCCAAATTTTGATATCATATCAGCCAAATAGTCAATCAAGTGTGAGAGCAAATTAAAGTCATTTTTCAGAAATGTAAAGACTTAAGAAATTTATTTCTATAAGTTGTTGAGTATAAACCCAGTAAAATGAAATAAAAGTTTAATAACAAGAATGAAATGAAATTCAAAAAGATAATGGTATCAGAAAATGTACCATTACCAAAATATATGAGTACCCCTAAGATATGAGTAAAAATCCCAGGGTAACGATACCATGGATCTAGAAAGCAATTGGTTCAAATTAGAACAAAGTAAAAGAAGACACTTGAATATGCATTTGTGTGTTTGTGTGTGTAAATGCTGTATTTTCTTTTTACCAAGAGATTGGGGTGGAGAGTGAAACAAACTAAGTGAAAGTGCAACTTGCATTCAGATGCAGCAGAACATAGTTGATAAAATAAGAGGAAAACTTCGAGAGGGTGCTGTAATGGAATGAGATTGGGTTGGACTTATAAAACAAATTATTTGAGAACTAAGTCATTAAAGTAAGATGTATTATTGAGCTAGGAGACAATGCACATTTTGGCTTAAAAATGAAGAGTATATTAAACAGGGCTATTAATGACAGGAAAATTGAAGATGCTTTTGTGATCTTATAAATACATGCCTTTTCATTTACTCATTGTCTGTTTTGATTTGAACCACAATATAGATAAACCAAAAGGAGAAAACCAACAATACAAACCTTCAGCAAGAAAACCAGTGTTGTTCAAATTAGGGAGATAGGTAAGAGGAACATTTAGAAATATGTGGTCTGTTTTTGTCTACCTGAAGTTGGGGAATACTTGTTCCCCTTTCTTCACATTTAGACCCAAAATGCAGATTAAGGGTTTTAGCAGTAATGTGTAGTATCTCTTAGCCTAAGCCTCAATGCTAGGTATTCAGATGGAATCAATAAAAGAAATTAGATGAGAAAGCATTTCAAGAAGTCTAAATTACCCAGCTTTGCCATTGAGCTTTACAGCATTGAACACTCGGCATTTACCTTTCTAGGTCTGTTTCCTCATCTTAAGTGTTTCATTCTCAAGTTTTTTTTTTTTTTTTTTCAGTCTTTATATTATATGGCATTTCTTTTCTTTTTTCTTTCTGGTACCAGGGATTGAACCCAAAGTGCTTAATCAATGAGCCATATCTCCGACCCTTCTTATTTTTTATTTTGAGACAGGGTCTCAATAAAGAGCCTCGCTAAATTACAATCCTCCTGTCTCAGCCTGCCAAGTTGCTGGGATTAACAGGCATGCACTGCTGTACCTAGCATATTAAATGGCTTTTCTATGACAAATTTTCTTATGAAACTCATTGAGCTCTGAACATAATTCTAAAAATGTATTTCTAGGATTATTGTCAAGTGTTTAGCTTGTCTTTTAGATAGACACCATTCATTTGGCTGAGTGAATTCTAATGTTTTGGGTAATTTGGGGGCATATCTTTTATATACGATAGGAGGAAGTAAGTGTTACATGGTGTTTACATTTTGAAGGAGCATTCCAGAAGAAAGAAAACACAACTATCATTATCAGTAATGAAAGAATTGATATCACTATAGATCCTACAGATGTTAAAAGGATAATGAGAATGTTGTGAATTTTGTGCCAATAAGTTCTGCACCTTAGATAAAATAAACAAATTCCTTGAAAAACAAACTACTAAAACTGACACAAGAGGAAATGGAAAATCTTAAATGCTTTCTATTAATGAAATTGAATTCTTAATTTAAAATCTTCCTACAAAGAAAACTCAAGGACAAAGGACTTTACAGGCAAATTCTGTCAAACATTTAATGAAAATAAAAATTACCAAGCTTACCTAAGTTCTTTCAGAAAATAGGAGGTGACTTTACCTTGATAGTAATACCAAATACATTATAAGAAAAGTAATGTAGAACATAGATCAACATTCTCTATGAACATACGTCCAAAACCCTTAAATATTTGCAAGTCAAATCTAGCAATGTGGAAAAAGAATGTTTATTACCCATTTATAAATACTCTTAGCAAATTAAAAACAGAAGGGAACTTTCTCAACATGGTAAGGGGCACCTATAGCTAACACAATGCCTGACCTAAGGGGGAAAAAGCAAGGATTTTTTATTCTTATTGCTTCCTGTCAACATTTTATTAGGATTTCTAGTTACTACATTAAAGAAGAAGTAAATCAATATTGAGATTAGAATGGAAGAAATAAACTTGTCGTTAATCTCAGATGACATTATTTTACTTACATAACAGATCATAACCTAGCACAGTAAGTGAATATATTTAGCAAGATTGTAGACTGTAAGGAAGTTATCCAAAAATTAGGGGAATTTCTGTGTGGTATCAAAGCACAATTAGGAAATTCAATTGACAAGTGTAATTTATAATAAAAGCCATAAAACATTCAAGTATAAATTTAGCCATAGATTAGAAGACTTGATATTAAGATCAATTCTAGGGGCTGGGGCTGGGGCTGGGGCTCAACGGTAGAGCACTCGCCTCTCACGTGTGAGACCTGTGTTTGATCCTCAGCACCACATAAAAACAAGTAAACAAAATAAGATATTGTGCCCATGTATAACTAAAAAAAAAAATATTTAAAAAAAGATCAATTCTATTTGCACTGGTCTGTAACTTTAGATAATCCCAATCAAATTCTTAGCAATATTTTTGTAAAAGTTTTCAAAGTTATTGATAATTCTGTGTGGAATTATGGAGATTATATATATATATATATATATATATATATATATATATATATATATATATATATATAAATTTTTTAAAGAAAAACAAAGAAGGCAGTGCTCCCTAACTTAAAGATTTGCCATTAAACATAAGACACAGCATTAGATAGACAAATCAATGGAACAGAGAAAAGGGTCCATAGGGGTGTGTGTGTGTGTGTGTGTGAGTGATTGATTTTGACAAAAGTTCCAGAGGTACCATTGTAAGGGAAACCTTTTCAACAAAATAGCTATATTTTTGTATGAAATAGAATGTTTACTCTGTGCTTGTTTTATATCATAAAAATTACATGGATCATAGATGTAAGTATAAGAGCTAAAATAATGAAGCATCTAGAAGAAAGCATGGGAGCAAATCTTCATGACCAGGGTTGCAAAAGGATTTTTATTGTACATAGAACTTGAATCATAAAGGAACAAGCTTGGATTTCATCAGAATTAAAGGTTTTTGCTCACAGATTGGGATAAAATACTTGAAAAACCTATACCTAACAAAGAAGTTATATCAGTACACAAAGAAAATCTCAAAAACTTTTTTTTTAAGGTAACTGAGTTTTAAAAGCACAAAAGATTTGAATAGTCAATTAACAAAAAAAAAAATAGATGAAAAAAACAGACAAACCCACATGTTGGCAAAGATGGAATTCTCATACTGCTGACAGGAGTGTAAAACCACCCTTAAAAGACTGATTTTGTGAAAGTTAAACACCGGCTTATCTTGTGACCTAGAATTCCAGAAAAACACAATAGCTCAAATTGGTAACAACAAAAATGTCTAGCAACAAGTGAATGTATAAACAAATTGTGATATATCCATATGGTGGACTATACTACTTTCCAATAAAAAAGAGCACAATACTGATATGATTTAACATCAGAACCTTGGGGATTTAAAGAAGATAGACACAAGAGTACATATCATATGGTCCCGTTTATATGAAATTCTAGACAGAACACAGTTGTAGCAAGCAAACCTAGATTGCCGGGGTTTGGTGAAAGGAGGGTGATTGACTGCAAAGGGGGAGAGATGGTCAAAGGGAACATTTGGGGGTGATTGAAGTGTTCTTTTATTGTGAATGTAGAGTGCTTACATAGGTGTATAGTTTTGTCAAAACCTGTAGAACTATATACTTAATTCATTTTTTGAGTATTGTTCACCAAGTTGGTTTCACTTTTTTTTTTTTTTAGCATTTTAATTATAATTTGGCAATTATTTTGTTGCTGGTGATGCCTATCTTTTGCATGTTTGATAATTGCTTGATACATTTTGAGGTATATAAGAATTATATTCTAGAAGCACCAAAAGCACACATTACCTCTTCCATTCTAAAATTATAACATATTCCTAAAAGCCACACATTTTAAGTGGATGGCAGTTTTTCATGTCTAATACAGTACAAATATGTGCTCATGTCCTTATTAGTTTTGTAATATATTAAGTGTTTCAAAACAGTGGTAGCACGTTTTCTTTGTCATTTGGTAGTTGAACTATTTTATGTAGTATATAAATATTAAACTGTTAGTCTGTAAGTAAGACCCTTATAAAATCTGAGGTTTTTTTGGAGCTACTACTTATAAGGTTTTTTATCTGATGCGCCCCCTGGTGGTTTTTACTTCTCATTTTGGGTAACATGAAAATACAACCATTACCTTTGTAGGACATGGACAAAGACTTTAATTAATGTTTATGTTCAAAAACTTCTCAATAACTTCTTTTGGTAACACTGTAAAGTTTGTACTTGTGGTGGTTTTTACAAGTGCTATTCAACACATATTTCTCCACAGGTAATTTTGCTATAGCTGATGGTTCTTTTTTAAAGTACTTGAGATATTCTGAAATCCTGTGTTGGAGTAATATTTACTAATAGTTATCATTTTATAGTGTAGCTCTTAATTTCTTGCCATATAAAAGAGATTGGGGGATCTCTTATTAGAAATATTACATACAGTCAGGATGAGCCTGGAACATCTTATGGTGCCAGAAATTAAGGAAATGCTATAAAGCAAAGCAAAACAAACAAACAAACAAACAACCCCCCCCCCCATACACACACACAAAAAGACAAAAACAAAAAGGGATGACTGAAAGGCTTCATAAAAGCAAGCCTGAAGCAGCACCTAAAGACCAAACCTGGAGCAGTTTGACTAACAAAGTAAATAATGATAGTGTTGGGCTTTAACTCATATAGTAAAATAAATATAATTAAAAGAATAAATTGAGAAGGGACCATTTTTATTTTTCTTTTTTGTGGGAATATCCCCATTAATGTAGAAGAAAAGAGGGAAAAAGAAATTGATTCTTAGGCAAATATCACAGAAATAAATGTTGCAGACATGACCCACTGATGGATGCTAAAATTAGGTCAGAATTTGAGGAGAAATAGAATATGTGCATTTTCTCAAATATCTTCCCCAGGATACTTTCTAACTTAAAAAATAAATAAAAACATAGCGAAGAATTGGCAGCACCACTTTTTTACCACTTGACTAAAGAGATTGAAGTCACCATCACTAGTTATGAGATGTGTCAAATCATTTCTGTCGTGTTCCCCAAAGACCTAAATTCATTCTAATCATGAGAAAAACATCATTAAGCTTAAACTGAAGAACCTTTCACAAAATGCTAGAGCAAAAGTTTTATGGTCGTAAAAACTAAGGAGAAAATTAAGAGCTGTCACAAATGGGAGGAGACTCAAAAGAAATTGCAAAAAAAATTTATAAAAGTAATGTTTTCAAATGCTCCTCAGACAGATTCTCCTAAGGTTAACATTTACAGAACTGAAGTTAATCACCAAAATCAAGAAAATAACATTGGTAAAATAATACTAAACCACATATTTTAGTGAAAAATGGTGAAATTTGAAGAGCTCTCCCACCCTGTCCAGGGTCCCACACTGCATTTAGTTTCTTTCAAAAATACTATTTCTAGGAGAAATTTAAAAGTTTGATATATTTTATTTTGTTTTTGTTGTTAAATCATTACTTGATCTACTAATAGATAGGTATAAAGTGGATATTAATAATTTTCCTAAAAGTTTAATAACCCTATTGCTATTTTTCTACTTTACCATTATTGAGAACCAACTAAAATTTGAGGAAAGTTGATTTTTATTCTATTCTATTTATCTTTTATTCTAAGAAACCTTAAAATTGAACTAAAAGTTTAGACTTCCTCAGGTTGTTTTTACTTTTAATAGTTGAGCAGCAGCTTAGTATATATGTATCAATAGCAGTACTTTTAAAGTGAAAGACTTAAGTCTTTTTTATAATTTTGGAAACTCTTAAACCACCCCCACCCCCAAAATGAGAGAAATATAGAAATATATTAAAAGGAATTCATTCATGCTTCTCCAACTGAAAGACGGATGAATAAATATGCAACCTTCTATATTATGGTGCTCTAATATACGTACAGTTGAAAATATTAAAATTTACTATAGCAATGTAAGCTCTCTAAAAGAAAATTCTTAAACATTTTGTGTGATAACATTAACAAAATTCTGAAATCACTTGTTAAAAGAAGTTGCCGTCTAATTTACATTTATCCCTGAGAATATCAGAGTGTACCGATCCAGGTAAGAGCTCAACAATTTAATTTAGTGTTCTCTGTAAGCTCTTCAGCAATTTCTTATTAAAAACTTTTTTATATGTTATAAATTCAGACTAAAATATCTTAAGTTTATAGTATCTTGCTTAAATTTTAGATAATAGTATATATGACTTTCTAAGGCTATTTAGTGCTTTTTCTAATATAATTTCAATTGAATATATAAGTATTTTTAGCTATCAAAGTAAGTAGCCCTCCTAAAGGTATCTTTCTAAAAAGTGGAAAATAACCTGTGAAAAAGAGTATCTCTGAGTCACAGGATGAGTCAGGAGGGTGAGGTTTGTTTGTTTTTCCTTGTTCATCTCTTTTTAAGGGAGCAGGATCCTAAGCAGTAGGCATAAAAAAAAAAAAAAGAAGAAGAAGTGTTGAAACATGTTGCCAGAAGTTGGAATTTGTTCTTTATTTCTAACCTGATGCTGAGTGCAGGTTTGTAAATACACTGAAATTATTTAAGTGCTAACAAGATGGGATTGATCTATTTTAGAGATATCTGCCTAATTTATAGTAGATTAGTAACTGCTGGTATTTTAAAAATTGAAATCTTGCTTCATACTTTAATATTCTGCCACTCATGTAGACCATTGCTGTCAAGTGAAAGTACTTGAATAACTGCTTCTCTGGTTACAGCAGTGGCCAAATAAGTTACTTTGTTCATTATCTAACAGAACATTTTACCACTTGTTTTTTAAAGTAGTATTCTTAGATCTTGGCTTTAAAAGACATTCATGGCTTTATTTTCCAATCTAGACTCAACTAGATAGTAAGTGTGAAGTATTTAGTCTGCATCTTACTCATCTTTGTAACTCTTAGCTGGAAGGGAGGGAAGGGAGGAGGAAATAAATGGGTGGTTAGAAAAGCGATAACTGCCTTCTTACACATTTTACTGGCTTCTTAAAATTCAAGGTGAGTTTCAAGGGCAAGGGGTGTAGGAGAAAGTTGATCAGTGGAAGATTATATAGAGCTCGTTCCATTTAAGTTATACTTAGGGGCTGTTTAAGTAGCCATTTGTTGTGCAGGTAAAGTATGATCACTGAGGAAAGTTTTGTTTACTCATCCAGAAAAACTGTGAACTACATGTAATATTTCACAAGATACTTAAAACAAAAAGAAGTAAATAGATTTTAAGTGTTACTTTAAGGTCTTTTGTAAGTGAGTTAATTGAATCATACAACTATGAGATTATGTAGTTAATAACAACCTCCTTTCTTTAATTAGAGAAAAACTGATGGTATTCTCATAAAAGGACATTCAGGCAAGGACCTTCCAGGAGAGAGCTTATAAAGAAATGGAGGTGTAAAATATATACCTTAGCAGAATTGTACCAAGAGCAGTGTAGCTAAAGAAAAGGAAATGGGGAAAGAGGATAGAAACTTAAAGTGAAGCTAAATATTATCAAGAGCTTTAGGCTTTTTGTCTTGTTTCTTGTTATTGCCACAAGAAAAATTTTTAAAAATAGTTTTGGTTGGGGGCTGGGGATGTGGCTCAAGCGGTAGCGCGCTCGTCAGGCATGCGCGCGGCCCGGGTTCGATCCTTAGCACCACATACCAACAAAGATGTTGTATCCGCCGATAACTAAAAAATAAATATTAAAAAATTCTCTCTCTCTCTCTCTCTCTCTCTCTCTCTCTCTCTCTCTCTCTCTCTCAAAAATAGTTTTGGTTGTGGATGGATATGATATCTTTATTTTTTTATTATTTATTTATTTTTATGTGGTATTGAGAATCAAACCCAGCGCCTCACACATGCTAGGCAAGCATTCTACGACTGAGCCACAACCCCAGCACCACAAGAAAATTTTAAGCACAAGAGCCAGCAGTTTCACTAAATTTGCCTTTTAAAAAGATTAATTTTAGCTGGGCATGGTGATACATACTTGTAGTCCCAGCTACTCAGCAGATTGAAGCAGGATTGGACGTTCTAAGTCAACCTGGGCAAGTTAGCAAGACTCAAAGTAAAAAGGGTTGGGGATATAGCTCATTGGTAGAGCACTTGGCTAGCACGCCACCAGTCCTTGGGTTCTATCCCTAGCAACATGCACACATTGTGCACAAACACAAACAAAAGGATTAATGTTTGCAATGTAAAGAAGGATGCGTTGGGCCAGATATATTTATTTGATGATCATCTTCCATATTCTTTTCCAAAAAGAAAAATTATTATTAAAAGTTTTTTGTATCAGAGGTTGGATCCAGTACCTTGTATATGTGCGTAGAATCAGCTATACCCCTGAACCACACCTCCAGAATTCTTAGTATTATTCAAGACTATGAAATACTGTCTTCCTGATTAGTAGGGTTTTTTTCTAGTTGACAATCCTTTCAATGCCTCAGTTTCAGTTTCACTGTAGACAACTTTCTATACAGTTATGTATCTCCATGCTTCAACATACAGAATATAATAGTTTCCACAAATATTATAGTGCTACATTTCTCCTTTTTCTTTTTCCATTAATGATACCATCTAGAGGAAGTGATTCATCTACTTTTGTGGAAATGTCATTTTTCCTTTTCCACTTCTAATATTCCCAGTGATCTGTTTTCCCAATCATTACCTTTTCTGGTCTGTGGTTGTAAAGTAAGCAAAGCTAGATTTTGAGAAGAAAGCTGTTAACTAGTCTGTGGTACACATGTAAAACCAAGGCAAGTATGGACAGGTAGCTTTTTAGCAAAATCTATGAATTTTGAGAAACTGGTCTGAATGATTTTGTTACCAAACTGAGTCCTTGGGTCCAGAGTTGGTAGAAACAAAAACTGAACCTGAAAAGAATTTAAGCACAGACAAGAATTTTATTAGGCATCAACCAAGAATGTCAAAGGACAAAAGTTTACAACTTTTATGGTGTCTGCTAGGTAGGCAGGAACTCTGTGTCTTGATGTCTTCACTTACAGAGGTGGGATCCTAGTTGTGCCTACACTTCCATCATTCTTCTTCATGCATTGTTTCTTATTACCATGTGTCTCCATCTTGGGGAATGTTTTACCATACTGTGATAAGGTAAAGGTAACTGAGTTATTTCAGTGATGATTCTTTGCATGTGTCTTTCCCTTACCATCAGGAATTTGTCCCTTATCCTCTGAGGAAGTCTCTGATATTATTTTCAGAATGGGGCAGACTGTTGTCCTATCTCATTGGCCTTGTCTTGGTGATTTTACTTTGCCTGGCTCCATTTCTTGGTATTTCTACTGACCACATAATCTCAAAAGCTCACCTGAACAATTCACAATAACCAAATTAAGGAATCAGCCCAGATGCCTGTCGGTAGATGAATGAATTAAGAAAATATGGTGAATATACATACAATAGAGTTTTACTCAGCCATTAAGAAGAATGAAATTAAGCCATTTGCCAGCAAATGGATAGAAATGGAGAACATTATACTATGAAATAAATCAGACTCAGAAAATCAAGGGTTGAATGTGTTCTTTTATATGTGGATGTTAGAACAAAAAGTGTGGGGGTAGGGATTGGATATCATAAGGTATGGGGAAGATCAGTGAGTGTCGGAGATTAAGAGGGAGGGAGGAGGGACAGGAAAGGTGAGGAAATGTGGAATCAATTTAACAAAATCACCTTATGTACGTATATAAATATACTACAGGAAACCTTACCTTCATGTGTGTGTGTAGAAGGTACCAATCAAGGATGGATAAATGATGAGGAAGGGGAAGATCAGTGAAGGGAAGGGGACAGGGAGGAGGGAGCAGGGACTGAAATTGAGTGGATCCGATTCCATGCATGTATGATTTCGTTAGGATGAAACCAGCTACTATGTATAACTATAAATATTGATGGCATTTTGATCAATATGTTTTAAGTGTGAAACATTTATTAGTGCTTAAAACATTTATGAGCATCTATTATATGCATTGTACAGAAAACCAGTGAAAAAACTGTGGGCTGACTCTTGAGGTAGAAGAGCTGTGTAAATAAATAGGGGAAAGCATTTGTAAGACATTGTCACACTCCTTCCCCAAGAGTAAGGGTATCTGATTTTCTAATGGATAAAGGGAAAATACATTGCTTTTGTCATCTGTTCTACTGAACAACTACTCTTTAGTAGAGCAATCAAATGTTTTATATAGTTGATGTGATCATTAAGTGTATATTTGAATTTTTATTAGGTTATTTTGAACATGTGTGTTATCTTACTGTTAGAAGTGGATGAATATTTTCATTAAATCAATGTAAAGTTTTCTTAAAAAATACAATATATGTGTTTCCGATAAGCCACACATGGTGCAAAATCACATGTGGGAAAAATATTGGTTGGCTGGACACTGATGCAACTCACAAAGCGCTATTATAAATAGTAATGATCTTTAAAAATATAAGTACAAATTCTGGCATTTGTATTAAATGACATAGTTAGTCACATGCGCCTTAAACATTTATTTTGAGATACAGGTTCTTGAAGTCATTTATTTCAGTAGAAACTAATTTTAACATTAATGGCGAGCCAATGAATAGCCACCTTTTAAAATAGTATTTTGAGGGCAGGTAGTTAAAAACAAAACAAAAAAAACAGAGAAATTATATTTGTGTCTTCATCTGCACCTTTAGTTTTCAACAGAAGCCTTGAGGTTCTTGAAACTATTAAATTTGCTGTTAATTTCTCTAAAAGAAGATACTTGCCCCTCTCCCCTCTTGGTAGATTGAATCCAGGGGCACTTTACCACTGAGCTACATCCTCAGCACTCTTTATTTTGAGACAGGATCTGGCTAAGTTACTGAGGCTGGCTTTGAACTTGTGATCCTCCTCCCTTAGCCTCCTGAGTTCCTGTGCCACCAAGCCCAGCAGGAAGGCACTCCTTGTTTACCGTTTTACCTTAAGGTTTTTATATACTAAGACTTCCTTTTTGAGAAAACCTGCCCCTTGAGTTACGATGGCTCGAAAGCAATATACACATATTTAATAGAGAATGTACTTTGAATTTTGATATTTTCCTGGTCTAATTGATATGCAGTATAATAATCTCAAGATGCTGGGTAGCACAACAAGCGATAGCTCACAATTAGCCACCTGATCATGAAGATGAACAGCTGATGTTATACAGTGTACTGTTCCCAATACATATATTCAAAAAATTATATGAGGTGTTCAATATTTTAGTATAAAATAGGCTTTGTATTAAATGATTTTGCCCAACTGTAGGTTAGAGTGTTCTTAGTATATTTGAGGTAGGCAAGGCTAAATTATTATGTTTGCTGTTTAGGTTTATTGTATGCATTTTCCATTTATGATGTTTTGCATTATCATGAGTTTTTTGGTATAGAACCCCATCATAAACCTAAGAGCATCAGACAGATTCATGAAGTTTATATGTTGTACTGACATTATTTCCCTCTGTCAATTATACTGGAATTATTCATATTAGAGTATTATCTTATAGCTATATTCATATTAGAGCATTATCTTATTTAAAGTAAAACTCAATCTAACCAGACATCAAACCATTCAATTCAGCGAACTGAAATAGGTGCCCCCCACCATGAAAAACAGAACTCCTTAGGATTAAGGGATTAAAACCTTTCATGGAAAATACTAGAGCACTATGTGTAGCATTTTCAGTCTGTACTTTAGTAGTGAAGAAAATTACATATAGTTATGTAGCATTTTAATATAGTACCTTTATATTTTAAATATGCACTTTAATGTTTAAGTTCCTAAAGTGAGGATTAAAACAACATTTGGGCACAGTGGTACACATGTAATTCCAGTAACTGAGGAGGCCCTAGGCAAGAGGATTGCCAGGTTCAAGGTCAGCCTGGGCAATTTAGCAAGACCCTGTCTCAAAATAATAAAATAACAGTGGCTAGGGATATAGCTCAGTGGTAGAGTGCCCCGGGGTTCAACACCCAGTTTATAATAAAGCTAAACTAAACTGAAAACCAGTTTGTGGTCTCTTCTCTAATATAACTGTGATACATATATATTCATGGGCAAAGTGACATTTGCCTTGTTAATTTTCTTTAAAAAAAACTGGTGGTTTTGTTTAATTTTTTGGTATATATTTTTATTATTTTTTGAAAGAAAATGACGTAAACCTTTTTGAAGAACGTTGAGTGGGCGGTACATGCCTGTAATCCATCAGCTGGGAGGCTGAGGCAGAAGGATCCCAAATTCAAAGACAGCCTCAGCAACTTAGCAAAACCCTGTCTCAAAATAAGAAACTTAAAAAAGGGAGGGGGGGGGTGCTGGGCTTGTGGTTCAATCCCTAGTACCAAAACAGAACAAACTGCCTGAATTTTTATAGAGTACTTACAAAGTAATACAAGCATTTCTTAAAAAATCATAGTTATTTTTTTCTCTTAAGGTGTTGACGAGTGAATTTTGTTAGCTTTTTTTTTTTTTTTTTGGTTTGGTTTGGTTTGGTTTTGGTCAGAGAAGTAAAAGAAGCTGTCTTTTAGTTACTCATACTTGAAAGAGTTTCAAGAACTGATCTAAAATGTAAGAATATTCAAGAAGCTGGTCATATTGCCTCCAAGAAAGGAAATAGATCTCAAGGGGTGAGATGGAAGGGGAATGTTAGAATTTTTGAATTTTGAATAGCCTTTGAAGTTTGCATCAAACTGTTAAAAGTAAAGTAAATTAAAAATTAAGAAAGTGAAAATAAAGGTGCTTTAGTACAGAGCAGAGATTGATTTAGCTTGTCTAGTAGGACCTCTGTGATCAGCTTAGTGATATTAGTCCTGGGATATCTTGTGTGACCTCCATGATCAGCTTAGTGTTGTCAGTCCTGAGATATCTGGGTACTTTGTGTATAGTTTGTTGTATGTTATGGCAGGGACAAACAAACAGAAAGGTAACCAAATGAAAATATTTATGTTGTACTCTATTAGGAGAAATTATTTAACAGTGTATGTAACTCTTTTAATGAAATCGGAACTTAAAGGATTGGATAACTGCTGAATTTTTTTCTATAACCATTATAAAATCATTTCTAAAAAATCTTGCTACTTTTTTTGTGTTTGCATTTAGTTGATGCTGATGAAATTAAAAGGCTAGGAAAAAGATTTAAGAAGCTGGATTTGGACAATTCTGGTTCTTTGAGTGTGGAAGAGTTCATGTCTCTGCCTGAGTTACAACAGAATCCTTTAGTACAACGAGTAATAGATATATTTGACACAGATGGGAATGGAGAAGTAGACTTTAAAGGTAAGAAAATAGATTGGGGTTTTTTGTTTTGTTTTTTAAATCACTAGTTGTGAGTAGCCTTATAGCTATATATACATAAACATCTGGAACTTTTACTTTTTCTTAAATTTTTATTTTGGTGATGTTATAGTAAAACATTATCTTAAAACCTTAAAATCTGTAGTATATACACTTTAGTGAACTATTTTACTTCTTGATTCATAAGTGATCAAGGTACCTTTAGGGCATTCTGACCCCAAAAAGGGAGATTCGTTTTTTTTCCTTTGTTTTTAGAAGATGATTTTCACTCTAGGCTAATTTATAATATTAGAAGTTACAGGGTTTTTGTTTTTTTTTTTTTTTTGTGCTGGGGATTGAACCCAGTGCCTTGTGCATACAAGGCAAGCACTCTACCCACTGAGCTATATCCCCAGCCCCAGAAGTTGCAGTTTTTAAAAACCTTTTTCTTTTTTAAGAGTGAGACCTACATACTAAGCAATTAAATTATAGTGATAAGGATATGTTATATCATAGTTTTAATTTGTTTTAGTTAATCTAGATTTTACAAAGACATTGTGCTTTTGCTAATACTAACATGATACATCATTTTACTTTAATTCTTTACTAAATAAGTAAATAAATACCTCATTTCACTAGTAAGTTTCCAGCAGGCTTTGTCAATTTAATTTGAGAAACTGAATGATAAGTGAAGGGATCTAAAATCAATTATGATTTAGTGTTTATCAGGTAATGATGAAAAATAATAATTTGTATGCAAATCCCTACAGTGTATAAATACACTGAATTTTAGGACAGTAATTCAAAATTATTTTTGTTCTGGCAAAACAGTTTATAGTCTTTTTATTTTTTTAGTCCCTTTTAAATTATATCCTAAGAGGAAAGAGGTAAATAGCTTCAATAATATGTTTTTGAGTGTGGTTTATAATACTTAAAATATTTATTCAAATTAATTAATCTTAGAAGACTCCAAATAAGGTGGGGAGAAATGTAGAGCCTTGATTGTGAATGTTTAAATTCAGCGCTTTCAACTTTCAACATGCTAGTATAGAATTGTCTTATACAGGGAAATATCCTTTTGTGGGTATGTAAGGTAAATACTGGTTTTCTATGTAAAACATTAAAGTTCAGATTTTTAAACATTTTAACTCTTTTTATTCAGAATTCATTGAGGGAGTCTCTCAGTTCAGTGTCAAAGGAGATAAGGAGCAGAAATTGCGGTGTAAGTATTTTACTTTACTGACTTCATTATCCCTCTTAAACTGCTACTATCCTATACTACATTACAGACTTCTTTTAAAATATTCTAAACAATTTCTTTTATTCTGGATGTTTAGACATAACACAAATTTTACATTTGCACATTTTCAACTAGTATGTTTGAATACTGTATGGTTATGTATGGTTATATTGTATAGAAGAAAAATAGAATTTCCTTCTACTGAAAACAGTAATATAAATTACATATATGGTATGGATAAAGAAGTGTTGTTTTTGTTGTTGTTTGTTTGTTTCTAATGAAAGTAGCAAGAAATGTTCTGAAGAACCTAAGAAACTGGACCTGTTGTTATCCCTAGTTCTAAATATGGTTAAACAACCTAGGCTACATACACTGTTTCACCCAGCCAATCTTGACTCTGTAAGCCCATCTTAACAACTATGTTAATCCCACCAAAGGCAACATCTATATTTAGGGAAGGCATCATCCTCAGAGTCGTAATTCCAGATGTTTGGTAATTTACTGTTTTGTTTTTGTTTTTGTTTTTCACTTAAAGTACTCATGTGATTGCTTACAACTGCCATGGATTTTTCTTCCTCTCTTTTTTAGTTGCTTTCCGTATCTATGACATGGATAAAGATGGCTATATTTCCAATGGGGAACTCTTCCAGGTGTTGAAAATGATGGTTGGGAACAATCTGAAAGACACACAGTTACAGCAAATTGTAGACAAAACCATAATAAACGCAGATAAGGATGGAGATGGGAGAATATCCTTTGAAGAATTCTGTGCTGTAAGTATGAAAGAACTGTTTTACTTATTATTCATATTAAAAACAATCTAAAGATCATTTAATAGATAATTTCTTATAGATATTTTGCCCTAAAATATATATGTTCAGTTTGGCCTGATAGCCCCATATTCAGAGTTTTGAAATGTGTTCTTTGTTTGAATTATTAATAATTAACATAATTATTCTCAGGAATTAATGTTCTTAGTCTTTTTGTTACAAAATGCCACTAGTAACTTCTGCTTATTATTAGTAGCTTCCAAATTACAACTAGGTTGTTATTCTTAAGGTTTATTTTTTAAGTAGGCACATTTGAAAAATGCTTCTGTGGGAAATATATGTTCATGAATTTCAGCTAGGAATACTGAAACTGCTTCATAAGGACAACAGAAATGGGGAGTCCCTGACCATCCCAAACTTATCTGCCATATATGGTGATTTACACCCTCCTTTTCCAAGCTTCTGGTGGATAGTTGTTCTAGGGTAAGGGCTCTGTGTAGAGAGGGGACTATAGTTGTGGGAGACTTAGGAATCCAAATCTACATGAAAATGGGGTAATAGCTTAGATATTCATTTGGTGATTTTCATCAGTGGATCTATGGAATTGGCACCACTCATTGCTTCCAAACAGAAATATAACCACTCAGATTTATTTTTCTACTTCTACACTTAAAGCAAGGATACTAGCTTTTGATGTATCATAAGGAATCATAATTGCAAACTGCAGATAGAAGAGAATATAGAAGCATCCATAGTAGAGACAAAGGTAACAAATTTTCAGTCATGTTCGGATGCTTCTATAGGAAGTTTTCCCTTCCCTCCCTCTCTTTCTTTCTTTCAGTTTAAATCACACAAGGAAAAGCAGGTCACTTTGTTAGTTAACTGTGTGTTGTGCAAGGACTTCTACTTTGGCATTTCAGTAGAAGTTCATGATATTCTGAGAACATCTTCCTTCCTTCCTTGCAAGAGAATACTTATCTTTATATTTTGTTTCACAAGATAGTGTGGTACACTACCATAAAGAATTGGTTATGTCTTTTTGGAAGAGTTAGATGGGTTTAAGACTGCACTGTTTCCAGTTGGTACTGGTACAAGTGTTGGTCTCCCTTCTGTTTGTCCTCTTTCACCATTGCCAGAGATCTCTGAATGACTCTCATGGACTGGCAAATGGTTGAGTGTGACGTGAGACCAGGCTGGTAGTGGCATTGTAGACAACAGTGTTTTAAAGAAAGAAAAGAAGAAATCTCAATTCTTGGAAGAATAAAATAAGTAAAAAAACCTCATGACTGGAGTGGTAGAGATGCATATGAATGAAGACTGCTGTGACAGTGCCTGGGAGTATATTGGAAGGTCTGAGTGCCACTACCTTCTCTTCCCCAGCACAGGGTCTGGCTAAAGTGAGCAACAAGGTGGGTGGCTGGGGATGGTGGGAGTGAAGACTGCTTGCATTTATTTAGTAAATATTAAATGTAACATTATTTATAGGTGTGGTGACACACACTTGTGATCCCAGCTACTTGGGAGGGAGTTGAGAAAATATCTCAGAACCGAAAGCAATGTATTTCTGGACTGAAAGGATTTACTGAGTACCCAGTATGGTAATAGAAAACTCATCTGGACATAGGCACATTGTCATGAAATTTCAAAACAATTGGAACAAAGAGATGAACCTGCAAATTTACAGAGCTGGGGATATAGTAAGGTGGAAGAGTTGGAGAGGGACTTCTTACAGAGTCAAGAATCATAATGGCACTGAGTTTCTCAGAAACAGAGTTGGAAACCAAAAGAAATTGGAGTATTGCTTTTGCAATTCTGAGGGACCTAGTTATTTTCAATCTAGAATTCTCTATAAATTCAAATTAGATGGTAGAATGAAAACATTTTCAAGTAAAGCTTACCTGTTTTGGAAACTACCAGAAGATTTACTCATTCTGTAATGTCATACTGTAAAAAGAGTTTACTGTGGGATCTCAAAAGCAGAGAATTCATCATGAGAGAGGAGGAGGAGACCTCCAGGATGATGGTGAAGGAGAGGGGCAGAGATGAGAGGCTCTGGGAGTGCCTTCAGGACAATAAAATGACATACTATATGTACTCAAATGTTTCTAGAACAAAATTTGGGGGTCGAACAATAGAACACTCAGCAGAGGAAATGATCTGTAGTGTACTAAAACAAATGTGTAGGGAAAAAAAAGTAATAGTATGCAATTTTGTTCAGCTGCTAGTAATATTTCATTTATATGTAAATATAGAGATATATGTAGCTTTCTATACATGTAGTAGGTTGGCTTTAATTTAGTATACTTGATGCAGAAACAAAACAATAAGAGTACAAAAGTGCCAAGCAGAACATAAAACATATTTTCATAGTGATGTAAAACATATTTTCATAATAATGTGAAATGCCTAATATCTGCCAATTAAAATAGAGATAAACTTAGGAAGGATGTGGAGGATGGAAAATACATAAGGGAGGAAATGTGTATGTGAAAGCTAAATCTTTATCTTTTGTGGTGGGAAGTTCATGAAAAATGGCCAGAGCTTTAGAATTAAGAAAAAACAATGTAGGAATGCTATTTTCTGACCTCTAATGGTAAATACTGAAAGTCAGCTGAATTTTTTTAAGTGATTTTTCATAAAAAGAAATAGTGAATGAGAACAGGATAGAAAAACTGCTCGTTTCTTAGTAGGGCTTATCGACAGAATTCCTCTTTATATTGTATTTTTCAAATAAAAAAATATTTTTAAAAAGCTTAGGTCAGAGCTGGCATGGTGGTGCATGCCTGTAGTAATCCCAGCGGCTCGGGAGGCTGAGACAGGAGGATTGTGAGTTCAAAGCCAGCCTCAGCAAAAGTGAGGTGCTAAGCAACTCAGACCCTGTTTCTAAATAAAATACAAAATAGGGCTGAGGATATGGTTCAGTAGTCGAATGCTCCTGAGTTCAATCCTTGGTACCCCCACTTCCAAAAAAAAAAAAAAAAACTTAGGTGTGATGGTGTATGCTTGTAACCCAGCTATTGGGAGACTAAGGCAGGAGGATCAAAAGTTCCAGGCTAGCCTGGGCAACCCTGACTCAAAATGAAATTTTTAAAAAGGCTGGGGATGTAGTTCAGTGGTAGAGTGCTTGCCTAGCATGTGTGAGGTTCTGGGTTCCATCCTCAGTATTGAAGAAAAATAACACAACAAAACGTGTTTAAGTATAAAAATAATACAAGTGCTACTATATAAAACAACATGGATTAATCTCACAAACATAATGTTGGGTGGAAGAAGCCAGATATGAAAGAGATTCCATTTATGAAACAGACAAAAGTAATTCCTGGTGTTTAAAATTCAAGATAGTAGCTTGGCTTTGGGGGTAGGAGGGATTGTTACCTGGAAGAGGGCCAGAGAGGAATTCTGGTAATGGCACGTATGTAGGTTACTTGGGTGTTCACTTTGTGAAACTCAACAGGCTGAGGATATTTAGGATTTATGTGTTCTCTTTATGTAGATTATATCTGATGATAAAACATCCCCTCAGAATTGTACAGGTGATTACACTTTTAGATTACTATGTCGGTAATCACTAACATGTGTATTACTCCAGGGAAAAATAATGGGTTAGAAAGTTTAACTTGTTTGGAATTAAATTTTTTTTTTTTTAATTGTAAATGGACCTTTATTTTCTTATATGTGGGAGAATTGAACCTAGTGCCTCATATGCTAGGCAAGCACTCTACCACTGAGCCACAACCCCAGCCCCTGGAATTTTTTAATACCTTCTAGAAGTAAAGTGACAGTAAAGACTGCATTAAGTTTTGAGGACAATTTTTTATGGTAACATCTGGTTGTCATGTAATATTAAATTACTAGAGTAGGAGTCAGTAAACTAGAGAGCAGGACAAATTCTGTTTCTGGCCTGTTTTTAAACTAATGAACACTTTTTACAATTTTTAGTTTTTTTTGTTTTGTTTTCAGAAGAAAGTGCAAAAGGAACTACATACTGGCCTTTCATAGAACAAGTTTAATGACCCTTGTATTAGAACACAAAAATGCTTATTACTGTAGAAGGAAGAAACCATGAAATTCCAACTGGAGGCACTCAAGTATTTTTGTAAAAAATACAGCCTCCAAAAATGTCTATAGTAATATATTTTTAAATTCAAACTTAAAAGATTTTTATTTTGATAAGATGGCTAGACTATTAAAGGCATTTCTCAAATGTTGCTAACCTTGATTTATTCCTGGCTATTGCAGGTGGTAGGTGGCCTAGATATCCACAAAAAGATGGTGGTAGATGTGTGACTCTCTGAAGAGTACCATCCAACACTTTTGCTTTCTTCTCCATCTCTGAAGATCTGCTCAAGACGTCCAGCAATGCTCTCTGTGTATTTAAATGGAAGTATTTTTCTCTGTGAAGCCACATTTCCAACATGAGCCTCATGAAGCCAACTAAGTGTTATTGAACTCTCTTCTCTCAATAACTCAGTGTAGCACTTTAAAGTCTGAAGGACAGCAACATGAAAAGAGCATATCCATGTGGTGGAGAAAGGGAAGGGGTTGGCTTTTTAATTTATTTTTCTTCATCTTTTATAACAAGAAAGTATCTATATATACATATGTAAATATTTATATATAGATATATGTAGCTTTCTATATATGTAGTAGGTTGGCTTTAATTTAATATACTTGATTCAGAAACAAAACGATAGAGTACAAAAGTGCCAAGCAGAACATAAAACATCCTTACTTTTATTTCACACAGTTTTATATGTAGATAGAAGATTGTACAATTTGAGCCGGGTGTTAGGCCAGCTATTTTTCTTTTCCTGTGCTTTCTCCTTTGAGAGATTGACAAAGCATTTGTTAATGTCCTATTATTTACCTTAATTACAGTTTTGTAACAAAGGAGTCTATAACTTTATTTATACCTATGAATATATTTCCGGGGACTAAGTCTCATTGTTGAGCAGTTTAATCCATCTCTGGCTGAGGAGAAAGTATAGTTCAGTGCTGCTGCCAAGAGCTAGTTCTTGTGTTCATATAGTGACTACACATCGCTATGGCTGCTTCCTTCTGTTACTTTGTGAGTAGGAACCATTACATTTATTAAATGTCCCTGAGTAAACATAATTTTTCAGTTGTGGTTTTATAAAGACCAGAAGCTATCTGAGGCATTCATGATTTCTCTTTAGCATTACTTAATGAAAACCTGAAGTAATCATGTAACTGCTTACGGTATCTGTTTGTTTCATTATATATGGATGAATAATTTGTTTATAAAGTCCTGTTTGAATCATGAGTTTCCCTTCTGTGTTTCAAAAGACTTGCAGCTAATCTAAGAAACTGGTGACATTAATGTGCATGTATGTATCTAAACACCCACACATTTGTGATTTAAATGGGAGAAATCTTGCTAATCTGTATGCCACAGAAGAGCAAAATTTTATCTAAATTGATACTGCATAAACTTTTTTATAAGGCATAGGAAGCGCATGATTTTTTTTTTTTTGTTTGCCCATACAATTGGTAATGGATGGTAACTTAATAAATTTGTGTGATATAAAAGTAGTGTATCATGTTCCACCACTTGATGTTATCCCTTCCCTTTTCTGCAAAGGTACTATTGGCTGGAAGAAAAACATTTTGGGTAGCTTTATATGACAATAGTCTTTCCCTATATAGTTTTTCTATAAAAACTGGTTTTGTAATCATGAGTGGTAAAGGGCAGGTCAAATCAAGGTGGATGAATCTTAAATTGAATACACCTGCCTGCCATCGCTGTTCCTTCAACTGAGTGCTGCACATCATGGGCTCTGTCTGTGAGAGAAAAATCCCGGTGCTTGGTGTCCTTGCATGACATGGAGTTTTGCATGTAGATCGATTTAAAATGTACCTCTTGTTTACATAATTTGCATAATTTTAAAAGATAATGTTGCCAAACTTTGGAAATGTTAATGTTCAAACTGAAAATCTCCACTACATGTAACTTTCTTCCTCTGGATCAGTACGTGGCTTACAATCCCAGCCAGTGGTTTGATCTGTTCCAGTGTCAACTGCCATGTGCTCTGCTTCAAGGGGGAACTAGTCTTTTGTGAATTTTTTGTACATAATTATTTGTTACCGATATTTTAGCAAATGCTTTCTATTTCTCTTGCTTGTGCATATCTTGGCTGGCGTTATAGAAAAATAGTGCAAACATTATTTCCTTACTCGGGAATGAGGGGTTTTCTTTCCCTTTTTTTTTTTCCTTCCTCTTTTTTAGTTTGTGTGAAGGGTGGGCAAGGGAGGGGGTGGTTTATGTTGAATGTTTAGTTTTTCTTCTGCATGATACGTCATGTTGTGGGATCTTTAGAAAACTTCATACTGTATGAATAAGAAAATAAAATATTTGAAACTTGCTTGAATGTTTTCAGTGGTGTTTGATAGACTTACACAGCTCTCAGTTTTTCTTCCTTCTTTTATATTTCTTAAAAGCTCTCATAAAATGAGGTTTGATTTTTCACTTTAACTCATAGGTAAAATTTATCTGCTTTATTGCTGGGTAAAACAGCAGGTCATTACAAAGCCCTATAGTACTCCCCCATCATTACTTACCTAATCTGTCAATGTTTACCCTTTCTCCAGGCATTTTAGCCTCGTTGTAGTACCTGGGGCTTTCAGTTTACTCTCATCTTTTGGTCACCAATTTAAAAATACATATACCCCTGAGTCTCCTTTACTCCACTCATCCTCCTCGCCCTATTTCTGACATGGTTATGTATTTTATCTTCCTTGGCTGTAGAATAAATTGCATGAAAATTCCACCAGATTGGTGATTTGTATCTTTTTTCTGCCGAGAGCTCCAGTGGTTCTTATTACCTAGTTTTGTAGTGTTGGCTGGATATTTATTTAATAAATGTGATCCCATTTATTAAATGGGATTAAATGGTTTGTGATCTTATGTGATTTATAGTACTTTATCACCCTGCATAAATGTGAAAATTAGTATTTTTAAGACTTTAATTCAACAACTATAGAGTCCCTGAATATACTTCACTGTATTAGGTACTTCAGATACTCTTGACAGGTAAATGTTATCCCTGGCCTAGCTAAGTTATGGAACATTGGGTATGTTTTACACCTGAAACATCCATATTGTCAGGTACTCACTGGTTATGAGAGATTTATACATTGAGTTCTATGTGGCTCCTCCATATCTGAGGTGTATAGAATAGTTCAGCCTAAGCGAACGTATGCATTTAAGCTCTCCATCTCCTTTATCTGATTGTAACTGTCTTTTAAGTGTAGACAGGATCTCTCTCCATTAAGTAAAATGGCAACACACATGGGTAGGAGAAAATACTTGCTAACCATGTATTGGAGGTATTGAAAAACTACTAAAAACCTAATTAAAATAATGGTCAAAGGTCTTGAATACACATTTCTGCAAAGATATAGAAATGACCACTAAACACAAAATGTTGCTCACCAGCACTAGTTGTGAAGGAAATGCAAATTAGTCACAATGAGATACCATTTACTAATTGTAATAGATGGAATGTCACAGGGCTAGGGTTGTGGCTCAGTGGTAGAGTGCTTGCCTAGCATGTGTGAAGCACTGGGTTCGATTCTCAGCACCATAAAATAAATCGATGTCCATCAACAATAACAGATGGAATATTACACAAAGGGAATGAGTTGGGAGGATGTATAAAAATTGAAAGACGACAGTACTGCTGGTGAGAATGTCAAATGGTACAACCACTGTGGAAAGGAATATGGCATAAACTCAAAATATTAAACAATTTACTATGTGATCCAGTAATTCCACTTCTGTGTACATATACCCCAAAGAAATAAAAGCAGGGACTCAAATATATATTTGTATACCTGTGTTCTGGGCAGCAGCATTCATAATATTCCACCAAAAGGTGAAAGCAG
Organism: Marmota monax; assembly: GCF_021218885.2. NCBI lineage: Eukaryota > Metazoa > Chordata > Mammalia > Rodentia > Sciuridae > Marmota > Marmota monax. The sequence continues at coordinate 943,782 of NW_026692194.1, forward strand.
CCCAAGTGTTCTGCAGATAGAGAAAAGGTGGTATACAATGGGATTTTTGCCATAACAAGAAGGAAAACTTGACACGTTATATAACATGGGTGAACCTCAAAGATGTTAAATGAAATGTGAGATTCTGGACAAAAAGTAAATAAAAAAGAAAGAATGGTGGCTGCCAAAGGCTGGGGGGAGAGAATTAAGAATGTTAAAATGATGGGTACAGTTTCAGTTGCAGAAGATAACAGTTTTGGAGATTGACAGTAGTGATGGCTGCACAACAGCGTCAATGAACTTTGTCACCCAATTGTATGTACAATCAAAAATGGTTTAAAGTGGTAAGCTATTTTAGAACTTTTTTTTTTTTTTAATAGATGGTAAGAGAATTTCTATCTTTCGTAATTTTCAGAACTTACTAAGAAAATGGTGTTCAAGCTCAGGTCCTGAAATATTCTTAGTCTTCAAAGATTCCCTACACTAAAAAATTTCCCCTTGCATTAGCTAAACATTTAAGTCCACTGCTATTTCAATCTTTCACTTCCATTGGGCATTAAAATCTATCAGCTAACCAAATCAAACGGGTGAGTCCTTGATCTCTCAAGCCTTCTGTAGAATTCATTGGTTTCTTTGACCAAAGAAATAATTGATTTTTCGCACAAGTATTTTATAAGTTATAGAATGGTTATGTGTGTTGTCACTGTATACTTTCAGGAATCTAACATTAAACATGCTTCCCATCTTAACATGGTTAATATGGCTCTAGGATCAAGAAAAGTAGGGCTATTTCTCACATGATCAACAAACATTAGGTTTCTTACCTACCATCATATTTCCAGGCAGCCTAAGAGTTGGAGCCCAAGTCTTCTGAAATGACGAGAAAACCCTCAGCCTCCTCCCTTAGCCACAGAATACCTAAGAAAATACTCCTGGGCCCATCACCCAGGCATGTATTAATTACATCAGTAAACTAATAAATCAGAATAGGAATTGTGATGCTGATATCTGACAATCATAATAGGCATTCATGATAATTTTAATAAACACAACAAATGCTATAGAAATGTGGATAAGCCTGGATAGGTTTTGAGATTAGACTTAGTGCGCTGCCTTAAAGAGAAGGGTTTAAAATGATTTGATCCAGGCTGTTGAGATCAACTACCAGTGTGATATAGTCAAATTTATTATCTTCATCCTTTTCTATTCCAACAATCAGCTACCCTCTAACATGCTATCTCCCTTTAAAACCCAAAGTGCTACTACGCCCCACCCCCCAGAAGGGGTGTAATATAAATTGTTGACTAAAGAGGGGCTCAAAACAAGTCTTTCAAGTTCAGCATCCCAAATTTTTAGATACCAAGGAAACATGTTTGCTCTATTACTGATAGTTGCAACTACATAATAAATCCTTAAAAGGAAGTATATTCTAACAAAACCAAAACATTATTTCACTTTAAGAGAACTCAAAGTTTTCTAATCAAAATTATGCCCTTTACTTCCTGCCTCAGTTCCTTAAAAACAAACACAAAACATTTATAGTTGCCTTGTAATGGTTCACTTCAGTCTAACTGCTTGGGAACTGGATTAAAGCTGTCAACTTTGTTTCCTAAAAAATATATATACTAAGGAGTAGTCAGTTTTGAAAGTACCATCCTGGGCAAAGAGTGGGGTGGAAGGGCAATAATGCCTAAAGACTGTACAGGCTGTTGGGCTGGGGTTGTGGCTCAGCGGTAGAGCACTTAAAAAAAAAAAAAAAAAAAAGACTGTACAGGCTGCAGTAATAACAAAGTCCCAAGATACACTTCAACAAGGCAAGTAAAGGATTGTAATACCTACACTTACACATTCCCCATGCCAATGGGTGGGACTCACTCCGCAATTTCCAGCTGGATTCTTGGTTGGTTAAGAATATTCCAACCAATGCAATGTAAAAAGTAGTTTAGTTTGGGACACATGTAACTGATAGAGTACAAACAAAGTTTAATAAGAATATGTTTAATTCTTGAGTGAACTTTCTGTTACTCCCATCATTAAAAGTTTTGGTCAAGTGTTATTCATTTATACCAGAGAATAGTTATCAACATCAAACGAGTTATGGGGTAGGTTCCTTCCCTTTTAAAAATGAATAAAATAATCAGATCATAGCTTATCAGACACTAGTTTATCACTGCATTTGCAGAACAGTTTTTTGGGGGAGGGGATTTTTTTTTTTTACTACTTCGCTGATTAGGAGAAATATATCCAACATCTTTTGTCTGACTACTTTGTTAAATATTTGAAAAACTTTCACATCAACCTTGTGATGCAGGTCTTTAATTTTAGAAACTTCATAACTGGTATAAAAGATTATCAGTTATTGGTTCATACAGTAGAGTCAAACTGCTGCTCATGACCTGATTCTAAAGTGTTTCCATAATACCAGTATTAAGGAAAAGTCATGATTCATAGGTTATTTGAGATAATTCTTTTAATTACAATTTATAGAAATGTTTATAAATTTATAAATAAAAACTTAAAAATTCATACAGAAGTTGTTTAAGCAAGAAATTTCCTCTACATGAGAGAATTCCAAATTGCAAATCTGTTTTCTGTGATTTAAAATAAAAAACACGAGAAATTGCTGGTTGTGGTGTCACAAGTCTGTAATCCCAGCTACTTGAGAATCTGAGGCAGGAGAATTGCAAGTTTGAGGCAGCCTGGACAACTTAAGTAGACCCTATCTCAAAAAAAAAAAAAAAAAAAAAGAGTAAAGAAGGGTTGGGCTGTAGCTTAGTGGAAGAATGTTTGTCTACTATGCATGAGGAGTCTCTTGGTTCAATTCCCAACATTAAAAAGAAAAACCAAAAAACAAAAAAATAAAGCTTAACGTGTAGGTATAATAATAATATTAGATTCTGTCATTTAAATTATCCAAAAAGCTATTCAGTGTGAATACTATTAAATCTTTCCTGTTTATACTTCTTGCTGAGAACAGAAGAAAGGATCCAGTCTCAAAGTGACTAAAAAATAATTCACATGGTTTCATGTGATCACCTTCAGGGTACAAGGTCTTTTTCTTTAAGAGTCCAAAATGAGATAAAAAGTCTCTTGATTTGAAATCAGAACCGATCTGCTGCTCGGCTAGCCACAGCTCGAATATTGCCATAAACCTTTGATGGAGGATTTCCTGTAAAGGAAAAAATAAGTAGTTTACATACACTGATATACTCACATAGACTCTATGGAAAAAAGTCTACAACCCTAATAAGATTAAGGACATTTTTAAAATTGGATCTACTTTATATCATGAAAAGAACCTACAGAAAAATATACCCAAATATTCTCAATTAAAGGCACTGAATATCAAGATAATTCAAAAAGGAGCCTGTCAGCAATAGGAGAATCCCCAGGTTTTCTGAGCAACTTGGACTAAAGGAAACAAACCGACTAAAGCTTTTCAGCAGTTCCCCTGGTGTTCTCTCTTCTGGAATGTTTTTTTATGTACTTACTCAGGGAACAGCACCAGAGATTTAAGTAATATTACCCAATAAAACTTTTATCTTCTCTAGAAGACAAATGAATCTAAGCAAATACTTCAACATTTTTTGCTAGGTCCATATTTGCTATCTTAGAAGAGCTTCTCCACAGTACCTAAACTGCTTTGCGAATGGGGTTTGAATTCCTAAATTCCCTATTATTTCAAGAGAAAATACACACACACACACACACAAAAAGTACACTGCAATTACCCAGGATGAGGTTGCAAATGGCAGTTCTTGCCATCTTGATGTTTTGGAAAGAGCCAAGGATGTGAACTTTCCTGAAAGAGATAAAGTGAGACCAGTTAGCCACAAACAGCATTTCCTTACCTAAATCCTATAATCCAAAGATTCTGGAGAATCATGATAAGATTCCCATTTCTACATGAAGGCAAGGGTAATGGCCATGCAACTCTGTAAACATCCTAAAGAGTAAATTTTTAAAGAGTGAGTTTTATGATATATGAATTGTATCCCAATAAAAAATTATCAGAAAAGACAAAAATTAAAAACAAACTAAGATTTCTTTTAAGATTCTTTCTTACTAGGGCTACTATCAAGTGCTTTCATGTGCTAGGGCTTTATATATATGTTCACATAATCATCACATAAACTTTACTAGGTAGAAGTTATTCCCATTGCACACATAAGAAAAGAAGGTTATAAGAAATCAAGAAACCTAGGGCTGGAGATGCAGCTTAGTATTACAGCACTTGCCTAGCACATGCACAAGGCCCTGGGGTTCAATCATCAGTACCCAGACTGGGGAGAAATCAAGAAGCCTGTCCAAGACTATACACTGGCAAAATTGGTGAATGAACACTCAAAAATGCAAGTAAAAGTGTACTTAAATAATATCATACCTCAGTTTCAACTGCAAAGCTTTCTAAAGATTATCTAAAATTTTTTTTGGTGAGGATCATGGGACTGTTTTTAATAGTTATTCATCATGAAATGACTCAAATAATTGGTAATAATTTTGGTTTTGAGTCCATTTTCACTGTGTCCTCTACAATAGTCATGAGCTAAATCTGCCATATCTTCAACTTCTGTTAACATCCCCTTCACATCATTTCTTAACAAAAACGTACCTCTCAAATGCAGCCAGTTTTTTCTCTATGAATCATGTACCACTGAGGCTGAAGGGGGCAGGGCCTTCTTGACTTCTCTTAAAAACCTTTAGCTTTGAATCTACTCTCTTCAAACCTAGTAACCTGCTTTGCTGTGGTCCTCAGCTGTCCCCACAGATCATCCTCAAAAACATTAGCTCATTCCTGGCTCACTATCTTTGACTACTGTCGTCACAATTTCTGATCATTTCAATATCTATGAAGATAACTAACTCCAACACCCTAGCCTAGCCTACTGGGTCCCTGACATATTTTATACCAATATTGGATATTGTTTTCCAAGCTACTCCACAAACTTTCACTTCTGTAGTCACAGTCCGGATTTGTCATTACTGAAATCTACAACCCCTCCACACTTTCAATTTCAAACATTCAGTCTCCATCACCTTCTGTCATTTCATTTCATACCACTTAATGCACTCACATCATTAGTCCAGAGCCCCGCCAGGACCTCTGATCTTTTTTTTTTTTTTTTTTTAAAGAGAGAGTGAGTGAGAGAGACAGAGAGAGAGAGAGAGAGAGAGAGAGAGAGAGAGAGAGAGAGGGAGAGAATTTTAACATTTATTTATCTTTTTTAGTTTTCGGTGGACACAACATCTTTCTTTGTATGTGGTGCTGGGGATCGAACCCGAGCCCCATGCATGCCAGGCGAGCACGCTACCGCTTGAGCCACATCCCCAGCCCCACCTCTGATCTTTTGATCTTACCAATCTTTACACCTCCCTCCCCATCCCTAACTCCCCAACACATACACCCTGCTTTCCCTCAGCTGAACACACTCATCCAATGGCTCCCCACTGACACAGTAACAGCCAAAGTCCTTACAGTGACCCCATGGTGCGGTGATTTCTGTTCACATCCCTAATTCCCCTATGGTGTACTTTACCAGGCCCATAAGGCCTCCTTATGCTGCCAGACATGCCCTCAACTTAGGACCTTCATGTTTTTCCTTCTCTCTAAAATGCTCCTCTTCCAAATACCAGCAGACAGACTCAACACATAAGTATGCTCCTTCACCAAATGCCACTAAAATGACAGTTCAGACCTAAACCCAAAGGAAGAGGATGATGAAGGTAATACATTCTAGGAGGTGGAAAGCAGACAGATGTGTGGGAATTAACTTTGTAGACCCAAGTGACCTGACACCTAACTCGGCAGTGGGAACATCCTGAAGCAAAACTCAAGGAAAGAGACACTGGGAACCAAGGATTCTAATAGCAAAAAGGGCAAAAGTGAAAGGAGAAGTCAGTATGAGATAGAGAGAGGGTGGGTGGGTGCTTAGGGAACAGAAGGCTCCAGGAGAGATTTCTAAAATGTCTGATGCATCCAAATAGACCAAGAGGAGAGATAAATGATGAGTAGCTCTTTGCTGAATCAGTACACTGAAAATTAAGAAAACACACTGACACACCTCCTCAAGTGAAGTCAAAGTTGCAAAGGAGAGAGACCACCTGGTTCAGTTATAGAATATACTGAGCACTGACCCTGGACTAATGAAAAAACAAAGTTGCTGTATGGTGAAGAATAAGTTGGAAGTGCTAGTGAAGCTGAGTGTATGCACTGCAGACAGAAGAGGGTGTGAAAGAAAGCTATATCATCTTTCATGGCTGAAAAATAAATTGAGAAGCTGTATGTCAGGAAGACATATGGGAATATAGATATTAATAATAATAATAATAACAACAGCAACTATCATTATTATTATTATGCTGCTGATTGAACCCAGGGCCTTATGCATGCGAGGCAAGCACTCTACCAACTGAGCTATATCCCCAGCCCTATTATTATTATTTTTGAGACAGAGTCTCACATTATCCAGGCTGGCCTCACACTCACCATTGCCTGCCTCAACCTCCTAAGTAACTAGGATAACAGGCACCTGCCACTGCACCTGGCTCAAGAAAAATACATTTTAAAATTAGCTAAGAGAAATGAAACTTGTTTCCTCTGAAGAGGGTGAAATGGAGGTATATGGCAGACATTTTTGGTTTTTCAAATTACATGTATATCACACTTTGATAAAATGCAGCATGAAAGACGAAGAAATACAGAAAACAAGAACAGATAAAGTAGGACTACTTTTGCTACTAAAATAACCAAAGTAACCTGGGGTGGGGGTAATAGTTGTAAAGGAATAAATGTCTCAGGGCACATAGGCATCCGATCTGGTATTCTGAATATATCTGAAACAAATTGTTTTTATTTTTATATATTGCTCACATTATACTGCACTTTGCCAGGTTATTAGCAATTCATTAAACTAAAAACAACCACTTACTGCTGCATAATAGTCTACTTTATGATTATTTCACAATATAAATTGTTACACATTGGGTTTCCAATTAGTCTATTTATAGCAAAAGCTTATAAAAACAAGCACATTTCTTAAATTTCAAGTAGTTTGTAAATAAGTTTAACAAAAATAGAAAAGATATAAAAAGTAATTCTATTGCAACATTATTCATAATACCCCCCAAATGAAATAACCCAAATATCAACTGTGAATGGATATACAAAATGCAATGTCTATGCGATGATAACAGTTGGCAACAAAAAGGAACTACTACTAACAAAATGGAGAAACTCAAAACAACATGCTAATTAAAAGAAGTCAAACACCAAAGCCTTTGTCTGTATATTTCTACTTACATGAATTTCTAGAAAGGCAAAACTCAGTGATAGGAAGTAAAGCAGTGCTTCCCTGAGAACACAGTGAGTGAAGGAACACTGAAAAGATGCACAAAGGAACTTTCAGTATGATGAACTATGAGGTTGTGATGGGGCAACAGGATTACACTACATTTCCCAACTCACTGAACCAGACACTTAAATAGGTGAATTTTATCGTATGTAAGTTATGCCATAGTAAACTATTAAAGAATGGTTTAAGTTTTAAGTTAACACTACTAAATGTACAAATTAGCAATTTAACAATAATTAAATTTAAGCCATAACTTCACAAGCAAATAATTTTTATCTTTGGAGTTCTAAATTAACAACTCTAGGCTCAATCCATAAAAGATCAAAAACAGAATACACCTGGCGTCAGGTAGAGGGCCACCAACACAGTATTGTAGTTATCTGTAAAGTGCAATGGACGTCTAAAATTTAGAACCTAAATAATGATGACTCCCTGAGTTTAGAGCAAAAGTGAGATGATCTTAAATGAAATTTTTTCTGGATTTAATTGCAAGCAGGTCCCTCCTCCCTTTAATCAACTGCTTCATTTCTCAACTTCATAGCATTATATAAGCTTCAAGTCATATACCAGTACAATCCACAACCTGGCAGCAGAGAAGATTCAACCTTAGAGAGGGGTAATCCCAGCTTTGCTTTCAGCACCCTTATCCTCATTAAGCCCATATCATCTTATTTATGTTCACATGTAACTACTTGACAGCTATTTTTACCCAAAGCACAATACACATCTTCCTTTTATGAAAGGCTTTGAAATATAAACACACACACACACACACACATACACACACAGATATAAATCTACAAAAAATACAAGCTATGGATTTTAAAGGAAAACCTCACAATGGTATTTGAAATACCTACTGCATACTCTCTCCTAACGAATCAACAGATTCCCTGATTAATTTATCTGCAATACAGTTTCTTTCAATAGTGATTCTAAATATTTCTATTATTGCTAAATGAGAAAAAAGTTAAAATTACTAAAATTTTTTTCAACAACTTTAATCTCAAAACAGATGATTACTCATTCAGAACCGTATATTGACAAATATTTAGTGGCAACATTAAACATAAAATATAACATGACTTTTTTGAAACTAACAAAAGATCAAATATAAATTATGACAAAATAATTTTCTCATGATCAGAAACTTACACATCAGCCAAAACTATCCGCGTCCGTGTCACATTCTCTATGGTGAATTTGGTTTTTCCTCCTTTGCCAGCAATTCTTCCTATTGCCCTTGACAGGTGGTCTCCCTTTAGGGGCTTAACTAGAGAAGAAAAGCAAGACCTCACGTGGTAACCTACTCCAGGGCATCACCCCATTCCACATAAAGTTTAATCATTAACCAAATTTCCCTATTAAATGATATAAACTTACATTTTTTAAAAAAGTGCTAATAACACAGTTCTATTGATGCTATTAGAAAATTTAAAGTGTGTTACTTCTTCACAAGAAGACCATGACATGCTTACCATCTGTAATTTCAAAAGACTCTAAGAAGAGGTCATCCAATCTGATGAGGGCAAGAGCATCCTAGAATATAAAAATAAACACTGTGAGGGCAATCCCATTTAGACACCAAGAATGAGTGACAGGAACTAAAATTCAGACTCTAGAGTTAGAAGACAAATTTTTAAAAATTGATTAATCCAATGAAATGTCCACATTGGATATTTTTCAGGTTCCCATTTAAATGTCACGAAATCACTCACCTCCACCTGAAACCCAAGAATAAAGGCTTTCACAAAATCAGCTGCTTTTGTCAGAGCGCTAACATCCTTGGTTTCTTTACAAGTCTGGGTGGGGGAAAAGAATACAGATTTACAGAGAGCAATGAAAAACAAAATAGTTTTAACAAAATACTAGAAATAATTTTTCCCATTATTATAACTCCATTCACCAGCACCCTTCTCCAGCACAGTCTACAACCCAGTTTTGGGAACACTGTCTTTAGTTTGCAAAACAAAACTTTCCTGGCTCCTTAGCAGGGCAGTTCCACCCAAAGACTGTCAAATGACTGGATGCATTCTATTACTGATCAGGCTTCTGAGGTTACCACAACATTCCTGTGGCTCAGCCCAAAGGATCACACTCTGAAAGCCCTCCATCTTTTCCACCCTTTCAATGCGCTAGCTCATCATCTTCTCTTCTCCTTCATCTTCCCTAAGAATCCTGACCTAATCTTCTTTATTCAATTATCTAAATGCTGATGTCTTCCAATCAATAACTCTGGTCCTAACTACATACATGCCTGGAACTGAAGGGGAAACCAAGAAAGTTTTAAGCAGGGATTTTGACGTCAAATTATTTACTTAATAATAGCAAAAACAGCCACTATTGATAAAAGGCCTACCACTGTAAATAGCATACTTGACACTATACCTCTGATCTATGTAACAACCTTGCAACCTTGAATGTTAAGTGATATAAATTAAAAAAATTTTTTTTGTATTAATGGGGATTGAACTCATGGCCTTGTAATGCTAGACAAGTGCTCTGCCGCTGAGCTATATTCTCAGACCTTAATATTTCAAATTTGAGACAGGATCTTGCCAAGTTGCTCGGGTTGGCTTTGAACTTGCAATCCTCCCGCCTTAGATTCCAGAGTAGTTGGGATTATAGATACACACCACTGTGCCTAGCTAATTATAAATACTTTTATATGTTAGAAAACTAAAATACTAAAAAGTAAAAATAAGATTCAAACACTGACTCCAAAACTATTATTTCTACTTTCCCACCCAGATTCACAATCTGTATGAAGAGATCACATATTTGACAAATTTAAAACCATACAGGACTATATAATGGAAAGTATCCTGCATTTTCACGTTTAAAACTAGACTACAGATATGATTCCTATACATGACTCTGGGCAAGTCTCGCAGGTACTCCAGGACTGAAGTTTATAAAATAAAGTCAGAAATGAAGGTCCTAAGTGGTTCCTACTAGCATCAATAGTCACACTAGCCTGATTACTTTGGCCAAGATAATTCATTTCTTTAATGCTGTGTCCTCATATCTATAACAGTGGAATATAATCATAGAGCTGCTGCCCTAAAGACTAAATAATGTAGTGCATGTTAAAGTACCACTATGTGCCTGCTATATGGCAGCATCATTGAAGATCACCAAAGTGATGACCCTATAATAAACAAGAGCAAAATACAATAGAAGCTTAGGCACTGAAGAAAAGACTGAAAATGGACTTATAAGGGAGAAAAAACTTGAGCTAGATCTTGAAAGATGACTGGAACTGAAGGAGGAAGAGAAAATGAGCAGGGAAGTGAAGACCTTTTTCAGAAAACAAAGCAACCAAAAAGTATGGACATAAAGAAATGGTGAGAGATGAACTTATGATAGGGTCTCCTACATGAAAGGCAGTGAAAAACTTAACTTTTATTCTTTAGAAATGCTTAGGAAGCCAGGACATCAAAATATAAGTACTGTGGTCTAAGAAAATCTGGCACAAATGATATAGAGAAAGACTTAAGACAATGATGTGGGGGAATTACAAGGAAACAAGAAGTCTTCACATGAAATCATAAACACCTGAATGCAAGTGATGATGGGAACAAAGAGGGGTTCTACCATCACAACCTAAGATATTTTAAAACATACCAGTTATTTACAGTTGTGCCTCTTTGTCCTAATGCCAATATAAGAATCCTCAGAAAGGAAAATACATTAATGTTGGTTACTGATTCTCATACAAAATTGGAATCCAGAAAAAAAAGTCCAAAATAAAATTTTAATGTCTAACTCCTAGAGTGACACCCTGGAATGACAACATGTACACATATGTGTGCAACATTCATTCTCAAAGTAACACAGATCAAAAGGGTACCTTTAAAACATATAGTATTTTGAGCCAGGCACAGAGGTTCATGCCTGTAATTCCAGTGACGCAGGGAGCTAAGGCAGGAGGATTTCAAGTCCTAGGCTAGCCTCAGCAATTTAGGGAGGCCCAAGCAACTTAGTGACAGCCTATCTCAAAATTTTAAAAATGAAAAAGAGCTGGGGATGTGGCTCAGTGGTAAAGCACTCCTGGGTTCAATCCACAGTACCAAAAATAAATAAAAAGGCAAATGAATAAAGTGTTTTGTACTACAGCAAGGACTTAAATTTATTACTTATACACTTGGGTGTATGGCAATCTCTTTATTTTGCTTTTCATCAACACAAAACATTATAGAAAATACACACAGGTAACCAGTATTTTAATATGATCTCGGAATCAGTTCTGGAATGCAATTTGAATTTGTATTAAATGCAGATTCTGAATACACTTGGTAAGTTCAAACTCATTATGATATATTTAAAAACTGAAGAAAACCATTTAATGAAACAGGTCCCTTGAAGGAAAATCTGCTTGTACTTTTTCATCCCTGGAGTAGAGAAAAACTTGGTGTATATGAAAATAGTTGACATTCTCCTTACCCTGATTTCTACATTTCTTGATTTCAAATTAAAGCGTATCTGAAGTCCCAAATGTTCTACAATAGGAGTAAATATCTTCATCCAGTTTTCTTTTAATGGTGTGTATCTGTTCGCTGGGACTGGAATTTTCCGCGTTTCTTCTTTTCCACCCTGCAATTAAAGGAAAAAAAAAAAAAACTCAGGAGACGCGAGGAGGAATGAGGGTGGAGGGCGGGTTTGTAAAATGACAGCAGACTTACAAAACGACAGCAGACTTACAAAACGCTGCTCTTTAACCAAGTTAAACTTCAGAAGAGTCACTTCACGGCAACAGAGCCCCCACATTCAATATCATGCAAAGACTACCAGCCTGATCAGCCTCTGGTCCCCCAACAAGTACCACAAGTCCGTCCCCAGAGAGGGGCGGGAAGACGGGCCTCTTCGCCGGCCGGGCCTCCTCGGTGTCCATGCAGCCCGCGTCCCCGCTCTCCCCTGCTGCGGACAGTTGCGCTGCCTGTCGTTTCTTCGCCCGCCGGCCTCCCTTGCGGGTGACCTGGGTGAAGCCGTCCTCAGCCCCAGCGCTCAGTGTCTCCATCTCGGCCATCTTGACTGCCGACCAGAAGTTCCAACTCCAACACGTGCGCTGCTGCACTACGCAGGCGCGCCGCACAGGAGCCAGCCTTCGCCAATCAACACCGGGGCTCCGCCCCCTTTCTAAGAGGTCCCACGCCGGGGTCCTGAAGCAGACTTTGTGAGAGCGTATGCCTGAGCTGTCCTAAAATATGCCTGATTCTTAGGGTTGCCTTTTAGCCGTTCAACTCACAGCCAAGCCACTTAATAATCTCTAACATGTGTATGTGTGAGGATGGTTGGTAAAAGCGATAAATCATTTGTTGTGTTTGTGCAGAAACGTCTCGTGCGATCTCAGTAAAACATCTGTCCTTTTTGGAGATAACTATGTCCAACTTGTTAGGGCTTCTGGAGACCAAGTACGGCTAGCGGGAAGGACAAACTGTCTTTAATGTTTGGAGCCTGGTTTCCAGGTTAGTTTTTTGTCTGTCTGGGTGTGGCTGTTGTTAGAAGTGAAATCAGCTAAACCATGTCGGCTTTCGAGAAGCCTCAGATCATTGCCCACATCCAGAAAGGCCTCAACTACACGGTGTTTGACTGTAAGTGGGTGCCTTGTAGCGCCAAATTTGTGACTATGGGCAATTTCGCTCGGGGCACTGGCGTCATTCAGCTGTACGAGATCCAACACGGCGACTTGAAGCTGCTTCGGGAGGTGGGTGCCGGTCGAGATGACCTAATTCCAGGCTACGGACTGCCTTTGAGGGCGAGTGCATCTCCTGGGGTCATTCCTGGCGAATACATTCCTCTTTGTCACAGTCTTCATCCAGCGTCCCCCCAAAGCATATCTTGAGTTGCGCGGGACGAAAGAAGCTGATTGCAGATTGAGAAATGCTTCGGATTTAAAGCATGTCTTTCAAGTCCTGAATTCTCATCCGCGGGCTATTACCTACGTGCCCTGCCAACCCCTTCCCGCCAACCCAAGTGACGTTAAGATTTCGCAAGTAATTCAGGACTTTTTAGGCATTTTGCAATTGTTTGTAGAAGAGTATTTAGTAAGCACATGTAAGAAATGACTGTTCATGCAAGAAGAGCCAAAGCAGGCACCAGCATACCTGCAGTGTAGTTGAAAGAGAAACCTAACACTTAATTCTTTCAACTAGTGTCAACCGAGTGCCTGGTATGCCCAGGCATGTGAATGGCAATGTTGCCTCTCCCAGGGTGTTTATTTTCTAGGGGGGAGGGATAATCAGTTTAAAGCGAACCAAAATGCATAAATCAAACCGAGTTCTCTAACGCAAACAAACACGGTTCTGTGAGAATAAAAACAGATTTGGACTGAATAGATGCTAACTAGAGTAGAGAATGACGTTTCCAGAGGAAACAGCATGTGTGGAAGCTCAGTGATGGAAGATGGTTTATATCCTTAAGAAATAAGAACAGTAAGTAGCAACCAGTTGAAAGATCTGTAGAACATTTAAAAATGTATCTCTTTTTAAAGAAAGAAAAATAGGACATTATTGCAGGGTTACAAGTTTTGTAAAGATTAATAATGAAAGAATTAGAGAATTATGACACTAGCATTTGAAAAAAATTTTTTTGGAAACAGGGTCTTGCTATATTGCCCAGACTGGTTTTGAATTTGGGATCCTTTCCACATCTTGGGTAGCTTTAACTACAAACACACAATACCATGCCAGACTAATAATTAGTATCTTATAGCTGTTTACAATTTTTAAAATGTCTCGATTTGGTTCCCTGACAAAAAATTATCAGCCTTAACCAGGTGCATGCATAGAGTTTTAATAGACTTCCAGGGCAGGAAAAGTTGAGAAACTCTAGGAATCAAAAGCTAGGGAGAGAACCAACTTGGAGGAGACAGATGAATACCATTTGGATAGACCAACTTAGATAAGAAGGTATTTGAGGTGCTACCTACTCTAAACTTTCCCGAGTGCCTGTTTTCTTGTTTAGTTTGTTCTCTAGCCAGGAATTCTACTCAGAGATTCCAAACATGGCTTGTTTTTTTCCACCTTTCCTTATGTTCTTCATCACTTAGCTTCCAGTTTTGTTTTTGTTTGTTTGTTTGTTGTACTGGAGATTGAACCCAGGGACACTTTACCACTGAGTCACATCCCTGGTCCTTTTTACATTTTTGTTTTGAGACAGGGTCTCATTAAGTTGCTGGGTTTGCCTAAGTTGCTGAGGCTGACCTTGAACTTGTGATCCTCCTGTCTCAGCCTCCTGAGTTGCTGTATTAGTGTACCACCATGCCTGGCCACCTGTTGCTGTTCCAGTGCCCACTTTAGATGATCTGATGTGTGAAAAACTTCCTGATCTGCACCCAAAGTAACTTTTCTTTACATTGCATTCCTATAGTACTTATCATCTGTGCAGAAATATATGTTCTGAGCCATTTCTGTCTAACTAAATTGTAAGCTCCTGGAGAGTAGACAGTGTGTGTGTGTGTGTGTGTGTGTGTGTGTGTGTGTGTTTTAGTATGGTTTGTAAGAAGCAGCTGCTCTATAAACAATTTATTAAAAGGATGAGTGAATGTATGTCTATAAATAGGATATAAGTTGGGAATTTTCAGTATTGATTTAGTGTTTATTAGTCAAGTTGGGGTCAGGGACTTGAACAGATGGGAAACATTGAAATACCAGAAACCTAAAAATGAAGTATTAGGAACAAGTGCTAATTGGAGTTCAACCAGAAAGCATCTGTAGACTTGTGACCTTTTTATTAATAAGAATTATGATTTGTACATATTTCAGTTATACAATTATTTCAGCAAGTGAAATAGCATTCTTTTTTTTTTTTTAAAGAGAGAGTGAGAATTTTAATATTTATTTATTTATTTTTTTAGTTTTCGGTGGACACAACATCTTTGTTTGTATGTGGTGCTGAGGATCGAACCCGGGCCGCACGCATGCCAGGCGAGCGCGCTACCGCTTGAGCCACATCCCCAGCCCGAAATAGCATTCTTTATCTCTTAAAGTTTCTAGATAATTCTAGCAAATCACATTTTTTTAACTAAAGTAGTATCTGTTCATAATAGAACACTTAGAAAATACAGATAGGAAAAAGAAGAAAGTATCACCCATAATCTCAATGTTGGGTATAACCACTTTTAAAATTTTCAACTTAATCCTTAGATCTTCTTTTTTTCTTACTATCAATTACTGAGAACTTTCTGTTTCAAGATTCTGTGCTAAAAAAGGGCCAAAGGTACTTGGGAGATGAGTCTCTTCTCATAAAAAGCCTACTGCCTAAAAAGAGGATAAAGCAAAAAATAAAAAAATGCATTTAAGAACTTCAGTTATATTTAGCTATAGTGAAAAGAGAACAGCTTCTTTGATTCACACCTCTTACTGTGCATCAGAATCATCTGAGTTTGTTTTGTTGCTGTTATTGTTTATGATGTTTTAAAATGTTGATGTCTTGGTCCCACCCATAAAAATTCTTGATGCAGTGGTAGTTTGTTGCATCTAGTCTAAACTAAAGTCTCAACGTTGTTTTTTGTTTTTTTTTTTCTTTTTGTGCCAGGTGATTCTAATGATTACTGGAGTTGAGAAACATTGGGTCAGATGGATAATTTATTAAAATATTAGGAAACATACTTTATTTATCACGTTGGAGCTTTTGAAGACATGCTCCAAAGTCTATGCACCTAAGATAAGATGCAAAGGAAGCAAGTCAGTATTTGTTGATGTCACCCTTGTCTCATTACTCAAAGGACTGGTAGGGAACAGAGTACAGGACCTCCAAGTACAGTTGAAAAGTTTATTGTACAACATCAAGTATGAGTAGCCGGTGTTTTCATCTCTTTTCCCTTCAGCAAGTCTTCCCTGTGTGAGACTTCATCAGTTTATAAAGTGCCACTTTTTTTCTAATTGGCACAGAAGTACCATAAGGACAGGGATGGCCCCGAAAAATGGAATCATGCTTGTGGATGTTTACACTATAAAAATTAGTAGTAACCTAATAAAGTTCTGCTTTTTTAGCCCCCATGCAACTGAATTCATTGCTTGTTAGCATTTGGTTGACTAACCTTTTAATGTTAATTAAGTAGTGCCAGGATGTGGAGGAGGAAATACTGACAAGCTGTACTAGACCCACCCACAGACAGAACAAAAATAGCTTGCATGGGAATTATCGATCATGGGCTTCTGTAATCATGTTAACATATCATTGTAGCAAAGAATACCAAAAGCTAAGTCAGGTAAACCATCACTGATTGTCTTTTCAGAATCAAATAGCAAAAATCATTTATATTACTGGGTGTGTGTGTGTGTGTGTGAAAGAATCTTCAGCCAAATAGATCTCCATTTAATTTTAACCAGTCAGTTTTCTGGAAAGAAAAAATTTTAAGTCATTAACAAATTCTGTGCATATTTTCTTTTTCATAAGTAAAATACTTGACAATTAGAGAGGGAGACCTTTTGTGAAATATAAAAAATAAGTTTCCATAGTGTCATCTCAGTTTAGTTGCTATTATGATCTCCATGAATATTTGAGGAAAGAGAAACAGGTGCCTGTTTTTAGGAGTCTGTTTTCTCACAAGCTCAGCCCTTCTGTGCAAAATGCAGACCTCACTGCATGCAGATGACAAGGTGTTAATATATTTTTATTTGCTTTTAATATATTTTGAGTTTAATTTGATTCTTGCCCAACAGATCATTAGTACCTATACAACTGTGCTTCTTTGATACAAAAAGACAGAAAAGAACACATGGGAGCATAATACCATATATTGATCCTGTAAAGGTATGAATGAGAGCGATGTATGGTGGTATATACCTCAGTGACTCAGAAGGCTGAGGCAGGAGGATCACAAGTTCAAGGCCAGCCTTAGAAACTTAGTAAGACCCTGTCTCAAATTTTTTAAAATGTATAAAAAGGACTGGGGATATGGCTCAGTGGTAAAGCACAGATGGATTAAATCTCATTCCCTCCCCACCCCACCCCCCAAAGACACAAATAAGGATAAAATACAGAGAAATATGAATGTAGGTTTAATTCATACCTGTGCCATTTAGCTCACTAATTCATTTTAGGACTGGCTCATTTATTTGGTATTTGGGATATGACTCTTGTTTACAGAATGGGGATTATATAATAATAAAATTGTCATTTAATGACCTCACATATAGACCTGTCATAAGCAGCCTCCTTTAATATAAAGAACTTGGAGACTACCTGGCTATTGGGACTTAAAGCGAGTCACTCAGTTTGCTGAAGCTGTTTCCTTTTCTTGAAAGTGGTGTTCCCAATACTTAGTTTGCAGTGTTGTAGGTGTTACTAAGACAAAGGGTGGTCTCTTTTGGAAGAACATTTAGAACAGTACCTTATATATAGGTGTTCAATATATGCATGCTATTTTCATGATTGCACATAAATGATTCCCAGAAACAGCTTCAGAGCTGTGGCACATGAAAACCTGCTGGGACAAAAGAGAAGGAAAAAAGTTCCATCACTGGTTTCTCACTCCCCAGCACTAGAGCTGAGGGACTTGTAGATGTTCATGTATACCTTCATTCAACAAGGGTTAGCACCCACTAGGTGTTCAACACATGAGAGAAGGTCCTGTTCTCATGGGACTCCCATTCTAGAAAGGAAGGATATAGATAATTCGGTGAATAAGTACAATAAAGATTAAGTAGAGGGCTGGGGTTGTGGCTCAGCGGTAGAGCACTCATGTAGCACGCGCAAGGCCCTGGGTTCGATCCTCAGCACCACATAAAAGTAAATAAAATAAAGGTATATATTAAAAAAGACTAAGTAGAGAGAGAGAGAGAGAGAGATGGTGATCTGAGGTTTCCACTTAAGATTGGAGGGGCAGGGAAGGTCTCTTTGAGGATGTTACATTTGAACTGAAATCTGAATAGAACAAGGAGGGAAGCATGATGATCTGGGAACAGAGCAGCACAAACAGTGGAAACAGTAAATGCAGACGACCTTCCATGGAAATAACTTTGATGTGTCTGAAGAACAAAGAGAAGACTGACTGGTGTGGCTGGAATGTAGTAGAGAGAAAGGGAGAAGCAGGACACAGTCACAGACAGGTGAGGGCAGATTTCAAAGCACTTTGTATATTAGGTATCTCCTAGGACTTGGAAGCCACTCCGTCAGCCTATGCCTCTTAAACTTAGACACATTTTACTTCTTTTCTTACTTTTAGAATCTGTTCAGTGACAAAGGTGAAAATATCTAGTCTACATAATGCCTGTTATGTAATAGACTGGTTCTCAGTTTTTTCTTTGGAAGGTATCAATTGTCAGATGTGTGCCTAACTGGTAGAATCTGCACTTTGTGGCACTCTTGGGGACATCGTGAAATATCGGAGTAGTCTGTTCTGTCTCAGCATAGGAAATAAACCTAAATATGCCGAAAATGGTCTCTAATGAAGAGGATTATTTTTGAAAAATGTGAAAAGGACTCATCTTTCTTCTCCATTTTTGTTTAAATTCTGTAGAGAATGTGTTGTCTTTGTAAACCTTAAGAATTTTCAATTGGAAAGATTACAAGAGACTGAATAAGTGAATATTTGTGTCTTGTTGAGGCTGTCAATAAATAGGAGTTGTTATTATAGGACAAGAGTGTGGTGTGGAGCAGGCATCAGTAGTAGCCTCATCGAATTCCAGATTCCAGAGTTTCTAGGGGCCAAAGCAGCAGGAAAAGCAGTTTTACTAATGTGATTATATGCAACACAGTAGCCTTTTAACTGAAAGAACTCTCAAAAGATTAACTAATCCATACTCACAGTAGTGTCTTGGTACACACGGGTGTACAAATTTCTTTGCATTAAACCGTTTCCAAACCAGGCTTGGTGGCTCATACCTGTAATCCCAGCAGCTTGGGAGGCTGAGGCAGGAAGATCACAAGTTCAAAGGCAGCCTCAGCAAAAGCGAGGTGCTAAGCCACTCAGTGAGACCGTCTCTAAATAAAGTACAAAATAGGGCTGGAAATATGGCTCAGTGGCCGAGTGCCTATGAGTTCAATCCTTTGTACCTGCCCACCCCCCAAAAAAGTTCCCAGAGCAAGTGGGACAAAGCATCTTCAGTTTATAAGAAAACTATAAGATATCTTTGTTCCTGCAGCCATCTGGAAAGAATAGTATCTCCATTATGGTCTCATTTCTACTGAGGCTCTATCACATTAAATGCTGACACTCATATTTGCAAACCAGTGGAGATGGCAGAGTTGTCAGCATTTGAATGTCTCATTAGAGAGATAAGAAAAGCAAATTAAAACTCTTTGACAGTTATATACTTTTAAATTAGAGAAAATGACTAAAGAAAGAACATGATAATTTTTAATCAGAAAATGTTTTAATTGCCTTTGTATTTTGTGTCTTATTTAAACCCCATAATAGAGCTATAATGTTGTGGATTATAAATAACTGCTTACATAAATAATGTTTCCTCTCTTCCCTGCTGCTATCAAGATTGAAAAGGCCAAACCCATTAAATGTGGAACATTTGGTGCAACATCTTTACAGCAGAGATATTTAGCTACTGGAGATTTTGATGGAAACCTTCATATATGGTAAGATTATTTAATCAGTATTCAGACAGATAAGCACTTTCTTGATTGTCTTACTACTCTTTCTCAGAAAGAATTTTAATTGTAAAATGTCCCTTTCCTTGTTCAATTTTAATTATAAAAGTATGGGAATTCTATTTTATATATATTTCTAAGCTTCACATGGAAAATCCACTTAAAATTCTAACCTATTTTCATTTAGATATTTTAAATAATATTTTCAATATTTATTTTTTCATATGCTGCTTGTTGCTAGCATTTTATGCTCTATTCCTGCTTAGGATACAGTAAACAAGAATTACACATATATAACATTGAAAAACTAGATCTTGTTTATATTTCAGCAAAAGATTTGGCATTGCAGAATGATGCCCTGAGTTTTTGTTTAATTTTTAATCATTTAAAGTTTGCTTTGTGTGTGTGTGTGTGTGTGTGTGTGGTGCTGGATATTGAACCCTGGGTCTCATACATGCTAGGCATAAAGTTTGCTTTTTTTTTTTTTTTTTTTTATGCTTTAACACCTAAGCACAACTTTTTAGGAACACATCTGTTGAACAACTCAAGATAAATCTGTTTTGAACAAGCATAATCACAATTGTTGTCAAATGCCTTTAATTTTCATGTCTTCCCTAGAGCTATTTTTTCATATTTATAGTTAAATGAATTGAAATTCCTCTTTAATTACTTTTCAGGAAAATCTGTTATTTTGATTATTTAAACTGTAAAATAATGCTCTAGGAAAATCTATATTTCTCACATCATGTTTGTTTTTCTTTTTTGTGGTACTGGGGACTAAACCCAGGGGCGCTGTACCACTGAGGTATACCCCTAGCCCTTTTAATTTTTTGAGACATGGTCTTACCAAGTTGCACAGGCTGGCCTGGAACTTGCAATCCTCCTGCCTCTACGTTCTGAGTGGCTCGGATTACAGGCATGTGTTTCTGTGCCCAGCCCTTCATTCTGTTTTCTAATATGTCCTTTGTTTATTCTCACTTAGAATGTGCTACTTTATCTTAAAATCATAACATAAAACAGAATGAAACTAATTTCTCCTTGCTTTAACTGCTTAGTAATTAGTATTTATTTTTCATTTTTTACATACTGTATCATGTACTTTCAAAGAAATTGGAAAAGAAGACTGGTTTTTTAAATAAATATATTTCTATACAAGAATATGTAACATAATGGTTAAATATCTCCCTAACAGAGTACAAATATTACCAACTTATTTTCATTGATGTCTTTTAATTTCATGTTTAAAACAAGTCACATTTTAAAGTCTGTAAAAATTGTAAAACTGTTCTTTTAAGTGGAAGTACAATCCTGTTTAGTTTCTTGATTTTTTCATAATGATGGTATAAAAGTTAAACAACATCTAACTAGCTCAAAATTTTTTAGTGAGATTTTACTTGTCTTAATCTAATAATAAATTGAAATTACTTTTCATAAATAGTCACTTACCTTTTTTAAAAAATATAAGTTTTTGAAAACCGACTTACTAAGAAAATTGTGGAAAGAAGCTACCATAGAAAAGCAAAACAAAGAGGGAAATGGAGGGAGGCAATAAAGGTCTGTGTGAACATAATCTTGGCCAGCCAATCATGGCCCAGCCAGCTAGTATAGATATAAGCACACGTGGTAGGTGGTATCTGGATGCCTTTTTATGCACTAAGCATGAATAGATGAACTGCATCCAGGTGGGATATATTTATTGTGACAGGCATAAGGAACCTTTAAACACTATGTCACTGGATGAAAATAAGTATGGCATTCAGTGAGAATACATTATAAAGTGAGGAACATACACAAAGTGAACACTACTCTTAATTTATCCTTTGAAAGGGTCTCAAGATCAAACTGCCAAGGCTTATTTTGGAAGCATTTAAATCACTTTGAATTTACTCTAGATTTAAAGCAGTGGTTATCAGACTGCAGTATACCAACTAGAAGATTGGGATCCAGTCCCAGAGATCCTGATTAATGATAATTAGGGATGAGCCCATGAATCTGCATTTATTAACAAGCACACTTGATAATTCATTTGTAGAAGACCTAAATAGGTCATCTTTGAAGAACACTAAGTAGAGAAGATTCAAGAATTCAAATTCCAGGTTGAACAATGACATTTCTCATTGGGGGCTTGAAAGAACCTGAAGTGGAGAGAAAATTTAGAATTTGAATATACTGCAAAATCATTGTTTTTAAAACAAAAATTTAAGTATGGTGTTCATTTTATAATTTAGTAGAGGACTTAATGTTTGGGACATGTGATCTAAGTAAAAAGCTATGTTTTCTGTTTAGGAATTTGGAAGCTCCAGAGATACCAGTGTATTCTGTAAAAGGTCATAAGGAAATTATAAATACTATAGACGGTATAGGTGGTCTAGGAATTGGGGAAGGAGCACCCGAAATTGTGACCGGAAGCCGAGATGGTGAGTCAATGTATTCTGTGAATTTAAAAAAATTTTTTAAATGGAGATCTCTGTGCAATAGTATATTATCTCTACCTAGAAATCCCCTTTGGTCACCTTGATCCTCTAAATCTAACAGTTTTGCTTCCACATTTTTAATAAGCAAGTTTGACTGCATATCCCTAGTTGTTTCAGACTTCTGGTATTTTAAGATAGAGGCATAGCACTTACTATTTTAGTGTTGAATAATTCAACTACTAACAATGATAGTTTCCTCTGAACCTTGAAGGATTTAAAATGTCTTTACAGGTTTTTGAGGCAGCTGACGATATAATGTGGGTGGCAGCTTTTCATTTTCTTTTTTTAAAAAGCAGAATCAGTACTTGTGAAAATTGTCATATTGACGGCTGCTGGAAAACTGAAGTTCTGCAGTCCATCCACTGATCACTGGGGAGAGCTTCAAGGGCACCTGTGCAGCTTGTGAATCCTACAATGCTGACAGGGGACAGATCTCTTGGTGTTCAAACTTGTTCTGAACCAGTCTCATGGAATCTGCAGTTTTTGTTGCTTTCACAAGGGCTCCAGGAGAGATTGGTAGCCTAGTTGGTTTGGCAAGTTTTTAAATGGCTGCTCAAAACTGACGAAATTGTTTTAAAAGAAAAGTAAAATGTGATTTTTCTGTTAGTTATGTGAGGGCAGCTGTGTATTAGAAACCAATTTTTTTTTCTAATCATAAAAGCAACATGGAACGGAAGGAAAAATAACAGTCTATCACATTACTACCACTATTAGATTTTTCTTTTCCTTTCCAGTTTTATATATTGCCAGGTTTCAGTTCTTGCGACTAAAAGGCTCAGGGGTCACTCCAGTTGAACTGGGCTGACTAGGCTGCACGAAATAACCACACAAGAGACACAAATACCTTTTTCTTTGGAGTCGCTGTGACGGCTTCTCTGACCTTAAGGGTCCGCAGGAAGAGAGAGAGCAAGAGCACGCGCTGACCCCTTTTATTGAGGAGAAGCTATTCAAATGAGGCAAGGGGTCAGGTTTCAGGGGGCTGAGTCTATCTTCATGATGTCCACTGTCAGCAGGTTGACTGACACCTGGGTAGGATACACCCAAGGGCACAGTAAGAGAAGGGGACACACACAAGGCACTTCCATGGAAAATTCTATCCTAAACAGGGCAAGAGGTTATATTACAAAGGAACAGGTGAGCCTAGCTCCACCCATGGGGCTGTAGCAATAAACACCCATGGACAGGACACCAACCCTTGAACCCAAGAAGGGTGGGGAAAGCTCTGCCACATTTCTGTGACTGAGCACCTCAGCACCCAGCCAGGGAGTGTGACCCAGTCACATGCAAGGTTGGTCTCCCACAATATATAATTTGCATAGTTATAAGCATGAATGCTATTATGTGTCTTACTTTGTTCATTTAATGTTTGTCATATGCAAATGTTGCTCTTTCCATATTATTACTTTAATGACTATGTAATATTCCTCTGTTTGGATTTACCATAGTGTACTTAACCATGCTGCTATTAAAAAGCATTCAGTGTGCTTTAAGTGTTTTGTTTATTGTTTTAAGAGAGTGACATAAAAATAATAAGAAATGCTTATTGGTATGTATGTGACTCTTTTGGATTAAACATATTTTATGATTCTTAAAATTTGATGTCAAACTTACCAAAATACCTGTTTACATTGTCAGCTATAGTGAGTAAGGTAGATTTTTATTTTATCCTACAGGCATTGATTTTCTTTTTGTTTTCCCCCTCGCTTTATAGATGAAAATGGCACTTCATTCCAACTTGTATACATTTATTTACTAGTTTAAGAATTTTTGTTATGTTCTTTGCTAATTTAACTATTGCAAATTTACTATAAATCTTACTAATTTGTATAAACCCTGTAGAGTAAGATGATAATCTCTTGTGATATTTATGGGAATTTTTTTCCTCCTTATAGGAGGCTTTTAATGACCAATTTTATCCCTGAAGATAAATCCAGTAGGCTATCTTCCCCCTTTCTGAGTTTATTATTCCTTTGAAGGATTTTTTGCCCTTTTCTTCTTCTCCCCCAATACTTGCCTTTGGGGGCATTTTATTTCATGCATTTGCATTTCTTATAAGCAGTGACACTGGTTAGTACTTCCTCTAATATGAATTAACAGGAGGAAGTTGAAATTAAATTGAGAAGAAATATTTGTTAATTTTACTTTATAGTTCCCTCTTCACTATTGCTCCAGGGAAATTAAACTTAATTGTTTATGAAATAGTAGCCTAAACACATATAAAAAACCTTGGATGTGAAAAATTAGCGCTTATTCTTCTGTATAAAAAAATGTCAAAGGATAGTAAGGGAAAATAAAATGAAAAACACACTGGTATTATTCTGAATAAATAATACATCAGTTTTAAGCCCAAACAAAATAAGGCTTGGTTTGAATTACATAACATTTGTGTTTGTGTTATCAGTCATAACTTGTAGATCACTTAGGAACAGTTGTTGGGTTTTCTGTGTATTCATTAATTTGGAAATCATGTCAGACGGTAACATGTGTTATTTTTTCTCATCAAATAGAACTTAACCAATTAGAATTTTTTAAAAGTGAATATTTTTCAGATATCTTAATAACTATAATATTGCCATGTACCCAGGAAGCCATTACAAGAGAATACAGAAAGAAAATGTGATCGTTCACTATTTAATGTTGCCAACTGATTTTCATTCATGACAGGAACTGTGAAGGTATGGGACCCAAGGCAGAAAGATGATCCTGTTGCAAATATGGAGCCTGTGCAGGGAGAAAACAAGAGAGACTGTTGGACTGTGGCGTTTGGTAAATCATTGAAGAACTCTCACATTTGAAGTCCAGAAGGAAAAAAGCCCAGTGCTTCAGAAAATTCCCAGTAGCCCCTTAGTAGTCTGTTTTGTGGGTTATTCTGATGGTTTATTGAGGAAAATATAGTGATTAATGTCAGACTCCAGGGCCAGGATTTGAATCTTTATTCTGCTACTTATTGTGTGGCTTGGGGGCAAGCTACCAAATTACTCTGTTCCATGGTTGTTTCCTTTACAAAGTGAAACTAATAGGAAAAGCTACTAATTTATACAAATTAGTAAGATTGGAGTTCAGTGAGTTAATACATGTAAAGTGCTTAGAATTGTGTTCAGATTATTAAATGTTCAAAGAATTTTCCATTATTATTATGTGCTTCTGTAGTTAGATGATATTAACCTAATTTAAAAACCACTACCATTAATGGGCCTAAGCGGAAACTCAAATGCAAATGATAACCTAACAAATCTTACATCTTATGCGGAGTATTTATTTTCTAGAAAATACGTGCCATTACAAAATTATTTCTTAAAATTCAATAACTGTTCATTTATTTATTATTGATATAGTAATATTGGCTTTGTAGGATGAATTGAGGCTTGGTTTTTGATTTCTTACTGAACACCGAAAAGGACATGTGACAATTTTTGTTTTGATCCTCTATTTTATTCCTGCTTTACTTAGTTTAATCCTATAGAGATAACAGGGATAAAAAATAGGATTTGACAGTATATATGAACACTTCAACTTTTAATTTTTTTAATTAGACTTATTTAGTTAGAAAAATTTTAGATTTCCAACTTCTAAAAGATTCTTGTATGAGAATAACTGTGAGAATAATAGAAACTTAAGATATTTATACTTAGGGAAATTTCAGGATCAGCATTTAGAATGATTATTTTTGAATTGGTATGTTATTGTCTTTGGATCCATGAAAGCCTTTTCATTGTTGATCTCAGGGACATAAGTACAACGTGGACATAAAAGGACATTAGATTTTAACCTGCCTCAGCCTCCCCAGTAACTAGGACCACAGGCGTACAGCATCATGCCTGCCTTGAGAATTTTTGTGTGTGTGTGAATGACAAGTATGTGCAAAGCACTGGGGGCATGCAGGGGTGGAACAGGCACATATTTTAGCTTCAAGAAACTGAAGAGACTGAGGCAGTAGGAACCCAAGTTTGAGGGCAGCCTTGCAACTTGGTGAGACCATGTCTCAAAATAATTTTTTTTTTTTTTTGGTAAAAGGGGGCTGGGGGAAGAGCTCAGAATTAGAGCATCCCTAGATTAATTCCTAGTACCAGGAAGAAAAAAAATAAAAAGCTTACAGTTCAGTGAAGAGGACATGACATCCTCACTAAATGCAGTACAAGAGAGCAGTAATAAAAGATCCCGAGAGGGATAGGTAAATGTCGAAGGAATCCAGAGGGAGAGACTCTTGGGGAGGAAGAGCATTTTGAGCTCAGACTAAAGATTTACAGGATTTAACCACTGAAATTGGGAGGAAATTTCAAGCATGGGGAATAACTGGATAGTGCCCAAGAAAGTACCTTGAGGGAACAGCGGTGGTCGTAGCTTTCCAGGTGTCTCTGATTGTGGCCAGAGGCGTTTGATAGTCTGGAAGTAGGCATTTGAAGGTTTTTACATGGATGAGATGTGGTCTGAGCTTTAAAAATATTAACTGGTGATGTCTGATGGTAGAGATGAGTGATGCTGGGGATATGAGTGCAGTATTCCAGGAAAGAGAGGTTAGGAGCAGTGAGAATGGAGCAGAGGGAATGATTCAGAAGATAATATTGTGGTAGAACAAATAGAATCTGATAATCTTTTGGATAAGAGCAACAAGAAAAGGAATTATGTCCAAAATGACTAAATTTTGAGACTGATTATGGAAAGTTCCAGAAGGGGTGGCATGGTTTATAGGGGAAATGGTGAGGTCTGGTTGGGACATTATGAGTTAAGATGCTGGTGTATCATCTAGAGGGAAATGCAGGGCTGCAATTCTTGAGGAGGAAGTTGGAGGCAGTACAGAATGAAGGCATTGGGATAAAATGTCCAGATAGCCTACCTCTCCCTTGTCATTCTTTTCATACCAAGAGGTACCAAAAGAAGAAAACAAAATAAAACTGGATCTTTGCATAGTGAATTTAACTAGATTATGAACTTATTTCAGGTGTGATCATCCATAATATTAAACATATGTTACAGCCTACTTGGCTTTATTCCTTGCAAAGACAGAATAACACAAGAACAACATTTTGCAAAACATATAAGTTTCAAATAGTTTCTGTTTACACTCACATATAGTTACTGCTGAAGAAAGCATTAGAAGCATAGCTGCATTTGTCTTCCCAGACTCTACTATGTTTGAACTGTAGTTGGTCTACTAGACTTTGCAGATATAGTATAGGGTATTTTTTTCAACTTAGAATTTCATAAACCCTTTCATGTACCCCTGAAGTATAGAATTTCAATGAGTCAACTTTTTAAAAATATTAAATACCAAATAAATAATCTTGATAGCCTGTCAGGATTGATAAACTGGGATTCCACCCAGTGTGATTTTTTAAAATTAGATTTGGTATAAGTTATTTGTGTAGTTTCTTAATATTTTTTAGCAGCCTCCAAATTAGCATTTATAAATAAAGAACTAAATATATATACATATATATATTTAGTTCTTTCTTTATAAATGTATATATACAAATATATAAATATATATATACATATATAATTGTATATATACATATATATAAATGTATATATACACATATATATAAATGTGTGTGTGTGTATATATATATATATATACACACACACACGTATATATACACAAACGCGCACACACACACATATTTTTCCCCCCATTGTACTAGGGATTTAACCCAGGGGCATTTTAACACTGAGCAATGTGCCTTGTCCTTTTTACTTTTTTATTTTGAGACAGGGCCTCACTAAGTTGCCTAGGCTGGTCTTGAACTTATGATCCTTCTGCCTCAGTCTCCCAAGTAACTGGGATTACAGACATCTACCATCATGCCAGACTCTCTGAAATGTTGTATCTTGGTTTCTAGGTAATGCTTATAATCAAGAGGAACGTGTTGTTTGTGCTGGCTATGACAATGGGGATATCAAATTGTTTGATCTCAGAAATATGTCACTGCGGTGGGAGACAAACATAAAAAATGGGGTAATGTACATTCTGATGCTATTTAGTTTCTCTGCATGTTTTTGTCCACCTTGAATTACTGCGAAGTTCTGAAAACACCTCTCTTAACCTATCTCAGTCAACTCTTCTGCCAATGATTTTTAACCTTTTGGGGCCAAACTCCTTTGAGAATCTAATGCCAATCATGTATCCTTTCTTCAGAAAATGCATGCATACTCAAATATGGTATGCACAATGCCAGGGAGTCCACTAGCCCCAGAGGGCCCATCTGTAGGCCATGTAGTATGACATTATAATAAGCAAGTAAGAGCCCTGTTGTCTGCTAATATCAGAAATTCTGAAATAATAACAGCATCCCCAACTACCTTGGAATTTTGGTTCCTGAGTTGTGCACTTTGACTGGAAAACGTGGTTCCTTCCTGTTTTCTAAAGGTAACTCGGGCTGACCTGTGTTAAATAATGTAAAAAGTTACATTTTGATTTTCTAAATGCAGTCACTGATCATGGGAACCCAAGATGGTTTTGTTGATTGTGTTAACAGAGAAGCATTTTTTTTAAATAATAGAAATACTTCATGTATTCATGCAGTAGATGAAATGATTAAATGCTTTTACTTGATCATGTTATATTAGTAAAGCTGTTTAACCTAGTTTAAAAGAGCCTCTTGAATAATAGCAAACCTACCAATAAAGTATTCTCTGTTTTCAGGTATGCAGCTTAGAGTTTGACAGAAAAGACATAAGTATGAATAAATTAGTAGCTACATCTTTAGAAGGAAAGTTCCACGTTTTTGACATGAGAACACAGCATCCAACGAAGGGTTTTGCCTCTGTCTCAGAAAAGGTAAATATGGGGGAAATGTCTTTCTCTGAAGTGGAATAATAACTTGTTTTAGGCGAATAAATACAATTAGTCACCAAGGTTCCTCCAGGTATTTATGTGAAGGGAGAGCTATTTTTGTTATATTCTTGTGGGATCTTGACAAATTTTTTTATGTGAAGAGTACTTTCCTAGAGTGTCTCAACTTTAGATTTCTAGATTATAATAAAGTCTTCAGATAGGAATATACTTTTGTAGTTTAGGAACAATCACAAAAAACCTAGGAATGTGATCAACAAAACCCAACCTTATGTTTTCTAATAAATATATTTGCATGAATACCTAATGGCTTGCCTTTCAAAATATATCAGTATATATCTATTATGTCATTTTATCACATTTTATTTTATATTCTAGTTTACTATATTAAATGAAATTATTTAAAGCACCAATGATTGTCATTAGACCACAGCAAATATTCAAAATTATTTAATTTATTGATTTTTTACTTTGCCATATATTTGGGGTAGCTTAAAGGGAAACATGGTATTATAGCATTGGAAAAATAGAAGAGGAAAGCAAGATAAATAGAAAATACTGATAAAAAGAAGAAGATAACCTCTGAAGTAAAGAAAATACATAAAATTCATGCTGAAATGTCCTGTTACTTGCAGGAGATGGGTTGAAAATATGACTCTGAGTTTCCTTGATATAAAAAGAAAGGGAGATCAACAGACTGGTGGTTTCCATAAGATTAAAATGTACAAGTTGCTGAGCAGTTCACCTCCTTGCTTCCTCTTCCTTCACTGTGGATTCTGTAGGATTTCTCAAACGTTTCTATTTTGTCTATCTGTGATTACAGTAATTATTGTGTATAAACTACTGTAACTGCTTAATGAGCTAAGTTCTTAACAAGGGAGCCATAAATTGTAATATTGCTTTTCCTTTGTCATTTCAGAACATACTAAGTGTCTATCCACAACATACAGCATTTCACTAAATTGTCCATATACAGCTGGCAACCCATTTCTCCTTATCTACAAATAGTAGTGTCCTCTCCAAAAATTTTTTGTTATGTTTATTTAATCTAATAGATGCTAAATCTGTCCAATAAATGACTCTGGTGTATTTTAAGAGGGCATTTCCCCTCTTTTGTATTTTTCCTCAACTTCTAAAAGAAAAAAGAGAACTTTAAGCTATAAAGTAAAATTTTATTAAGTTTTGACAGCTTGAACCTAATCACTTGGGGACTTTCATATACTTAAAGTGTATATTTTGAGATATGTGTTTTTATCTGCTAATGGTAATGCCCTCCACAGACTACTAAAATACAGATGTCAAGTCCAATCCCTCACCAATGTGAGGTGTATGAGTTTAGCTTAGATGGGGCCCGCCAGTCCCACTGCTTGTAAAGCTAAAGTCATTCTTTCATCCCTTGCTCTTTCCCTCCTCCCTTCTTGCTGTGCTCAAGCTCCCCTGCAGGGAACATAGATAGCATTGCCAGGACTGATTTACTGGCTGCTGTTGAAGTGCCAACAAACCCTTAACCTTTGGGTTGTCATGTTTCTTTTTGTTTAATGAGACTGATAAAGGCCTTGGCTTCTTAAGACAGTAAACACTGTCTAAATCCTCATGGTCCTCATTTTGAAGACTGGACAAGTCAAATGGGAGTAAATTGAAGATATGGCTCTTGGAACTATGAATTAAAATTTAGTCTATAAATGGGAACTCTACTCTTTCTGCTCAGTCTTGCTGGGAACCTAAAACTGCTCTCAAAAATGAAAGTCTATTTAAAAAATCAGTTGCTACTTTTTTCCCCTAGGAAACAACAACAACAACAGAAGCCCATAAATGAAGTTTGATTAATAATGTAAGAAGATTAATAATGTAACAAGAGATTTTTAGATATATAAAATTTATCCTGATAATGCATGTTACTATAAACTAAATGAACTTTTGATTTAATATATTTTTTAATCCACTAGAACTTTTTTCCATAGAGCAATAAAGAAAACTGATGCTTTTCCTAATTTCTGATGGACTCCTATAAAGTTCTATAGCCATTTATAAAGAGATGTGCCAGAAAATAACCTTAGTTCCTGTTCTAACAGCTGAAGTTATGGTCGTAAAAATTCTTTGTTTACAAGGTTCTCATCTAGGATGCCATGCAGTGTATAAACCAGTTGTGTGCCTCTCATCCTGTCTAGGCCCATAAATCGACCGTATGGCAGGTCCGACACCTGCCGCAGAACAGAGAGCTCTTTCTGACAGCTGGAGGCGCCGGCAGCCTTCACCTCTGGAAGTAGTAAGTCTCTACCAGTGCACACTGCTCCTTTTTAAGTTACTTGTGGGTGTAAAGTAGGATTAGATTGAACTTTTTTGTCTTTTTCCTCCTTTGACTTCATTTTGATATGATTTAAACATTCAAGGTGTTACATAACTGTTGTTTTCTAAGTATTTTTAAATGATGTATTTATTTTACATTTAATAATTGTTAGCCTTCTTTTGACATATTATGCCTTCTATACACGAAACAGATTAGGAACAGTATTTATATATGTATATATATAAATCTGACTCAAGAATTTGTCAAATACAACACTACCTCTATAAGGTAGGAATAGAATTAAATTTTGTAGTTTTTAGATCCTGATAATTCATTTGCCTAAATTCATATGACATCATTGAGATGAAACCAAAACAGGAGCCTAGAGCTCCTGGTTGGTTTCCAGGAGAAACTTTGTCACTAAATTTGCTTTCTGCATACATAGACAAATGCAGAGTTACAGTTAGAGCTGTGACCATGAACTGTCCCTTGAGAATCCCAAGGGTCATAAGGTAGTAGATACCATATTAGATACTTATTTAAAGATCTGATAAAAATTAGGAGTCAAGTGGGATATAGTGGCCTGCACCTGTAGTCTCAGCTACTCATGAAGCAAAGGCAGGAGGATCACTTGAGCCAAGGAGTTAAAGACCAGCCCAGGCTATACAGCAAGACCTCCATTTCTAAAAATAAATAAGTAAAAAGCAAAAACAACAACAAAAACAGAAGCCCATAAGTGAAATTTGATTAATAATGTAAGAAGAAAATCACCATCTTCAATGTCTGAGACTTTCACACACAAAATCCTTTTATATATATTAGCTCCTTCTAGAAACTGGAAGGAAGAACAGGGCTCCAATTGGAAAGTGCTTGTTAAAGTATTTAAGGGATATAACTGGCAAAAAAAAAAAAAAATCCCAGAGCAATGCTTTTGACTAAAACAATAGGTTTCTGTGGGCAAAAGACAGAAGAAAAGTTTTAGGCGTTCTGGGGAATGTCAGATGGACAGATCATTTGGTAATTTGCCCAGGACCTTGGCCCACTGTTCTTCCTAGATTCTTCCAAAGCAGGCTACCCCATATTAGGCTTTGCCAGGCACTTAGTTAAGCTATACAGTAGCGCCATGAAGACCAAACTCTTTGGGCTGCTCGCCTGAAGAATAAGTAAGTACCAGTTTTCTTTGTATCCACACATGGACATGTTTGCAACTAGAATTTTTTACTATAAAGGATTTAATTATATCAGTAAAGTTGGGTCTGTATGGAGTTAGAATTTCAAATTCATCTTAATATGAACTTTAATTCTTACCATATCAAGTGTCTAGTCTAATTTTCAAGTGGTTTGGAGCTTTGCTATTAAGTATTGTACCAGCAAAGAAAATTGGCCTAAGTAAAATGTTTATCTTGATTTCCATTTGCCAATCTGCCTTGATAGCAGTGCAATTAAATTGTAAATATTTATTGAGCACTTAACCAAGGTTTCCTAGAGAAACTCATCTAGTTATTTGAAATTTATTTCTTGAATGAATAGTCTTCAACATACTGATTTTTTGAGTATTTGAAACACATATGCACATATATGTTTAAAATTTTAATAGATAATATGGACACGTTAGAACAAATCTTTAAAAGATCTGATAAAAACTGCTGGGAGTCAAGCAGGGTGTGGTGGTTGTGTACCTTTTTCCAAGTAAATAACTACAGCCTTTGCCAAGAGACATATGAAAAAAGTCTATATTTAAACTGCTTATTCATATCTTCTAGTTAAAATAACATGTAAAGTTTGAGAGAAAAAAAATAGTAGGTTTTTTTACCTGTAGCCTCTTCCTTGATTTCTGCTCTGCTTCTGATGTGCTTTGTGCTCTTAAGCTCTGGGCCTTTTTTTTTTTTGAGCATTTATCAAATAAAAAGTCCCGTTGTACCAAAAAGGCTTTAAAAAGCCTTCTGAGGAGGAGTCCCCCTGTATTCAATAGAACACATCTTTTTAGTGGAAGGGATTTCTCCCCACCACTCCCAAATCTAGATCAAGAAGTATATTTATGGAATTGTTCTTTTTTTTTTTTTTTTTTGAAGCAATGATGTTTAGGTTTAAAATCTCTCCCCAGTAGTTCCTTCCCATGGAAATGGTACACAAAAGATCCTTAGGCTTGGATCTGTATGATGGAGCTCAGAAAGTGGGGTCAGTTCTCCATTCTGGAGGTGTTTAGATGGAGTTCTGTAAATGTTCTTACAGCTCTTGCCTTTCCATGTTCTGCTTGCCCATATGTGTAGTTCACATTTAGAGATAATTCCAGTTACAATGAAAGATTATATACCAAGACAGTTTACTGAAGATGCTAGATAACCTACAACTTTCATATTAAAAGAAATATAGCAAATGCAGAACAGAGATGACATTTAAAAGTTTTTAATTGAAATAACCCTTTTTGTGAAACCTTTTGTGAACAGGGTTGAGGTTGAAGTAACTTCTCTTTATTTGCTCGCAACTCAATATTGGAAAGATTCTTGAAGTGTTAGTAAGTAACTAAGAAATAAAGTAGAGTCATTGGAGTTGATGTAAAAAACTAAAATGGTGAATGCGGAAATTTGTCTTTTCTTCCCTCTTGGATCTTGTTTTCAGTGAATACCCCGTTCAGCGGTCAAAGAAAGATTCCGAGGGAGTAGAGATGGGAGTCGCAGGTTCTGTCAGCCTTCTGCAGAACGTCACCTTGTCTACTCAGCCCATTTCAAGTCTGGACTGGAGTCCAGACAAAAGAGGGTTGTGCATCTGTAGTTCATTTGACCAGACGGTGAGAGTTCTGATCGTTACAAAACTCCAGACAATTTGATGTGAAGACTTGGGACTTGAAAATTTCCAGAAGGCCTCAAGAGAATTCAGGATATGTTCTGAGATCTTCTGACCCTCATTGAACAATGCTGGATTTGGCTAACGAGTAAAGGCCCCAGACATAAACCTCCAGCCAGTTTCTGGCCTCTCTGTGGGCATGTTTGGTGGCCTGACAGGACACTGGCTTGCTGCTGCATCTGGGGGCACCACATCTCCAGGACTAGCTCTTTTCTTCTCCCCTCTATTTTGCCATCAAAGTCAAGAGCCCAGCACCCTGGCACCCAATTGTGGTCCCAGCTACTCAGGAGGTGGAGGCAGGAGAATCACTTGAGCCCTCAGGCTTAAGACCGGCCTGGACTACATAGTGAGACCCCCCTACACACACACTCTAAATAAATAACATAAAATATATTTTAAAAAATAAAAATTCATAGTTCTTTATACTTAAATATGTTTTAAATTTGTTCTGTATCCCCTAAGTTCCATATTTTATCTTTAGACTTGTGTTGCATTTTGGTGTTTTATGTTGTAGGAATCATTTCACCTGGTTTAAAACAGCTTGCCTTAGAAAAACTACTCTGAATTAACCTTTGTAGATACACTTTGAGAGATTTTAGTGTCTGTTTCTGTACAGAATATTATTTTATGATGTATCAAAAATGGCACTGTCAAACTGGATTTATGTCACTGCTTTCAGTAGTATAACTCATAAGATGAAAATACTGTGATTTACAAAGACCTCTTTTTACTTAAAATATGGGAGTTGAGTTAGTGAGATTTGGTCATTTACTGTGGTAAGTGATGATGAGATCTAGAAGACCGGGGATTTTATAGCTTTATTTTTTGTTAAAGGTTTTAAATATATTTCATAAATAAACTTTTTTTTGAAGCCTATGGAAGCTTTGATTCTGTTAGCAGTGGTAATAAAGCCAACACCATCACTTATTTGTGCTTTATAAGTGCTTAACAAGTACCTCTTGGTTCACCTTGTTTCTTTTCTGTTTCTACATCCTTAGCTAAGCCTGGGGAGGTACTGATAGATGACACACTCATTAATCCTCCTCTCCTCGACCCCTTCAAGAGAACAGAGCCACTGAACATGTACAGTATGTAAAAATTCATGTGATTTCAGGGCTTAAGGATTAAGTTGCTTGTTTGGACTCTTAAGTTCAGAAAACTAACTTTTAGTTCCCAAAATGTTTTATAGGACAGCTTTGTGGGCATAATTATAAAAGTAAAAATCAATTGAACTTAAAAAAAGTCATTTTCTGCCATGTTTTTTTTTCCCTCCCAATAGAACTGTCCTATACCACTGAGCAAAACAGTGTTGCCAATGAAACTATGATAACAGTGCTTTTCTTATTAGTGATTATCTTATATTAATTGAATTTTTTGAGGGGTGTGGAGGGCTGGGATCAAATCCACAGCCTCACATATGCTAAGTGCATGCTGTTCCACTGAGCTACGCTGTCCAGCTTCTGAGTATTCTTTTAAATAGAATTTTTTATTGTAATTTTTCATTATTATATCACTGTTGCACATCCTTGCAAGAAAAAAAATATATGCAAAATTAATTTGGTAGGGCATTCCTCACATTTTTCCAAATTCAGAGTCTCATCCTTCTTTATCACTCAAATTTTTTTTTATCTTGGTTCTTTTCTTCTTCTAAATCACTTTGAATTCAGAGTCATTAGTAATCGTGTTTTTCCTTATAATATTGTCCTCTGTACATTAAGTGTTGGTAATGTACCATTTCTATTGATACACTGTTGTCTTCAGGGTCTTCTTTCAATTAATTGATATTCTACCAGGTTTGTTGTATGGATGCAAGCAATTTCACTTGTCATGGCTTCTGCCTGGCTGACCTTATTAACTTTAGTTGTCTATTGCTGCCTAGCAAACCAGTGAAAAATATTTTATCTTTTAACAGTAACAGTCATTTATTTTGCTAAGGTGTCTGTGATTTAGGCCTGGTAGGGGAGGCTCATCTGTGCTCCATGCAGTATCAGGCAGGCAGTTTGACCTAGTACTGGTGGATCTGCTTTCAAGCTGTCACTTCCATGATGCAGGTACAGGTACTAGGTGATAGCTGGTACCTCAGCCAGACCTGAGATTCTGGTGACTCACCATGTGACAAGGACTTCCTTAGAGCATGGTGCCCAGATTCCAAATGTGAGTGAGCATTCCAAGAGAATAGTCAGAAGCCACATTGTGTTTTCATGGCCTGGCTTCATAATTCACTTAGCATCACTTTCACAACACTCCATTAGTTGAGGCCATCACAACCCCCTTCCCAGAGTTCAAGGTGAGGAGACATAAATTTCACTCCTTGATGGAGGCTTGGCTAGGTTCTGGAAGAACATGTAAGACTTGAAATAGTGTGGCTATTTTTGGAAAATACAATCTGGCAGTGATTATATGATACATCCAATTTCATGGACACATACATGTGAGGGGATGTGCTTGTTGAAATACGTTACTTAGAATGCATCCCACCCACCTCTCTGTACCCTTCCCTGACCCTTACCTGTCAGACATGACTAATCATGGTGCTCCCTTTTCCTGAGCCTGATTAAGGGGCACTTAATCACTGAGTCTCTGAAGCCTTATCACACTTCTAGGAGACACTACCAACTGTTGACAGGTGAGCTCAAACTTATTTACTATCCTAAATCTAGTGAATGATGCCTAAAGAGGCCAGCCATCCTCTAGACCAGTCGTCATTGGAATCCCTCCCCCATCCTTGACTTTGTATTTGAGTAAGCCAAGAGATGAAAAGACTTTCCAACACTGTGCCATGTAAAACAAACAGATGCCAACTCCAAGGCACTTCATTCGTAAGTAATAAGGGGTGAGCCCTTCAGGTACCACAATGCCAAGTTTGCCAACTCGTGCACCCTCTTGTTCATATCAGTTTGTCTCAGATGCTATATAATGGTTCTGAAGGCTTCCTGTAAGTGTAGAATTAGACATAGATTTTTGACAGTCTCAAATAACTCATCCACCCTTCAGTGAAACCTAAAGACATATATTTGAACAGTGAAGCTCTAGGGTTTTGTGCACATTTTTAGTGCAAGTCTGCACTGTTTTTTCAGCATCCACATATAGCACTTCTCTAGTTGTGGTGGGGAATTATATTGTGGAGCTTACGACCTTCCAGGTAAGAATTTTCTCCATTAGGTTACCAGATTGTGCCCTAAAGTGAGTGAAGTATGTAGGCTTTGGATGTAAAGCTGGCTGTGCAACCTTTTTATAATACAATAATCTGCAATCAGGAGCTATGGTTAGTTTGAAAAATAAATGGGCAGTTGGCTTTTACTTATTATTATTAATTTTTGGTACTGAGGATTGAACCCAGGGGCACTTAATCACTGAGCCACATCCCCAGCCCTTTTTATTTAGAGACAAGGATCTCACTAAGTTGCTTAGGGCCTCACTAAGTTGCTAAGGCTGGCTTTGAACTTGCAATCCTCCTGCCTCAGCCTCCTGAGCTGCTGGGATTACAGGCATGCACCACCGACCCACCTACTTTTGTTTTTAAAGACACTGGTTATTTTTACCAACTCCATCCCTATATGTCTAGCCACTCTCATTGAATGTGTAGCCCCACCTCACTACTCTTGATGGGATTAAGTTACCAGGTTCCTATTTGCACATAACTTTCCTTGTGAGATGGGCCATAACCAGCAGTCCCAAGAAAACAGGAGAACTGATGCTGTTCTCCTGAGACAGCCTGGAGACACTAGTCTGTGCTGCTCTGACTATTGGAACCTGTTAACAGAAGTTCCATCCCTTGTCTAGCCAGCTTAGGACTCGTGCTGCTAGGATGATGGCCTCTATTCCCTGAATACTGCTGGAGTGGTGGGAAAGTCTTTGTCCCGAAAGCACCCCTCTATCTTCCCTAAGGGTGTAGGGGGAACAAGTGGTAGCCTGAAAATGATTTGTTTAGACCCCGTGAATCTGTGCCACTGAGTAAGGGTCGAGAGGGGGGAAAACTCCACTCCATTCTCAACTCCACAACATCCTCCATCAGCAGTGATCAATCAGAACAGTCCAGAGGGTAGATGCAGGCTGTCCTCACCACGCCACAGCCATGAATGCAGCTGTCCACAGGTTTTATATATTTTGCATCAAACATCTAGCTCGAATGAAGAAAGAGGATTTTGATTTTGTGTTCTCAAATGATAAAGAGAGATTCAGGATAAATACAAGTTCTTCTGCTATGGAAAAACAAGAAACAACTACAGCCATGGTTGTGACCAAATATGGCTGCAGTTATGCAGGAATGCTGGGGCAATTTTTACAAGAATTCTCTAACAACTGAACTTTGCTTATGGTGTCCTGATGATCCAACCCCATCCTTCAGCCAATTTAAAATCATGTTACAGTGGGGGACCCCATGGCACACACCCATAATCCCAGCCACTTGAGAGGTTGAGGTAGGAGGATCCCAAGTTTGAGGCCAGCCTCAGCAACTTAGTGAGACCCTGTTCCAAAATTTAAAAAATAAAATAAAAATATGCTGGGGATGTAGCTCAGTGGTAGAGCACCCCTGGGTTCAATCCCTAGCATTGTAAAAAACAAAACAACAACAAAAATCAATCTATATCACTCAGTGATGGGTAATAAAAATTGACATAATTACAAAATAAGTAATTAGTGGAAAAAAGGCCAGTCTTACCTCTGGCTGTTTTCTTATACTCATCACTATTGAGTAGGATTAGTTTTAATGGTAAGTTATTAAAAACATAGATTTTTACTTTTCTCTCCTCAAAATTGAGTAGGTAGTCTGTTCTACTACAGTGGCTCCACAATGACCAGGCCCTTAGCTCCTCTATCTTGTTTCTCCACCATTTTAATTATGTATCTTACAACTCACAATCTAATTGGCTGCTCCAGCTCTAAACATCACATCCACATCAGCAAGAAAATAGGAATATGTAAGAGAAAGGACACTTTGTTACTTTAAAGAATATCACTTCTTCATATTGGTAATGATAGTCATGTAGTAGCACCTACCATAGATTAAGAAATATAATCAACAGACATCCAGGAGTTCCAGTCCTGAGGAAAACAGGGAAGTAGATGTAAGTAGGCATACGTGGATTCTGCCACAATATGCCAGTCAGTCCAGCATACTATCTCTCCAGCTAAGTTCTCCCATGAGGTAAAAATTAGGGTGTGAATTATTCATGCTTCTCTAAGGCCATATTTGGTTCTTGGCATTAAATACTCCCTTTTGAATCTTCTCTAAAAGATGGTATAAATAAGACACAGAGGATCCACTCCTCATTCTCCTTTGAATCACTTTTATTATCATTATTTAACTTTCTCTCTCTCTCTCTCTCTCTCTGTGTGTGTGTGTGTGTGTGTGTGTGTGTATGTTTTGCTGGAGATGGAACTCAGAGCCTCTAGCAGGCTAGGCAAGAACTCTACCACTGAACTACATTCCCAACCCACTGTAATTTTAATTTTAAGTTGCTCAGGCTGACCTTGAACAGGCTGGCCTCTATTCAGCCTCCTGAATAGAGTGGCTGGGATTACAGGTATGCACCACCAAGTCCAGTTTATGGTTTATTATCCTTTATTCACATGCAGTAGAAGCCCAGCCCAGTACAAAAATATGAAAGGAACCGCCCCCCCCACCCCCACCCCCCGCCCCAAACTGGAATTGATCTTCTAAACTTGAAGGGATAACATTATATTTATGATCCAGTGTATATTTGCACCTGCCTTAAATCATTTTGAAGGTGATTTCAAGGGGTACATTTCGCATTTATACAGGAAAATAATGTTTTTTTTTTCTGGGAACCCCAAAGGACTACCCAACACTAAAAGTGATTTTATCCTTTTTCTACTGGGAAGGCAAAATTTTCTGGCATATACTGAGAGTTCAGGAGACATGAAATTCAATTTTGCAGAGGCGCTGTCAGATCTGCCTCTCAAGATTTAGTGACTTGTCCTTCCCTCTGGGAGGGTGGTGCTGTCTCCCAGAAAGGCACCTTCCCAGTCCCAGGCCTTTGTTGTAACCCAAGACCCTAGGGCGCACTGCCCCCGTGTGGGAAATGTGGGCATTGCATGCATTTCACCACAAAATGGATTTTGCAAAAATCTGCACTAATTCACAGGAGGCACATATGTCAAATTGGACCTTGAGGAATACATTGTTTTATAGAAATTTCCCCCCAAAATGTACACCTAAAAAATCACTTCGTATATGATAACATAGGATGCTATTTGATTTTACACAATGGGTATATCAGACAACATTTATTATTATAGATACAATCTATTTCTAGCATCATGAAAGTTTTCCTCCAAGAGAAAAGATTTGGCTTTTTATAAAGCAAGGAATTATTTTATAAAGTAAATAGTATATATATGTATGTATGTTTGTATGTGTGTGTGTATATATATATTTTTTCACCCTCCCACCACCAATTTATTCTGAAGTTCTGATTTTAATGAGGTAGTCTCAAAGCAAGGACTCCTTTACACCATCACTTATCTTTCTGCAAGAATTTTAGGATTTCTCCCCACATTCCTTGCTCCAGAATTTGTGTGTGATATTTTAAAAGCCATTCCTGCACTAGCAAGTTAGTGAGTAGGAGCCTTCGACCTGTTCCCCCCTGTGTTACTGCTGTTGACTGGTGACAAGTCCTTGCTTCCCCAATGTTGAAGAATAACACCAAAGAAGCACGCCAAGGCAAGGTCAGAGTAGAAATTAGAAGTTTATTAAAGGACAGCAGAAAAGACTTCTCCCGGAGGAAGAAGGGACCCAAGAGGTGGAATCCGTGGAAGTGCGGTTGTCTCCCCTTTTTATAGTTTTGGGGAAGGAATGTAGGTTTGAAGGGTTGGGACACAGGTAATCTGGACAGGAAGGACTTCATTAACACTTCTTTGCGATGGGCTATCTTCAAATCTGCTGGGGCTGTTCCCTGGGTTCCATTAACATTTCTTTGGGATGGACTTAGGCCTAAGGCCTTTCCGGGACTTCATTAACATTCCATGAGTTGTCCTGTGTTCCCAGAATCATTCTCAGCATGGCCTCCATTTTAGATTCACTCGATATGATATTAGACCCGATTTACCTAACTACACTGACTACCTAACTTTAAGTCTGGCTTCACCTGCCACCCCCAATAGCATGAAGGAGTAACATAGAATAAATGGTGTGGTCAAAAGAGATTCATAGTTCTCCCTCGTACAGGAGGCTGAGGACCCTCACATGTCCTATTCCTCATTCTGAGTCGTCTTTGCCTTTTCTTCTTTATCACACCTAAGTCTTTCATAGCCAATCAAGTGTCAGTGCTGGAGGAAGACTTTGGGACTGCTGTACCCTCTCTCTTCATTTGTACCCTCGATGTCCTGACCCTATAGTCCAGAGCTCTTCCCCTGAGCCTCCCTGAGGAGTCTGCTCAATCCTCCATTCCCCCCCAAGAAGCCAGGGCACCTCTCATTTTAACCAGCTGGAAACTGAGAACAGGTGTGCAAACAATACCACCATTCAGAGGTGATAAGGGTAAGCAAATAAACCACCAGGGAGGAACAGAAGCAGAGCTTTGGCTCTCACGCCCCAGTAGATAAACAAGTGTTTGATTTGGGCTGAGCACATTCCTTATCTGGTGAGAGACAGCATTCACACTCAGAGGGAGAATGTGGTTGCAGTAAACAGGTTTGGGACCCTCTTGAGCACTGGCCTGGTCCACACACCTGCCTAAACCAGAGTTCAGGAACAATGGACTAGGAGAAATTCTGCCAGTTTGCGGAGGAGGTTCTGAACTACAGATTACAGGCTAGAAGACAGTCACAGAAGTCTCTGCAGGGCAACACTGGTGGCCACAGTCTCTACCAATCCACTAAGTGCCACTTAAGGCAAATGCTATGGATTTTCCAAATCTGCCAGATGGAACTTC
Organism: Marmota monax; assembly: GCF_021218885.2. Lineage (NCBI taxonomy): Eukaryota > Metazoa > Chordata > Mammalia > Rodentia > Sciuridae > Marmota > Marmota monax. Next base: position 985,961 of record NW_026692194.1, read on the forward strand.
TTTTTTGGTGGGGGGCATACTGGGGATTGAACTCAGGGGCTCTTGACTATTGGGCTACACCCCCAGCTCTAATTTGTATTTTATTTAGAGACAGGGTCTCACTGAGTTGCTTAGCGCCTTGCTCTTGCTGAGGCTGGCTTTGAACTCTGGATCCTCCTGCCTCAGCCTCCCAAACTTCTGGGATTACAGGTGTGTACCACCATGCCTGGCTAAATGGAACTTCTTAGGAGAAATGACAGACGCCTCATTGTCTTTATCACTGCTGTTTACACTCGGGATACTATAGAAGAGTAACTCAGAGGGAAAAGCATTAGCATACCTCTAGACAGTCCTGATCAGGATCACTTTCAGAAAGGTCATGCTAGGGTTTGAATCAGCATCTTACAAAGGTGCATGAGTTCCCGGCTTGATACACTACACGGGGTGGCAGGATTGAGAGATGCTGTGGACCTTTAAGAGGTGGGGCCTAGTGGGAGGTCCTTAGGTCATTGGGGAAATACCCTCAAAAGAGATTGTGGAGCTCCAGTCCCTTCTCTTACCCTTTGCTTCCTGGCTCAAAATACAAGTGGTTTGCTCCATCAAGTATCTTCGCCATCATAAGCTGCCATGACCAGAGGCCCAAACCAATGTGTCTACCCAACTCGCTAGAATGGTGAGCTAAAATAAACTTCTCTCTCCTTCATAAGTAGCTTGTGACAGGTATTTCTTTGTAGTGATGAAAAGCTAATGCAGATAATAATATTGACAACAATGATATTAATAGCTGTCAACATTTATTGAACACATGCTTTGTTCCAGGCCTATTTGCTGCTTCTCATGCATTACATTCTTGAATCCTCATCACAAAACTTTGAAGAAAATACAATGGTTGATGGCTTTTCCAAGCAAGCAAACAGACTTCAAGAGATTAAGAAATTCGCCCAAAGTCTCACCACTGGTAAGTCAGAGCTCCAGAGTGAAAATATGGGTTGTCCAACTCTGGAATCCAAACGCCTGACTTCGTCATTGTCACATATAGGTGGAGGCTGGTGGGTGCATTGTTTTCCATCAGTGTTACCCATTTTACTGAAGGATGGAAGACTTCACAACTGGTATCACTGTGGATGTTGATGTCAGGGAGGATCCTGGTGAGAGCAGGGAGAGGAAGGAGCCATGCTGGGTGCTGGTTTCCACAGGCCCTCACCTCAGCCCGAGCTTCTGGCTGGCTCTGGCAGAGGCCCGGGTTGCATCCCCATGTCCATGCCTTCCTCCTTCAATAACAGGAACACATAATGAACCCTACACTCGCCAGCCTCTCTTTCAGCCAGGTGTGGCCACCATGGATCATGAGGTCCATCTCCCCTCCAGGGAGGGCAGATCCAGGAAGAGAGCCCGACATTGATCTGGAGAGCGCCACCCTTTCTGCCCCCAGCGGCTCACCGTGACTGCTTCTACGTGAGGCATAAGTCAATTTGGTTCACATCTAAGCGCCTGACGGCTGGGTGGTTTTTTTCTTGTATGTGTGCACAGATACCTAGTCCTAACTACTGGCCTTTATTTGTTTTTCATTTTCAATTTATGGAGGGGTAAACAGATTCAGAAAGAGTCAACAACTTTGTCCAAAGACATATTAGTATTTATTGGGATTTGGTTCCAGGACCCCCAGCAGAGACCATAATCCACAGATATTTGAGTCCCTGATATAAAATGGCCTTGTAATTGCACATAACCTTTGCACATCCTCCCTGAACTTTAAATCATTTCTAGATGACTTATAATACCTAATACAACATAAATGCTATCTGAACTGTCCTTATGCTGTGTTGTTTAGGGAATAATGACAGGAAGAAAAGTCCATGCTTACTCAGTACAGATGCAGATTTTTCCCCAAGTGTTTTCTGTCCATTGTTGTTGGAATCTGCAGATGCAGAACTCATGGATATGGAGGGCTGACTGTATGACTTGCAAGAATTCAGATTTGAATCTGTCTGGCCCCAGACTTCTTTCTTTCCAGCACAGACCACAGTTGGCAAAAGGAATGGGAACATGCATCTCTTTAGCGCTTTATAATTTAGAAATATTTTCATATACATTATACAGTGTGTACGGTTTGGGATTTTTTTTGGGCTACAAGCAACAGAAATAGACTCGGGATAACTTATATGAAAGAGGAATCTATTTGAAGGATTTGACATTAAATCAGAGATGTGGAACCCACCAGAAGGGCAACCCACTAGGGATTTATTATGGGGATTTGATCTTATGCAATTGTGAGAGGAGGTGGAGGAGTCTCTTCAAACCTTTTGTCCTGGGGTTGAGGCTGGAGCTTGCAGACTGCAGGGCAGAGAATTGGAAAGCGGAGATGGATGTCAAATGGAGGGGGGCAAGAATAAGCAAGGGCCCCACCAGCTGGAGACCTGGAGGAAGGGCAGAAACAAGGTCTCTGACCTTGGGGGCTTGCTCTCCCACAAAAGTCAGGCTCCTTCACCACAGAGCTAGCATGTGTGAGACCCTGGTGGGTGGAGGAAAGCCTCCTGGGGTAACTCATTCAATGAGGACAAAGCTCAGGGTCAAGCTTTGGACTGGAAAGAGAGCAAGTCAGCTCTGGGGTCTAGGTCACTGATGGGCGCTCATCTCCCTTACTCTACTGAAGTCTGAAGAGCCTGTGGTAACTTCTCTCCCACACAGCTTCACTTTGCGGAGTCCACTGTGGTGTGGGTCATGTGTGTACCTCTTGGCTAGAAGAGTTGACTGTCCCAATAACATTGCACTTAGTAAGGAAGAGTCTGCTTCCCAAGTCAAAGGGCATGGAGAGCCTGAGGGAAGCCATGCCTGGGTGGGCAGAAAGGGCTGCCTGCTGCTCCTGTGAAGGCAGGAGGTATGAAAACAAGTCTCTCGCCTGCTCAGGGAAACCTGCAGCCACACTCCTAGGTCAAGGTCTTGGAGTAAACAACGTCTTTCTCACAGTCTGTGTTGTCAGCGCTTTCCAATACCTAATCCTAAGTTGGAGATGTCAAGGAAGCCCACAATCAGCTCATGCTCACCACCCTTACAGTCAGAGGTGTGTGTTTTCTAGAATGGTCCCAGAAGCTGCCAGATTACCCAGAAGTTCCCAACAACCGCTCTAGGTTTTGTATAACCACCCCGATTCCACGTGTTTAGTTAGTTGGTGTTTAGGAAGGGTTCACCAGGAAAGTGTGTGGTAGAGTGATGAGGCCTGAATTCAAAATCCTAATTCCACCCCTTCCTAGCCAATTCTGTATAATATGGACAATAATAATTACCTCACAGGTTTGTTGTAAGGATTTAGTGAGATAGTACAGGTAATGGCGAGGGAACCGTCTCTGGCACACAGTACTGGTGCTCAACACAAATTCAGGCCTACTCTTCATGAGCTGTGGGCCCTTGGAAGAGTTGTTCAACCTCTCTAGGCCCATACCTGCAACCTGTCAAATGGACAAACAAATGGAACAAGGTACAAATAACAAGTTCCCTGGAGACAGAGCTTTCCTCAAATCCACAGGGCCATTGTGAGGAGAGGACTGGCCTGTAGACAACATTCAGAGCCAGTGTGTGGGAAGGACAGTCTCCAGAACGGGTGTGGGAGAACCATGAAGAGGCTGTGGAAACCAAGACTGTAGACTCCTTAAGGGCTCGGAGGAATGTTCCCTGGGTGTGATGCCTGGCTTGTAGCAATTACTTGATGTTCATTACCAAAGGACAAATAACTTGCAAAAGAGTGAAGGCAGCAACAACTGCCAGTCTCAACCCCCAGAGACTCTTCATTAGTAACCAGCAGGGGAGACCAGCTTTCAGTTCTGGGCCCCCAGGTCACCCCCTCCTCCAGTTCTGTTATGAGCAACTTGGGAAAGCAAGAAGAGAAACCGACTGTGCTAATTAGTGCTGCTTGGGCCTAACTGCCTGCCCACATGGGGAAAGGGCGGGTCCCTTGGGCTGGGCTGTTATTTACAAGGCCTGGTGAGGCTGGAGGCAAGTGCCCCTGGTGCTGGTCCACAGGGAGGGGAGATCTCTGAAATCAGTATGGAAGGCAGGAGAAGCCAGGGAGTCAGGTGGCCAGAGGTAGCCAGACCCCAGCTGCAGAGCATTCAGAGGCAAAACACTCCAGGAGAAGCCACTCGATACATCTGGTGGTGCCCCTCTGTCTTGGGATGCAGCTGGACTTTTTTGAAAACCAGAAAATTGAGCTGGGGATGTGGATCAAGTGGTAGCACACTCGCCTGGCATGCATGCGGCCCGGGTTCGATCCTCAGCACCACATACAAACAAAGATGTTGTGTCTGCCGAAAACTAAAAAATAAATATTTAAAAAATTCTCTCTCTCTCTTAAAAAACAAACAAACAAACAAACAACAACAACAAAACCCCAGAAAATCTCTGGGAAATAGGAATGCATTGGTTGCCCTATGGAATGAGATGCCCTCTGACTTCTGGACCAGGTGAGGTTCACAAAGGTATGGGTTGGGGATGAGGGGTAGATAGGTAGGGCAAATGTTTTGAGCACATTAAAACAAGAAGAAAAGCAAGTTGTCTGCCCTCTGGTGGCTTGTCCTACACTTCAATGCAGGTGGCACAAATCTTTGCAATACTATTTTTTAAGAAGGGATTGAACCCAGGGGTGCTTTGCCACTGAGCTGTACCCGCAGCCCTTTTATTTTTTGAGACAGGCTCTTGCTAAGTTGCCTAGGGCGTGGCCAAATGGCTGAGGCTGGCCTCCCACTTTTAATCCTCCTGCCTCAGCCTCCTAAGTCACTGGGATTATAGACGTACATAAGGCAATCCTAACATGCTTTCATGGAGGGAGAAGTGGAAGCTCCTGCCCCTTTCCCGAGGCCCAAGGCTTGTCATGTCAATGTACTCAAAAGATTTTCGGTCAACCCAACCTTTTCTGAGTATCTGCTATGTGCGAGAAGAATTAACATACACCTCCCTTATGTCATGACTATAACTCTAGAAAGTAGAGTTTGTCCTCTCCATTCTGATGAGGAAACTGAGGCTCAGAGCTGTTAAGTGAATTGGTGCTAGCAATATAGAAGACTCAAGAATTTTCTCCAGTTCTGACTCCATATCCTCTGCAGCAGGCTAAATAACTCAGGTATCCATGGTGTGTTATTTATAATGGAAATCCCCTGGGGTTGACTGACCTGTGAACTTCTACCACACCCAAATTATCTTTGACAAGTTCTACAGATACCTGGGGTAGATGACAAAGGAATTTTATGTGCTGTCTTAATTTACCAAGCAAAGTGACATGGGTAGGGGCCTCAGGACTTACTTTTCAGGCACTGTCTGCAATTCTTGTCACCTGCAGGATGGGTAGTCCTTATTTCAAACAGGAGAAGGTCTGGGGAAGGAGATGATGGACCATTATAATGGTCAGCTGGAAGGATCCTGTGGAGGAACGTGAAGAGAGTCACTTCTGCCCAGTCCTCACCAGGGACAGGAACAGGAGCAATTGCCAGTAGGGGGCCATTCATCTTTTGAAGGTTACAGGCATTGCATTTATTCAATAATAAGTATGGATTTTTCGGCTAAATAGACCATAACTTAGAACAGTAGTCTCTCTGTTATGCTGTTGGTATTCATCATTGTAATAAAATTGTCTAATTGAAAAAGTCCATATTGACAAACCAAAAGGAAGAACATTGATTTATAGTAGTTTCAAATTATTAAGTCTGCTTTTTTTAGTGGAGGGGGTGGGTACCAGACATTGAACTCAGGGGCACTCACACACTGAGCCACTTCCCCAGCCCTATTTTGTATTTTATTTAGAGACAGGATCTCACTGAGTTGTTTAGCAACTCACTGTTGCTGAGGCTGGCTTTGAACTCGTGATCCTCCTGCCTCAGCCCCCTGAGCTGCTGGGATTACAGGTGTGCGCCACTAAGCCTAGCTAAATCTCCTATTTTTTTAATTCCATGGAACTATTAGACATTTTTTTTTCAGGTCTTGTCTTAAAGAGCGCTAAAGGGTTATTCTGGAACATTCCTGAGAGTGAAGTAAGGACTTCTTCATTCTCAGGGTTGGAAATGCTAAGAGAAGCCATTTGGTTTTCAGCATGCACTGGAGCGTGTGTGTGCATGCACATGTGCATGTGGTTAGGTATGCGTGTGGAGATTGATTTCTTTAGGTGATCTGAATCCATGATGGAAATTTAAATTTTTCTCTATTAGTGGATGAAGAGAATGAGGGAAAAGAAGGGATGAGATTTAATATACAAGGTGGTTTGCCTGGTTGCACTAAGGACAGTCTGCTTTGGGAACAGGCAAAAGGCACTGTGGCAAGAGTCCATAGCACATCGCTGGGCTCACAGCAAGCCTTGGGCAAGGCTTGTTCACTGGGTTAATGGTTGAGAGGGGCACTCTGTCCTTTAGGAATTGCATTCAGCTGCATGCAATCAAGATCCAGAAACAATAGGCTTCTTCTCTCATCTAACAGAATTCGAGACACAGGATGCCTAAGTCACAGAGTGGCTCTCCATAATTCAACCCCCTGTAGTCTTTCTCCTCTGGTTGCTAGTGAATGATTACCCTGTTCCATCCTCGAGATCCCTTCATGGGCTCAGTGGCATATCCTGTAATCTCAGCGGCTTGGGAGGCTGAGGTAGGAGGATTGGGAGTTCAAAGCCAGCCTCAGCAAAATCGAGATGCTAATAAGCTCAGTGAGACCCTGTCTCTAAATAAAATATAAAGTAGTGTTGAGGATGTGACTCAGTGGTTGAGTGACCCTGAGTCCATCCCCTGTACTCCCCCCTCTGCAAAAAAAAAAAAAAAAAATCCCCTCATGGCCCAACATGGCTTCTGGAACATTAGTCATTAAACCACTATGCATATTTGAAGAAGGAATAAAGGCTGAACGGTAGAAAGTGGCTTATCTTCCAGCCAGCAATATTCCAGCATATCCCACTCAACACAGCCACTGCGGTTCAGAGGCCAGAAGGTAGCCCTGTGTCCACACGTAGCTCAGGCAAGCCTAATAAATGTCATTGGCTAGGCACACCACCCTCGGAAACAAAGCAGGGATTCTCTCACTAAGTAACTTGGGGGAAAGAATATTAAGTTGGCATTAGTAATCTCTGTCATAAACATACTACACTGGCATTGGCTTTGGGGAAAAACAAATTGGCAACTTCTGCCACAATGTTAAATGTTGTTAACCTATGAACAATGAGTTGATTTAAAAACTCCTTTCTATAGAATTACTCACGTATAGGTACATACAAACACATGTGCAATTATAGCACATCATTGTTTATGATAAAAAAAAACTAGAAACAACATATCTATCAATAACCATATTGTTCAATAAACTGATATATACCGTAGAATACTATTGAACCAGGAAAGAATGAGATGACTCTAAGTGTTGAGATGCAGGATGACACATTGTTACATAAGAAAACAACTTACAGAATTATAATAGGATCCCATTAATAGATTTTGATTAGACACATTCCAGGGGAAGTATCAGAATTTGGGGGGGACGGAGGAAAGATGCTGTAAAATTTGAAAGACCTCCCAGAAACTCTAAAAAGAAAAAGTCCCAGTAAATCATTGAGTAAATCAATCTCCACACACATACCTAAGGTACAAAAAAAGGGCTGGGGATGTGATTTAGTGGGTGAGTGCCGCTGGGTTCAATCCCTGGTACTGACCAACCAACAAACAACAACAACAAAAACTGAATGAATGGCGTCTATGGTCAGAGACTGGAGTGCCATTCTGATTTTCAGAAGAGTCTTGCTTTTACCAAGGTTGTGCCAAAATATTGCAAGGGCCAATTAGATATAAAACTCTGTAGCACATGTAATGGTGAAACTGAAACATGAAGGGGTCAATTCTTTTTCTGGTCAAATGGGAAATAAGAAGTTCATCACAATGGTGTGAAATCTGGATGGCGACACGATTTAAGACATTGAACTGTGACAAGAAACAAAGGGAACCTGGCTTGGTGATGGACATCTGTAATCCCAGAGACTCAGGAGGCTGAGGCAGGAGGACTGCAAGTTCAAGACCAGTCTTAACAACTTAGCAAGGCCCTAAACAACTTAGTGAGACTCTGTCTCTAAATAAAATACCAGTAGGGCTGGCGATGTGGCTCAGTGGTTAAGTGCCATTGAGTACCAATCAAATAAACAAAACAAAACAAAATAAGTCAAGGGAACTTTTTTTAAAAAATGTTTTTTAGTTGTTGATGGACCTTTGTTTTATTTATTTGCATGTGGTGCTGAGAATCGAACCCAGTGCATCACGCATGCTAGGCAAGCACGCTACCACTGAGCCACAACCCCGGCCCCTCAAGGGAACTTTTGAATGAGAGCAAGACAAAATAAAACAGCAACATGCAAACATGCACAAGGAGCTAAAGCTAGAATGCAGAGAGGCAAGCAGACACCAAGCTTGGAGGATAAAGGCCAAGGTCAGCCACAAATGCAGAGACTGGAAGCTGGGCTCTGAGCCTGCTTCGAGGACCCATGTCCTCATTAAGGAGAGTGAAGCTGTCCCTTGTTGGTAGCACTTGTGACTCCAGGAGTGAGTAAATGCTGATTCTTTTTTGGAGGAAGTTGTCACTGATTCAGGTTTTCTGGATTTCCAAGAATATGTAAAACCAAATGAAAGATCATAAGAAAAAAAAATGACCAAATAGACAAGGAAACAGGACACAAAGATCATACCAGTCAGGATGGAGTTTAGCCTCACATGTCAGGAAAAACAAATAATGGTGGCTTGGCCAGATACAGTTTTATTTGTTTTCATATAAAAGAAGTCAGGAAGTAGAATCTAGAATAGGTTTATCACAAATTCATCAGAGACCTGTGTCTTTCCAGGTCATGAACTCTCCATTCTAGGTTATGACCCTTCCTCTTGTGGCCCACTGGGATTGTCAAAGCTCTAGAGACCTATTTTCCAAGCCATCTGGAAGGAAGGGGACTGGGGACCATGCCTATTTTCTTTAAAAATATTCTGGGCTGGGCGTGTAGCTCAGAGGTAGAGCATTTGCCTAGCATGTGTGAGGCCCTGTATTCCCAGCATCAAACAACACAATGCAACACAACAACCAACAACAGCAACAACAAAGCCTTGGGAGTTGCACACTAGGTGTAAGCACTACCACCACCAAAAAAACTAGACAGATCTAACTGCCCAGCAGTAAGACTTACTAAAAACTAGTATTTTCCTTCCTAGGAAGGGAGGGGGCAAAGAATACTTGATAGCAACAAGCAGTCCCCCACACAATGAGGACGTGGTGGTCTAAATAAAGCCCTCCCCTCAAATGTCCAGGTCCTTATCCCTGGCTCCTGGGAATGTCACCTTGTCTGGTGAAATGAAATGGACTTTGCAGATGTGATTATGTTAAGGATCTTAAAGGAAGGAGATTACCTTAGATTATCCTGATGGGCCCTCAGAGTGACCACAAGTGTCTGTACAAGAGGGAGGGAGAAAAATATGTGATGATAGGAGCAGGAGATGTGATAGTGGAGGCAAAAGGCTGTTGTGTAGTGATCGGAGAAAGGGGTCAGGAGCAGAGGAAGGAGGGCAGCCACAGGAAGCCAGGAAAGGCAAAAAGCAGAGTGTCCCTCCAGCCTCCAGAAGGACCAGCCCTTCCAACACCTCCACTTAGCTCTGTGATTTTGAACTTTGCTTCTAGAACTGTATGAGAATACACTTGTGTGGTCTAAAATTGCTGACTTCGTGGTGATTTGTTATAGCAGTCATAGGAAACTCATACATACTAAGAGTCAGCAAACATTACAGGTGCCCCAAAAGACTTCAGATATTGTAATAATCAGATGCTGAACACTTTAAAAAAATTTAGAGTTAAAATATGTGCACTTCAAAATATGTTCATGGAAGAGATTATAAAAATGACCAGGTGTGGTGGTGCACACCTATAATCCCAGTGGCTGAGGAGGCTATGGTAGGAGGATCACGAGTTCAAAGCCAGCCTCAGCAAAAAGCAAGGTGCTAAACAACTCAGTGAGACCCTGTCTCTAAATAAAATACAAAATAGGGCTGGAGATGTGGCTCTGTGATCACATGTCCCTGAGTTCAATCCCTGATACCAAAAAAAAAAAAAAAAAAAAAAAAAAAAGACCTGAAAAGTCAGAAATTGAGCCCATTTTTCTGATTTGAAATGAGATGAAGAAATGAAAAATTATGATCCATAATTAATGCAGAAGATGGGTTAAACAGCAAGTTAAGAATAACTGAAAAAAGAATCGGTGAACTACAGATAAAAGTTGGAGGAATTATTCATAGTGCTAAGTAGACAGATAAAAATATAAAAGAGAAGTTAAGCAATATGGAAAATGGAACAAATAGAGGAGACAGTATTTGAAGTAACTGTGGGTTCTAATTTTCCAAATATGATGAACTTTAAGAATCCACAGCTATAGGAAGACCAACTCATATCAAACATTGCACATCCAGATGCGTCTTTGTATGACACAACAAACTACCAAGAACACGAGAAGGTCTTAAACCTAGCCACATAATGGGGATCAACTAAAAAAAAAAAAGTTGACTAGAAGTAAACTTCTCAACAAGGGAAACTAGACAATGAAATATGTCTTTTTTAAAAAAAATTTTTTTTAGTTGTCAATGGACCCTTATTTTTTTTAAAAAAAATTTTATTTATATTGTAAGGGTAAAAGAAATTGAAGTTAAAGTGTAAAAGACCGGGCATTGTAAAGTTTCTAAGCTGCAAGGCCTGAGTTAAAAAGTAAAGGACCAGGTATTGTTAAGTTCCTATGCTACACGCAAAACCTGAAATTCCTGTAGCTGTTAGGACAATACTCGGAACTGCCCAGTAAATATTCCCCCTGACCATCTGGTTGTTTAATAACCTAGGACCCTGTGCGGCCTGGCATGTAGGCATCGCAGGACCTAAACCAATCAGTTTGAATGTGTACCCCGCTTTAGAACTGACCTATCACCCCCGCCCAACCTGTTCCCGCCAATGAATGTACTAATCGTGTTTAAGAATTGTTGTTTTATTTTCCCGCGGTGTATGATGATTTGTTAAAGGAGACTGTGATGTATGTAAAGTCCCCGCCCTCCCCAAAAAGTGTACTTAGGCGCTGCTCAACTCCTGCTCGGGGCTGTGGGCTGCTCTCCCTTCTTGAGTGAGCACGGAGCCCCAGCGCGCTGGATTGGATCCTCAATAAACCCCTTTTGCTGTTGCATGAGCCGCGTTCTCTTGGTGGTCTCTTCCTCCGACGTTCGCCGGACCCTTACAATATACAGTGCTGAGATTGAAACCCAGCACCTCACACATGCAAGGCAAGCACTCTGCCACTAAGCCACAACCCCAGACCTGAAAGAATAATAAAATTTAAGACTGATTGACACACTGGCCAAATAGAATTGTGTTCCAGGACAGTTTTGTTGTTGTTGTTGTTGTTATTGTTGTTGTGTGTTTGTTTTTTCAAGAATTTGAGCTAAATAAATGCATCTTCAGAGTAGCAGAACATGAGAGAATTGACAACCAATGGTTTTGAACTAAATGAACTTCTAAAGGATAAAATTTAGAAAGAAGAAAAATGATGCCAGTAGGAAGGTCAGAAATATAAGCAGGCCTAGGCTCAGTGGTGTACGCTTGTAATCCCAGTGACTCCAGAGTCTGAGGCAGGAGGGTCACAAGTTCAAGGGTAGCCTCAGCAACTTAGTGAGACCCTGTCTCAAAATAAGAAAGGGCTGGGAATGTACCTCAGTGGTAGAAGCATCCTTGGATTCAATTCCCAGTACACAATGATAACTATGTATAATAACGAATGGAAACCAAATAAGATGTTTTATACCCAATAATAATAATAATTTGGAAGAAGACTGACAATAACTGTTGCTGGTGAGGATGTGGAACAAGAAGCACTCCTACTCATGGCTGAAGAGTGTAAATTGTTATAAATGCTTCTAAAAGTAATTTGATATTATCTAATAGAACTGAGCATGCTCTATTCCCTCCACCCCCATACTCTAGGGTGATTCTTTCATATATGCATCCAATTACAAATTCAAGGACCTAGATAGCAGCATTGTTTGTAATAGCAGAAACTGGAAATAAAATGCTCTTCAATAAGAAAAAATATAAATTGTGGTCTTTGTATACAAATGGAGCCCCACATATGTGTACATAAGGAAGGAGATCTGAGGAACAAAGGGCCAGAATCTTCCTTGCTTTAGGGTCCATTAGAGGTGGTGGCTTTTGCTTCAGAATGTGTTTAGATGCTTCTCTCTGGTCCTCCATGAAACTCTAAGTGCTAACGTCTAAGAGCAGCATCCTTAGGTTTCACCCACAAAATTCAACTTGGATGAAATAAAATCAAGAGATTTCCCTCTAGGAAGAAGTAAGCAAACTTATACAATATGGTTGAATTTTAGAAATATGCCGCAGTCTGGCTGGGCACAAATCACCGAGCCACCACAAAGCACTTGTATGTTCAAACAGGAAACTTTATTGCCTGAACTCCAACAGCACTCCACGCACACTCCGTGGGAACTCTCCCGAACACCACCCACGCGGCACCTCTCCGGCACACCACACCAACCGGAACTCCCTCCACCAGAACTCCCCCAACCAACTCGAACTCCCCAGGAAATCCCCGGGAGAACTCCAAAGTAGCGGGCGCCCAAGGCGGACAGCAGGAGTCTATATACAATTGAATCAATCCAGCATCATCTTAAGGGCTCGCCTCTCAACTATTACTTCTGGCAAAATGCCAGGGGCCATTCCGACTCGGCTGTGGCTCTCAACAGAAATAAAATATTGAGTTAAAAAAAAGTCCAAAGATTTCATATAGAAGATTGGCCCTATTTTTTTAAAGCTCAAAATTGAACTAAGACCATAATTTTAAAGATAGATACTGACGTGGTAAACTCTATTTTATAAAACCAAAGTGATGATAAACAAAATTCAGAATGGTGGTTCCCACTGGGGACAGCTGGGTGCTGGTGAACAGAGGTATATAGGTTGCTTCAAAGATACTGGTAGTGACAGCTTTTCAGCTGCATGGTGGGTTCATGGGTGTTCATGTTATTATTCTCTTGCTTTATAACATATAGGTCTTGCATATACATTTTACATATCAAGTATTACATGATAAAATTAAAAATAGCAGGGATTGAGAGGCTGGCTTCCTAGTCAGGTTGCCTGGCACTACTGCTTAACTGGTTGTGAGAGTTTGGGTACATCACTTAACCTGTTCCGCAGTAATCTTCTCATCCTGAAAATAAAGCAATAAGAGTTCCCATTTCCTACAGTTGTTGTGTGGCTTATGTAAGCTAATATTCAGAGCAGTTTGGAAGTACTCAGTAGAGCAATTCTTATTCTAATTACATTTACTTCTGGATCTACCCTCAGATGTGTACACACTCAAGGTCATTGGCATCTCCCAAGGTCACCTCACCTCTACCTCTCTGGTGCAGTTCATCATTCTGCCTCCATCCTATCCTTCTCCCCCTCCACTCTCTCCTCACAAATAGCCTCACGACCAGTACCCAGTCTGACAGAGTACTTAAAAGCACATATTTGTACACATCTGAGGCACAAAGGGCCAGAATCTTTCTTGCTTTAGGGTCTATTGGGGTGGCTTTTGCTTTAGAATGTGTTTGGATGCTTCCCTCTGGTCCTCCTTGAAACTCCAAGTGCTAACATCTAAGAGCGGCATCCTTAGGTTTCACCCACAACATTCAACTTGGATGAAATAAAATCAAGAGACTTCCCTCTAGGAAGATTTGGATGCCGATGAGGTCTGAATGGGTTGTGGATATGTATCGGTTTCCTTGACTGGAAACGGGGCCACCTCCAGTCTCCCCCAGAGTCTCTTGGACTCCCAGTAAACATAAGCCACAGTCTGATGCCTAACAGTTCTTTGGCCCATGGTTCCTTATTGTTTCCTCAGGCTTGTCTTCCCTGGCTGCTGTTGTTGGATCACATTAATGAACTATTTGTGTCCCCCTAAAAAGATATGTTGAAGTCCTGGCCCTTAGCACCTCAGGATGTGATTATCTGGAAATGGGGTCATTACATAGATAATAATGTTAAAATAAAGTCATAAGAATGGATCCTGACCCAACATGACAGGTGTCCTATGCAAAGGAGAAATGTGGACATAGAGACAGACATGCAGAGGGCAAAGCTGACATTAATCCAGGGAGAAAAGGCCAAGTGAACTTGGAGGATGGGAGTGGAGCCTCCTGGGAGAGAGGCCTGGCGCAGTCCCTTCTCTAGGATCTTCAGAGGAAGCTCAGCCTTACCCAACATGTGGATTTGGATTTCTGGCTTCCAGCACCGTGAGACAATAAGTATCTGTGGTTCAAAGCCATACCATTGTGGTACTTTGTAATGGCAGCCCTAAGAAACCCTTAGAGACTCCTGTTTGCTGATGTTTTGACCCTCTGCATTCCTCTGCTATGCTACAGACCACAGCAAGGCAAGGTCATAACTCAGTAATGGTAACTCAGTAATGACAATGACGGTGATAAGGATGATACAACCACATAACATGTATGGAGAACTTGCAAATATGACTGTGCTAAGGGCTTTGGCATGACTTAACCTGTATTAGTCCTGGGTTCTCTATAGAGACGGAACCAATAGGATAAATATGAGTTATATACATTCTCTCTATATTATATATTAAAATTCAAGGCTTCTGTATATAAATGCTCAGTTCTTGGTTTACAGCAAGCCAAAAGCGATGCAGATGGTGTCTTGGTCAAGTCTAAATCTAAAGTGGAAGACTGAATTCCCTAGAAGCAATCCTAGAGGGATTGGGGTGCACATGATTTATTCAGGGAGTGTTCTTCAGAAAAGAAAAGAAAAAACTTCAAAGGGAGGCCAGGATGCAGGTTAGGGAAGAGCTCAGCAAGGACATTGCCTTGGGGGAAGCTCCGTTGGCCTGTCCCTAGAGGCTCTACCCTGCAGCAGTTTTGTCCAGTGGAACTTCCTACGAAGGTAGAAATGTTCTATAGAGTCTTTCTTGTCTAGTAGAGTTGCCCCAGCTACCTACAGCCATCGAACACTTGAAATATGACTCATGTAACTCTGGGACTGATTTTTTTCTTTTAAGACAAGGCTTTCCTCAGTTGCCCGGGCTGGTCTTAGACTTCTATGTGCATCATCCTGCTTTAGCGTCCTAAGTAACTGGGACTATAGACATGTGTCATTGCACCTGGCTAAGGGACTAAATTTTTAATTTAATTAAATTTAAATTTAAATGTCTACTTGCGACTAATGACTATTAAATTGGACAATGTAATTCTGGATTATGATCCTCAAGATCAAATTGAGGCAAAGGGGATTGACTCTGTTTTATCTATCTATCTATCTATCTATCTATCTATCTATCTATCTATCTATCTATCTATCTATCTATCAGTACTGGGGGTTGAGCCCAGGGGTGCTTTATCATTGAGTCACATCCCCAGCCTTTTCATTTTTTGAGACAGGGTCTCATTAAGTTGTTTAGGAACTCGCTAAGTAGCTGAGGCTGGCCTAGAATTTGTGATCCTCCTGCCTCTGCCTCTCCAGCTGCTGGGATTACAGGCGCCACCACACCTGGCTCTTGTATTCTTACAGGCTGTGGGGTCCCCTGGCCTTGGTGGCAGCTAGTGCGTGGGGTATATAATTTCCCAGATGGGGTGAGAATAGGTGCACTACAAATCCCACCTACAGGTTCACTCATTGGGTCATCCTGACATCTTTTAATCACACCTCACAGAGGCTCTGAGAACTAATGATAGTCACAGAATAACATGATGCCAACACCTGGCTACACATTCCTGATCCCTAGAGCTGTTAGATCCTCGCCCACCCCATTCTCAAATCTTCATTGGCAATTTTTCTACTGGTTTGCTGGTCCCGCTAAGAGGAGGAGGGTTATGCTGCTTTCCCTAAGCATGCAGAGGGAATTTTTCTGTGGGTTTATGATATAGCATTTTCAGGTATGGAGAATAAATGTGTTTGATTCTACAATACCTACTAGAAACTTGAAGGCAGCTAGTCCCACAGCTTCATTTAAACAAAACAGCCCTGTTCCTTTTATGCTGAAGCAGTCAGAGGTTTGAAGCTATAAATACGGAAACCCAAGTTCTTGCTTTATTTATTATTTATATTATGTATTTATTATATTTATTTATTCATTATACAGCTATTATATTTGATTTATAGCCTTGAAAAACACATTCGCTTAATCTCTTCCAAAGTCAATTCAGGAATTAACTTTGCTAGAGTTTAATTTTGAATCTATTGCCCTTTCCTAAAGTGTATCATCTCTATTTATAATCTAGGCTTGCAGACTAAGTAGTGAGTAAAGAAAACCAACTAACCAACCAACCAACCAACCAACCAAAACAACCACCACCAGCACACACACACACACACACAAAAAAAAAAAAACAGACATAAAAGCAAAAGCTTCCAAAGGGAAATACTTTAAGTTCTTAAAATGAGGATAGCAAGATGTTTTTTAATAGGTGACTTCATTGGAAGAGCCAGACATAAAATTAATCTAATGGTTCCTTTTACTGAGTTTGACATTTAGGACAGAGTTTTATATACACAAAACAGTAAATACAAAAAGAAAACCAAAAACAGGGACTTGGCACATATTAATACTTAGAATTAAGAACTCTGGAATATTTAACTAGTATTATGTTATCTATGCCACTTTTTTTTTTTAGAGAGAGAGGAGAATTTAATATTTATTTATTTTTTTAGTTTTTGGCGGACACAACATCTTTATTTGTATGTGGTGCTGAGGATTGAACCCAGAGCCGGGTGCATGCCAGGCGAGCATGCTACCTCTTGAGCCACATCCCCAGCCCCCACATCTTTACAGAGTACCAACATATGTATGTGTTTGTGTGCGAGCACCTGTGTGTTCACATGTGTGCATGCCCAATGAAAGGGAAGGAAAGGAAAATAATCATGTCAGAAAACTCAAAAGGAAACAGATAAAATATCTTTATTTTATTTTTTGGTACAAGGGATTGAACCCAGGAGCGTTTAACCTCTGAGCCAAATCCCCAGCCCTCACTGAGTTACTGAGGGCCTTGCTAAAGCTGACCCTGAACTCATGATCCTCCTGCCTCAGCCTCCAAAGCTGCTGGGATTACAGGCATGTGCCACCATGGAGAGTCTAATGTAAGCTTGGTTGGTAGATTATCTGACCGAGTGAGTGATTCTGGCTTGCTTCCAGACTGTGTCCCTGGCTTTGCATAATTAAGTTGTGAAAAGAAAAACACATCTCTCCCCTTCACCAGCGCTCCACAAAAAAACAACACAGGAGCTTAGTCCAGTGTGTAGATCTCTACTATGAACTTTCCTGCCACATGTGGGGAATTACTGGCCTTTGGAAACTATCAGGAGCAGATAAGAGACAAGGTTTTAACATCATGCGGCTTGGTTTTGAAGGATTTTGCTCAGAAATGTGGCAAGTGTGGGCTTTAGAGACAGCATTTAAGGAGCGCATGGCTGGAAATCGTCTTGCTTTATCTCACCCATCTCTTTCCATGGGCTTGTGTGGTTCTATTTTTTTTCCCCTTCCTTTTTTCCCCCAGAGCACATATGAAGGTTTGCAATGCTTCATGCTTGAAGACCTGAGAAAAATGGAGTAAATTCAATATGACCGATGTCATCATTGCTGGCTTCACAAACATCACTTTCCTGGAAAGAGAAAAGCATGTGAAGGAAATGTATTAATGCTGAAAGAACAGGCCTGTCTCAAATATAATAGCTCATTTTTATCTGTCCTTTGTGCCTTACCAGAGTAGATCACTGAAGAAGCTGGCTCCGCTGTGCGAAGCCCTCTTGACTACAGCTTTTTGGAAGGGGCCGTGTCTCCAGGCCTCTAGGCCTCCCTGTGGTTCACTCCAGCAACTGCTCTGCTAATGACAACTTCCTGGGTCTCTTCTCAGTTCCCCAAGATTCCAGGAGTTGCTCACAAGGCTTGAGCCCCTAGGCTCTTGGCAACTGAAACAAAATCTGAAAGAAATCCACTCAGCTCTGTAAGCAAGTGCTGAGATACCTCCACAACAAAAATCGAATCATCACTTTTCTGGGGGCAGGAAGGCTAGAGTTTCAGGGTTCCTATCTCTGGGTTAAAGGTCTTAGAAAATGGGGATTGGAGGAAAAGCAGATTCAGTCCCCATCTCAAAGTTATTAGTACTTCCTAAGAATAAATGAGAACGCAACTGCTAACTCACTCTTTCTGGAACAATCCTGCCATTCTTTCGTGGCCTATAAACATTTTTTGTCAGGATTCAAGCCTGAATTTCAGGGGTGGCAGGAGTGGGAGGGGAAAGGGGAGAAGTTGGAAAAAAAATGTAGGTTTCAGATCTAACAGAAACTGAGGTCAGAAAACTGTTCCTGCTGTTCGTGGGGGTCCACAGTGACTGTTGTGGAAGGTGTTGATAAGAATGCCTGTAATCCCAGCTACTCCTGAAGCTGAGGCAGGAGAATTGCCAATTTGAGGCTAGCCCCAGCAACTTAGCGAGATCCTGTTTCAAAATAAAAAAATAAAAAGGGCTAGGGGTGTATCTCAGTGGTAGAGTGCCCTGGGTTCAGTCCCCAGGACTGCAAAAACATCATCAACAACAACAACAACAGAAGACCTGGGCTGCTGATGGATCCACAGTCAAGACTGGTTTATCCTTTTAGCCCATTCTTCTGTCAGTTAAACAGAAATTGGGGTGCTGCTGAGTTGGAGGAGGAAGAAGAATGGCAGGGCCTGCAGTTGGGAGCATAAACAGGGCTGGAAGTCTCTGGTGACTTTGCATTGGTGACTATAGCTGGAGGCTTTGTCTTGGAGACAGAGCTTGAGGGATAGTCAGCAAAAGGAGAGACTACACCGACTTTGCCTGTCCCTCTGTTTCGTGTAAACGATGCTTAATCCCTGGGATTTAACTTCTGAACAATGAATTCAAAATATGGCCAGGAACAAACAATGACCTAAGACATTGATGTCAGTGACATGATACTGCTAGGGCCTTAGGCTGATTGCCAGCAAGTTTGCCTGAATGCATGTTACCAGGTGCAAAGATGCCCATTCTGGTGTGACCTCAGGGGGTTTTGACACTCTGGCCCTTGTCTGTCTTCTTCAGGTCATCTTTTTCAATTTTCCCATTAATTCCTGCACTTGTCCATCCAAACTCTTCCTAGACACCTGCATCCATGCCATTCTGCAGACAGTATTCTTACTGTGGGCTATAAGTCTTTCTCTTCCTATTATCAGGAAAATTCTTATTATTCATTCTTCATATTCTCTGTCAAGTTCTTTCAAAATGATTTTTCTAGCTCTCCAGACAAAAATAACCTTAGCCTCTCTGGACTTCCATTTTTATGCTACTAGAGCATATTCAGAATTATAATTATTTCTTCATCTGTGTCCCTCTGCTAGATCATGTGTGAATTAAGGGAGAGGCCAAAGTTAAATTGAGATGCCTACTCTTACATTATACTATATGAAGTCTGAGATATACAATTATTCTTTCAGTTTTTGGTAGGCATTTATAAAGAGGGAAGAGAATAGACACAAAGAAGCCCCTGTGTCTGAGATCAGTGTTGCATATTGGTGTAAACTTAGGCTCATTTAAAAGCAATCACAAGTAAATTTGTGTCTTGTACTGTGCTAAGCAATTTTGTGTGGACGTTTTTATTTAAGTCTCACAAGGGCCTTAAGGCAGGTAATGATATCTGTATTTTAGAAGTGAGAAAATAGAAATGATTAAGGTTTTAACTGATTTGCCCAAGATCACAAAGTGAGTAATAGAACAAGGATTGCAATTCAGATAGTCTGATTGGGAGTCCAAGATTCATTTGCTATTACTAATTACCTCCCTTTAGCAAAACCCGTCATGGAAGCTCTCACTTTTTTTAGCTTCCTGCCTCTCACTTTAGAAGCCTCCACATTTTCCCAACTCCCCTTGCAGCTAAGATGCAAGGGCGTGACCCAAGCTTGACTAAACAGATGTACCTGCTGGAGACTTTGAACTGTAAACTAGTGACATAAAGAAGCTGAGACAGTGGTTAAATTCAGAGGCACTGGTGGCAGGAGCAGTGCCATCCAAAGTCTTGTGTCTGTGACTGCCAGGCAAACTGTGACATCTGTTGGACAGTGGGGACGGTTTCCTCACTGGATGACTAGGTGTATTGTTTTGGCTGTGATCCATCTCCTGCCTAGCTTCCCTTGTCTGGCCACCTTCTCCAAGCCTGGTTCTAATAATGTTGGAAACTTCATGAGCTATTCAACGATTCAGCATAAAATGATTCTCTCTCCTTATATCAGTGATAATTGACTTCAGCAGCCCTAACTGGTATAATGTCCAAACTCATTTTCTTGAATATAAGATGACTCCAACCTGTGTGATTCTTATCCAGAAAAAAAAAACACATAAGTACCCAAAATTTTATGAATATTGGACAGAGCAGAGGGAGAAGGTGGCAGACCAAGTATCACTGGGAACAATTTCTAGCTCATCCATCTAACTATCTATTTATGACTGATATGACTGTGGATGATCATGGAACGTTTCAGTATGTTATTAAAAACCTATGTCCAGAAATGGACTTGCTCTTTCAAGTATAAATTGATTACCAAGTCAAACTCTGGGCTTTAGCAATTTTGTAATGAATTTGGACTCTGAATAATAAGAAGGATAAAAGCAAATATCTTTCTTGTTCATAAAGGCAAACAGCTTTCTGAACTTGCAATATTTAAAAAAGCTAAGATCACAGAGAAAGTTGAAATGCTGAATTATTTAATATAACTCATTAAAGCCTTAGCTTTGGAGATGGAAGAGAATATGGTAGCTTACATAAAGGTTGTGGATAAATTTCAAGATGAAATTCACTTTGAAGATAATATGTGGGTACAGGGTTAACTAATCCCTGTGGCCTAATGCAATGAGGGAGCTGCGTTTACAATTTGAGACGGGAGTTGCAATTTCAGGCATCTATGAGTTGGGGGAGAGGCTATTGCTTCAGATGGCCAAGTAGTCCAGAGACGTTGGATATGCAACAGGAATAACCCTTGCAGAAGCCAGGGCTTTGACCTTAGTAAGTCTAGACACACTAACATGATTACCATCACTCTAATCAGATTATAAAGTAAACACAGTCTCTACAAAGCCAAGCTCTCATGGAGTTGTTATTTAGAAGATGATGAAAAGCTGCCTTCCATCTCTCTTCAGGACACAATGGGAGGATGTGGGGTAGTTTGCAGCATGTGGGGTGTTGGTTAGGTCAGTGGCTCTCAATCAGGAATGATTTCGCCATGTCTGGAGGCGCCTCTGGTTGTCACAACTTCTGGGCAATGGGAGAGAATCTGCCATTGCTCCTGGCCTCTAGTGGGTAGAGGACAAGATGCTGACAAACATCCCCTAATGCACAGGGCAGCCCCCCACGACCACCAAGAAGAATTATCTGGTGCCGCAAATCAACAGTGCTCTGACTGAGAAACTTTGTTTTACATGCAAAAAAGAAATTTCTGGATCTGAAGATATATAAATTGGAATGGGTTTATAAGCCACCTCAGGGTGTAAAATGTGAGAGTGCTTAAAACCTCAGAGATCAAGATAAATAAGTTTAAAAACTCAAAGTCACTGCAAAAATGCCCATGATGGACAATATATCAAGAATTTCAATAAAAATAGAATTCAACATAGATAAGATTAGAATAAGGGAAATTAAAATTTCACTAATTTTGATTACTGAAGTTTTGAGCGCCACACTCAAATTTTGCGGCCAAGTATTTTAGCCATCTCATTCTAGTTCCAACCCAATGGATGATCAGACCATTTTAGCTAAAAAGGTGATTTGGCTTGATTATTATGAAAACAGTGAGCATTCAAGCCCACGAAGGTAAATAAGAAGGGCCAGCTCTAGAACTTTAGATTTTTAGGGACTAAATTAAATAAGGCAGCAACCCATTTGGTAAGCTGCAGAGAGGTGGTCTGCCAGGGACTTTCATGTGTTATAACTTGTAGCCGGTCCTTCATTATTCAAAATCATGTTCATCCTGAAAGTTATTGTGTGACGGTATTCCCAAGTGACATGAGGCATTGACTGTGGTCTTTCGCAGAACTGTCCACTGCAACTCACCCTTCCAGAAAAATAACCATTGTAGGACCTTTTCATTTTACTTAGCAAGTAAATGACCACTCCTTCCCATCTCTCTTCTCCCTGACCTCAAGTCACATCAAAGCCAGCTGAATGTTCTTTTCTGGACTCCATCGATACTGACATTATTTTGCATTATTTGTTCCTTTTATTCCCTAAAATACTTAAGATAGATTTTTGTAGGGGAAGGATTTAAATATTTCTCCTTCAAATGCACTTGGGAAAATCATCTGTCTATATGTAATTACTAAGTTTATTTATATGGGAATTGGTATATTTGCAATATCATACTTACCCTCTCAGAAACGCCAGATGAAAGTTTGAAAGATAACTGTCTCTTCTGGGCAGGGCAAGACAGACAGTTAAAAAAAATTACAGTAACATTACTAATTAGGAGAAATGTGGTCTTGGATCCATATCAGAATAAACACTCTAACCACCTTCCATTAATTTCCATGGTTTCTGTTTGTGAGTGGCCAGCCTATTGGAGTACCTGCATTCAGCAAATGTGCTTGTGCATAAAGTAACTGGATAAGGGGCACACCACATCCCACATCCTGTCACTTAATCTAACTGACGTATGTACAATTTCTTTTGATCTGTGCTAACCATCTTTATCTCAATGAAAATCTCAGCTTCTATCTGTTATTTTTTAAAAATGCTTTAATCAGAGAGGAGCAACAAGTTGGGCTGAATTATAGGGTTTGGCTTCAGCATTTCCCCTCTACTCTATTAGAAACAAAACAACATCAAACTTGGGCATCATTTTCCAAACCACTTACTCGTTGATATTTCAATGAGATATTTTGTGTTTGTTTCTTAAACAGAAAAGAAAGAAAAAGGAACTAAGTGGTAGATGGGTTGATGAAGCATAATTCTAATTTATTTTAAATTATCAAAGCTAGATGTATCCAAATGTTCCCATTCTCTCTTTTTCTTTTTTTGGTACAAAGGTGAATGGAAGTTCATGATGTATCCACTGCTTAAACAAAGGACATATTTAATGATCTAGGATTTAGGACTCTCTGAGTGGCGTGCACAAGGCCTGGACAGCATAGTGAAATCCTATCACAAAAAGTAATATACACATGTTTCAGGTGTTTTAGGCAACCGTTCTGGATGATACTGATACTGATCAGCTATAAAGGGTCCTGCAAGGAGACTTCCATTTATAAAGTTATGAAATTACTGATATATATGTGGTTTCTTTCTTGTTACTTTATTATATTCAAAACTATTTTTTTAAATAACCAGAGTTTTATGCCTGATGATTTGGTCAGAATGCAATTTCTTCCCTAGAGTTTTTGATCCCAGGTAAACAAGTGAAAAGTTTTCTTTAAAAAATAAGAATAACCTTGCCATTTATTTCATGAAAAACATCAGCTTATTGTGGTAGCATAAGGACTGGGGGTGCAGCACAGTGGTGGCGTGCTTGCCTAACATGCAAAAGGCCCTGGGTTACAAAAGAAAAAGAAATCCAGTGACACAAGCAATTACAAGAAATAATGTACAAATGGAATTCATGATGTCTGAAAGAAGCCTAAATAGAGAATTCAGGATAAGACTACATAATTTTTACAAGGTTCTTCCAGGTTTCATGTTCTATGATTGAAATTAACTTCATATCTGCTTCAGGACTTTGCTACATACACCTTTGGGAATGTTTTAAATGGAATGGTAACTTCAGTGGTTCAGAATTTATTTAGGTTTGTCATTAATATGTTTGCTTTCCATGGAAATTTAAAAAGTGAGATGAATCCCATATGTAAATGTTCTTTGCCACTTATTGATAACAGGTCTGCCAATTCATAAAGAATTATTTCATACAACATGGAGCTTATAGAGCAGTATGTATAATACTGCTCTATTAAAGATTCTGAATGATAAACTTTTATGACATAAAAAGGCTGAAAGTATGTATTTCACATGTTAAGAGAGATTCTATATGGGGGATAGGAGAGAAGCAAAGGAATAGTTTGATTAAGTAGCTATGCATTACATACTTCTATATTGTTCAGTTATTCTAAGTACCTTTTTAATCAGCAAAAGCATTATAATTGTACTATTTTAGCAGAATAAAAGAAACAATAGAACTCAAGAATTTCTGTTTAAAAAAAAAAAAAAAAGAGTTGGGAAAAAAAAAAAAAATTACCTTGCAGCAGAAAATACAAGTCTGCCAGGAGAGGGCAGTGTGCAGCACCGAGAAAAGGGGGCGTTGCCCTGGGGTGGAGTCAGGGGCTGCGAATCTGAGTTATACGTGCCTACGTTTTCCTTTTTCACAAAATGGTGATTAAAATGCTTAAAATTTTCTTTGTTGTACACTATCTATATGTATATTAGACTTGTGGGCTACCTTTTGTCCTGTGGCAGAAAAACTATGTCCCCTGGAGAATTTTAGTTGGCTCTTGAAAAAGAAGGAATGGAGGATTCGAAATAAATGTGGTGTTTGTTCTTTTTTTTTTCTGTATTTCTGTCCTCTAAACAAATGCTACACCACCGATTTTATCTTATGAATATATACTGAACAAATTAAGGAGTCAGTGAATAGATCTAGGGTTCATTGCAAATGCTAAAGACTTTCATAAAACTTTGTATGCTTTCATAATAAAGCATTGTTCACAATGTATTTCTTTCTTCCTTCCTTTTTTGGTGGGTAGGGTACTGGGAATTGAAGCCGGTATGGGAATCTACATTCCCAGCACTTTTTAATTAAATTTTTTTTTTTTTAGTTGTCAATGAACCTTTATTTAATTAATTTATTTATATGTGGTGCTGAGAATCAAACCCAGTGACTCACACACGCTAGGTGAGTACTCTACCACTGAGCCATGACCCCAGCTTCACACTTTTTAATTTTGAGACAAGGTTTTGCTAAGTTATGGAGGTTGACTTTGGACTTGGAACTCTTCTACCTCAGTTCCCTGAGTTGCTGGGAATGTAGGTATGTGCCACCATGCCCCATCTGTATGATGTTTTCTTATTGGTAATGATGAGAATGAACCACAGTAACAAACATTGTGCAAACATTGTGTGGTGTGCAAGTTCAAGGCCAGCCTCAGTAACTTAGGGAGACCCTGTCTCGGAATAAAAAACAAAAAGGGTTAGGTGTGTAGCTCAGCTGTCTGAGTTCCATCCCTAGTAAACGTGCTTTCCCTCCACCCCCAAAATTATCATTCTGCACTTGAATGGACTCATATAACTACTTTAAAAAGCTATTATTTCATCACAGAAGGCACAAACTTAGTCATCCATGTATTTTTCTTTTCCTGTATTGCAATATAACATAAACTATTTTAAAACAATACTCTCCATTGTAAAATTCTGTTTTTTTCTTGTATATATTTGAAATTTTTCACAATAAAAATGTTTTAAAGATTTTCCACCCCATTACTTCAATTTTTTTTGTTCATGTAAACAGGTCAAGGAGGCTCTATTCTTTACATCTGACTCTTTGTGATAGAGAATTTGCCTCTGAACAGAATTTGGTCCTTCTCAATTTGGAGCATCTCCGTGCTCCCAGGGACTCTGTGCCTGAAGTCACAACTTCTGTTCAGGTCTCCTATTCAGATTATGTCTGTGGGATGAAGAACAATCCATGAACGTACAGAGCAGACCAACACCTTCTGAACAAACACCTTCAGTTGCAGAGTTCTCATGGGAACTTTCTGTGGGAAGCTTTTTTGTTGTTGTTGTTGTTAGTCATTTAAAGTGTCTCACAAAAATAAATATTAGGCTTTAAGAGAGTGATGATTTAGAGGTGACTTGTTACAATAAACTCATTGTCTTCTCTCTACAAGGATCAGTAGAAACTCCAAGGAGAGTGAACCTCATATTTGCAGAGCCTCTCTGCACTGGACTGGGAGTTGGTGCTGACTCTGCACAGCAGTCTGGGGAGGGGGTTGGCCTTATTCCCACCCTACATGAGAAGAATCAGGCAGCTGAAGTTCTGAGCCTATCCATTCTGGTGAAGAGCACTACTGAGAGACTCAAATATGGTTCAGCTTTATGAGGAAATAGACCATTGTCCCCCATGGCAGGTGACAAGATAATAAGAGTCACCTTCTCTGAGAGGGCACTTCTGATGCTGGAGTCCTCAGGTTGGTCCTCCTGGGGATAGAAGTTACCTTCAACATTCAAGTGCTCTGAATTTCACATAAATGGTATCTGCTTTGTGGGGGCTAAGAGCCCTGGTGTGAAAGATTTTTAGCATCTGAAATAATGTGCTATAGTTATTAGGAGATCACTTCTAAAACATGAATCCCATGAACCCTTCCAGTCCTCAGTAAACTGAAGTGGTTGGTATCACGTATGGCTCTGTGAATATTCATTATGTGGATTCTGACACCTCACACTGATAGAATACATCAAACCAATGTATAGATATCAACTATGTAGAGGAAGTGCTGTATTTACAATGATTCTTCTGCAGCATAGACCTAGCTTCCATAAGTTTCTTCAACAGTGGTAAAATGCAATTGCCAGGGCTCATGGTGGCAAATCAATGTAATTTCTGGCTATTTTAAACACATGGAATTGATATTCCTTTCCATAACCCAGCCCTGCTCTGACGATTTCACTATTCTATTTAAGTGAATGGGTGGGCTGCACACATAAAACATCACATTGTGTTGTATGTGCTATTGGATGAATGCAGAAGGTAGAGATTTTGTTAAGAAGAGCTGTGGTGGGGCAGCCATTTCCACTTGATATAACAAATTTAGCTTGGGAAAAATAATTGCCCACGGCCAACACAGGACACATGAGCTTAATTCAAACCCAGTAAGTGCAGTTGGGTTTGCATTAAGCAGTTTATTTTATTTGCTATACCTGATATGTAGTACTTTGTACCCCTACAGAAAGAGGAAAAAAAATGGAAATATTTAGTAAAATGGAGTCATTAAATAAAGAGACAAAAGAACGGGTAGAAAAAAAGAGAGCTACATCAAGGCAAGAATGGTCAACACAGGGACAGAAACTATGGGAAAGTAAGAAAATTTCTATTTAGAGTTCTTAATTAGTATTTTTAATCTTTTCAGGACTGAGGTTCTGCTGTCATCCAGGAATATTTAGCCCAGACAAGGCTTAGTGCAAAAGACAGACTTACTTTACTAGTAACTTACTCAACATTATTTTTCTGTGTTGTCTTTACCACATCATGGTTTACATTACCCTCTTTGAATCTCCAAATTGTAAATTGATCTTCAGGCCTTACATTTGGCTTCAAATAATTTTCCAGATAGGCAAGAATGCTTTTCCTATAGACAACATTTCCTCCACTATGTTTTAATAGTAATCAACATCAGGGAGAGAATTCTTGTGAAACTACAAAGAACTTACATCTATTAAACTGTGATCCTTATAGATTGCCACAGTCCACTTAAGTACTATCAGTTCTGTGATCCTGAAGCATTGAGGAATGAATGAAAGCTCTGGACCCCTCCCCCACTCCAGACATGCTGAAACAGAAAGTCTGGGGAAAAATAAGGGCAGCAATCGGCATTGTAGCAAGACTTCCAGGTATTCTGGTGCACGCTCAAGATGAAGAACCACTGCATTTGTGTATCCACAGTGGTGGTTTTATTTCCTAACCGTTTGTTTTATTGCATGGATAAGCTTTTCCAATCTGGCCAGCTGTGTCCTAAGACATTCACCTATTCTGCAAAGACTGAAAACATCTTGCCCATTGCTGACTCTGATGGGTATTGAACCCCTGAAGCTGCAGAATGTTCTAAAACACAGGTCATATTTTAAATCACTATTGAATCTTTATTTACTAAGGATTTTTTTTCAACTAAAACCCATATGATTTCCCAAAACTGAATCATTCATATGTAATTCTTCTTGGAATTACCCTGTAGCATAGAATAAAAATGTAAAAAGCTCTGTATTATGAACTCATTCTTGAATGACATTATAATACAGATATTAATAGGCTTTCAGAATGTATCATTTATAAATCTGAACTGAAAGAGCTTCTAAAGGATGTACTCCAGGAAGAAGGAAACTGAACCCAGAAGGAAGAAATGGAATAAAAAAACCCAAAACATAAGAACAACAGCAGCAAACGTGTACACCATGACTACAGCATGTTTGGGGAGACGTTGTTTCCCTTCTCAAATTTCTCTCTACAATACCAGTGGAGGAAGTCTAACTTTTATACCCATAAAATTGACCCCCCAGTGGCTGGGGTTGTGGCTCAGTGGTAGAGGGCTCGCCTAGCACACGTGAGGCACTGGGTTTGATCCTCAGCACCACATAAAACTAAAATAAAGGGATTGTGTTCACCTACGACTAAAAATATATATATATATATATTAAAAACAGTGAGCCCCCATTGACTGTATATCTACTCTGTGTCAATCTGCAAAGGGGTGTGATATGTATCTTACTTATACTTCATAACACAACTATGGGGTAGATATTATATATTTGGAAGCTGAAGCTGAGATAGTTAAGGATCTGGCCCAAGATCACACAGCTGGCAGGCAGCAGGATCAGGAGGCATCCTACCCAGGCCTACCTGATAGCATTGTTCTGCTGCTTAAGCCCTAGTCTAGCAACCTCATGGTAGTGCTTAAGGTTGCATTTTCCTTTAGAATTTATAAGGCATTTCTAAAATGTTATCATTTTAAAGGGTCTCAAACAGTTTTTACTATCAAACCCATTTTAGAAACAAATAACCAAAGCTCCAAATGCTGGGTAGTTTTTTGAAGTAAATAGAACTATTTTTGACCTCATATCAGTTTATTTAAAACAATTTTTTAAAAAAGAACACTTAATCTGATCACCTACAAATGGCCAGTAGCATATGAATAGCAAATTAAAGCCACAATGGCATATCATGTTACATTCACAATGGCCAACACCTAAAAATTGATTGTACCAAGTGTGGACAAGTTTGTGGACAAAGGCCATGACTTCTGTTGGATCCCTGTGCTGCCGGCATCAGAGGCAACAAGAGCTGACATGCATTTCAGTGCCGCAGTCCGGCTGCAGCAAAATAACCGGGGGGTGACGAATAACTTGTGTACATTGATACAGCAGGAGTAGGAGCCGTTTATTGCAGGACAGGAGCAGTATTTATACATTCCACACAGCTTATCTAATTAGCATAAACTAGATACAGCAGTCAACCAATAAGGAATCTCCACACTTAATGGCTCGCTTTTGTTACTTCTCAAACCACTCCCTCTGGCATTTTGCCAGGCACCATCCAGACTTGTTTATGAACTCTAACATTCCCCTGGTAAAATGCCAGGTGTTATTTTGACTTGTTTACAGACTCTAACATTTCAGGTCATCCTTGTGGTCTCCAGTTGATGTGAGTTGGGTCCAGTCTGCTCTTAACATTCCTCACTTCCATTCATCTTGCCTTCTGATATCCTGCCCTATGGACCTTGAGCTTTAGCACCCTTAAAGACAGCAAAAAGTTTTTCTTTTTCTTTCTTTTTTTTTTTTAGGGAGTCCAAGATAGGAAATTATTTTATTTTTTAACTCAATTGTTTAATTAAAATTAGGAAAAATCTATAGATAATCTTTTTTTTTTCTAATTAGTTATACACGACAGCAGAATTCATTTCATTTCATTGTACACAAATGGAGCACAACTTTCATTTCTCTGGTTGTACACGATGCAGAGTCGCACCACACGTGTAGTCATACATAGGGTAATGATGTTTGTCTCATTCCAACATATTACCTACCCCATGCCCTCTCCCCTCCTCCTCCCCTTTGCCCGATCCAAAGTTCCTCCATTCTTCCCATGCCCTCTTCCCCTAATATGGATCAGCATCCACTTATCAGAGAGAACATTCAGTCTTGGGATTTTGGGGATTGACTTACTTCACTTAGCATGATATTCTTCAACTCCATCCATGTACTTGAAAATGTCATAATTTTGTTCTCTTTTAATGCTGAGTAATATTCCATTGTGTATATATATGTACACATTTTCTTTATCCATTCATCTATTGAAGAACATCTAGTTTGGCTCCACAGTTTAGCTATTGTGAATTGAGCTGCTATAAACATTGATGTGGCTGCATCACTATAGTAGGCTGTTTTTAAGTCCTTTGAGTATAGACTGAGGAGTGGGACAGCTGGGTGGAATGGTGATTCCATTCCAAGTTTTCTAAGGAATCTCCATACTGCTTTCCAGAGTGGTTGCACCAATTTGCAGTGTTACCAGCAATGTATGAGTGTACCTTTTCCCCCACATCCTCGCCAACACTTATTATTGTTTATATTCTTGATAATTGCCATTCTGATGGGAGTGAGATGAAATCTTACAATAGTTTTGATTTGCATTTCTCTAATTGCTAGAGATGTTGAACATTTTTTTCATATATTTGTTGATTGATTGTATATCTTCTGAGAAATGTCTGTTCAGTTCCTTGACCCATTTATTGATTGGGTTATTGGAAAAACAGCAAAAAGTTTAACTGGCTTCCAACAGCTCTATAAGGCCAAATCCTGTAACAAATTCTAAATTCTGTATGTATATCCTGGTGGTTCTGCTTTTCTGATTGTGTTATGGGCAAGCTATATGGGCAATGACCAAACAGACTCCATTTTACCCTGAGACTCCGTATCATGTAAGAAATGCTTCTCCCATGGGAAAGCCCCACCTCTGTACCCATTAATAGTTACCTAGCATAGCATACTTGGCAACAAAAAATAGCAGTTCTTATACAATGTAAAATTGTTCTCTTAGGTTTCCATTTTTGGGGGGCAATGTACCTTGTCAGAGATTGATTGTTTAGATGTTAGTAACCATTCTCTAACTTGTACTGAACTAGGGTCATTTTGACCCACTTCCTTTCTGCTTGATTGCTGCTATGCCAACCTGGAAAGTCCTGTGGGAAATACCAATGTACCCATTGCATTGTCTTGCTAACTGCCCGATTCAGCTTCTGTACCTTGCAGCTACGTCAACCTGGATGTGGTTTTTGCATGTTTTGCCTTTAAATATCCTAAAATGCTTGGGCTTGGAGCTGTTCCTCACAGAGACAGTTATGGGTCCTGTGGGGGACAGTTACCGGCTGGCTGGTTAAATAAAGACTCTTCAACTTGGACAAAACTTGGGGCTTGATGTATTTTCTGAGCGACCTGCCCCACAACAGTCGAACACTTACTAATATAAATTCAGATTGGGGCCAAACGTGACCCATAGCCTTCTTTTTTATGGCCTTTGAGCTAAGAATAATTTTACATCTTTAGAGGACTACAAGAATAAATAAGGAAGAATATGTGGCAGAGACCATATGTGGCCTATGAAACCTAGAATGTTTATTATTTGCCCCTTTGATGACCCTTCATGGAGGAAGAGTAGGAGCATAAAATAGTATGGAAACTTTAGAGAAGAGTTTGGCAGTTTCTTTTAAACATAGATGCACATTCACTGCATGACCAGCAATCCTCCTCTTAGATATTTATCAAATATATATGAAAATATATGCTCACACAAACAATTATACCTGAATTTTCATAGTTTTTGATTCATTTATTCACTCAAAAAAACTGTTACCCTTCATGAAAGAAGGCAGAGAAGAAAGAGAGTATATTGTGTGGATGCATTTAGATGATGTTCTAGAACCGGCAGCATCAGTCTACAGTGATAGAGAAGTAGTGGTTGCCACTACTAGCATGGCGGCAGGGGGCACTGGCTTGACAGGGGAAGCAGTGAGCTTTCTGGGGAGTGTTTTATAGACTGATTGTGATGGCCTACCCATTTATCAAAATTGCAGTTGTAGGTAAAATACATGCATTATATTATATGTACGTCAACTTATTAAGGTTAACCTCAGTAAAACTGAGTTTTTAAAAACTGTGACTAACCTATGGTATCCTCCTTCTTTGGTTCCTCACAGTGTGTACATTTTGCGTATGTTCTGGCTTTCACCCTTCACTTCCTATTTAGTCTACCTATGTCGCTACAACATGACAATTGCTATGTTGCGTTCCCAGGGCTGTCATAACAAAGCACCACATACTAGGTGGCTTAAACAACAGAAATTTATTGTCTCACAGTTCTGGAGGCCAGAAGTCCAATATCAAAATGTCCACAGGGTTGGCTCCTTCTGAGGGCTGAGAGGGAGGATCTGTTGTAAGCTTCTCAATCAGCTTCCGGTGGTTTGCTGGCCATCTTTGATGTTCCTGGGCTTTAGATGCATCACTCCAATCTCTGTCTTCATGTTCACATGGCACTCGTTGTGTGTGTGTGTGTGTGTTTTGTGTTCAATTTCTCCCTTTTTATGAGAGTCAGACCAGATTAGGTCAGACCCTAATTCACTGAACTTCATCATCTGCAAAGTTCAAATAAGGTCAGATTGACAAACACTGCAGGTTAGGACTTCAGTATCTTTTAGGGAGACAAAATTCTAACAATTGTGTACAAATTAATGTCGAGATTTGGACTTAGAAGGAGGATCATCTCAAAGAGTTCCACTTCAAGCTACTGGTCTTTGGAATCCTTATCTTTCCTGTCTATTACATTATCTTGATCTAGCCCAAGTTCCACAAAGTAAACAAAATTAGTGAATCAATTAAGATTTAAAGCAAACATTTAGACAAAGACAAACATATAAACTCAATGTTCAGCTATAATGTTCATTTATTGCTTTATTTACATCAAGGGCTCAAAGTAAATACCACCTATTTAGAAGGTTTGTTTTTTTCTCAAATAATTATGCCATTGTGATAGTCCCTTTACAACGTCTATTTTTAACATCTCTGAAGCTGAATGGCCATAAGCTCAACCAATAAACTGATGGCAAAATAATTTTTAATCCAGATAACTTTACTTCCCTTTTCAGAGTGGAAGGTTTCTGCAGGAGGGCCTTTTTTGTCTATGTATCTTTAACTGAAATATTTTATTTGTTCCAATATTTTCTAGTGAAAGAGCAAAAACATTTTAACCCATTATGTTCTGTCATTTCATATATATGACACTCATGAAAATTTAAAATAAGCAACATATATATCACTGTGATAGTTTTGTTGCTTGATTGAAGTTTTTATAGGAGTCATATATATGGAATGAAGGAGCATAATTAGAATGGACAAAATTGTATCTGCTTAATTTTTCCTTTATTTAGTGAGGGTAACTGGGATTGAACTCAGGGGCATTCAATCACTGAGCCACATCCCCAGCCCTATTTTGTATTTTATTTAGAGACAGGGTCTCACTGAGTTGCTTAGCGCCTTACTGTTGTTGAGACTGGCTTTCAACTCGCCGTCCTCCTGTCTCAGTCTCCCGAGCTGCTGGGATCACAGGTGTGCACCACTGTGCTGAGCTATGGGTTTCTTAATTTTAACATTTTTCCAGAATATTTGGAAAAAAGAATAAAAACAATACATGTGAGATCACCTTAGATAATGATATAATTCATGTATATAACTGTAACTATATAATAATAGCATAATATAAACCATTATACGTATTTTAACCACATATCTTCTTCTGAATTTCTATACATATCACATTTAGATGTATAGATGAAATAGAACATATTTTTTTCTAAATCTATACATTTAGATATACAGATGAAATAGAACATATCTTTTTCCTTCTTAATACATATGTACTTTTTTCTGCTGATAGTTTTGTTGTTATAACATTTCCACTATGTTTTTGTGATGGTGAGGAAAATGAGGTCAGATTTCTTTTTACTAACCACTTTATCCATTTCTTAGCATTTTTTAAAAATTGTATGGTAGCAAAAGTGTTGGATCTGACACACTAACTCACATGTCAACAACTGGATGGGATTACAGTCATGTGCCAGGCACTGAAAAAAACAGACATTAGTGGGGTGGAAAGGGGGTCACTGTCCTTAAGAACCCTGAAATTTAGTTGCATTTACAGAAGAAGATCCAGGTCTGAAATCAGATGAGATCCCCCTCTGTATTTATCTGTACATTGTATTTTTATGCCATCACCTCTGAATTGCTATTAGATGACTCCAGCTGTAGCTAAAGACATTGATGAGAGTGGAGTGAAAAAAGAGCTACTGAGGAGCCCACCTGAGAAGGTCCCCAGGGCTAATTATGTGTTCGCTACATCTCAAAAATCTCAACAACAATTTATCAACAAAATAAAATATTTATCCTTATAAAAGTATAGTGTCGGCGGTTTTAGCCCCCGTCTCCTCCTGAAGCGGGGGAAAGCATGCCCAGACCAGGACCAGCCAAGAAAGGTAGACTGGCAGCCCATTTATTGAGGAAGTACACACAGCTTATATACTGCATAAGAGCCAATCAGAATAAAGGTTAGAGGGGTGGAGCAATTTCAGGTATACACCCATCCCATAGACCTGAGGGAAGGCTCGAGCTGTCCACAAGGGCAGAAGCGTCCTGGACCTATCCTGGAGGTGGTCCGCCTTTTCTGTCACCACCCACAGCACCGCCTCTTGGCTGATCGCCAGGAGCCATCCCAGCCACATGTGTGGCCCCAGGACTGGGAAGCGGGCAGCAAGTCATGCCCTACAGTATAGGAGATATAAATTATTAATTGGGGATAGAAAGGTTGTTACCTTTCCTCACTCTTTAGAGGGTCAATGCAGAAACTCCTATAATAAAAGACAGTTAATAAGAGAAACGCACAACAGATTTATTTAACCAAAGTTAATATGACACAGAAGGCTTCAGAAGTGAAGACCAAAAGGCATAAGGAGAATCACCTGTTTTTATGCTTGGGTTCAATGAATCATTCTGCCCATTGAGAGCCCATGTGGGAATGTGACTGGACAAGAGGGCATGATCTAATGGTCATAGACTAAGGTGGGGTGAGGGTGGAGGCCCAGCCAGTCCTACCTGTTCATATTCTTCTTGACCTCTCTGTTCAGCATTTCTTCCTTTCAAGTGCTGGACCCCTCTGGAATGAGGGTCTTAAGACCTACCATTATAGGATAGGTCAGAGAGTTTCCTTCTGGCCAGCTTCTACACAGAATAGTAGGAGTAGGAGAGAGTAGTTCTTCTGGGTTTTATGGCTGACTTTGGGGAAGAAGACTTCTAGTTTCTATGGCCCACCTTATGGAAGAAGCCTTCCAGTTTCTGTGACTCACTTTGTGGGAGCACAGGGAGCAAGAGACACAAGGGCAGGAGAAGGTCAGAGAGACTAGGCTTCTCTGACATCTTCTAATCTCCTTTAGTTCAAACGTTCAGCATGCTAAAGTCCCATTTTCAGAGCTTTACAGCTACAACAGGAGAGATTCAATGTGAGTTGATTCTTTCAAGATTTTTTCTCCCAGGACTAATAGGTACTTGGGAATGTAGTGAAATAACCCTAATAAGGTAGGGAGATAACATTTATTACCTTTTTTTTTTTTTGTACTGAGGATTGAACCAGGAACGATTAACCACTGAGCAACATATCTAGACCTTCTTTTATACTTTATTTAGAGAAAGGGTCTTACTGAGTTGCTTAGGGCCTTGCTAAGTTGCTGAGGCTGGCTTTGAACTTGTGATCTTCCTGCCTTAACTGAACTGCTGGGATCACAGGTGTGTACAACTGTGCCTGGCTTACTCATTACCTATTATGAAGGGACCAGTATATGCTGATGACATAAAATGTTATAGAGGTTTCTCCCTCACTGGAATTCAAGAAACAGACATCAGTGATTGTTGCTAATGAAATTTTCATCCCTATAAAAAAAGCAAAACAAGCAGGCAATGTCACACAATACCCTACCCTTCTTTCATATTAAATAATTTTTGAATGTGGAGAATCGATTATGTTATTGATGAGATGAAGCCAATTTTGGCAATGTAGATTCTCAATTCCATTATCTTTGGTGTCCAGATGCAATTATTTTACTCTAGGGAGAGGGGCTTTATAAAAGATTCAGCAAAAAGTGGGCCCTCTTCATGAATAGCTATTTGTTTTCCCATTAGCAAAAGTTATAGCATAAAATAAGTCCAACATGGTACAAATTACTACAAACGTCTCTACTCAAGTTTTCAGTCTTGTTTGTTATCAGGATAATAATTTCCACACTTTACTTCCTTTTGGGGGGCATAAAAAAGTTTTTGAGTTTTTCTGGGTAATTTTTTCAGCTTCAAAGTTTGTTTGGCCTATATGGTCCCAATCTTTCTTTGAAGAAAGGACAAGACTCCAGCGACTCTTCACATATTCATGTTGCTTATCACCCCATAAATGAATCTGCTTGGTAGGGCATTTTGGGGCTTTGTGCTGATTATCCCCCAAGTCCAAGGTGTGTGTGTGTGTGTGTGTGTGTGTGTTTTCAGGCTTTCTTGTGAACTCATTCTTTTTGTGGAAACTGTTGGATAACTCAACCCTCCCTTCTGAGTCAGTTTGGTTATTGAACTACAGTTGTAATCAGCAGCATATCCATTTCTCCACTTGCTTTAAGTGCCAACAGTACTTTCTAAGCTTGTATTACTCCACTAGGCAAGGGCCAGATGTTATCCCCTCTAATAGCAGCAACATCAACTCAGCTGAGGTGAGGTTCAGCTTCAGAATTCCAACCTCACTAAAAATTTGGATTAGAATGGTATTTGAACTCACTCTTTCCTTCCTTCCTTCCCTCTCTCCCTCCCTTCCTCCCTCCCTTCCTTCCTTCCTTTTGATGGGAGTCTTGCTATGTTGCTCAGCCTGGCCTTGAACTTCTGCCCCCAAGCAACCCTCCTGCCTCAGCCTTCCCAATAGCTAAGACTACTGTGTAGTCCATTGTTGAACTTTTTTTTTTTTTTGAACAACCCAGCAAAATAAAATTCCGATTTATTGTTGGACAACATTGTTTCAAACATACATCAAACAGGCCAAAACAAAACAAAAAACAACAACAAAAAAGAAGTAAAAAAGAAAACTTTCATCTTTGGCCTTTTTAACCATCTCATACAAACCAAGTACTTACAGCACAGCAAAAGTACATACACAAAATGTTACTGGAATGCTCAGAATAAGTTTTTTGTTGTTGTTTGTGCTTTTTTTTTTTTTAAACATAAGTGTCCCCCTCCCCCCCCCCCCTGCAGCCCCTTTGAGATTGTAAGGAACATGGTCACATCACAAATCAAATCAAAAGTAGGACAGAGAACACTCCAAAGGCAGGTTATCTGAGATTAATAAAATTGTTGATCCCTAACAATATGTACAAAAATATAAAATGTAAATAAAAATTACAAAGTTTCCTTTTTAAAAGTACTTTAAAGAAAAAAAAAAGCAGGGCTTTGGAAGTTTTGTTTCTTTTTTGCTTTGCTGTTGCAAATTCACGCTGTGGTTTGGGGCAGGGGTAGGGGGTGGGGTGCCATCTGCGGCTTCAGGGTGACCGGGTTTAGATACTGAGATTCTGAGACTAGAAGTGGAGGATGAATAGATGAATAGGTCTCAGCGGCTTTTTTTTTTTAAGTTTTACTTTTTCTGTTTTGCTGTCTAGTCATCCTCATGGTCTTCTGCTTCTTGGTATCAATACTGTCACGCTTGTCATCTTCAGCTGCCGCTTTGCCTGTAGCTGCCCCAGCTCAGTATCTTCACTTCAATCCTCTTTCTCTTCTGCTTCTGCATCTTCCTCTTTGCTGGGCTCCTGCTCCTCAATTTCCTCAGTAGCATTCTCTTTACCATGGCGTCTCTTTCCATTCTCTGCCTCCTGCAGACTTCCTTCTCCAGAAGTCCTTGGGGGTGACCGGGAGCTGGTGACGGGGAGTAGGCATGCGCGTGAGCCCAGCCATGCAGCAGGTTTAGAGGAGAACCAGCGTGCGGGGATTCTGGTGATCAAGCCTGCTGAGTCTGCGGTGGCGGAGGTGGTTGTGGCGAGCCGGGAGCTGAACCTGGGAACCATGCCAAGATGGCTTTTTGGAGTGGGCTGTTGAAAAGTTTTTTAATTGTTATTTGCTATGGTTTGGATTTTAAATGTCCCCCAAAGGCTCTTATGTTAAAGACTTGGTCATTAGCCGCTGGCATTTTGGGGAGGTGGTAGAAGCTTTAGAGGTGGGGCTACCTGGAAGGAAGGTGGTCTTTGGCTCCCTGCCCCTGGAAGGAGGGTGCTGGGACCGCTGTCCCTTCTTGGCTGCCATGTGGCTAGTGGCTTCTTCCACCACTTACTCTCTGCCACGTCCTATTGTCTTGCCACAGGCCCAAAACAATCAGGCCAGCTAACTGTGGACTAAAACTTTGAAACCAGGAGACAAAATATACTTTTCTTCCTTATGAGTTATTTATTTTTGTAGTACTGGGGATTGAACCCAGGGCTGCTTTACCACTGAGCTACATCCCCAACCCTTATTTATTTATAGTTGTAGATGGACACAATACCTTTATTTATTTATTTTTATGTGGTGCTGAGGATCAAACCCAGTGCTCTACCCCTAGGCCACCCCCAGGCCTCCCTTTTTATTTTTTATTTTGAGTCAGGGTCTCACCACATTGCCTAAGTTGACCTTGACCTTGAGATCTTTTGCCGCCTCCCAAGTTGCTGGTATTGAAAGAGTGCAGCTTGGCAGTAGGCATCTCAGGGCCCAAACCAATCAGTTTGAATGTACCCCCCTTCTTAGGATTGACCTATCACTCCCGCCCGACCTGTTCCCTTCAATGAATGTACTAATCTTGTTTAAGAATTGTTGTTTGATTTTCCCGCGCCTCATGATGATTTGCTCTGATGTATGCAAAGCCTCCGCCCTCCCCAAAAAGTGTACTTAAGCACTGCTCAACCCCTGCTCCGGGCTCTGGGCTGCTCTCCCTTCTTGAGTGAGCATGGAGTCCCAGTGCGCTGGATCCTCAACAATAAACCCCCTTTTGCTGTTGCATGAGCCGGTCTCTTGGTGGTCTCTTCCTCCGATGTTCGCCGGACCCTTACAGTATTACATCTGTGCACCACCACACTTGGCATAAATTGTCTTTCACAGGTTGTTTGTCACAGTGATGGAAAGCCAGCACATTATTACTATTGAAAACAGAGTATTTGGCTTATCCTTGTTCCTGGTACAAGGAGACTTAAATCTTGGAGTTGCAGGATTGATAGGAGTGTTTCTGTAATTTTTCTTGGTCTTCTTAGACCACTACTGAATTAATGCTGATGAGGTGACTCAGGGTGGGGCCCTGGATATTTTCAGAATGGACTGGCCATGCTGATCAACCCTGTGATTGGAAGGTTGGGATTTAGAGCCATGCCTTATCAGTTTGACCTTTGGAATTGAAATGGTACTGGGGATTAAGTTCAAATCATGCAGCCAATGATTCAATCATCTCCACATAATGAAACCCCAGTATAAACTCTGGACTGCTAGAGCTTGGGTGTGCTTTCTGGCTGGTGAGACACACTGATGTGCTGGGTATACATTCCGAGGACATTGAAAATTTCAGATCTCCTCTGATGAGTCTGTTCATTTGTCTGATTTGTGCCTTCTATAATAAAGCTGTAATTATAAGTATAGCACTTTCCTGAGTCCTGTGATTCATTCTAGTGAATTACTGAGCCTGAGGCAGTAGTGGAAACCTCTACATTTGTAGACAATTGGTAAGAAGTGCTGCTGTACAGGAACCCCAGAATTGGGCTGGTGTCTGAAGCGAGGGGAGCCTGCTGGAGGACTGTGCTTTTAGTCTGAGAAATTTGACCTAACTCTGGGTAGTTAGTATTAGAATTGCATCGCACCAAGGAATTTTCTTCTACTTTTTAAAAACAAAAGTAGAAAAATTTCTTATATTTACATAAGAACATATGAACACTTACTCTGTCAATTGTCCAATTAATTTTATTCTCAAGGTTAGTGTTTTATAATAGACTTCCAAGACCAAATTATTATTTTTCTTTTTTAGAAGATTGAAATGTAATATGATGTTCCCTTAATGGGGTTATTTAATCAAGCCACTGTTGCAACAGGTTTGAGTTTATAATCAGCAAAGTTATTTTTAGTTTAAGTGGAGATGAAATTATCAGGTATTTTAAGCAAACTTTTCATGACTTTTCTAGTAATATCAGGTTGCAGGGATTTTTAGGGACTCTGAATATTGAAGGTCTAAGACAAGAAATCTGCAGAACCATTGGAAAAAAACAGTGGTGCAGAAGGTTCAATGAATACAAGATACAAGAGTGATATGAAAGTGGTTGCATCAACTTATTTTAGAAACTCAGAAAAAGAGAGAGGAATTTGGAAAGCACTTCCATGTCTTTCTCACAGAGTCTTATAACCAAATGCTTTGTATACAATGGATACTGAGTAAATGAGATGCTATGAATGAGACCCTGAAAAATTATATGAAAGCTTGATGTGAGTCCATGCATTAGTAGTAGAGCCAGGATTAGATTTTTTTTTGTTTTGTTTTTGCAATAGCAAATAGCTTTTTTCTTTGTGTGAACTGAAGACTTGGATACAGGGAGCTGGAAGTAGTTTAAAGAATTGTGGCTTCTAATACATGCTTTGGAAGCATCTCTACATTTTGTTTCAAATTGGTGCTTTACATACTATTGCTTCCAACATGGCCCCAGTCTTGAGGGGTGGAGGACATAAGACAAAGTCAAACAGTCTTTTCTGTCACCCCCAACCCCCTGCACTGCCCCATGAAGAATGGAGAGGAATCCTTAATAGAGAATGTGATGTTGGGATCAAGACAAGGCAAGTATTGAATATAAGAGAAAAAAAAGGTTTAAATCCAGATATTTAATAAATTATGAACACAATTATATAAAGCCACAAGGAGCTTATACCAAGTCCTTCTCATTTTCTTCCTCAAAAGTGGCATTCCAATTTGATTATGTAACTATTAATTTAGAAAGGAGGTGATATTGGAGGCTCTGAGACTATATTTTTTTCTGTTGCTTTATGTTAATAATGATAATTAAAAATTGGTATGTACCCACCACATAGTTGTATGAACTTTAGCCAAAATTGGTCTAGAAGGCAACGACAAGTGGAAAAATGTTCACTTGATAGTAAGATGAGATCCCTTTTGTGAGGAAACAAGGCATGGTGACATTTCTTGAAGTGTGTCTGTCCTGTTCTAGTCAGCTGTGTAGGTACAAAGAGTGATACAAAATGGTTACATCAACTTATATTAGAAACTCAGAAAAGGAGAGAGGAATTTGGAAAGCACTTCCATGAAGCCTTCAGATGACAGTTGTTGGCATCTTTAAAAATGCCCCTGTTGCTCAGAGGTCCTGCGTATCAAGGGCACAAACTTCAGGCAAAGTTTTTCCAGATGCTTTACTCTTTAGCCTGCGAGCATCATGAAGAGGAACCATGGAATGTGTTTGGACATAGAGCTTTAGAATTCCTTCAGCTCCACAGCATCTGCTATGGAACAAAAATCTCCAAACAAAACAAATTATGAAACACCCACTACTTGAACCAGAAGAGACTCGCCTTTTGAGGCCTGTTTAATTGAGCCATTAACACCTAGGCAGGAGCTGCTGGAAGCACTTGCAGCTCACTGGGCAGGCGAGGCATGTCATAACGGCCTCATAAACACACCCAATTGTCTCTTATTCTTTAATTAACATCTTGTAAAGTTAACAATATAATTATGATTGAGCCAAATGAGAAATGAATTGGTGCTTTTGTCTGTATGAAGCATAGCTTCCCCATGGAATTAAGGAATAGTGTAGAGATAGAAGTGGGTGGCTGATTACATGGAGAACAACCAAGTAGTGTTTTCAGCAGTTTTTTTAACCTTCTAAAGAAAAAAAAAATTGGAATTCTAGTCTTCAGAACTAGGAGAAAATAAATTTTTGTTTTTCAATTACTCAGAATCCGGTGTTCTGTTATGGCAGCCCGAGCAGGCTACCACATTATATAGGGCTTTGACTTAAAATGTTTTGACTTCATGATATTTCTATTGGGGTGTAATGCCATTGAAAGTCAGACAGCATCTATGTATTTACTTCTCAAGAGCCTGCAGGGCCCAGCTAATTTGGCCAGCCTGCTGATTTGACCCGGCCCACTTATGTACCTAGGGAATGGACTAGGAGTCAGCTCTGAGTCTGGGCTGTGCTTTTTGAAGCAACTTAACAGTTTTCCATGTGCCTTTCATCTTCAGCCTGGGACAGTGGGCTAGTTAGGGTCTATCCTTCTCACTGTGTTGGCAAGAGTACAACATACACATCCAAATTTTTTTTTTTCAGGATCAGATTTTTAAAGTCTCTTTTTGCAACACCTGTTGGCCAAACAATTCAAATAGCCAAATTGGGAATTGAAGGGTGAGAAAATGGGAGGAAGAGCAAAGTCAATGGTAAAAGGCACAGTCATAGAGAAGGCTGGAAACTTATGAATCAACTGACCTGTTTGCTTAAACTCCTTAGCAGAAGACCATCTTATCATCATTGCTGAAAATTTAGATGGACCTGGCCTTAGAAGGACTACATATGGAAAGATTTTCTAACACTGAAATTTATAAAATACAGTACCTAAGTTATGACAAAAAATTTAGGAAAAATATTACTGAGAAATGTAGTCCTTCCACCCCATCTTTATCCTTTTAATACTCTCACAAACTTAAATTCACACCAGTGGGGAGTGGATAAAGGTTAATCTGTGGTGTAAAAATTTGTATAGGAAACAAAATTTTCTAGAAAGAATACAAAAATAACCCAGAATTTTTACAAACATTTTATTGTGAAATTTTCATTCACTTGATAGACATTTTTTGCATAAGAATTATCAGAGGATAATTTTTTTGTATATGTGATCTCATTTATATCTTAGATCTAAGTCAACATGAAATTCTACACTTTCAGATTCACTTACAAATTCTGTTTTTATATCTCTTCACCTTCATCTTCAGCATCATCCAATTGATTTCTTTATAGAGTTACTGTTCACCCACAAACCACAAAATTTATATGCATAGAGAAGAACCAGACATCTGATATGAAGGAATGTTAATCAGTCAGCTAGGCATACTAAATACCTAAGTGGTTTTGCAAAATAGTTTACCATCCATGTCTTAGAATTATTATATATTGCTCTAGTTCAGGAAACTTGAATGACTTCCTGAACATTTCACTTGAGTAGTTCGGCAGCAAGACCTGGTCTGTACCCTCCTTAGCAACATTTAGTAGCTAAGGATCAACTGAGCGTGTCGAAACACTTGACATTTTTATTGTACTTATGATTTTCAGTATACTCCCACATTTCTTTTCTCATTTTTCTTTAAAACAATTCCCCTAAAAAGAAACACAAGTTTCCTAGTTTTCCTCTTAATTAGTAGGTCAGGAATCCCGATTTTACAGATTTAGTTTCATTGTACTTAACAGAATCACACTGCCCACCTTGTGGCTGAGATGTAATCTCTGACTCCTGGAAGGAGGCTTTCTCCTTGTTCCCTTGAGCACTAGTGCAGAAGACTAATTTTATTCTTCAGGTGGGAGTGGCAAATTTGAAATCAGAGCACAGAGCAACATGCAAATCATAGAAAGGGTTCATTGTGAGTAATAAATAAATATATTTATTTTCATTATGCCTGTAAACATTGATTTTTTTTTCTTGATGGTCATATGTTTTCAAGTGAATTTTTAAAGAAAGTATGACAGGAATCAATTTCTTAAATAAAATTTCTTAAATAAGCATTGCCTTAAACAATTATTTCTTTAAAGAGCTAATTTTGGGAAGCTTTTCAAATCCTGTCTTTATGAAATTTTTAAATGTAAACAATATATTCGGAGCAACAGAGCACAGAATATGAGGAAACAAATGTAATTCTGCAGAGTTTTTAGAATGATTTTTGAACTGAAACTCCTATTCTACCAAAACAAAACAAAAAACAATGACAACCATAATTAAAAGGGGGAAAAAAGGGGAAAAGAAAGAGGTTTATTTATGGGGCTATGGAGACAACAGCAGAGATGGTGATGGCATCATTTGTTTCTCCTGCCCTTGGTTTTAAGATAGACAATTCTCATGTATTTGCTGATAAATTGTCATTCTCTGGAACTTTGCTGATTCTTATAGGAAAAGCCAAATCAGATGGGGCATATTTCAGATTGTCTTCTGAACCAGCAAGTCATGATTATCATGCAGGGTTTCTGTCCCTCAGCTTCTGCCTGTCTCAGAGAAGCTTGCCCTCCTCCCCATCTCCTGCAAAGCTGGAAGATAGGGTGGAATGAGTGATGCGTAAATTTCTTGCTTTTTTGCACTTAATACCCAGCCAGAGAAGTTGGGCTGGGAGAGCGATTC
The DNA here is from genome assembly GCF_021218885.2 of Marmota monax. Lineage (NCBI taxonomy): Eukaryota > Metazoa > Chordata > Mammalia > Rodentia > Sciuridae > Marmota > Marmota monax. Next base: position 1,030,199 of record NW_026692194.1, read on the forward strand.
AGATGCTTTGGGAGCAACGATTGATGGGTAAAGCTTTCAACTGGGTCATGTTGACCAGTTTAGAGTTATCTTTGAATTTATGTTGTATTTAGAAACAAAGCTGGTATTAGAATTCTTGATATCAGTATGAACTGTGCTAATATCTTTTCAAAATTGGGAGAGGATGGCATGGAAAACATTTTTCAAAGTAATATTTTGAATTCATAGGCTATAATCTCTGGCTAAATTTCCATTCCAGGTCCTCAGGACTACAAATGAGATCAGAAAATGCTTGGTATGCAAACAACCAATAAAACTAGACAAGGTCATGTCATCAAAGGCTCTGTTTCTCCCACCTCCCTATTGCTCATGCTTTTTTAAAATTTCAAATTTATAGACAAGCTGAAAGAATAATACAATGAACTCTCATATATTTCACTCAGATTCACTAATGATGAACCAAACACTTTGATTCATTTAATATCTCTCTCCACATATTATTATAATCAATATTTTTCAAGAACTATTTTTGCATAATTACAGACAGTGTGGCCCTCTAGCCCTAATCTAAATGCTTCAGCTGCATCTCCTAAGAGCAAAAATATTCTCTAACACATTCAACAACACAACGATCAAATCAGAAGAGACTGATGTAATACTATTATTCAATATATGATCTGTACTCAGTTTTCACAACGAGCCCCAATAATATTTTTTATTTTTTTAAAATTAGTTATACATGACAGTAGGATGCATTTATGCACTTTGTTATATCATACATAGATGAGATATAATTTCTCATTTTTCTGAGCATACATGTTGCAGAATCATATTGGTCATGCAGTCACATATATACGTACAGTAATAATGTCTGTTTCATTTTACTATCTTGCCTATCCCTACATCCCTTACCCTACCCTCCCATCACTTCCCTCTAACTAATCTAAGGTAACTCTATTCTTCCCTAGTGCCCTGCCGCCTTATTGTGAATTAGCATCCGTATATTAGAGAAAACATTTGGTCTTTGGTTTTGTGGGATTGGCTTATTTCACTTAACATGATATTCTCCAACTTCAACCATTTACTGGCAATAGAGTTTTGTTTTCAATTCAGTCTGGACATACACTGCCTTTAGCTGTCATAGCTCTTTAACTGTTTAATTTAAAATAGTTCTTTAGCTTTTCTTCCCCATAATGTTAACATTTTTGAAGCACAGGTCATTTTTTTTTAAAGTATATACTTAACATGGCTATGTCTTATATGAGCATAAGATTCAGGTAAAACATTTTTAACAAGAATAATATATAGATGATGCAGTTTTTCTTAATGCATTACAAAGGGAGGTACATGATACCAATTTGTCCCAGATGGTAACATAGAATATTTGGTTCTATGTCTACTGTCTTTTTCCACTAAAATGTTATCATATTTTACCCATGTAATTAAAAAATAATCTGGGATAAAATGCTTTGAGGTGGTGTAAATATCCTCTTCCCCATCAAACTTTCTCCCAATAATTTTAGCATCTATTGACTAGACTCATTTGTATCAATTATTATTATGACGATGTCTGTAAATGGTGATTTTAAAAATGTTATCACTCAAAAGATAGGAAACTTTTTTTTTGTACTGAGGCTTGAACCAGGAGAGCTTTACCACTGAGTTACATTCCCAACCCTTAAAAAACTTTTTATTATGAGACAGGGTCTCATTCAGTTGCTTAGGGCCTCACTAAATTGCTGAGACTAGCCTTGAACTTGTGATGGGTTTTTGGGATTATAGGTGTGTGCCACCACACTGGGCCAGAAGATAAGAAAATTTGATATTTTATTCATATCAATTGGGAGGTGATTTTGTTATTCATAACTGGAGCACTAAGATTTAAGTAACTTCTTAAATGCAAAGTCAGAATTTTCAAACTTCATCCTTTACAGTGGTAATATTGATAATACTGTATCTCTGCTACTGTTACTAATAACTACTGTTTATTAAATGATTATTTTTGTGTCATCCACAATATGAAGCATTTAGATATATTGTCTCCTTTGGCCCTCATAGTACCAAAGAAATAGGTACCATTATTTTTTTCTAATTTCCAGAAGAGGAAACTGAGGATCATAGTTTGATCTTGAAAGGTGATTTTGCAGCACAATCCATCATTTGTACTACAAAGTAATAAAATGGGAAGGAACTTGTTATGGTTCAAATGTGTTCCCTGAAGTTCAGGTGTTAGAAACTTAATTACCAATGCAGCAGTTTTGAGAGAAGGGACCCTTGAGGGGTGGTTAGGCCATAAGAGCTCTGACGTCATGTGTGGACTAATGTTCTTTTCAGGGAAGTAGGCTCATTATCACGAAAATGGATCTTTTATAAAAATGAGTTCAACACCCTTGTTCACTCCATTCTCTCTTACTCTCTGTCATTTGCCATGATGAGGACCATCAAGAAGGTCCTCATCCAGAACTGTGCATATAAATTTCTATTCTTTATAGATTATTCAGTCTATGGTATATTGTTATAGCAATACAAAATAGGTCAAGACAGGCTGATCTGCTCTGAGAATGTGACTAATATCTTTATTTTCCATTTCCAAAGTCAGCTATATTGTTACATATCAATCTCACTGTGGATAAGGGCTGGAGTATTGACTAGCACTTAGAGGTAAGTCCAGCCTCCTGATGTTGTGAAATGGAATACAGTAGTCTCTGATTATCCACAGTTTCATTTTCTTTGGTTTTAGAGTTGCACACACTCAACTATAGTCCAAAAACATTAAGTGGTAATTTCCAGGAAAAAAACCCTTATAAATTCTAAATTATGAGTCTTTCTGAGAAGCATGATGAAATCTCATGCCATCCCACCTGGGATGTGAATCACCACTTTGATCAGCATATCCATGTTGATATATCTACACTAGTCATTTAACAGTTATCTTTGTTATCAGATCTAATGTCATAGGTATCACAGTGCTTGTGTTCAATTAACCCAGAAAGCAACAGTATTGAGCAAAAGAGGCACCAAGGGGATAAAGCATGGAAGGACAGATTAACTTTGGTAGTAAGTCACAATGCTGCAGAGCATATTAAAAAAAACAAACAACACAATATAATACATACAGATGGTACCTGAGTTATGGTAGTTTAACTTATGATTTTTTGACTTTCCAATTTGTTTTTAAGGAGTAATCACAACATAAATGAAGGAACATCTGTATTGAGTTTAGTACTATCCAAGGTTTCAGGTCTCTACTGGGAATCTTAGAAAGTAGCCTGAGATAAGGGGAAATGACTGTTACAGAAACTGATGTAGCATGATGCTGTGGTTTTTGAAATGCTATCAGTATTAGTAGAAGGCATCTTTTTTCCCCCTGTAATGTGTGGTTTGGGATAACTTTTTCCTCACTTTCCAGTGCTCCTAAGGGAGCTAAGCAATACTTAAACATGCACCAGGAAAGTCAAATGTTTAAATGCACATGGATTTAAGGAGAATAAGCTATGAAGGAAAAGAATGGGAAAGTAAGTGGGATACAGTGGTGGGGAAAGAGGAAGACATTTGAGAAAAGTGAGAAATTTGAATGTGAACTTCATAAGAGGAAGAACCCCCCCCATATCTATTACATGTGGAGCAGAATCTAACACATAAGGGGGACTGAGTGAAATTATTGAACAGGTCATGGAATTATGGGCAACTGCTGAATGGATGTATATTACAAGGGTTAGGGCAGCTGAAGAGTCACATCCATTCCAATTCAGGTGCAGGAGCTGAAAGCCCCTAGTGAGCAGCATCTGTAGGATCTGCTTCAGCTTTTACATGGAAGGTACATTCTTGCCAGGCATTCTCTACCAATGACGAACATACAGTGGGGCATACTGGGGTCTGAACACAGGGAAGAAGCCATTTCTGCCCAGTGTGATCTTCTCTAAGAGTCATTTTGCTCTGAAGTTCATTTTTAGGTTGGTCGATCTGTCTGCCAGATCTGCATTATGATCTTAGGCTCTTTTTGCCCAATCCTGCTTCCTCTTTCAGAGATACCCTCCCCTTGCAATTTCTTATACTTTTAATTCTGTTTTAATGTATTCTTGCTGAAGGATCAAAATGACACAAGGGGTGACATTGTGCCTTGAAGTCTCATCATTCCTTTAATACAGGACAAATAGTCAGATTTTTAGTTATTCTGGGTTCAGTCTTCCCTGGTCTCAACAGTCTTTGTGGTGGAGGTTTCGCATCCAAGTGTGATTACAGATTAGTGTTAGAACATGAACTGTTATTTCACCTGTAAAAGAAGATGGGTGCAGAAACTGAAAATAATCATTTAGAAGCTTTCATAACAATTTCCCATTTAGTATGACATTAGTGACCAGTGAACTGGTTTTCTTGAACAGTATATAGATTAGTTTGGATGTTGTTGAATTCATATGGTTATCCCTGTTGTATGAACTGTGTATTAGGCATGTGCAGCAGGGCCAAATTCCAGACTGTGTTAATATTTTTTAAATATTTATTTTTTGTTTTAGGTGGACACAGTATCTTTATTTTACATTTTTTTTTTATGTGGTGCTGAGGATTGAACCCAGTGCCTCATGCAGGCTAGGTGAGTGCTCTACCACTGAGCCACAACCCCAGCCCGTCTATGTTAATATTTTAAGCTTAGTTTGGTAATAGTGATCCAACAATGTATAATCTGGAGTTACTTCTTTCACCAACACATAATTTAAAATTAATAACTTTAAATAAAAATTGTTGAAACTGGCAACTAATGGATAATTGATGATGAATTTTGAAAATATGGCATAATTTGTTTCATTTTAGAAAAAAGTTAAGAATTGATATTCTTAGTGCCTTGAAACAGCTTTAAAATCTCTTATTTCTATCAATGTACCTATGTGAGAGATTTTTTTCTATTGTTAATGTGAAAATAGAAAATTTAAAAATACATGGTATCCCCTGCAAACTCTTCAAGCAGCTGTCTTTAATCCAAGTATAGAAAACAAACCAGAAACAAGTTCATTTGGCACTTTAAGAACTTGGCACTTTAACTATTGACACTCCATGATTGTGTAAAGCACTAGGCATTTCATACATGGAATTGCAATTTCATGAGAAACTTTTTGTTGAATTATGAAGGTGGAACAATAAAAAGTTACGGATGTCAAATAGTTCAGTTCGAACAATATGTAATTTGGGGAATTATTTTTTTTTCTTTGAAATGCAACTTTACATGTACTGAAACGAATAATTAAAAACCTGAGATTGTATTTTGCACATCTTTTTTTCATTATTCTGGTAACTCATTTTTCCCGTATTTACGAAAGTATCTCTCACCGATGTACTGGAAAAATAAAGAACTCATCCGTCACCACGTAAGTGGCTCTGAGGCTAATTTTGAGACAGAGTGCCGTGAAGAACCAGGCCCCGGAACACTTCGGCCAAAGCAAAATTTTTAGTAACTAACATTTCTATCCTTAATTTGTATTTAGACAAATACAAGTCTAGATAAAAGTGCCCGGAGTCCCTCCTCAAAGGAATTTCACGTAGCTGGGCGGAGACACTCGAGAGCCCAGTCTTCCGGAACTGAGTAGAGGGGCGGGGCGTGTAGCGTGAGGTCATCGGAGAGCGACGATCGCCCTGCAGGCAGAGCCGGCGCGTTACTGATGTCATCATCGCCCGACAGCGTTCAGAGAGTCTGGAGTGCACGGCTCAGAGGTATTATTCAAAGTTGGGGTTGAGTCTTTTAGGTACGCCTGCGAATGTCTGCTTCTCTGTCCTGGATTACCCTATCGTTTTCTGGCCAGACCGGGAGGATTCGGGTCGGGGCTGCCTCGCCTTCCTGGAATGCGATCTGTCACGGCCGAGCTTTGCGAGTGGCATTCGCAGGACCCCCACTTCCGCTTGTCCTGGGATTCCTTGCCGACTTTTGCTTATCGTAGCCCCTCACTTTCCTCTCTGGTTCCGTTTTCTTTTCCCCCTTCGCTCGTTAACTCTGCCTTTCAAATATCGGAAGGCGAGAAATAAAAATATATGGCTTCCAAGTGAATTTTCAGCCTTTTCAGCGAGAAGGGCCAAAGTGGAAAGTGTAGGGGAGTAACTTTCCTATATTACCTTCGTTTATCAATCGCATTCATGATTGCAGATTGCCTGCCGCTGTTAGATCAGCCCATCTGAATAATGGGCTAATTTCACTTTTCAGCTGAAATCCGTAGTGAATAATTACAAAGCAGTTTTCTTTTTCAGTGTGAGTCAAACTTCTGTTAGCAAATAACTTACGTGTCTTTATGTTTGTTGACTGCAATTAAATTTTGGCTTGATAAAGATGTTTCTATCCGAATAAGATGATTTTGGTTCGTTTATTCACCTATTTGGACTTTTTAATAGTAGACTGAACCAAGACTTAAACCATGTTTTTGATTCAGAAATAATAGGTTTTATCCATTGAAGTTCAGCGAATAGTTTGTGGCTTGTGGAAATGATAGAATTCATTTTTTTTGTTGGAATATAAAATGACAAAGTGTGAATCATGGATTATCAAAATAATATGAATAGCTGCTTTCAAATTGCCTCACAAATCAGAGGCATATACTTTTTTTTATTAACAGCTTTTAACTTTTCATATGGCTCTTCATGTATATTATCTCATCTATTTCCAAACATTTGATTCTTTAAATATGACTCTAAATAGTCCACATTGGATTAGGGTTTTTGGTCATTTTCAGTTTAATAAAATAATACCAACTATTACTAGCAAATGTTTTGAGTGTTAACTGAACCAAGTACTGTTTTAATAGCATACCTATATTATTCATTCAATTTGCACAAGAACCCTGTATAGTATTATTGTTAATTTAGAGAAGAGATGATTGTAATAAACAAGTTTCATGTATTTTCAAAGGTAATTTTGTTGCTTTGTGTTTATAATTTTGAAAACTCTTTAAATTACATTGAAAAGAAGTAAATTGCTTCCAATCTGATGTAATTACTTATCTCTATTTTGAGCAACCTCCTTGTAACTTATATATTTTTTATTATAAAACTTTGGGACATATTTGTTTTTAGAATTTATTTATTAGAAAAGGAAGAATCTTTTATTTTCTCATGGATTGTATTGTATTCATGAAGGAGAATTACAGATGACACTAACATAGACTCAGTTTGTCCAAGACAGCAATATTTATTGAGAACTTGTATGTACATTTCACTATTATTTTCTAAGATAATATAGTATTTAAAAGAACATCTGAAAATGTTTCTCTAGTTCTAAAAAACAATGATATGTATGTTGAATTTTTTTCTCTTAGTTCATAACTGTGTATAACTCTACTTGGTATAGAGATGGAAACAGTCCCCAAATGTACAGTATGACATTTTTTCTTTTGGGTTCATGTAGTAACTTCCTAATAGCTGTAGGTCCAAACTACAATCTGATAAGATTCTCTAAAAGTTGGTTCCAGTTTACTTTGATTGGTTTTAATCCATAGAAACTGCTTTGGAGTTTGAATTTTAACCTCTTTCTGAGTTAGTGATCTATGATGCTGGGTAGCAGTAAGATAGTTCCCAGTCAGCCACATGATCATGAGGGTAAACAACTGATACTCCACAGTGAACTGTATTCAATGAATTATGTAAGATATGCAGCATTTTATTATAACAGAGGCATAGTATTAGAAGATTTTGCCCAATTGAAAGCTAAGTAAGTGTTCTGAGTATCTTTAAGGTAGGCAAGGCTAAGCTATGTTTGGTAGGTTAGATATATTAAATACATTTTCAACTTGTTATTTTTAACTTAAAATGGGTTTATTGGTATATAACCCCATTGTTAGCTGAGGAGTATCTGTAGTTATTAAGTACCTAGTATCTGTAGTTGGTAAATGTCTATATGTGACAAGATTAGTGATATGGAGGTAACAAATTTGATTCAAAATCCTGCCTTGAAGAAAGAGCCTAGCAAGTAAACAACAAATGAGAAGTTCTGAGCAAAGGAACAATGTGATCCTGACTTAAGTTTTAATAGGATCACACTGATTGCTGTGCTAAGAATAGCTTATTGGATGATGGGGTAGATGAAAACCAGGAGACTAATTAGGGAGATGTTGTAATAATTCAGATGAGATGATAGCATCTTAACTAGATGGAAAGAAGTTAAGGTAAATAGCAGTACAATTTTGGATGCATTTTGTATATGAAGCCAACAGAATTTGCTTACATATTGAATGTGGTTTGTGAGAACAACATAATTGTCAGTTTTGAGCCTGAGCCACTAGAAGAGTGGAATTGCCTTTTACTGAGATGTGGAAAACTGTGGGAAGGGCAGGCTTGTGGGAGAAGATTAGGAGTTCAGTTATGACATGTTCAGTTTGAGATATGTTAGTCATCCAAGTGGAGATGTTGAGTAGGCAGTTGGATATATGGAGTCTGGAGTTCAGGGGGAGTGGTTGTTGCTCCAAACATTTGGGAGTTGTCATTGAACAGATGGTATTTAAAGTTGTGACTTTGGCACTAGTCATTAAAGCAGTGAATGTAGATAGAAAAGAGAAGCAGCAGCTGAGCCCTCAGGTGTTTAGAATTTTCCTATTAGGAAGGTGAGGAAGAACCAGCAGGAGGCAGACTGGACAGCCAGCAAGGGAAAAGGACAATTTTGAGTCAGGTATCGTGGAATTCAGGGTGGAATAATGTGTTCAATTTTGTCAGATGCATCTGATGGATCAGGTAAAATGAGGATTGACACCTTTGGATTTATCGAGATACATGTGGAATATTACTGATGGGTATGTGATATGTGATAACTCTTAAGTCTGGAGAAGCAGTCACACACCAGTATATAACTATATTATGGGTGTATTCAGAGAACCTTGAGAGTGAAGCTGAGGAACAGATTACTTTTATTTGGGAGATATGGAAGTCTTTTTACAGAGGAAGGGGCATTTGATGTGGATAATAAGTTTGTTTAGGGCCCCCCCCCCCCCCAAATGAGTAGAGGTATGGGGAGGACTTTTCCAAGTAGAGGGAAAGGACTGTGAAACGACTTCCCTTCTTTCTCTTTCTTCACAGCCACACCTACCCGTCAGCTATTTTATGCTTTGGCAAGTCTTCTTTATATCTACTAGCCAATTCCCGGTTTTGGGTAACCTTGTAGCTCCAGGCCTACTAGGTAACTTGTGGGGATTTTAGTTATGTAGTTAATGACAGGAAAGAAGTTGAGTGTGATATTAGGGGGTGCGGGAAAGATGGGAATCCAGGCTGGAAGTGTGAGAGGGATAGACTTTGAAGGACCTTCTGTGTTGTGTAAAATAAGATTTTTTTCCCCCTAAAAGAATAAGGAATCATTGTAGTGATTTGTGAGGGATGCTTGTCCATTGGATTTCGATTCCATTCCACTGAACTTTACCACTTATTAGTCCTGTGACCTAAGTCCCTGTGGTGTTGTCAATAAAGTGCGGCTATTATCTGTTCCCATTTATAGAGTTGTCATGAAGACTCCCCCCTCTACTGTTTTTGTCCACTTCACTGTCATTCAGAATACTTTTTTTCTTCTTCATTTTTAAGAGTACTTTCTTAAAAGAAGTACTCAGTCTACCCTCAGATTAGGTCCCATGCATTAGTTTATAGCCTCAAGGCACCATTCATTTCATGTCATTGTTGTAATTTTATATTTCTGTGATTATTTGATTAATGTTTATCATCTGTACTAAATGTAAGCCTAGTGCAGGCAAGTTTTTGTTCTGTTATGGTTTAGATATGAGATTTTCCCCAAAAGCTCATGTGTGAGACAGTGCAAGGAAGTTTAGAGGTGAAATGATTGGGTTATGAAAGCTTAATCAGTGCACTAATCCACTTGAATGAATTAACTGGGTGGTAACTGTAGGCAGGCAAGGTGTGACTTAAGAAGGTGGGTAATTTGGGGCATGCCTTTGGGGTACATGTTTTGTTCCTGGTGAGTAGAACAGTCTGTTTTTTGATTGCTTTGTCCTGGGCTGCTTTTCTGCCCTGATGTTCTGTCTCAGCTCGGCACAAAACAATGGAGTAGGCCATCTGTGGACTGAGAACTCTGAAATTGTGAGCGCAAAATAAACTTTTCTTCCTCTAAAATTGTTCTTGTTACAGCAATGAAAAAACTGACTAAAACATATTCCAAGTTTCAGGACAATATGTCATCAATACTAAATAAATATCTATTGAATAAGTAAGTCCTTAATGTCTGGCAGGTGGTAAATGCTCAGTGGATGTTATTCATTTACAAGGCATTGTGCATTGTGTGCAGATGAAGGAGTCAAGGATCAATAAAAGAATTGCCGGGTAACTGAGAGGTGAAACCAGTGGTGGTTGGGTAGCATTAATTTGTGTTCTTTTGTGAGTTTCTTTAGGGATGTTCAGTAGGCCCAGAGCTAAAATGGTTACCAGGACTAAGAAGTAGCTAACAAGGCCAGAGAAATGTTAAAGATTTCCAGAAGTAACTTGGAAATAGCTGACTGGGAGGAAGGGAGCCAGAAGAGGCTTTTGTACCCTGGGAATAGAGAGAATATGGCCTTTTGGTGGCTAGAAAATTTAGATGTAAGGAAGTGAATACATTCATATGGTTCTTTGAATATAATAGAACTAAAGTATATGGGTTTCATTTAGCTGCTAAGTAGTGGGAAATGACACTTTATCTGGCCTATTGGGGAATAAGGTAAATTTCAAAATTTAAGATAATTGAAGTTTTCATTTGTAAACATGTAATTATGTTACTCAATTCATTTAAAAATCAATTCAGAGAATGTAATATAATATGCTCTTGTGCTCATACATACAGTCATCCTGTGTGTGTGAGAGGCCCTGGGGAGTACATCACTATGACACAGCCTACTCAAGGAGCTTGTAGTCAAACGGAAAGTCAAGTAAATAAATAAACAGACATTATAAGATAGCGTTTTAATTGACATGACAGCTTGTAGGTGTGTTTATCCATATAGAGAGAATGGAAAGAGGGCACTCAGGAATCTTCATTGGCTAAAGTGAAACCGTATCTTCAAAGAGAAGCAGGATTTGAACAAAGTGGAATTGCAAGGGCATTTCAGTACAGAGAACCACCTGGTGAAAGTTTAGAGAGAGAATATGGTGCATTTGGAAAGCTGCCATCAAGTCTTCAGTTAGAGGATTGGAGGAGGACAAAAATGAGGTTAGACATGCAAGGGCCACTTTATAATGACCTAGTATCCATGCTTAGGGATTTGGAATTATCTTCTAGATTGTGGGGAACTATTGCAGAATTTTAGGCAGGGGAGTACCATGATAGGACTATTTTTGCAGAAAAATCATGTTTTGTAATATTTTGAAATTGAGAGTGGGGAAAAATTGGCAGTAGGGAGACTACTCAAAGGCTATTGAAAAGCTAGTCAGAGAGAATGTAGGAAAGTCTATGGTGTAGGGACATTAAGAAAGCCATAATGACAGAAATGGTTGAATTTGGGGCCTGAGAGTCAGGAGTGACTTGGGGGTTTTTGCCTGGGCTGACACTCAGAATAGAGGGGAGGAGGTAGCTGATGATGTCAGTTTCAGATGTGGTGCTATGCCCCCTTATTTTTCTCCTGTGGGTACTTGGTTTCTCTAATCAGTGAGAGGAGGGGCAGAAGAGTGACAGTATGTCCTGTAGGGATACCAGCTGCTGGGCACTGTGTCCCCCCACACCCTCTTCTCCTTATTCTCAGCCAGATCTTACTGAGCACATTTTCTCATATTCTCTCCATCTCTGTCTGTCCTTGCAGGAAGAATAGGTAGAAGGGCAAGGAGGACAAAGGCAGATGAGTTCTTCCTCCTTTTTGGAAGTTTTCCTGTGCACAGCCTTAGGCCCTTCTGTGAGGAGTAACTAAGTTAAGGTGTATGGAGTGCTGAGAATAGGGCCTGGCAAGTGGTGCTTTTCAAGCTATTGCTGGATCCTAAGGTCATTGCTTGATCCTAGGGTCAGAGTTGCACAGTGAGGTGTTCCTGCACTTTCCCTGCAGAAGTAATAGATAAATCAGTAGAACTGGGAAGAATTTCTGATATAGAAGAGGCTTTATTTTAAGCCTGCCTTGCCTTTAGTTAGGAACAAAGCAAGTGGTTTAGTGTAATGAGGGCAGTTATTCTTATTGCCTTGCTCTCAGTGTTCACCCTAACCCATTTTAACAATAAAAAGCTGCTTATTGGTGCTTAGGGATGGGGAATAATAGCAGAAAACATCCCCACAATGTTCTGGAGGGGCAAACTATTTTCTAATAGGAAAATTGGATGAAAAAAGTCACATTTAAATAAAGATCTTTTGTGATTTAAAAAAAATACTTGTATTTATTAAAAATCAGATATTTTATAAAATATACCTTTATTTAAATTTGGTGGTTGTTTATTTTATATTACAAATTAAAAATTTTTTGAAAAAAAATTAAGAATTAAATGAGTCCGCTTTGATCGTATTTCCTAATCCCTGCCCCTTCTCAAAGGGTTAAGTATCTATTTCCTTTATAGATCTCCTTCCAAACCCTTTTTTATGTATATGCAAGTACAGATTTAAAAAAAACCCTGAAGACATATTTTAGGCACATTTTTGGTTATTTATAATGTTCCATGACTTTTTTCACTTCTCATTGGGTGTCATTGCACATAGACTTCTTTAATTTTAATGGTCATATAGTATTCCCATGGACCGATGGATGTTACTGTAATTTGTTTAACCATTTCCTTATCAATAAAAATTTAGGTTGTTTCTAGTGTTTTTGTTGTAGTTTATTTGCATTCAACAAATTTTATTGTTTATTGACTACCAGGAAGTGCTTGTGAATAAAATGCAAATCCCTGCTCTCATTATTAATTCCTTCTTTTGGTGGTAGACAGATAATAAATTAATAAAAATTTGATGGATGTCAGATGCTGTTAAGTAACATAAGGGGTGGAAGGAGTTGGGGAGTGAGGTGAGGGGAGTGCATTTTTAAATGGGGTGGACAGGAAAGATTCACCACTAGGTGACATTTGAGCAGAGGTCTGGTGAAGGTGGTGTAATGAGCTCTGGAGCTGTTGGTCAGGGAGGAGGAGAGGAAGGCAGCATTCTAGGAAAGGGAGAAAGAAGTACAAAGGTCTCGAGGTAGACCCATTTCCTGATGCCAAGTGAGGAAGAGCAGTGGGGCTGTTGTGGCTGGAATGAAATGAGCAAGGGGAGAATGGGAGGGGATGAAGTCACAGAAGATGAGCATTGTGTTTGGACCTCTTTTTACACTATAAGTATTTTGTCTTTTATTCTGAATGAGGTGGCAAGCCTTTGGAAATTTCTGAGTAGAGACGTGGCTTTTTCTGCTTTTGAATGGTCACTCTCCTTTCTTGATAAGAGACTGTTTTTCCTAGCTGCAAAGAGGCCATTCAGGTGGCTTTTGCAACAGTCCAGGTAAGACATGAGGGTGGTTTGCACCAGGGTGGTAGCAGTGCAGTGGTAGGAAGGGATTTGATTCTGATTTGATATATGTTAAAGATGAGGTGAGAATAAACAAGCAGGGATCTCTGAAATTTTGGGTCTAAACTGTTAGAAAGTTGGGCCTCAACAATTGAAAAAATTGTCTTGAAATGAGATGGGGAAGACTGTCATAGACAAGATTAGGAATTTGGTATTGAGCCTGTTAAAATTGAGAATTTATTAGCTATCCAATCAGAGAAATGAAGTAAGCAGTTGGAAATGTAAATTTAGAGTTCTGAGGAAAGATCAGGGCTGGAGACAAACCTGGGAGTTCTCAGTTAATTGATGCAATTTAAATCTCTTAGCTCACCTAGGAATAAGTTTGATAGAGAAGAAAAGAGGCAAGGACAGTCTTTGGGCACTTCAAGGTTAAGAGGCTGAGGGCAAGAGAAGAATGCATTAGAGAGACCAAATAACCAGCCAGCGAAGTGGAGGAGCAACCAAGAAAATGTGATGTTCTAGAAACCAGGTGGAGGGAGATGATGTCAAATGATGAGAACTGAGAGTTGGATGTTGAGTTTAACAGTGTGGCAGTATGAGTGACCTTGAAGAGCAATTGCTAGGAAAAAAGTAGGGAGTCTATTTGGAGGGGATGAGAGAAAGAAAGGAGAAAATAAGAGACTGTTAACATAAGCAACCCATTTGAGGAGTGTTTTCTAAAAGGGAGAAAGGAAATGGGGCTGTAGCTAGAGGGTGTGTTAGTCAGCTGTAACAAAATACCGAAGACAATCAACTTGTAAGGAGGAGACGTTTATTTTGGCTCACAGTTTCAGAAGTTTCAGCTCATGGTTACTTTGCTCTAAAGCTTTTGGGCCTGTGATGAGTCTGAATATTATAGTGGGAAGTAACAGAGCAAAGTTGTCACTTCATGGTGGCCAAGAAGAGAGGGAAGGAGGGGCTGGTGTCCCAATACTCCTCTTAAGGGCATGCCATGCTCATGACCTGACTAGGCCTTATCTCCTAAAGGTTTCACCACCTCACAGAAGTGCCATAGGCTCGGGTCCAAGCCTTCTAGCCTATAGGCCTTTGGGGGACATTTAAGATTGAAGCCATGACAGAGAAAGACATAAGTCATGGTGTTTCTTTTGTTTCTTGTCTTTGATGGAAAAATAAAATATTTTAAGCTTATGGGTAATGATCTAGCAAAGGGAAAAACTGATGCAAGAGAGTGGGAAAAATTCAGAGAAGAGTTTGAAGCCGATTTTAATACATTCACGTACATATTTATAAGGATTTCTGTAGGCCAGATGCTTAAAAGGATTTCCTGAGTCAAAGGGCAAGTGTACTAAAAATGCTCTACTAATTTATATTCTGCCTAGCATTGAACATTCCTTATTTTTAAAGTTATTGCCAACCTAGTAAGTGATGATAATCTGTCTAATCCTTTTTTATATTTTGGCAAGTATTTTCTCCTGGCTGTCTTTGGCCTTTTAATTTTGCTTATAGTATTCTTTTTACCATGTAGACTATTTTTCTTTCAGTTTTTATGTATTTAAGGCTGTCAGCCATTTCCTTTTAAAATATTTGAGTTTCATTTGGATGATATAAATAATTTTCCTTCTTTTTAAAAATTTTGAGCCACAGTCATTACTAAGTTGTCTAGGCTGGCCTAAAATTTGTGATTCTCCTGCCTCAGCCTCCCAAATATGATATTTTGTATAATCTTCTAATATGGTTATACATTTACATTTTTAATTCATCTTGAGTTTCTTTTTTGGATATTATGAAATAGGCATTTAAATTTTCCATTTCTTTTCTATATTCTTAAACAGTTAAATTCCATAAGAATAATTGCTTCCTAAAGGTCCTCTAGGTCTGGAGCCTTTCCAGAGAGTAGGTCTTTCACTACTTTGTACTTTTTTCCCTATAGTTAATGGTCTAAATACTTTCTTCTGGTTTTGGTAATTGATTTTTTTCCCTCCAGAACATCATTCTTTTTATTTATATTTTCAAATTTATTGGTTTCAAATTGTATGTAGAGGAAATGCTAATGAGTCTTTATTTTAATTTAATTTTATTTTTTTTATTGGTTGTTTAAAACATTACAAAAAAGCTCTTGACATATCATATTTCATACATTAGATTCAAGTGGGTTATGAACTCCCATTTTTAACCCAAATACAAATTGCAGAATCACATCGGTTACACATCCACATTTTTACATAATGCCCTATTAGTAACTGTTCCTGGGAAAGCTGGGAATGGAACCACCATTTGACCCAGCTATTGCCCTTCTCGGACTATTCCCTGAAGACCTTAAAAGAGCGTACTACAGGGATACTGCCACATCGATGTTCATAGCAGCACAATTCACAATAGCTAGACTGTGGAACCAACCCAGATGCCCTTCAGTAGATGAATGGATAAAAAAAATGTGGCATTTATACACCATGGAGTATTACACAGCACTAAAAAATGACAAAATCATGGAATTTGCAGGGAAATGGATGGCACTAGAGCAGATTATGCTTAGTGAAGCTAGCCAATCCCTAAAAAACAAATACCAAATGTCTTCTTTGATATAGTGAGAGCAACTAAGAACAGAGCAGGGAGGAAGAGCAGGAAGAAAAGATTAACATTAAACAGAGACATGAGGTGGGAGGGAAAGGGAGAGAAAAGGGAAATTGCATGGAAATGGAGGGAGACCCTCATTGTTATAGTAGAGGATAGGAAAGGTAGCTAATGAGTCTTCTCTGCATGTGCAGTAGATCCCTGTACTTTCACTTTCATGCAGGTGAGGAGTGCTGGAGCTACCCTTTGGTTTAGCTGTTTTCAGCCCTTATGGTCCTTAGGGGTTATTCCTAGATTCTCATTCTGATTTTTTTGAGAAGTTCCTTGGCTCTGCTTCCTATCAGAACTTACCTGCTCTGCTTACAGAATTTCTGCTGTTGAGGTCTGTTGATGGGTATGTGACCTTCTTAGTTTCCAATGTTTTTATTTTTATATATTTTAATTTTTTCTGTCATTTTGGAGGGATTTCATGAGGGATGAAAGGTCAGTGCATATTTTCATTTAACCTTTTGGGATAAGAAGTCACAGTTCTTTGCTGTATGGTTTTATTTTTATTATAGTCATTTGTTTAGTTGCTGGTTGAACAGTAGTTGGATAGTAACTTCACAGCTCAAGTAGTGACAGGTGATTTCATTTTTTTTTTTTTTTAATGAAACCAGAAATCTTGGTGGAATATATTCATTGAGAAGAAATGTTAATTTATTATGACTAAATATTCAAGTAGTACTTTTGAAACCTAAAAGACATAGCATAACATTTAGAACTATAAGGTGCCTTATAAAGGTCATTAGACCAACTGCCCTGTTTTATGGATGAGGAATTTGAGGCCCAGAGAGAGTCAGCGATTTATCTAAGGTGACAAAGTCAGTGATCAAGCAAGGTGGAAAACCCAGTCTTATTACTTCCATTCTGCTGGGCTCTTTGCTACTATTCACTTTATTGCTGTTCTCTTTAGCCATGTAATAAGAATTTTTGTAACCTAAAGATGTTACGCATGACTTGGAGTTGCTTCTGGAATTTGGTCTTAGGTACTTCATTTAATACATTGTGTGGATTTCACTTTTTCTCACATAAATATTAATTATTGTGATTTAAGTATGAATTTTCAAAGAATGGACTGTTAGGGTATGCTCTACTCTAAGTGAAAACCATATAGTTTATTTTTTCTTCAAGTTTATTATCTGCTTATAGACTTTATGAGATTTATGGACTTTGTGAATTTCTTATTAATATTTTAAAGAAGCTCAAGGAATATAAATATAGGCTTGAGAAATAATTTTGGTGATAAATGATCAGTGTTTTTCAGACCTAAGATGTCTAATTTTTTAGTTTAATATAACATCCTGCTAGATCACCACTTAAATTTAGAAAGGCTAAGATATGTAAGCTTTTCAAAGAAAAGTACTTTGCTTATTTTTTCAGCAGGCATTAGGAGATGTATTTTGTAAATTTCATTGCTTTTCTTGGTCTTTACTAAACTTCAACAGAAAATTTTTAAAATGTAGAATTTTGATTATTGATATCTCATATTTGTAATCAAGTTTTTTTTAAAGAGAGAGAAAATTTTTTAATATTTATTTTTCTTTAGTTTTCGGCAGACACAACATCTTTATTTTATGTGGTGCTGAGGATCGAACCCAGCGCTACGCGCATGCCAGGCGAGCGCGCTACTGCTTGAGCCATATCCCCAGCCCCTGTAATCAATTTTTTAAAAGTATTGAACATTTGATATGTGTAGCATTAGTGGACAAAAGTGGGTTATTTTCTTTTTGTCCTCCCAAGCAGTTTAAGAAGGGAAGCTGGAATAAAGTTGCTCTAGAATTGCATTCTGAGAATATTTGTTTAATTAACTGCTTTTTTTAATCTTTTAGTGCTTTTGAAATAAATGAAATTTTTATTTTTTGGCAAACTAAAGAACAAGCTCTGTTTCCATTATGAACTCTCAGAACTAATTTTTTTCCAGTTGGTCATAATGGCAGATGAAGAAATTAATGAAGACTATCCGGTAGAAATTCATGAGTATTTGTCAGCGTTTGAGAATTCCATTGGTGCTGTGGATGAGATGCTGAAGACCATGATGTCTGTTTCTAGAAATGAGTTGTTGCAGAAGGTATTTTAAGAATGTAATTCCTAAAAGTGAGTTTCATAAGACAGAACTTTGTCTTATGAAACGTATGTAAGAAACAACAAACAGATTAGTGAGTTTTGCTTCTTTTTCCTTTGATTTCAATTTTTTAAGTGTTTGGTATTTTGGGGGGGGGAGAACAATAAAACTCCAGCCTTAGGAAATACTTCCTAACTATATTTTCATGTTGATTTGGTTTTCAAAAACAAGGAGCACTTACAGCATCCTTTTTGACAGACTCTATTTTTGACCTTTTAAGTATTACAATGATGTTATCAGGGTTTCTGGAAACTCTGTAGGACAAAAAGAGTGAATTGACTTTGACAGTCTAAAACAAATCTCATTATGTTTCTTCTGTCTTTGGTATTGCTTAAGCATGTTAGCCTGCTTCTTATACATAGATGCATCATGTACAGTGTTTATATTGAAAAATTGCTTTTGACATACAAGTCCAGATGATAACTTCTGAAATTAAAATAATTCAGAAGAATTTTTCTTGGATTATATTCATTCCTTGTTTAACTAAAGATGATACTCTGAAGTGAAAATTTGTGGGCAAAAATCACTGGTTAAGAAAATTTCTTTTTGTAAATTATGTCCAGATCATATGGTTATTGCATTATAGGAAGTAAAAAAAAAAAAAGCATATTTCTTTGATATATTGTGCTTGGTGAAAGTTTGAAATGTTATCTGATGGTATTCAAAGTTTGTGTATTTATTCTTTCTTTTTTTGCTCTCTTTTTTATTAGTTGGACCCGCTTGAACAAGCGAAAGTGGATTTAGTTTCTGCGTACACATTAAATTCAATGTTTTGGGGTATGTATACTACATTGGAGTTAATTAGAAAGCAAATATATATTGTGTTAAAGATGATTTATTTTTTAAATGATAGCAAAATATATGTTTATACTGTATAGTGATTTTAATAGATATTTAATTTTTAAAAATCAGAATACTGGGATTCTATGAGCCACACATAAATTTAATACTACATAGAGGATGAATAATTTAAAATTTAATTAACCATCCAAGTTGCTGTCCTTTTTTTGTGAATAATTGGGATTTCTTTAGTTGGGGTGCTCTTATTAATGCATAACACCAATTTATTCCATGAAATCTTTCTCTTATAGTTTATTTGGCAACTCAAGGAGTGAATCCTAAGGAACATCCAGTAAAGCAGGAACTGGTAAGTTTTCAGTTAATTTATTTTCATTTTATATATGTATTGTTGTGTTTCTGAAGTTTCAGTTATACTATCTTTATCATACTAATCATGGAGAACAAAATTAGAGTCAAAATTATAGTGAGTCAGATCTTACACGTCTTTATTTTTTCTTTCTCTTACCTTTGTCAGAGAATTGGTGTTCCATATATTATATAAATCTCTGGATGGGAAAATGTTAGGGTTCTAGTAATTATTTATAACTTTCATATTATTTTTCCTATAAATTCTTAAAATCCTGTTCATCTCTAGGGCTATTTTTTTTTTTTTTTTTTTTTTTTAACTCTTACACAATTCTTAAAAGTATATTCTAGTTGATTTACTAGCAAAGACGGGAAAGTTTCTCCCCCACCTTTTCAATTCCTCCATTAATTCATTTTCTCAGCAGTAAAGAATCCAGTTCAGCAACAAAGCTAAAAGCTTTTTTGGCACCAGCTGTATGTGTACTGTCCAGTAATTCTGCATTAGTGACATATTTACAACCTGTAATAAATCTTCTAGGTTTGTCTTTGTATTCCATTTAGATGTATAAGTATAGTATATAAGGTCTGATATCTTGGAGTTTTTGCTGACTTCAAATATTAAATCAAATCATTCAATTTGAAGGGAAAAATTAGAAATCAGACTTATGGTTACCTTGACTTGGCTTTATGAATAAGAATATTAATAAATTTATTTTTTGTGTTTGTAAAACATAAAGTAGATATATATATATTTATATATATGAAATATACTTGACTTTATATTCTTGTTCTTAAGTCTTATGGTAATTGATATGTATGTTATTTACAACTTAGTGAAGCACTTGGTCATTTATTTATTTATTTTTTAAAAGTGTATACCAGACTTGTCTTCATTTTTTTAATGTGTGGACTAAGGCATTTTCTTCTTTTAAATTCCTTGAAGTAAAAATAAATTTATCTTAAAATTCAGCAATCGTGAAAAATATTTAAAGCAGAAGCAATATAATATGCAGATTTTGGTTTGACCAATGATACTGGTTTTAAACCTTAAGAAACATAGGTTGTATCATCTGTTTTCCACTTTCTAGTACAGACTTTACATTTATAAAATATCTTTTTTTCCTTTTAATGCAAAATTATTTAGAGTACTCTTTGTAAAAGGATGGGATCATTTGTCTTCTGCCTCAGAAACCACTGTGTAGAGAGTACATTAATATTCTGAACAGAGTTGGCAAATAAAAAGCATACAAAAACCAATTCCTCTTTTCTGACCTTGTTACAGACATTACTAACTGATCACAGAGTTAGTGTTTTGCTGTATATATCATAAATGGGGAAAGGGTTTGAAAATTAATCACTTTATTCATTCAACACATATTTGAATCCTGCTGGGAGCCAGGCATTATTTCCAAGTGAGATGATTCCTCATTGAACTAAACTGAGAAATGTGGCAGACACCATACTGTATGAGATGGAGGGAGACAAACAATAAACACAATAAAATAAATAATAAATGTATATGACTGTAGTATCTTAAGAAGTTTTATGTGTTATGGGAAAAAAAGGAAAATATGAGCAGGGAAAGGAGGCTTAGTGTTCTTGGGTAGGATTACAGTTTTAAATGGAGAAGTCAGGGCCTCATTGCCAAGGTTAACAGTTGAGCAGAGAAGAAGAGAGGAAGTGGCTGTGTGGATATTTGAGAAAGATCATTTTAGGCGGTGGAATAATCAGGGTGAAGGCCCCAAGGCAGGGCTGGGTTGTGGGTATGCTGCCCTTGGTGTCTACTATTGTAAGACTGTGACTTTTATCAGAGAAATAGGGAGCTAGTAGAGGATTCTGAGCTGAGTTTCTAGCCTTTTACAGCGAAAAAATGTAAGGTTCTACATTTTTCTTTGTATGTTTATGTAACTGTTTTGATTATTTTAGTGAAACTTTCTTTTAAGCAGTGATCAATCATTTAATATGCTATTTTATGACTGTCATCAACTTTATTTCTCCATTTGAAGTATAGGATAGCCATTTATGCTGATTAATGGTCTCAGAAGATTCAAAGTGGCCCAGTAACGTATTATGTTTCTCACCTTGTAAAGTCTGATTAGAACCGTATATTTTATTAGAAAATTTCATGCACTTATCAATCAAAATCATGAAATTGAATAAAAGAGCTCGTATTTTCTTTCTTCCTATTTTAATTGTGACACTGGACAGTAATAAAAAATAAATGGCTAAATACTGCCTCATCTATTTTCTGTTTAGAAAAACCAAAGGAGAATTTCGTTTGTATGTTACAAATATATGGGAACTCAGATTTTAGATTTTAGACTTTAGATACAAAACAGTTACTATGTACATTTAATTTAATACTAATTTGAAAAATTTATAACTACATATGAACAATTCAGTGTGTTAGTAGTGGTGTGTATGGTTCTTTCTCTTTGAAAACACTCAGAACACTTCTGAAATGACTTTTTAATGTCTGTCTTTTTCATAGACTGTGAACTCCAGAAAGCATGGAGCATGTTTATCCTGTTCACTTGCATTTGCTAGCACCATGCATTAATAGGCAATAAATACCTATCTGTTGAATTTAACTGAGGGTATAGCATGATAAAACTTGGTGGTGGTGAACAGCTCAGTAAATCCATTGCCTTTTTTTCTTTTTGTTTCTAAGGAAAGAATCAGAGTATACATGAACAGAGTCAAGGAAATAACAGACAAGAAAAAGGCCGGGAAGCTAGACAGAGGTGCAGCTTCAAGATTTGTAAAAAATGCCCTCTGGGAACCAAAACCTAAAAATGCATCAAAAGTTGCCAATAAAGGAAAAAATAAAAATTAAATTTTTAATTTTGATGTACACATATACAAAAAGTACATCATTTTTATTGTTTCACAAAATACATGATTATGTGACAATGTAAGATTTAAATGTATTCCTTTTTAAATTCACATATAAATTTAAACTTTAAATTTGTAATGCTAAATACATTTATCCCCCAAAAGACTAAGTTGTCTTTATTGATTTTCCTGTAGAGCACCATGAAGTTTTTAACACTGTGATATATATTTTATATTTAAAGTTTACCATCTCTTTTGATGAGATACTTATTTCTTTATGTTGCTCAATCTTGAAAATATCCCTTTATAAGCAACTGTGAAATTTAAGTTAAATGTTCTTTGTATACATTTGTACTATTTTAAATGAATAATGACCTATGAAGTATGTATCTGTAGGCTGAAGTTATAAGTCCATCTGTTTTCATTATATGATATTAAGAATGAAATGACTTAAAGGTCTACTTTTGTGTGTGTGTGTTCTTAATTCATCATGTTTTCATGATTTTAGGAATTATTGCTTTTTTGATATTCAAAGAGTGAAATTAAACTAAGGTCGTACTTTAATTCTTGGCTTGTTGCCTCTATGTCCCATTTAAAATAAAATATATTCTAATTAACTTTAGGTGGAAAATAAGGTTGTATGTTGATGGCTGAATTTTGGCCTGATGGTTGTATAATAAAGGTTGTCAATGGTGTGTAGTCGACCTGGTTATTTTTCTCATTTGAGTAAATATGCCCTCCAAATTAGGAAGATAGGTTTTAGAATTCATTCTTCGGTTCTCCTGATCTAATTCTTTCAGATTATTTGATTACATGTGGCTAAGGCAGCATTAAGTATATACAAGTGTTTTGGAACAACTTTCTTTGTTACATAATGGCACTTAAGCAGAGGAGAAATCCAAAGGAGATTACACTATGTTCATGTTCTGATTTATTTTTCTGATATATTTGTTACAGAGAATTCTACATATTAAACCTTTTTTGAATGTCTACGCCCATGAATTTTAATTATATGCCCTTAATGCTTTCATTCTTTGAGTCCACATCATTATGTGCAGGATTGCCAAGTCTAGTAAAGTACTTTAATTTTTGAAAAAAAGGAGTTGTTAAAATTTTCTGTGTAATTAATTCTCTATAAGTAATCTTGAATAAATGGATTTCTTGATTTATGGTAGCAGATATTGGAAATGGTCTTAAAATATAATGGATTTTGTGAAGAATGTTGAACTCTTTCTGTGATCCGCAAAGAAGTCACTGATGGATGCAGAAAGTCTTGTGGCTCTGATGGCAGACACTTTTTGAAGTGTAAGAACATTTTTGAACATTTTTAGTTATTTCACTCTTGCCACCTTCACTCTCAAATTTCTAGCTGCTTTTATAAGTAACTTCATGAGAAAAACAGGTGTTAAGATCAAATGTAGTATGTATATGGTTTATTGCAAAGAAACTTATAACTTGGAATTTCTGTGTAATTTAAACTTTCTTAGAAAATGTTTTAAGTGGAAAATGTCATAAAATGGTAGAAAATCATTAGCCAAATTATTGGTTTGTGAAAGTCCAACTCTACATTTTGTTAGGTTGGAGATTCTTAAGTAAATAATTATTTTAATGCTTATTAATAGGAATAAAAATAGCTTGAGCATATTCCATTTTATTAAATGTAATTTAAATTTAAATTTATTTATAACAAGGGACTAATTGATGGTAGTGCGTTGGTTATGTATTCACTCGTTGTTTGTTTATTCCTTCCACAAACATACTTAATGACATTTGTATTGCCGGAATCTGTGCTAGGAGCTAGGTTCCAAAGAAGACAACTCCAGCCTTTATCTCATTTTTATAAAGTATTATAAGAAAATTAGTCTTTTATTTCAGTGTTTCAGAATTACTGGAAAATTTATGACAAATTGTGCTCATTAGCCTTAGTCAGAACCATAAAGGGTGATGGGTTGATCTATTCAACTATGATGCAGTTATTGTTAACACAGTTTCTTCCAAATGACAATCCACTTTAAGTTTAGATGTTAATTACATCTTTTATTAATCTCTTTGGGAATTGAGAAGTTGGAGAGGTCACGACTATTGATATTTTAAAGTTTAGAATTATAGACTATTAATCTCATCCTGAACAATGAGATCTTGTCTCTTAATATTATTCTAAGTAAAAGTTTCTTGTTCATAGTTGCAGGATGGGAATTCATTTCAGCAAAGTAGAATATGCTAAGAGAAAAATTGAAGCTTGAATTATGGTTTACATTCCAGGAATTAGGAGGTTATGTCAAATTGATGGGTTTTTAAGAAACTGCAGATTAAAAAATTTTTCTACTTAGCTATTAAATCTGGATGGGTATTATTTCTAAATAAGACTTTTAAAATCGACTTGAATGTAGGAAATGCTTAAAAATGGACAATATATTGAGTGTAGATACCTTTTTCTTAAGTGAGTCATTGGAAAAAAAGGTACTTGAGGACTCAGTTAATGATACAGTTAAATCATAATTTTATGTAATTATCAAAAATTCTGATAAATTTATTTCTGATAATTTATACAAAGTGACATGAACTGAGAAAATTTAAATTTGAGACTCATGAATAAGTTTGGTATATAAAGGGAAGAAGAAAAAACACAGATGTCTCATTTTTTTCTTTTATAGCATAGTTAGTAAACTTGTTTGGGTAAATTCAGTGGCTCTTTTACTGAATGCTCTTGGAAGCAACCTATTTTATGAATGTGATGTGAATATATTTTACTAATGTAAACATTTCTCTTGTATTCTAATGTAAGATTCTTCAGTTTGGAAATATTAACACTATTTTATTTATATGTTAACATTTTATAATTGTCATTAGCAATCATGTTAAGGGAAAAGTATAGTGGACTATAATATAGTCCATTATATGAATTTGTTCTTCTTGATTAATTTGCTATTATATCACTTAATAACAGGGTTTTAAGAAAATGCTTTGAACATTTTTTGTTTGCAGGTTTGTTTTCCTATCAAAGGGAGCTAACAACACAGCATACTCCTTGAAACAGCATCCTCTGACTTGATGTGCTTTTTTAAAGTGCTTATTTTTGTAAAACTATCCAGAAAAGGGAAAGCTATAGTGGTAGCTATTGGCAATTGAAACTTCAATTTTTACTTCCACCCTCCTCCCATCAAGATTAAAAACTAACCTGCTCTGGTCTTAAAAAGTAGAAAGAAGATGCTGGATTTTACTCCCCCTTCTTCCAATAAACCTAGACGTTTAGCAAATGTATCATGGCAGAATAGCTACATGCAAGATGTCAATTTCACAGTGATTTATTTCAGACAGTATACCAAATTTGATGGTAGAAAAATAAGCTTTTATAAATGAAACATTTAAAAGACTCTTATTATTTGCTTTTCAGTTTAGTGTTGCCTTTAAGGTACACCATTTCAGTTTGGCAGCTACAATAAATGACTGGAGGAAATTGAAGATGATAATTCAACATTTCAAGATGCTGCTGCTGAAATGAATATAGACCTACCCAGGGCTTGGATTTAAAGTTTATAGTCATGATATTTTAAAGCCAAGTACCCAGGAAATTCATGGTGATAAGATTTGAATGAGATGATTAGGAGAAATAGGGAAGATTACCTTCAGTTCCTTGTTATGTAGGTATTATCTATTGAGGTGCCATGTTGAAAAATTTTATTGCTAATAGCTTGTTATATACAATTTGCTATAGAGGACAATTCATCTTGGTTCTCCTTATTCAAAAAGGTTTATTTATTAAAATAAAAAAAATATTAGAACAGGAATCACCCCCAATTTAGTGCTATAGCAATGGATTACTGATAGGCCATATTATAATGTACATGGCTAATGTTTCATTTGGTGACCTTTGATCTACTTATTCCTTGACTTGTTTAAGTTGAAATCATTTGCTATTGTAGTTCTGATGCTCTAATTTTTCCCTTAAGAAAGGAATCATTATTTAAATGTATGTATGGTAGCTACAAGTTTTTGTGGATTTTGACATTTATGGCTTTTAATATTTGTGATTTTTTTACTACTTGTGAGTGACTTTTGGAGCCTGGGAAGTATATAATATTAAGTAATTTTGCCGGGGAATAGTCTTAATTCCTGCTCAATTTCATGCAGGGAGGTAAGACTCTGCTAATGAGTCTAGCCAGCCTCTCAACATGCAGTTTTTTCCCTTCCTTGTGGCCTCATTCACTCAATCACTCATTCAGTAAATACTTATTGAACACCTGTGCACCAGCTTCTCTTTTAGGCACAGAAAATTTAGAAGTTATGTAAACATGGTTGTAGTGCTTGGGAGCCGTCACAATTTCTTTTTTCTTTTTGTGGTCCTGAAGATGAACGAAGGGACTTGCTGAATGCTTAGAAATGCTTGACCATTGAGCTACACCCCTTGTTCCAAATTTTTTATCATGTGAAAAATGGTTGCTATGGGTTGAATTGTGTTTCCCCAAAATTCATATATCGAAGTCCTGAGCCTCAGTACCTCATGTTGTTTATAAATGGGGTCATTACAGATATCATTAATGAAGATAAGGTCATTAGGATGTGTCCTAATTTGATACAAGTGTCCTTATAAAAAGGGGAAATTGGACACAGGCAGACCACACACAAGGAGAATACCATGTGAAATGAAGCCAGAGATTGGGGTAATGTTTTTCTAGGTTAAGGAACACCAAAGATGCAGCCAGCAAAGTACCAGAAGCCAGTTGAGAGGCTTGGAACAGGTTCTCAGTCCTCAGAAAGAACGAACCACGCTGACATCCTAGACCTCCAGCCTCCTCAACTGTGAGACAGTGCATTTCTGATGTTGGAGCTACCGTGTGCAGCACCTATTGGATGCTCTAGCAAACAAACACAAAGCCCATTAGACGAAGCTACGAAAAACATGAATAACCTGGGTGTGAGAGTATGGATAAGATACTTTGACACAAGGTGAAAATATCATTTTTTGGGAGTGGCTGGGTGGGGGGTGGAACCTGGAACCTATATAAACTTAAGGGGAGTATTTTTGAATTTGGCAAAGATCTCAGGACTTCTGCCTGGATATGTCAAGGGTCTGTTACACTCTTTCTGAAGCCAAATGTACAGAATTTTCTAACATACTGTCAGGTGTGATTGAGTGCCATCTTTTAAACTTTGTTATCTTGTTTGAAGAAACTCATTTCCCTGAAGGAAGGAAAACCCTGTCAGGATTCCATGGAGAGGAGATTTTCACCAGCCTATTATTATCACGGGCCACATGGTCCTTGTCCTAATGCAATGCAGCAGCCAGATTCAAATAATGAGTATAAATATATAAAATATCTTACACAAGTTGTGTGTCATTTGTACTCTCAGATGAGTACATACCACTTAAAAAATTTCACATGGAACTCATCTGGATAGAGATGTGTTTTTAAAATGTCTTTTCTCCCCCTCACAATTTTTATAGTGCACTATTAAATTTTCTTTCTTTAAAGTTAGAACATTCAGAAGTGGGTTACTCTTTAATGATTTGGGCCCCATTTACTTTTTAGTATTGTATACACTGTGTTTTGGTTTTCAGCTTTTAGAATCAGTTGGTAGATAAAACATGATAATTAAGAATGTTTTAAGTGAAATGGACCTTGAGAATGTAAAAGTAAAGGTATAATAGAAGTAAATTTGAGACGGTGGAGAGAGAAGAGGGCATTCTTACATGGGGCAAAATTCAGTTGCCAGACAAAACTGATGAACAAATAAGGCTTTAAGGAGGTTTTAAATTGCAAAGGTAGCTAGGTGCGGTTGCACACACCTGTAATCCCAGCGACTCAGGAGGCTGAGGCAGGAGGATTGCCAGATTTGAGGCCAGCCTCAGCAACTTAGTGACATCCTAAGTGACTTAGTGAGACTCTGCCTCAAAATTAAAATAAAGAGGACTGGGGATGCATATCTTAGAGATAGAGCTCTGGGTTCAATCCCTAGTACAACAACAAAGCAATATTATTCTTTTTAGTTCTACCAAAAATTAGAAGGAATTTTTCTGTGTATATTTATGAAAATACTTAAGTGAATCCCACCATGTGCCCACCCACAAGAATGGGGTCCTAATTAGAATAAGATATCCCATGCTTGTATAATTTTATCAAGATGGATTCTACTGTAATGTATAACCAAGAAGAATCAGTTCAAAAAAGATCTATAAGCAAAAAAAGGAGTTGGAAGAGAGTAGTATAAGTTAAATCCTAATTTTTCAGGGGGGGGGAGGACTGTAAATGCTGCCTAGTAATATAACAATGTAGGTAAGTGTTAAGAAAGTGATGACCAGAATTAAATGCAGAAATGGTTTAAAAATGGCAATCCCTAGCATGAGCAGAAGGGAAGTAGGAACACAGGGTTTTGTTTTATTCTTGGTTTTTGCCTTTTTGTCATATATATAAAATATAAAATATATATATATATTTTTGTCATATATATATAAAATATAATATATAAAATATCTTTGGTGAAAAGAAATGAGGAAAAAGGTGTACTGATCAGTTACAAAATTCGTTCAAAGAAGCAGCATGACCATTAGATTCTCAGAGAATACAAATTAGTTTTTGAAGTTTTAGGCACAGAACTATTCAGTGATGGGGAAATAATGTAAGAACACTTATGTCCTATTGTTCTATAAATAGGATACCTATATAAACTTAAATTGAGGATTTTCATATGTGCAGGTTTTTATAGGTGTCCTATCTATAGGATGATGGGACATGGTTTAAGAGTGGTAGCAAATATTTCACTGTTGTATCTGTGCACACACATAGAGCTGCGGTACATGAAGCACAGTATCTAGACACTGAATAATTTCCTAGACCTGGGTCCTGTTTACTTTTAGTTTTAGGTAAGTTGCATTCCAGATAAAACCAGAAAACACATCTTATTTGAAAGTGTATCTCTTTTATTCTGCTTTCCTCTCTATTTTGAAAATTCCAGATATTTAAGTTTAGACACACCAGTGGTGGGGTTATCATATGTAAGTGACAGTGCAATCTTTGCCTGAGTGTCTTAATACTAACTTGGAACAGGGTTTTTTATTGGACCTAATTTTCACAGGGGGAGGCTAGTTTCTGGGATGAGTGCTTATCAAGTGTTGTCCCACTTCAACCCAATTGGTTTATAAATGTCAACTGTTTACAATCTATTATCTCACTTGGCATCAGAAGTTACACTT
The DNA here is from genome assembly GCF_021218885.2 of Marmota monax. Classification (NCBI taxonomy): domain Eukaryota; kingdom Metazoa; phylum Chordata; class Mammalia; order Rodentia; family Sciuridae; genus Marmota; species Marmota monax. Next base: position 1,059,473 of record NW_026692194.1, read on the forward strand.
GGCTGAGAGGTAGTGAAATATAAAACTTTTTTAGAATTCTAAGAACAAAACAAAATTAGGGCTTAAGAAATTTGAATTGCTAGATTTTTATCTATCACTTTTTAAAATTTGTCGAAACACTAATAAATACAAACCTAATAGCATTTTCTTAATTATTGACACTGCTTAAAATTTTATTTTAGCACAACTTGTTATTTGAAGTTTCCCAGGTTCATCATGTTGCCTGCATATGTAACAGTGTAAATTAAATTTTGTTCTTTAAGCTAGGCCTTTAAAGTAATTTAAAATAATTTAACCAACATTGAAAAGAGATTTTCAAAAGCAGATTTTGGAACTAGTGTTAATGTATGTTTTGATCCTTTTTCAGGAGATACTATTTAGACAGCTCAATACGTGTCTTAAATTTTGATGTATTAAGCTTAATTCTTGTATCACTGCTTTGAAATTTACAGAAACATTTGGAATAATCATTGTAAGCTATAATTGTGTGAAAATATTTCATCTTGTATTTCCCTTCCCCATCTTATGTAATTAAAAATGAATTAGTAACCTTAGTTTTTTAAGAACAGTTTTAGTTTCATAAAGGCTGGTATAGGAAGTTCCCACGTACTTCTCTCCTTACACAGGTACAGATTTCCCCATCTTGCACTCCAGAGGTACATTTCTTACAGCTAATGAACCTACAAAGTCTGTAGTTGACATTAGGGGGGTCTCTCTTGGTGGTGTTCATTCTATGAGTTTGGATATACATATAAGGACATTCAGCCCCCGTTGCAGTTATAAAACCAAATAGTTTCATGCCCTAAAAATTCTGTGCTCTGCCTGTTCATCCCTCTCCCCTCCCTTTCTACTGGCAACTACTAACTTTTTACTGCCTCTATGGTTTTGCCTTTTCCAGAAGATCACGTCGTTGGGATGCTACCATAGGTAGCCTTTTCAGACTGACTTTCACTAAGTAATATGCATTTGATTTTCCCCAAGTCTTTTCATGGCTTGGTATCTCATTTCTTTTTAACATTGAATAATACTCCATTGTCTGGATGCATCACAGTTTATTTATCTTTCGCCTTCTCAAGGACATTTTGTTTGCTTCCAAGTTTTGGCAATTATGAATAAAGCTGCTATAAATATCTGTGTGTAGGTTTTTTGTGTGGACATTAGTTTTCCATTCACTTGGGTAAATATACCAAGGAGCACAATTGCTGGATCATATGATAAGAATATGTTTAGTTTCCTAAGAACCTGCCAAACTCTTTTCCAAAGAGTCTGTCCCATTTTACATTCCTGTGAGCAATGAGTGAGTTTCTGTTGCTCCATGTCCTCTTCAGCATTTGGTGGTGGCGCAACAACTGCCCTTCATTTTTGTAGCATTTCAATGAAAACAGATTTAAGGGATCCAATGAGATGTAAAAATCCTTAAACTTCTTATGTTAAAATTGGAATGGAGTTAGTGTATATCCTGAGATCCTGGGACCGGGAACATTTTATTCAGAATAAGACTTGGGCTGCAATATAATCTGTCTTAAAATTTCTTAATTTCCTTACTCATTGGAAGATATTTTCAACTGACTTTCTACAAGGCGCAGTATTAGAATCCTCTTCCACAAATAGATATATATATATTTTTTTTGTCAGAGAGAAGTAAGAAAACGGCTATTAACATAGTTGTAAATCATAATTGAAATTATTGGGGCTTTCTTTTTAGTAATATCTTTACCAATTGTTTTGAATATTTTTGCCTTTTATTATGAGAAAGTGAATTAAGTGGGGGTAAGCATTATCTTAAAATTCCCCCTGGATTGTCATTTTCACAGCTTGGACCCAGACGCGGTGTCTACTTTCCTTGTTTCCTGTCTGGAATTGAAGTGTAGGCTATTATATTTAAGAAATGATTTGCAACTAAGTAAAAGGATTCTCCAGCCATCCCTTCCTCTGTATAGTAATAGTGTGTATATTAATGTGCTTTGTGTGTCCACATGGGAGGATGTGTGCATCTGGGGCTGATGTCAAGCCTTTGCCCTTACCCAGGCATTGTTACCTCATTTGTGATCTTAACAACAAGCAAACTGAGATGGGTGTTCATTATTTTTTGGCTTACCGGTGAAGTTACTGAGATGCAGAGAGATTTTGTCCAAGTTACTCGAGCAGAGGCCAGGATGGGAGTCCACTCTAGAGACGGTGCTTTAAGCACTGGTGTCCTTGCCCTCAGCTTTACTGCCAACCAATGGAGCTACACGTGGAGCACGCTCTAAAGGACAGGACCTGTCAGTCATGGATGCTATTTGCTGATTGGGCAAAATTGCTCAGAATTTTCAAACACTAGCTGGTTTCAGTTTGGGTTTATGTGGTATCAGTGATAAATTTTCACACAAACATTTAAGCATACTTGGTTGGAGCTGTATCACATTTCTGTCAGTGGGTTTGTTCTCTTGCTAGTATCAGCAAGGACAAAATCATCTATCTGGAAAGCCATTTTTGATCATGTTTGACAGTTGGTCCTACAGCTCAGACCATCTTAAAACTATTCAAGAAGCATAGTATTGACACACCTGGTTATATTTCTCAAAGTCATTCTTTCCTTAAACTTACTCTCACCACCTCTGGCTGTAAAACAGGCTGTTTATAGGAAATAGTAAGGAAGTCTCCCCATCAGTAGAGAATTGACTAACATTTAAACTGTTTCTTTCTGCCTGTTTTCCATTTATACCCAACTACAAATAGACTTTCATCATCCTCTCCTCCTCTTGATGATCTTAGTGTTTTGATGGAACAGTTGATAAGAAGGAAGTTGTAGTAAACAAATGCTTATTGAGTTCCTACTTTCTACTTGCCTGGGGAAAAGAGGAAAAGAGAAGTTAAAGAGTTCCCACTCTCCTTTGAACTTAAAATCCAGGGGAGATTTTCCCCCTGTTTAGATGTATCATGAAGGAGCATTTTATAGTGTATTACCCCTTCAAAATTTATTACTTTAAACAATTTTATTTTTATACTTTGGGGTTTCTTAAAGATACACATTTGTCTTTTTCATGCCCATACACTCTACTCTATATGCTCTTCTGCCCCATTTTGGGTTTGTCATCATTGCACTTACTAGTAAGAACCACTGGGTGGCAGCAACAGAACATAGAAGCTTTTCTGTTCTGCGTTTGTGAACAAAAAATGAAGTGAAAGCTATTCTTTGGATTTCATGGGTAATGGAGAGGAAAAAAAAAAACACAGTGATTAAAACTTGACAAGTAACTACAGCAGACGAGACCCAAATACCTCTTTTGTTTAAATATATGTTACCCTAAGTGTATATATTAAATTTGTGCTTTATTATTACCAAAGCAATGTCGTAAAGTTTTCCTTTTCAATTTCTTTTAGTCACAGAAATACCTTTCAAGATTTCTAAGCAATTATTTTTTCTAATAATGGTGAAGAAAAAACCCAAGCCAGACACTAGAAAAACTTGTTCAGTAAGAACTTGTGAACAGATTCTCAATGTCCAGGAACAAAGGAACAAAGTCACTTTTCTTGATAACCTATTTTAAAGTGCATTCTTAGAGAAAAATTGAGTTTAGAGATCTTGTTCATAGACAAGTGTTTGTTTTCCTTTTTCTTTCAAAATTTGCTTAGCAAGCAGATTTTAAGTAATATGAGATTCTTGGCAAATTTCATACCATTCCTATATACTTAACAGTTCTAAGCTTTGTTCTAATCTAATGTTTAATAATCTAGAGGCAGCACCAAGATTTTAAAAAATCATTTATTTTTGCACATCTGAAATTTGCTTAGGTGCAAATAAAGCTTCTTATTTCTCCTGAATGTTTTCCAACCTTATTATTTTATTTTAAAATAATCTTATCTTTTGCTTTGTGTTTACCTACCTGACAACTTCTAAATCAGTTATAAAAAAAAATTGGCCAAATTATATTGTTATATTGTGTGCATTTACGAATATGTAACAACAGAACCCACCAATTTGTACAACTCTAATGTCCCAATAAAAAAATGAGTAAATTAAAAAAAATAAAACCTATTCTAAATATATATATATAACTGCAGAATAGAAAGGTTGCTTTTGTCCACTCAGCTGAGACTTGAATGAAGCCCAGGTATTCTGGGGCTTATTCTTGAAAGTTGTGAAGGAACAGTGAGTTTGTTTCCTTGTTTAGCTTGGGGCCTTTCAGTTTCCTGGGAGCCTGCTGACCCCTTCTTGATTTTATTTCTTGTTGGCATTATTATCATTTCTTGTTGATGTATGTATGATCAGTGAACTTACGTATCTGGACTTAAGAGAACTGCAGTTTAGGGCCAGGATATAGCTCAGTGGTAGAGCTCTTTCCTAATAAACATGGGGTGTCCTGGGTTCAATTTCCAGTACTGAGAGAGAGCTGAAGTTTGGAAAATCGGTAGGTCTTTCTTCCCTAATGAGGTATATGGCTTCAGGAGCCTCAACATTCGCTCTCCTTTAACAATATAAAAGTATAGCTGCTAACCTTCCCGGGCTTGGACTCTGACCGCCAATATCTACAAACCAGAATAAGGAGAGTGAGGTTCTTATTTTCATCATTCCTTCTTCTTGCAGCATTTTTTTTTTTTTTGAGTGAGGAGGAGTAAAGGGAGGAGGGACATTTTTACTGTCCCAATGTAAGATAGAAGCTAGATTTGCATGAAATATATTTAGTTTCTTCTTTAGAAACTGTGGAAAGGCACTATGCTGAGAGTCTAATTTGGTAATTTTAATTGTCCAGAGTATTTGGGAGCAGAGGGCTGTAAATTTCTAGGAAAGAAATTTCTGTACCATTCTTCAATAAAAACCACTTAAAATTCTCCCCCTGTGTCTATCAGTGTGTCACATGCTTTTTTATTTATTTGTATTGACTTCCTGCTAAAGGAAAGTATAAGTAGAATGAGACAAAGTTCATTTTGAAAGTCAGTGGTGATAACACTGAACACTGATAACTATAATAACTGGATGTATTTTAAGAAAGAAACTAGACTTGTCCTTAAATGTTTGACAGATAGTGAGTGCTCAACAAATGTTTTCTAGATGGTGAATGAATGTGAAATAATAACCAAATATAATTTGTACCTGCATTTCTAGACCTACAGATAGAGAGCTATCTGTCAAGTTGGAGTATTTATTTTGCTCCAGATTTATTATTTTTAGGGGCATTTTAAATTTCATCAAACTGAATATCTAATGTTAAGTCATTGATTCCAGAATACATCTTTAGGTAAATATTGCAATAGAATAATTTCTAGAGTGAGTTGTAGAATATTGGAAAAATATAACACAGATTTGACTTTTAGATTCTGTCAGTGACTGTTGACTTTGGATAAATCCCTGAACTTCTGCACCTACTTCTTCATCTATAGTGGGCATAACTATGCCCTTTTTTCTCCATTGACTGAACAAATTTCAATGAAAAGGAATCAGGAATCAGGTTTTTAGAAGAAAATGCCATTTAAAATATTTTGTTGGCAGCACTAAAATTTAGATGATATTTTACATCAAAACCTGGATGGAAAAGTTTTTTTTTTTTTTTTTCCTATTTATTCTCTATTTTTTCTGGTCCCAAGTAAGAGTTCTGAGTTAACAGTTGAAGAGGACATTTCAGGAAGTTAAGAGTTTTCAGACCTTGCCTTTGGAAATTTCTCTGGGTGAAATCTCGTCCTAGAGTCTTATCTGTTCCCTTTGAGACAGTTAACATTTTGCTAGTTTGTTTGAGACTATGGCCAGTATTCAGAAGGGTCAGGCAGTAAAATATTTCTACCAAAAAGCAAAGGAATTTATTTTATGTGGAAGTGGCAATCTTTCTCTGATTCTTTTGGAAAGAAGTTCACAGTATAAGGAATAGATTCCCCTGCTTTTGTTACTAAAGAAAACGTTCCTGTTGACCCCAGGGCACTATCTAGATGGAGCAGTGATTCAGCTCTGCTTCCCAGCGAGCATCACTCCAGGAGCTCAGAAGAAAACATCTTCCTGTCCAGGCCCCACCCCACACCAACAAATCAGGCCTTCTGGGGATGGAAGCCAAGTAGCCTTGTTGTTGGAAGCTCCCCAGAGTGTATCATTGTGGATCCAGGGTGGAGAATCACAGAACTAGAGATTGCAGTAGAGATTTGCAAGTTGGCAAAGGCTTAAGCCATGAAATAGCCCTCAACATCCATTACTTTGTTCTTGCTTGTATTATCTTACTTTTCTAAAAGGGGACTGTAATTTGAAGACAAACAAAAACCACACTAACAAAGATGTGCTAAAAATTGTATAGCTAATCTTGACAGCTAACCATGACCCTCCCTGGGACCATGGGACCTCCCTTAGCTGCAGTACTGAGAGGGAACGGTAATTCCTTCCTCCTAGCCTATTCACTATGCCATTATAAGAAACATAAAAATGAATGTAAGGCCTGGGTGCGGTGGCGCATGCCTGTAATCCCGGCAGTTTGGGAGGCTGAGGCAGGAGGATCACAGGTTCAGAGCCAGCCTCACAACTTAATGAGGCCATAAGCAACTCAGTGAGACCCTGTATCTAAATAAAATATAAGGGCTGGGGATGTGACTCAGTGGTTAAGCGCCCCTGGGTTCAATTCCCAGTACTAAAAAAAAAAAAAAGGAAAGAATGTAAGGTTCATCTGAACCATTTTAGATGTTGTTGAAATTCTCAGATACAGACACAAAATGATAAAAATAGTTTTCCCAACTTGAATATGAGCCCACTTGATAATTATAGGTCTTAAGAAGTTAGTGGATTCCCTATTATTTCTGTAACTATAAAAAAAGAAAAAACTTCATATCTCAAAATATTCAAATAATTATGCAAAATCATTTGTGTATAAATAAAAGCAAAAACACATTCCAGAGATAGCAGTTGTAGAATCACAACTCTCAATTTTGTTCTGTGATGCCAAAAACATGGACTTACGAGGTAGTAGCCATGATTCTGGACTTGAGTTGACCTCAGCTCTCTGGGTTGTTAAAAATCTCTTACTACTAAAAAGTACACATAAAAAAAAAAAAAAGAAAACCAATCTCTTTTTTTACTTTCATTTAACTTAAGTTTCCTCACTTATAAAAACATGATGACCCTGGCGAGCCAGACACCCTATCTGCTACTTCTAAGATCCTAATCCACTTATCAAATCAACCCTGCTGTGGAGATGAGAAATTCCAAGTAGCCATAGACCTGCTTTAGAAATATTCCAACTACAGGTCATAATTTTTGCTGAATGAGTAGAAAAGAATGTTGATGTCATTTAGAATCAATTGCGTTTGTCCCCTTTTATGAGGACGATAACGCAGACATTGGATTAAATTTCAAGGCTGTCCTGGAAAGACACATTACACCGAGAACTGGGAAATATTCTTTTCACTGATTATGTTACAGACAGTAATGTTTAACATGGAACATAAATCAGCAAAATAAATGGGCAAGAGTTGGGTATATTTTAAGAAGGAAACTAGCCTTATACGTAAATGTTTGACGTATACTGGGTGCTTAACAACTGTTTGCTAGATGGTGAATGAATGTGAAACAATGAACAGGAGTTTTTCATTCTCTAACACTAATTTGGAGAGGTGCTAAAGATCAAAGATTTGGTCATAAAATACATTTTTGATTTAAATTGGATTTCTTTAAATGATTAAAATTTGGATACAGTAAAATTGGGAAAACTCATTATTGGACAGGAATGGAAAATTTTAACTAGATAGTACTTGGCCTAATATCTTGGGTAATGATTTTGAAAAATTTTAAACATTTGTACCAAGCTTTAAAATATCCCAGTTTTACTAAAACCGCAATCTCAGTGAGTAACTCCAAGGTAAAATTTTCCCATGGAGTGTACATCGGTATGCATGATTATATCATCAGTTATGACAAAGTTTGTGACAATTATGCACAATTTTTAAACGATTTTGAAGACAAAGTCACATTAATATTCCAATATAGCCTCTTATTTAAATTACTACTTTCTAAAAGAGATTAATTTGGTCAAGTGAGTATTTGATTCCTATAAATTGAGTAACTGAGGAACCATTTGGGAATAGGAAGAATTAGAAAATATCCTGTTGTCTAACTCCTCTTTTTTAAGACTAAAAAGAAAGGAAGAACCAGGTGCAGTGGGGGCATACCTGTAATCCCAGTTGCTCTGGAGGCTGAGACAGGAGGATAGCAAGTTCAAAGCCAGCCTCAGCAAAAGCGAGGTGCTAAGCTACTCAGTGGGACCCTGTCTCTAAATAATTAAATATAAAATAGGGCTGGGGATGTGGTTCAGTGGTCTAGTGCCCTGAGTTCAATCCCTATAACCCACCCCCCACCCCCCGAAAAAAAAGAAAAGCGATTATATTTAAATGTCTTCTGTAGCTGATGTGGTGGTGCATACCTGTAATCCCATCTACTTGGGAGGCTGGAACAGGAGGATTGCAAGTTTGAGGCCAAACTTGGCAATTAAGGGAGATCCTGTCTCAAAATAAAAATTTAAAAAAGGGCTGGAGATGTGGTTCTGTGGTAGAGTGCTTGCCTAGCATGTAGGAGGCAATGGGTTCAATTCTCAGTATCACAAATAAACAAACAACAACAACAAAAAAATGCCTTCTGCCCTTAATAAGAGTAGACTAAGTAACTGTGTTGATAACAACTTGAAATGCTGGGGCAATAGTCAGCACAGTACCTGTAATCCCAGTGACTGGGAGGTTAAGGCAGGAGGGTCACAAGTTCGAAGCCTGTCTAAGCAACTTAGCAAGACTCTATCTCAAAAGTACAATAAAAAAAGAGGCTGGGGATGTAGCTCAGTGGTAAAGTGTCCCTGGATTCAATCTCTAGTACAAAAGAAAACAAAGCAAAACAAACAAACAATAACAAAAAAACCCCACCACTGGACCAAAACAAACCAATAAACCAACAGAATTTGCTTGAAGATCCAAGAAAGCTAACAAGATATAAGAGCATCCTAAAGCCAGGATCTAGAGATGGAGCAAATCTCAGAAAGGTGTTCCAGGTTGTGGGGCTAGTTTTACTCATTTTCCTGGAGATAGAATCTTAAATGTCAAGTGGTCACGTAATGGTTTCAATGCCCATGAAATCAGGGCAACAGGGTTAGGTGTCCAGGGTTTACTGTGGTTAGGAAAGAGTTCTGGTACCTCTTTCTCCACTTCGAGTTAGGTCCACAAAGAGCACAGAAAGTTAATGAGAAGTTGATACTTGCTGGTGATCTAGAATGTTAATATTGCCAGGTACCAGGTGAAGCAGATTCTAATCCTCCCTGGATAAATAATATTACCAAGGCTGCAAATCTCTTATACAAAGAATTATGCAAATATAGTAGTGAGGAAATAATAGCAACAACAACAACAACCCAAGAATACAAGCAATAATAATTGTTGGCGAAGATGTGGGGGAAAAGGCACATTCATACATTGCTGGTGGGACTGCAAATGGGCACAACTATTCTGGAAAGCAGTACGGAGATACCTCAGAAAACTTGGAATGGAACCATCATTTGACCCAGCTTTCTCACTCCTCGGTTTATATCTGAAGGAGTTAAAATCAGCATACTACAGTGATGCAGCCACATCAATGTTTATAGCAGCTCAACTCACAATAGCTAAACTATGAACCAACTTAGATGCCCTTCAACAGATGAATGGATAAAAGAAAATGTGGTACATATACACAATGGAATATTACTCAGCATTAAGGAAGAATGAAATTATGGCATTTGCAGGTCAATAGATGGAGCTGAAGAATATCATTTGTTGAAGATCCAACAAAGCTAACAAGATATAAGAGAATCCTAAAGCCAGGATCTAGAGATGGAGCAAGGCTCAGAAAGGTGTTCCCAAAGAACCAAAGGCCAAATGTTTTCTTTGATAAGCATATGCTAATCCATAATGGGGTGGGTGGGGGGAGAGAATAAAGAAACTTTGGATTGTGCAGAGGGGAGTGAGGGGAGGGGAGAGGGTGTGGGGATGGGAAGGATGGTGGAATGAGATGGACATTATCACTCTACATACATGTATGATTATACTATCAATGTGACTCTGCACCATGTACAGCCAGAGGAATGAGATGTTGTGCTCCCTTTGTGTACAATAAGTCAAAATGCATTCTACTATCACGTATAACTAATTAGAAGAAAATTTAAAAAATAAAGAATTATGAAAATACAGTACTGAAAAAATGATAGTAACAGCAACAACAACAACAATAAAAATCCAGGTAAGAATGAAAGTCAACAGGAACAACACAATTGAAATGGACCTGCAAGGGCTCCGGATATTGGCGTCATCAAATACAGAATATAAAATAAATATACTGTGGTAAAGATGTGGTAGAGGACAGGGTTGAGAATGCTGCAGATGGGGAAACAAACAAAAAAATACCCAACAGGAAATATTCAGCAGAAAATTTAGTGGCTGAGATAGAAAACTAGTAGTTGGGTTTAACAGCAGATTGACGCAGTTGGTGAGAGAATTGGTGAACAGCCTGATGGGAGAAAGGAAATACCCAAAGTGAAATATGCAAACAAAAGGATGGAAAATCAGAATAGGGGTAAAAGACATGAGGATCAAGTAAAAATTCTACCTTATGGGCAACTGCCGTTCCATAAGATCAGGAGAAAGAATGGAGTGGGAACAAAATTTGAATACACTGTAGATAGGAATTTTTCAAAATTGAAATTCAGCAAGGCACAAAGGATGCCTACAGATCCAAAGCAAGATAAATAGAAAGCAAGATAAATAAAAATCATGTTTAGGCGCATCATGATAGTATTAGTAGAAACCAAAGTTTAAAAACAAAACCACTTAAAAAAAAAAAAAGATTGCCTTTAAAGGAGCAACGGTTTAACTGACAATTGACAGAAATGATGGAAACTACAAAATAATGGAATCAGATTTTAAAGTGCTGACAAAAGGGAATGGCCAATCCTAAATTCCAAGCTCAGTGAAGATATGCTTCAAGAATGAAGGAGAAGACTTTTCAGGCAGGCACTTATTTTAGGGGATTTGCCATTAGCAGCTGCACACAAATGGAAATCCTAAGGTACTCTTTAAATAGAAGGAAAATTATTCCAGATGGAAGATTTCCTTCTGTTTAAAGAATACTCAGATGGAAGTTTGGAGTTAAAGAGAAGAATGAAGACAAAAGGGAAAAAATGGTAAATTTAACTGAATATTAACTGAATAAAGTGGGAATAATATCTTACAAATTCTGTTGGATTTTGCTGTGTGTGTGTGTGTATGTATGTGTATGTGTGTGTGTGTGTGTGTGTGTGTGTGTGTATGTATGTGCTTTGAGACAGGGTCTCCCTATATTGCCCAGGCTGCTCACAAATTCCTGGTAATGGTAATCCTCCCACTTCAACCTCCTGAGTAACTGGGTCTACAGGCATGCACCATCATGCCCATCCTTGATGGGGTTTTAAACAAATAAAGTATAAAAAATAGATAAATGCATATAAGTTAAGGATAGAGAGATGAATATTTTTTTTAAGGAATTGAATGTTTGAGGCCTTTATTTTGATCAAAGATTACTTGGAAAAGGTTTTTTAAGGTCCTTTGTTTATCAGAGGGTAAAAGCAGCTATTGGTCTGATTTTGATAAGTTAAAGGATGTATGCTGCTATCTAAAGTCACCACTCACAAGGTACCTAACTTAACCAGTATGGAATAATGATGAAAATGCTTCCCTACCCCCTCCAATCAAATCTGAAAGGAAGGAAAGAAGCAAAAACCAAACCTTGGTATAGACAGGTGAAGTGAAAAGCACTAAGATATAGATTTCATCTAAAAGAACCAGTCATATCAATTACAAATGAACTAAAATTATCAACCATATAAAAATTTAAAACTATATATTATACATATAAAATATATTTTTATATATAATACATTTACATATATTTAGTTGTCTATCAACTACGACCTGATTTCTGGAATTCTCAGCATTTGGCCAGTTTAATTCCTCTATTACCTCCCCATCCCTCCCACAATGAATTATTTTGAAGTAAAGTGAGACACGGTGTCATTTCATCTGCAAATACTTCAGTAGGAATATTTTCTTAGGCATAACATAATATAGTGAGCAACATAAAGAAACTGACATCACTTCGCAGAATCATCAAATACATATTTTCGAATCTTCCCTCTTGTTCTTATTAAGAAAACTGATATACAGTTCCTGTTTTCCTCCATGATGTGGTTTAACATGTTATTCCATCTCTCCATTACTTGTAAAATAGTAACAGCATGTTTGAGGTATGGTCTAGACTTTTTTCTTTATAGGTGGTGGTGCATTCTTTCTGTGGCATCCAAGAAAAAGGTACATAACATCCTTTTCTATTCTTTTGTAACGTGATTTGCCAGTCATTTTCCCATCAGCTGTTCATGTACTAGTTTTTGCAGCCATTGGTGGTAACTGCCCCAATTCATTTTTTGCTTATGGGTTGCAAAATGGTGATATTTCAATTATCTGATTCTTATTTATTTATTGTGTGGAATTCTTTGCTTAAAGAAGACATGTCCCTTACTCTTGATGTAGTTCATACAGAGAAAAAAAGATAAAATTCTGACTCCTCCATTGTTTGCCAGACTTCAGAATAACATGCTTATTCTCTAATAATCCCCAAAGGGAATCATTTTTTTTTAAATATCATTATCAGCTCTAGATTTTTCACTTTTACTGTGAAACAATTTTTGTAGATACTCTTCTTTATGAGGTCTCAGTTATTCCATCTTTGAATAGTGGGAGCCTTTTTAAGTTGCCATAAACTTTTGAGAAAACCTTGGTGGGTCTGTAGCTTCTGTCCATCACAATGATTTGCATTATGTTCTTTTCTGTTCCAAAGATAGTTATTTTGCTTTTCAGCCCAATTTTATATGTTTGTTTTTCTGGTTTTATAAACTTAAGATTGCTTTCTTTATGGAGCATCAACTCACTTCACCATCTTGATGGAAAAGTCTCTAAGAAATATTGACATGATCACCTACATAGGCGATACCTTCAACAAATGAACTGAAATTTCAGTGCATGTTGGCATTGGATAAAGGTTTCATGATCATGAGACACAAGGAAGGAGACAAAAGGTCCACACAGGATCAGGCTGAAGGTTTGTCTGTCAGGATCTCAGGAGGAGCACCTGGGCCCCAAAATTCCATGTTTTGCTCTGTAGCCTTTGCCCCAGGTCAGCCATAGAAAATGTCTGTGTTCTCATGTAGAAGGTGAGTTGGCCACGCTCAATAAGTTATTTTGCCTTTCATAAGTTTTGACTTAGTAGACTCTTCCAGAAAATGTTATGTATGAATTCTTGGATGAGGTGGCCTATATATATCTGGTGATGGGAATAAGCCCAAGTAGACAAAGAGCTCTACTCTCTGCCCTGAGCTCTGTCTTGTGAGGTGTGTACTTTATGTGATAATAACATACTCAATGTTTTAAGTTCTCATATTGCAGAAATAGCTGTTTGCCTTTTTGCTTCTGAAGAATCCCTTTACTTGGTTCATATTAATTATTAAATTGTTAAGATCTCAAACGGATGTAGGTTTCTAGTTAAAAAGGCACATATCTTATCCTGAATGAAATTATCTAAAAGGACAGATATGTGTTTTAGGCATTGTTTTGGATTTTGGTTATTATCATCCTTAACTGGCATTACAAAAATCTCCACCCTTTCTCCTCTCCAAGTGTTCATGATTAATCTTTTAAATTAGAACTAGGTAAAAAGTAAACAAATATACATACCAATGCATAATTATACCTTTATTTATTATTATTATTTTTAATTAAATAATTAATTTTATGGTAGAATGCATTTTGACATATAGTACGCAAATGGAGCACAACTTCTCATTCCTCTGGCTGTACATGGTTCAGAGTCACTCCAGTAGTGTAATCATATATAGGGTAATAATTATGCTTATCTAAGGTACTTTTGAAATCTGAATGTTTTCTTTAAATTTACTTAGGAATGCAACCTGTATTTCACTCGGCTAAACTCCCTTTATTAAACTGAGGATAGCACAGAACTTTCTTTTGGTAGGAAAGATGCTAAAATTGATCCTAGATCAAAACTGAATTTTTATGACTAGGTTTATAATTTAAGTCAATTCACCTTATGGTAGTTGTTGGAATTGAAACTAGTTCAACTTTTGAGAATATCACATTAATTTAGAATTCATACCTCTCTTTCCATTTCTAAAAAGACTGAACATATCTTGCTTTATTAAAAATAAGCCAAAAAATAGGAACAAAACGAAACACAGACCAGCTAAATCTGCATCCCTCAAAATGCAATTTGGGTACTTTGGCAACTTGTCAAAAGGGATTGGATGTCATCCTAGATTCACAGAACCAGAATCTGGGGTCCAAGAACCTGTTTTTAAATCACACTTTTCAGGGAATTCTTGTACACAAAAAAGTCTGAGGATCATTGATCAAAATGGAGGAGGGAAAGTTGATGTCATCAGGAACCGGAGATAAATAACCTGATCCAGATAGTATGACCATGGGTTTGGGCTGACATTTCCTGGAAATTAAAGGGAAAAATTTTCTGCCCCCTCCCCCCCCAAAAAAAAAAAAGCTAATAAGAAGTCACTTGTCTTAAGTGGTTATAATCTTCTGTGTCCAGGACTCTACAAGTTCATCAGCAGAGTTCATGTTTTAAGGAATTACACCCTGGTCTTTGTATAGGAAACCCGGGAAGAAATTGTGGTCAATTTCCTACACCGTGATTTTGTGAGAGTTACATTACAATCCTTTAACTGCACTATCCATTGTCCACCTAGAAAGGCTGAGAGTATATGTTAAGCTTAAATCAGGGAAGGCATTTCTGTAGCAGTGAAGATAACACCACTTCCTGTTAATTTACTCTATTGCAATCTCACCAGCGAAGGGATGGAACTTGGACACTTGGGAGAAGAGATAGTTGGCATGTTCTTTACATTATTTTAGTCTATTAGTCAGATATATAGAGGGAGCATTTGGCAGAATTAAAGCACGGTTAACTCTTTACTAAATTCCCTAGTAATTTGTTTTTGGTAAAAGTGGCAACCATATGCTCTATAATCAGATGTGTCGGGGCAGAGTCATCACTGGATTGTGAAAAAGTCTCATCTGGACGAAGAACCAAAGCCCAGAGTACAAGCCTGGGAAGCCTGGAGCTTAGATGTGGATGCTGTAAAAGTAACCCCTAGGTTTGTGAAGAGTTTAGAATCTTGTACAAGTCCTTCTTTGGAACCAAGCTTTGTGCAAAGAAGAAATTTTTATTTTTTTACCAAAACCTTTAGGGCATAGGCCAAATACTCTATGAAAACCAAAACATTTTTTAGGAATGACTTTAAGAGTAATCCCTGTGGAACAAATATTCTCAAGAACTCTATCTTAATAAGTTGGTTCCAAATAACCAAATAATGTTGGTCTGCCAAGTGGACTATTTTATGACAGCCTACTCTAACTCACCTCTAGGTAGGATTGGTGTTGAACGACTCCTTCAGGTAGTAACAACTGCTGCTCTGACCTCTTGTGGTTGGGGTAACAACACTGGGGCAGCACTGTCTTCGAGATATTTTGATCATAGATAACAGAAACTAAGTAAATTAAATGATCTCAATAATGTCACATTAACAAGTGGGAATTTATTACATATATTCAGAGAAGAAGAAGAACGTAATTGTGTGTGTGTGTGTATATCTGTCCCGAGAAGTTCATTTTATATGAATAGAGCATTAAAAAGTAAGGTGTTTTAGTCATCTTTGTGTTGCTCTGACCACAAGACCTGACAAGAACAATTAGAGGAGGAAAAGTTTATTTGGCTTTACAGTTTCAAAGGTCTCAGTCCATAGATTGCTGACTCCATACCTCTGGGACCCAGGTGAGATAGAACAGCAGGGTGGAAGAGTGTGGTGGAGGAAAAAAATTGCTCAGGTCCTGGTAGTCAGGAAGGAGAGAGAGAGAGAGAGAGAGAGAGAGAGAGAGAGAGAGAGAGAGAGAGAGAGAGAGAGAGAGAGAGAGAACGAGTGCTCCTGAGAGAGCTCTGCTCACTAAGGACCAGGGACAAAAGATATGCCTCAAAGGCACAACTCCAGTGACCCACCTCCTTTAGCCACACCCTACCTGTCGGTTACCACCCCATTAATCCATGCAAGTGGTCTAATTAGCTGATTAGGTTTAGGATCCCACACAATCTGATCACTTCACCTCTGAACTTTCTTGCATTGCCTCCCACATGAGGAGACACATCTAAACCATAACATAGGTGATAAAAGGAGGTAGAAAGTGAAGTATCTGATGGCTGATATGCCTACACTTCCTGGCAATATTGTGTATGCATCCACAAACACCAGGCTTTGGAGAATGAGGTCTCACTAAATGGACTGAGAGCTCTGATGCTCTAACAATCACTGAAACCACTTAATTTCCCTGCAGCATCATTCTTATCTTGGCTTGAGTTACTTTGCTGATAAACTTTTTTTTTCTTAAAGTGTAACTTAGGTAATACTTTTTATAAGTCTTCAATTTTTCAAATTTATAGATGGGTGATCCAAAGGCAGGCTGGAGGGATCTCTGTCAACTTCTTCATCATATTGCATCTGGGAACTGTGCATGTAGTCACTGGGAATGTGGCTGAGAACACCCTTCAGCTTAGAGCTTTGTGGCAGATGAGATAACAGGTCTATAGTGACCATGCTACTCGACCATGCCGTGGGTAACTTCTATCTCTTGTTGGATATAATATGATTCTGAACTGCTTAGTTCTTGATTTTGAAGTGGATAGTTTAATTATTATCAGTAGCAACATTTAATCTCATCTTTTAAAATTTTGATTTTTGTGGTTCCTTTTGGTCTTTCTAGTATGAAAATATTTTATTATTGCTACTAGTGTAATAACTGGCCATTATAAATATTTAAATATGGGAAACACAACTGAGAGAATGAAAACACACAAAAATCCCATTGTAGCAGATGGTGAGGTCCCTGACCCATAGCCACTAATCAGCTCCATGCACACCAGCCTGTCATTGACCCAGCAGCACCTGAGACTCTTTGCCTGAGGGTTTCGCTTGAGGGAACACCCTACCTGTGCTGGGCCAGCTGGAAATACTAGGGAATTAGTATCCCTTGGATTAGCCATTGACCAATGACACTCGGCTTCTTTGCCTCTTGCTGGGATAACTGAAGATACAGTTCTGTATTATCTCCTGGCTTCCCTGGTTGGGATTAAGCTCAGTTGTCCTCAGTGATAGCATGCTTGATGAGACACCCTTCTCATTTGCCACTCCTTATCTGGGGTTTCCAGAGATCAACTTCCATATGAACTACTCATACTCGTTCCTTGTCTCAGGGGATTCTCTCGGGGGAGACTTCACCTTAGATGCTCAACATCCAAAGATGATTTAAATTTCCATTCTTTTCAGGTGGATCTATACATAGTTCTAGGGTGCTCTTAGGATAAAAATGTAACCTCAGATCCTGCCCAGTATTTAGAAACTGAGTCTTAGGAGTAGAGTTGCTCATTTCCTCCAGGCAATCATTTATCAAGGTTCCTTCAGCTTAGCTCTTGCAACATATGGACCTGTTAAATTATCTATTGGGGGCTGTCTTGTGCATTATATAATAGTTATCAGCATCACAGGTTTCTACCCACTAGATGCCCAGAACATTCCCTACCCTATTTGTGATAACCAACAATATCTCCAGACATTGCAAAATGCACCTGAGAGTCAAATTTTCCCCTGGTTGTAAAATCACTGAGTTAGATCTACTGAATGTAGGTCTAATGTGATAAGTTTGGTTAGGGTACTAAATGGCTTTCTGATTATCTAGCAAAAAGAAATAAGCAGATTGAAGATGACCTGAAACAACAACAACAACAAAAACAACTTTGGAGCTATCCCCTTGACACTACCATCTCCCCCCAAAAAATAAGATTAAAAGGCATATGTTAGGAAATTTCTTAAATGGCAATGAGGATTCACTGTTGGCGATAGTTTGAGAGACTCCTTAGAGAAGGTGGCAGCAGGCTGGTGTCCTGAAGTAACTTGGCAAGTTACCACTGAATTTCTTAGAGTGTAGAATGGACAAGCAATTTCATGAAGACCTGGGTCCTGTATGGAATAATCCAAGCTGTGGAATGAACAGAGAGCCCTCTGCCATATTCATACCTTTGTCCTTAAGGTCATGGGTTCAGACCTCCCTGGAAAGGAAGGAAACAAACCATTATCAGGCAGCCTGTGACACAGCAGCCGACTCTCCTCTAAAGACAAAAAAAGCAAATGCTTGGAAAATGTGAAGGATACAGCTGGGCATGGCCTGATGTCCTTCATGGAGATGGTGTTAACCTGGAGGGGCCCAAAACCCCTGCATCCCAGGGCAGACCTGATAGAGGAGGACAAAGATCTGGGAGTACAATAGGAGTAGGAATTCCCCGGGGGTCACCTGCAGGGTGCAGGTGCTTGGGTTTTCACCTGCCTTGCTTCTGGGAGTTCAGCACAGTGAGAAACAATCCTAGGAGCAAACAGAAAGATAAGAATTCTTTGCACAAACAAGCATCAAATTATTTCCTAGGGCAACAGAAGGTGGAAATTGGACAAGTGTTTAACAAACTTTGTTTTCACACCAGGTGTCAGAGATAAGATTGTCCCATGCCTCGGAAAATGTTGGGGGGGGGAAGGAATTGATTATCACCTAGTTGATGATCACTCCTGCCCCTCCCTCAGTTCTAGTTCATAAAGGCTTGGCAATCCCTTTTCACATGCCCTAAGACCAGACTTCTGAACTTATCCGAGCTGTACTTTTACTCCTGTAACAGAAAGGGGATGTGATTTCCACTTTTCTAATTCACCTCCTCACCTTTTGCTGCGTTGGAAAACTGCAGAGGCTGATTTTATCCTCAATTTGGAAACCTGGAAAGGCACAGGTGTTACCTGGAACTTCAATCTTGTTTGGAATGATTGGACTGTCACAGGAAATAAACTACAGCATCCTTGGTTTCACCGGCTGCCTCACTGGTACTCAAAGCAAGGCTTCCAAACCATAGATCACCATCACCTGGAAACTTATGATAAACATGCAGATTATCATACGCCAGCTCAAAGCTATGGAATCTGAAACTAGTTAACTAGTCACTAATCTGTGATTTAACTAGCCCTCCAGGTGATTCTGGCTTACATTTAACTGTAAGAACCACTGGGGCATGTCATGGAGGAAGAGATAAACTAAGAATGCTTCAGCCTCTAGTCTCTGACTCCTACCTGTGTTCTTGCACATGGGGAGGGGCCTTTCTTTCCCTGGTTGCTAAGGAGACTCTGACACCAGGCTCTAAAAGAAGACTAGAACTCAGTCCCCTGTGTAGCACCTGGACATAGGTCGTGTGAGTGAGGCCCCTGGGGTAGCTACCTCTATGTAAAAGCTAACAAATGCCTCCTTGAAATTGTCATCACACTGCCTGCCCAGGCACGGTTCTGATGGGCAGACAGTGGTGCCAGCATGGAGAATGCTTCTTCTGCCCACCCTGAAACAAGTGAGAATAAGAAAAATGGCTGGGCTGAGGATATATATAGCTCAGTGGTAGAGTGCTTGCCTCATATGCACAAGGCCCTGGGTTCAATCCCCAGCATTGCCAAAGAAGAAAAAAAAAAAAAAAGAAAAGAAAAATGGCTATCTTCAATGAGTCCCAACAGTATGCCCTTTATTAACAAATTGCATGATCCAATCATCACAACTCTTTGATAGGTACTCGTTATGGACTGCATGTACCCCCCACAATTCATATGTTGAAGCTCTTATTGCCAGTGGGCTGGTATTTGCAAGTGGAGCTTCTGAGAGTAATCAGATTTAGATGAAGTCTCAAGGATGGTACCCCCATGATAGGATTAGTGCCTTAAAAAGAGAGGCAGAGACCAGTGCACACCCCACCATGGGAGGACTCGTGAAACGACAATCATCTGAAAGTCAGGAAGAGAGCTCTCCCCAGAACCTGACTGTGCTGACACCCTTATCTCAGACTTCCAGCCTCTAGAACTGTGAGAAATAACTTTCTGTCATTTGAGCCACCTGGTCAGTGGTATTTTTGTTATAGCAGCCTGAACAGATCAATATAGTACTATTATTATCTCATTTAGAAAGGAGAAAACAGATTTACAAAACACTAATAATCTGGTTTACCATACTAGTGAGCATCAGAGTAAATTTGAGTGTGGCCTGAGTGATTCTGCTCCTTTTCAGCTTGAAGGTCTTGGATTTCCTGGTTGATGAAGGGTTTAAACACTTCTTTTGACTGGAACCTAGTGATGTGGTCCTCTTAGTAACTTGTTCTTTGAGTCTTTCTCAATTGCTCAGGGCTGAAGTTTTCTGGATGCCACGTCCAGTCCAGTTTGCGAGAAGCTGTACCATCCTGCTCAGTTTGGAGGTGCTCCAAGGCACTTGCGTGGGGCTCAATCCTCTCCTTTCCCTTTTAGCCTAGTGGAACTCACTCTCTCTCAGGACTTTCTGAGGTACCACATGGTGGATGCTCTGCCCTGTAAGCAGTTCTCCCTCACCTTCCATAATTACTTTTTGTCTAATTTGTTTTGGTGGTGCTGGGGATTGAACCCAGGGCTTTGTGCATGTGAGGCAAAGCAATCTACCAACTGAGCCATATCTCCAGCCCATTCTCTTTCATTTTGATGATGCCTTTATTCATTCTAAGCATGCTGGTCTGTCTCTTAAATGCTGGACTTGCACGTATGTACTTTTCTGTCCCTCGATGAGGGGCTCCTCCCCTGTATGATCAAAATGACACCAGAACTCCTGTGTAGTGCCCTCAGTGAGGTTAAAGCAGGCATCTGAGACAAAAGCCCAATTGGATATCTTTTGTATCTGAGGAAAGGATGTGTGTGTGTGTGTGTGTGTGTGTGTGTAGACACTTGCTATTGGCAGAGAGGCAGTGCTGCTCTTCTGGATATTTCTGTGTTTGCACTGACATTTCGTGTTTGCAAAACCTCACAGCTTGATGTGTTGATCCAATAACATCATCAAGGGAGTGAAATAAAAATACCCAGAAGATTGGCGAATAGGAGAGCCAACTGTGTTGTCACACAAAGCATTGCTAAAAGGAAAAAAAAGAAGAAGAAGAAGAAAAAAAAATCAGGCAAGAAAAAAGTTCAGTATGCAACAGGATGATGGCTGCCATTCTGAGTTTGCCATGGGTTTCTAATGATAGGCTTTTAGCCTATTATAGTTGATTGACACAGAACTTATTCACAAATTAAGAAGTGCTCATTCCTTGAAATATTTTGGACATTATACCAACTTTTTCTAGTGGGCTGTTGAAAGGACTCTATTATGCCAGTCTGGCTTGGAACCCAGGAAATAAACTGGCACTCTCCAAAGTTAATAAAACATCATTTGTCATAGGATTTGCAGGTGTGACTCAGTTCCGGAATTAAAATATACAATAAAAGCCCAGGACAGATGAACCACCCTTTGCCAAAGCTTAATGAGTCTTCTGTAACTGGCGTGCTCTGAGCAGTGTGTAATTTGTGTGCTATCTAGGTTTGAAATGTTCTGTTTGTGTGAGCTTTAGCCTGTTGTTCTCACCTCCACGTAGGTTGCTGTGGTCACTGGGCAATGCACAGGAGAAGCCCCTGATGTTTTCCTGGTGCTTGTTGGAGTTTACCCCACAGATATTCTTTGGCACTTCCTGACTTCTGTCTTGTAAAGAGGAAATTTGTTAATTTCTCTTATTCATTCATTGGGATGGGCTCAAGGCAGTTGTGGCAACCACAGTGGCAAAAGCCTGAGCTTTTTTTCTGCATGAAGTGGATTTCAAGGGTGACTGTCCAGAAGACCATCAGTTCCCATGGGATCTGCCCCACAGGGAGTCAGAACCAGCTGGTGTCCCCAGGATAAAGGACTTCTACCAAAGTACTCACAATTCTGATAGAACACTGTTTCCATCCTTTTTAGTCATAGGAAACTTTTACACTTGCAAATTATTGAGGACTCCAAAGAGATTTATTTAAGGTGGCTGTTTCTATTGATAATCATCATGTAGGATAGGAATTAGGAAACTCTGGCCCACCACTTTTTTTTTTGTATATAAATTTTAAAAAAACCCATTCATTCATTTACATATTACCTATGGCTGCTTTCATGATACAATGGCAATGTTGATTTGTTGTAATAAAGTCCCATGATCTGTGAAGCCTAATTTATTATCTGTCCTTTGCAGAAAAATTGGATAATACTTGATAAAAATTAAAATGAACAAAGTATTTAAAAAATATTTATTAATTCATTAAAATGTCAATTATAAAATGATTTCAAAATAACCCGTCCTTTTCTTTTAAATTGAAAAAAATAAACATCTATACTTTCCCCAAGTTGTTCTATACTTTTGAAAATGCTTTGATGTCTGACTTGATAGAAGCAACTGTATCCTCCTATTTACTCCTTCATGTGATCCATAGCTGTGTGAGGCTTTGATTGAAGTCAGCAAAGAAAATGCAGACTCAAACCTGTGTGTAGTTAGACAAGGGAGGAGTAGTTCAACAATCTTTTCAGGTATTTATAGATATTCTTCTTTGACACTACAATAAATTTTGACAAGTGGTAATTTCTAGGAGGTTGCATGTAAAATCTGAAATCCCACCAATGAAAATTTTATACCCTATAACTTTAAAATCCATTGGTCTAATTTTCAGTTTGAATGCTCTTATACCTATGTTACATTCAGTAACACCATGCATTAATTATTTTGAAGATATTAGTTCACTGAGTTATGCAGATCTTCCAACATGTTGACATGTTTAATTTTGTACCATATCAGAATCTCACAGGTGTTAACATCACTACCAAGCTCATTAAAAATCTTTAAGCTGTTTAACTCATGGTAGTGCATAAATTTTCCAAAATTCAAATTTTTTGCTTAATAGTGTGCCTTATATAACTGGCATCAATTAGTATTGGTTGTTTTCCCTGTAGAAATGGGCTAATTTCATTCATTTTTAAAAACATTTCTAACAAATACCCAATAACAAATACCCAGCCATGTAAAATAATGTCCCATTAAAAAAGAGGATAGTTCAGCTTGCAGCTCAAAACCACTGCACCAGAGACAAATAGACTTCAGTAGGCAGCAGACATTTTTTTTTATGTGTGTGCTTCCCATTTGGTGACATAGCATATTAAAAATACATATGCTCAAGGTTACACATTAATGAAATTAATATATATATAAATATTGACACTTCCATATATATATTACATTTTCAGCATGGTCATTCTTTTATTTATATTTTGAAGTCATTGGGCAAGTGCTATATCACTGCCTTACATCCCCCAACCCTCATCAAAGTCATTTTTACATAAAACTGGCTTTCCCCCACTTGTCCATGTGAAGAACTCAGTGACCACTCAAACATTTTGGTTCCCCTGCCTTGATACATGCTGGAGTCCCAGCAGTGTTACTTCCCATGGCTTTTATACCACCTGTGTGAATGTCAACACAGTAAAGAAGTAATGTCTCCCTATTATTAGGAAAATAGGTTGATATTGTGGATCTTGAAAGTGGATCTGTGGACCACATTTTGAGAACTGTTGAGGTAGAGAAAAGGAGGGGAGCAAACAAAATCAAATCCCACTGGTCCTAGAAGTAGCTGCTGCTGGGGTAAAGGGTTCCATGATGAAGTCTTATTGGGGAATACAGTGGGGTGTGATACCTAGTGGGAACTTTCTGGCACTCATTGGAGTTAAAGGTTCTGAGAAGTCCTCTAGAAAATAGACTTTTTAAACTTTGCTTCTCCTAAATGCTTTTGAGCAAAATATGCATGGATACTCTAACCGTGGCCCTATAGGGTGTAAACATGCCTCCTGGGATTTCTCTGAAAAGCAGGCTTTCATGAGCTGGGAGTGGAGTATCAAAGGGGACTGGAAAGGAAGGGTACCTGGGCCCTCACAGGCCACTCCTGGGTTGTCTTCTCACTCATTTTTGAGCTGTCTTCCTGAAAACAAAGCCAGTGACCAAGCCCACTGGAGAGAAGGCTGACAACTAGGTCCTGCCTCGCTCAGGGCCCTCTTGCCAACTCCTTGTAGAGAATGCCAGCGGATCTGCAGGACTGTGTTTTTCACATGGCTGAGAGAGTTTGAAGAACAGAACTGGGCAGCAAGAGCAGTGAAGTCTTCCCCGAGGAAGAGCATACCCTGAGAGGGTGTACTCTCATTGGTGCTGAGCAGCGAGAGGTTTCTCTTCCAGGTGGTATTTATTTGTTGGTTTGCAACCTTCCTGGCCCTAGCCCTAGGGTACTTGGTACAATTGAGCGCACCCCTCTTTTACATTCTGGCACTGGGAACCACAGCACTCTCATCTGCACCCCTCTGAGCTGGGGCAGGCCCTTCTGGGGATCATTCTTCATAGGATTGACTCCATACTGCCTACCCTTGGATTAAAAAACTCCCCTCTGGAAGAAAAATACTGAGCAGGATGGTTTTGCCATCAGTAAAATGGAATTTCTGAAGCTTGATCATTAGTATCACTTCATTTCCATCCTGAAAAATGCCTCCCATCTCCTATACTCTGAATTCGAGGAGGAATCTTCCAAAGGCACAAGAGGCAGGAATAGAGCCGGGCTGTTATCGAAGACTAGGTAAGAGGGCCTCAGAGAGGGAGTTGGTACATTGGAAATGTTGGTACATTGCAAATTCTTTGTCTTACTCGGGTGGGGTGTTAGCCTGGGTAATTAGGATAGAGGAGGGGAGGGCAGTGGAGCCCCAGGTTCCAGCCTTCTTCCTTCTTTAATTTGAGCACTCTTGTTTTTCCTGTTGTGTAATCGGAATTTTGGCATAAGACTTCATTTAAAACAAAAACTCCACTACTTCAAAAATACACTGGAAATCTCCAGCAGACAATTCTAAGGTTCCTTCAATCCATAAGTTTATTCCATGCTCCTAGTAGTCTCAACTTCCTGATAATTTCCCAGTAGTTTCGTAGTTTCCCTGCATTGGGCCCTTTGACCATACTCGGTGACACATGTGTAGAAGGCAGGGAACTTCTATATACTTCAGTTTTCATCACAATGTCCAGCAGAAGTGC
Source organism: Marmota monax (assembly GCF_021218885.2). Classification (NCBI taxonomy): domain Eukaryota; kingdom Metazoa; phylum Chordata; class Mammalia; order Rodentia; family Sciuridae; genus Marmota; species Marmota monax. Next base: position 1,084,527 of record NW_026692194.1, read on the forward strand.
TGTCACACTGGCCTTCAATGACCCTTGACAGAGTATGGCCGAGAGCACTCAGAGAGGGGCTTCTGAGGCCTGTAGTTTACTTATCTCTGAGAACTGGCCTGTGAGTGCATAAAGCAGGCAATGAACATGACCCTGAACTGGACAGGAGATCGGGTTCTGGATTCTGCTCACAATTCACTAGCCCTGGACCTGAAACTGTGCACATAGTCTCTCTTGTCCTTGTTTTTATTTTCAATGAAATGAAGAACTTGTTTTAAAGCTGTGTTTCCCAAATGTAGGTCACGCAGAACACTAGGAGTATTGTAGTTATGTCTAGACTGTCCAGCAGGCCATGGGCTGAATACATAGTGTCTTGCACATGTATAATTATTTTTCATATGTATTTAGAATTGGCTGTGAATTATAAAATGCAGGTTCATTATAAAGTGTTATTGAATTCATAGAGGTTACTAATGACAAGCATAATGAAGACTAACATTTATTAAATGCTCTCAAGGTGTGAATTATAGTGAGATCCTGGCTCACTATAGGTTGAACTCCCTGACCCTGAGAAGAGAATTTGTATGTAGAGGGTTTATGCTGGATTTCACCAGGGAGCTGGGAGAAGCAGGAATGGGGGAAAGAAGAAACCTAGCGAGGGTGTAATTTGAGGGGAATCTCAGCCTCAGTCTCAGACTGAGTGCATGGGGTGCTCTGGAGGGTGGAGTGTTTTTAAGAAACTGGGCTTCACATTCCTGCCCATGTCAGTCACCAGCTAAGGATCCCCCCATTTGGGTGATGTAATATTGGAGCACATAAACCTCCAGGTAATTTTTGTGTGTGTGTGTGCCTTGACACAAAGTAGCTTCAGTGGCCTTCAGATCATTCCATGACAAGAGCTACAGACTGTTAGATGATGAAAACAATAATACCACCCCACCCCCTCCCCAAAATACCGAACACCCCACTCCATATATAATAGCCAGGGGATGGAGGCTTAGGAACTATGACAACACTTCAAGGAGGTCTGGTGGCATGCTGATAGTACCTGCAACAACCTGACATAAGACTGATTCCTCTTCATTTTGCAGGAGAGAACATGGAAGAACAGGGAGTTTAGCAAACTTGCCACACAGCTGGTAAGGGGCAGACCCAGGAGTCAAAGCAAGAAGCCCAACTTTGCCTAGTGCTCCCTGCTTCTCAAAATGCAACAGGAATTGTGTGTGTCATCAAGAAAATTCTGGGAAGAAGTTGGCAAGCCTGGAGGTCCTGTGTGGTGGTCTAGCATTCAATGAAATTTTAATCGCTTGCCAGTTTTGTGCTCTGATTTCAAAGCAATTTCAAGGGCAATTTGGGTTTTGATTTTTTTTTCTGTCTTTACAATCATCCTGACGTAGGCAATTTTAATCAAAATCAAAAGATCCCAACATAGTTTGTTAATAGCTAAGAAAACAATGGCCAAAGGTGAAAGATTTTTAAAGAACTACAAGGCACTCTGGTTGGCAGCATAATTGAGAGATGGCTATTTGGATGGGAAACAATGTAATTTGGATTCTAATTCAGCAAAATTACTTAATTGGCAACACATGCTTCTTGAGTGCAGCAGGAGAGCAGGAGGGTGACTTTCAAATGGGGAACATACGGGAGTGGCACAAGATGGCAGATTCCTAAATATGGTGAAAGATTTTCTTTTGTTCAGTTTAAAATTCTTGTCACTTAGTGGCACAGAGCTCCCATCATGGGCTGCTTTGAGAATTCCAAGGCCTGGAGGAGCATTCCACAATCACACTGTATTCAACACAGTAAATGGTTGAGGGCCCTGGGGGAGGAGGTCTTGGCCTAGACTCAGTGGTTCTCAGTCAAGGACAGTGTCCTTCCTCATTCCAAAGTTTTGGGAAATGTGGGGAGAATCTTTTTTTGTAATCATGACTCGATTACCTTGAGGTGAGGGTGTGTGTGGGCTACTAGTGTTTGGTTTTCAGAGGGCCAGTGCTGCTAAATATCCTACAGCGTACAGGACAGTCCTGTTCCAAAGGAAGTATCACCTTATGTGCCAATGGCACTGATATTGAGAAACCCCAGAAGGGAAAGTGATTTCATAAAGATAATTATCTTTACATGTGAGACAGAATGGGCTCTGAAAGGACTTACACTTAGGCCACATACCTCCCCTAAACCAGGTGTGAGATTAGAGGGAGGCAGAGCCTCTCAGCTGTTAAGGCTGCTCAGATTGGAGTTGCCCATGCCTCTCTGGTGGTGAGGCCCTTGTTATTGAAGGTAATAAAGTAGAGGCCACTTGACCACATGCAAGTCATATGGTTGAAGGGATATCCAGCCTGGAGGAGAAGATGGATTAGGTGACCTCTGTGAGTGAATCACCAAGATGATAGATTTCCGCATACTGTTTATTATTAGAGTTCCAAGGGAAGTTTCTGAAGATAGGAATTAAAACTGAAAGTCACGCAGCCAGTTCCAGGCTGAGGGATTGAGAGGCTGAGCTGAAAGAACAAAGTCTGTTATTAAGAGAGGAAGAGAAAATGCACTGTATAGGAGAGAATTCTGGGTGGGGGCCCTCTCTGTCCTGATTCCTGTCTCTACTGCTAACTCCCTGGCTAGTGTGTTCCTGCACTTCTCATGTTTTTTTTTTTTATATTTATTTATTAGTTTTAGTCAATTATACATGGCAGGAGAAAGCTCCATTTGCACACAAATGGAGCAGAGTATTTCACTTCTCGGGTTGTGCATGAAGTAGAGTCACACCATTCATGCAATCATACATGTACCTAGGGTAATGATATCCATCTAATTCTACTGTCTTTCCTACCCCTTTGCTCCACCCCCCTGCCCTTTGCCCTATCCAACGTTCCTCCACTCATCCTAACCACCCCTCTTATGGATTACCATGCACTTATCAGAGAAAATATTCGGCTCCTGTTTTTTTTTTTTTTTTTTAATTGGTTGTTCAAAACATTACAAAGCTCTTGACATATCATATTTCATACATTAGATTCAAGTTGGTTATGAACTCCCAATTTTACCCCAAATACAGATTGCAGAATCACAACCATTACACATCCACATTTTTACATAATGCCCTATTAGTAACTGTTGTATTCTGCTACCTTTCCTATGCTCTACTATCCCCCCTCCCCTTTTTGAGATTGGCTTATTTCGCTTAGCATGATATTCTCCAACTCCATCTATTTACCTGCAAATGCAATAATTTTATTCTCTTTTAATGCTGAGTAATATTTTATTGTGTATATACGCTACAGTTTCTTTATCCATCTATTGAAGGGCATCTATGTTGCTTTCACAGTTTGGAAATTGTGAATTGTGCTGCTATAAACATTGATGTGGCTGTGTCCCTGTAGTATGCTGTTTTTAAGTCTTTAGGGGGAGTGGGATAGCTGTGTCAAATGATGGTTTCATTCCAAGTTTTCTAAGGAATGAAATGGTTTCTACTGCTTTCCAGATTGGTAGCACCAATTTGCAGTTTCACCAGTAATATATGAGTGTGCCTTTTCCCCCACATCCTCACCAATATTTATTGTTGCTTATATTCTTGAAAAAAAAAAAAAAGAATTGCTCCTTGTGTTTTATCTGCATGTCAGGTGATGGTACTCTTGATTGCTCAAACTCTGTGACTCTATGGTTTGAGAAGAGAACATGTTCTTTCTCATAATTGCACTGTGGTCCTACCCTCTATGTGATGATATTTAGAGGTCATTAGGGTCAGATGAGGTCAGGATTTGGGGCCTTTTCTTAATGATGAAATTAGTGGCCTTATAGGAACAGATATTTCCCTATTCCTGACCCTCTCCTTCCCCATTCCCATCCCTCTCCCTCTCCCCATTTTTGTACAAGAAAGAGGTCATGTGAGCACACAAGACAGAGGCCACCTATAGCCCAAAAGGAGACCTCATCAGAAACCAACCAAACTAGCATCCTCATCTTGGACCTCCAGCTTCCAGAACCACAAGGAAAAATACCTGTTGTTTAAACCACAGACTATACAGTGTATCACTATGGCAGTCTGAGCTGTCAGACACAGGCTTGAAAAAGCAAACTGCCATGTTGTCAGAGGACCAGATGGCAGGAATAGCAGGTGGCCCTCAGGAGCTGGGGTTTTTGTTCTGCAGCTTGATGCTCTGAATTCTACTAAGGACCAGTGAGCTTGGAGAAGTTCCTCAGCAAATGCAAATGTAGCCTGGTGAGACCCTGGGCAGAGACCTCAGCTAGTGATGCTTGGACTCTTGATCTATGGAAATTGTGAGATTAAATAAGATGGGTGTTGTTTTAAGCCATTAATTTTGTGATTATTGGTTATATAGCATAGACTACTGACACATAGGGCGTGTTGGAGATCTGCTTTCACTTAGGCATATAAGATTTGGAGTTGGGTAGCCAGCCTCCCCTTACTTTTCTTCTTAGTACTACTTAACTGAAATTTTGCATCTGTATGATTCACATTAATTAATCTTGGGAAAAGCAAGGAGAATTTGAGTGGCTGCATCATTAGACATCTGACTGACAGTATATGGAAGGCATTTCTATAGTGAAGCACTTTATATGTTACTATGGATTGAGTGCTTAGGTTCCTTGAAATTCATAGGTGGAAATTCTAACCTCCAAGCTGATGGTGTTAGGAGGTGATTGGGTCATGGCAGCAGAGCCCTCAGGAATGGGATTAGTTTCCTTGCAAAAGGGATCCAGGAGGGAACCCTTCCCCTTCCACCATGTGATGACACAAGGAGAAGACGTTGTCTATGAACCAGAAAATGAGTGAACCCTCACCTGACATGGAATCTCCCAGAGCCTTAATCTTGATCTTAGCCTCCAGAACAGTGAGAAATAAATTTCTGTTGTTTATAAGCAGACTGGGTACACTGATACATATTTTCCTAATAAGATAGCTCAAGATGAGTTTAACTAGGAATTGCAAGGTCAAAGGGAGTAAGAAACTTTTATCAATTTCATGGTTTAATATAAAGAAATGATGCTATAGAAGACCAATAATTCCTTTCTGGATAATATTTCCAATTCCTTTTTCCTGTTGCTGATGGTTGCTCTTTATATACTTTCAAATAAACTCCACCAGTGGCCTACATATGGAAGTATATTCGGTCACCAGGAGGTTATCTGGACTTCTCTCCTGGGGAGTTGAAAAATCTGGGAACTCACCCTGTCGCTTCCAAGTTTCAGTTCTTTCTGGACTCAGTATTAGGTTGGAAGAGTGCTGAGATTTGATAGAAAAGAAAAAGGTCTCTGATTCTCTCTCCTTTTGCGTTAGAAAAAGAAAATGTATACTCCACTGGGGCCCCCAGGGATGTAAACTATGCAACTTTGATGAAACTTGATCTAGTGTCTACTGCATTGTGCAGTGCTTGATTAAGGATTGTTCCATCCGGAAAAGGAGCCTCTTTTCTTCATGACTTAGGCCCTCTTCATAATCCCTTGCAGAAAGCTGCTTTCTTTTCATTATGTGGCTGCAATTATTTCTCTGTCAAGTGCATAACCTAACACCTCTCCACATATAGTGCCAAGATTTGAAACCACGATAAGCTGATGCTCACCTTTGAAGCCATTATTTCAATCATTAGAACACAGTTTATTCTACCAGTGGACATTAACATTTGAAAATGTGTCAACCAGAGTAAGAAATTCATCATGCTCATGGACTACCTGCCAACTGATTAAAATGCAATGTTCTGATTTTCCTGGGCTTAAAAAAATGAATCTAATACCTCGTATCAGTTTACATTTTTGTCTTTGTTCAGTAGATAGCAAATTGCTTGTAAAAGCCAAATAAGTTTTAATTTTAAACAAGAAACAAGAAAAAAAAATGCAGTCTGAAGAGGGCTATGGGACCCACTGAGAGAACTCTTCCTTGAGTGTGGATGGGAGAGCTTGGTCCCCAGTATACAATACTATTTCCATCCTAGAGGGACACAAAGTTGGTCATGGTCTCTGCATTTGGGCACCTATAATTTTGAGCAGAAGTGAATCTTGTTGTGCTGAATTTCTTAGAAGACCTTAATGAGATCACCTCTGCAGTTCAACTGGGAAAGAGAAAAGGACAAGTATTACATTTCTGTCTAGCAAAAAGCCACATTTCATCATTAGTGCTTTGAAAGTGTTGGTTGAAAAAAATTAAGCACACACACACCAAACTGTTAGAGGGAAAAGTAAAAATATAAATCCCCAGGAAGCTGGAGTGTGGGGGTTAATATTATGTCAACCCAGAGATTTTCTGGATGGTTTTTGTCGTCAAGGTAACACTACATCTTGCTAAAGCTCAGGTAGGAAACCAGCAAAGTAAAATGGTGCAATTAGAGTGACCTTAACCAGTCACCTTTCAGCTTCTGCAATGTATTTGAAATGGGTAATTTTTTGGTCAGGTATTTTACAGCTTCCTGCGACCAGACCCGATCTCTTCTCATTATCTAATGCTACATAACAAACCACCCAAATCCTAGTGGCTTAAAATAACAACATTAATTTTACTCATGAATGTACAATTTGGGCAGGGCTTAGTGGGGACCGTTGGGACGTCCGTTAGGACAGCTTGAAGGGTGGGGTGAGACTCATCCGAAGATTCCTTTGCTCACATGTCTTGGGATTAATGCTGGATGACTAAAACAGTGGGGGCTAGCACAAGTGGGATTTCTTGGGTTTCTCTCTCTCTTTCTTTCTATGTTCTAATTTACAAATAAAAATTATATATATTTATTGTATACAAATAAAAATTGTACATACTGTTGTATTGTTTTAAAATATGTATACATTGTGGAAACTCTGAATTGAGCCATTAAACACATTCCTTACCTCACATACTTCCCATCATTTGTGGTAAGAACACTAAAATTAACTCTCAGCAATTTTCAAGAATGCAACACATAATTTTAAAATATAGTCACTGTGCTATCCAATAAAGCTCTTGAACTTCTTCCTTCCATCTAACTGAAATGTGTCCTTGAACTAAGGTCTCTCCAATCCCCATCCCTAGTAACTGTCATTCTACTTACTCTCTGCTTCCCTGAATTCAACTTCTTAAGGTTCCACATTTAAGTGAGATCATCATTATTTGTCCTTCCATGTCTGACTTATTTCATTTAACATAACATCCCTCAAGTTCATCCATGTCATTGCGAATGACAAGATATCCTTTTTAAAAAAAGACTGAATAGTATTCCATTGTGTATATATACCAGATTTTCGTTATCTACTCATCTGTTGGACACTTAGGTTGACTCCGTGCCTTGGCTATTGTGAATGATGTTGTAATGAACATGTGAGTGCACATATCTCATTGACATAGTGATTTTATTTCCTTTGGATATATGCTTAGTACTGGAGTTGATCATATGGTAGTTCTCTTTTTAGATTTTTAAGAAAGCTCCCTACTGTTTCCCACAATGGCTGTACTAATTTACATTCCCATCAATAAAGTACAAGGATTCCCTTTTCTCCACATTCTCACCAGCACTTATCTATCTTCTGATTTTTGAGAACAGTCATTTTAACAGGTGTGAGGTGATGCCTCACTGTGGTTTTAATTGACATTTCCCTGATGAATAGTGGAACTGGGCATTTTTCATATACCTGTTGGATATTTGTGTATTCCCTTTTGAGAAATGTCTATTCAGGTTCCTGCCCATTTTAAAATTGGGTTATTTATTTTCCTACTATTGAGAGTTTGTGTTCCTCAGATAGTTTTGAAATTCATCCCTATTAGATGAATAGTTTGCAAATATGTTCTCCCATTCTGAAGGTTATTTTTTCACTTCTTCGATTACTCCTTTGCTGTGAATCATTTTATTTTGATGTAATCCAGTTTGTTTTTGTTGCCTGTGCTTTTGAGTCACATTCAAATGATTATTGCCTAGGTTAATGTCAAGGAACTTTCCTTCTGTGTTTTCTTCTATTTTCATATTTTATGTTCAAATCTAATCATTTGAGTTGATTTTTAGTGGTGTGAGAGCAGGGTCTAATTTCACTCTTTCTGCACATGGATATACAGTTGTCCCCAAAACCATTTATTGAAGAGAGTGTCCTTTCCCCATTTGTATTCTTGCCACCTTTATTGAAAGTCACTGCCCTAATGACATGGATTTATTTCTGGTTTCCTGTACTGTGGGGCATTTTCCTATTTCTATGTGGCTTCTCCATGTTATGGCTCTATGTAGAGTGGACATTTGACAATGTCTAAAGACAATTTTGGTTGTCACAGGTGGGAGGGTGGGGAGAAAAGAAGGGTGATGCTGCAGCTAAACGTTCTACAACACCCAGAGCACATTCTACAACGCCCAGAGCAACTCTGCCATAATGAAAAATTATATGGTCCCAAATGCCAATAGAAATGAGAAAGCCTGTCCTAGGGATTTAAAAGTATCTGAAAAGCAGAACACTGAAAGTACTCATGAAGATTCTTACATTTGCATGTAGACTCTGGTTTTATTTCTGTAGGTGTGACTTAGTGTTTTTCCAGTTTTAGTGTGCAAGGTACACCTGTGTAAAGCTATGTACGTGAAACCACGTGTGATGCACTTAGCATGTGTTTTAAGAATTTCCCTGAGGTTAACTTCTGCCTTAGTTTCTTGCCTTATATATTGATCTCAGAACCTCACTTGATGTTTTACAGTAGTTACAGGACATAGCCTAGCATATCATATCATATTTCCATTTCATTAGTGAAGAAACTGGGGTTGAAGAGAAAACAATGACTTGCTTAAGATCTTTAAAACTAATAAATAGATAAACCTGATCTTCAACCCAGAATGTTCCTTTGTTCTTTCTATTCATTTATACTTAAGATATTCAACAACTTAAATAACACTAGCCAGGAACTGTGCTTGGCATTGGAAACATACACATACAAAAATGCTTCAACAATGACACTGCCAGAGTGAGAGAGAATGAGTAAATTCAAGACGTAGAGGCATAGTATAAGCTTGCTGCTTAGAGATGTGAAGACAAGTCGCAAAAAAAAAAAAAAAATCCAGCAAAAGATTACAAGTGTTTGCTTCTGGGATGTGGGGGATGGGAGGAGAGTGCTGTTCAAGCAAACCTTGTAGAACTATTTGACTGCTGTAACAGATTTTTGAATCTAGAGCAGTCGTTCTACTTTATGTTTTTATTTTTAATGCCCACTGTTTTCTATGCTTTGCTATACACTTTTTTTTTTAAGTCTTTAGCATCACTTTCAGTGGAAGATGAGTATTATTTCCAGTGGAATGTTTTAGGGGCTTATGTATGGGCAGCTAAGAGGCTATGTATTTCTCCTCTGAAGAGGGTGGTTTACAGCATCCCTTGGCTTATGATTACTTGGCTGTGGAATAGAGCAGAGATGTGGCAGATATTCCTCTCTGAAAAGTCCCCTATACTGAAAGCTACTCTCCCATTGTCTCCATCGTGAACCCCCTACCCCTTCAGTTCTGAGTCTTTGACCTGTTCTGGTAAAAAAAAAAAAAAAGAAAAAGAAAGAAAAAAAAATGGTAGGTCTGTCTACACATAGGACCTGGATGTCTCTGAAGCATACATCTTTCAAGTTCATTATTGTCTGTTATACACACATAGAAATTCCTAATCAACAGCAAAAAGCTTGTACAATCTACTTTTTATACAGTACTCATGGCTAGAGAAAATTTCATCTTTTTTGCTTATCTGACTCCTGCTTATCTTTTGAGGCCAAACTTAGGTTCTAATTCATTCAGAGATTTATTCATCTCATCAAGTATTTATGGAGCACCTACTCTATACAAAGCATTGGGGATACCAGAGTGCACAAAACACACAGTTGCTGCCCTTCACAGAGTTTACTTTCTGGCTGGGCAAACAGACTTTAAACAAATTGATAACACAATTAATTAGATTTGTGGTAAATATTTTTACAGGATAAGCAAGGTATATCAAGAGACCACAGATCAATGGAAATCGACCTTGTATATGGTTAGAGGGGAGAGGAAGGTTAGGGAAAACATCTCTAAGGACAAGATGATGCTGAGAGGGAAGAATAAGCCAGGACCAGGGAGGCACACTAAAGACAGAAGAAGTAGCTTATGAGGAGGATGTGGGGTGAGAAGGGCATAACAACTTTGAGGACCAGAAAGGAGGCCAAAGTGGCCAGTGTACAGGTCTGCACAGGGAGAAATAAGTGCAAGGGCTGTGTAGACATGCAAGCAGAGCCATCTTGGCCATGCAATACTGTGGCTGTGATGAGAATTTCCAATTTTATTCTAAAATGAGTGTACGCAACTGAAGAGGTTTAGGCAGTGACAACGAAATGACACGATATTCATATTTCAAAACTGATCCTGTGTTATTTCAGGGTTGATCCCTCAATGGGGGCCTTGAGTTAGAGAGAACAACATGTACTCAAGAGGCACCAGGAATGAAGCCTCCAAGACTCACAGGACAAGAAGATACAAGGGAGATGGGTGACGAGGGAGAGGAAAGTGACAAAAGTCACATCTTCCCTGTTTTGTGATTTTTTTCTCTGGAAATACTGTTTCCAGGATGCAGATGACTTAGGATGGCAGGTGATTGGGTTCCTCCCCAGCTGGGGCTGTGCCAACCAGATGGAATGGAATGAAGAGCACAAGAGAGACTATGGGTATCTATATAACGACAGACCATGAACTCCAGTTTAAGAAAGAAACAGAGGAAACCAACAGAAAGTGAAAAGGATTTCTTTATCCTCCCTGGGAAGGATTGTTATTATGGAGATACTTGAGTCATTGACTCAAACGGTTTGGGATGTTGGAATTAATGTTGGAGTGATGCAGAGTTGGAAGGAGGTGATGGCTCAGCAAGGGGAAGGAAAGTGACTGGAGATGATATCAAGACCCTCTATCGCATATTGCTCTGCAGGGTATGCAATGCAAAATCCAGGGGGCACCATTGACATAGGCGACAGCGCTTATTTAGCTCCTGGAGTTGGGCAATGTGGTGGCTGTGCCAGGATGTTGGATGGAAATTTCACCTAGGTTTTGAAGTCACCAACACACAGCCAGAACTGGGTTAAGAAGAATATTGCAAGCTGGGATATCATGAGATTAGAGCAATGAATAATATTGGAAAGAGTTGTCAGGGTCAGAAGGCACTATCTCCGGTGAGCAGAGATCTTGTTCTATGGGTAGAGCAGTAACTCTCTGGAAGTGGCATTGGGGATAACATTGTCCTCTAACTGAGATTCCAGCACAGGAGATGATAAGAATTTTACTACCTGAAAAAGGCGTTTCAGAAGAACTATTGTGTTCAGTGGACAGCTGACTCTCAATACAAAAAAGTATAAGAACTTTCTAGAGAAAGGGAGATGCAGGTCTTTGTGGATCCTGGCACAAGAGCTCCAGAGGGCACAGGGGAAGGGGGTTTGGGTTTGTGGTAAGGAAACACTGAGCATCATGGGGATGGTAATAATGTAGGGAAGAGGTCTGGAGGGGGTTAAGTAAGGTTGAGGATGAAGGCCAAATTCAAATTCAGGATATATGACGGCAAAAGCCCTGTGCTTTCCTTTAAGTAGGGTTTCTCAGCCTCAGCACTATGTGCATTTAGGATCAGGAAATTTATTTATTTATTTATATTTAGTGGGGATGGCCTGTGTATTGCAGGATGTTTAGCAGCATTCCTGGCCTCTACCCACTGGACTCCAGTAGCAGATGCTACCAGTTCAGACAAACAAAAACAGCAGGGAGAAGGGATCCAGTTTTCTCAGTAGAGAACCAGTGCTCAAAACCATGTAGCTGAGTTGTGATATCTAAAGATTCAGACATTTGCAGCTGAGAAAGGCCACTGGAAATGTCTTTTTCCATTTTCATCTACTTTTTTGAGTATTCTAGAAAACTGCAGCTCACGTGAGTGAGTTCTGTAACCCAGTGGGAGACGGTTCACCCTATGAAGTCGTTTTTGTCGTCATTGATTTACAGAGATGGTTCTTCATTTGGGATCCCTTCCCAGAAAACCGTCTCAGAATCAGCTAGAACTTCTAACGTTAAATAAAGGTGGAAAGTGGTCAATTGCAAAGTGTTTGGTTCTGACAGTCCAGGTAAAATGAAAGTGGCAGAGTTTCTGCTGTAACTGTCCCCGGAGCCACTTGGCATGTATACAAAGTTCTGATTCTGAGAGCAGTTGAGCTGCACCTCCCGGTGCAGGGGGAAGGTCAGCAAGGCCTGGGTGAGCAGAGCCCGAGAGGAGCTTGGCACCAGCTCCTGCTGACTTCATTCCTCCTGCCAGTTGGAACTGATTTGTAGGCCTGTGTTTGGTGCCAGGGACCGGGTGGGAAAGGGGAAGTAAATTTGAACAAAAGAATGCCCCTGAAGTGTCTGAAAAGAAGCTTTTAGCACCATTCTTTGGGTGCTCTCAACCAGACTGAAGGTGCAAAAATGTAAAAAGCAGCCACAACCACTTTGGAGAATGGCAGAGTATATCCAACACAGTGATATTATCACATCTATTTGTTGGACAAAGAACTTCATTGTATAACAAAATAAAACATGTTTCTCCTTCCAGTTCCTGCTTTGTGACAAATCTTCAAAAATGATCTTACAAAGGAGCAGCCTGAAAACTTGGCAAGAGTGGTTTTTAGACATGTTCCTTCCAAAATATCTGATTGAAAAGGTTTTCAGACTGTTTTCCTGGCCTGCTGTGCAATTTGCAAACAATCTCTTTTTTTTTCTAGTCACTTTGTGGGTAGGAGGGATTGATAAATGTACTAGAAACTCATTTCTGAAATTTATAGACAAACTTCTTCCAAATTCATTAACTTCTGGTGTAGGTAGCAAGTGCATGTTTTTGCCATTAATTAGAGTTCACCCTTGGATCTCCAGGTGGGTCCCGCCCCTATTGTGGGGGTGAGGATTATCACCTGCTCTTCCTCCTCCATTCTGATACCTCATGGATACTTTTCAATACCTTAGTAAATTCCAATGTTTACATCCTTTATCTCTGGAGTTTCATTCGATTCTCAGATTTCATTAAGATGAGACACTTTCCATGACCTAAAGATGGAATTAATTCTCCTCAGTAAAAACCTGGTCAAGAATTCAATTCTTTCTAGTCAAGAAATTCAGCGTCGGGATGTAAAGCCAGTTTCTCATGAGTGTAAGACTGCATATCTTATCTCAAAAGGTCATGTATTTTATGATTCCACTTACATAAAACTCCCCAAATGATGAAATGGAGGCCTGGCTAGTGGTTGTCAGGGATTAGGTAAGGGAGTTGGGATGAGACCAGGAAAGGGATAGCATGAGGGAATTTCTTTGTGATGACAAAGCAGTTCTATATCTTGAGTGCATGATGGTTACACAAGTCTACCCTTGGATAAAATGTCACAGGATTTCTTGCATGCCCCCCCAAAAAAAACCCATGCAAAAAACAGGTTAATAGAAAGGTCTATAGTGTAGTTAATTGTATGGTGTCAGAGCAGATTTCATTATTTTGATAATGTACTGTGTACTGTGCTCCTTCCTTAAGGAGTAGGACATAACTCCCCACTCATCAAGTAATTTTTTTGTTTTCATTTTTCAGTGCTGGGGCTTAAACCCAGGGTCTCAGGCATGCTAGACAAGTGTTCTACCCCTGAGCTCCATCCCCAGCCTTGAAATGCACTATAGATACATAAAATGTCACCGCTGGGAGAAGCTGGGTGATGGGTACAAAGAAACTTCTGTACCATTTTTACAATGTCTTCTGAGTCTATAAATATTTCAAAATAAAAAGTTAAAAAGAGGATCTAAGAAGAAACAAACCCCAAATCATATGGCTTTAGAGATGTAGCGTGGCAGAGGTGACCATAGTAGGTGATTAGGGAATAGAGGAGATTGATTATTGAATGAACAAAGCTCTTTTGCATTATATTAGTAGATGTTTTAAAAAATGATAACAGAAGATGAGGTTTTTGAATACTTAGTAGACCAGGCATTGTGCCAGAAAATGAGCTTTTTTTTTTTTTTTTTTTTTTTTTAAAAAAAGCTCATTCCTTTAAAATAGAGTTAATTTTGTGTATTTGGTAAAAGTGTAAAGAACAAAAGGGAATTACTAATGGCCAAAAAAAAAAATCCAAATAGCAGTTAACACTGGGGCTAGTTAACACTCCTCGTGGAGCAATGATGTCAAGGATTGGTGTGAAGGGCAAGAGTGGGTATATATGTATATGGTTATTATTATTATTTTTGGAACTGGGGAGTGAACTCAGGGGCACTTAATCACTGAGTCACATCTCCAGCCCTTTTTTTGTATTTTATTTAGAGACAGGGTCTCACTGAATTGCTTAGGGCCTTGCTAAGTTGTTGAGGCAGACTTTGAACTCATAATTCTCCTGCCTCAACCTCTGGAGCTGCTGGGACTACAGGTGTGCACCACTATGTGGGGCATATCATTAGTTTTTAAGTTGCACGTATTGTGTGTGTGTGTGTGTATGCGTTTATATTCTTTATGTGGGCGATCATTATATATGGTAAATTGGGGGGGAGATATAAACATGAAAACAAAACAGAACCGAGGGTCAATATGGTGTGACAGGAGTTGTATTATTGGTAAGGGCAGTGCAAACATGAACAGTTTGGTCTCAGGAGGGGACACCTTGTTCATCTTTGTGGGTTATAGTGACCTCTGACGTCAGAGCCACTCCAGATTCTCACTAAGAGGCTCCTGGCATAAACCATCAGAGATGTGTCTTCCAAAGAATAGTGCTGTGGGGAAATGACAGGTGGTCCGTCCGTTCTCATCAGCTCCTGGCCCTCATGGAGGGATAGGCAGATGGAGGCTGAGCGCTCTCACATTCCTGTTGCAGCCCTTGAGGAGATAAGAAGGGGCCCAGGGGGGCATGTCAAATCTAAAGGTCAAGAACAGGAAAGGACTTTGAGAGCACATGCAGAAGCTAGGACTTGTTCCAGATTTCACAGCTCCTGAGAGATCCTGGGTGGACTGGATCCCAGGGCTCCAGACTGGGATCCTTCACTGTGATGTTATTTACTGAGATTCTCCACCAGGGCTTATGGGTCCTTGCAGAGATATGCACAAGGTGGGCAGACACAAACAAGCATATGGGGCAATGAAAAATAAGCCGGTGTGTTAGCGTTAGTCAACTTTCTATTGTGACAAAACACCCTAGATAACCAAAAGAAGGGAAAGTCTGTTTGGGCTCATGGTTTCAGAGGTTTTGGTCCGTGGTCGCCAGGCTACATTGCTTTGGGTCTGTGGCAGCACAGTACACCCTGGCAGGAGAGCATGGTGGAGAAGATCTGCTCACCTCAGGGTGGCTGGAAAGCAAAATGAGAGAGGAAGAGGCAGAGTTCCCAAGATCTCTTTCAAAGGAATGTCCATTCCCCAGTGAGCTAGCTCCCTCCCACGAGGCTCCACCTCCTAAAGATGTGACTACCTCCCAATTGTGCCTCAGGCTGGGGACCAGGCTTTTAGTCTGTGAGCCTTTGCAGAACACTGAAGATCCAAACCCTTATAACAAGGAAAACAAGATAAAATTTGGAGTAAGATTTTTGTCCACAGATTATATTTTAAGCTTGTTTCACAATTCCCTGTGTCTTTAGCTGTCTTACCTGAATGATGGTGAACTCTAAGGAAGAAGACCCATTACAGTCCTCTTCTCAAAGCTGGTAATGCGACAGGGAAGTTTAGAGATATTTGTACTTAACTACGGAAATAATATGTGAACACTTACTTCCTGTAAAAATTTAAGCAGTATAGATAAGTGTGTGTTTTTGTGTGTATGTGTGTGTGTGCATGTGTGCACACATGCATGCATGTAGAATGAAGTCGAAATGACACAAAAATAACAAAATCATTTGATTTGTACCTTTCAGACCTTTTTCTGGGCATTTACACATAGATATAAATCATACATATGTGTAGTTTTAAAAAGATAATTAGAATCTTGATATTTATTTTTCTGTGGTTTGTTTTTTTTTCCTCTTAATAATGTATCTTAGAAATCGTTCTGTCTGGGTACATATGGCTGTGTCTCAATTGTCTTAGAGACTGCATTGCATTCTCTCAGTGATGGACTAGACTGCATCTAATGAACAAGGACTGGTGAATATTCAGTGCGTGTGGCTCGGCTGGTCCAGGTGTATGAGAATTTCATAGGATCTATTCTCAGAAATGAAATAGCCTCATGTGCCTACATTTGAAAAGACAGTGTCAAGGTGCCACCCAAAAGCTGATTGTGAGTTCTGTTTCCACCAGCATGTATGCTTATTCATTTAACCACATTCTTTCCGTATATAACTCTAATCAATCTTTAAAAAATTTTGTGAATCTGAGAGAGAAACATAAGGGTGTCATTGTAGTGCTTTAAAATTCATTGCCCTGATTCCTAGTGAGGTTGCATATCCTTTCTCAGGTTAATTTTCCATTTGTGTTTCTTCTGTTAATTGGCTACTTTTCTGTTTAGAAAAGTTGGGTGTTTTTTCTTTTCTATCACTCTCTCCCTTTCTCTCTCGCTCACTGTCTTCCTTCCTTCCCTCCTTCCTTTCTTCTGTTAGCTATGGATTTCTATTGAATGTTTGGCAATGCTTTATGACAGTTCATATTTTAAAATAAGTGAGTGTGTAAATGAACACAACAGAGAGCTCAGATGTGCTTTCCTAGGGTATGTGAGCATTGCTTTCCCTTGGCAATGGGTACAATTCAGATTAGAGGGCTGGGTTTTTTCTGGAGAGTAGAGAGTGGGCGCTGATAAAGTAGGCCTTTCCTTCAGGATTTTATCGTCAAGAGGAGTTTTGTTTCTTCCCTTGAGGTAACCTAAAGATTTGGAAATTTTCTTTTTCAAACTCCATTATCTACCTTCAGTGTCCTGTGTCAAAATCCCCATATTGCAGAGCTGTAGCTGAGGTCAAATCCCAGCACTGGGCACTCTGAGAACAGGGACATAATTCTTCCACTCTTAGAATCAGTGACCAGGTCTACCATCTTTTCCCCTCTTTGATTCTCTGATCATGGGGCTTTTTTACAGTTCTGTATTGGGAGGTTTCTCATTTGCCTTCATTTCCATGTGAATTCTTTAGATCAGGTTCCAACAACTTTTTCTAGAAAATTCTCAAAGTTCTGATATCCTAGTGGCAACTCTGAGTTTCTCGGCTCATGTGAAATTTCTTTTTGATTGCAATTCTTCTGTTATTTCAGTGGAATTTAGATAAACATATTTCTGCAGCTGGCCATCTTAAACCTTCATTTAATCTTCCCACTTCTGATAAGTCCAAGAGCATTTTCTGGAGAAGCCATCTTCAAAACATTCTGCTTAGAAGGGATGGTCAACTAGAGCTGCTGAAGAAAACCAAGTTATTATCCCACCCCCAAATTAAAATAACCTTATTGTCCAGAAAATACAGAAACAGATAAAATAAATATTTAAAAAGTCTAAAATCTTACTTTGACCATCATATTTATGTTAATAACTAGTTTAAGACCTTTTTATTAAAACATGGAAAGTTCTTTTTCCTGTAAAATGAGATTATGATCTTCAAAATAGCTAATATTTATCAAGCATGTAGTATACCTTAGGCATTTTGTTGAGATTTTTTTTAACCAATTATTTTATTTATTTGCATTTCTGACTCAATTCTTCTAATACCCCTTAATATTTGAGATTGTTATTAGTCTCTCTTTTACAGGTGAGGAATGATGCTTGCTCAGGTTAAGCAACTTGTTTACATTCATTTGACACTTAATCATCACACTCTACTATTTTACTATGCATACTTTTTATAACCTGACTTGGAAAACAAATCTATGGATTCCTTTTTCTGTCAATAACTCTGCATGTATCATAAGTGGTCATTGCTCCATCATATGCATACTGTACATATATGTGTGTGTGTATACACACACATATATATAAATCACACTTAATTTTGTCAGAATAAACAATAATATATTGAAGACAAGTCACCAAATTGTATCAAATACTTACTGTAAGTTAGGCAGGCACTATTTTGGGCACTGGAGGTAAATAAGATATGGACTCTGAACAAGTGGATTTTATATTCTAGAAAATATAGTAGTGAAACCAGGGTTTGAGAGGAAATTCAGTTCTCCACTTGTGCTGGTGGGTGAAAGCTGCAGGCCTCTGCAGCTGCGAAAGCCTGTTGAGTTTTAGCATCTAATCAAAGCAGGAGATGCCTGCCAGGGCCAGCTCGAGGGTCAGCCCTGAGGCTTGCAGTCTGAAAAGTTTGATTCTTCTCCATTACCACTGAGTGGCATGTTGCAATTCTTAATGGCAGGCTGGGCCCTCCAGTGTTGCAGCTGACCTCAGAAGCTCACTGCCAATTTCTTCTTCTTCCTGGATTCTTGTCTCAGGAATTCGAAGAATGAGATCCACAGAAAAGGAAGAGAGAGTGTGAAAGAGAAGAATTCATTCAAGTAGGAAGAAAAGAGACAGAGCTCTTGCAGGGCAAGAGGGGAGTAAGAGGGGACTCAATAGCAGGTTGCCCATTGAATGCACCAATCGAGGGGTTTATATAGCATCTGGGTCAACACCATCAGTCCAAACTTAAGCTAATCAGATTTTGGAAAAGTACAAGCTATTGGTTAGCCTCTGAGTAACTTTCCTGTGATCTCCATTTGAGTCTGCCCCATTTCTGTTTTTCCTCAGATGGTTGGGAAGTGGAGAGGTTGAGGTTAGTGGATATTGGATGCTCAGGTTAGGGTCTGTGACTCTGTGGAGCCAGTGTCTGCACTTGGTAAGGGCTGGGTGGTCCTGGCAGCCTTGTACAACAGGTCAGTGTGCTCTGGCTCCTTTGGGCCCTGACTCACCATGTCTCAGGCTCCCCACTGGCAGGGCAGCTCTATATACCACAACCAGAGCTCACTGCCTGTGCTCCAGCCCACCCTGTCTACCACTCTGAGATAAGCTTGGCTTCAGTAATGTGAGACAATTAAAAACAATTATATAGGTGACGAATTATAAACATGAGAGATACAGGGCCCTGAGTACATTTAGCATGAGTGCTTGTCTTGCCTGGGGAGAGCATGAAGCCTCTCTGAAGAACTGACACAGCAGAGGAAAGTTTTAGTGTTGCCAGCTAGACCTTTGGTGGGCCGTACACCTCTCTGGTTCAGTCTTTGAAAAAGTGTTAAGTAGAATCCAATCCAAGAAGCCTTTGAGAACTGTATTAACCTAACAGCACTCTTACTAAGCATCCCCAGGATTAAGATCTCCTTGCTGTGCACAAATCATCTGAATGAATTAAACATGTAATTGAAAGGCTCATCGTGTGCTACTTGAATGCTTTGCTGTACCAGAAATAAAATGAAAATGAAATCATTTTCTCTTTCAAATAAATATTATATACTGCAGGCTTCACTGTCTCCATTAGCACTGTCCGATTGCACGGAGGTGATTATATTATTTATAACACGTGCAGATACTGAGAGGCTCCTTCAAGCTCAGGAAGATAGGTACTGTAGGATTTTCTCTCCTTACTCCTCACCCATTATTTCTTGCTTTCTCTCCTCCTCTCCTAAGAGAGAAACCTACTTTTTTTTTTTTGCCCTTTCTTTTTGGAGACTTCAGGACAGGCAGCCATTTTCAAAAGGTGAAAGTCAAAGCTGGCACCATCATGAGATGAATATGAGAATTGCTTGTTCCACTCTGGGTGGGCCATGATTTGTTTGCAGGTTACATCCTTGAATAATCTTAGGCACTCAGGATGTGTTGTCAGGAAGCAAAATGCCTGTCAGATCCAGCAAGGACCCTGTCATACATACTATAAAGCTACAAGAAGACTCCAGTTAAGAGACTCCTTATCATCTCTCTCCACAATGCAATGGGAAGGAAATAATCATTGCTATTGGCTGAGCATTTACTATGCATGGTGGACTTCATACACATTGTTTCTGACCTGATAAAAAATTAGGGATCAATGAGGTTAAATAATTTGCTCAATGCTGCCTTGTGAAAAGAAGAGTCAGGACTGAGCTCAGATCTTTCTGGTACTCAAACATGAATTTTTCCATCTGTGGTTTTTGAAAAAAGAAACAGTCCAAAATTCTTTGTTTTATTTTCACATGGAGAGGTTTGGTCTAACGTCTTGCCCTTTAAATCTGGGTAGGCTCATGGCTGCTTCAACTAATAGATAAAATAGAAGTAATACTATATGATTTTTTTTTTGGTGGCACTGGGAATTAAACCCAGGGTCACTCTGCCCCTGAGCTACAACCCAAGGCTTCCCCTACCCCCGACCTGACCTTTACTATAGGTATTTGTGTTTGAGAGGTAGGTGATCCTAAAGCCTATTTCTGAGTATTGAAAGGTGTTCAAGAATTCTTATTTCTTCTGCTTTTATCTTCCAGAATTCAAGTTCAGATTGTACTATTATAACCTATTTTGCATTTACAGTAATTATAGTGATAACTGTAATATGTTTGAATACTATAAAATAGTACAGCTTAAGATGAGCAAAAAATCCCACATCATAGATTTAAACATTCATCCATCATGATAAAGATGGAAAAGAAGTTAACTATTTAATTAGGAAATAAAAATAGCTCTGTCTTGCACTCTGATTTTTTAAAAAAGAACCTGTACTTCAGCTATGGACTTATATTCAGGACTTATGAATGGGTTTGTTCTGGGAGAAGATCCTTCCTTACCAGAGTCCTTCTGGAAAGGATTTGAATTTTGGTTGGGGTCCATGCCTTTGTGGTTCCTGAGTGGAAACCCAGTTTTTTTGGTGCAGCTATGATATATCATTTGATTTAGGAGAGCTATCAGTGAGAGCTGCTATTGGCTTTATTGGAGTTAGTAGAATATTAATGTAACTGCTTGCCAAGTATCCAAAAGAGTAAGAGGAAGAGAAGAAGAAATTTTATATTTACTGGATACTTCAAATTCAGACCAGAGCCGGATAGCCCATTTATATTTTCATTGGCAGTGTAGCAGAAGAGAATGTCTTAAAACATTTTTTTTTCACTTAAATATCAGGGGTAAAGAATGGAAAGTGGGAAGGGAAGTTGTGGAATCTCTTCCTCCAGAGATGTTTAATAAAAACCAGAACTTTCTAGACAGGAGAAAGTCAACTTTGGATTGAGGCAGAGGTAAGAAGTATGGAAGGCCAGTGAAATTTTGATGACCTTTTGAAATTACCTCTAGAGCTTTTATGGCAGCTGTACAGTTTTACCAGCGACCACAGCTCCATAGCATAAAGCCTTAATGAAATTAGCATGGAATGAGGTGTGATTTGGATGGTCATTAGGTATTACAGCTGAGTGACATTTATTGTAGAATTGTTCTCTTGTGAAGTTAAGGCAATCTTGATACCCGTCTGTGGTTTCAGATGATTCTTTTGGCCCTGTTCAGTAGATTGCAAAGGGAACTGTTCACCTCACAGACAAAATGATACATAGTAGTGCTGCGGTTTTCGGTCATGATTTTGACGTATAGGTTTCAAATTTTAGGAAAATTGCTAAAGTTGACACCTGCTGAGAAGAGTTCCAGCCAGGGGGTCATAGATACTGATTATAATATTGCTTTTGGCCATTAATATTAGAAATCAGCATTGAAGGACTAACTCCATTAGATGACCCACTGGGAATAGTCATAGAAAATCACGTGGACACACAATGACAGAGATTCTGTCTACAAATCCAGCTCCCAGTTTTTAATTCTTCCAAAAATGAAAAAAATGTCACAACTTTCTCCATTCCAGGAGGCACCTCCCCCCTTTAGTAGACATATGAGTTTTCTTCCTTTTAAAAATAGGGATTTTAATCTGATGATTAAAGCCCGTCTCATTGTGATAGGTTCTGGGATGTACTTCCCATCGCCTTCTTCAGGAATGAACGAATCCATCCATCAGTTTGTGAGAGTGTCATGGATAGAAAACCTCTAGCTTCCAGCCCCTGCCTGAGTCTGCTTGTCAGAAGAAAACGTCATCCAAAGTCCTCATCCTTCCAGGGTGACATGGATCACATTCAATGAGTGATCATAAAGTATGCAAAATTCCACATGAATGCCCTTTCTTTGGATACCAATTGTGGAGTTCAGGGGTCCCCAGGATCACCCTTAGATTCAGTAATTCATTGGAAGGGCTTGCAAAATCCACCAAAAGCTGTTATGCTCATGGTTTCTGTGTAATACAGTGAAATGATACAGATTAAAATAATCCAAGAACAGAGTCCCATGGGACTGAGGAAAGTTCCATGTACAAAGCTCCCAGTTGTCCTCTTCCGGTGGAATCACGGATAGCTCTAGTTTTCCCAGTAATAATGTGTGATAAAACACTCATGGTTAAGCTCACCTGAGCATTGGTGTCCCCACCAATTGACCATCTACCTGGCTAATCTCAATCTCCAACCCATTAATAGGCTGAGCTGATGCCTTTGATTTGATCCAAAGCACTCACCACAAATGACATTATCAGATACTCTTGCTATTGCCTAATGCAATAGTAGACCAGGGATGAAGGTAGGAAATGATGCTACACAACCGAATTTACTGGTAGCCATGGGAATGGTAGGACTCTGAAACCATAGAGGCCAGTTGGCCAGGTTTCATTATCAGAGATAAGTAGACACAATTATTGTAATGACGTGATGAACTGATGGAAATGATGAATAGAACAGAGTATCCCTCAGGGAAAAATAGTAGCCAACAAGGATACTGCCATAGTTTGGATCCAAAATGTCCCTCAAATGCCCGTGTTTTAAGGGATTCTATGAGAAGTGGTGAAGACTTTAGGAGGTGGGGTCATTGGAGATATGCCCTTGAAGGGATAGTGGGGCCCCACCCCTTTTTCTTTCTTTTTCACTTCCTCACCATGAGGTGAATAGTTTTGGTCTACCATGTGCTCCCTTCCTTGATGTGCTGCTTTGATAAAAGCTCAAAAACAATGGAGCCAACTAACCATTTGGATTGAAACTCCAAAACTGTGAGCAGAAATAAACCTTTTCTCTGTATAAGTTGATTTATCTCAGGTATTTGTTATAGTAGCAGAAAGCTGACTAACACAAGCACTATGCAAATTGTAAAAAATAAAAGAGATCTAGATTTGATGATTAGGAGGCTGAGCTCAATTACCTGTTAGAAATCACACGTTTTGCCTAGTTGTCTAACCTGAGAAAGTTTTCTGACCCAGATCCACTGCCTGAATGAGAGGTCATGCCTGCAGGAGGAGAGACACAGCCACCCATTGCAAGTACACAGTGATTACTTCTTCCAGTCCTTCCCCATTGTTACCTATATCCATTTACTCAAGTAAAGATTGACTTAGGGAATGCCTGAACATTTCCAGGGCTTTTGGGATATTTGTTTCAAATTGTATTAATACCTAGGGACTCTTAAATGTCAACATCTCCACCCCCACCCCACTGTGAAAGTATATGAAGGCTGAGAAATTAATATAGTTCTGTCCAAAATCCAACTCATAGTGGGTCCATTGAGATCTGAATGATGTCACTTCCCTACTCCCTGACTGTGTATTTGGAAAAATACATGATTATTTGGTGGTTGTCACTACCTCCAAACACATGGATCCTTGATCTCTGGGTTGAGAGCTATCATAATGCTGTTGTATAGTCTTCTGGGTGGCCTTGGGCCAATCTAGTTATTTTCCCTTTTTAGCTTTTAGATCTCAAGAGTAACTACAGTGTAGTGGGAATGCAACATGCTGAGATAAGGAGAACCAGTCCGAATAGTCTGGGCTCTGTTCCAATCTTTCCTAGTCACAGGATGCCCTTTAATATGTTAGCCCAGTTATGGATTATCCCTAGTGTATAAAATCTAAGGTAGAATGCTTTCTAGGGTCCCTCAGCTGTGGTACAAGTGGAGTACATACAGATGAGACTCCATCATCTCTGAGAATATTTCCTGAACCTTAGGGGACCTGCTCACAATCAATCCTAGGCTTCTGCTGTCCCTTGCTGCATATCTGTAAGAATAAGCCCATTTCAGGTATCTTGTATGTGTGGCTGTACTGTTGCTCTGGATTCAAGCAAGTAACGAAAGTGCAGTCCAAGATACAACGGGCTGAAATACTAACCAGTGCACACGGAACCTAATTCACAACAGGGAAGACTGGATTGAAGCTACTGAAATTGCCCTCAGCCCTGGCAAAGATAGGAAATACATGCATCTTGGGTGAGGTGGAGAAGTAATGGCAGAAATTGCTGCCACCTTTCAAGAACTAAAGATGCAGGGTGATTCTTGTCATTTTCTACTTTCATTTACTAGACTATCTCCAATTAAAAAAACAACAACAGAAAAATCCTGGATAATAATAGTGAATTTCTACAAATTCAACCAAGTAGCAACCTTAGTTGTTATGGTAGTTTTGCTGGAGCAGAGTAACACAATATTGGGTACATACTAAGCAGTGATTCAACTGGAAATTACATTCTTTTCTGTCCTGAGAGAATAGCATCAAAAATAGTTGGTATTCACTTGCAATGGGCAATGGCATAGGAATTCAGCTTTGTTCCAGAACTATGTTAGCTCTTTCACTGTGTGTCATTATATAGGCAAAAGAGATCTGGAGTGTTTGGTGAAAAGATTAATTTAGGATAATTCAATTAGTCTCAATGAGCCAAAAGATTATTCTATATTTTAAAATAGAACCATGGGAAGAAGTAAGAGCTGCTTCCCAGGTGTGACCCTTATGCTGCCTTAAGAGGAGTAATAGTTTCTTTTACTGGGAGTGTCCTACCATCAGCCAGGTGTCAGCAAGGTCATTGTGGAGATGACCCACATTTCTGTTACTCTGCTCCAGCAAAACTACCATAACTAAAAGTTTGAGGTCAAATGATGAAAAAGAGGAAAGTGGGTGAGCCTGGAATATTGACTAGAAGAATGCCTTTAGGTACATCTATTAAGTCAGGAGCCAATAAATTATCAAGTTCTAATTGTCTTGTGACATGGGCTTAAGTATGCGGAGAGGGCATATGTTTCTGAAAAAAAGTTTGTCTCTTGGATTTATACTTTAAGCATCTTTGAACCTCTTCAGGTTATCTCTTGGTGAGGATGTTCATGACGCAATATCCTTCTAGCTTTATCTCTCGTTCCAGTCACTGTTGTGGTCATCAGTTTTGAATGGATTTACCAACTTCACGGGTGTGACCCTTAGGCTTGTGGTGTACACCTCACTCTGCATCTTCTCCATTGTTGCACCACTGGGCTCCTTCAGGAATTGTTAGCCCTCATGCACATGCAACCCAAAATTTCACGGGAGTTGACAGCTCACCACCACATGACAACTCTGGACCAGTGGACAATAGGAACTGAGACATCTACGTTTTCTTCTTCCCTGATGGATAGATAACACATGTGTCTCATGTGGAAAGGATACAGTGCCCAGTCTTACAGAATGGAGGACAACTCAATAATGCATCCAACTCTATATTAACTATTCCCTTCCCCATTTCTTTCCTCTTGCCTTTCCTCCATTTCTGCCTCCTGAGATCAAAGTCCCAAATAAACCAATGGCATCCAAACCTTTGCCAAAGTTTCTGCTTTTGAGGGGTGCTATTGTTTGGATGAGTGTTAAAATGGCTTCATCCCCAGCCTGTGGTGCTATTGGGAGGTTGTGGAACCTTTAAGAGGTGGAGCCATGTGGGAAGTCTTTCTGGTCATTAGAGGCAATAGAGGAACCCAGCTGGTTCCTCATTAGCTATTTCACATTCTGGCCACAGTTGAAGGTTTTTTCTCCATATGGGCTTCCACCATGATGTGCTGCTTCACCATAGACCTCAAAGCAACAGGGCCAACTAACCATGAAATGAAACCTCCAGAACTATGAATTAAAATAAATATTTTCTCTTTATAAGTTGATTATGTCGGTATTTTTCATGGTAATGGAAAGCTGACTAACATGAGAGATTGCAGGCTGTGGTCTCTAACATGATGGTCTCTAACATGATGGTCTCCATAGGCACCCCAGTTAGATGCTACCGAGAACTACATGGTTGTGCGTGCATCCTTTTCTACTCTCACTTATTTTATCTACTACATAAAAAGATGGCAAAGCAGGTCAAGTTCCATTTCTAGTAAGAAATACATTGAGGAATAATAGCAGTGAATGCATTTTAATGAGTCTTTTTATGCCAAGCGCTGTGTTGATTAATATACATTGTCTAATTGACTTCTAACCTTAATTTTTTAGGGGAGGCACTATTACTGTTCCTATTTACACATAAGGAAAATGAGGCTGAGAGAATTTTATTGGCTTTCTTTATGTGGTCTAGCTGGTGAACACTAAATCCAGGAGACCACCTGAATTCCACTGTCCAGTGTCAAAAGCAGAGTTCTTGAACATTGGAAGTCCCAAGGTGCAAATCAATATTAGGTTCTGGAGGGTGATTAAAGATGTTTGATGACTGGCATTTAATGTGCAAGCATTAGGGAGAGGCTTGCACAGTCAGTTTTTCTTGGGAAGCCCATGGAGAGTAGCAGGCCCCTCCAGCAAGAATGGAAGGTCTCATTCACCAAAGAGGTAAGGGTCAGCTCCTATCTGGCTCTGTCTGATGGCTGGAAATGGAGAACACTGTGATATTTATTTATGGTTATATGTAATATTTATGATTATTTATGATATTTGCAAATAGATGGCTCTACCTGGTAATTTATGGTGGTTTCCCAGGCTTTTAATCACAGAGATGGCCTTAAAAATAATTTTGGTCTGTCACTGGAGGGCAAATAGATGGTGTTTGCCATGTCAAGCCGCTAGTAGGAGTGGCTGGTAATACCTGGGAAACAAAACAAATAGGATTAGGTAATTTACAAAAGTGCTTCATTTTTCAAAACCTTCTCACTTTCCTCACTTTTTCATGTTATACTGAAGTATAATGTTTGTTTTAATTAGAAGAAACAGGTCATGACTCCAAAGGTAAACAGACCCATTATTCTTCAAGAAATATCCTAATCTTCCAGCCTGAGGTCAGGCTGTGAGGATAAGAGGTACCTTGGGAAGGGGAACATTTTTTTTTTTTTGCATTAAACTGCTGCTGAGCAAATATTTCCTTCTCTCCACCACCATTAGCTTCCAAAGCAACCCACAAATATTTTTTTCTGAAGAATATACACAGAACCCAGATTCCAGCCCCAGCCCTGGTACACCTGCTTGAGCTGAAATACTTTAGGGCCCTTTGACGGTGGCCATCATCCAGGGCAGATATGCTCCCAAGAATGAGGCCCAACCAAACAAGAGAAGGGTACAATTTCTTTTTAATTGTCTTTTTTTTTTTTTCAAAATCAATACATCTCAACGTTTAAAATGAATGTGTACATTTTATTTGTCACATGACATGGAGTTACTCACATGAACTGATTTTATTAGTTTCCTGGGACTCTGGCCCCAAATGGAAATGAAATGAGAACCACAGTGACAGGAAGGATAACTAGTAAGTCCTTGGGCAACTTAGCTTTCTGAACATGTGCTAAAGGTGAGGAGGGATTCAAAGATGAACCAGATACAAAATATGCCCTATAGAAACTTATATACTAATGGAAGGGGTGTTAACAAATATACTTGACAAGGTGAAACATGAGATAGGCAAATTTCATTATTGGTAGAGGGCTATTGTAGTTCTAAAACAAGATTATTCTAAGCTGAAATGAATTAGAAAAGGCTTTGTAGAATCCTATGGATTTAGTCTTGAAAAGAGGGTCGGACTTAAGCACTTAGCGGTTTATGATGGAAAGTCCATTCTAGAAAGAGGGACTAGCAGGTAAATAGGTAGCACTGTGGGGAATACAGACACAGTGAGGAGACCAGGACCTGGGGGGTGGTAGTAGGGGAACTTGCCCATTGGACAAGGAATTGTGAGGAGCTTTGTGGGTGACTTACCTTTTATCAAATGAGACTGTGACTTATACTAGGCCACATGGCCAGCAGTTGGCAGAATGCCATGATTATAGCCTCAGTTTCTCTGGTTCTAAGCCCAGGGAGTTTTCTGCTTCTCTTTTTCACTTGAGATTATAAGGGGTTTCTAATTTTGCTTACTTTTGATCATCTATGACCCATACCTTGAAGAGCCCAATTTGGGAGGTTAAAGGGAACATAGAGGGTTTACCCTGGAAAACCTCTCAGCTTTTTGGTTGACTTTGAATATGTTTACTCTGTCTTTTCTTTCACCCTCCTCTCACCCATTATGATACAGGTCTGAGCCAGTAAGATCTTGGTGACAGGCACGTGGCTGGGGGCATGCATGTGTGAGAGAAGGGTGTGTGGTGTGAACATGCGTATATGCTTGACATCTCTGTACCAAGGCCAAATATAAATCACCTTTGGACTTTTGTTTTCTTGGATTCATGTGGGTAAAAAAACAGCACAAAGAATTCTGTTTTGCCCAAAGTGTTTAGTTCTGGGTTTAGCCAAAGTCAGGAAACTGAGAGTATTTCATTGACTAGGAAAGCATTTCCTTGAAGTTGGGTATGTGCTGGTTTGCTGAGAAAGATGCAAAGAAAGAAGGTGTAGCACTCAAACATTGGAAGGAACTGTACAGAACCTATGCCAAAAACCTTTCCTTGATAGCATGTGGCTTTCTGACGCAGGCTAATACCCACCTCTCAGGGTTAGTCTTTTGGTCAATAAACAGTGATTCAGAGTTTAGTATCTGTCAGTCAGGAATCTTGTGAGAATAAGGTGAGGCAATGCTAGTCAGATGCCTAGAATAGTGGGGTACACCACAACATTAAGAAATGGTTGCTTTAGGGGGCTGGGGTTATGGCTCAGTGATAGAGCACTTGCCTAGCACAAGTGAGGCCCTGGGTTTGATCCTCAGCACCACATAAAAATAATAAATAAATGAGTAAATAAATAAAATAAAGGTATAAAAAAAGAAATGGTGGCTTCATAAAAAAGAATGAAAGTATACCATTTGCAGGAAAGTGGATGAAACTTGAGAGCATTATGTTAAATGAAATAAGCCAAACTCTGGACATCAAGTGGTGCATGTTTTCTCTCATGTGTAGAGAGGAAAGATAGAGAGGAAAAAGGAAAATAAAGGTGTCTCATGAAGATTGAAGGAAGATCAGCAGAATAGAGGAAGGGGATGCTGGAGAGGAGGGAAAGGGGGAAATACTGGGAATTGATATTGGCCAAATTGTTATATTGTGTGCATATATGAATATGTAACAACAAACCCCACCATTATGTATAGTTATAATGCACCAATAAAAAATATGGGGAAAAAAAAGAAATGGCAGCTTTTCCAATGTGGAGCAATGTTCTAGGGGCCTAGGAACCCCATGTACAAATATGCACTGGCTAGGGGAAGGTCAGTTTTCTGGACTACAGTTCTGCAGAGTGCCTTCTCTCTCTCAAAGCTAATATTTTCAGATGACATGATCTATATTTTACAAAGTTAGCACCCAGGAACACTCCTGGAATTTCACCAAAACCAGGGGTCAGTTTTTACTCTTTTCTATGAAATATTTCCTGATAATTTCAGGAGAGCTCATTTTTAAAAAATACTTTTTTCTCCCCTTTTTGTTTTTGCCTTGCTCTGAACATAATATTGTGGTAGTTTCCTAGGAGAGGTGTAACATAATTCAACAAACTGGGTGGCCTAAAGAAACAGAAATTTATTTTCTGAAAGTTCTGGAGGCTTGAAGGTTGAATTCAAGGTGTCAGTAGAACCATGTTCTTCCTGAAACCTGCAAGGGGACTAATCCCTTTTGCCTCTTTTTGGCTGCTTTTGGCTTCTAGCCATCTTTGATTTCCTTTGGTTGGTAGCACATCACTCTATCTCTACCTTTATCATCGATTGGCCTCCTTTTCTGTGTGCTTCATGGTCTTCTTTTAAAAATGCCAGTTAGGATTTAGGAACGTCCTTAGTCCAGTATGACCCTCACCTAACCTCATCATATCTGCAAAAACATTTTTTTTTCAAATAGAACCCCATTCTGAGGTTTCAGTGCATATAAGTTTTTTTGGGACACTGTTTAACCTAGTGGAGTATAAGGGAATTTGGAGGAGAAGGAAGGGTATATAATAGATGATGAATAAACATCATTGTCTTCCTTCTGTGTCTACTCCTCCAAACTCCATGTTAACTGGAGTAACTTGGATGCAGGCAGGGCTCTAAATAGTTGAGGAGTTGTCAGTAGAAGCCCCTAGGAGTGTGGGGAATGGAGCCAGGAGTGGCATGGTCCTTCATGTTGGTCTATGACACTGACTGGTCAGTTTTGACCAAACATCTCCGGTTTGCTCTCATTCCTTTGCACTTGTCCAAAAAGAATTTAAAAAAAAGTGGGTTTCCGGCCTGATCTTGTTCTAACATTCCCACTACTAATGTAACTTCAAGCAAGTCACATTGTATTTCTAACCCTCAGTTTCCTTAACCCTGAATTAGGAATAGCAATAATGCCTGGCTGTGCTACCTCCTCAGGGCGGTGGTGAGGAGCAAGTGAGAGGAAAATGTGAGAGATCCTCACCTGCTTGCTGATGAGACCTATATGCATCTGAGTCAGGGTGACCTTTGGAGAACACGCATCAGATCTTTTCATTTCCTTTTTTAAACCATCTAATTGCTCTTTCATGTTGAGACGAAAGCCTGGACTTAATCACACAGCTTAAAAATCTCTGTAGGACCTGCCTCCAACATACCTTCCCAGCCTCAGAGCTCACTACAAGTCTTACCTCGCCCAAGTA
The DNA here is from genome assembly GCF_021218885.2 of Marmota monax. Lineage (NCBI taxonomy): Eukaryota > Metazoa > Chordata > Mammalia > Rodentia > Sciuridae > Marmota > Marmota monax. Next base: position 1,115,105 of record NW_026692194.1, read on the forward strand.
CCCATGGCTAACTCTTTTAGCTCATTTTCTGGATCACTTAGTTTAGCACTTGATTTTATTTTTTTTCCTCAAACTATTCTTTGTTTCCTGTAGGTAGGTCTAACAGTAAAATTTGTAGAAGAAAAAAAAAGCAGAGAACACCGTCAGGTCGAGGTAGGAATGTTTCACCTGCTCATCAGATGGCAGAAGTGTTCTCTCTCTCTCTCTCTCTCTGACAGTATTAAAATTATAGTAATCAATAAAAGAATCTTAAAACAGTTTTTAAAAGTGTATGATTGGGGTAGCAATGCTCCAAGGTTGATATCTTTCAAAACTCTCTGGAAGGCAGAAAACATATGAAGAAATAATTAGCTAATAAAGAGAATGAAGAAAGCTTCAGGGTAAGAATGTGACCTTGAACTCTAGCAAAAGAATACTCATTGCCCAACAAAAGGATAAGGAGGCTCTGCCCTTGGAGACAGCAGGTGTGTCAGAAAATGGGAGTGGGAATTGGGGCTGAAAACAGAACTAACTGAAGATCCTTGGAACTGTTGGTTATATTTCTTCTGTATTTCCTGTGTATCTAAGAATAGCCCATGTTCTTAAGCTGATTCTTCTCTGAAGAATTTTGAAATACTGCATTAGAAAACTGGTGTGAACGTTTCCACCCAGGATTAAGTTCTCCTTATTCTGGAATTGAGGGATCCAAATGTCTGGTATCCCACCTGTTCATCTGAAGCAAAATCTGCCAGTTGATAAGGCTAACCTTCATTCAGAGCATCTGGCTAGTTGTTCTTTTGCTTCCTTCTTTAATATAACAAGACATCTGAGGATTATTAGAATATTTGAGAAAAACCTGTAACATAAAAGATAATGGCCGAGATAATCAAACAAAAATGAACCCCGTGAAAATGAAAGTAATTAAAGGGTTGGAGAAACATTAAAAAAAATCCTAATTTGCTCAGAGGGATTGAGAAATATTGTATCCACAATACAAGATAGAATGCTGTAAAAAAGGGATAAAATGAGAGCAATTTGGGGAAAATGTATAAGATGATTGCTAACAAAATAGATCGTTGTAAGGATTGGGAGACAATGTGAAGCAATCTTTGAGAACTTAGAATAAAAATAAAGGAAAAAAGTTGAAAGAAAGAAGAGATAAAAGTTTCAATTCATAAATGCATTCCCAGAATAATAGGTCAGCTTTAATAGGAATTCCTGAATTGACAGAGGATACCAGAGGATAGGAAGTTAATTAGGTATATAATTAAAAAAAATATTTTCTTCTAGATTAGAGGAAGATATAAGTTTCAGATTGAAAAGGCTTACTGAATATTGGATACGGTGAGTGAACAAAGATCTACCCCAAAATAAACAGTCGTAAAATTTTGATCCACTGGAGATAAGGAGATCTTAAAATTTTCATGAGAGAAAAAGCAGGCTATTTACCAAGGAACAAGAATCAGTCTGACATTGAACTTCCTAACAGAAGCACTGGATGCAAGAAGACATGGAACACTGCTTACAAAGTTCTGACTGAATAGGATATTTGTCTTAAAATTCTATACCCAGCCAAGCTATCAATCAAGTTTGAGGTCAGACTAAAATTTTGTTTTGTTTTAAGGACTCAAAAAGTTTATGATCCTGCACCCTGTTTTGGGAAGCTATTAGAAAACGTATTTGAGAAAAGAAAATAATAAGAGAGTGAACTAAGAAGGAGGAAAATGAGAGACAAAAACCTCCAAATGAGAAGAGCACCTGAAGAGAGTTCCAGAATGGCCACTTGATCTCTGGTGTAGGAAAAACATTAGCCCATGTTACAGAGGAAAGATAGGGGGTGCTGTGAAAGAGATCTTGGCAGTGTGGGGTCAGGCAGTTTTGTAGATTAAATTTATAGACTTTGAGACCTGTGAGACTATTTGCATGTTATGGACAATAAAAAAAAAAGAAAAAATGAATTAGAAACTTCAGGAAAACCACAACCAAACTGTACAAGAAAGGCATGGTTTAAATGCAAAGCAAAATCACCTGCAGCATGATTTTGATCAATTGATGATGAAGGCGAAGCGGGAGAATCCATTTTATTTAGACATTCAAGTGATGATCTGGTTTTCAGCTTTTAGAATTCATATGTATATACCATGGAGGACTTACCTATGGTGATAAACAGAATATAATTATTACTTATCTCAATAATATAAATATTACAGATTTGGCTGACAGAGATTGGGGAGTAGAAGTGAGGAAAAAGGAAGTAAATATGAATGGCTGATGGGACTAGAAATGAATCTTTAATTGCAGGCACTGAATTAAGAAAGAGGAAGAATTGAAAGTGGGCATATAGCTAAATTGTGATGAGGAGAGGAAAGGAAAGGAGGGTAAATGTGGTGTTGGTGAGCTGAATTTGCATTCATCATGATCTAAGTCAGTAGATAATAACAAAAGACAATAAATCAGGGAATAGAGCTATATATCTATGAGATAGATATTGAAACTAGCTATCAGGAGAAATAAGAATAGCCATAATTAAAAGTGCTTGCTTCTAGGAAGCAGGAATGGGTGGGGCAGGGGGGGTGTACATTTTCATTTTAAGTCTTTTATAGGACTTGATTTCTCACCTATGTATATGTATTCTTATATAATACTTAAAAAAAACCCCAGAAAACTATTGGATGACCTTTGAAACTTGCTTTTAGTCTTCAATTTCAATTATAATTAGCTGAAATTTCAGCTCAGCTGAATAGAACTGTAATTAAAAATCTCAACTGCCTAATAGCAGACAATTAGTTGGAACTGTCAGGAGCCAAAAAGAATGATGGGCATTTTGAAGACTTAGCTATATAAGGCTTGGCAGCAAACTGGCAAAGATTCCCGCTCTCTGGCTCCTCCTTCATGTCTTCTAATCTAAAGGAGGCAGCAGGATTTATGGCAGGATCCTTGGCTTTGGACTGTACCACAGACATCTATTCAAGTCCTGGCGCCACCACTTATTGCCTGTGAGACCTTGGGCAAGTTATTTAACCTTTCTGAACCTATATTTTGTCTGCTGCAAAGTGGGGACAATACCTACTCAGCAGTGTGACTATAAAGACTGAATGAAACAATGTAAGTACTGATCACAGTATAGTGCCTGGCTCACTGTAGTCTCACTAAATGGTAACTAATGGAGAGAAACAGCATTGTAAGTGGTGGAAACACTTGTCCTAAAGATGTGCAGGGTTTTTCTACTTGACAGAATTGAAAAAGCTGACATTAAGTCTGCTGTCTTAGTTCTTACAATCACCTTGCTAAAATAACTAATAGGCAGCGTCTCTGTAACCACTCTCACTCATGGCAAATGTAACTATTTGATCTCAGCATTATCTTTTTTTTTTTTCTGCTGGGTTTGAATATGGCTTCAGGATTGTTTTTAGTCCTGAAGCCAATCCTTTTGAGATAGTCATTACCAGTCAATCAGAATGAGTATTTAAGGAAAAAATCTATTTTTTTAAATCTTTGGACAGATAACTGATCATGATAATGATGTTCTTATCTTAGTATCTGGGTGATTGTACAGTCACATGTGGGTAACAGTGTTCATCAGCTTTTTATGTTGGTATACAGTGACTCCCCCAATGGTTCTGGGAAGGTAGTTCTTGGTGTTTCATAAACTGGATTAGTATAAGAGGACTTTTACTGATTTGATGCTAGGTAATTTATCTCCCTAGGAGTTTATCACCATTAGTATGTTAGGAACCTTTGGGGAATTGAGGATAAAGACGTAAGGATTTTTGGAACATTGAGGAATTATTTGAGCAACATGGAGATAAATGGCAGATAGGGCTTCCAATACACTGATTTCAGGGACTTCAATTTCCAGACACCGACCACATCCTTAGTTCTGTTATCCATCTTAATACTAGTTGGTCAGTGTTTTTGAGTTTGTTTGCTGGGCTTCTACTCTCCAGAATACTTCCCTGAATACTTCCTATTGAAAGGGTGGGTCTTGAAATGTGCCTTAAATCTGTAGAACACTTCTCTTCTTACCCCCAATAATCACTTCTAAGTCTCTAAATTTTCATGTTGATTCAACCGGGCTAGGATTCTGTAAGAATCCACACAGTGGACTTGGGTGGGAGAGGGGAGGGTCCCTGTATTGTGGATAGGGGAGTAAGACAAGGTGTTGTGCTTGCCTTTAGAAGTTTTGGCTTCTTCTCCACCAAGAGACTGCAAGCTGGGGGCTTGAGGTGGATAATCTTCACTGGTATTTGGTTTAAATAGTATTATTAGGTGCTGTTTCCTTTATGCTTTATCAGAGAGGAAAAACAGAAAAAAAAATAAAATCAACACCAGCCCCTTGAGCTGGTGACATTAGAACCAAAGAGATTTGTTTTTTTTAGAGAAACAGATTTTAAGCTGCAGTTTTGGAGAGACTCAAAGGAAAGCACGCACTGATGCCTTTTCCTGTCCCTCCACCCCTGTCCCACCCCCAGCTCAGGGCTGGTGGATACGAAACTGTATATTTTTTTTCTCTTTGACACTTATATTTACTCCAGGCTCTCAAAAGGAGTGTTCTCCAAAAAGGAGATAATGTGTGAGAATAAACACACACACACACACACACACAATTTCTGTAGGGACGGGAGGGATAAGTGTGGGTGGGGAGAACAAGAGAGTGAAATCAAAAGGATGATTAAGAGAATCTGACAAAGAAAACGACTTCTTCCACCCATTTAACACCCATATTAATCCACTCGGATGATCAAATGCAAAAGACAAAGAGAATTACAACCTTTTCCAGGCCAAGAAATAGTAATTATTCCGAGGAAAATCTTGGCAAAATGAGGAATAAACGGAGCAAATAGAGTGAGAGCAAGAGCCAGGGAAAAGTGCCGGGCAAGGCCCGGTGGAGGGGCAGTCTTGGTACGCTTTGCTTCTTTCCACGTTAAAAGAAAAAGAAAATTGAAAGAATGAAGCTAAAGTCTGTATTTGAACGAGTGATGAGAAGTGGCGGTAGTGAGATCCCTGGCGCCCCCTCCCAGAGCTCCGGCACCATCTTCCTGGTAGAAGTAACAGGGGTCAGCGGAGGAGAGGGCGGATTCTCCAGGCTTCACGTGGGAGCTCACGTCCATCTGCACAAACCGATCCTATTTCAGCGCTGGGTTTTATTTTTAAAAGCCCAATCTGTGTATGGGGTGAAGGTGGGAGTTCATAACCCACTTGAATCAAAGTGTGGAATATGATATGTCAAGAAATTTGTAATATTTTGAACAACCCACAATAAAAAATTAAAAAAAAAAAAAAAAAAAAAAGCCCTGCTGTCCCCTGATAGAAGGAGGGAGTGGAAGTGGGAAGAGGTGATGTGTGAACAGGGTTAGAACAGAAAGAAAAAAGGAAGGAGAGAGAAAAAAAAAAGTTTAAGTCCAATTTTCTTTGGAAGCATATTGTATTGTTAGGCTCTCCTGGCTCTGTTCCAAGAGCTCAATTGAAAGTGAATTTCTCTTATTGAATTCCATCCAGAGATATCATAACCTCAAAAGGCTACTATTACCCAGAGGGCTTCAGATGGAACCATTTGTGCGTGACTTTGGAAATGCAAGGAGTCACAATTGCCATTTGACAACAGGACCCATCAGGCCAGCTTCTTTCAGGGCAAGGGAATTGTTGACATAATCTGGCCCTGGGTCCCCTGGAAGGGGACCAGTCTCTCATGCTTTTGGCTTTTTTTGCTCAACAGGTTCAGTCGTAATAAATAAATAAATAAAATACAAAGGATTTTCACAAAACTTGACACAAAAAAAGCAACAACAAAAAGACTAAGTCTGACTTAAACATGAAATGATCACCCTGTGCAGGAAAAGAGGGGGCAGATGTCACTGCACAGGTCTTCAGATTCCTTGGAACTACCTCTGTCTTTTTTTAGCCAAAAGTATCAGTGAAAATATTACAATTCCCCACAAAACCTAGCAGAAACCAAAACTCAGGCTAAATGAAGATACTGAGAGAAGGCAAAGGCTTTGTGAAGTCAAAGCTGACTGATTTTTTTCTTCTTTTGAACAGGTATGGCAAGGAGAGTTGCAAGAAGTGAACCGTAACAGGGTCTTTTCGGATGTCTCTCACTCTCCTTCTCCTTCTTTTAATCCATTCCCTCCTTCCTCTTTAACCTCCTCCTTCCATTCATCACAGCCTGTATCCCTTCTTTTTCTCCCTTGCTTTCAGCATTAAGTAGTGGGAGTTGCTTCCCAAAGCTTAGCTCTGATAATAAACCTCTTGTGTGGTGACTCCATTTATTCTTAGATACACACAACCTGTTTTGAATGGGGCTGTGGAGAGAAACTCAAATAGAATTAACCACTCTTTTCAGAAGTTGTTGAATACCAGCTTTCCTTCTCAAAATCAAGTTTCAATGACTGGTTTCTTTAGGAACAAAGTGCAAAGGAATTCAGAATAATAAATGTAACAAGATGGAGAAAATTTTATTCACCAGGATTCTTCTTGAGGAAAGCACTGTATGCCTTTCGCAGAATTACTTTGATAAACCACTTTGGCTGGCGATTAAGCCCCCGAAGTATGCTCAAGTAACAAAAGATGGTTGCTAAACTGCCTTTGAAGGAGAGTGGGTCCTGTTACTGGGGCAGTCCTTTGTTTTGCTGAATTCATTGATTGGATAAGCTGGTCTGGAGGAGGGGGAAGATGCAGGAGGAGGAGGAGGAGGAAAGAAGTGAATGCCTCAGGGAGGAAGAAGTTTAAATTCTTTTGGGGACAATGAGGGGAGAGAGTCCGACAAAGGAGAAAGGAAAAGTCAAAGAGAAACCCCCACGCCTTCATAGTTAGCCGTGTGTTTGGGAATAATGTTTAATTTTTTATCATGAAGATTCAAAATAACACATTATAATGACGCCTGCCCCCTTGTCCCAATCCCACTGCTGGCTAATTTCTCATCACGTTGATAACTTCAGTGTGCCTTTTCTCCCTCTTTTTTATTTTGAAGGAAATGCAAGGGGAACTTGGGAGGAAGTAATCTTACCTGGGACTTTTTTTTTTTGATAACTGGGATCTGAACTCAGGGGCACTCAGCCTCTGAGCCACAACTGAGTTGCTTAGCGCCTCACTTTTGCTGATGCTGGTGTTGAACTCTCTATCCTCCCTATCCTCTGGGATTACAGGTGTGCACCACGGCATCTGGCCTTCCCTGGGACATTTTGCTTGTTGAGATCTGTTCTGAATCTTGTACAGTCTTTCTACCAAGTGTGCCTTGGTCTCTAGGTTGGTCTTTGAGGCAATCAAGAACAGGCTTCAGTCATAACACACATCAACACAGGACCTGGTGAACACATTCCAAGGTCCACAGGGGTCAGCGGACAGGTCTAAATTACATAAATATTTCAGTGAAGAAGGAAGATATGATTTAAAATGTTAAAATACCTCCATGCCAACACCTTTGGAATTTTTCTGCTATTCATAATTTTATACTTACTTTCAATTTATTACATGCAGTGGCTTAATGAGGAGGAAAGAACAGTTATCTGGGAGTCCAAGTCTTTCTTGTTTCAATTGTGAGCTAAAGGGAAAAATCCGCCATCTTTCTTGGTTGATTGTTTGATTTGTACCTTGTGTCTAATTCTAGGTGTTGGGATAATCAGATTTGTGAAATGCAGATAAAAATGTTTTCAAAATATGGTGCTTTGTAAATGTGAGCCACAGTGTCAATGCTTTTGAAAAAGGGCGAGACAAGATTCTCCCCATGTATACTCTGGGCCTAATGGACTTCATTTTTTTAGTGTGGAGAGCAGGCTGTGCCTGCCCTGCTCTGAGTTGCTCCATGATGAATGGAACAGAAGTTTATAGGCTGTGCCTAGCTCCGAGTTACTCCATTTGGTAAAGGACCAGTTTGCTATGAGTTACTTCATGTTGAGTACAAGTTCCAAGGTAGAATGACTCTGCACCTTATTTGTACAAGTAAGTAATTACCATCTGCACAGATGTAAGACACAAAATAATAAATAAATTAATTGTGCCAATAAAAATGACCACCTGTGAACTTATTGGAATGAATCAGAAGCACATGGATGTATGGGTACTTCAAACCCATATCAGAAAAACCAGGCCCACAAGCTTATCAGTATCACCAGATGTAACTCCCTCACTTAAAAACCAATAAAAGTTGAAGCACTCCAAGACTGGTTGTGATGGCACTCATCAACCCATCACTAGACCATCTGGTGAACACATCACGAGGTCCACAGGTGACAAACATTGACTCTTTCCCTGGGCAATCAAGAACATGCTCAGTTCAGTCTCTCAGCTTGACATGGCCCAATTCAGAACTGCTAGCTGTTAGGACCCTGGCCTAGAATAAGTTCTATGCTCTGAAAACTCTGCTACCTGAATAATTTCTTGGCTGGTTCATCATCTTATCTGACCACCTACAGTGACTCTTTTGCATTTGTAGGTGCTCTGTGCCTCTGCTTTTAGTGCAGCTTCCTAAAACCCTGTGGCTGTGTTAACTCTTTCTTACCTTTCTGTAAATAATATATATCACTGTCACTCACACACACACACACACACACACACACACACATGATAAATGATTTGATTATTATAGATGTTAGTAATTAAGATTGGAATAAAAGAACTTGTGGTTGCCCTGGCTACCAAGTGACCCACGAATACTTGATGAATTACAACACATGAAAGTGATGTAGCTTATGAACTTATTGTTATCCAAAAAATTCTGACATTGTAGAAATAAACCAATGCTTCTATTATATGATAATGCCAAAGGTCACTCATGACAATTAGGTTCTCACTTCCTAACAAAGCATTCATTCTTTAGAATCTAAGGTCTTAATGAAAGAACTTGTTAGCAACATCCTTGGCTTCATCTTTTTTTTGGGGGGATGGGTACCAGGGATTGAACCCAGGGGCACTCAACCACTGAGCCACATCCACAGCCCTATTTTGTATTTTATTTAGAGACAAGGTCTCACTGAGTTGCCTAGTGCCTTGCTTTTGCTGAGGCTGGCTTTGAACTCAAGATCCTCCTGCCTCAGCTTCCAGAGCCACTGGGATTACAGGTGTGTGCCACCACTCATCTTTAGATCATGCTTTCTGGATACACTGATTTGAACTTCTCTCAGAAACTCTTTCTTAAATTTAGAATTGTTTGCCATCTGGAGAGGCTGGGAATTTTCAACAGCAATAGATCTTGCTACTTTTTTGTTTTAATTGTTCTAAAATATTATTCTCTCTTTACTATAAGCAGTCAAATGAAACCACTTGGCACCTCCAGTATTGGGACTGAAAATCTTCTTAGCTGGATCACTTACTTCTTTAGTTGTGTCTTCCACTTTCCACATCACTGCAGGGGACAGTGTTGCTAAATAATAAGGATTCGTTTTCTTCCACTTCTCGAAAAGAATTCCTTCACTTTCCTCCACAGTAACACCCTCAGAGTCCAAAATTCTTCGGACTGTTCGAGGAACTTTGAGCTTTGTTTATTCCTCATCTTACAGCTGCATATGCATCAGTTATCTAATACTGAATATAAGCCCCCCAAACTTAGCAACTAAAAGCAACAAACAATGATTCTCTCAGTTCCTGGGGGTTAGGAATCCAGGAGCAGTTTAGCTGGATGGTTCTGGCTCAGGGTGTCATGAGGATGCAGTCAAGGGGTCAGTAGAGGTGCCAATCCCCTTGAGGCTTGACTGAAGCTGGAGCACCCTCTTACAAGATCATGCTTGTGGCTTCCGGCTGGAAGCTTCAGTTCCTCACTCTGTGGGCCTCTCTGTCGGGCTGCTCATGGCAGGGCATTGGCTTTCCTCAGAGCAAGTGACCCAAGAGCACTTGACCTGGTCTCAGAGTCTCAGAGTCATACAACATCATTTGTGTCTTATTAAAGTCACAAAGACCAGTCCACACTCCATTTGAGAGATCACACCAGGGCATGGGCACCAGGAGGCCACCATCTGCAGGACCACTGTGGAGGCTGGACATCAGGTCTGCACATAGACACTGGTTTCTTGTAGGGATACCACAAACAATGAGGTGGAATCCCTGTCTTCAAGGAACAATTAAGAAAGTCCAGATCCTGGGGATATAAGAGGTAGACTAGAGGTTTCATAAATATCATGATGAAGTGATGACACAAGGATATATATATATATATATATATGTGTGTGTGTGTGTGTGTGTGTGTGATGGCGTGGTTGGACGTAACTTAGACCAGGAACAAAGATTCTTTTTCATGGGATGCTAAGTCTTGAGCTTGCCAGGCAGATACATAAGTGAAATTCATTCCAGGAAGAGGGGAAAACATCTACAGGGGAGAGAAACACTTCCTTTTGAGGCAATTTAGATCACTTGGTATGGCTGGAGGGAGACAGGGCATGTAGCAAGAGTGTGGAACATTGAGATGGGAGAAGTAGGAAGAGGCCAGGTTATCAAGTAGCTTGTCTGCCAAGTTCAGATGCCGAAAGCTTACCCTGAAGGATATCGACGGGGAGCAGAGCGGATGGAGCATTTTGAATGTTTATCTAGTGCTTCCCATTGGGTCAAATACAAATTGTCGATGACAATGACCATGGTCTCTGGAAGTTTACAATTTGGTCTGGAAGATAAGACATGTGCACAATTAAATTGCATTTCACGGTGATTCCTGATAGATACCTGGTGAAGAGGATAGACTAGAAGAAGCATAGGAATTTTCTGAAGGGGAAGCCAACTTCTGAAGGTGCGGTCAGTGAGGTTCCACGGAGGAGGGAGAATGTGACTCTTAAGGTATGCTTGTTAGAGACGGGGAGACATGGGGTGGGGAGAGTTGTTCTATAAGGAAGCAGGAAAGGAACAGAGATGATAGGACAATATTCAGAATGGGTTAAGAAAAAAAGGGTTTGTGTGGGAGAATGACACTAAAGAGAAAGACAGACACAATTGTAAGAGATCCTGAATAACAGTCCAGGGAGACTGAACCAAGTTCAGGGAGCAATAGGAAGCTGTTAATGGCACTGGAACAGGGGTGTGTGAGTGTAGATTATAGTGGACCAATTCTCCCCCACTCCCCCTTTTTAAAAAATAGATTTTGAAACAGTTAAACAGCCATTCCTTGTAACTCTCAGGGGGCCCAGGAAGAGAATGATCTAGAATGCTGGATGCAGAATCTGGTGTTCCTCCTGCACCCTTCTGTTTCTTCTTCCATGAAGACTAGTTCTGAGCCCAGTAAGAGCTTGGGGTCCTGTCTAATGGGCAGAAGACCCCACAAGGGAAAAATTATCTCAGGCATGGTATTTTCAGGACTTATCTGATCACTGCTTAGCAGTGAGTCTAATTAATGGAGCCCACAGATGTTTGGCAGGAGAAGTTAATCAGCTATTAATCACCAAAGAGTGTCTCTACAGCTTTTCTGGAGTTGAGAGAATGTCTCTGCTATAATTGAAATCATAGTTGATTACTGAACTTAGGTAGAGGAAAAGGCCAGGGGCAGTTGGGGGGGTCTCCCATTGGGAAGGTTTGTCAGAGGTGCTTAGGGATTTACTTGGTCACTGTTAAAAAAAAGTGCACCTGTTATTTTTCTGAGTTTGTCAGCATTGGAAGAATGCTGGCTTTGGTAAGGAGAGGGGCAAAATGTTGGAACATGGTGTGCTGTGATGAGCCAGACTTGGCATGCCACGATATTGGGGTTCTAGGTCCAATTCTGCCTATCTGTTGGACTGGCTAAATCTGTTAACTTCTTAGAATTTGGTGCTTTTATCTTGAAAAGCAGATATTTTGGCTAGGTTTGAAATTCCCTAAAATTGTTCCTTAGTCCACAGGGCCCCATGGATGCTTTAATGAACAAAGGATCCCAGGTCTAATAAATTTGGAAATTTACTATCTATGCCTCTTGGAGATCATGATGGACATCAATGGATAAAGAGGGAAAAATGTTGTGGTTAAGTGATAAGACATAAAATCTGCTTAACAAAACACTTAACCATCATGGTACCCTTTGTTCATTAAATGTGTGAGGAAACTACAAGAATGTGTTCTTGATTCCGACATCTGTCTGGATTTTTGGTTTCTGATTCAGCTTCATGACTGATCTTAGATTTTTCTCCTCAGAAGTGTTCTTATGGGAGGCCTGGGGATGTGGCTCAAGTGGTAGCTCGCTTGCCTAGCATGCATGAGGCACTGGGTTTGATTCTCGGCACCACATAAAAATAAAATGAAGATATTGCGTCCACCTAAAATAAAAAATAAATATTAAAAAAAATAATTGTTCTTATGGGCTCTTGGTAAACTTCATAGCCAACCCACTTGCCTCTAGTCTGCAATGTAGCTTCCTGGATTATAAACCAAGACTCATGCCTGGTTGTGCAAGCCTCTTCCTGGCCTGGCTACCAACACTGTGGCAGAAGGTTCTGGGTTGCATCTATCAAGTATGTTCAGTTCTCACCCTGTAGTCCACATCTTTGTGTGAAATACCATGTTGGCCAGTGTGACTGTTCACTGTCCAAAAAGTGAGCATTTGCAATTTGCTGATTTTGGATACAAAGATATTTGGAAAGCAAATTATATGACTTTTGAAAATCTGATACTAATTTTTAATGTTAACATTTATTTATTTATTTACTTATTGACTCACTTATTTTGGTGGTACCAGGGATTGAACCCGGGATGCTCTACCACTTAGACATGTCTCCAGCCATATATATATATATATATATATATATATATATATATATATATATATATATATTTTTTTTTTTTTTTTTTTTTTTTTTTTTGAGACAAAGTCTTGCGAAGTTGTTGAGGCTGGCCTTGAACTTGTCATCCTTTGGCCTCAGCCTGCAGAGTCACTGGAATGACAGGTGTGTGTCACCATCTCTGGCTTAATCCTGATCTTTATTTATGTACTTTTGTGGAAGAAGCCTTGATATGTATTTTATTTTAAAAGAGGAATTTCTCTGCATATAAATAATCACAAATCTAATCAATAATCCTTATCTTTAAATGACTATGTTATCTTAGGAATTCGTTGTTTAATTTAAGATACCTCTAGCACTCTTACTTCCTTAAATTCATGGAGAAAAATCCATACATTTGGGGAAGTTTAAATAATCATATTAGACTTTAAAGTATCTTATTCATTTATTTTTCCTACTGCTTATCATCTTAGAATTTATAGCTCCGATCCAAAGCAATACTGTTTTGCAGTTGGAATATTCCTTTTTGAAGACTGAATGTAAATTACGAGAATGAGACAGTCTCTTTGTATAACAGGTTCTCTTAGTTATGTTAAAGACCATTGATCTTGTGAGAAATTAGCTAAAGCTGTGGAGACCCATGTGTCATCTGGGTTTGCAAAACTATCCCATAGCTCATCATCCTGCCACCTATCATGATAAATTTTAGGACCAGAATTCCCAAGGAGGAGAAAAAGAATAAAATATCATCCGACCAATGGTAGCATTTGATTATTAATTTTGATTCAAGACAATTCTAAGTCAAATCAGTTTAATCCTGATAAAATAGATGGAGCTGTATTTCTCATTTCTTTTTGACAAACAAAAGTGTTTGATTATAGGCATAAAATTTACCTAAGCATGTACCATCAGTTCATATTCCTAAGCTAAGTTTACTATTGACTTAGTTTTACATATATTGAGAAGTACAGTGGGTGGCCATGATGTAATGAGATCATCTATTAATCACAAACCCCATACCTTGATATTCACATCTCTTATGTTGATTAGAGATATTTTTGTTTTTTCCCTTCCTGTGTCAACAGAATTCTTTGAGTCCATTGCCTGAGCATACACTTCTGAGGCCCATTTTAATTTAGGCACTGAAATGATACAGTGACAATACTTTTTAGCATTGTTGGACCCTGTTAGATGCCAAATAATACATTAGCTCACTCCTCCTAAACTGTCAACTTGAACTCTGTAGAATGAATTCATGTGGAGTCGTTTCACCTTCATGAGACTATATCATGGTGTCAAATAAAGGAGTTGGGCCAGATGTCTCTGAGGTTCCTTGCAGTTCTAACATTCTGTGACTCAGAAGAGGAAATACAACATATTGATTTTATCTCCCAGAGCCGATAGAAAATTGACCTTAATATGGTAAAATAAATGATTAAGATGTTCTTGAAAAATAGCTTTTTCAAGGCATTCTTATCTAATTTCTCCATCCAAAGCATCCATTGGAAATGGTCTTACCCTTGTATTTCTTGTAGCAAAGTTTTTTTTTTTTTTTGGTTTGGTACTAGGCATTTAACTCAGGAACTCAGGGGCGCTTGACCACTGAGCCATATTCCTAGCCCCATTTTGTATTTTATCTGGAGACAGGGTCTCAGTGAATTGTCTAGTGCCTTGCTTTTGCTGAGGCTGGCTTTGAACTTGCCATTCTCCTGCCTCAGCCTCCCAAGTTGCTGGGATTACAGGTGTGTGCCACTGTTCCCAGCTGCCAAGATGTTTCTGTTATTAAGGACCCGGATATCATGCTGTGCTTGAGTTCATATTCCAATTTACTGGCTTCATGACTTAGGGGTAGGTCACAAATCTATCTCAGCCCCAGTTTCCTCATTTGTAGAAAGTGGATAGTACCCAGCACTTTCCAAACAGGCTTGTTGTGTCGATTTATTGAGTTAATCTATGAGAAGAGCTCAGCAGAGTGTTTGGTGCAAAGTGAGCTTTCAGTACACTTGATGTGGGTCTGGCTTAGGGAATTGGTCCTGGATTTGCTCCTATCTGGGTGCCTTTATCTCCCATGTTGGTAGTCATTCAGAGTCCTCGTGGACTCAGCTACTTTGCTATAGTTTCCTGAGTATCTCTGCGCTCTCTCTCTCTCTCTCTCTTACACATATGCTCACACCTTTCCTTGCTACACACCAAACCCTTATAGTGCACCTTGAAAGTACAAAAATTATCCTGATGGCTTTGTTCTTGCAAGTGCTGACCACCAGTCCCTCTCCCAGGTGGTACTGTGGTGCTCCCAATGCTTCAAGTTTGTACAACTAGGATCAGCCTTATTCCTTTTAGAAAGCAGAAGGTGATATGAGGGCCACTCTCACTGGAGGACATTTAACCAGAGGGGACAATCATCTGTGTCAAGAAGGAATAGGGGGCTGTGGCTGTGGCTGAAGAGCGCTCACCTAGCATGTGCGTGGCCCTGGGTTGGATCCTCAGCACCACATATAAATAAAGTTATTGTGTGCACCTACAACTAAAAAAATAAATAAATAAACATCCTTTTTTAAAAAAGAATGAATAGGTGGATTGAAAGCTTATGACAGGTGCTGCAAGGTGTAGCTTCACCCCCCTCCCTCCCTCCTTTCCTCCCTTCCTCCCTTCCTTCCTTCCTTCCTTCCTTCCTTCTTTCCTTCTTTCCTTTTTTCTCTTCCCCAAACTGGTTGTGCCAAGTAGAGCTCTTCTGTGTGGTGATTCTGGAAATCAGACATTTTCTTTCTTCTGTAACTGGGGTTATGAACCAGTTGAACCGTTTGTTCTACCAAAGGAACAACACAGGCGAGCTTCTTAGGACCTCCATGCTTGGTCCTATTATGATGATCGTGTCCTCCCCCAAAATATTCTTATGAGCTCTTCACCACGGTGAGAGCTGAAGTACCTCTGCTAAAATCTAAGCCAGGGGATCCCAGACATTGGGATTTTATTTCTCAGCTGAATAGGCAAAACACTATAAGAGAAAAAAAAAAAAAAAAACTCCAAATGTTTCTTAGTTAGAATGGACCCTGGTTACAAAAAAAGATTAACATAAGAAGAGGAAACAGGAGTTTATTAGTATGTATATTAAATATATGCTTGGGAAATACCCAGGGAATGACTAGCTCCCATGAAGTAGCTTTGAATGCCAGCTTACATAGTATCTTCAACAAACATAGTAAAATTTTAGGGAAATGACAAGATAAAGGAAAAGGTCTTGAGTTCTCTATGGGTGACAAGTTGGGAAAAGGCAAGGAAATGGCAGATAGAGGACAATTAGCAAAGCTTAGTACTGTCAGTTCCTCTGGGACCATCTCCAGGCCCATGAGGGTATCAAGCTTTCTCAGAGGAGGAGGTGGGTAGAATATTTTTGTCTTTGTAAACCCACGTCCTGCTTTGAGGCAAATGCAGGGAGGCAAGAGAGCTTTCCTGTATCTGCTTTTTAATTGCCTTCAGCTCAATAATCCTTCATCTTTTGGAGAGACATATTCTGGTTTCCCACAACACAAAGCTGGAAGTTGTTAACATTTATTTATTTTTTGTCAGTAAGGATATTAACAAAAAGCAGAAACAAATTCCCATTTAGGATCACAATTATTTCATAAAAGAAAGAATTCTTTTAACACCAAAAAGAGACAGACTAATATGGTAGGAATTTTCTTTAATGTGCATAAGCAGCCTTATAAAGAATTGATTCGTGTCCCTATTTTTTTAAGAATATACCCAGAACTGGTAGAATATTAATATAAGGTAGCACCTGTCTATAGCCTGATACTTGAGAATCATGACTTTGAGTCTGAGAAGGTATAAAAAGAAAAAAAAAATATGAGTGAGATGAAATGAATAAATTTACAAAAATGTAGGGGATCTGCTGTCTTTTGGACAAAATGATATCCTCTTCTTTGTCTTGATTGTTACATTTTTGAGTCTCTAGTCCTCACACTTGATTAAAGCATTTCAGAATAACATACTTGAAATGGTGGAGGAAATGTGTTTTCCATTGATGAAAAGGATCATGACTTTTCTTCTGTTTATAGCCCAGCGATTTGCTCCTAACTGGGTTGGCCTCTGCAGTTCCTACCCAGAGAGTTCTTGCCCGCAGCCTGCTAGTGCCATTTGCATGCTAATCATTTCTGTAATTGATCTTCCCAGGTCTCTTCAAACCTTGTAGGAGGCAGTGGCCTGCTGCTCTAAAATTAACTAAGAATTGCAGAGTGGGGCCTTGCTGGTGGGGAGCTGGGTCACATGGGCATGTGGTGCCATCAGTCCCTCCACCCTTCTCTGCCCTGTGACCCCACATTGGACAATTCTGGTCAGTGTGCAGGCAAAAGAGCCTTTATTGTAACATAAAAAGCTCATGGTTCAGGTCAGCAAGAGTTTATTATTGCCAAAATGGAATAAGAGAAGTTTAATTATTTTTTCCCCTTGTGTAAGTAGCAAAGTAGTAGTGGTGCTAAGTGGCCAAGGTAACTGATGCTAGGTTATGTACTTCCATTATGTGCCAGAAGAGTGTTCCTTCCACAGTGGGTCCCTAACATATGATGTGAAAGAAAGATTGGGAGAAAGAAAAAGGGAAATTTTTCTTAAGTTTGGTCAAAGATCTGGATATTGGATACTGAAGCCTGACTGGAGGGTGATCGCTATATTTATTTTTGGATTATAGAGTGAAACAACTTAAATGTCTACAACTGTAGACATTTCTTATTCTCACCGACTAGGTCTATTTTCTGTTGCTATAACAAAATATTGGAGGCTGGTAACTTATAAAGGAAAGATTTATTGTTAGTTCACAGTTTTGGAGGGGGAAGGTCATGTTGCCAAGCGTCTGCTCAGCTCTGGTGTGGGCCTCATGGCAGATGGCATCACAATGGTGGCAGCCTGTCTGAGTGCTGAGCAGCATGTGTGGAAGAGGGATTCTGGGGAGATCCCGGCTCCTTTATAGCAAGTTGTTCTGATGGGAACTATTTTACTCCGTGAGCCCCCAGACCTAATTATCTTCCACTAGGCCCCACCTCATAAAATTCCAGCATTTCTTAACATCACCACATTGGGGACCAACGTTTCCGCACAGAAACCTTGGGGGACACACTCAAACCATATCCAAACCATAGCACAAACAACCAGATTCTCTGGAGTGGAAATACAAATTCAGAGAGGTTTATAACTTGTCCAGGAACTCATCCTTGGAACAGGGTTCAGAGCTCCTTGGCTCAATATGATCCTATGATCATTTAAATTAAAATTAATGAAAATCAAAACGTCCATTCCTCAGTCTCACTGGCCACATTTTAAGTGCTCAATGGCCCCATGTAGCCATAGTGGTCACCATACTGGACAGCACAGATATAGAACATTTTTATTGACAAAGTAAGTCCTATTTGACAGCTCTGCTCTAGAGACTCATGATCCAGCATTTTATCCATTACTGTAAGAAAGATTCCTTCCCTCTCACATGCACATTCTGTACCTGTGATTGTCGTACACAGTGGAAAAGGCACCTTCTGACATTAATTTAGAAAAGAAACCGAAGTTCTCCTATATCCTGCCATCCTGAGACAGTAGGAGGAACTTGAGTATGCTTGCTAGCCTTTCTAGTACTGGTCCTTAGCTGTAATCATTTCTGCCTTCATGCAGAATTACTGGAGCATGGTTTGGCACTGTGGTTGCCTTGACTTCAGGGTGCAACTTTTTCTTTACAGTTAATATTGATCGAACAGTGAATTCTTTACAAAACCCATACGGCTCCTTGAGGAAAAATTGGCCAAGGTGGTGTGGTGTCACAGATGTCTCAGGGCTTTAAATTAATGCTGTAAATCTCAGGATTATGGGGGAAGAGCTAGCGACTTTATTGAATGCCTCCCATCTGGCTGTGTTTCTGGAAGCTGCCTGACTGTCATGAGGAGTGGCAGGTACAAGATCAGAGGTTCAGGTATCAGAAAGTATTTAATAAAGAGTCAGTTTGGTATCTACGCTCAGGATCCCATTTTACATAGATTTTTCTTATTGAGATCAACCACAGGATATCCTGCTTTTGGAGAAATGGGACAGGACTAGTTTAGACAGCAGAACTCAGTTCAGCATGGGCCAGAGATGGGGTGGGGTGGGCTTTGGTGGGCATCATAGGTGGAGGGAGTTCTGACTCCCAGCAGGATGTGGCTGAGTCAGGGGAACTGTGTTCTGTTTTATGGCAGCTGGGGTGTTGCTACAGCTTGCTGGGTGTGGGCTGAGTCTTTGGGTGTTTGCTGATAGCAGTAGGAGAAATGACTGTTTTGCAAGTAACTGGGATTTTAGAACCAGATTCTCCAAAACTGCCTTTATTCTGGTCTGTCATCCTTTAGAGAATGATATATAGGGACATTTGATAGTATCCTTTATTTTTCCCCCCTAGAGGAGGTGACATTGAGCAACTCAAACTGTGCTCCATGTACCCATCAGCATCAGCATCATGTGGGAGCTTGGAGGTGAAGGGACCACAGCTCAAGCATAAAGATAATTTTAAAGTGAAAACATGATGGGTGCGGTGGCACACACCTGTCATCTTGGCACTCGGGAGGCTGAGGCAGGAGGATCGCAAATTCAAAGCCAGCCTCAGCAATTTAGTCAGGCCTTAAGCAATCGAGGGAGATCCAACTCAAAATATAAAGTAAAAAGATAAGAGGACAGGGATGTGGCTCAATGGTTAAGTGCCCTTGGGTTCAATCCCTAGTACCAAAGGGAAAAAAAAATAAAGAAAACATTTGAGATCTTTCCTGAACTTTCTTTATCTAACTAAAGCAGAACTTCCCAAAATACAGCTGACTTTTACTCCCCTCCAAGGGCATTCCCTACAAACTCCAGAAAAAAAAAAAAAAAAAAAAAAAACAGATCAACAATTTCACTTTAAGAATAAATGTAAAGGAGAAACAATTTATTTAGGGGCTCACAGTTTCAGTGGTCTCCGTCCATAGACAGCCAGCTCCATTACTGTGGGTTTGAGATGAGGCTGAACATCATGGCAGAAGAGTGTGGCACAGAGAAGCAGCTCAATGCTCTCCTTCTTCAGCCACATCCTACCTGCCTTCAATTACCAATCAGTTAATCCTATCAGGGGATTAACTCACCGATGGGGTTAAGGCTCTCTTAATCCAATATTTCTGTTTTGAATCTTCTTGCATTGTCTCACACATGAGCTTTTGGGGGAACACCTCCCATCCAAACCGTAACACACTTGCACAAAAACCCTAATAAAACCTTCTGTACTGATGCCCCAACTACCCTCTTTTATTTCTGATATGTTGATATATAAACTTTTACCTTTGTGTAGTCAGTGAGTAACTCCTAAGCAAATGTGGATAAACTGTCTTTTCTCCCGTTAATCTATTTTCAGATAATTTACAGGCCCCTCTCACTATTCTACTCGAAGTTGATAAGAGGACAGTTTTATCCTTCCAACAGTGAACTTAGAATCTTAAACTCCACCTCATAGCTGTATAATAAGAATCAGCACTTAAACAAGGTCCTCTGGTGAATTGTATATATATTATAGTTGGAGAAGCAAAATGGGTTGGTTAATTTTCTTTGTGAGGGAACAGATCATAAAACTTTTAGGCTTTGTGGGTCATGTGCTCTCTGTGGCAACATCTCAAATGTTCTACTATAGTACAAACACAGCCATAGATGTCAGGTATGAATAAGTGTGGCTGCTTTTCAATAAATTTTATTTATGGACAATGAAATTTGCATTTTACAAACTTTTCAAACTTTATGAATTGTTTGTTTTTAACTATTTAAAAAATATTAACCAGTTAAAAAAAGTTTTTTTTCACTCATTAATTATTTTTCTCCTACCATCCTTAACTTGCAAACTAGATTTGGTTTATGCACTATAGTTTCCTGATCTCTGGCCTGGACCACTATTTATTTCCTAGCATTTTTCACTTTATGGAACACATGGAAAAATGACATTGGTGGACTGACACTGGAACAGATGACGAGGCTTCCTGTGGTTAGAGTTGATGGGTTGTGAACAGGTAAGGGCCTCTGGCTGTACTAAGAACTGAGAAGAACTAGCAAACTTGTAACTCTTTTATGGCCCAAGGCTGGGGGCTGGGAGGCTCTGATCTATTCCAACTCCCTCCATGTTGCTGATGAGGAAACTGAGATTGTTCACCATCTATTCCATGGTACATTATAATGCCAGCCCTTTGAAGATTCTTCATAAATGTTTTTTGTGTGGATACATGAGGAGTGATTTGCTGATAACTTGCAGAGTTTGGAGATAAGTTGATTACTGTTCTAATGCTTTTTCCTCTAAATAAAATCAGAAATCATGTATAAAAATATAAGTGGGTGGGGCTGGGGTTATGGCTCAGTGGTAGAGCGCTCGCCTTGCACCTGTAAGGCCCTGGGTGTGATCCTCAGTACCACATAAATAAATAAATAAAATAAAGTTATTAAAAAAAAATATATATATATATATACACACACACATACATATATATATATACATATATATACGGAGCTGGAATTTGTACTCTTGAGGAGAGAAGCCACTTTTGGACAGAAAGAGCCATCCTGAGCCCTCAGGTCCCATCTGTGGTAGACATTGGGGTTTTTCCTCAGTACTGCAGATTCATTCTCTCCAGGCTCACTGAGGATGGTGCCTCTCCAGACAGAGGTTAGGCAAATCCATGTCACTTACCTTGGCCATTGAGTAGAAGTGACACATCAAAGCATTTAAGATGTTCTGTAATTCTCAATGCTTTTTCCAGCTTTGCTTAGCAATCATGATACATGTTCTGGGATTGGGTGAAATGGCCTAGAGGATGAAAGACACATGGGAGAAAGAAGTCCTAGGGTCTAGTGATAAACTTCAAATTCTTGCAGTGAATCCTGAACTCCTAGGGACCCCATCTTGGTCAACTTTAAATTCTTTGGAATTGGATTCTTTCAGGTGGTATTCTATTCCCCTCAAATTCATATGTTGGATTCTTAACCCACAGTACCTCTGATTATTTGGAATAGGGTCTTTACACAGGTTTTCAAATGAAAGCTAGTTTATTAAGAGTGGGTCCCAATGCAATAGGACGAGTGTCCTTATAAAAAAGGGAAATTTGAAATGGACACACAGGGAGAATGATATATGAAGATGAAGGCAGAGGTTGGGTGATGTTTCTACAAACCAAGGAATGTCAAAGACTGCCAGCAAACCACTGGAAGTTAGGGATGAGGCATGGAACAGATCCTTCCTCACAGTTCTTGAAAGAAGTCAGCCCTGCCAATGCTTTGATCCCTGGCTTGTAGCCTCTGGAACTGTTAAGACCATAAATTTCTGTTGATTAAGCAACGCAATTTGTGGCACTCTGTTATAGCAGCCCTAGCAAACAAACAGGGATGATTTAAAACAAAATTAAATTGTTATTTTCTTTTTTAACAGCTTTATGGTGATATAATTCACAGAGTGTATAACTCACTCACTTTAGCTGTACAACTCAGGGGTCTTGAGTACATTCACAGAGCTGCACAATTAGCACTGTGGTCACTTTTAGAATAATTAGGATGCCCTCCCAAAAGAAGCCCTGTACCCACTTTCAGTACCTACCCATAATCCCCCTCCCCTCATCCCTGAGCAACCATGAATCTACTTTCTCTTCCTTTAGATTAGCCTATTCTGGACCCTTCATATAAATAGAACCAATTCAGCACATGGTCTTTTGTGACTGTCTTGTTTATCTTAGCATTTTGTTGTCAAGGTGCATCTAGGTGATATTCAGCCTGTGGCATTACGTCACTCCTTTGTATAGCTCAGTAATATACCATGGCGAGGCTATGCCACATTTTGCCTGTTTCATCAGTTCATGGGTATTTGGGCTATTTCTACTTTTGGGCTACTACAAATCAAGCTCCTATGGACATTTGTGTATAAGTTTTCCTTTGTAGATATGTTTTCATTTCCTTTGGCAAATAAACCTAGGAGTGGGTCACATGGTAACTTTAGTTTTAATATTTTGAGGAAATATTTCCCCAAGTGGTTATATCCTTTTAGATTCCCATCAGCAATGCCTGGGGGCTCTAATTTATCCACATCCTCACCATCACTTGCTATTATCTGTCTTTTTTATTACAGCCATCCTAGTGCATGTGAAATGATCATCCACCGTGGCTTTGATTTGCATTTCTTTAAAGGCTAATGATGTTAGACATTATTTCATCATTTCATGTACTTATTGCCCATTTGTGTCTTTTCTTTGAAGAACAGTCTGCTCAAGTCCTTTGCCCATTTTCAATTAGGTTATTTGGTTGTCTTTTTATATAGAATTGTGTGAGATGACTTCATAGGTCAGAATTCATTTCAGTGAGGACTTGATTTCATGGTTCTGCACCAGCAATGTGTGAATTTCTAGGACTAGTTATATTTTTCTGGATATTTAGGGTCTTCCTTGAAGTAAGTATTTGAGCCTAGGATTAAGGGTAGAGAATTTTGAGCTGAGGAGGAGGAGGAAAATGAAAAGCATTTGGAAGGCTATGTAGTAAATGAGAAGGTGCCACCCTAAAATGGACATGAATGTATTTAAGCCAGAACTCAAAGACATCCGTTTAAAATGGACTCATTATCTCCTGGGTATCTCTTCTATGATTGCAATAGATGCTATTAAACTTGTTTGCTTTTCTCTTGTGTGTCTGTCTTTTGTTATGGGAGTCAGTCCCAATCAAGAACTATGCAGGGCTACTACGTGCTTACTAGGAGAATTTTAGGGGGAGAATTTTGTCATTACAAAAGTTTTGAGGGCGTCTCTCTTTGTGTAACCCCATCCAGGAGCCTCTTTCAAAAACATGATGGGTGCGGTGGCACACACCTGACATCTTGGCACCCATCTTGGCATCCCACCATCAGCCAAAGGGGAAGAATGTCTTTTTTTTTTTTTTTGCCTTTTCTCTTTCCTTTCAATCACTTCATTGTGGGATGTGTTCCTTGTAACCTTGAATTGCTGAACTGTGGACATAGGGTGGAAGGTAAGTTGAATAAGTTGTTCACCTCCGGCTGAAGGATTCTGCCTTTGTTACCTGGACCAAAGCAACGAGCCTCTCTCTTCCCAGACTATGCAAATCCACAGCAGATAAATGGAAGCTATCAGGAGCCAATTTGCTGAAAATCTTCCCCTTAGTAATTGGCTTCATATTTCAGCTCTTAGAAAAAGTCGACTCTCATTACCACCTTTGCCTTTTCCCCCCAAGGCCAACAGAGAGAGAGAGAGAGAGAGAGAGAGAGAGAGAGAGAGAGAGAGAGAGAGAGAGAGAGAGAGAGAAAGAGAGAAAGAGGTAAGGGTCCCTTGGAGACAAGGAAGGGAGAGAATGAAACTCCAGATGAATTATTATTTTTTTCCTCCTTATTGGCTTTACTTGCAGGTGCCCCTGCTCAGTCATGCTTCCTCAGAAAAGCACCTCATCAGACGGCTGGGGCCTCTTTGCCAATGGTGATTGTGTCCTTCCCACCCCAGGCTCACTTTACCAAGATAGGAAGTGACAGGCAGGGAGACCTCCTGCTCTCGGGTTCTTGGGAGGGGAATACAAGGCTTTATATCACACACTGCCACCAGGCCAGCTCTTTGGGGCTGCATTAGGCAGTCAAGCATTTTGCTGTCTGCTGAATGTCATCTCATTTAACATTTTGTTAAACAACTTCTAAAGGTCTTAACAATATGACAGATGGGCCATTGACAGGGTTCTTAGTAGCTAAGTACCAGTTTGGCTGGGCTGGATTGTGTTTATTGTTCATTAAGTGTTATTTAAAGAACTCAGTCCTTATGCCTCCAACCCCCTGCCCACCCCCTCAGTACACACGTTCTGTGGGACCCTAGGGTGTCACATTAGAAGCCTGTTTCTATAGAAAAGCACAGTGGAAAGGAAAAGGGTGGAGAGGGGCTCAGAAAAGAGAAGAAATGAGAAGACAAGAGGAAAGAACTAGAGGGAGGCAGATAAAAATGTGTGTGTGTGTGTGGGGGTGTGTGTGTGTGTGTGCGTGCGCGCGCGCGCAGAGTAAATGGCACCTGGAGGGGGTTTATGGCTTAAAGGCAAGCATAATGGTCACATGAGACATAGCAGAATGGATTACTACAGATGGCAGGTCCTACCCATCTGGGCCTCAGCTCTGGAGGTGATCACTTTCCACCTTGCTCCCAAATTCAGAGAAAGGACAGAGGGTACCTCCGTGGAGTGGTAGGCTGCTGATTGCAGCTGCCCCTGGATTCTGCTGTAGGCATCTGTGTCTTGTAATCCCAGTTAACTCTGATTGAAGGGCAAAAACTCTTTTCCTTTGTTCTCTCTCCAAGAAGCGAATAACATGTCCAACCTAGACTAAACACTAAGTGACTGGTTTTTCTGTTGACCATCAAGTCTTCCAGGGCAGCACAATCAGGTGTCTGACCATTAACTTCTAGACCAATAGGACAAGCCACTAGGGCCGGTGCTAGTCAGTTGCCTAGAACCAAGTTTGTTAAAAATTACTTTCTTCCTACCCAGCGCTGGGATTCCAAAGTCCTTCAGTGATTCAGGGAATAAAAGCTTCATACTGTTTGGATGTCATCAACAGGGAAACTATTACCAAAGACAAAGAAAATGGCATAGAAGCATTGGTTATTATCACAAAATGGAAAATGGTGGTAGAACAATGCTTTTTTTTTTTTCTTAGAACAGAAAGCCACTCTAGAATGTCAAGTGCAGAGAAGGACTTAGCCAATGTCAGGGCTGCTAGAAACAGGAATACACCAGGTTCAATGGCTTCATGTAGCCAAATAAAGAACACTCGGGAATTTACTCAGGGTCACTCAGTCAACAGGAGACCAGAGCCAGGCATCTGCCTCTTGGTGTAGACAGCTTCGTATAGTTTCCACCAGACCCTTTTGATTGTAGTGTTAGAAACCTAATAGATGAGACACAAAGAAGAACGAATAAGCTCACGTGATTGGGAACCTCGAGAGTGCACTGACTTTTGGCACTGAGGTTGCTTTGACTTCAGAGTCTAAGGACTTGTCGTTCTTTCTCTACCTACCATCTGTACTATCCTCTGCATTGCCTTTATTTTTAGGTAGGATTTCTCTTCATGATATAAAAATGACTACCAGGAGCTGCAGGTTTATATCCTACCATCTTGCAACCCCAGAAGAAGAGTGGTTCTTCCTTTCTGATTCTTGCATGGCCTAGAGTTGAATGATTCTTTTTGACCAGCTCTGACTTCAGGCCCACTGATCCCTTCTGGATTCCTGGAGCTGACAAAGATTTTCTTCATGATCAAGTTTGATCAGGTTCATCTTAATTTTCTTGGCTTTAAGACCTCTGTCACTATCTTTGTATCACCCAATTTCAGCATTAATCCTCTAAGTTCGTGTAGCCAGAATCCCCACCCTTACTTTTGAATCATCTTCAGCATTTGATCAAATTCCTCATCTTCCACCTTCTCCCAGGTGATGTCTTCTTCAGCAAGAATGCTATTGGGAGGATTTAAAAACAGCATACTACAGTGATGTAGCCACATCCATGTTTATAGCAGCTCAACTCATAATAGTCAATCTATGGAAACAATGTAGGTGTCCTTCAACGGATACATGGATAAAGAAAATGTGGTATATATACAGAATGGACTATTACTCAGCCATAAAGAAGAATGAAATTATGGCACGTGCCAGTAAATGGACGGAACTGGAAAATATCATGTTAAGTGAAATAAGCCAGTCCCCCCAAACCAAAAGCTGAATGTTCTCTCTGATTTGTGAATGCTAATCCAAAACAAAGGAGGTCCGGGAGGGGAATAATAGAAATCTATTGGACTAGACAAAGGGAAATGAAGGGAAGGGAGGGAAGAGGGGAATAGGAAAGACAGTAGAAGTAATCAGACATAACTTTCCTAGCCTTGTATTTGTATACATGACCAGGGTAACGCTACATCATGTTCGACCACAAGAGTGAGAACCTGATTAGAATAAGTTATACTTTATATATGTATATTCTGCTAACATACATTCTACTGTCATGTATAAGTAAAAATAAAAAATAAAAATATTAAGAAAGAATATTCTGACAATATCCAACTTTAACAAGTGTATGGATAATTATTTTCTTTTCTTAAAATTTTTATTAGTTATTGATGGACCTTTATTTATTTATTTGTTTGTTTATATGTGGTACTGAGAATCGGACCCAGTGCCTCACACATGTTAGGCAAGCATTCTACAGCTGAGCCACAACCCCAGCCCAGATAATTGTTTCCTTCAATGAGGTGAGGAACAATGGTTGCACCTGAATCATGTGAAGGGGGGAAAGAGGGAGAAGGTGGGTATGAAGCCTATGCCACATGATGATCCTATGGACATTGTTCTGGTGCCCGAAGGTAAGGTCTCTGTTGCTACATATGAAGGGAAGTCCCTTGCCCTCTTTAGGGTGTCTGTGGCCCTCTCTTGGGCACAGTCACTCCGGCTTCCACTATCAGTAAGGGATGAAATGAGTCCATGGCTTTATCAGATCCATTCTGGTGTTTCTTCCTTGGGCAGAAGAATTCAAATCTAGAGATGGAATCCCACTTTTGTTTATTCTATTTCCAAGACCCCTCAGCCTGTTCATACCTAACATTAAGGATACAATAATAAAGTTCAATGTAGATCCATAAATATTTATTGATCAGCTTTCTAGAATCTACAGGGTTAGGTGCTAGGGGTCACAAAGATATATGGATATGACTCTGAGACTGTCTCACTCAAATCTAATGGGACAAGTAGCATAAGTAAAGAAGTAATGGTGGCTGGAGTGAGAGATACTCTTGGAAAAAATTTTGCAATGATCAAGAATGACTTTCCAGAGGAAATAACTTCTATGTTGATGGGATGGCAATATGGACTGGAGTGGAATGTTGTCAGGAAAGGAGAATGGAGCGCATCGAAAGAAAATAGGACATATTGAGCACAGTCACGGGTCCAGAGAGAGTCAGCGCCTATCTAAAGAACTGTGAATAGTCCAGCTTGGTTGGAGCAACACTCAGAAAGCAGAGAACCAGGAGATGTTGAGAGGTGGGTACTTTGACCAGGAGCAGCGAAAAAGAACCTGAATTTGACTTTGATATGTTGGTGAATAATTCTTTTCTCCTTTTCCTCTATAAATGTTATTTGAGCCCCATGTACACTCAAAGTTCCATGTTATCTCCCCATAAAATACTTAGAGACATCACCAACATATCACACTTTTAAAAATCTTGTAATTAAACCCAGGTCCAGACACAAAACGAGTTAAATAAAACAGCAAGACAAGGTGTCACTCAGTAAAGAATGTATTTGTTATGCACTCATGGGTGAAGGGGATGGAGGGAGGGAGCTGGTAGAGACTCTGCATCAGGGAGAAGACACACTTGAGCTTGGCCATGGGTGGTGGTGAAGGGTTTGCACTTGTACACTGTGCTTTCTCCCGGAAAATCCAGGTAGCTGGAGATCTTGTTCTGTCCCACCCATTAGGACTTGCACTGCGGCCACCATTTCTGCCATTTTCTCCTTCCTCACCCACCGTGGGGAGGTATTGCTTGCCTTGGTACAGCCTTCCCCTTGGCTAACAGCCAGGGGACACCTGCCCAGCAGGCACCTGGGCACTTATCTGTGGACTACATGTTTTGCATTTTTAGAAGCAGAAAAACTGGGTCAGGCTGCCATGCTGGGGCTGGGGTTCCCAGAGGCTTCCCTGGGAAATTGTGCTGAATGTATTATATGTGTGGTTTGTGGATCCAAGTAAATTGGGCCCTTAAAAGATAGCTAACTTTTTGGTAATTAGCCCAGTTTTGTCTTGAGAGACATAACTGAAACTAAGTGAGAGAGATCCTTACAAACTTTCTGTGCAAAGGAGCAGCCCACAATAGTCTTTGGCTGTTCAGGGGATGGAAAGAGCACTTCATGGAGATCCACAGTGAAGTCACCCAGAAGATGGTAGGTGGCTACAGACTCTCCCACCTTCCCTAAGTCAGAGAAAATAACTCTGACTTCAGGCTCTTCACAAAAGATTTGTCTAAAAAGCTAAATTAACTGCAAATTGACTATGAATAGAACCAATGCAGAGAGAAAACAAGTTCAAGTGACTTCTCTTTATTTAAAGTGATTTATAGATTGTTATACTTTTTGGGTTTATATGCAATACCACTTTCTCTTTTTCCATCCCAGTGCCTCAAAGCCCAAATGACATTGCCGGCTGTTGCTCTCACAAAATTGGCAAACTTCCATTTGTAAGCTGATTTAGGGCCACAGCCCATAGTCAAGATGTCTTGTAATTTTTTTAAAAATGTAAAATTATGCCACTTAAGAGCTAGATTATTTCATATAAAAATTATGAAGTTTCTGGAACCTCTTGAAAAATCAGAAAACACAGCAACACAAAGTCGGCGTTCCTGCACAGAAACAAGGAACCCAAGCTCACTGTTTTTTTTCCTCATCAATGGGACAAGCATTCCCAACTTGACTCCGGCCCATTTCACCCATCCCTCTTCATCCTTTATATCCTCCCATCTGGTATTCGAATTTATGACCTCTCACCTGAACGGCAACAAGAACAAAACAAAACAAACAAACAATAAAAAATAACCCAATAATAACAACAAACGAAGTCATTGGTACTAGGAACAATAGAAAGACATGGTCCAGAAAGAACTCTGTAAATCCCTTTGGGGGACTTGATTCTACCCTGAAACATAGATGGAATGTCTTACATTGGATACAAAATAAATATCTGTGGTTGTTTGGTACTTTGGCTCAGTCTTTGGAGGGGCAATGGAATGCTCCTGTACTTCCAGGGCCATGAATCTGGGATTATGGGTCTCTTAGTGAAGGTTTAAACCCTTGATTCCTGTTTGTTTAATCTTGGCAAGAGGGATGGATGGAAATAGGTGCGCAGTAACATTTGCATTGTCTTGCTTCTGCCTGCCGTTCTCAGGCTCCAAGCAGTGCTTTCAATTCCAATACTTCCTAGCACTCTATGGTCTTCTCTATCCCAAGACCTTTTTATTTCCCTAGGTATGTGGCTAAAGGGAGTGGGTAGGACACGATTCTTATTTCAGCACTCAGCTGCAGAATGACATATGGATCTGATTAATTTTCATATTTGGTTTCATTCAAAATGTCTCACTGCTCCCTCCTAACTTTTCTTTTTCTTTTTGCTTAAACTTTGGATTTGAAATAACAAAATATTACAGTTGAGGTCTGATTATTGCCCTTTGAAGTTTTTTCTTTTTCATTCTTCTATATGACCAGGCTTTACAAAAAGCTATTTTACTCTAAGAAATTAGGTTTCTGGTTATCAGGAGCCCTAAATAGACATGAATTACAAGAACGTCCTTTGAAAACCCCGTACAGTACTTGTTTCATTAAATTCCATGAAGCGACCTTAATTTAGTGGAACACTGGATAGGCTGTTCTTTTAACCTATTATCACTTTGGCCAGGACCATAAACCATATTCATGGATGATTCCATCAAGAAGGACAACAGTGGGATTAATATTATTTCAGGATACAGTAAATGCCACAATGATGAAGCTGTTTAAGATCTGGTGCTCACGGTGTCACACTGAATGCATTGACATTTACTCTGCTATCACTTCATTTCCAATATTCCTTCCAAATCAGCCGATGCTAATGCTTCAGCGTGTGTGCGGAATACAATTTGGGCGGGGGGTTGGGAGACTGGGAAGGGATTGTACAAGTCCTCCGCCTTCCTCTTTTATCTTTTGGTATTGAGAATGGGGAAACTGAACTTGGATAGTATTTTATATGCACTAGGCTCCAAGATGTTGGTTCATAGGATTACAGGATCTCAGGAACTGAGCTTTCTCCAGAAGTTGGTGCAAATAGGTCAGGGGACCCCTCTTAGTTGTGACTGAATATGGGGGAGTGGTGCGATATGAGCTGCCAAAGCATTGTTTGATGGCCTCGGCATGCTGGCACATTGGAATTGAGTGCATTTGGATTTTCTGTAAAGGCTTCCTTTTAGAAGTTCTTATTTGTGATATTTCTTGAATCTCCCTGATCCTCAAATTTGATGCCCCCTACTATAGCATAGACTTAAGTATATCTGAGTTTCTGAAAGATCATGCATGGTTTTTGGGAATCTCTTTTGAAGAAGTAGCAAAGAAGCCCTCTATTATTACTAATGAATAACCTCTCAAGGGGTTCAAGCTCCCAGTTTCAAAGGTGAAATTCTTAGGGTTGGAAGGAAATTTGAGAGTTGTCTGGTTCTTGGTTTTCAAATTATAATGTATCTGTGGATCACTTGAAGTACTAGTTAATTCTGGTAACTATCATCTGGGAGATTACAATCCAGCAATTCTGGTGGGAGGATTGAGAATCTGCACAGCATCCAACCCCCAGGTGACACAGATGCTGCTGGGCTGTGTATCAGTGGGACCAATCATTGCCTGTTTTGCCATTAGATGAGCTTCTGGGATGTTTAAACCTCTCGTGGTAGGAAGCATCTCCGATTCTGTTAAGGTGATCTGTTCCAACTTTGAACCATTCTGAATTCGAATCCCACTTTCTGGACTTGTTAATTTCTGGCCCAGCTTGAGCCCTTGGTCCTATATAATACATTTGGCAGGATAAGAAAACATCTCTCCTGTAGAAAGAAAGCTTGGAACCCCTCATCCCCCACCTAACCTGAGGACAACTTTCCAGGAAGGAAAGCATAGCTGATCCAGGGATCACTTTTATCTCTTTGGGGTTCATCATTCTTGTTAAGCTCATCATACTTTGCTGATCCCAAGACACCTTGGTTCTCAGTTTGGCTCCCGCTCTGTCTGCCCCAACTGCATAAGACTTTGTCTTTTGAGCTCCCATATCTTCTTGGTGTGTGTATGTGTATGTATGTGTGTGTGTGGGGGGGTACATCGTAAAAATTAATTTATTTTTTTTCAATTTCATTACATTGTACATTTGTGGAAGCAGAGATTGTGTCATAAGCATCTTTAAATCTGGACAGCACTTCAAATGTACTGAGAGTTCAAACCATGTTTATTAAGTTGACTGATACGTGGAAACTGTATCAAGAAATTTATTGAACCAACATGACAAAATAAAGACCACAATACAGTAAACTGTCACACTACCAATGGTACCATGGGATTAGTCATATGGGTGGATTTCAGAGAAAGGAAAAGTTCAGTTGAGACAGGAACAATTGAAGAGGGCTTTGTGGGCAAGGGAGGGGGAGGGAGCCTATAAATTTAAATTGGGCTGAACATAACCCATTTAATTCAACTAAGCACTGGCTAGGAAGAGAGTCTAATGAATGGTGTAGTGGCACATATGGTTTCTTCCAAGGAAGTTGAAGGACAGGAGTAGATTTAAGGCAGGGGTCAGCAAACTTTTTCAGTAAAGGACAGCATAGTAAATATTTTAGGATTTGTGGGCCATATGGTCTCTGTTGCAACTGCTCAATTGTGCCCTGGGAGCGTGAAAGCAGCCACAGACAATAGGTAAATGAATTATAATGGCTGTGTTTCAACAAAGCATTATTTACGGACACTGAAATTTGAAGTTCATATAATTTCCATGTGCCATGAAATGTTACTCCTGTTTTGATTTCTTTTTTCAACCGTTTGAAATGTGAAAAACATTCTTAGCCTGTTTTTGTACAACACCCAAGCTGAGAATGGTTTACATATCCCTGGTGGATGGCCTGTGTGTCCAGACCAGAGTTCCATGGTTGGGTGACTAGAGTCAGATACTGCCTGCAAGAAGGGAACTATCAGTAGTGTTCATGGCAGGGTGACTGTTCCCGAAAGATGTGCAGTGTTGGGAATAGGATGTTATTTTCCATGGACGGTTGGTTGTAAGAATCTGTTTCCTAATGTAAGTGGAGTCTCAAGGTATAGAGGGGTTTTGATAATTATTCTCTTTTCTTTCACCCTTATCTAATTGCGTATCTTCTCACAAGGCCTCTCTGAGCCCAGCTCTCCCTGGTGATGTTTCCCTACGTCATCAGGTTTCCTATGGCATGTCCTTAGGCATTCAGAATTATGTAAATAATTCTGTCCTAACAAAACCTTCCCCAATACTTTGCAATATGATCACATACTTAACTGACACACACACACACACACACACACACACACACACATACATATATATATTTTTTTCTGTATCATACAAACATAAGTAATGAACAAACCACATGAAATACTTGGGAAAACACTTTGGGGTGAAAATAAGTTTTTGCATACCTTCCAGAGAGGGTGGAATGTTATGGTTTAGATGTGAGGTGTCCCCTACAAGCTCATATATGAGATAACGCAAGCAGATTTAGAGGAGAAATTATTGAGTGACGAAAGCCTTAACCCAAACAGTGAATTAATCTCCTGATGGGATTAACTGGATGGTCACTGAAGGCAGGTAGGGTGTGGCTGGAGGAGGAAGGGTTATGGGGGAGTGTGCCTTTGGGGTATGTTTTGTATCTGGCAAGTGGAGTGTCTCTGTCTCTCTGCTTCCTGGTGTATGTCTTGAGCAGTCTCCCTCTACCACACTCTTCCAAGATGATGTTCAGCTTTAACTCAAGCTCTGATGAGTGGCATCAGCTGTCTATGAACTGAGACCTCTGAAACTACAAGCCCCCAAATAAACTTTGCCTTCTCTAAAATTGTTCTTCTCCAGTCTTTTTTGTCACAGTAGCAAAAAAGCTGACTAAAACAGTGGAACAAACTGATTCTGTAACTTGGAAGAGCCACTTTCTGCTGGAAGAGACAATGAGTTCAGTGTCGGAAATACAAGCTTGCCTTACCTGGGTGTTGTTTGTTACCCATTCAGGTAGATTTATTTAACAGGAAGTTAGCTGGGTGATCAGATCCAGAATCCAGAGGAGAGAAATAAAGGAGAAATACAGATTTGGGAATCATCATTCATCTAGTTTAGTTGAGGCTCTTGACAGTGAGGATATAGAAACCAAGGAGGGAAGAGCTAAGGCATGTGAGCCCAGGACATAGCAAAAAGGTAAGAGGAAGGTAGAAGCAGCCAGAGAGGTAGAGAGGGAGAGCCAGCAATGGTAGCAGACAAAATAGCTGGTGGCAGGGTTGGGGAGGTGTGTATGGGAGTGGAGTTTGAAGGAGAAAGCAGCCAGCAACATCAAAGACCACAAGGAAGTTAACTTAAGAAAATTTCTGCAAAATTAACACTGTATTTCACAATAAGTGGATCATTAGTGCTTTGAATAACCAAGAACTGGGACCACGGCATGGTCAGAAGGTGATGCTCTAGGTAACATAAAGCACAACATTAAGCATTAAATAAAAGCTAATATAAACATACTCTCAAGTTGAAAAGAGGTTTAAAGAGGTGTGGGGAAGAGTTGGCCCAGCAAACCTCCCACATGCCGCTGGGTTTCCAGATGGGTAAAGCCTGTACAAAGCCAGGCTTCAGGGGCTATCTCTTGGCCTCTGCCTGGCAAGGGCCATGAGCAGCCCACCCCTCCCTCCCAGTGGCTCTCTTATTCAGAGCACTTTGGAGGGTTGGTTCTGCGGCGGGAGCAGCCCTGCATTGTGGACTTCGCTGGTCCAGTAGCTTCACTTTGTAGATAAGGAAACTGAAATCCAGAGGAATGAAGTCACTTGTTTAATATACCTTGGCAAATTGGAGCTGGTTCAAGCAACCCACATCATGTTCCAGGGGGCATTTTTCTATTATACCACATTGCTTGAGTTGAATCATTGAATACGTAACACTGTCTTTTTTTGGTGTGGTAAAATATATGCGACTTAAAGTTTATCTTATTTTAACCAATTTAAGGTGTTCAATTCAGAGGCATAAAGTACACCCATAATATTCCCCAACCATGACCTGCACTCCCCATCTCCAGGAGTGTTCGTCTCCCTCAACAGAGACTCTGCACTCAGGAAATAGCAACCCCACATTCTCCTTCTTTCTAGCCCTTGGTAATCACATTCTCCCTGCTCTCTATGGATTTACTTACTCTAGGTGACTCATATCAGAGGAATCATGCAGTGTTTGTTCTTTAATGTCTGACTTATTTCATAGGACAATGTCTTCAAAACTCGTCTTATTATAGTACATATAGGATTTCCTGCCTTTATATGCTGAATAATATTTCATTGTATGTCTATACTACATTTGGTTCATCCACTCATCTGTCCACGGATACTTGGGTTGTTTCCACCTTTTGGCTATTAAAAATAATGCTGCCAAAACCCTTGTTGTACAAGAACAAAGTTCTGTTTAAGACCCTGCTTGCAATTATTTTGGTATATATTTAGGAGTGGCATTGTTGGAACATGTGGTAATTCTATGTTTAACTTTTTGAGGAACCACCAATCTGTTCACTTTTTTTGTTTGTTTTTTATTTTCCAGTATTTGGGGCATTAGAGATACTGAGAGAAAAATCCCTGAAATTAAGGAGTTCATAGTTGCAGTGGAAGGGAAATGGTATAAATATAGATTGTGACAGAATGTTCTAGGAATGATGCAAAATAACAGCTGAGAACTATGAAAGTCCACAGCAGGCTCAGACAAACTCTAGGGGAGTCAGGAAAAAAAAACTGCCTTTTGGGGGTGACCCTGAAGAAATAGATAATGAAGAATGAATGACCACAAAGGTGACCAGGTTTGAGGGTACAGTTATTCCTTTCAAATTACAAGGAGTAGCATTTGAAAAGGCAGGGCAGATGTTCAAGTCAGGGTTTAAAAGTCTACAGATAACTATGTCTAATTCCTACAGATCAGATCCCTCAACTGCTGCTGACCTTTCTGTGGATATAAATAGGTAAAAATAGGCAGAGCCTAGTGGCCCATGCCCATAATCCCAGTGATTCAGGAGGCCAAGGCAGGAAGATTGCAAGTTGGAGGCCATCTTCAGCAATTTTGTGAGACCCTAAACAATTTAGTGAGACCTTGTCTCCAAATAAAAAAATAAAAAGGCCTGGGGATGTGATTCAGTGGTTAAGTGCCCCTGGTTCAATGCCTAGTACTAAAGGAAGAAAAAAAAAAGGTAAAAATGGGCCATCCAAAGACAGTCATGTCATATCAATGGTAAGGTCTTGGGGAAATGTATATGATCCATGATGCAGAAATCCTGGACTCCACCTTTTTGCAATATGTATTTTCTTATACAAAATAAACAAATGGCATTAACCCTTTTCCTTTGTACATGAGTATTTTGTGAACATTTGACACCATAAGTGTCCGAAAATGTTTACAAGAGTATATAGCATACATTAGCAATCCATTAATATGCTGTTTGGGAAGAATATGGTAAGAATGAAACATACCTGTTTTCTTCTACCATTAATCCCCTCCCATCTCTTCTTCTTTCTTGATTCTGTTTTAAGGATCAAGTATTTTAATTTTGACGTGAATGGTGGTAAGTGAGGCAGAGGGACACCATTTCCCATTTTGGAATGACAGAATCATGACTAAGATGACCCTGGAGGAGAAAAGTGGATAGTAGGGGCCTTGGGAGCTACTTTGAGGGAGAGGTGAATTAGCTGGGAGGAGAAGGGGTTATAGGATCAGGATGCCTAAGGATGAAGAACTTCCTGGGGAGCTGGAGCATCGCTGGAGAAGCAGTCAGGGTATAGAAGCCCTGGCTTCCTGGAGCTCTCCATCAGAAGCTAGAATTTTCTCATGTGTCACCTGGAAGGCTTTGGCTGAATAAAGCCCATGGGAACTGTCAGAGCCTTTAAGGCTTTTAAAGACATGCTTCTTTGATTTATCCTCTGGGAAATCCAGCCCAAATGGCTTGCTATTGAGATTGCAGGTCATCTGTTCAGGGCAGTTACTTCCAATGCCCAGAAACATACACACTTCAAACTTATATCTGATTGATTTTCTGTTTCCAGGTGGTTAATGGAACAAAGTTGGATTCTGGCTCCCTGGCCTCTGTGGAGCAGCTGATAAATAGCTATTTTCTGTGGGATGGCTACCCAGAGCCATCCTGTCATAGCTGAACCAAGAGCTAGCTGCTTGAATAGGTAGAAGATGAATCCAGTCTATTTTTAGCTCTGCTAATTTGCAAGCACATCCCGCTCCCTCTGCTCTTCAACTTGGTCTGCACCATGAGGTCAATGGGTTTAAACTCTGGTTGCTTGGCATCCATTTGCTTTGGAGCAGGCAACTGTGGATTCTGGATCACATGTCCCTTAGAAGCCAGCCTCCTCTGTGTCCCATTCTGTCTGTTTAACGAGTGGATTTGGCTATTTGCAGGTTGGACTGACACCCTCCCTCTCCTCTGCCAAAGCTGGGCGCTTCCTCTTCTGCCATCCTCTTTGTTCTTTGGGATGTTGTGGACATGGTCAGAGCTGGAATGCCCACCCAGTCAGCAGGCCAAGCAGCTGGCTGGTGTCAGTTTACCCTGGCACCAGATGTGATGCCCAGCTTCTATCATCAGTCCTTTGAAGAATGACACTCAGGTGCAGCAGGCCAGCTGTAAACAGGGACTCTAGGGGTGGGCAGAGCCAAGGGAAACAGGCTAGGCATTTCCAGGCTTGCTTCACTTTCTATTTCCCCTTTTAAGACCATGATCCCTTGGAAGCTTTTACAACAGTAATGATTTGGCCGAGGGTGGACGGTCTGCCTCCCTCAGTGGGCTGAGCTGGTGAGAGGCGTGCATCTGGCCGAAACCGATGAAAGGCAGGAAGTTCAGAATTACCTTCCAACAATTTCTGCTTCAGTTTAGGATTCTTGAACCTGGTAATGTGGCAGACCAGCTGACAGAGGACCTGCCAGGCCAAGAAGCAGACTTGAGTTTTGAGTTAAGGGCAAAGTGCTCAGGATTGGGGATGTGGGGAGAGACCCCACAGTGGATGGGGGCCTTTTTCCCCCAACGAGGTGGCACAGGCAGGGTTTGGGTTTTAGGTAGAAGTGGGGATGTTTGGCTTGAGTTCTTTGCTGATTGGATCACCCGTCCTTTCTCCAGGGGACACCTATGGTCTTTGCTTACTTTCTAACAAGATCCCTGACCACGGAGCCACCGGCCTTGCCCCTGACCGACAGAGTAGCCAAATATGAACAAATGAGGGCAGCGCCTGGTGTCAGACATTATGTTTACTAAACAAAACCGACAAGTTCTCATTGTTGCGTGAGGAAGCCCTGCAGCTCTCAATCCCCCAGAGCTGAAGAGGATCCATTTTATTGAGCTTGGTAATGACAGCCCAGGCTCGAACAGCTGGGTAGTTTGTATTAGCTCTAAGAGACTCGAGGGGGCAGTTTTTCTTTAGAAAAATTATGTTTTTCATTTAGACCAACAACAGCTTAGCTGTCTCAGCATACCTTCCTATAATCTTAAAAAGAGTGGGAAAAATCATAGCCCAGGCAGTTCTTCCAAGATCAAGGTGGCTAGAGTTAGCAAATAAAAGTAGAATGTACCCAGTTTAGTTTAAATTTCAGATAAATAGTAAATACTTTCCAAGTATTTAGTATGGATTATGTAGTATTTGGGACATACTTATTCTAAAAAAGCATTTGTGGTTTATTTGAAGTTCAAATTTAACTAGGCAGCCTGTATTTTGTTTGGAAAAGCTTGATACCTTTCCAAACATCACTGTTTGTATCCTTTTGGTGACAGGAAACTCACTACCTTTTGAAACAATCAATCATTCCATCATTAGACACCTTTAATTACTAAGAAAACTCATCTACATGTCAAAGTGACATTCCCTAGTGCAAATTCCTGGGACCCCTTGTAATATGTCTAGTCGATTGGTCATATGATGACTTTTCAAGTGTTTGTTAACAACTCTATGCTTGAATTTTCTCTTCTTCAGCCTTAGTATCCCTGATTTAGTCAGTTTTTTTTTTCTGCTCTGACTAAAGGACCCAACCAGAACAACTATAGGGGAGGAAAAGTTTATTTGGGGGCTCATGGTTTCAATCCATAGACAGCAGAGTCTAGTCCTTGGGGCTCACGGCCGAAGAGTATGGCGGGGTGAAGAAGCTCACATGTCAATCAGGAAGCTGAGAGAGAGGTCTCTGCTTTTGAGATGCCAATACATACCCCCAATGCCCACCTCCTCCAGCCACACCGTACCACTCCAGTTACCACTCAGTTAATCCCTATCAGGGGATTAATTCACTGATTGGGTTAAGACTCTCACAACCCAATCTTCTCCTCTGAACCTTCTTGCATGGTCTCACATGTGAGCTTTACATCTGAACCATAAAAATCCCTTACTCTATTTTTCAAGGGATGTGGTTTCAGAATGGCAGACCCCCTACAAATGTGTTCTCTCTTGTAAGAGCCATCGCCTTAGCAGGATTTAGTGGCCAGAATAGTGGCTCTGATAGATGGTGGTGGTTCTCTCTTTGCTATTGAGAGTCCATATCTACTGTGCTAGTGGAGTTCTGGTCTTATGAATTTGGCTTTGGTACAGCCCTTTCCTGAAGAAGTACTTCTACCTGTCAGTCAGGAACTTGGGCCCCTTGAAGAAGTTCACACTCCTGAACAGGCCAAAGGATGTTTGGTAGCTCCTTTCTAATTTGGGGTAATAGTTGAAAGTTAGGACAGTTAGCTTTACCAGAAATCATGTTAGATATTTATGACATTGACTTCATAACAGGAATACATATTTCTGTCTCAGGTCACATGGGAGTCATAGACAAAGACATCAAGCTGGATTCACAGATCTGCTATAAACCAAACCATGGGACTTTCAGAAAGTCACTTCACCTTTTTGGCTATCAGTATCTTTACCTGCAAAATGAAGAATCTGAATTAATTCTCAATGCAGAAAATTGTCTCTAAAAAGTCATGTAGGTGTGGCTATTTACCCATGAAGTGGAGTGGAATAAAACAAATAAAACCAGATTTTAAAAACCACCACCCTGCCCCAACCACCAAAGAAAGACTGTCGCTGTCCTAGATTTAAAGTGACTTTTAGGTCCTCAACTTTCCTTGGGCAGAAAGCAGTATTAGAAGATGAAGTGTGGGGCTAGTCATTGGTGCCTGATGATGAACTTTTATTACTGGCCCATGAGAAGGTAAATATAGAAACTTAGAAGTGTTTAGAAGCATTTGAAAATAGTTGGCACCACTGTGACATTCAAGTGTATGATTAGTGGGTTGTCTCATTGAATAGGGTGTAGACCAGTCTGGGTACTGTTGAACTTGTGGGAAGAAAGTTGCATGCGATATGAGCTGTGCATGAGTCACTCACAGCAGGACCATGTCTTAATTTGCAGTGGATTAGAAATAAAGGAAAACAAAAAACCTAGGTTCATTACCACAGATAGGTAATGAGGCAGAGCTTCCTGACCGGCCTGCCATGTGTGAATTCCAGGTATGCTTAGCTATTGTGCCCCTTGGCCCTTGTGCCCTTGTGGTATAGGGAGGGGCCTCAGGCAGTTTGAGCCACACCTGTGAGACCTCCTTACTTCTGCCATGACTAGCCAGTATGCTATGCAAATATCATTTTCTATGGGAGCCATGATGTGAATAGGTTGGAAAATGCCACATATTTTCCCCCTCAAAGTAGTAAATAGACACAGAAAGAGGACGAGGCTGATTGTGGCTCAGGAACCTGGTGGTAGAGACTGGCATTCTGACCCCAAGCAGGATTGTCAAAATTCTTCTTCCTCCAAATCTAGAACTATTTCAAGCTTTATCTTTTTGTATGTGAAAATAAAATAATAATGCTAAAAGTTATTTTTCCCTTCGTGTCTGCTTTTAAGATTAAATATATATGTAGCATAGAAATACATTATGTCCTTTAAAATAAGGTTGCATTGAAAATATGAGTCATGTGCATCTTCCCTCCCAAGGCCCATCCAGGTTCCCCAGAAGTAGTCACATTCCAGTTGGGACACAAGTGCTTGTAAAGAAAGGGGACTATAGACATAAGCCCAGGAGGTCCCTTGCTGGAGGCACCAGACCCCATCGGGTACCATGGAGAGGTGAGGTGAAAGTCTGAGCATGAAGCAGTTGAACCACGGACCAAGGCCCCACCACCAATCCAGCATGGTCAGGCAGATCCCCCAACCCCTGTACCTCTTTTCCCTCATTCTCACACTACCCTGTCCTTTAGTTGGCCTACAGAGAAGTCCAGAGGAATAATTTCTGAGAAAAAAATTCCTGAGGCCCCTGGACTCTGGGACATTGGACATAGCAGAGGGCAAAAGTGAGGCTTAGAGCTGAAAACTAGATTTTTCTGAGAGTATCTGTTTACTGAGCTCTGTCCCACCAGCCCCTCTCTGTGACTTGTGCCCAGAATTACCAGAAGCAGTATCCTACCCTAGGAGGAAAGGCAGAGTGTTTCTTTTTTATTTTTTTAATTTCCTTTTTTTTTTTTTTAACTAAGAAGTCTCAAGAAAAGACCCATATGCTAACAACTGGAGGCCTCTAAAGAAAAGGTCAGATCCCTTTTGACTCTCCTACAGTGACCTCCAGTTGTCCACAATCTCTGTCTTCCCTCACAGAGCTTCTAATCAGCATTTCACTGCGTCACTCTTGAAGAGGAATAATAGCAAGGATCCAGAGACTTTGAGAGGGTCCTCCAGCGTGGAAGGTGGGTGCTGCAGTAGATGGATTCCACTAATGGTGTGATTTAATGTCTTCCCTACCTCTGTGACTTTTGCTCTGTAACTCTGCAGACTCCTCTCGCTTTGCTTCTGGGTTTGCCCATGAGGCTTGTATTTGGCTAATGGGACAGTCATCAACTCCACATGCAGATTCAAAGAAGAAAATGTTTGCGTATTTCCTCTTTTTCTCTTGGACCCCTGCCGCTCACAGGAGAGCATCCCTGAGCTCACTTTCTGGACACATGAGAGAGGGGGAGAGCCATCTTTTCCCAGCTGAGGCTGTTTCTGACCGGCCAGACCCCAGCAGTCTTACCAGTTGAGTCCATCCAAGATCAGTGAAGCCTGACCCAGCGGATTCATCATTACACACTGCCCCTGAGGAAAGCAAACTGCGACGGCATCCAATCTGGACACATCAGTGTGGAGGATTACACCCCCTGCTTTCTTGTGTGCCACCCAGTTCTCTCTCTCTACTGCTTGAGGTCTAAGAATACTTGCTTGGTCTTGAAATCCAGTTGTCTGGAAAAATGACCTGGAATCAGGAAAGCAGGAAGCCATGGGTAGCAGTCAGGTAGAAGCAGGGAAAACAGAATGCCAGGCAGCTCTTGCTAGGAACCGGCTATTCCCTCTGGTCCTTGGACCTGCTTTATGACTGACCATCTTGCCCAGGGGTTACGGGTTACTTTCACCCTTGGGTTAGTGAGAAGTCCCAGAATGCCAGGTAGCTGAAGTAGATAACTACATCCTGAAGTCTCTACCAAAGGGAATCCTTTGAGCGAGTCAATAAAGCTGGAGACAAGGGAAATTAGGAAATGGGTAAAAAATCACCTACCATTCCACACCCAGGCTATCCCTCTTTATGCCCAGGGTACATATAGCTCTATCAGTCTCATTTCAGGAAAGAATTTGCTTACATTCCTGGAACAATTAGATTCACCTCTTTCAGTGTTTCTTACACTCAAATCTTATTTCCAATTAGGAAAAGAAATCTCTTCCTCATTTGAAAAGAATTTTCTCTACAAGGGCAAACTCCCTTCAAGAGGGGTTGGTATGTGTTTTTCAGTAATCTTGAAGTGGTACCCTGTGGGGGAAGTCCCATGGTTAGAGCCCAGGGCTAGCACCTTTCATTTGCTAAAAACTTTCTAGAGATGGTTTTTTAGCTCACTGGGGACTTGGAAAGAAAGTTAATAAGAAAATTGTTTTGTGCCCCAGTAACTGTTCATTTGGCTGTTGCATGTTCTGAATACCACATTAAGTGTTTTGAAAAGGTCTCATTCAGATGTCTTCATAAGAACCTTGTTACCATCCCTATTTGGCAGATGTTGGATGCAAGGACCACAGATAGATCTTTAAAGAACTTGGGCGGGGCCCACAACTGGCAATTCCAAGTCAAACCCAGTGGGTCTGACTCCAGATCCTATCCTCTCAAAATAAAACCTTTTAGGTGGCGGTGTAATCCCAACTACATGGGAGGCTGAGTCAGGAGGACGACAAATTCAAGTCCTGCCTTCATTACTTAGCACGACCCTGTCTCAGGAGATAAATAAAAAAAAATAAAATTGTGTTACAAATGTATAGTACATCTTGTAATTTGGACTCCCTCTGCCGATAGTCAGGTAGCACACACAACCTTGTAGTTATCTAACAATCCTTGAATTGACATTTCAGAATCATACAGCATTCAGAGAAAGAATTTCTTTCTTTCCTAGGCCTTTGGAATCTTACTGAGGGATGTCTTCTTTTTTGATGCTGAAATAGAACTTTTGGTCTCTGTAGACGACAAAGTCTAAGAAACCAGTTGTTATTGCCCTGGGCTTTATGCCTAAAGCAAAAAAGAGCCAAGGTAATTGAATAATTTGAGCAAAATAAGCAATTATCTTCATCAGTTGAAATGTTTGGAGTTGTCTAAATATAGAATGGTAGGTAGACTCTGCTTAGCCCTTTTTAGTTTCCAGGACAGGTAAGCTCCCTTTCTTTTGAGGCTATGTACAGTCCCCTATTTATGTTTGACTTATGATACACATTGAGGAGAAACTGTACTTGGAATTTTTTTAAGTTAAAAAAAAGATTTTTATTTTTTTTGTTTTTATTAATTATGCATGAAGTAGAATGTATTTTGACATATTATACATATATGTACTTGGAATTTTGAACTTTGATGTTTTCCTTTATTGCAATACCCGTCAGCCCTCAGTCAACTGTGAGATCACAGGGGACAAACCAACCATCTTCTACAGTGCCCTGTGTGGCTAAGCCAAGATGTTCTGCAGGTTGGTTATATTAAGCTCATTTTCAACTTCTGGTATTTTCAACTTAGTTTTTCAGGGGTATTGGGGCATGACCTCATTGCAAGTAGAGGAACACCTGTCTTTTGAACAGACTAAATCAGCTTTCATTACTGTCACAGTTTTTTCTTTGGGAGCGGCACTCAGAAGGAACCCCAACAATGTAAAAACAGCAACTGTTCATTTGGCTGTTGCATGTTCTGAGCACCACACTAAGTGTTTTGAAAAGGTCTCATTCAGATGTCTTCATAAGAACCCTGTTAACCATCCCCACTTGGCAGATGTTGGACGTGAGGACCACAGATAGATCTTTAAAGAACTTGGGCTGGGCCCACAACTGGCAATTCCAAGTCAAGCCCATTGGGTCTGACTCCAGATCCTATCCTCTCAAAATAAAACCTTTTAGGTGAGATTATATTCAGAGGGTCCTAAACAACCCAGAGAAATTGTAGGCAGATCAGTTTCTTTAATGGAAGAGGTGGGATAATGAAAAGCACCATTACCTAGTTGGATGAATTAAGGAAAAAAAAAAAGAAGAAGAAGAAGTCCCTCCTCTAGGCCCTCAGATTCCTCAAGGCTTAATAAAGGCCTGGATAATTTGCAACATCCATTTCAGGTCTCACTGTGATTTTTCAAGTGGGCTGGGCCTGCGATCCAGGACTCATTTCCTGAGCTCTTTGTAGCCTGATTTCTTACAGGAGGGATGAACTTATAATAGTCTGCTTTCCCTGTGGTGGCAAACAAGCTTCCCATCTCAGTGCCTTCAACAACACAGGTTACACTTCTGCTTACATGACCATTCAGGACTTTTTTTTTTTTTTTGGAAGGGGACACTTAGTTGTCCTCCAGAGCCCAGGCTGATGGGGTAGCTACCATCTCTAATGTCTTAGAAAGTAAAGTTCTGAAAGGTACTAAGCTAGAAATGAAATGCTTTGACTTATAAAATGACTAAGTATTATAGTCTCTCCTAACTCATCATCCAGAGCTAGTCCCAGGGCCATTGCTACCATGTACTCCAATGACAAAAAACCTGGAAATTTTTGGAGAACAACATTAACGACCGCCTAAAACATGAATGCTACAGTGTCTCTTTAGGGTCCTACACTGCTGGATCTTACATAAAGCAGGACTGTTTGCACTGTACTGTGGACAGTGTAGAGAGAAGAGAATGCTTCCTTTCCAACAAGATAATGGAGACCAGGTTGAGGGGAGGGCATGGGGGTAAGGGAACACCATTTACAGCCAGATTTTCTCTAGGGTTCACCTTGACCACATTCCTTTCTTTACTGTTTCTTGTAACCCACTAATTAAGATAGCTAAAAATGTTACCATGAGCCGAAGTCAACATCAATTAAAAATCCCATACATATATTTCATGTGAAAACACATGGTCTTCAAATGTGTGATTTTCATCGGACCTCCTCATCTGTTTGTCATTTAAGGTTCAGGCCATTT
The DNA here is from genome assembly GCF_021218885.2 of Marmota monax. Taxonomy (NCBI): domain Eukaryota; kingdom Metazoa; phylum Chordata; class Mammalia; order Rodentia; family Sciuridae; genus Marmota; species Marmota monax. The sequence goes on from NW_026692194.1 coordinate 1,160,013, forward strand.
TCCATATTTCTATCAAATGCTGCCTCTTGTAGATGAAAGACTGGCAAATAGCTGTGCAAAAGAAATTTTCTGAAGTTATAAATAATCAAATACCCACGGGGGGCTGACTTCATATACAAGAATACACCACAATGATGGAGCTGCCTTCGTAGGAAGGAGAAAGTGGGGGATTTGCTTGTGGCAACCTAAGTGTCACTTTTCTGACCCCTTGAGCCACTGGTAGAAGCTATGAAGAGAGTTGGGAAGGTAGCTGAACATAAAGAACAGTAGTATAGTGCTAAGTGTTTAATAACTGGTGTAAATACTGATCCCAAAGTACCAACATGAGGCCCCTGAACATGGACTTGGGAGGAGATGTGCATGATTTGTTCCTGCAAGCCAATCATACCTGGCTTCTCCACATCACTGAGTAGGAAATTTAGGATGCTGTCCCCTATCTGCCTGTTTGGAGTTTAGATGGCAGGAACAGTTCAGAGGAAGGCAACGGTAGGAGGGAAACAGACCTAGTAGGAATATTGATTATTTATGTATTGTATTAATTTCCTAGGGTCATGGAAACAACTTATCACAAAAAGGATGGCTTAGAACAACAGAAATTTATTTTCTCACAGTTCTGTAGTCCAGAAAAATGAATTCAAGTTCTTAGCATGTTTGATTTCTTCCAGAATCTCTAAGGGAGAAACCATCCTGTGCTTTTCTCTGAACTTCTACTAATTGCTGGAACTCCCTGGCATTCCTTTGCTTGAAAACAAATCAATCCAAACTCTCTTCACCTTCACATCACCTTTTCTCTCTGTTCTCTCTTCTTCTAAGGATGCTAGTCTTTGGATTCAGAGTTTGGGATGATTTCATCTTGAGATCCTGAGTTATATCTGCAAAGATCCTTATTTCCAAATAAGTTCATCTTCTGAGGTTCTGGGTGGATTTGCATTTGAGGTCATTCTTCACTATTTAACTCATTACATGTGTACACACCCGGAACAGGATTAGGAGGAGAGGTGAGCCGGACAAGAGCTAGCCACCTGGTTCTAACACCTCCCTCATGACTTCCTTGAACATCTTCAGGCTGTGACCTGTTTCTGGATTTATGGTCTCAGGTCCTTGGAGGCAGTGGTCTATGATGGCTGTGTTGCTTTTCCACTTAGTCATGCTCTTCATCCCCAAACCTAGGTGGGTGAGGAGTGGAGTGACCCTGGCCTAGTTTTCTTTGAAAGCTGTGTTTGGGCAGTTGTCTCCTTTATATCATTTTCTAACCCTTTGAAGATAGCTTGGGTAAAAAAATAGACACAAACCCTTAGAGAGTTCTGATCTTTAATTAGTTTCATACACCTTACCCAGTACACCAGGCTCTTAGTAAATAGCGAATGAATTAAGGAATGAACGTAGTCAAGAGCTACTTTGGTAGATTGGAACGGGCCTTCTCTGGAAGAAAACGCACGAACTCTCAAGTTCAAAAATATTTTTCCAGTCTGAAAGACATGTTCTGGCCCATTAGGTCAGTGGAAGACAGTGACGGAGGATCAAGTGTCAAAGTCCCCAAGGGGACATTAAGTGAGACCTTCCTTGGCCCTGTAATAGGAGCTGCTGCTAGTGGAAGCTTATGCAGCTCCTCCCCAGGCCCTGATGAGAAAGCCAGCTTGCTGGGCCTCAGAGGGCAGGGAGAGGTCACGGAGATACCGGTGGCAACTTTAAACCACATCTTGTGGATCCCTTCAGTTCTGTGCCTGAAACTCTTCTCTTAACTTGGAATGTAGAGGAAGGGGGTTGGAGGGTCAAGGTTCCTGGAAAGAATCTGGCTTCTGCACGGACGTGATTTAGATGAGCTCATAATTACTTAGGAAAGGAAGCAAGATGATTTGGGGGCTCCACTACACCAATGAGATTTTCATGTCTCAGGCCCAAATTCCTCCTTTCCACCAATTGTGTCTGAGATTATTTGGGGTTATGGGCCACGGTTTAAGCATCCATAATGAAGCTCTTTCTGGCAGGTTCTTTCCCCTCTGTTGCAACCCTTCCTCTTCCTCTTCTTCCTCTGAGATTGCTCTCTCTCCTGGGTTTCAGGTATGTGGTCACTTGGCTGGCTCAGTCCTGTGATCACATGAAACAATGACCACATAAAACACACCTCCATTTAGAGATAAGCATTGATGCATGCCCTGAAGCTGAGATTAAAATCTGTCACATAAATCTTTCCACAATGCCGTATATTCCACACGTAATGATGATGAATGAGCTGGCAAATAAATGGCTAAGGAAAAAAAATCCTCACAAAATACCTGATGATTAAGAGGTTTGTTCTCATATTGCTAGAAACTACAGGAAGGGGTTACATGGATCACTGGTGTTGGTGCCACCCACGGCATTGATTTGGGGGTTCAATTTCATTCATCACACATGTTTTAAGAGCCTGCTATGTGCATCTCAATCTGCGGGGTATAACTGGGGCGCAACCAAGACTCTGCATAGGTTTAACTGGAAGTTCATACATATAATTGACAAGGTATTGGAATTTGAAGACATTCATTTGAGATCTTGTTTACACATGTATGTATTCTTGTATTTTGGAGCTTAATGGTACCATTTTGTAAAGGTGTTGGATAAACTCTTTGATATATTATGGAATATTATAGTCCTCAAGATTCAACATAAACGATAATGGAATGACTTAACCATCTCCATACTTTTTTATGATGTTATCATGATGATAGATTTGCTGGGAAAGGATTTAAGGATTCGTGCCTGCTCCTTGTCTATTAGTGAAGCAGGACAATCTGTCAGTCTGAATCTTGGTACTGCCATTTTCTCTTGTCTGAAGTGACAAGGATAGTAGGCACGTGTCATGTGTGTATGACTGGGTTTGACTACATGGGTAGATGGTTAGGAGGTATAAGGACTGCAGGGGAAAACTAAGTGTAATAAGAATTGTGAGATAACAGATCAACTGGTTTTGTACTTAATTGTCCCTGGTTACAAGTGAACTTACAGTTGGAGGGCCACAGCATTTGGGGAATTAATGTGATTGAGGTAACTCCAAATGTAAAGAGAATGCCCCTTGTGCATTATGGTTAAGCCATGAGGTTGCAAACTTAGGCTAGGAGAAATATATGCTAGAGTAAAGGAGGAAATAACTCTTCCTCTCTGGAAACAAACACAACAAACCAGGGTCCATCCACCAGACAGCCAAGTATATCATAGTATGAGCACATGGCAGAAGAGGCCTATTTACCTCTCAGTGGCCAAGAAATAAAGAGAAAGAAGAGACCAATGTCCCAATAACATCCTCACAAGCATGCCCTCAGTGGCATAACTTTCTTCCATAAGGCCCCATCTCTTAAAGGTTCCTCGTCCTTCCTTTAGTACCATGGGCTAGGGACCAAGCCTTATACATAAGTGACCCTAGGGATCTTTGGGTATTTATCCACACCATAGCAGTCATTATCACCTCCACCATCAATACTCTAAAAAGCAAATCTATTCTAGGCAATACACCATTGGGACCAGGGAGTATCCAGTCAACCATCTCTCCTGATGGCAAGAGGATAAAACAATCCCTTTAATATATCAAAATGGCATTTTAGAGAAGGGAAGGGAGGTGAAATTCAAGAAACCAAAATTCTTCCAAATGCATGAACTCATTTGAAAAAGAACATTTGATAGGAAATTCAATTTTGAAAAGACTGAATTGCTGAAGGGATATTTTCTATGAGACAGGACTAAAACACTATTATTTCACAAGTCTAAGTTTTCCCAGCTACCCAGCCAGGCAGGGGAGAGCAGAGCCTTTGGGGAAGGGGGGGTTAAAGAAATTTCTTTTCCCCTACATAACCAACTGTGGTGTGAGCGGCAGGGCAACCCCGATATGTATGGGTAAAAATAAAGCCAGGAAATGCTTTCATCTTAAATAAACAACCTTAAAATAGTCATGAATGCTTCTGAAACATTTCAGGGGTCTTTTAAATCTTTTTAAATACCCTGGGAAAAAGAAGACTTGTACTGTCTAGCTAGTCTCAAGCAAGAGGAGGATAGAGGACCCTGAGAATGTCCACAGCCCAAGCATCCTCATGCAGATTTAGGAGTTTCAACATCCTCTGAAGACACAGGTTCAAAAGCTGATAAGGAAAATGTCCTAAAGAATTTAGTCTTCAGGGACCATTTCCCAGTGGAAGTATTTAAAGTCCCTGGAGTCCCCAGCTTCTATAGAGAGTGAAATAACTTTTTCTGGGGACGTTTTCTGAATAAGGACAAGATAGATACTCCTGTGACTGGGACGGTTCTGGTGCAGACTGTTCTGGACACAGGGGAATGGCCTAAGCGACCTTCCAGGGGTCTTGTACCTAATCTGTGATTCTGTAAGTAATGAGTTGACAGAAAATTGCATTCTGTATTTGGTCGGCCATCTGCTGCATCCCAACACCGGCTGATAAAGGCATGGCTATGTGGGGAGAAGGTGAGCTGTAATTAATTATCTATGGCATTGATGAATTTCTTGTACGATATTCCCCTGCGAATCCAGCAATAGAGCTGCATCCATCCCCCCTCCCAGTGTTAGGGGTCTATTTATGGACTCTGCTCCATAATTAAATGTTTCATTTGCAAGAAAATGGTTCCTAGGAAAATCCAAGCTCTCTTTATGTGCCTGCAATCGGCTCTTGCAGACATTACATAAGAGATCTGTCCATGCTGCTCGCTGCTCTCGGCTTTCTGGATAATCTAATGTATTATGTTTCCGGTATATGTAAATTACTAAATGTAATATTCTTCAATATGCCTGTCGACTGAAGCCAAATGTATTGTGGGCATAATTTTAATTATTTATATGCTATAAAAATGGAAGAAATTAGAATTACAGAAACACGGTTCTAAAAAACCCCCCTCTGGTTTTCTTTTGGGCAACCGTTTAATCAGATTAAAACCATAATTGTTTTTCAACTCTTGCCTCACACTTGTTTGGGTCATCTCTTTTGTCAGTATGTGGCTGTGCCCCATGAAAGCATTTAATGTCAATCCATTGTGTTTGCCTTATTAGAAAACAGCACATATTAGATGGTTGAGTTCAGGGCAGGGACACCATTGGGAAAGCTTAAGACTCCCTTCTGAGATTTGCTTTTTGTTCTTAAAATTGATCCCTGGCAGCTCCTGACCTATTTTCTTCTGAGTCAAGAAGGTAGTAGGTAGGTAATACTGTAAAGCAGACCTGGTGTGGAGCAAAGGTGAGGGTGTGTGCGTGTACCTATCTGTAGTTGTCAAAACACACAAAGAGAATAACACCCAGCTACTTTTATTAACTAGGTAGAGACCCAGAGGCTGATTTCAGTTCCAGATAAAGATAAGATGCAATTGCGTATCTATCCATTAAAACCCCTTGGACTGTCATTGAAATTCTGGTGGTTTTATCACATTGCGACATGGGATAGGGCATGGGGTCTGGAACCAAAGTACTGGATGTGAATGGTGCTCTAACATTATAAGTGGGTCATCTTGGGCCAGACATTTTCATTAAGCCTTGGTATTCTCAACCATAAAGTAAGGCACACACTGATGTTGCTTGATTGAAATGTCATGGAAATTGAATGAAATGGTGCATATGAATGTGATTTATAAATGCAGAAGGATGGGATAAATAAACATTTTTTTTTATCATTACAGCCTTTTCCTGCCCCATAAGCTGCAGTGACTGACAAATCAAGTGTTGATTTTTTTGTGGCTGATGGGGAGGAAAAAAATTTTTTTTCTGAGTCAAACCAGTTGACTTAGGAGAGTAGCAGAATTCCTCAGGGTAGAAAAACTTCTCTTTTCTTTGGGAATATACAGTAAAGGGATATTTATATTCTGTAAGCCAGATCTCCTGGGCCAGTCTCCATCAGTCTTTCAAAGGATTCATGGTGAAGACTCAGCTTTAAAATTCCAATCCTTCCTAGACTGGTACTTTTGTAAAATACAATAAAATATATTATGAAAAACATGAAATAAAAAAGACATACAAAGCACAAGTCCCATTTTTATTTTATTATTAGATTCAGCAGACATAAAATTACTGTCAAGTTGCTGTAAAACCTTAACATCTATATTTATCTCTTTGTGCACTGGGAACTGAAGTTTATGGACTGGCACCGCTCTGAGGACCCCACTTAAGAAACATGGTTGTAGCGGGAAAAATTTCAAACAAAAAGAGAGTTAACCTGATTTCCATAATACGATAACAGCTATTCTGGCTCGTCTGAGTTTTTGGCACATGGAATGGCAAACGGATGCAAAACTCAGAGAAGAAGGACAGAGGACCAGTGGCCTGTTTTGATACAAAGAGAGAGGAAGGGCCCAGGAAAAATGACAGCTGGCCAAAGTGTAATGAGAGGAGCAGTTGTAAGAACTTCTGTGCACTGGGGACAATGACGGGTAATTCCAACCTGTTTCCTTCGTGGGGTAGTAATTCTTGAATCTTTAAAGTCTCACACATGGTATCTGAATGTTAGTGGTATTTAGGGACAGAAAGAAGGTCTATGTCCACTCTTTGGGGAAGAGCCAAGAGAAGGGTTGCAGCCGTGGGCATCTTGGTGGTGAGTAGGGCTCAGAGTCTAGCCCAGCAGAGGAATCTAGAGCCAGAGTTGGACAGGATGACATGGGCCTTATCCCAAAGTGTGTCTATGGATATGAGATGAGTGGGGGTGGATGTATTTTCACTTTTTTGGTATTAAGAGGAAAGGGGACCCCAGAAGTTTGAAGGATAAGAGACGCTCGGATTCCTCTACAATCTCAAAAGGAGAAGTCTTCTGTCCACATTCTGCTACCAGCATCTTCTGCTCATTAAATGTGGGGCCCTTCCTCCTTATGGAGGGAGAATGTCCTTCCTTTTGCTGGGTCCGAGCTGTACAGATAAATTGGAATTAGGACTGAGAGATGTATTTTGCCTGATTTCTTAGTGTCTGCTTTACATTTCCAATAATTATAATTACATTTATTGAGAATTTGTTGTGCTGGACTCAGCACTTTACATAAGCCTTCTCAAATCCTTATGGAAGTTCTGCACATGGGTGGAGTGTTAATATCCTAGACCTACCATTACCAGTTATTATTAAGTTGACTGAGCTGCATCACCTGAGTCCCTGTCTCCTCATCTATAAAATAAAGAGATAAAAATCGACACTTCCTCACAATATTATTATAAGAATCAAAAAGATAACATCCTTAAGGCACACTGATTCATAGTAAAAAAAATAATAAGAGTAATGATAATATGAACAACACCTAACATTGAGAAGGCTTGGCAAACATGTCAAACAATGAAGTTGCTTTACTTGTATTATTTCATTTAATGCTCACAGTAACACTGTAATTTAGGTGCTATTATTATCATCCCCATTTCACAGAAAAGGTACCTGAGGCTTACAGGTGTCAAGGCATTTGATCATGTCACCGGGCCAGAAAATGATGGAACCAAGCTACTACTGAGGCTGCTTAACTCCAGAGAACTCACTCTTAATTATGACACTAAATCTGCCACTCAATTATGAATTTATTGTGGTTGTTATTATTATCATAGATAAAGAAAATGAGTTCCAGATGGGTGAACAACTTGCCCAAGACAACACAACCATAGACAGAGCTGAGTGTGAAAGCCACACTTTCCATAGTCCCCGTTGGTAGTGTGGCTGGGTCTTCTGATGGACCAAATGGCCTCTGCCTGTCTAGGCTGATTGCATCGAGAGCCATGCCCTCTGTGTGGTAGATGTGCTTGGGGGAGGGCAAAGTTCATGACCTCTGACATGCCCTGGAGAAGCCAAGATCTCTGCAGTGAGTCTGAGTTATGAGTTTAGAGAGCAGACTTGTTGGAGCCCAGAACCCATCCACACCCAGTCTTGATTTACATGGGAACATTTCCTCACTGTTGGCATTCGGAAAGGGAAATAGCAAATTTTGGGTGTTTGCTTATTTCCGTCAGTAATTTCAGCTGGGAGGGGCAAAGGCTGATTAATTATACAGCAGCTCATTAAAACATAATATCCCTTTGAAGCCCAAAGCAGCAAGTGGAGAGCTGTTTTGCAACGTTGGTGTGACATTGGGCGGTCTCCAACTCATCCCTTTGATGTATTTGGATGATGCGTCTACTCTAGAGTTGTACCTTTCGGCACAGTTGAGGCAAACTTGGAGTTGGGCTTGTGGGATTGTGGTGTAAAGAGAGCACTGGGAAAACATGGCTACTAAAGAATCCCACAGAAGGATCCCCCAGGCTGAGACTGGGCTTAGCCCATATCCTGTCCCCAGGGTCCTGATGGGGGCCCCCCCGCTGGGCTGCTGCTACCTTCCAAACTGTGAGCCAAACCATCCCAGGGAGGCTGGGGGCCACAGCTGGCTGAGAACCCTGTGGCCACCAGTGTCTCCACCTCAGGAAGACACTGCAGGCCAAGGAAAACACTTGGTAAACTTAGCTTGTACAGTTCTGAGTAACTCATTTAGGATTTAATGTTTCTTTTTAAATGGAGCACAGAAGGCTTGGAAAGAAAGTTTAGTTACTCCTGAGAGGATACCCTCATTCCATGCCTTATTCATTCTGGCTTTTGGCACCTAGAAGGTGCTCAATAAATGCCTGTTCAATTTCAATCATCTTTTGTGGTTTTTTTTTTTAAAAAAAACTTGGAAACACCCCAGCCATCATCTATTAGATTGCTTAGAGTTTGGCTGAGGCCAAGTGTTGAAATAGTGGGTTGCTTAAGACTGATTATTCCTAATTAAACAAATAGTCAGTGGACATTTATTGGTCAGGCATTGAGCTGAATGCTGTGGTAGGAGAAAGACATGTAATTGAGTTGGTAGAATGCAGAGCAGGAGCTGCCACAGTGGGAATACAGAGAAGCCAACTGCAGTGAGAACACAGAAGAATAAAATATGTTAGACGAGAAGGTAGGAGAGCCTCCACAGAGAGGAGTCTTGGAGTAAGATTTGGAAGGATATTGGGTCAAGATGGAAGTTTTAGCTGGCTGTAGTGAATGATATGAGCAGACTTCAATTAAAGAAGTTATATTGGCAAATATACCATGTGGCTGAAATGTAAAAGCATTAAATGTAAAAATGTCATTTTTTCTTTATTCTTTTCTTTTTCCTCTTTCCCTCCCTCCCTCCCTCTCTTTCTCTCTCTCTTTCTATATTTCTTTCTTTCGTTTTCTTTTTTTTTTTGGTGTGTGTGTGGTACTGGGGGTCAAACCCTGAATCTCTAAGCAGACACTCTACCACTAAGCTATGCCACGCGCTCATCAAAATTTTCTTTTAAAAAAAGTTTAAGAGTAAATTCTCATACTAATATATACTGAACCCATGTCAGAGATTATTTGAAAAAAAAAACTCATTAATTAAGCAAATAGCAGAGTAGTAAACTGGTTCAAAAAAAGAATTTGAGGGGCCAAAGCATACATCACCAAAAAAAAAAAGGGGGATTGTGAAAGAACACTACATAGTTAGATACGAATCTGGTGGATGTTCTAGAGCAATAAAGCCATAATCTGTGGAGCTCTTTCCTATCAGGCCAAATTCATTTGCAGTTCTAGTGGACAGAAAAATCATTTGTCGCTTGCCAATTTTATATAAGTTAACATTCGATTTTATAGATTCTGGGCCTGAACCAGCGGTAACTAGTAAGTCACACAAGTTGCAATTCTCTGAAGAATGAGGTAATCCCATAGTAGGATTTTATATCAATGCTCTAAGATGACTTTGAAAAGCCATGCAGTAATTTTTTTCCTAATTACCATGGTTTGGATGATTTGGTTGAGAGAAAAATATTCCAGTTGGATTTGGAGGACCTCATGATGGAGCTGGACTTGATTCTGTATAAGCTTTAGCTGATGTGCTATGATCTGTCACAGGATTTGGGAAGGTGGTGGGATAGATGAGGAGGAGAGAGAATAGAGGGATAAAGCCTTATTGGAAGGTTATGGTCATAGTTCAGGTGCAGATGACGAAGACTTCAACTTTATAGGGGCAGTGGATTTAAGGAGGAGGCCAATCTGAGAGACTGCATGAAGATGAATTGATTTCATGCAGGCTGAGAAGGAGAGCGCCACAAGTATGTATTGAATATCAACTGTGAGTCACATCCTGTGATGAACACCAGCAGTTCAAAGAAGAGTCTGATATTACTATTGTCCCTCTGGAGGTTACAGACACATACAAATTATTCTCAATCATAGGGAAGGTCAAGGATAGAGATAGGCATGAGGTGGATAGAGTCAAAATCAGTTCAGGGAAGGATTTCCAGAGAGGTCTTCAAGAACCAATAGACATTAGGAGGCCAGGAAAAAGGTTGGAGGAAGGTGCTCTAATATTGGATGCACAATGGAATCACCTGGGTAACCTTAAAAGCTTGGGAGCTTGTCTTCTCCACCCAGAGTTTCTGATTTAGCATGTCTCTGTGTGTGATCTGGGTCCCAGGGAAATTTTAACTCTCCCCAGATGATTCTAAAGTGAAAATAGACTGTCTGAGGTAGGACAAATGATAGGAGTCCGGGAAAGGAGGTGTTAGGTGGCCAGGAAAATTCTCAGGTAAAGAAATGTAGTACTTGAAAACTATAGCTGTGATATGGAGGAAGTTGGGAAGGGAAGCTGGTTGGCTGGAGCTGCTGGCCACCATGAAGAATCATGTCTTAGAAGTTCTGATCATACTCTTTTTTTTCTACATGGAGCAATTTGGGAAGTGGGTACCATTATGGATACCAATTAAGGACAGAGAATTTGAGTGAATATTCTAGTCCCAGTTATGCCTTGAATCTGCCATGTGACCTCAGTTTCCTTATATGTAAAGTGAAACATTGAACTAGATGGCATTTGTTATGGTCTGAATGTTTATGTGCCCCCAAATTCATGTGTTGAAACCTAATTCCCAGTGCAAAATAATCTAGTAGAGGCTTTGGGAGGTGGATGGGATTAAACACGCTCCCTGATATACAAGTGGGTTATATCCAGATAAATCCAGTGTAAGTTGAAAATTTTACAAGACAAAAATTTATTCAATACACCTAACATACTGAACATCATAGCTTAGTAACACAATGTACTATAAAATATTCATTGTTTACCCTCATGTTTTTGTGACCCACGGGCACCTGTGGCTCACTGCAGATGTTCAGCATCATGAGAATATCATACCACATATTGGTAGCCTGATAAATGATCCAAACTCAAAGTATGGTTCCTAGTGAGTGCCCATTGCTTTCACACTGTCATAAAGTAAAAAAAAAAATTAAGTTGAAGCATTGTAAGTTGGTGACCATCTATATTAGAAAAGAGGCCCAAGGCCAAGGAAGTTTGTCTGCCCTCTTGCATGTGAAGATACATAGCAGGTGCTGTCCGTGAAGAACAGACTTGTACTAGACACCAAATCTGCCGGTGCTTTGATGTTGGACTTCTCAGCCCCCAGAACCATTATCAATCACTTTCTACTGTTCATAAATTTTATGGTCTCAAGTATTTTGGTACTACAAACCCAATGAACTAAGATAGTATCTAAGATCCTTTTAGTTCAAGAATTGCAAAAATCTACATTCATCTCATTAATTTGATATTACTGAGTTGAGTTGTACTTGGAATATCCATGGTCAGAACCTTAGGGCATATCTTTTTAAATCAGAATGATGTTGTTTTTCCTTTTAATCAAAAAATTACTACAAATTTATGGTAAAAAAGCAAAAATTAAAGCTATATAGGAGAGAATAAAGCAAGAGTTGTCTTTTCTAATATCCTGTGTTCCATTTCCCAGAGGGGTAGTGTCTTTTCTGCACATATATAAGCACATATGCATATGTATTACTTATGCACATGTAGTGGCACACATAAATGGGATGATATAATACAAATTGTTGTGTGATTTGGGTTTTTTACATTACAGTATATATATATTGACATCTTTTAATGTCTGTATATTTAGAACTATCTTGTTTTTATTGTCAGTTGTATAGTGGGTGTTCCATGGCATAACACTATAATTTCACTCACCTATGACAGATGTTCAGGCTTGTATCAGAAGTTTGCTATGTTGTAATACATTCCAATGAATTTTCTGTGCAAGGGTTGCAAGTATTGTTTATTGATGGCTCCAATCCTGTCATTTGCTTGCCTATTCAAATATTATATAGTTTTAATAAATAGTTTTGTAATATATTTTAATATCATAGAATTGATACAGCTAAGATTAAATGCATAGGAAATTTTGATAGATGTTACTAAATTATTCTCCAAAATTGTGTTAATTATATGCCCAGCTCCAAAAACCATGAGTATGCTTTTTTTCTTATTGCCTTATGAAAGCTGTGTATTTTCAAAGTTTTAAATTCTATTTTTGAAGATGAAAATGATATATCTCTGTTTTAATCTGTGTTTATTTAATATGAGAGAATATGACCACTTTTCATGTATTTATTTGTGACCTTTTTGTTCAAACTGCCTATTCATGAATTTTGTTTCTATTGTTTTTTTTTTTTGGTAATTTGGAATGTCCTCTTTATCATATTCTAAATTTTCACATATTTAGGTTTGCTTCTAGACTCTATTCTGTTCATTTGCTTGCCTATTCAAATATTATATAGTTTTAATAAATAGTTTTGTAATATATTTAAATATCTGGTAAGACTAAGTCATCCTCAATTACTCTTTGGGTTTAGAATTTTCTCTCATTTTTTTCAGATTGACTATTATTAATTTATCAAGTCAAAATATTTTGCTAGACTTTTTTAGTTAGAGTTGAATTATTAGGTAAATAAGAACTTATAACATACTAATAAAAATTAATCTTCTTGTTTAAAAATAAGCTTTCTTAAATTTTATTCAATTTTTTGGGTTTTCAGTAAAGTCTTCAAGTTTCCTTTACATTGGCTTTGCACATTTCTTTAAGTTCATTGTTAGATATTTTGCATTTCTTTTTGCTATTGGAAAGGGAAATTTTTTTCCATCCTGTTTTACATCTGGTTTGCCTAAAGGGAAACTATTGATTTCTGTATATTCTGGAAGAACTATGATATGGGGCATGCAGAAAAGGTGGAAAGACATGAGGAAAAGAATTGGAATGCCATGAAAGCCAGGGAGGATTTGTTTCATGGAGGAGGATGTTGACACTGTCAAAGGAAGTCAAGGTCAAGTGGAAGGGCATAGAGCCTGTATTAGAAGCTGATTGAGAGAGTGATGCAGTAAAGATGTGAGTGGTTAGGGGTCATGAAGGAAAGAAGGTCTTGCAATTCCTCCTTGCTTTTTGTGCACTATTTATTGCTGCTGTAGTCAGAGGAGACTTCGCATGAAACAGAGAAATCCAGAAGCCTGGATGCATTTGTGTGTGTGTGCGCACACACACATGCAAATGTGTGTGTGTGTAGTTAGATAAGGAGCACAGATCCCCATTTCAGAATTTGTAAAGCTCATTGGGAGCTCATAATTGATGGTTTCATTTACACTGAATGTGCTTTGAACCCTAAGTTGGCATGTGAGGCAAATGAGAAGTTAGCTTTCTGATGCTATGGAGTGAGGGAAACAAGGACATAGATTTACTTTTCCTGGGAAGTGAGATCAGTTAAGGAATAAATAGCAAGACATTTTTTTTCCCCCAAAACTTGTTTCAAGTGAAAATTTGCTCAAATGGCACCAGAGTTCCCCAAATGGCCATAAATCCCTGACTTGGCTGAAGTCTAGCCTTCCTTTTCCTGCCCAGGCTTAGCAGCCTTGCTGCCAGCCATGAGGGTTCCTTTTGGCAACGGCAGAGAGCAGGAAGAAGAGCTGCAGGAGTGGCCCATGGCGTAGCCTTCTCCCTGTTCCTTTCTGCTAGTCTAGCCTCTTGCTTGAGCAACATGGGTACTCTTGTTTGCCGTGACTAGGATAAAGATTTATAAATATCATTTCATTTTTAAAAATATCTTTCCCAGTAACTAGACCCTGAGGGCAAGACAGTGAATTGCCAAGAAATCTGACTTCTCCAGCTATGGGTCCTGAATTGTTTCACTTTCAATAAGGAACTTTGATATGGAGGCTGATGGTCCATCCATAGTGATTTTAGACTGGAAAATAAGGATAGGATCAATCTATGTTTGGTGGAAAGGCTTTTTGAAACAATGACTTTGGCTCTCAAATTCTAGAGGGGCATTTCTCAGGTTGCCAGTTAAAATAAGGACACTTGAGTCAAATTTGGATTTCAGATAATCAGTGAGTAAGCATCATTCATATCTTTATTTTCTAATTCTGGCAACACTAGTCTTTTTTTCAATTGCTGGGAATTGAAGCTGGGGAGCTTCACCATTGAGCTATATCCTAAACCCTTTTTATTTTTTTATTTTGAGACAGGGTCTTACTAAGTTTCCTAGGGTGGCTTCGAAAATGTATGTGATCCTCCTGCCTTAGCCTCCGAAATTGCTGGGATTACAGGTGTGTACCACAATGCCCAGATTCACTAATTTAGTCTTTCTTTTTTCTTTTTTTAGTACCAGGGATTGAACCCAGGGGTGCTTCCCCACTGAGCCACATCCTCAGCCATTTTTTAAATATTTTATTTTGAGACAGGGTCTCGCTGAGTTGTTTAGGGCTCACTAAATTGCTGAGGCTGGCTTTGAACTTGCAATCTTCCAGTGTCAGCCTCCCCAGCTGCTGGGATTATAGGCGTGTGCCACAGCACCTGGCTATCTGGTCTTTCTAGGATAGAGATGTCCCTATAATGTGGCAAACACACGGGCAATGCCCAGCATCTTAGACTAATCCTGTGGAATAAAGAGCTTTTGGAAATTATTCTTCTTAGGGATCTGCACTACATCTCCTAGACAGGCACCGGATTTCTATTCCTCTCCACTCTTCGGTATTGTGCTTTTCAGATCCATCTGCCCTCTCCATTCCACTGCTGGAAGAGGGAGTTTCGATTGTTAACAGCATTAATTTGAAATGTTTGTGTGCTTAGTGCCATAGCTTAGGGGGTATTTTCTCCTTGCAGGGCCCCTCTACTGGTATCCCTGCTTGGTTTTCCCTTTCAACACTCTCCTAGAGTCACACCACCTAATCCAACTTGAATTCAATCATCTGAAAAATGCTCCCCAAACCCTATTTCATCATGTCCTGTGGCCATGTGCTGCCAATCACGCCTGCCCACCGGTAGAACTTCAACCACATTCACACATGGCCTGAGCTTTCTGCTGTGTAATTTTCCCTGGCTCAGCCACATCTGTGAGTCTTGCTCCTTGAACTCCTGAGAGCCAGCCTTTCATTTCCTTTCACAGCTCCTCACTCAAGAACCTCTTGCTGCTCGATTAGTTGCAGTGAGTCCTATCAGAATTGGCCTAATTTGTGAAGAGGGAAAACTATTTTAAGCCTAAGGTTCTTCTGTTGGAGGGTTCAGAGAGACTAGAATGAGTCCTGCTCTGTCTTATGGTTGTGTATCTTCTGTTACTCTAGTTGCGGGGAGAAGAAAGCAGAGGTCTTTGATTTTGAACTCCAGGTGAAGAAGTTTGGTTGGTAGATGCTTATTGAAGCTCCTATAGACATTTAAGAATGGAGGGACCCTATAAATGCTGGTGAAAGAACCAAACTTTAACTGCTTTAGTCACTAAATTCTAGATTTCTTAGTTGAAATCTAGTGTCATTTCTCTTTGGAACTTAAACATTTGTATCTATCGGTCTTATTCAACAGAATAATCTCCTTTGGCTGCTGTATTGGAGAGCATTATAGAACCCTGGCAGAATTAAGAGAGGTTGGAACCAGGAATAGTAACACTATTTATAAAATTAGCTGAAAGTTAAAAATTACAGTAATAACAACAGTAATGTAAGGTATCTAATGTGTTTCAGGCAATTTAAAGAAATTTTTCTTTAATTCATACACCATCAGTAGGTGTTTTTATTACCATTTCACAGATGACAAAACTGAGATCCATAAAGATTAAGTGTTTTTCATGTGTATTAGAAACTAGTTAAGTACTGGAGCTAATATCTGAATACAGATCTCCTGGCTGAGGTCCTAGGTTTACCCAACATGTCAGGCTTCATCCTTCTTGTTCACTATTGGGGATCTTTTTCTTTGTGATTATAGATTCAATGGTCTGATTGAAGGGAAATGTGAAGGCCAAATGGTAGCCTGGTATCCACAGCCAAATGGTACACTATTCAACAGATCACCTGACTGCCATGACCAAGAGGAATAAGGTAACTGTACCCAGCTCCTGGGGGTCTGGAATGTGATACGGGTCCCTTGGCAGGCTTCTCTGAAACCAGACCCTGGCTTGACCCTGGTTAATTGCTCTGTAGCTATTCACACAACCAAATTCCTGCTCTCAGGGGTGCCATGATGCATGTCAAGGCTGCCCATGAACACACAGCAGTGCTAATCCTGGTGAGCTTGCCCTGGGGCTGGGCAGGACATCCTATCAAATGATTATCATGTGATGAGGCTCCGGAACTTCCTGGCCCATCCTGGCTTTCTGGCTGCAGAGTTAACAGGTTTTTCCTCTGGGACATCCTGGAGCTGGAAATCTCTCTGCGTGCATCACACGCACGCTGCTGCTGCCAGCCTTGCTGAAGGCCTCCTTCGCTCTGGCTTGATAATGATCAAGCCCTCCCAGTTGGAGCTTGTTACCTGGGAGCTGTCCAGATCAAATGATGAAAACTGGCTAGGGTGTAGTCGTTATGCTCAATTACCAGCAGCCCTGCAAATGAAGGTTGGCAAACCCAGGAGCTGCTGAGCGCCATTTCCAAGGCACTTTAGGTTCATTGTTTCAAAGCCTCTCTTCTCTCAACTTGTGCTAGCTTCATTCTTTTCTTTCCTGTTGAAACTCATGAGAATCTGAAAGGATGTGGAACCCATGGGCTTCAGGTGGACAGTGTAGTGATTCACGGGTGCTGGTATGGTATGGGGATGTGCTATGCTCCGAAGGAAAGGTAGGGTGAGCCTCTTAAGCTTTCAGGAATAGGATGCTTGATTTGGTTGAGAGCCAGTGAATGGAATCATGTAAGAGGCCGGAGTATGACGGGAAACCTAGTGTCTGTAGAGTACCTCTGGGCCCATCCTTGGAGAACCTCCTTTCCTTTCCTTGAATATTTAACACAGGGAGATAAGAAGGCTCCTCTTCTAAAGGAGGGGTCCATACCATTCTTTCCAGAAGCTTTCAGGTTGGAACACCTCAAAAGGTAATTTGCATTCCTCTCCATTTGGAGTCGGCTTTATTCTGGGCTTTCTTTTGTGGGGGGTAGTTTCAATGTTTGCACCATGAGAATTTCTCTAGTTTGCAAAATATCACCCATTTATTCTTGAAGACTAGGATTTTCCATACTCATGTTTTATACCAGTAGTGTGCAAAAATGTGGTTCCTGGACCAGAAGCATGAGTATTACTTAAAAGCAGGTGGAAAATGCAACTTATCTGACCCCTCAATAGACCTGCAGCATCCGAAACTGGAGCAGATCCTGGCATTCTGTTACAGAAAGGTCTTCCCTGAGATTAGGAGGCATGCTCAAATATGAGTCCAATACTTCTTAAGACCTGTGCTACTCAAAGTGTTCTCTGTGAGTATCTCCAGGGAGATACTAGAGATAAAGGAACTCAGGCCCAGCTCTCAAATCTACTAATCAGAATCTGCATTTTAACAAGATCCCAGGTGATTTGATTGTACTTTAAGGCATGAGAAGTGCTTCTTTAGAGCAAAGCTTCTCAACTGTGACTGCATGTCAAACTCACCTAATGCCCTGGCCCCACCCTAGACCTGTTAAATTAGAATTTCTTGGGGTGTTGCCCAGGCATTAGGTTTATTAAGTTTTCCAGTGATTCTAATATATGGCCAAGGTTGAGAACAATTGCTTTGAAAAACCGTATGTTCCAGAACCACAGGGAGCTATGTCTGTTAAAAAACATAATGAAAAAAAACCAGCCAACCACACAACCGTTAGAACAAAGTGTTGATATAGAGCAGAGCCCCCCAACAATATGGAGGGACTTAGTAGTATCATCAGAGTTCTAGGCTACAGACCAGACTCTGGGGAATCCCAACCAATCTGGTCCAGCCACTTGCCCCCAATATCAAGCAGAAAAAGTGATAGTGAAAACAGGAAAGGAACTTTAATCAATACACGACATTGGGAAAAAAAGTGAAATTAAGCCCTATTTGGGGAGTACAGACGTGAGTTTCCATATTCTATAGAAAAGTGGGACCAGAAACATGTATAGTCAAGCAGTCTTGGACAGACTGTAGTCTGGTTGATCATCTCAGGATTGGTCAGGCAGGGCTTTGACCACTATGGGAAAGTTGCTGTTCCCAGCAAGGGAAGTTTCAACTCATCATAAGATGTTTATTGATCAGAATTATTGTTCCTGAAATCTAAGGTGTCACCAAAGGAGCAGATATAAAATGGAGGCAGAGATGCCAAGTTTTTTAATCCTGCTTTTAGTTACCCATTGGACATGTACAGGCCCAAGGGAAGAGTCTAAGTCCGTGTTGCCTCAGGAGAGTGTAGGTAGATGTGGAGTTATTAATCCCATCAGCATTTGCAGGTGGCAGGGTGGGGCTTGGGTTGTCATCAACAACCATTTACCCTGGGACTTATAACAAATATAATTTTCTGTGTTTGTTGTGATAGGAGAAAGTCTGCAAAACAAGCCGAATCCGTTTTTTACTGTACAGTGGTGATGGGATGTGGAAGGGAGTTGCCAGGATGAATCTGCTAAAAATCCCTCCTCTGGGGCTGAGAGGGCAGGAACAGGCCTTTAGACCTGGAATGACTTTGATAGTCAAATCCGCACAGTGTGCTTTCTAGATCATCATTGCTACTTGGTATTTACTGGCATTCTTGCTATTTAAAGGTTTGCTAGTTGTTATCTGAATCTTTCTTTCAATAACCTTGTATAATCTATTAGGCATGGGTTATTTTTTCTTTTTTTGGCTATAAAGAAATTGGGGCCCAGAAACGTCAGGACTTACTTCAGGCTAGTTAAGAAGGGATAGTCAAGCGTGAAGAGGTGCTTCCTTTATGTCCATTGGGAAAGGTCTAGAGATGTCATTTTCCACTTCATGATGGCAAATGCTACCTCCAAGACTGGGGACACTCAGCTCCCTGCTTTTAGGCAGGAATTCTGCATTCCTGCTTACAGAGTTGCTGCTGCCTTTGGTCCCCGAGGTTCTGTCTGGAGCCTGTGGCTTCCTGGGAGTATCCCAGGAAAGCTCTAAAAGAGGAACTGTTCAGCTAATTACAAAGCCCGACTGTTGTGTGGCTGGCTTGTGTGTGTTAACACTCCCCCCTTGCCCAAGTTTTCATCCTGGTGCTGGATGAACATATTGTAATTATGCTAATTATGTTGGCTGGGCAGCCGCAGGCCAAGAAGGAGGGGCATCCTCTGCCTAATTGTTTCCCTCTCCTCCAGCAGTTGGTCCTCTGCCTGAATCTCCAGACAAGTAGGGAGAAGATTGTGGGGCAGGCTGGGCTTAGAGGAGGCCTACGCAGGGCCTGATTCACCTGGTTTGCAGGGAAGGAGGTGACAGGGAGTGTTGCTGAGGATCAGGCAAAGGGACTTCCGGATGGATTCAGTAGGGAATACTCAGGGCTGGCTTTCGCCAGATTGCAGGACTGGCAAATTGATTTTTTGTGTCCTTTTCTTTCTTTTTTGATGGTAGTGATTCCTTCTCCCCTTCCGCCTCACCCCTTCTGCTTTTCCTGAACCTTTAAGGACATAGTGTTTTTCCTATAGCTTGGGCTTTGCTGGTAGGCAAGCTAAGGACATAGATATAATTATAGATTTAGATACAGATGCAGTTATAGAGATAGACATGGTCAGAGATATAAGCAGCCGACATACAGGGGACTTCATGAGCATTTGACTCCTAAAGATGTCTTGTTAGAAAGGACAATGCTAATGAAGCGAAGGCCTTGAATAAGGGAGATAATTTTGTTCAAGGAGTTCTGTCCAATGTTCTTTATATAATATAGGTTAGAACAAGAGAACGTATTAACAATTGGTACCGAAATTTATCTCTTTAGGAAAGGACTGACTTTGTTTTGTGAAGTAATGCGGTAGGTCATTGAGAGTAAAAATTAGATCTCAGGAAAGTTTCTGGAAGGCGAGGGAAGAAAAAAAAAAGGAGGGATTTTAAGGAAAGAGGAGAATGTGTTATTTTTTGCTGTTTTGGGTATAAGAGGATAGGGAAGGAGGAAAAGAAAAGAATTAGAAAGAGCCTGGCAGAATTCTTAAAATAGGATCCATCATGTAGATTGTATTGATGACAAATTTATCTGTGCTTACTTGTTTAACACTACCTGTCTTCATGGGATCATCAGTAAAAAGTGGCTCTCAGGGACTTCACCAGTGAGCGGGAGTCTGTGCTGTGTACATATGTACGCATGTCCAGGGAAAGGAGCTGAGTCCCACGTCTGAGAGGCTGTAGTCTGAACAGGAGCACTTGAGCAGAGGTGCCCATAAGCTGGTTAGCCTCGGGGCATCCAAATGGACTTTAACAGGACACGTAATGCTGGTCTAAGGCATTTAAACCAGATTTTATAAGGCAGCATGACACAGTCATCTTTTTAAGTCGCAATGAACTACCAGCCGAGAAGGCAAGTCGCGACTCCTGTCATCCCTGGTTAGAACTGAGCCATGGCTTTCCTCCCACTGATGTTCAGTTTGGTCTGTTTGCATTGGGAGTCTCAGAGCCAGCTGTCAGGAAGACCATAGAAGGAGTTCTCTCTTCTTTTCCTTCTCCCTTTGCATCAAACAGGTCTTTATAGCTGCCAAGGACTCCGGGGAAATGCTTTGCTCTGTGTAACTGGCTGGGAGGTTTCTTTTGTCACCATGATTCTCTGGGAATCTTTGTTCAGCATCGGCTGTGAAACTCGAGATTCAATCCCAAATTTCCTAGCCCCAACTAGACTGGTTTATGGTGTCATTAATTTATGTTGTCTGTCAGTCACGGGCCAGCTGCACCTTCTGTAACTTCTCTTTGTGGAGAAGGCACAAAGCAGAAGCCGCAGTCCCTGATCACACGGCAGCATAGTTTTGGGGTCCATCTAAGCTGTCATCCTTCAATGCCGCAGTCCGGCTGCAGCAAAATAACCGGCGGGTGACGAGCAACTTGTGTAGATTGATACAGCAGGAGTGGGAGCCGTTTATTGTAGGACAGGAGGGGTATATATACATTACACACAGCTTATCTTAATTAACATAAACTACATACAGCAGTCAACCAATAAGGAATCTCCACACTTAATGGCTCGCTGGCGTTACTTCACAAACCACTCCCACTGGCAAAATACCAGGCGCCATCTTGTTTACAGACCCTAACACTTTAATATCTCTCTGAGTTTTTCTTTCCTTGGTCTTTTCCCTTTTTTTCCCATTTTTTCCTCTCTTTCTGTTTCTTCTGTTTGCCTTGTATTTCTATATCATAATATTTGTCTTCACTCGTACTTTCTAGAACTAGGTATGGCTGCCTTTTATCTTCTACTTTGATAGCCTTATCATTTGTTCAAAATCATCTGATTATGTATTTCAAAGAGAGACAATAACAAAGGTTTCTCACCAAAGCCTCACTCCTGCACAGTCACCAGTGGGTTAAGCAGGACTTCCCCGCCCTCATTCTGCACAACCTGGCCCAGGTAGTAGAGGTCTAATGGTCCATTATCTGAGGGGTCTTCATAACAGGGGGCATTCTGACCTGCCAGGCAATATGGGCTTTTCCCATAACCATACCCAATAGGCTCAGTGCAGAGCAGAATTTCAACCCTAAATCAGAATTACCCTGAGTTCTTAGCATTTTAAACCAGATGGCTAATACCCAGCTATTTTATTAGAGTATTTTTTGTAGGCATGAACCATTTTTTTTCCTTCATTTTAAAGGCTATTGAAAAAGGAGAAATGAAAAACTCATTCCTTCAAAAGAGCATTTTGGCAGGTAGGCAGATGATTCTGGAATAGTCAATTTAACTATTATTTACATGTTATTTAAAGGCAGAAGCTGGGCTTGTGCATATTGATGAAACATTAAACAGCTCTTTGATTTGCTATTCTTGTCGCGATTAGGTAAATTTAATCAGAAGAAAGAAAACTTTGGGTGAATTGTTATTGCCAAGAAGAGAGAAGCCTACTGTTAGGCACAGGACCTATGCATTTGATGAGAAGAGGATTAACCAACCAGGGCATTTTCTTCCCCAGCTCAGGCAGCCTGAAGAGGAAACCTGGGGTCCAAAGCTGTTGTCTCCTAACATGTGGTGACTGACCTGCTCAGATCATTGCTTTCATCCGCTACTTCAGATAATCACTGCCTACCTTGGGAACTAACTTTGTTTAACATTTCCAATAGACAATAATTTTACCAACTTTAAGGCTAGGACAAGGAGGTAATTAAATGGAAATCAACAATAACACAAAACACCACATAATAAGGGCAAGTCTCATTCTGCTTTTTAACCATTATTTTAAGAAAAATGAAATGAGTGCATTTTACCTGAGAAAGCCTGAGGGAAAATCATTGCTATGTTGAATCATTTCTCCACAGTTTATCCAACAATAAATTTGGATGACTAATATAAAACTTAATGCAACAAAATAAAATAAATTGAAGAGGTTTGAAGGTGTACAAGTCAGGATAGGCTGGATTATGCTCTGTTAAAGAATCCCAAACTTTCAGTGGTTAAACATATAAAGGTTTATTTGTTCCTTATACAAATTCTCCTACTGTTGCTTTTAGTTCTCCAGGAAGCTCCTTTCCAAAAGATTTAGATTGCTTGGGTCTTGTTGCTATGCCATCAGGATCACATTTACCACATTTCTTCCTCTTCTTCTTTTCCTTTGCAGATTCTTTTTTTTTTTTTGCACTGGGGATTGAACCCAGGGGCTCTTTACCATTGAGCTATATCCCCAACTCTTTTTTTTTTAAATTTTGAGGCAGATTCTTGCTAAGTTGCTTAGAGTCTCATAAAGTTGCTGAGCATGGCTTAAACTTGTGATCCCCCTGCCTCAGCTTCTGAGTAGCTGTGATTATAGGTATGTACCACAGGAACACAGATCTTCCCCTTTGTTCACTGAACCATGGGAAGAACATTGCATCCTGGCTCTTAAATACTTCAATCCAGAAGGGGCAATTTACAATTTATTGGCCCAAACTAGTCACCGTGCCCTCCTCAACTGCAACTGAGTTGAGAAATGCAGAGAACATAGAGGCAATAGTGGTAAATGTCTCTACCACCACATGAATGGGATAAATGATATTTTTAAAATTTTATTTTGTTAACTACCATTATTTGTGTGGTGCAGATGTTCTAGAGAAACTTGCAGAGGGCTGGACTGCTTGAAAGGGTAGTGGGCCAGGCCTTCACAAATTTGGAAGAGTTGGAGTTTAGAACTAGATGTGCTCCGACTGCTGCATTAAAGCAGACAAAATTGTGGGTACTCTTCAAAGAGGTCTCAGGCAGAAGGCCCACTTGTCCTAATACGGGACAATGACATACAGTGCAAATAGAGGGTCCAAGACATCTGATGCTTGCTACTTGAAAGCTTTAGGTTTGTGTGAGGGCCCTTTCTCAGGTTGCTCAATGCTTTGTAGACACTAAACATTCTTATTATAGTACTTCCAGATGCTAAACTCTCAGAAGGTAGGAATCATATCTTACTGGCAGTCACGCCTGTGGCTGTGTGTAATGTGAAGACTTACCTAGTGCAGGCTAACTGGTGACTAGCTGGATAATCTGGGCAGTCAGGTGAGTCAAAACTATTGCTGCTGTGATATAAGCACTGCTTCTCAGACTTTGTTACTTTTACATGTATCTGGAGACCTGGTAGAAATGCAGGTTTGGATTCAGTAAGCTGGGGGTCTGAGATTCTAGATACCTGTGAAAATTTTATACTCCACATGAGGGTGGGGACACTGTGAAGTATAACTGTATGTGTTAATCTACAACAGGCTCAGTCTGAATGTGATGGAAGGTTTTGAAAACCTCCATTGTAGGAGACAACAATCTCTATCTGGGGTTCTTATTGCCCAGACCTACCCATGAGAATCACCCGTGGGCCTTAGGAAACAAAGAGGTCTTACAGGCCGGGCTATTTGTAGAATATATGAATTCTGAATACACCTGGTTTTGTTTTCGCCTCTTAAGGAATCTGAAAGGCAGTTAATAGCTCATGAAAAAGCCGTATCCAAACTGTACTTTGAAGGAATTGGAAAATGCTGTTTTTGAATGATTTCCTTCCCCTTTGCAACTCCCAAATCTGGTCCAGCAAGAGACCTGGATGTTGAGTGGCTCCTCAAGCATTCAGATGTGTCTGAGCAAACACTAGAGGCAATCAAATTACCTTAACACTGGCCTTTTTTAGAGGGCTCACTGGAGATGACAGTTTCAGCTTCAAAAGAGGTATGCAAACCGGAATAATGAAATGTTCCATTTTATTAAGTTTCTGGCCAGAGGGAGGGATTGTATTAGAAGAGAGAAGAGGTGGGGAGTTTTTTAGCTTGATTTCTGTGACGCTGATAAGCAGTAATTTTTGCAGCGGGGGGGGGGGAAAGTAATCCACTGCAATAAAACCATTTTCATAATACCACAGGAGTGAGTTATGGCTCCGAGTGAGGCCTGGCTCCTAATGGCTGCCTAGGCTTCCATCTCCATCTTTCATGGGTCAGCCCGACATTTTTATAGTGCTGACACAAGAGAGAGCATTTATGTGGCTTCCCTTTTCCATCTGTCAACAGTTAGGGGAGAGTGCCGCTACCTCGGGTTCTCTTTTGATCTGGTTTCCACGTCAGCTGGGCATGGGACTGCTGCATGTGGTACGGGAGCAGGGTGGCTCTGGAGACCAGTTGCGCCAGGTTTTTAGACTGTTAATGGTTAGAAGGACCGAGAGTAAATGGTTTTTGCATGAATCAGAGGAACGTGCTGTTTCCTCTCCTTTATGGTTCATCAGAACCTTGGTCTCGCTGTGCCGATAAGCCTTGCTTTCCCTGGGCCTCCCAGATTCCCAAAACTTTGTCCAAGTTCCATTTCCAGAAAGGGAGGCTCTGTCTCTCATTGAACCTGGTGTTTGCCCAGTCCTTAAACAGCCACCCAGAGAGCCGGTTCAATGCACAGATGAGAAGAAAATGCTTATTTCTGTGTGTGTCCTCATGCTTATCCCTACCCATAGCAACAGTGTGACTTCTTGGTGGGATATACATTTCCTGTTGCTTTGCTTTAATCTGCACAACATTTGTTGGAACTGAAAAAAACATGGAGATGTACCATCTTGGTATGAGTGACGTGAATGAATGAACGAATGAATGGAAGAGATGTGGTTTCCTCCTGATGATAGAATCTATGGATTTCACTGATTCCTGGTGTAATTGGTCTTGGTGAACAATTATCAGTGGGAACAATATAATTCCTCAATATTAATTTATGTTCTATTTAGAATCATTTTCAGAAAGGTCGTATGTATAGTCCTAGGTTGAAGTTTGGTAGTTTCCCATAGTTTCTTTTCTTTTTTAAAGGGAGGGAGGAAGGGAGGGAGGGAGGGAGGGAGGGAGAGAGAGAATCTTTTTTGTAGATGGACACAACACAATGCCTTTATTTTTATGTGGTGCTGAGAATCGAACCTGGGTCCCGCCCATGCTAAGCGAGTGCTCTACCGCTGAGCCACAATCCTAGCCCTCCCATAGTTTCTTAATTCCTATTACTGTGTTTTATCTTTTTTACTGTTAAGGCAAGATGAGATAGAGGAAAGGAGAATTTGGAGCTTTATTTACAACTGGGGATGTCTTCTGAGCTCAGCATCCTAACTCCATCCACCATGGGAGGGAACAGAGGAGGAGGGTGAGTAGTCCTTATTTGTTCAAAAGAGACATGGTAATCTATGTAATTTATTTAGCTCTCTTATGTACCACTGTATATTTTATTTACACTATGTCTAACCCTGACAATAATCTTGTAAAAGAGATGGACTTACTTGAGTTTTTCAGCCGAGGTCATCAAGACTCAGAGAGGTAAACTACGTTACTCAGGATTTATGACCTGTAGGTAGGTGGTTGAGCTGGGAGTCTGACCCCCATCTGAGTAACCCCACCCCCTCCAAACCTATAACCTTTCCACTGTGTTTGATGCTAAATCACACTTGTTTGTGAAGAATCAGCATCTAAACTTCTGCTTGCAATGAAATTTTTTGAAAGAAATAATGGCAACTCACAAATGTTAATAATACATGTCTTAGCATTTATCTATCAGCATTTATGAGACACCCACCTTGTGCAGTTCTGCCCTGAAGTCTGTCAAAGGGATGAGGGAAGGGAGGAAATTGGTGAACATTGTTTTTGGGATCATGAAACTAAAAGCGAGTTCTCCTTTTTATTATTTATTTCTTGATAACCATTTGAGCCACCTCATTAGCACCCACTAATTTGTTTTGTTACTTAAAATCTTTGAGACTACAGAATGTGTTTTCTTTTTTATATTTTCCTGTGTTAAAATTCCTGGCACTGTACACCAAGCAGGGATTTGATGTATGTTTTGTTGATCAATTGATTGACACAGTTCCTGCTTAGGCCAGCTTATGGTTTAAAAACCAGGGTGCTTTGAAGGTGAGACTGAATAGCTGCAAATGCATGCACAGACAGTATCATTTGAGGCTGCTGCAAAAACCTATCTGCGAGCTGGTGGAGAAAATTCTAGTGAGAGAAAGAAGTCTGTCTACAAATGCAAATTGCACATACGATGAATGGAAACATGATTCTAGAGCAGCAGTATCTCTGAAGGAGTCAGAGTGCTTTTTGGAGCTTCTTGTTCCTAAGGATCTCATTCAGCTTTAGTTTAGGATGGTAATAACTTAAAGTCCAACACTGGGATGGCCATTGATCAATGAAATGAGCTGGCAGTTTCCAGACAGATTCGTGAAATGAAATACCTCAAATTGACCAGGCCGAGAACATTTTTCACAGCTTAGCCATCCCTTTTGAGCTATTCAGAGAGCAAAGTAAAAGAAATTAGAACTTTGAAATTGCTGTTTGTCCAGTAGCAACCTCTCTGGGACAATGAAGAGTTGCAATTTATCTAGTTTTTCCACTTAGAGAATTGGCAACAACAGCCACACCAACCACGTTAATGAGTGTAGACGTGCCGGGTGCTGTACGAACTCTCTTGAGCTCATTTAATTTTCACAACACACTGGCAAGGTGGTAGTGGTTATCCTTATGTTATAGATGGAGAAACCAAGGCTTAGTGGGGAAAACAAGTTACCTGAAGTCACAGTTACGAGATGGCAGAAGAAGGACTTGAACCTTAGATCTATTTGATCAAAGCTGCGCTCTTAAATGCTCTATAAATTGTCCTTTCCCTTTTCAAACACCCCTTCTTAAAAGAAAAAAAAATGCTCCTTTTAGAAATGGAATTTGAAGACAGTGGTTAGGTACTGGGCCATGTAGTAGAGTGTTTTGATTTGAGAGATGGGAAACATAAAAATCATTTTCTGCTATTTCTCAGTTGGTAGCCATTTCAAATATTGAAGATACAAAAACTAACAGCTGGGACTGTTTTATAGGAGAACTACAGCCCCCTTTGGGGTCTGCTGCGACAATGCCATTGGTAGGATTTCACTCTTCTTTAGGGGTGGGGCTTCCAAGGTTACCTGCATGGCCGAGTTACCTGAATGACCAGGAGGACCTGAGGGAGAAATGAGGAGGATGAGAGGAGAGGAAGATGGGTTTGGTTCAGCATGTTTCCACCACTTACAGAACATCCAGATGTGAATGTAACTGATGCTTTCTGATAAAGTCAGGATGTGGCTAAACAAATACAAAGAGAGTTAAATATGCAAGAATGTGTGAGGTCACTGAAAGGCACAGGAAGGGGATGAAAGGAAGAAATCAAGGTAAAAATCTTGGAGGAAGAGGAATCCATAGGACAGTAAAGGTGGCCCAAGCCAGGAGAGGAGGAATTATGCAAGATAGTAAATCAAAGGGTCTACTAAATTGTTAGATTGTTCAAACAGTGTCTATCTACTGCAGGTGACAGGGTCCCCTCCTTAGCTTGTGGTCCACAGACGCAAGAATATTCATGGTAGCTTTAGTCATAATAACCAAAGGTACATCAGCAATAGAATAGATGGTACACTGTAGTGTTATTCATACAATTATAATAGGACATAGCAATTAAAAGTGAAATAATAGGCATGAAACAATGTGGATTAATCTCATAGACATAATGATGAGTGGAAGATTTGAAAAAAGAATTCATAGAGATAGTAAAATTATAGAGGATTGATTTTATTTCCTGCATTTAAGGGACATTTGGGATTTTGATCTTCCCTTATAGAGCATGTCTAGCAAACCTGCTAGCTGCTTTCAAAGTGGTTTTTGTTTATTTGTTTGTTTGTTTTTGAGCACTGATAATAGAGTATTGATTTGGTTTCTTTCATTTGGTTTGTAGTTTCTCTTGCTCTGCGACCCACTGAGTGAACCCAAATGTTGATACTGCAGAAATTTAAGATGGGTCAGACTTGACCCTGGCTCTTTGGGTCAGGCCTTTATGACCAGCACCTGCTTATTAAAGACTAGCCAGTTTTCCTGCCTGATCACACACTGAGATTTGTTGGTCTTTACTATTTTTTTAAAATTTCATATTTAATCCAAATCAGTCATTATTTCTACAAGTTTCCAAGTGAAATACAGAAATAAAGATTTCCCAATAAAAGGGGTTTTTTTTTGGTTGTCTCTGAGTTGTTTCATAAATATGTTTATATGCCCTTATATGTTTATATTACCTTGTATGCTCCAGAGAGTAATGAGTGCCAGTTTAGGAATCCTGTTTGATTATATAGCATGTCTTGGAAGTTCTCCCTCTCTCTCCTAACAGGAAGCATCAGGATTGCTGTCTTTTTTTCTTTTGCTTCTAACAAGGCAAAGACAGCACAGGGTTAACTATTGCCAGCTATCATGTGACAAAGATCCAGCAGCGGAGTGTATTAATTAATTACACAGGATGAACACATTGACTGATGAGGAGGGAGAAAAAAGAAGCATCCTTATTTTCTCAGAATTAGGGAATCTGTGAGGCAAAAGAAAGATTAGGAGAGTAGCTAATGGCAAAAGCTATACAGACAGTGGAGGAACCATAAAGAACCAGGCTAAAAGAGAAGATCTAAGTGATGGGAATGGCAGTCCGTGAAAGGTTTGCAGGGAAGAAGAGAGCCCCAGTTGAGTAGGGGTGGAAATTTATGCAACACTTGGAAGTGGAAATTAAAGTTGAGTCTAATGGCAGAAGGCTAACTTGCCCCCCAAGTAGAAGTAACTCAATCTTTTCAAGCAGCCATGCATTCTGTGCTGGGGTAGGTATGGGTAAAGCATCTACGGGATTGGATTATTGTTTATTCTTTAATCATTAATTTTAACAGTGGAATTAATTCAGTGGAAATATACCCTGTTATAAACGACTCTTATTTCACTCTCTATTGGGAGATTTAAAAGCATATACAAAAATGGAGAGAATATTATGATCCTCAAGGTACTAATTATTCATTACCAAGTTCTAATAATTATCACTCGTTTGTCATTCTTGATACATAATTATTTTTGGAAGATGAGCTCAGGGGAATTTTAGCCACCAGATATACACAGTAAAGATATTATGGGTATGTTTTCCTTTTTCAGTAATGAGAATTTGGCACAATCATGGGAACAATCAACAAAACCTACTGGGGTTGGCCTTTGTCAACCTGTTATAGGTGAGAGCTCAGCATCAGATGGAGACCAGGCAGAATGGCAAAAAGATCCTGGCAGGTTTTGGTGCCATAAATCCTTTTCTTGACCTGTTGGACTTTTTTTTGGGGGGGCGGTGGGGTGCGGATTGAACTCAAGGGCACTCTACCACTGCGGCATATCTCAGATCTATTTTGTATTTTATTGGGAGACAGGGTCTCACTGAGTTGCTTAGTGCCTTGCTTTTGCTGAGACTGGTTTTGAACTCATTGATCCTCCTGCCTCAGTCTTCTAAGCCATTACAGATATATGCCACCATGCCAGCCTGGACCCTTCTTTAAGCCTCCTGAACTCAAAAATCTCTTAACTTGTCTTATTATCAAAGTATCTTTGGAAAATGTTTTGCAATACTTATTCACAATGCCAATGGATAACTGGTAATATTTCAGGTTTATTTGCCAAGGGGATCTTCATTTTAACGGAGAACCAGGAACTGAATGAAATAAGTACATCTGTATTTGCTGAATTGCAGGCATCAGGCAACAGGTTAGGAACTCCTTTCTTCAGAGTGCAGTTTTTGATCTTCAAAACCACTGAATATAGGTTATAAGGTGGCCCCAGAATGTTGGTGATCCCCCTGACCCAAGTGAGCTAGCTCATCTTTCAAGTTCCCTGGGCCCAGCTCCCTCCTCTGAGGGCTAGCCAGCCCTCTGCTTGTGCCTTTGGTAGCCCTTTCCATGGGCAAGGTCAAGAGCTGGCAGGTTGTCACTGTTGGGGTTTGAGAGAGGAATGTGCAGCTGTTCACTTTATTTTTAATCCCTCGTGTTCCTTCCCTTGGAAGGTTGTCCACCATCTACTGCCTTCGGAAATGATTATTATTGAAATCCTCTTTACTTTCCTGAACTCCTTAGTTTTTCCTCTTAGTCCCTGATCATTTTAATTCTGCCAGGCTCTTTTTCATATTGTCTGTCTGTTGGTCTTTCTCTCACTCAGGTTCTTCGTTTCTCTTCCTATCACGTGCTCTTTCTATCTCTCTTCTTTGAGCTTGCATAGACCTGGGAAAATGAAAATAGACTTTTCAAATTTTACCAGCCTGACTATTCTATTTTAAATGATGCCACACTAAAAATCAAAATAATCTCTAAAATCCAGGCAATCCAAAGACACATTAAAAACTCTCAGCTTTCCTGTTGCCTTCTTGCCACTTGCTTTAAAATGATTTTTATCTCAATGGATATTATGGGTTTAAATGTGGTTTATATCACATCAAAATTTTTTTCAATGAGAAAAATTCATTATGAATATTTTTGAATGAATTAGTATTAGGCATCTACTGTATACCTTGCATTGTACTGATCAGTTATACCTTGCGAATGGTGTAGTTTCCAAAAAGGCTGATGTCCTATAAGTCATCTATAGAAATAAGGAAAAGAAGAATGAAACTGTTATGCAAGTAGGAAGCCAGGAAGTTGTCACATGGTTTCTTCCTTAACCTTTTAGCTTAATTCTCCTTTTATTTCCGAAGATTCGTTCAGTCCTCATTGCTAGAAGATTCATCCCTGAATTCACCTATCCCTTTATCTATTCATCTACCCATGTATCCAGCCAACCACTTCTCCCTACTTCCTTTCCTCCCTCCATGCATCCATCTACATACACACCCACATGATGCTCATTCTTAGCAAGGCACTATGCAAATATTGGTCCTACAGAGAGCAATATCGTTCCCACTCTAAAGGGGCTCACAACTGGTAGGAGAGAACTTATAATAATAATAGTAATAGATAACATTTATTGAGCTCTAACTCTAAGCCAGACATTGCCAAATGCATTTTTTAAATACATTATCTCATTTAATTCTGAGAAACTCTTGAGGATTTTACAGATGTGGAAAATGATTGCTAGCCTACAAATATTGGACAGGAGGGCTAGTTTAACTTTAGAAAGTGCTTATCTGGTGTCCATAAACCTTAAATCAGATGTGCTTTGCCTCATAAAACACTATGTGCCTATGGGTATAATTCCTAGAAACTTTCACTCTTCCTCCCCTAAATTATAGGAGAGCCTTTGGGACCATCCCTGAATGTCCACACATAGCTGTCCCTGAGGAGATACCTTCAGGAGGGGAGGAGTAATTGGAGACTCTGCTATTCATTCTCACATAGGAGAGGAGTTCAAGAATAAAATGGAACTGGATCCTTGATTTAGGTTTGGGAGGAAAGGTTTCCTCTGTTGACTGCCTTTTGTTTTGACCTCTGTGATATTTTAATTATGTGAACTTCTCCTTCTCCTTCTCCTCCTTTCTTCTTTTTCATCCTAACATGTATATTTTTCTTGATTATCTGTAAGTGGCAATTACAGTAGTTGTAAAGCAGCAGCAACTTTGGAAACACAGAGGTAAGTAATTTCCTTAAGGTTCCAGAGCTAGGAAGTGCCAGAGTGACACTTGAACCCAATTACAAGTCTCCCACACTTAATTTGTTCCACTTACATGGTGAGTTTTGGAAATGGGCTTTTAGTACAAGTAACAAGTGTTTGGAGCCAGACCAACCTGGGTGTGAATGTGTTCTCTGGCACTGGCCAACGCTGCCATCTTGGTCACATTGAGCTTCTGTAACCTCAGTGTCCCCATCAGAAGAAGTGAGATGGTAGCACCTACATAGACAGACTGTAGCAAGGACTAAATGAGAGAGTGGATGGGGAATTTTGGTGAGGTTCCAGGCACATAGAAAACACCCTATAATGTCTGTCCTCCTCTAAACTCTGTTTTTATCCCTCTACTGGATTTTGACTTCTCAAGGGCAGGGGTCCAGCACATTCCTGCTCATGGTGGGAGATTGGGATCTATTTCAAATTAAAGATTGTTGAGACTGGTGAGGCCAACTTTTGTCAGCTCTTAGTCTACCAATTTACTTCCCATTTTCTCTTTAATTTTAGGAGTCACAAACATTCATTGTTAGCATCATCCTTGTGATCATCTTCAAAGCCTTCAGACTTCCACCTTTAACAAATTCCATAGTCGCAATTTTCAGGGAAATTTGGTCATCTTTACTCTCTGTGAGTGATTTATGTGATTCACCAGTTTGGGGAGCTATAGACCCCAGAGTATTTCCTTTTCTCCAATAGCCATGTGTCCCACATTGGGGTTGCTTGATAAAATACTGGATGTCCAGTTATATTTGAATTTCAGTTGACTGATGAATACATCTTTAGCTTAATTATATTCTGTGTGATATTTGAGATATACTTATGCTAAAATATTTTCATCATTTATCTGAAATTTAATTGGATGTTCTGTATTTTGATTTGCTGGATCTGGCAACCCCAGTTCCATAATGATTTAGGCATGTGAGGTAAAGAGGCAAACACCTTCAGGCACCTGGTTTCTCTCACCCTGAGATGTTCATAGTATTCTTCTGTCCAACTTTTCCCTCAATATAAAACATAAATTACTAATGTGTTAGCTAATTCTCCTGAGATTTAATTTTTCCCACCACTGACATTATTTGTGCATAATTCACCAATGAAAGTAGATGTAGGTGCAATGAAAAAGATTCTTTGGGAATTTCTGGCTTTTCAGGTTCTAGGTGGCTACCTTTTCCCCTATCATACTGGGCAGGGATAACCCGAAACAAATAAAGCCACCCACATCTCCTCTTCACTGCTCACCAACTCCAGTTTCCCTAAGTTGGTGTCACTGTGAATCCTCAGCTTTCTCTCCTCTTATTTTTATGATCTACAAAAGGCTGAAAAGATGAAAAAATGTTCTGAGCCTAATCGAAAGTCTATCTAATAATAATGAGTCTGCAGCAGGCTTGTAAAGAAGGCAGATCAGACCCACTTAACCATAATGGTCCTACAAAGTAATGAAGACTCAAGTGGTCCTTATTAGGTATCAAGCTGTGAATCAGAACTCATCTAACATTCTGATTGCTGAAGGAAATAGGTAATTGATGCGACAGAATGGCCATTATTATTATTATTACTTAAAAAAAAATCCAGACCCGGCAGCTTGAAGCCTGCCCCCCAGTCTCCTTGGGGTATACCAGGTGTGCAGGGCAAGGGTTGCCCTTCCATTAAATCTTCAAATGGGGGCTCTAATAAATTTTGCATTGAAATAAGTAATGACCACATTTAACGACCAGTTTGTTTGAGTGTTAACAGCTTGTGAGCCAACAAATGAGTCATTAACAGGTGCTAACTTCTACTTTCTGGTTTAAACAATCTATTCTATCTTTGGGATGAGGGCTTATGAAAATTCATGCCTGTTTTTTTTCATTTTTCTCATGATAGGAAAGTCTTATTAATCAGTTAGATATCTCTTCCCTAATGGCTCCTCTTTCCCAGGATTATTTTTTATGTAGTCTGTGGATGAATACATTTTTTTAAGACCATTTTTTGTTTTCACTCTAAAAGATGAAGGTATTCTGGAATAGTTTGGTCTTGCAATGAATTAGGTGAAAAAAGTCCTGGAGAAAAATCCTCTTTGAGTCATGAAAGCCTTTACTCTGCTAAATAGGTTGAAATTATCATAGGTTTGAGGCAGCATTTATGTCCACTGAGGGGACATGACATGTGCTAGAAAGGACCAGACATTTCTATTTGAAGAGCACGTGATGGGCCTACCCTACATCCAATATGTGTCTGTAGTTCACATGTCATGGATGGGGTCTTCCTGGGAAATCTATCATAGTTTCCCTTTTTTCCCCCCAACCTTGCATTTGCAAAAGCCAGTAGAAAGGTCATACTTTCTTCTCTTAACTTACCCTTGGGGCAATGAAATTGGATGATGGGTTGGGGAGTGGGTTTGAGTCTTTAGTCCTGTTCATACCCTGTTTCACTGTATGATCTTTCTGTAGACAGAAGGAAGGTCAGAAAATAAGAAGTCCCACCTTGACCCAGTGGGAACCGTCTTTACTATCTTGTGTGTATGGAGGGTGTAATAAATTATATACTCTTCCTTCCAGTATAGTGCTTCCCCAGCTATTTGTGGTAAAGGAGTGTGGAAAAAATATTCCAACCCACTGCAGATTGATAATTCATAAAATTAAAAATTATATTCTTGGATGTTCTGGTAATGTCAAAATGCTATTCAGGTTTCTAAATGCACCATCTCATTTTCTTCACTTATCTTCTAGTATCTAATAGTGTGTGCAAAAGTTATCAGTCCACACTTTGGGACTGATGGGCTCCCATGAACTTGGGTCTTACCTTTTTACAGCTGAGAGGGTTTATGGGAGGAAGCTGTGGCTAGGCTGTTCCTTACAATGCACGTTTCCTGGTGATGTCTCTAATAGGTAAGTGGTAGGCAATCTCTAGATGGGTTTTTGGACAAGGGACATTTGCCTGAAGGTCCAATATTTTTAGCCCAAGCTTCTACATGTTTAACTCACATGAAGGGAGTAGCTTAGTTATCAAAACAATCTTCCCTCCTGGGTGTCATTCCCAGGGTGGCCAGAGCCCTTGTCTTGATTAATCAAAGCCAGGGCACAGAGATGAAGTCACCTTGCCTGGCAAGGGCATTGCTTTTGGGGGAAAAAAAAGGTAAAAGTGAGCTGGGTCCTCTTACATATGGAAGTGATTCATAAAATGGAACATTTATAAGGCTCTGTGTACTTTATAAACGTTAGAATTTTAAAACTTAATAATGTAGCTTGTAGGGATGATGGGAACAATCTGTAAAATGGCATTCAAAATTACATTGAAATTTCTTTTCTTAGATACTATGAGGCTTAATTATACTAGTAAGCTATCAGGTACCATTCACCTCCTAGCTGATGGCTATTTTTAGTTTGACCCAGGATCTGAAATTAAAAGAAACTATTTAAAATTGTGAGTGGATTCTGGCACTTTAGTACCATTCTTTAAGAGGTCATTTACATATTTTTCAAATCACATTGAAATACCAAACTATACAAGTTAAAGGTGAACATGTATTTTTGTGACAACTTAGTGGCCAGCAGTAATCATGTAAATATCAACTTTAACTTATATAAGAGACTTCGTTGAATTTGAACTAAGAAGTCCCTGTGTTTTAACTGTAGCACTGTAATAGAGTTTTTCTTGCCCATTCTCTTCTCATTAATTTATTGAAGGTCTTGAGAGTTCAGTCTGTCATTTCAACTAACATCCATGAAACAGTTATTATTGTGAGACGAGGTGCTAGACACTGAGAATCTAAGAAGAAATGTTCCCTGCTATTTCTGGTGTTTGCAATGAAGTAGGGAAAGATGAGATGGGGACACAGACTGCCTGACATTCCAGAGAGGCACAGATAGACACCAGGGGAATGCAGATGAAGACAGAAGCACTTCTGAGCAGTGGCCTGCAGGAAAGGTGCAGGGCTGGGGAGGAGAAATGATATTCTAGACAGAGGTTGGAAAATTTTTTTCTATAAAGGGCAATATACAAAAGATTTTAGACTTTGTGGACCAGATGGTCTCAATTGCAGCTACTCAACTCTGTGATTGTAGTGTGGCTGTGTTCCAATAAAATTTTTATTTACAAAAACAGGTGCTGGGCCAGATTTTGCCTATGGGCCATAGCTTGTCAACCTCTGTTATAGACCTTGCAAGAAGGAAAGATGTTCAATGTGGGAGCGTATCTGTGTGTGTGTGTGTGTGTGTGTGTGTGTGTGTGTATGAAGGCATGTGGGGGGCGGAGGCAAAGAAGTGTTAAGAGCAATCATGAACGACCAATGACTAAGTAAGGGTGAAGTAGGAGGCATCTCTAGGAAAATTAAGGAGAGAAGAACATAGAAAATTGTGGGTGAGTTCTAAAGAAACTTGGATGCTAAACTGAGTCATCTGTACTTTATCCTGAGGCTACTGGGAGGAGAAAGTACTGTTTTGCTCAGGAAAGACCTAGCTATATGGCAGCAAAAACAAATAGCACAACAACAACAACAACAAACTCTATTCCCATTCTTTTCAGAATCATGACTTATTTCTAAAACATAAGACGTTTGATGTGGGTGAGGCTGTTCTCCAGGATGACAGCAGGACATGGTGACTCAGTGATTCAGGGGCTTCTTCTTGTGACCCTGCCATCTCCACACTTGGCTTTCAGGGGCACTGTGGCAGGGAAAAGAGAGTGCAGAGAACGCAGTCTTGCTAAATCACGCTTGGTTCCAGGTGCCTTGGTGCAGAAGTGATGATGCCCCCTCTCTTTCATTCACAGCCTGACGGCCAGAGTTCATTTCAGTGGTTCTTATGCAACGGCAGGGGGGCTGGAGAAGAAAATCAGAATAGGTGAGTGCTAGAAGTCTTTGCCATGTTGTCTGTAGGTAGAATGGAGCCAGTGAAGGTTGAGGAGGGGGTGGCAGAGAAGCAACATGGTCAGAACATTGCTTTTGGAAGATTTTTAAGGATGACCTGAAGCAGGGGGAGACAGGGAGACCAATTCAGAAGTTGCTGTGAAAATTTACTCAGGAATCAATAAAGACCTGAACAAGGTGGTGGTGAAGGAAGTAGAGAGGAAATGAAAGATGAGAAGGGATTCAGGTCAAGTTGGGCGTGATGACAAAGAAAAGACTGGAGTGAAAGTTATTCCTTGGATTATAGCTCAGGAAAATGTGTTCTGGGAAGTCATAAAGAAAGGAGAAGTCAAAGAACAGAAACATAACTCAATTTGGGGGCATATATTGGTTCTGGAGCATTGTGTGAACATCCATGCAGAAACTTCTGCCAGAATTGCAAATAGTAGTTGAGTGATTTTAGATGTGATCCTTGGAGTTGCAAAGGTGGATGACAGAAATAAAGAAGAGATAAGCCTGGCTTTGGGGTCACCCTTGTAATCCCAGCTACTTGGGAGGCTGGGGCAGGAGGATCATGAGTAGGAGGCTAGTCTGGGAAACAATGAGATGCTATCTCATGATAAAAAAATAAAAAGGGCTGAGGAATGTAGCTCAGTGATAGAGCACCAAGAGGCTCAATCCCTAGTACTGGAGGGGAATAAAAAAGAAGATGTATGGAGCAGCTGTGAGGGGCCAGAGGACTAGTAAAAGAGTTAACAGAAGAACAGCAAACAAGGACGTCCCCCTTTCTC
The DNA here is from genome assembly GCF_021218885.2 of Marmota monax. Lineage (NCBI taxonomy): Eukaryota > Metazoa > Chordata > Mammalia > Rodentia > Sciuridae > Marmota > Marmota monax. The sequence continues at coordinate 1,197,695 of NW_026692194.1, forward strand.
AAAACCAGGTGAGAAGTTTTCAAATGGGCGCATGTTCCACACTGTCCAAATCTTGCAGGAAGTTGGACCCGTGTTGTTATAAACACTTGGTTCTCTTGGACCTCCTTGAGTATTTCTGGGTGTCCCTTGCCTAGCCTCTATTTGTGCTTTTGGCTCCAACTTCTATACTTGTGCCTCTTCTCATAAACACTGCCTGCAGGATACTGGAGAGACTTTACCTTCCCTACCCCCCATCTGCGCCCTTGGCCTGTGACTGCCAGTCAGTTAGCATGAGAGCCCAGCTCCCTTGCCTCAGGTCAGAACATCACCAAGGTGCAATATATACTCTAGAGCTCCCTGATGGGAACTTGCTGGGTGTCTCCCCCTGCACTGTTCTGCTTCCCCACTCCCTGGGGGACTGCCTTAGTGGATCACTTGCCTGTACATCTTTATCATGAAGTTGAGTTCTGGGGAATTGGATCGATGATAGTGTGATCTTGCAAAAACCATCTTGAGGATGAAGGACCCACCGGTCAATCTTGAGAGATTCCAGTAGGGGAAGTAGATATCAGGCTACAAAGGGTTGAAGAGTGAGTGGACAGTAGGAAATGGACTAGAGACACTGAGAATATTCAGTGGACAAGTTTGATGGTGAGAAGTTCAAGAGACCGGCTAAATAATATAATCAGATAAAACTGTTTGTTTGATTTTAAGGCTAGAAGAAACTCGAGCAAGTGGAGAGTTGGAGGGGATGGAGTCAATGAGAGGGAGAGACTGAAGATGGGGTAAGGGTAACCCCAAGGTGTTGGTAGGAGATGAGGGTGACAGGGGATGAGACATGGTATGTGCTTTGCCATAGAGATGGGAGCAAATCAAGAAAATTAAAAGTGGAGAATAACAAAATGAGTAGCAAGGTGGTAAAGCCAGGGCTGGGAAGGATTTAGAAGATGTAGTGCAATTCCTTCATTTTACGGGTCCCCCAAAGGTCCAGAAAGGTGGAACCACCCAGCCATCAAGGAACAGAGCTGAAACCAGGAGCAGAGCGTTTGGTGACTCTGTTATAGTACTTTCCTTACTGTCCCAAGCAGCAAGGTCTCTTGCAGAGAGAAAATCACATGAGAGTGAGGACCATGGACAAAGGGGGATGCTGAGGAACCTTGGTGCCAGTCACAGACAGTGAAGAGTCTTGTCTCCCTTAGGACAGGTCTTCTGAGAGCCACAAGGCACATGAGTGAGGCAGGCACAACAAAGGAGTCATGTGAGAAAACATCTTTCTGCAGAGATATTGGAAGACACTGGGAGAAAATGCTTTGGGGAGGAAGAACTGGGTCCTGAGTCCCAGGACAGTTTCCAAAAATAATTTGAAGGTGTGTGTTTGCTTTCCTGCTATTACTACTAGCATAAGCATCCCTTACAGAAGTTCATCATCATCAACAACAACAACAAAAAAAACAGCAACTCTCCTGACTCTGGCAGGGGAGAGGGTCCAAGGCTGCAAAGGAGTGGAAGGGGTCTTGCAAATTTTTTGTAAGGGTCTGGAATTCAACTTAAGCCATTAGCTATTGGACATTAAAAAGGGCTCTTTATTTTTGCAAGAGGATTTATGGCCTTTTATTGTTTATTTTTCCTTCACTATTGGACATCCAAGGAAGAAAGAACCTAAGGGTCAGAGACTCCCCTTGTCCAGCGATAGGCCTCAGCTCCCCAGGTTCCCGAGCTGAGGGTGTTCCCTGAGAGGCAGTGATGGGGGAGGAGAGTCTTCCACTGGCCTGGGTTGAGGGATTGTCTCACTCCTCCTCCAGGTGTCAATCTCACAGGGCCCCACCCTGCCCACTCATGCCTGAGGTCCCCCACTGACTTTCCTGCTCAGATTTTTCACTGTGTTCATTGTGTGCTTGTTGACAATAGCACCTTCCAAAAATTTACCTGGCAGGTGGGGAGACCTTCCATGTACCTAAGGAGTTAAAGAATAGCTTTAACTTAGCAAAAATAAAGCTTCAAGTAAAATTTACAAAAAGTTTAAGGAGAGACAGAGCAAGAGAGAGAAAATGAATGATCCCTGGGCTGGATTGGGTGTTTGATGAAGGCTTCTTTGAGGGACAGGCAGGCCTGGTAGGGTGGGCAGGAAGCTGAGAAGAGGCCAGAGGGCTTCTGCCAGGTGCAGGAGCCTTACATATGTATCATCTGCATTGTATGCTTAAGCAAATTCAGTGCATAAAGGGGCATCGATTTGTTTTCATTCCCAAGGCAAATTAGTTTGTGTGGACAGCACGGGAGCTCATTAACTGCATGGTGAATTTAGTCCAGGCAGTTTCTGAGAGATTGGAGTGCTGAGCCTGGCAACACTGAGAGATCACTCCATCAATATTAGCGAGAGACTCTCAATTGCAAGGATTCTAAGGAGATGCTATGGGGAGGAACAGGGAGAAAGATATCCCTGCCTTCGAGAAATAGTCAGTGATAGGAGGTGAGCACAAGCAGGAATTTAACAGTGCAAGGCTTTTAAAGAATCAATGGAAAGAAGTTAGATCAGAATCACTAGAGGAATTTGGAGATTTGGATGAGGGAGTATTGATTAGGCTGACTTGTTTTTGCTTGTGTAAAAATAAAACTCTTGGGTTTTTTTTTGGGGGGGGAATTAAAATAAATAATGATAAAACTAAAGGGAGCATGTGTTTGCTCTCAGGAGACTTTACATTGCACCTGACAAAACATGGAAGATCTTTCATTTTTTATCAGTGTTTTGCTTTTATCTAGTATCATGGTGGAGTAGATAAACATGGAGAAAGAGTTCCTACAGGTGTCTTCTAAACCTGTGTTGAATCATTAACTTTCTCCACTGTTTTAGTGACTGAGCCAGAACTGCTAATGTGCCACCCCTAAAGTGCCCATTTGAGCTTCACCTCTGTCCCCAGTGTGTGGTCATCCACCCATGGAGGTGCTAACGAGCCAGGGAATGGCAGGGCCACATGGAACAGGGAAGAAATGACAGAGGGAGGGGGAGGGATTGTGGCAAGTTGGAATGATCGAATCTGTTCTGGAATTAACAAGTGTCTATCCACAGAGGAGAAGACATTTCATTCCTTGATAAATGGATCTTCTACCTCTTGTTACAGGAATCATCCTTTCTTGGCCTCAAACTTAATTTTTTTGTTTCTTAAGCATAACCTGCATAGGAGTAAAAGTCCTTCTATGGTCAGAAAGAGAAATTTCACAGATAACCCAGATGTAATCCAGCCGGACAGCAAAGAGTTGACTGTGCCATATCTAATTGACAGTGGAGGGGTAACCTCAAGTTACGTGCCTTCTGACTCAAGTTCTGTATTAGCTGTTTGCTTGGAAGGAGCAGATGTTTTGGCTCTGGTGGTCACTGCTCACCTCCGTCTGGGAGGTGCATCAATCACTTTAATTATAATGGAACATGGGGCCAGGAACTGAAGGAGAAAAATCAACCCAATCCCAAGAACAATCTTTCTTGATGAATTCTCCCCTAAATCGAAACAATTCACTGGGTATCCCAGCTGGGGTTCATATGCTTTTGATTACTGTGGGCTATTTAGCTCTACAAAATGACAGGCTGCTTAATGGACTTTTAATGGTTATAGGTTTCTCTCTCTTTTTTTAATGAGCTTCACCAGTTTGTTACTAATGCCCTGTAGAAATTTGGCGAGGGGCCAGACTTGATGTTACACATTTCTGGTTTCCAGGCGGCATACATGCAACCATCGTAGCCAGTGGGGAAGTATGTTGCCAGTCGTGGGTTAATGCCATCAGGGCAGGGAGAGCAAGAAAGTGAACTGAGGGCCCTCCAGTCCTAATAATCATGTCATCATAGAGAAGGTGATGGAGCTTTGCCACCAAAGTTACCGTGAAGTTTTCCTGCTTCAAAGGCTTTGGGATCTCTGGTGACAGGAGGGTTTGTGACGTTGGGAACAATTTTGTCCTCCTTCAATTTCCACATTGCTGGTAAAAGCCCTTCACAGATTCAGTTTTGTCTTGTCCACCAAGGAGTCTGTGAGCATCTCAAACCCACAGCCAGGTGTGATTTGGTCATGTTCGTATTCTCAGTTCCGGTGCCAGATGGTGCCCACAGTAATATTCAATTCATGTCTGCTGGATGAGGAGGCACAAGCAAATAGGAGAAGTTGGTGGGGGGCAGAGATTTTACAGAAGGGATTTGTTCTCTGGGTCTCCTGAAAAAGGCATAAGATCTAGGGTGAGATAGGAATGATGGAAAATAGTGAGAAATGAGGAAGAGAGAGAGCGAGAGCGAGAAGGTGTCCCACATCACCAACAACTCCTGTTTCTCGTCATGCATAACTTTGTGTTAAACACTTTGCACGCATCACCTCACTTAATCCTTACAACAAAGCTGAGAGGTAGGCAGTGGTGTGCTGGTAATGTTTAACAACCAGCTCTGCAGTGAGGGAGATGTCTGGATTTGTAGCATTTGTCGATTTCTATAGTTAATACTCCCATCATCCATCACACAGCCCATTTTACACTACCTTGCCAAATTCTAGAAAATTTTAGCAATTGTGTCTTTCCTCTGTGAGTGTAACACCATAGGTAGCGATCATTGTCCCATTTTGCAGATGCAGAAGAAGAGGCTTAATGAAGTAAATAACAGACCAAGGTCATAGAGGAATTAAAGAATGACAGGTTCGGGATGACTCCAAAGACTAGGTTTTTAACCACTGTGGTACTGCTTTCCTAAGCCAATTTCCCACCTGACTGAAGTAGCCACACCACTAGGAACTAGGCAACATGGCCCTGTGCTTGTATAAAGCTCACTCTGATTGTCCATATGCTATGGACAAAGAAGCAGAACCTTTTTGGAGGTGATCTAGTTTCAGGGCTACCCTCTTATCATTCACCCTCCAGCCACCACACTCACTCCCTGGAGGTTTTGTTTCTTAATTTGCAGCCTTATGACTGTGGGGCCCAATCGGATTGCGAGGCATTTATTATAGTGCCACCTCCTCATTTTATAGATGAGCAACCTGGGGGCCAGAGAGATTAAACAATTTATCCAAATCCACACAAACTTGTCAGCAGCAGAGCTGGAAATAAAATCGAGGTCTCCTGATTTCATATCCAAGGCTCTTCCCTCTCAACGACAATGCCTCCCCTCTCTTAAGAATAATAAACAGGTCTCGGAGTTCTCCAAAAAAGTAGTTGGGGGTAGATTTTCCTGTCTTGATGCTGATGTTTTTTACTCACTGCTGGCTCCCATTTTGAAAGATTCAACTTGACTTCCCTTGATTCAGGGGCAATGAGCCGGGAATTCAAGGACAGGCACAGGAGCATGTTGTGAAGTGAAGGCTGCGAACATGAAAGACATTCTTTGGAAGCTTTAGTGGACGGGGAGGAGGAGGCAGAGGAGGGGGGGGGGCGCCTTGCTGAAATACCCTCATGTTTCTGAGTCCCGAGATACTACTAAATCAGACCCAGGTCATATGGTGCCTATACTTGTCTCTTGGCCCAGGGTGAAAACAGTTCACGTTGTAAAATTAACTTTCCACATTTGGCTGGCCCACGCGGGCCAGCTTTCTTTCAAAGTGAGTTTGCGAATGAATGAATGAATGTGCTGACTGGGTTACTGTTCTTAGGGGAGCCTTCTTTGCATTGGACTTGGAGAAGGATTAAAGCTGGTTTTGAAAAGTGTTGGTGCTCTCCCAAACACAGCATGCTGATAGAATTCTGGTCGCACTTTTATTTGCTATGGAACAAAATACTCTGGTTTCATGGAAGAAATAGCCCAGCAGATGGTGTTTGGTGGATGGCATGAACGTAGCCCTGTAAATAAGCATTCAAAATAGACTAGCTTTCCCCCAAATTTGCCATCTGCCCCTTACCCCATGAGGTCCACAGGTGGTAAAAGAATGAGAAGAAACCTGTACTTTTTTAGTTGTTATTGTTGCTATTTCAGTATTCTCAAATTATGAAAATTCCCCAAATGATGGCATTCTTTAATTTGGTTATAAAAAGCTAGAGAGTGATGTGTCCAAGATAGCAGACATTTTGGGGTTCAATTTGGTTTAATAATAATTGTCTAAGCTAGGTTTGGTGGCATGTGCCTGTAGTTGCAAATACTTGGAAGGCTGAGGCAGGAGGATCACTTGAGCCAGGAGTTTGATACCAGCCTAGATAACTTGGTAAAACTTCATCTCAAAACAAACAAACAAATAAATAAATAAATGAATAAAATTTTAAAACTGCCTAAATGTCACCCCCTTGTTTATTTTCTCCTTTTGGGGATAGCTTCGGATGTAATTCTCTTTGTGTAGCTTTCATGGCTGAGAATCTTGCACACTCTTTCCTCTCAGTATCTCAGTATTGCTGTTGCTTCTGTCTCTAAGAAGCAAGACAATCTAATGTGTAGAAGGATCTAGAATCATACATATCTGGGTTTGAACCCTGTGTTTTGGCTCTAGAGCAATGGATAAAGTTAGACAACTTCTCTAAACCTTAGTTCCCTCATCAGTGAAATAAGGAGACTGATGGATATTACTGGAGAAGGTCCTTAGGATTATATGAGAAAGCTGGGTATGATGGCACACACCTGTAATCACAGTGACTCGGGAGGCTGAGGCAGGAGGATTGCAAGTTTGAGGCCAGCCTCGGCAACTTAGTGAGACCCTATCTCAAAATAAATAAAATAAAATTGAAAGGCTTGGGGATGTGGCTCAGTAGTTAACCATTTCTGGTACCAAAAAGGAAAAAAAAAGAAAGAAAAAAGAAAAAAAGATTAAATGAGAAAATGCACTCATAATACTCAAAATAATGCTGTTCAAAAAAATGCTCATTGTTATCACTCAGGTCATCGTCATGGTCAGAAATGTGGCCATCATTGTCATCATCATCATCATTATCATCATCATCATCATCATCATCATCATCATCATCATCATCTCCAGCTACAATGTACAGCTATCTAAGACTAGAGAATAAGAGGGAATGCTGGGGACCTGGGACTTACTCCAGGGGTGGTGTGAAGTGTGGTCCAATTTCATCAGGTTGACTGCTCCCACAGTTTTTCTCCCCCCCCCCCCAAAAGGGGATTCCCATGGGCCACCAGCCAAAACATGACTGTGAGGATGGAATGCTGTGGGGACTTTCGCTGGGTTGGCTTGCTGATTGAGGCATGGAAGATTTATGTCAAGATTTTCTCACATTTTAAATGATGGGTGATTCAATGGGATGGATTTGAGAACTGGAATTAGGAATCTGAGGTCAGAATCTTTCAAAGATACGACTCTATTTTTAACCCTGAGGCTGTGGGAATTCTTGAGTTTTGCTTATCCCCTGTTTGTGGAGAAATACAGAGATCGGGTTTAACTTGAAGTAGTAAATTTGCTCCGATTTGGGGCAAGGATTTATAGAGAGCTGGATTTCGAAGACTCTGCCTTTTGAAAGTTTTGTTTCAGTGTCAAGTGATGGCAGAGACTGGGACAATGGGCTGAGGTGGAAGTAGAGGCCACAGAGGAGTGTGTCTTTGTAGGGCTTCTGCCTGCAATGTAATTGCACTTACAGTGAGAGAACTGGGTGGGTGCTGGTGTGCAATTTATGGAGAGAAGGAAGAGCAGTTGTTCTGAGGCTTAGTTGTTCCAAAGAAGCTTCCATCTCTACATCTACCTAAGAAACTTTCAAGGGGCAGTTGGAATTAGCATTCCAGTCATAGCAGGTGTCACACAGGTTTTCTGTATCATCTCCTTGTGTTACAAGGCAACTCCAAAATAACGAGATAAAATGTCGATCACTCCCTTCCACTCAAGTTCAGTGTCCTTGTGTTGGTAGAAAGGATCAGGATTCACCCTCACTCTTTCCTAGCCCTCTCTTATACTAAAACTAGACATCGCTGTACTTTGGCACTGGCTGGCCTACTATGTGTGACAAAGTTCTGTTCTAGACACAGGTGAATTTAGCGATATATAAAACATAACCCTTCCATCAAAAGGCCTTAAAACAGTCAAGAAATCACTTCTGGGCTTAATGAGGCCAAATAATCTCAAGCTCACAAAGGTTCTGCTAGAGAAGTATAAAGGAATGTCCTGTCTCAGTCATGATGGGATTCGAGTGCAACTTTCTGCCTCTTTATCAACTGGGACAACTTAAAAGGGCCACTGGGTGTTTCTAAGCTTCCATTTCCTTGCTTTTAAAATGCTGATATTGATACCTGTCCCTCCTTCTGAGTTTTAGGATATAATTGAGATAATCAGTTTGCCTATAAACTGTGAAGAGAAGTAGAAATCAAAGGGACCCCATTCTGTACCCACAGAGTGGAGAGGTAGTTTGTCATTCCACTTATCATCATCATCATCATCATAATTACTATCTTAGTTATTATCATCCAGGAGTTTTGTTGCCACACATATCATCCTATGGTTATCAGTGATGATTATATGCGGCATTTTCCTAGACTCCAGCACCCTGAAACCAAATGTCACTTTCATTTCATATATCCAGGTAATTGTGAAAATCTGGGTTTACTTTATTTAGTTAGATATTGCTGTTGCCCACATCACATTTGTTTTGCACATGAGAAGTTGCTTAGCAGTTGTTTTCCCCCGTTAGCCACATTACGTGTGAGATAGTTGAATCTTAATGATGGGACTTCATTTTTCTATTAAGTTCAAAGATGGAATATGGACTGCTGTAGACCTTGATTGTGACGTGACCCAGGAACGTCATTCACATGGAGGAATTTTATGGAGAGCTAGCACAAGTTGCAAGCAATCTTAAGAAACAAAGACTCCCTGCACCCAACAGAAGGCAAAAGTGGTGAGCTTATACTGTGGCCCAGTGGTTCCAATGCTTATGGTGACTTAGGTTATAAAGACTGAAATAAACATTCCAAGCCTCATAGTAGCTCTCCTTTGGAGATGTCTTTGCGTACCTCTGAAGAATCAGGTGGTTACTAACATGATATTCATTTTATTCTCCCCTTGTTCTTTTGTATTGGAAATGGGATTTTATTTGAATGACAATGTGCTCAATGTCTCTTGTAGCTAGAAGAATAATTAGCAAATTACATTAAGAGTTTGGTGAGATTTCCAGCAAAGCTCCTTGAGAAGGGAGCAATCGCTGACATGCACTCTCTTTTGTTCTTCCCATTTTTTTCTGCTGCATGCCTGGATGTGGATGTGACTTATAGAGCCCCTGCCACCAGCCTTCTGAAACCATGCTGAAAATGGAAACCATGTGCTAAAGATGATGAAGCATCAAGATAGAAGGAGCCTGATACTGAGACCCTGCCATATAATTCTGGACACCTTTGGATAGACATCTTTCATACAAGGAGGAAGCAAATGTATTTAATCACTATTTTATTTCCAGACCCTGCTACTAGCCATCAAATGCCATTTCTAACTGATACAGATGCCTTCCCTCCAGTGAGTAGCTTCCTTGTTTCTTTGTAGCTAGCTCCTGGAAACACCGTCTGTTGGTCCGTGCTGATTCACAAGCCCCTACAAGAGCAAAGTTGGATTCAGCTTCTACTAATGAGCAGAGGAATTGCTTGTGAATACAATGCTGGGATTATAAGGTACTGGCAGCCATGCCAGAATAATAAGGTCAGATGGAAAACCAGACCAGTAAATATCTTCAGTGAATATCCCTTCCCACTCCAGGGCCCTCCAGATACTGGAGCCCAGGTCTCCAGTTCATGTGGTAGGATTGCAGCCTCTCTTTCCCAGAGTCATCATTTCTGTCTGTAGGGAGAATGATGAGGGTCTTGGGTACCACTCCAAATTTTTCTCTATGTAACTATTTAGCAGGAGCCATATTTGTTCCAACTGGTAACTGAAACCCTTGTTGTTTGAGTT